>NC_143163.1:16255000-17505000 GCF_047325235.1 Durio zibethinus
AATTATTTAAATATTTAAAAATATATTCAAAATATAAATCCAAAAGATTTATATTAATAAATACATAAATATATTATTTAAATATTTAACAATTAATTATATTAATATATTTTGTTTATATTTTAATTTATAATAATTAATAAATTAATCTATGTGATATTATTGTTATTATTGTTCTCTGTCTTTTACTATAGGTATAGGGAATTTATTTTTCACTATAGCTATATTTAATTGTTTATAGTTGATACACATCCTCCAAGTGCCATAATTCTTCTTAATTAAAAAATAATAATTTTTAATTAGTATTATTTTAGCTATAATTTAGTATCAAATAATTATTATATTTTTATTAAATATATATCAAATATGTAATTATGAATTACAATATTAATTATATAATAATTATAATATTTTATAATTTATTAATTATAATTCAAAATTATTTAGTTGATAAATAGATTTATTTTTTTAAATCTCTTTCTTATTAATTGTTTGAATATTAATAAATTAGTATTAATTTATTCTAAATAAGCTTGTATGAACTAAAACAATTGTTTTATGACTAAACAAAAGGTCAAAACGATTTCAAATAGATAATTGTTTTAATAGTCTTAGCTATTTGAACTAATTTGGTAAATAAATTTAGTTTTTAAATCTCTTATTTATTAATTTTTAAAATATTATTAAATTAGTATTATTTTAATTAGAATAAGTTTGTATGAATAAAACAATTCTTTTATGATAACAGAAAATGTCATAACGATTTGAAATAAATAATCATAAATATAATAAATATTTATAAAATTATATATTAAGTTATATTATTAATAATAATTAGTTAATATATATAATATTTCAAAAAGCATTTATTATTATAATTATTTAAAACAAACCAGTAGTCATATGCTTATCTCAAATTATACAATTTATTAATATTAATATAATTAATAATTTTAATTATTTATATAAATTTACAATAACAAATATTTTATGACTATCGATTATTTATTATAAATAACTAATTTTTGCAATTAATAAATTATTAATTTTAATATAATTTAATATTAAGTTAATTAATAACAAATAGTTATAATTAATTATTAGTTTAATATTCTATTAGTTTCACGTCTAATAAAATAAAATTAATTAATTAAATAATATAATTATTTATTATATTATAATTATTAATATTAAATAAGCTAATATAAGAATATAATAACTATTATTATAAATAGCCATAATTATTAATTTTTTAATAACAATATAATATTATAATTAAATATATTATATTTAATATATAATTATTAAATAAAAATTAATTTATAATTAGAAATTAATAATTATTATAATTAATTAATTATAATAAATTACCATTAATATTTTTTTATTAATATTAATAAATATAATTATATAATTATATTTATCAAATAATGTATTAAATATATTAATAATTATTATAATAATTATTTATAAATTAATTATAATAATAGTTATAATTAGTACCATAATTATTTGAACTAATTTCTCTATCATATATATAAATTATTATGTTATAACTAATAATAATTGGATAAGATTATTATTATTATAATATTATTTTTAAAGATTATAATTATTATTAATAATTAATATTATAATATTTATTATACTTTATAATAATATAAATTAATTAATTAACTTAAATTAATTAAATATAATTAATTATTATTCAGATAATATTAATTATATGATAAATTATAAATTGTATTTTATTAATATATTTAATATTATATTATAATTATAATATATTAATATAATTGTTAATCTGAATAATTAATTAATAAAAGGTTATAATGACTTGAAATATATAATTGTTTAAATAGTCATAATTATTTGAACTAGTTCAGTAAACAGATAATCTCTTACTTATTAATTTTTAAAATATTAATAAACTAGTATTATTAATAATTTAAAAATTAATAATATATTAATTATTATAATGATTAATTATGACTATTTTAATAACAAATTGTTTATTTATTTATATAAATTACATATAAAATGAACTAAGATAATTGTAATAATTATTATTATAATAATTTATAATATATTATTTATAATACGTTCAAATAGTTAGACTATTTTATTAAATAGTAAATCTGATTTACTATTTTAATATTAAATTAATATAATACAACTATATATTAAATTATAATATAATTAATTAATATAATTGAACATTAAACTATTAATTAATAATATTGTTTTAATATTATAACAAACTTATTTCAAATCTATTTATCAAATAAGTTCAAATATTTATGACTATTTGAACAATTATTTTTTTCAAATCATTAAAATAATAATAAATAATTATAAATAACTTAAATATATAATAGTTATTAATATTATATAAATAATAAATATATAATATGTTATGTAATTATATAGTATAATATATTAGTATAATTTATAAATATGATATAATTAGATTATTTTATCAAATAGTTAAATAATTATTTGTAATCATGAATTAAGATTAGTATTTTAACTATATTAATATTAATTATAGTATTATATTTAAATTATATAATTAATATTATTATTTAGTATATTACTAACATAGAAATAATATAACATAATTATTAATTTTGAATAAGCATGTATGAGTTGAAGCAATTATATTAAATTTAAATTATAATAATTACAAATTTATTATAATAATAATTATAATATTATTTTAGTAATATTTTAAAAAATTTTAAACTAATAGTTATATTAAATTGTAATACATTATAACAATCAAATAATTGAAATAAATTTTGATTATAAACTTTAATCAAAAGGAATTTATTAATTATTTATTGTGCTGTTAATTTAATAATAATAATTATATGTTATTTGATAATAGATTAAATATTTATACTTGTTTATTTTTATATAAAAATATACTCATTCATTATAATATAAAACAATAAATATTTAATATTTTTTTTACAAATAATATATAATATATATTTATATATTTGAATAATATAATATTATTTTACTATTTGATTAATTAATAATTGTTGAAATATTACTACTATTATTAAAATTGAATACTAATTAATATAATAGGTCACTTGTTAATTTATCATTAATTTTATAATATTAATTATAAAATATTATAATACTTATAATATTATAATTAATATTATAAAATTATAAAATTATTTATAAATTTACAGTAATAGATAATTTAATAAATTACTACAATAATTTATTTTACTAATTTAACAATTAGGATTTGAAAAGGTCTAAACTAGGCTTCAAATATAATGATAATTATAATTATTAAATATTAATAAATTCATTAATTAATCTATTAATTGTTAAATTATAAAGTGATTTAAAAAATAAATCTATTTATCAAATTTGTTCAAATAGTTATCACTATTTGAGCAATTATTTATTTCAAATCTTAACATATTAATATTATATAATTTATCCAATATTAGCAATAATTAATTGTATATTAATAAATATAATATATTAATTTAATATATTATAATTAAATAATATAATTTCAATTAGTTATATTAATAATAATTATTATTAAATAATTATAAATATTATATATTATACTTATATTTATATTTATAATATAAATTATATAATTAGTTATAATTATATAATATTAATAATTAATTTATTGTTCATAAATAAATTAAATAGTTATGATAATTTAATTATATTACATTATAATTATTTATTAAAAATAACCGTTATATTTTTATAAAATTATATTAGAATAAATAATTTATTATTATTTTATATTTTTAATTATAATTTAATATAAAATAATATTAATTTATTATATTTATAAATTATATATAATTATTAATTTATAATCTTATAATTATAATATATTAATAATAATGTGATGTTATTTAAATAATTATATAAATATATATTAATAATAATACAATATTATAAATTGACTTCATTATCAATATGTTTATGATATAAATAGAAATAAATGTTGTATATTAAATAAATTATAATAGTTTTAATATTTAGTTTCAAATTGTTATTAATAAATTAATCATATTCCTAACTTATAAATAATTTATTTTTATTAATTATTAATATAATTATATTAAGTTAATATTAAATTTTAAATTCTTATAAATTATTATATATTAAGATGTTAATACTTATAATTAATATTATTATATTAATTTAGATTATATTTAATCTACTTTTTAATAATTAATTATAGTTATTTATAATTATTAAATTATCAAATAGTTGGTTTAAATAATAATTATTAATATATGTAAAAATATTATATATTATAAATCTAATTTAGATTATATATAATTAAGTAATATTAAAATATATTATCTAATAATATTTATATAATATTATATTATTTAATTAATAAATAATTAAATATTAATATTAATTATATTTATATTAAATATATTATAATTAATTATAATATAATTATATTTATTATAATGTAATAATATAAATTATAATATTAATAATTTGATATATAACTAAACTATTTTAATATATAAAAATATATTCTTTACTTTTTAAATTAGAATTATTTAAAAATGACTATTTATATATATTAATAAATAAAATAACTATATAATTTTTATAATAAATTAATTCTCAAAGTGATGTTACATTTTTAAATATAAATAAACTATAGTTATAATAATAAATATTATTAGTACTATTAGAATAATTATTAAACCAAATGACTATAACAATAATTAATATTTGAATAATTATCAAATAGCTAAAAATAATTATTAAATTATTAATAATAACAAATAAGTTATAAACAATTGTTACATAATTAAATTATATAATTATTAATATTAGTTAATCAAGTTATATGTTATAAACTATTATTAATATAATAATTATATGGAAATTATAAATTGTTTTATATATGTAAATTCTTCATATATAATATAATAACTTAATTAATTTATATTAACCTATAAATTTGATAACTATTATTTTATAAATGTCTTATTATGTTATTATATAATTTATTAAATATTATAAATAAAATGTAATAATATATTATATAATATATATTAAATATTGTTAATAATATGCTTACTAAACAAATTCAAATGGTTAAAACTATTAGAACAATTATTTATTTCAAATCGTTCTTATTATTATCTATATAGTAATTAAATTATTATAATTTGATAATATATTACTTATTATTACTGTATCTATTATTAAATTATAATAATAATATCATTATTAATAATTAGTATTTTAGTAATACTTTAATTATAATTATAATTAAATATCATATAATAATAAGTTATGATAAATTAATTATTTGAACAAATTAAATTATTATATTAATTTATAATAATTTATAAATATATTTAGATAATTATTCAATTAACCTTAATCAATAATTGTAATTAATTTGTATAACTAGTTATTAAAATTGTAATTACTGGATTAGAACTAATCATTAATTAATTTATAACATATATTAAATATAATTACTTTAATAATTAATATTATATTAATAATTTATTAATTTATTATAAGATATTATAATAATTATATATATATAATTGTTATATTATATTTAAATATTATAAATTGAGTTTGATATTTAGTTATGTAATATTATTCATATAATTTTTATATCATATTTATATTTATTAATTGGATAATTAAACTGATAACCAATATATTAATAGTATATATTATCACTAATAATTTATTTAATAAACAATTGGTTATAATAATATAATTATTGTGGTAAACATATTCACTTTTTAAATCACTTATTAATTTTTGAAATATTAATAAATTAATTCACAATAATTAATTGTGATATCACAATTATTAAACATTCTTATTAATTATTATAATCATGATTAATAAATATTAACTACAAATAATAGAATTTATTTAATAGTTTTAATATTACATATATTAAATTATATATTAATATAATTGTTTTGTTTGTACAAGCTTATTTGGATTAAAATAATCCAATTTTATTAATAATTATTAAAATAAATAATAATAATTTATTAGATAATAAATAACTAATATTATAATCTCTATATTACTAATAATTATAATCCATAATATTTAATAAGGTTATAATTATATTAATTTATATATTTGTTAATATAATTCAAATAGTTATTTGTTAACTTAATTTGTATAATATATTAAATAAATATGTAATTTATTATAAATTAATTTAAATTAATAATATTAATATTTAAATATGAATATAAATACTAAATTAAATTAATTAAATTAATATATTATCAATTAAATATCATAATTAAAGAATTAAGATAATTAATTAATAGCATAATAATAATAAGAAAAATTTATTGTTAAATATTTAATAGAATATTTAATTTAATTAAATTAATTATATTTAATAATTTGTCATAAAACAATTATTTCTGTTCATATAAAATTATTCAAAATAAAATAATTTTGATTTATTAATATTTTAAAAATTAATAAGAGATTTAAAAACTAAATCTATTTATTAAATCAGTTCAAATAGTTATGACTATTTTTAAAAAATTAAGATAATTAATTAATAGCATAATAATTATAAGAAAATTTTATTGTTAAATATTTAATAGAATATTTAATTTAATTAAATTAATTATATTTAATAATTTGTCATAAAACAATTATTTTTGTTCATATAGAATTATTCAAAATAAAATAATTTTGATTTATTAACATTTTAAAAATTAATAAGAGATATAAAAACTAAATCTATTTATTAAACAGTTCAAATAGTTATAACTATTTAAACAATTATCTATCTCAAATCATATTGATCTTTATTTTGTCATACAACAATTGTTTCCTTTCATACAAGCTTATTTGGATTAAAATGATACTAATTTAATAATATTTCAAAAATTAATAAGAGATTTAAAAAATAAATATATTAGCCAAACTAGTTCAATTAGTTAAGACTATTAGAATAATTATCTATTTCAAATCATTCTATCCTTTTGTTTAGTCATAAAACAATTATTTCAGTTAATGCAAGCTTATTTGGAATAAAATTAGTATTATTAAACTAATTTAACCATTTATGAAATATTAGATTAATTATATTAAGTTAATTATTCATATTACAATAATTAGTTTTATGAATAATAATAATATATAATCTATTAAAAATAATTAAAGAATTTATTAAATTTAATACTATAAATTAATAATATATTATTTATTAATTTAACATAAATTAAAATTTTTTAATTTAATTGTAATTATAAATATAATTATATAAATAATTATTTTTAATAATGATTACAATAATTTTAATTGTTATCAGATAAATTTATAATAATATTATTAAATATTAAAATATTAGTCTTATTTTAGTATTAATTAAAATGTTATTATAATATATAATTAATTAATATTTTAATTATTGACTAATATTATAGGATAAATATTACAAATATTTATTAACATTATTATTAATGTTAATATTTTTTTAACAAACAATAATATTAGTTATAATGATAAACAATTGTTTATTATATTAATATTAATATCTATTGAATAATATATATTATTTATATGTATAGATATTTAACTTATAATAATATTATTATAAATTTATTTTAAAACAATTATAATAAATATTAATAATTTAAAATTATTTAAACAATAAAATAATTATATTAATAAGCCATTGTTATATACATAATTTATCAATAATATGAAACAATATTATATTAATAAATATAATATTATTGTATTTAATTAATACAAATTCTTTATGACAAAACAATTAATTTAATTATATTTAGTGTTAATTATTTGCACATTTAATTTATTATTAAATTAATAATATAATTAACTAAGGTGTATAATTAATTTAAAAATTAATTATTAATATAACAATTTAATTATCTAACAATAATATTATTAATATAATTATATTATAATTATAAGTAATTAATAATTATAATTACTTGAAATATTTAATAATTAATGTATTATATTATATTAAGTATACTATAATAATTATAAGTAATTCTATTATTGATGAACCCATTGAATCTAAATTGCTTATTCGAAATAATAATCATTTTAATTATATTAAATTTATTTAATAAATTATTAATAATTCTTTTATTTAGTCATATTAATAATAATTATGTTTATATAATGAATATATCTTTAGTATATTCAAAACTTAATTATAATTAATACTAAATAATTAAGAGATTTATAAATTTATATAATAAATTATTAACTATTAATTTATCTATAATATAATTAATATTATTTTGTTAGATTAATTAAGTATATTAGTATTTATATAATAAGTAATATTAATAAATTTATAAATTATATATATTTAATATAATTAATAGTTAATTAATTATAAAATTAATTATATTATATTAATGTTATAAACTAATTATTTTATATATTATCATCAAACTAATATCTAATTAACTATTATTAATATAATTATTATTAATAATCAAATAATATCTAATTAACTATTATTAATATAATTATTATTAACTAATTAAATTAATATAATTATTAATAATCAAATAATTTATTTAGTAATATATCATATTATAAATTTAATTATTAAATAATTAATATTTAAATATTACAAATAGTTTATTGCTTTTATGTTTTAACTAATTAATAATATTTTTTAATTATTTCATAATTTATAAATTATATTTATAATCATTATAACTATAAATTAAGTTATAGTATTATAATTTATTATTAATAAATATAATAATTTAAAATAATTTAAATAAATTAGGACATCTAAGTGACAATTGTGCAATTATTTATTTGAAAAATTATACCTAATATTGATATTATTATTTGTAATTAAATTATTAATTAAATATGAAGTTATAATAAAGAGTTTAATTATAATAATAATATATAAGATATATTAATATATCTTATATATTTACTAGTTATTATTATATATAAATTATAATATAATTTTTATTTAAATTATTAATTTAAAATAATAAATTAGTACTACATTAAATATAAATTGTTCATTATAATAGTTTGTAATGCCTGCTATTTTTTTATATGTGCTTAAGAATATTTTCATATCTTAATAATAACTATTTGTATTATATAATTAATTCATATAATCAACAATTATATAACCATTCAATTAATTAAAACTAAGAATTATAATAATAAGCTAATTATTATTATTTGTTAAAATGTTTAACAAATAAATATTAAATTATAATATTAATTAAGGATTATTATTGGATATTTATTATTAATTAATAAGCTAATGGCTTATTGAATAGTTATTATATAAAAATTTTTATTATTAATTTAATAATATTAATATTTTAATAATAAGTAAAAAAAAGGTAATATTATTTGAATAATTATCTATTACTTAATCAATGTTAATCAAATTCAAAATTTTATTTTATTTCAAATAAGCTAGTATGAATTGAGAAAACTGTTTTATGGCAAGACAAAAGGTCATAACGATTTGAAATAAATAATTGTTCATATAGTCTTAACTATTTGAATTGGTTCGGCAAACAAATTTATTTTTTAAATCTTTTACTTATTAATTTTTGGAATATTATTAGATTAGTATTGTTTTATTTTGAATAAGCTTGTATGAATAGAAATAATTGTTTATGACATAACAAAAGGTTATAATGATTTGAAGTATAGAATTGTTCAAATAGTCATAACTATTTTAATATAAATAGTATTAAATTATTTACCATAATTTATGTTAATTATTATTATATTATTATAAACAATTTAATTAAACATTAAATAGTATTTCAAATGGTTAAGACTATTAGAACAATTAGTATAATGTACATTATAATAAATAAAATTTTAATTATAAAACAATTTATATACTAAATAGTATATAATACTATTTATATTTAAGTTATTATTCATAAAACTATTATAAATTTTAATTCAATTATAATATAAATTATAAATTAATTCATAAATTAATTCATAAATTAAGAAAATTAAATATAATGTTATAACTATAACATACATTATAATATATTATAATTTTATTAGGCCATAATTATTTGATCTGATTTGGTTATAACCTATACTTTATTAATAATATTAGTATTTTTATATATAATAATAAATTAATAAAGTATAATAATATCTCAATTATAATACAAATTTAAAATATATAAGTTATTAAATAATATATAAATATATTATTTACTAATAATTATTAATGTTATAGTATTTTATTATAATATAATTAATTAAATATATAATTTATTATGATTAAATTCTATAATATAAGACTAATATATTATAAAGTTATAATTTAATAATTTAATAAATTATATTGTATATTATAATATTATAATAAATAATTTAAACATTATATTATTTAAATATAATATAATAATTATAAGTTAATATATTAATATTATTTTTATTATTCATAATATAAAATAATTATTTTTGTTAATATAAGTTTGTTAGAAATAAAATAATATTAATTTATTAATATTTAGAAAATAAATTTGAAAAACATTTAAAAAGTAATTCTGCTTGCCAAACCATTTCAAATAGTTTTTACAATTTCAATAATTATTTATTTCAAATCATTATTTGTTTTAATATGAAAGAGATTTAAAAATATTTATTTTATCTTTGATTATTTTTTACGATATTAATATTTTAAATATTTTAAATATTTTAAAATTTAACAATTGCATACTGGACAATTATTAACAATTGTTCATATTAATATTTATTATTAATATGATAAGCTTATATAAGATTTAAGGATATAAATCCTTATTTATTAAATAAATAATTAATAAAAATATAATAAATTTATTATTAATTTATTATATTAATATTTATAATAATATTATCCAAATATTATACATTTAAATAAGTAATATTTAATAATATAAATACTATTAATAATATAAATTGTAGTTAAAAATTTAATTAAATATTATATAGATATTATAGTATCTATAATAAATGATTAACAAATTCTTATTTATAATATTATCTATTACAAATAATAGAATTATATATAAGGGGTTATATTATAATAATAACCCCTTATATATAACATTCAAATTTTAAATACAATATTAATTTAAAATTTTTTTAATTTTAATTAATAATAATATTAACAATAATATGATTTACGTTAATAAAATTAATAATTTTTCAACAGTTTATTTATTATTAATATTATTAAAATAAATCTAATACATAATTATTAATATATAATAATTTATTCTAATAATTAATATCAGTTCAATATTTTAAATTATTAGAATTAACTATAACTATTTGTTACTATTATATTTAATTTATAATCTTTAATTAATTATAATTAATTATCATATATTATTTATAGCAATAATTTATTAAAATTAAATAATTAAATAATTAATTATAATTAATTAAATATTATAAATTAAATAGATTTATTTTTTAAATCTTATGATAATTATTATTTACAATAATCATGTATTAATTTGAATATCATTTAACTATTAACTTATAAACTTAATATTATAAGTAATTTACTAATCTAATTAACATTATTACTTTTGATTAAAGTATTATCAATAATATAATCAAAATAGATTTAATCTTAAATTAATCAATTAATATATTAATTTTATAATTAATTAATTTAATAACAAATTATAAAGTTATAATTATATTGTTTAATATTAAATTGATAAATTATAATAATTTAAATACATAAACTAAAATAATTTATTAATATAGTTATAATAATTAAATAATTAGTATTAATATATATTATAATTTAAAAGGTTATTAATATTTGAGATAAATAATATTTTTATAATTTATCAATTTAATATTATAATTATAATTTAATAATATTTAATAATTATAAATTATTAATAAATGTATCTATTAATAATTAATAATTGAACCATAATACTATTAGTATTATTAATTAATTAATAATATTTATATTAAATAAAAATTTATCCAAAAATAGATTATAAAGTATAATTTTTATAGTTATATTATAATAAATATAATATATAATATAATAATTATAATGGTTTAATAATCCATAACCAATTAATAATAATAATAATAATATATTATATTAATTACTCATTAATAAAATAATTTATTAGCAACCCCATTGAAATACATCCTCCATATCTCTTCATCATCTTCCTTTAACTCTGAGATGGCCATTAGTTCCTCATCTAGAAAATCAAGCTTATTATTAACAATTGTAATAAGTTTATAATACTAATTAAAAACTAAATAGATTATAATAATTTTTTTACTTATTAATTTAGAAAATATTAATTATAATATATCATTAACTATTAATAATTTAAATATAAATATAAATATAATTAATTATAATTCAAAATTGATAGAAACAAAATTAATTATTATATAACAAAAATTATGATAGAATTAATAAATTCTTGTTTATCATATAAGTAATACTATAAATAACTATTAATTATAGTTATAATTATTTAACCTAATATAATTATATTGTTATTTATTGTAGTAATTTAATTAGATAATATATACAATAATAAAATATCATTAATTATTAACAATTATAATAAATATATAATAATTATATATAATTATACATAATATAGTTTATTAATAATATTATAATATTAATTGCTTATTCTTAATTATAAAAATATTAATTGAACTTATTATATTAATTTATTAATATAAATTAATTATATGTATAATTATTAGCATAAAAATATAGATTTTAATATAATAAATTTATCTTTAATAAATTAATATATAATTTATAGTATTATAATTTAATAAATATAATCATAAAATAGTATAGATTATGTATTATAATTATAATTATATCACTAGAGAAATTATAAATTAAATTGTTAATTATATAATATAATAATGAATATATATAATATTCATTATATATTCAAATAAGTTTATAATTATTATATATAAATATTAAGTACATAATAATAAGTATTTAATTATAAATAGAAATATAATATTTAATAAGTTAATTAATTATATAATAATTTATATATAATATTATATATTAATTATAATTTTTTTTTGCAAATATTATACTATAACTATTTATAGTATTAATAATGATATTGTTTATTATTAATTTGTTTATAATTGTTATAATTAATAACAATTATAATTTATAATAAATTATTTAATTCATTTTATTATATTTGAATTATTAATATTATGATTATAATATTATAATTTTAAATTCATTCAAGCTAATTTATAATTATATTAATAATAGCTATAATTTGACTATATTAATTATAATAATGTTATATTTATTATATATTATAATCATATTTTATAGTATTAAATAATATTAATTCATTAATGTTAATTAAATATTAATTATTGATATAATTAATAACAATAACAAATTATTGCTAAATATTATAATCTAATATTAAATAATTAGATTTATAAATTATAAATAAAAATATATAAATAAATAATTGTTCAAATAGTCATAACTATTTGAACTTGATCGGTAAACATATTTATTTTTCATATCTTTTGCTTATTAATTTTTTGAATGTTAATAATTAAAAATTTTAAATTTTAAATATTTAAATTAAAATATTTAATTATCAATATTTATTATAAATGCGTTATGAAATAATAATATAATTTATTAATTTTGTTAAATAATTATTAAAAATAATCATAAATATTTTAAAATGTATATTTGATCTTTTATGATAAATTATCGATAATTAAAATAGATAATTATTCAAAAATCTGATATTTGAGACAAGGCAAATATCTAATTATTCAAATAAATTAATAAGTAAGAGATATTAATTTTTATATCTTTAATTAAATTAGCATATTTTAAATAACTAATATTTAATTAATCTCTATTTATTTCAAATTATTATCATAATTTACTTAATTAGTATCCATGGTAATAATATAATTTAATATATTATTATATCAATAATAAATAATATCCAAATAATATTAAAAATAGATTTTCTAAGTTACATAAAATATTCAATTATTAAATAATTATTAATTGTCATATTATTAATAATTATGGCTAATAAATAATGTTCATATTTATTATATGATTAAAAAAAATCATCTTATAAAACTATGATAATTGTTATTAAATATATATAATAAATTGACTATGAAAAATTATCTCATATGAACATTATTTCCCTTTGATAATTATTCCCTTTGAACTAAGGTGTCATTGCTTATATAATAAATCTAATAGTCTTAACCATTTGAATTTGTTCAGTAAACACATTGATTTTTTAAATCTCTTACTTATTAATTTTTAAAATATTGTTAGTTTAGTAATATTTTACTCCGAATAAGCTTGTATGAATAGAAACAATTGTTTTATGACAAAATGATGATCATAACGATTTGAGATAGATAATTGTTCATACAGTCATGACTATTTGAACTGATTTTGTAAACAAATTTAAATTAATAACAAATAAGTTATTAAAAATAATATTTTTTCAACTATAAAAGAAAGTTTAAAGTTTAAATAAGATTATTTGGAATTAATAATATAAATTATATAATAAAATAGCTAATTATAATTAATATTAAAATTTGTTATATAATTTTATATTTTGTATATAAAATTTGTTTAAATAAGCAATAGTAGTCATAGAAAAATTGATTTATTATGAATTAGCTATTTTAATTAACAATTTTATTATTAATTTAATTAATTAATAATTAATAATGATTCAAATAGTTAAGACTATTTGAACAAATATCAATCTCAAATTGCTATGATCTTTGTTTTGTCAAAAAAAAATGTTTCTAATCATACAAGCTTATGATATACATTATGACCATTAGTTACTAATATTTTTCAATCTAGAATCAATTTATTAATAATCAATATTGATACTTTTGTTATCAATTATAAGTAAGGATATTATTATTTTAATAATAAATATATTGAAATTTAATATATTATTAACTATTTATATTATAAAATATTATATTAATAACATATTTAATATTTTAAATATTAAAATAAATTTTTATTCAATTAATATAAGTTTAGATAATTGAACTAATATAAATATAATATTTATATATTATCTAATTAAATTATTAGATAATACAATAAAAAATATTAATGTTCTCATAAATTAATATTGTTCAAATAGTCATAACTATTATTTAAATAACAAATTACATTATTTAAATATAATTATATAATTTTAAATAAATTAAGATAGATAATAGTTATATTATAATTGATACTAATACAACTGGATATTAAACTAATTTAAAATTGTTTATTATTTATTTAAATAATTTAATTAAATAAATATAATTAGGATTATATAACTAGGTTAATAATTAAATTTAAATAATTTAAATAATATTAATTATTTGATAGAATAATATATATTTATAACCGGTTTGAAAATTAATAAGAGATTTAAAAACTATATCTGTTTATCAGACCAATTCAAATAGTTATGACTATTTGAATAGTTATTTATCTTAAATCAATATGATTTTTGTTTTGTCATAAAAACAATTGTTTCTGTCTATACAAACTTATTCGGAGTAAAATATTGCTAAACTAATAATATTCTACAAATTAATAAGTAAGAGATTTAAAAAATAAATGTATTTGTTGAACCAGTTCAAATAATTAAGACTATTATAATAATTATTTATTTCAAATCATTTTGATATTTTGTTTAGTCATAAAATAATTGTTCAGCTCATACATGCTTATTCGAAATAAAACAATACTATTTTATTAACATTCAAAAAATTAATAAGGAAGGAATTAAAAAATAAATTTGTTTACCAAACAAGTTTAAATAGTTATGATTATTTAAACAATTATCATTTAAAATCGTTATGACTTTTTGTTTTATCATAAAACAATTGTTTCATTTCATAAAAGCTTATCTAGAATAAAATAATATTACTTTATTAATATTTCAAAAATTAAGAAGTTGGAGATTTAAAACATAATCATTTTATCAAATCAGTTCAAATAGTGATGGCCATTTGAACAATTATCTATTTCAAATCATTTTGAACTTTTGTTTTGTCATAAAACAATTGTTTTTCATCGTACAAGCCTAATTAGAATAAAATAATACTAGTTTATTAATATTTCAAAAATTAATAAGTAGGAGATTATCTGTTTACTGAACTAGTTCAAATATTTATGACTATTTAAACAATTATATATTTTAAGTCATTATAACCTTTTGTAATTAGTTACAAATATATTATTTAAATAATTTTAATATATACTTTGTTTATTTAAATAAACATAATAGTATAATAATTATATTAATTATATAATAATTATAATATGATTAATATTAATAAAGTATATTAATTATAATAAAGTATTATATATCAATCTAAATTATATTATAAAACAAGCTATAGACTAATCTTGCTTATAATATTACTATTAAATTATTATAATCTTTAATAATTATATTAAATACTATATTATTTTAATATAATTATATTTATTATTGTTATTTATAAATTAATTCATTTTATTAGTTATAATTATAAAAATTATGACATATAATATATTTCATCCAATATTTTAATAATATAAATTATTTTAACATATAATTATAAATAAACAATCATTTTATAATTGAAATATAATTATAACTAGATTTTTATTACTGATTCAGAAAATAATTTTTTTTTAAATCTCTTACTTATTAATTTTAGAAATATTAATAAATTAATATTATTTTAGTCTGTATAAGCTTGTATTAGCTAAAACAATTGTTTTATAACAAAACAAAAGTAATAATGATTTGAAATAGGTAATTGTTTAAATAGTCATCTTTATTTGAATTGGTTCAAAAAGTTATAATTATGTTTTTGTTTAGTCAAATAATTATAACTATTTGAACAATTATCTATTTTAAATCGTTATTACTTTTTGTTTAAATTATAAATATAATTTTTTATTTATTAATAATAAATTACTTATTAATAATTAATAATTTTATTATAATTTGGCTTTTTAAATTAATGTTCCTATTATATATATTTATAATAATGAATAATCATAAAATTGGTATAAAGCTTTAATTAATTAAATTAATTTTGACTAAACCCTTATATATCAGAATTAGAAACAAAAGGTCATAGGAATGTTTAAAATGATTTAATTATATTAAGACTATAGATATAATATTATATTTCAAATAAAATAATTATAATAATTATTATAATAAAGTATCATAATAAAATAATTTGTTAATAAACTAACAAATTTATTTACAAATAATTTTATAATTATAAATAGTTATAAATAATTTATAATACATATTTATTATTAACATATAACTAGAACTTATTATAATTTAATTATTGATAATTAAGTTATTTGTTAACTTATAACTTAAATTGTAGGAACAATTCAAATATTAATTTAAATAAGTATTAATATAACTATTTTATTTGGATATAGTTCATATAAATTTATAATAATTATTAAATAATATAATTATATATAATTATAACAAATATTAATAATGTCAATAATTATTAATATTCTATAACATATAATTTTAATATAAATATTATATTTATAATATTATAATATTATAATTTTTAGTTTATTATAAATTAACCTTAATCAAGTTTAAATAATAAATTGTTAGCCTTGAATTGATCCTTATTTTGAAATGACAAAACATTAAGCTAAATAAGCTTGATCAAGATTTTGAAAAAGATTTATTCAGTATATGTTCTGAAGTTTTATATTTTGGTACTAAATAAATAATATGATTTTCAAAGCTTAAACAAACCTTTCTTTGTTTTCATATTTCTCAAACCAAATCTACCTTTAAAGATTATTTATTTGAGCTTAAATGAAAGTCCAATTGTTGTTCTTAAAGTGAATTTATTCATTTTGGACTTAATACAATTTTAATAATATTGGTTTTGAGAAATAGATTAACTTAAGAAAGTTGTTTTACAAGAACAAAGTTTTCCAACATTGAATTTGTTTCATCTTTCTGTATTAATTCACAAAGTTTTAATATTTGAATTTTATATGATTGGAAAGCTCTTTGAGTCTACTTTCTAATGGATCAAACAAAATCCAAATCCAAATTTTCTAAGAAAAGAATTTGAATTTTTACTAGACACTCTATAGTTGTCTAAAAACTACACAAGGGGTAATTTTGAAAATTTACTATAATTCGTACACAGTGAATTAGGTGAACTTTATATGGATAGAAAGTCCTTTAAGTTTAGTTTCTATATCTTCAAACATTTGTAATTTGGATTTGTATAACTCAAGTTATGATCAAATTAGTGAGTTGAGTGCAAAATGGGATACTACCACCCAGCATGGACAAGATTGATCCCTCTAGAAGGGATCGATTGCTTTTTTCCCTAGAAAGTAACTTTTTGTTGAAAAAGCCATAAGGGATCGATCACCTTCTTAACCAATCGATCCCCTACAAAAAGGGATTGATCGATTAGGCTACTTTCAAGCGTAAATTAGTTCAAAACATGAACCAATCGATCCCCTCATGGAAGGGATCGATTGGGCCTGGGCAAAGACATCTCCAACGGCTATTTTATTAAGGATTCGACGGCTACCTTCACTTCCCAAGCATTCCCAATGGCTACTCCTTCAATTTCTCTATACATTTGGGCACTCCAACAGACCAAAAAGAATAATGAATCAAAAGAGCAAGAGCCAATAAGCCATTTTCATTCTCTCAAAGAATCAAAAGTTTTTAGAGCTTCAAAGTCCATATCTTTGTATTTATTGTATCCAAATTATATTTGTTGTTCATTCATCATTTTCTTGTACTTAAACTTAGCAAACACTTAGCCTTAGAGAGGTTGTTCTATTGTTTGCAAAATTACCTTTGATATACAAGGGTGGAAGAGAACAAGAGGTGAGGTATCATCTTGAGAGCTTTTTAGTGAGATTGGATAAAATATTACAAGGGTAGAGGTTTCTATATTAAGCCTTAGAAAGAAAAAGATATGTTGTATTTTCAATTCAAGAATAATGGATTAAAGCCTTGGTGTGGACAACCAAGAAAAGAAGACATAGGTGCCTTGTGGAGAAGGACCAAACCTCTATAAATCATTGTGTTTGATTTCTCTATCCTTATCTCCTTACAATTTATTGTTGTTTATATTTGATTTTTGATTCATTAATTGTTATTGTTTGCATTATATTTTCATCAAAAGTGCTTATTGTTTTGATTTTCATTCAACTATATTGAAGTCACTGGTTGGGAAGAATATGGAGAAATCCAATTCACCCCCCTTTTGGATCACCATGTTATGTAAAAAGCTAACATAAATTTTATTTATATTAAGTAAAAATATAATACATATTTATTATAGTTAATAAATTTTAATTATTATTATAATTAATAAATATACAATAATTATTAATAAATTTTATTAAATTTAAATTTATAAATAATAAAATAAGTTATTACTTTATTAATATACAATTATTTAACTAATTGAAATTATAAACTATCACAATAGGGTAGATTTGATTAAATTTATAATAAATTTATATTATTTTATTCAAAAAAAGCTTCTATGAATAGAAAAAATTATTTTACAACAAAGCAAAAGGTTATAGCGATTTCAAATAAATAAATGTTCAAATAGTCATAATTATTTAAACTTAATCGATAAAAATATTTATTTTTTAATATTTGTTAATTTATTTTAATTAATAACTATATTAATAATAGTAATCTACTAAATATTCATAACTAATTTTGGATAACAAAATTACTAATATTATAAAAATATTATAATTATTATATTATAATAATATTAATTATTAGTAATATTATAAATATTAATATAATAAATTAAATAATGACAATATTAATTAGTAGTTTAATAATAATATAATAATACTAATTACAATTGATTATTAAATTGTTAATAATAAATAATCATAATAATAAAAATTAATCAGTAAATAATTAAATGTTATTATTAAAATCAATAATAATTAAGTAATTAATAAATAAAATTAATATTAGACTTTAATTATAAAACTTGTATAATGAACATTTAAATGACAAACAATATTAAATAATTATTTGAAATATTAAATATTATTCAGATTAATTAATTAATTTAATAATAATAAATATTTAAATAGTTAAATGTTATATTAATATTAACAATTTTATATAATTATTAAATTAAAAATTGTCTAAAGCATATATTATAATTATTATAACTAGTTATAATTAATAAATTTTATTAGCAATCAAGTTGTAGTTTATATTAATAATTTATATTAACAATTATTTGAAATAAAATAATACTAATTTATTAATATGCCAAAAATTAATGAATAAGAGATTTAAATTTTATTAGATTTTAAATAGATTGTTCAAATATTCACATCTGTTTGAACTTGATTGGTAAACAAATTTATTTTTTCAAATCTCTTGCTTATTAATTTTTTGAATGTTAATAAATTAGTATGACAAAACATTCTTAGAATGGAAACTATTCTAACATAGTTAAATTGCTTTCTATAAGTTTAATAATTATAGATTATATTTTCAGATATTATAATTATTATTATATTTAGTTTTAATTATTAATATGAAAATTAATATTAATTAATTTATATTATAAATTAGATTAAATATTTTATTATTTAAATATTATTTAAGAATAAAATTATTAAATAATAAGTGGAGGAAAATAAACTTACCAAGATTCCCCTAGTAACGACGAGTGAACCGAGAAGAGCCTAGCTTGAGAATCATATATATTATCTAAAAACTAAAATGATAATATGTATAGTAATTATAATTATATTTACTAAATATTCATATTCATTAAAATATATATAATAATTTATACTAATAATTTCAATTATAATTATGAGGTACATATTAAATTGTACGGGGATGGATATTAATTAATTTAATTAATTATAATTAAATATTATAACTAATTAATATACAATTCGGAAACAATTGTTAAATAATTATTGTTATTAATAATTATTGACTTTTAGTCCATAATTAAAATTATTAATTAATTAATTAATTAAAATAAGAATTCAATAATTAAAATATTTAAATTAAAATCAATATTCATAATTTTAATATTAATTAAATATGTTTATTCAAATCAATAATTGTAAACTTATTACTTATTCTTATAATTAGATATAACTTATTCTAAAAATAGATTTATTTTGTTAATAAAGATTTTAAAACAATTGAATTTGAAATCTTATAATTCAAATATTCATAACTATTTGAATAATTATCTATTTCAAATCATTATGACCTATTGTTTTGTCATAAAACAATTGTATCAATTCATATAGGCTTATTCGAAATAAAATATTACTAATTTATTAATATTCTAAAAATTAATGAGTAAGAGATTTTAAAAAATAAATCTATTTACTGTACAAGTTTAAATAATAATGACTATTTGAACAATTATCTATTTCAAATCATTATGACCTTTTGTTTTGTCATAAAACAATTGTTTCTATTCATACAAGCTTATTTCGAATAAAATAATTAAATTAGTTAATATTACAAAATTTAATAAGTAAAAATTTAAAAAATAAATTTGTTTTTTGAACATGTTTGAATAGTTCTAATTATTTGAACAATTATTTATTTCAAATAGTTATGACTTTTTTTGTGATAAACCAATTGTTTCTATCCATACAAGCTTATTCTGAATAAAATAATTAAATTTATTAATATTCTAAAATTTAATAAATAAAAATTTAAAAAATAAATTTGTTTTTTGAACATGTTCAAATAGATCTGACTATTGAACAATTATTTATTTCAAATAGTTATGACCTTTTGTTTTGTGATGAACCAATTGTTTCTGTCTATATAAGCTTATTCAAAATAAAATAATACTAATTTAATAATATTCTAACAATTAATAAGTAAAAGATTTAAAAAATAAATCTGTTTACTGAGTAAGCTCAAATAGTTATGATCTTTTGGTTTGTCATAAAACAATTATTTCTATTCATACAAGTTTATTCAAAATAAAATAATACTACTTTATTAATATTTTGCAAATTAATAAGTAGGAGATTTAAAAAATAAATCTATTTACCAAACAAGTTCAAATAGTCATGTCCATTAGAACAATTATCTATTTCAAATTGTTATGACCTTTTGTTTTGTTATAAAATAATTGTTTCTGTTCATATAGAATTATTCAAAATAAAATAATTTTGATTTATTAATATTTTGAAACTTAATAAGAGATTTAAAAACTAAATCTATTTACTAAACCAATTCAAATAGTTATAACTATTTTAATTAATTAAAGATAATCATTATTAGTATTATAAATTATTAAAATAATCAATAACTTTAATTGTTATTATTAAGATAATAATAATAATGTTATAATTAATAATAATTAAGATAATAATATAGTTTATTATTATTATATCTATTAAACTATTATAACATTTTTAATATATAAAATATAAAATTATTATTATTTTAAATCTATTTTAATAATATAATAATTATAATAAAAATTTATTCTTATCTTATTAAAATATTATCAAAACTAATACATTATAATAATTTAAATTATGATAATTAATTATTTTTATTTTGGATAATTAATACAAATAAATCTAATTATTTATTCATACCTATTACTAATTGTAAATATTGAATTAATAGAGCTTTGTTAAGGGTAATCCATATTATAATTAAATATAGTATCACAATAAATAATTGTTGTTAAAGCAGATGGTATAATAATATCTCAATTATTATTAATAATTATTATATATATTACTAATAATTAATATATATTAGTTAAATATAACGATAATTTAACTATCATAACTAATATTTTTTGTTATTAATTATTATTATAAATCAAATAAGTATATTTAAATTCCATATTAATATGAAAATTGTCTTATTATTTAATTTTTTTGTTATTATAACATTTAAATATTATTATTTAAATAAATAATATGAATATTATAATCATTTATAATATTATTAAAAATTAGTTATAATAATTAGTCAAAATAATTCAATATTAATGATAATTTGATAATAATTTGATATTATTATTAATTACTTGGATAAATTTAAATAAATAATTTACTAATTTATTAAATTTAATTGTTATCGGATAAGTTTATTATTAAGTTTATTGTTATTCAAATATTATATAATTATATTTGATTTTATTCAAATATTAATAACTTATTATAAATTATAATCGATTAAAAGATCATAATATAATTTAAAATATTAGTATAATATAATAAGTTAAATATATTAAAATTTATTATATTATATTATATTTTATAACTATAAAATAACTATATATATTCTTTAATAATATTAATAGTAATTATTAAATATGAATTTATTATATATTAACTATAATACTATAATATTTTATTATCAATATAAATTATATTAGGTTTAGTAAATTGTTATTATGTATTTATAATTATTATTTAAAATAATTATATGTTATAATTATTATATATGTTAATAAATTATAAGTATATAGACAATTCATATAAATTATTTATAACTTATATAATTATTTATTAATATTTTGAAAATTAAGAAGTAAGAAATTTAAAAAGTAAAATTGTTTGATAAAATAGTTCAATTAGTTATAACTATTTAAACAATTATTTTATTTCAAATCATTATGACCATTTGAATTATCATAAAATAATTATTTCTGTTCATACAGTCTTATTCAAAATAAAGTAATACAATTTATCAATATTTTGAAATTAATAAGTAATAGATTTAAAAAATGAATCAATTGGCCTAACCAGTGCAAATAGTTATGACTGTTTGAATAATTATCTATTTCAAATCATTATGACATTTTGTTTTATCACAAAACAATTGTTTCTATCTGTACTAGCTTATTTGAAATAATATAATTCTATTTTATTAATATTCTAAAAATTAATAAGAGATTTAAACAATGAATCTGTTTATCGAACAGGTACAAATAATTATGACTATTTGAATAATTATCTATTTATAATCGCTAAAACCTTTTGTTTTGTCCTAAAACAAAAATTTCTATTCATACAAGCTTATTTCAAATAAAATTATACAAATTTATTAATATTCAGACGACTAATAAGTAAAAGATTTAAAATTAAATCTATTTATCGAATAAGTTTAAATAATTATAACTATTTGTTTTCTCATGACACAATTGTTTTTCTTTATAAAAGCCTATTCGGATTAAAATAATATTAATTTTTTAATATTTTAAAAATTAATAAGTAAAAGATTTTAAAATAAATATGTTTACCATACAAGTTCAAATATTCATAACTATAGTAATTATTAATTAACTATTATAATTTATAATTATATTAATAATAATTTAATAATTAGTATAAATTAAAAAAATAATTATTCTTTTGTTTTAAAATTAATAATTTTTTTAAAATCTCTACCTTAGTTAAATTATAAAATATAATCAGTAAGTGAATAACTATATTTATTAATATTTCAAAAATTAAGAAGTTGGAGATTTATTCTATAATTTATTTTAAGTAAATTATAATAGATATACTTAATTATTTAATTAATAATTTTATATTATATACAATATTTTATATTTAATATTAATTCCTTCTTTTGTAGAATTAATATAGTAATTATTTTCAACTCAATATTAAAATTAACAATATTATTTAACATATTATGTATTTTTAAGTTTAAAATATAATATAATTTATGTTTATATAATTGTTATAATTTATATATATTTCATATTATTTAATTATAATATTCAATTATAATTATTAATTAACTTAATAATCTATTAAGTTATTTAAATCTCTTTACTGAATCAGTTCAAATAGTTATAATTATTTGAACAATTGTATACTTCAAATTGTTATAACCTGTTGTTCTATCATAAAATAATTATTTCTATTCATAGAAGCTTATTCAAAATAAAATAATACTAATCTAATAATATTTTGAAAATTAATAACTAAGAGAATTAAAAATAAATTTGTTTATCGAACCAGTTTAAATATTTAAGACTATAATAACAATTATCTATTTCAAAATGTTATAACTTTTTGTTTTACCATAAAATAAAATTAATTTATTAATATTTCAAAAATTAATAAGTAAGAGATTTAAAAAAATAATTTTATTTACCTAACCAATTCAAATATTTAATATTATAACTTATAATAAAATAACTTAATTACTATTAATAATTAAATTAAAATTCAAATATAATTATATCAAATAATTTTAATTATAACTTATAATTAATTATAATATTAATGTTTAATAGTTATTTTTTATATATATGTCCAATTAAATTATATAATAAATAATTATTATATAACATATAATATACAATTATAATTACATATTATAATAATTAATATAATTCATAAAATATTATTAATAATATTTAATTATAATAATTTATTAAATTATTACATGATACTATATAAATTAATTATTATAATAAATAGTAATAATATTATAAATATTAACTAATATATGACTATTAGTTTAAAATTGAAATTATATTAATATATTAAATTATAATGGCCAATCTGATAATTATACTATATAATTACTAAATAAAGACTAAAAATAAAATTGTAATTTATAAGCCAAGTTATTTTAATTGTTTTTATTATCATTTTTGGATTTTTATATTATATCCATCCCCGTACCTATACCAAAATGATATTTTAAATTTATATTATCTTTGCAGGTATTTAATTGGTGTGAGTAATTTTCATACCCATAATTTTTAAAAGAAATAATAAATAAATTTAATTTTTTAATTTTTATCTTGTATAGTTAGATATTTTTTATAAATATATATTTTTCAATAACAATATATTAATCCTAATTAATTTAAAATAATAATTTATATTATTTAATAAAAAATTTATACACTAAATATATATAAATATATACGTAGGGTATGAGTACGGATACGAGGTGGGTACATTATTATCCGTCTCCATGTTCGTATCTAATAAAAATTTAAAATCATATCCATTCTTATCCTCATATCATCAAACTTATCATTATAAGTTTAAATAACAATTTATTATTTATAAATAATATTGTAAATAACATAAAATAAACCAACTATAAATTAATAATAAGTTTTTACTTATATAGTTGATTAATTAAATATAATAATATTAAAATTATTATATAGATATTATAGTATAAATATTAATTTATTAGTAATTTATTAATAAGTAAAATTAATATTATTAATAACAAAAATATTTGCAATAATAATAATTAATAGTTAACATTGGAAAATATTGAAATTATTTTATATTAATATCATAATAAACTCTTCACATTTTGTAACTAGATATAGTATTATTTTATTATTATTTTGAATAATAATAATTATTACATAATTATTTTAACTAATTCAGTAAACAGATTTATTTTTTAAATTTCTTATTAATTTAGGTAATATTAATATTTAGTATTATTTTTTTCGTCTAAGCTTGTATTAACTGAAACAATTGTTTTATGATAAATCAAAAGGTTATAAAGATTTTAAATAGACAATTGTTAAAATAGTAATAACTTACTAACTTTTGAAATATTAATAAATTCATTTTATTTTATTCTAAATAAGCTAGTATGAATTGAAAAATTGTTTTATGACAAAACAAAAGGTCATTATGATTTAAAATAGATAATTGTTAATATAGTCTTAACTATTTAAACTGGTTCAGCAAACAAATTTATTTTTTAAATCTCTTAATTATTAATTTTCAGAGTATTATTAGATTAGTATTATTTTATTTTGAATAAGCTTGTATGAACATGAATAATTGTTTTATGACATAACAAAAAAGGTTTATTTTTTAAATAACTGATTTAAACTATACATTTGTTCAAATAGTTATAACTATTTAAACGGGTTCAATAAATAAATTTATTTTTTAAATTTCTTACTTATTAACTTTTGAAAGATTAATAAATTAGTATTATTTTATTCTGAAGCTTGTATGATAAAAAAACAATTGTTATATGACCAAACAAAAGGTAAGATTGATTTCAAATAGATAATTGTTGAAATAGCCATAATTATTTGAACTAATTCGGTAAACAAAATCATTTTTTAAATCACTTATTAATTTTTTGAATATTAAAAAATTACTATTATTTTATTTCGAATAAGCTTGTATGAACTGAAACAATTATTTTATGACAAAACAAAAGGTCACAATGATTTTAAATAGATAATTGTTCAAATAGTCATAACTATTTGAATTTGTTCAGTAAACAAATTAATTTTTTTAAACTCTTGCTTATTAATTTTTGAAATATTAATAAATTAGTATTATTTTATTTTGGATAAGCTTTTATAAACTGAAACAATTAGTTTTTGTCAAAACAAAAGGTCATAACGATTTTAAATAAATAATTGTTCAAATAGTCATAACTATTTAAACTTGATCAGTAAACAGATTTACTTTTTCATATCTTTTGCTTATTAATTTTTTGAATGTTAATAATTAAAAATAATAAATTTTAAATATTTAAATTAAAATATTTAATTTTTATTATTTAATTATCGATATTTATTAATAAATAAGCTATGAAATAATAATATATTTTATGAATTTTGTTATATAATTATTAAAAATAATCATAAATATTTTAAAATGTATATTTGATCTTTTATGACAAATTATCGATAATTAAAATAGATAATTATTATTAATATAATTAATTAGTAACTATTTATATTATTAAATATAAGATATTATTCAAATAATATTATTATAAAAAATGATTACTTATAATTAATAAAATTAATGATTATAATTATTATATATAATAATAATTAAATATATTATTTGAATATATAATATATTTTTATATTATATATAATAAATTAATAATATTTATTTTTTCTTTAAATTTATTAAATAAATTATTAATAATTCTTTTATTTAGTCATATTAATAATAAATATGTTTATATAATGAATATATCGTTAATATATTCAACACTTAATTATAATTAATACTAAATAAGTGAGAGATTTATAAATTATATAATAAATTATTAACTATTAGTTTATTTATAATATAATTAATATTATTTTATTAGATTAATTAAGTATATATAAAATAATAATTCCATTTAAACAATTATCTATTTCAAATCATTATGAACTTTTGTTTTGTCTTAAAACAATTGTTTTTCATTATACAAGCCTATTCAGAATAAAATAATACTAATTTATTAATATTTGAAAAATTAATAAGTAGGAGATTTAAAAAATAAATCTAGTTATCGAATCAGTTCAAATAATTATGACTATTTGAACAATTATATAACCTTTTGTTTTGTCATAAAACGATTATTTATCTTCATACAAGCTTATTCGAAATAAAATAATATTAATCTAGTAATATTATGAAATTTAATAATTGATAGATTTAAAAAATAAATTTGTTTATCGAACCAATTCAAATAGTTAAGGCTATATGAGTAATTATCTATTTCAAATCGTTATGACCTTTTGTTTTGTCATAAAACAAATGTTTTGTTCAAATAAGTTTGTTCGAAATAAAATAATTATGACAAGTTGAACATTTATTTTAAATCATACTAAATTAATTATAACAAGTTGTTATAATTAATTATAACAAGTTGAACATTTATTTATTTCAAATCATACTAAATTAATAATTTGTTAAAAAATTTGAATTGTACCTTTTGTAATTTAAACTTATTAAAAGTTTTTTAATTGAGTTGTCATAAAACAAAAGCTAAA
This sequence comes from Durio zibethinus, assembly GCF_047325235.1. NCBI lineage: Eukaryota > Viridiplantae > Streptophyta > Magnoliopsida > Malvales > Malvaceae > Durio > Durio zibethinus. The sequence continues at coordinate 16,283,927 of NC_143163.1, forward strand.
TAATTAGAAAAATATTACCTTTTAAATCTCTTAGTTACTAATTTTTTATATTTGAAATCTTATAATTCAAACATTCATAACCATTTGAATATTATTCTAATTTAAGTTTAAATTTGTTTAATTTAAAAATTAAATATTTAATTTCAAATCTATTTTAAAGTAAAAATATTTAAAGATTTGTTTTGTCATAAAACAATTGTTTTTGTTAATATAAGTTTGTTTGAAATAAAATAATATTGTTTTATTAATATTTAGAAAATAAATCCGTAAGAGATTTAAAAAGAAAATCTGCACCAAACTATTTCAAATAGTTTTGACTATTTCAATAATTATTTATTTCAAATCGTTATAACCTTTCATTTTATCATCAAATAATTGGTTCTGTCCATACTATTTTATTTAGAATAAAATAATACTAATTTAATAATTTATATATCATATTATAAATTTATTATAAGTACGGTAAAAATACGAAATATAGTTAATTATATAAATATATATTAAATTAATTATATATATGATTAATATTAATAATTGAATAATTATTTTACTATTTAAGGATTATAAAGCTTGTTAATCTATATACTAATAATATAGTAAATTATATTAATTTAAATTATTTTTTAAATCTTTTACTTATTAATTGTTGGAATATTATTAAATTAGTATTATTTTATTTTTAATAAGCTTATATAAACATAAACAATTAGTTCATCACAAAACAAATGGTCATAACTATTTGAAATAGATAATTGTTCAAATAGTCAGATCTATTTTAACATGTTCAAAAAAAAAATTTATTTTTAAAATTTTTACTTATTGAATTTTGGAATATTAATAAATTTAATTATTTTATTCGGAACAAGCTTGTATGGACAAAAACAATTGGTTTATCACAAAACAAAAGGTCATAACTATTTGAAATAAATAATTGTTCAAATAGTCAGAACTATTCGAACATGTTCAAAAAATAAATTTATTTTTAAAATTTTTACTTATTAAATTTTGGAATATTAATTAATTTAACTATTTTATTCGAAATAAGCTTGTATGAATAGAAACAATTGTTTTAATATATACTAATGATATATTATAATCATTAATTATTATAATATAATATTCCTAAAACATTTAATTTCTATTCAACAAGGTTATTCAGAGTAAAATATTGCTAAATTAATAATATTCTAAACATTATTAAGTAAGGATTTAAAAAATAAATGTGTTTGCTGAATCAGTTCAAATAGTTAAGACTATTAGAATAATTATCTATTTCAAATCGTTTTGACCTTTTGCTTAGTCATAAAATAATTGCTTCAACTCATACATGCTTATTTGAAATAAAATAATACTAATTTATTAACATTCAAAAAATTATTAAGTTAGAAATTAGAAAAAAAATCTATTTACCGAACAAGTTCAAATATTTTTGAGTATTTGAACAATTATCTATTTAAAATCATTATGACCTTATATTTTATCATAAAACAATTGTTTCAGTTCATAAAAGCTTATCTGAAATAAAATAATAATACTTTATTAATATTATAAAAATTGATAAGTTAGAGATTTAAACATAAATCAGTTTATTGAATCAGTTCAAATAATTATGGTTATTTAAACAGTTATCTATTTCAAACCATTATGAACTTTTGTTTTGTCATAAAACAATTGTTTTTCATCATACAAGCCTATTCAAAATAAAATAACATTAATTTATTAATATTTGAAAATTTAATAAGTAGGAGATTTAAAAAATAAATCTGTTTATCGAATCAGTTCAAATAGTTATGACTATTTGAACAATTATATATTTCCAATCGTTATAACCTTTTGTTTTGTCATAAAACAATTATTTATCTTCATACAAGCTTATTCGAAATAAAATAATACTAATCTAGTAATATTATGAAATTTAATAACTGATAGATTTAAAAAATAAATTTGTTTACCGAATCAATTCAAATAGTTAAGGCTATATGACTGATTATCTATTTCAAATTGTTATGACCTTTTGTTTTGTCGTAAAACAAATGTTTTTGTTCATATAAGTTTGTTCGAAATAAAATAATATTAATTTATTAATATTTCAAAAATTAATAAGAGATTTAATAAATAAATCTATTTACCATACTAGTTCAATTAGTTATAACAATTTGAATATTTATTTATTTCAAATCATACTAAATTAATAATTTGTTAATAAATTTGAATTTTGTTTAATAATATACTATTATTTTATATGATTAGATTTAAAACTAATTGTTTATTAAATTAATTATATTAATTGTTATACAATTAATAAGTATAATTGTTAATTATAAAATAATGTATTATATTAATAGTTTAATTAATTTAATAATAATGATATATAACAATTTAAGATTATTATTAATTATTATAGTACTTATAATTAATTATTATTAATATTACTGAATTATATACTATTATTATTATATGTATTATAATATTATAACTAATTATAATTTATATAAAATAGTAGCAATTATTAATTATATTATTAATTAAATATTTAATTATTAATTAAAATAAATATGACTATTTAATTAATAATAATTGTTATTTATTTATTAAATTTAAATAAATATTATTAATTCAATTATTATACATTAATAATTTATTTATTATTGTTATATATTAATATACATTACTATTTACTTATATAATTAAAAATTTAATTATTAGATAAATTATAATTGTTTATATAATTTATAATTTGCTTATATAATAGAATAATATTAAATATATTAATAATATTTTTAATAGATATATTATTAATTATAATTGAATTAAAAATTTGAATTATATATAATAAATTAGTTTATTTAATATTAATAATTTTTTCAATAAAAATTTATTAATAAAAATTATTTTATGACAAACAAAAAGTCATAATGATTTCAAATAGATAATTGTTCAAATGGATATAACTATTTGATTAATTTTTAATCATATTATGTTACTAATTATATTATTATTATTATTATTATTATATTATATTAATAATATATTATTCAAAACAAAATGTCATAAGATTTGAAATAGATAATTGTTCAAATGGTCATAATTATTTTGAACATGTTCAAAAAACAAATTTATTTTATATATTTTTACTTATTAATCTTTGGAATATTAGTAAATTTATATTATTTTATTTGAAATAAGCTCGTATGAGCATAAACAATTCTTTTATGGCAAAACAAAAGGTCATAACAATTTGAAATAGATAATTGTTCAAATCTCCTACTTATTAATAAAAAATTTATGAAAGATCAATAAATTTATTATTAATATTATTGTTTATATTAATTATAGTTTATTAATTTTATTAATAATTCAATAATATTACGTATATAAAATTAGTTATGACTATTTAATAACAATATGTAATATTAAATATTAATAGATATAATAATAGTTAATAAATTAAAATATAATAGTTAAATTATATAATAAGTTAAATTATAATAATTAACAAGTAAATGTTTATAATTATAATATATTTAATTTATTTAACTATATATTAAATATTTAAATTAAATATTTATTATAATATAATAAATATTATATAATTATATTATTAATTTAATTATATAATAATATTAGTTTTATTAAACAATTGAATAATAGTTATGTATAATTTATCAAACTAATATTAAGATAATTAACAATATTCTATTATATTAAATAATTAATAAGAATTTATTTAAAACTATATAGATTAATAACTTAATTTATTAATTTTTGAAATATTAATAAATTTATTTTATTTTATTATGAATAAGCAAGTATGAATTAAAAAATTGTTTTATGACAAAATAAAAGGTCATAACAATTTAAAATAGATAATTGTTCATATAGTCTTAACTATTTAAACTAGCTCAGCAAACAAATTTATTTTTTAAATCTCTTAGTTATTAATTTTCAGAGTATTATTAGATTAATATTATTTTATTTCGAATAAGCTTATATGAACATGAATAATTGTTTTATGATAGAACAAAAAAGTTTTATTTTTTAAATAACTGATTTAAACTATACATTTGTTCAAATAATCATAACTATTTAAATGAGTTCGATAAATAAATTTAATTTTTAAATGTCTTATTAATTTTTGAAAGATTAATAAATTAGTATTATTTTATTCTAAAGCTTGTATGATAAAAAACAATTGTTATATGACCAAACAAAAGGTAATATTGATTTCAAATAGATAATTGTTGAAATAGCCATAATTATTTGAACAAATTATTTGTTTAATTAACCTAATGATATTAAAATTATTTGAATAATTTGTTTAATTAAACTAATGATATTATTTATTAAAATTATTTGTATAGCTTTATACAAATAATAAAACATCATTAAATATTCATATAATCTCTTATATGTTTATATAATTTACAAGTCAAAGATTAAACTAATCATATAATTTATTAATAATAATTTAATAAATTAATAATAAATATATTTTATTTATATATATTCTTATATTATAATTTATAGATAATGAGTTATTATAATAATTATAATTATTAATAGTTAATAATTATATTATAATTATAATATATATAAATATTATTAGTAAGAGCATTCAAAAATATAATTATAATTACATTATTTAATAATTATATATAATTTAATAATTATTTTATATTACAAGGTTAAATTTAAATTATTATTTTTTATTAAATTATTTGATAATATCTTTAACTTCTAAAAAATATTATATTTTTATAATAATAATTTATTATTATAGTTATATTTTAAATTATAATTATAATTAATTATCAATATCATATTAAATATGATTATATCAATTATTAATATTATAAAAATTATAATTTATATAAGCTTATTTACTAATCAAATAATTATTTTCAAATTTTAAATATTTAAATATAATTATATTAATAATAATTTAATTTAATTTAATTTAATCAAACTATTTGTAAATAATAAGTATAAATATATTATAAATAGTCATATAAATTATAAATATTTATATAATTAAACTATATTTTGTTTTTAAAACTCTTATTATTTTTTCAAATATTAACAAATTAGTATTATTTTATTTTGAATAATTTTGTATAAATAAAAAAATTATTTTATGACAAAACAAAATATCATAACAATTTGAAATAGATAATAGTTCAAATGGATATGACTATTTAAACTTGTTTGGTAAACAAATTTATTTTTTAAATATCCAACTTTTAATTTTGAGAATATTAATAAATTAATATAATTTTATTTAGAATAAACTTGTGTGAATAAAATAGATTTATTTTTAAAATCTTTTACTTATTAATTTTTAGAATTTTAACAAATTAGTATTATTTTATTTTGAATATGCTTTTATGCACAAAAGCAATTGGTTTATGACAAAAAAAAGTTCACAATGATTTGAAATAGATAATTGTTCAAATAGTCATAACTATTTGAACATGTTTAGAAAACAAATTTATTTTTAAAATTTTTACTTATTAATTTTTGGAATATTAATAAATATATTAATTTAAATAATAATTATTTATTATTAAAAATAATCAAATATTTGTAATTAAATATTTGTTTATAATTTATTAATAAAGTTATTGAATATCTAAATATATTATAAAATAATTATATATAATATATTAATGTATAATTATAATTTGTATTAATTATTAAAATAATTAACTATTATAATTATAATTTAATATAAATAAAATTCTTAGTTATATTATTATATAATATTTCAATAATATACAATTAATAGTTTACTTTTATATATTTGATTACTTCAAAAAATTGATAATGAATCTTTCAATAATATATATAATCAAATTTTACTTATTATATTAATTATTATTACTTTATATTAATATAAACAATTAATTTATCCAATTAATTGCTATAAATAAATAGTATAAAATTTTAATTATAACTATTTATTTAATTATAAATAATAATTAATTATTTAAATATTTAAAATTTATAAATTTAACTTTTTTATATATATTTATATGTTATATTAAAATAATAATATTATTAATTTAATATTTAATAATTATTAAATTATTAATCGATAATTTATAAATATTATTATAAATTTTTATAATATTTATAAATTTAATTGTTATATTAAAATAGTAATTATATTCAGATAGCATATTTATTATCTAATAAATTATTATTAGTTATTTTAATAATGATTAGTAAAATTGGATTATTTTATATTAATAATGATTATAATGATTATTTTTAATTAAAATGAAACCATATCTATTATATTTTAAATAGATAATTGTTCAAATAGTCATAACTATTTATTCAGTTAATATATGAAGGACTATAATCAATAATATTTTATTAATTTTGGCATTAATAATAAACTATTATAATTAAAATCAAATTAATACATTATTATTGTAAATAATAATTATCATAAGATTTAGAAAAAAATCTATTTAGTTTATAATCTTTAATTAATTATTTAATTATTTAATTTTAATAAATTATTGCTATAAATAATATATGATAATTAATTATAATTAATTAAAGATTATAAATTAAATATAATAGTAACAAATAGTTATAGTTAATTCTTATAATTTAAAATATTGAATTGATATTAATTATTAGAATAAATTATTATATATTATTAATTATGTATTAGATTTATTTTAATAATATTATAATAATATTAATAATTAATAAATTATCAAAAAATTATTAATTAACTTTTATGATATTAATTTTATTAACGTAAATCATATTATTGTTAATATTATTATTAATTTAATTTAAATTATTTTAAATTAATATTATTAATTAATATTATATTTAAATTTTGAATGTTATATATAAGGGGTTATTATAATATAACCCCTTATATATAATTCTATTATTTTTAATAGATAATATTATTAATAAGAATTTGTTAATAATTTATTATAATTATTAATAAGTATTTATTATAGATACTATAATATCTATGTAATATTTAATTAAATGTTTAACTACAATTTATATTATTAATAGTATTTATATTATTAAATATTAGTTATTTAAATGTCTAATATTTGGATAATATTATTATAAATATTAATATAATAAATTAATAATAAAATTATCATATTTTTATTATTAATTTATTTAATAAGTATGGATTTATATCCTTAAATCTTATATAAGCTTATCACATTAATAATAAATATTAATATGAATAATTGTTAATAATTGTCCAATCTACAATTGTTAAAATTTAAAATATTAATATCGTAAAAATTAATCAAAGATAAAATAAATATTTTTAAATCTCTTTCACATTAATTTTCCAAATGTTAATAAATTAGTATTAATATATTTTGAATAAGCTTGTATGAACTGAAACAATTATTTTATGACTAAACAAAAAATCAAAATGATATGAAATAGATAATTATTCAAATAATTTTAACCATTTGAACTGATTCAGTAAACAAATTGATTTTTTAAAATATTATTAAATTAGTATTATTTTAATCCAAATAAGCTTGTACGAACAAAACAATTGTTTTACATTAAAAGAAAAGGTCATAACGATTTGAAATAGATAATCATTCATAGAGTCTTAACTATTTAAACTGGTTCGATAATTAGATTTATTTTTTAATTTTCTTGTTTATTAAGTTTTGAAATATTATTAAATTAGTATTATTTTATTCTAAATAAAATAATATGAATAGAACCAATTGTTTGATGATAAAATAAAAAGTTATAACGATTTGAAATAAATAATTATTGAAATAGTCAAAATTATTTGAAATGATTTGGTAAGCAGATTTTCTTTTTAAATCTTACATATTTATTTTCTAAATATTAATAAAACAATATTATTTTATTTCAAACAAAATTATATTAACAAAAATATTTGTTTTATGACAAAACAAATCTTTAAATATTTTTACTTTAAAATAGATTTGAAATTAAATATTTAATTTTTAAATTAAACAAATTTAAACTTAAATTAGAATAATATTCAAATAGTTATGAATATTTGAATTATAAGATTTCAAATATAAAAAATTAATAACTAAGAGATGTAAAAGGTAATATTTTTCTAATTATTTAGTTGTTGCTTTATGACAACTCAATTAAAAAACTTTTAATAAGTTTCAATTACAAAAGGTACGATTCGAATTTACTTACAAATTATTAATTTAGTACCATTTGAATTAAATAAATGTTCATTTGTTATAACTAATTGAACTAGTATGGTAAATAGATTTATTTATTAAATATCTTATTAATTTTTGAAATATTAATAAATTAATATTATTTTATTTCGAACAAACTTATATAAACAAAAGCATTTGTTTTATGACAAAACAAAAAGTCATAACGATTTGAAATAGATACTTATTCATATAGCCTTAACTATTTGAATTGGTTTAGTAAATAAATTTATTTTTTAAATCTATCAGTTATTAAATTTCATAATATTACTAGATTAGTATTATTTATTTCGAATAGGCTTGTATGAAGATAAATAATTGTTTTATGACAAAACAAAATGTTATAACGATTGGAAATATATAATTGTTTAAATAGTCATAACTATTTGAACTGATTCAATAAACAGATTTATTTTTTAAATCTCCTACTTATTAATTTTTCAAATATTAATAAATTAGTATTATTTTATTATGAATAGGCTTGTATGATGAAAAACAATTGTTTTATGACAAAACAAAAGTTCATAATGATTTGAAATAGATAACTGTTTAAATGGCCATAATTATTTGAATTGATTTGATAAACTAATTTATGTTTTAAATCTCTAACTTATCAATTTTTATAATATTAACAAAGTAATATTATTTTATTTCATATAAGCTTTTATGAACTGAAACAATTGTTTTATGATAAAATATAAGGTCATAACGATTTTAAATAGATAATCGTTCAAATAGTCAAAAATATTTGAACTTGTTCAGTAAATAGATTTTTTTCTAATTTCTTACTTAATAATTTTTTGAATGTTAATAAATTAGTATTATTTTATTTCGAATAAGCATGTATGAGTTGAAGCAATTATTTTATGACAAAACAAAAGGTTAAAACGATTTGAAATAGATAATTGTTCTAATAGTCTTAACTATTTGAACTACTTTAACAAACACATTTATTTTTTAAATCCTTACTTATTAATGTTTAGAATATTATTAATTTAGCAATATTTTACTCTGAATAAGCTTGTTGAATAGAAATTAAATGTTTTAGGACAAAACAAAAATCATAATAATTGAAGATAGATAATTGTTCTAATAGTCATAACTATTTGAAGTGGTTCAGTAAAGAGATTTAGTTTTTAAATCTCTTATTAATTTTCAAAATAGTAATAAAATAATATTATTTTATTCTGAATAATTTTGTATGAATATAAACAATTGGTTTTGGAACATTAATTTTTAAATAAATTTATTTTTAAGATTTTTACTTATTAATTTTTGGAACATTAATAAATTTATATTATTTTATTTCAAATAAGCTTGAATGAATAGAACCAATTGTTATATATGACTATTAATTATTAATAATATAAATATTTATTAATAAGTGATGCAATAATAATAATCTTAGCAAACAATAAAAGGGTGTCAACCGTTTTATTTGAGTATAATTTGAATAGTATTATTAGTGCTGCATTGTTAAACAAATTGTTTAGAATTAATTATAAAATAGATGACAAAACAAAAAATTATCTATTTATAGTATTTTAAATATTAATATTAATATTTTCAATTATTGAATATATTTGATTAATAAATATAATGTAATAATTATTAATTTAATAATACTAATTATGATAGTTATTATATAAATATAAATAATTATTGTCAATTATTTAATAAATTTTAAAATATATATTATTAAAATGAATATGTACTTATTAATCAATAATTTTATAATAATAATTTAGATAATTATTTTAATTCTAATCATTATTATTAAATATTTATAATATTTGAGATTAATATTTTATAATAATCATTATTATTAAATTGTATTATGAATTGATATATATTATTTTATTAATGAGTAATTAATTTTATTAATGATATATATTATAGTCAAATAATTATGACTATTTGAACAATTATATATTTCCAATCGTTATAACCTTTTGTTTTGTCATAAAATAATTATTTATCTTCATACAAGCTTATTCGAAATAAAATAATACTAATCTAGTAATATTATGAAATTTAATAACTAATAGATTTAAAAAATAAATTTGTTTACCAAACCAATTCAAATAATTAAGGCTATATGAATAATTATCTATTTCAAATCGTTATGACCTTTTGTTTTGTCATAAAACAAATGTTTTGTTCATATAAGTTTGTTCGAAATAAAATAATATTAATTTATTAATATTTCAAAAATTAATAAGAGATTTAATAAATAATCTATTTACCATATGAGTTCAATTAGCTATAACATTTTGAACATTTATTTATTTCAAATCCTACTAAATTAATAATTTGTTAATAAATTTGAATCGTGCCTTTTGTAATTTAAACTTATTAAAAGTTTTTTAATTGAGTTGTCATAAAACAACTCATAAATAATTAGAAATATATTACCTTTTAAATCTCTTAGTTATTAATTTTTTATATTTGAAATCTTATAATTCAAATATTCATAACTATTTGAATATTATTCTAATTTAAGTTTAAATTTGTTTAATTTAAAAATTAAAAATTTAATTTCAAATCTATTTTAAAGTAAAAATATTTAAAGATTTGTTTTGTCATAAAACAATTGTTTTTGTTAATATAAGTTTGTTTGAAATAAAATAATATTGTTTTATTAATATTTAGAAACTAAATCTGTAAGATATTTAAAAAGAAAATCTGCTTACCAAACCATTTCAAATAGTTTTGACTATTTCAATAATTATTTATTTCAAATCATTATAACCTTTTATTTTATCATCAAACAATTGGTTCTGTTCATACTATTTTATTTAGAATAAAATAATACTAATTTAATAATATTTCAAAACTTAATAACCAAGAAAATTAAAAAATAAATCTAATTGTCGAACTAGTTCAAATAGTTAAGATTCTATGAATGATTATCTACTTCAAATCATTATGACCCTTTTCTCTTAACGTAAAACAATTGTTTTGTTCGTACAAGCTTATTTGGATTAAAATAATACTAATTTAATAATATTTTAAAAATTAATAAGAGATTTAAAAAATAAAATTGTTTACTGAATCAGTTCAAATGGTTAAAATTATTAGAATAATTATCTATTTCATATCATGTTGATATTTTGTTTAGTCATAAAACAATTGTTTCAGTTTATACAAGCTTATTCAGAATAAATTAATACTAATTTATTAACATTTGGAAAATTAATATGAAAGAGATTTAAAAATATTTGTTTTATTTTTTATTAATTTTTATGACATTAATATTTTAAATATTTTAAATTTTAATAATTGTAGGTTGGACAATTATTAACAATTATTCATATTAATATTTATTATTGATATGATAAGCTTATATAAGATTTAAGGATATAAATCCTTACTTATTAAATAAAAAATTAATAAAAATATAATTAATTTATTATATTAATATTTATAATAATATTATCCAAATATTGTAGATTTAAATAACTAATAATTAAATGATAGTAAATATTAATAATATTATTAATGTATTAAAGATAGATAACCATTAATATTAAACTATTTAATTATAATTTTTTATTAATTATATGTAATTAAATTAATTAAAACATTTGAAATTACTATTTGATTTAATTATATAAATAAATTGGATTTAATATTTAAAATTAATAAATTATAGTATTAAGTACTATATAATTAATTAGAATATAATAATATTATGCAATATTAAAATTAAAATATCTATTTCAAATCGTTATATATTTTAATTAATAATATTAAACAATTAAATATTATTAATTAATATTTTCATATTAATTTGCAAAATATTAACATTAAAATTATTTGAAATTGAATTTAATTAATTAATAGAAAATTAATAATCTATTAACATATTTATTAATTTTCAATAAAATTAATAGTTATTTTTAATTTTTCAAATGTTAATAAATTAGTATTAATTTATTCTGAATAAGTAATATAAATTAACTACTTACTAATATAATAACAAATATAAGTTGCTATTCAGACTTAATAAAATTATAAAACTTAATTTATTATTTAATATTTATAAATATATAATATAATTATTTTAGTTCATACAAGTTTATTAATAATAATTTAAGCAATATAAATTAATTATAAATTATTATCAATAATAATAAGCTTTATATATTTATAAAAATATATACATATTTTCAAAGCCTAATTATTTGATATGGTATAATTAATATAATGAATTAATAAATATAGTATAAATAATTATTTAAATTAATAGTTATAGTCATTACTTTTTAATTAAAGTTTTGTATAATAATATACAAATAATTTATACTATTATATATAATATAATTAAGTAACAATAATTTAAAATAATTTAAATAATAGCTTATTATTAAACTTAATAAATTATCATAATAATATTAATTAAATTATTAAACAAATAATTTTATAATTATTTTTATATTAATATTTTAATTAATTTATAATAATATTATAATATTATAATAATTTATATAAATTAAATATAATAAATTATTTATTAATATTATTAATTAATCAGTATAAAACATAAAAATATGTTTATATGAACAAAGATATATTAATATTAATAACTATTATTACTTAATATTATAAATTAAGTTATATAATTTACTAATAATAAATAAGTGAATTATATATTTAGAACTATATAAATGTTTTTGTTCATAAAAATTAAAAAATTCTTATTAATATATTCAAAAAATAATATTAAATAGAAATTGTATTAATTATAGTTCTAATTATTATATAATTATTTGTTTAGTCCTTATATAATTAAATTAATAATTTAGATTTATTATTATCTTAAAATAATATTATATAGATAATTTTAATACTATTAATATTACTAATTTATTAATATTTTATTATAACCCAAATTCAAAATTATATATTCTAAATAAAAGCTTATTCAAAATAAAATAATACTAATCTATTAATATTTCGATAATTAATAACTAAGAGAATTAAAAATAAATTTATTTATCAAACTAGTCCAAATATTTAAGACTATATGAACAATTATCCATTTCATAGTAATATTAATATAATTGTATAGAATATAATTTATTGTTTATAAATTATTTGATTATAATAATTTTTGGAATACATAAAAATTAGCTTAATCAAATTAAGTATTAATAATAATGCAAATTAAAATATATAATAATTATAAATATATTAGTATTATTATTTTATATTATTAAGTTATAATAATAACTTCTACATATTTATTAGTTATAAGATAACTAAATATAAGATAATTATAACAGATAATATATTAAATAATTATTAATATTTGTTATAATTATCTTAAATTTATATAATAAATTAATAAATAATATATACCATACAAATTATATAATAATTATATGTTATTAAATAATTATAATAGTCATAACTATATTTATTAATAGTTTAATAATGCTTATTAATTATATTATTAATTATAATATTATTGTTAATAAATTATTTAATAATACTAATCTAATAATACTTTGAAAATTAATATTATTATATTAAATTATATATTTATAACCTAATTGCATAATTTTTATAATTATAAATTTAATATAATTCAATTAATTACTATTAATAACTATAAATAAATATTATTAATTTATTATATAATTTATTTAGTACAATATTATCTAATAGTATGAAATTATTATCTTACAATATAATGTAAATATATTATATTTATAAACTATATTATATAATTATTATTTAATAATATATTAATTTCTAAAATATAGTAATATAATTTATTAAAATAATTATTAAATAATATAATTATTTAACTTGTTTTTTATTATAATTATAGCTTATAATATGAATGTAATTTATATAACAAATATATATATAAATTATTTATATATAAATAAATAATATATAATAATTATTATTTTTATAATTATAATAATTTATAATATATTCATTATATATTAATATTGACATAATTCTATTATTTGTAATAATATAAACAATAATAAGACAATTTTCATATTAATAATATTTGAATTTAATATTATATTAATTAATTCTATATTAATAATTTAATATATAATTATATAATTATATATTAGTTATAAAACTTTATAACCAATATTATATAATAATGAAAATTTTTTCTAAGTATTATATAAATAAATTATTAATTGATAATGACAATATTGTAATAATATATTTATATCAATTAATATTATAATTAATTAAATAATTAAAATATATATTTATTTATAATTTATAATAATTATAAATTCTATTATTTGTAGTAAATAAATATCAATTTATAGCAAAATTATATAATTACTTAATAATATAATTATGATTTACAATTATTATTATAATATATTATGAATTTATTATAATTTATAAGCTTATAAATAGCTTATATATTGTTTATAAGCTAATAAACAATTTGTTATAAGTAAATATATAACAAGAGCAATATAGTTATATTTATTATAATTATTATTTAATTAATTATAATAATTAAATTGTATATTTATTATTATTATATGCTTAAAATTTAATATTAATAAATTAGTATTATAATATAATACTAAGTTATTAATATTTTGACAATTAATAAGTTAACATACCTACTGTTTCTATTTGTATAATTAACTATTTATATAATTAATTATTTTATTAATTAATTATATTAATAATATAAAATTGTTCTTCCTTGTTATATATCACTTATAATAATAATTGATTATTTATAATATTTTAGAAAATATGTAAATTCTTTTACATATAAATTTTACATATATTTATTATATATTATGATTATATTATAATAAATAATATATTTGTATATCAATATTAATATTAAAACTAATAAGCAAGTTAATATTTAATTTTAAATTATTAATTAAAATACGTAATAATTGGTACAACAATATCAAATATATAATTATTTTATTATATTATATTATTTTTTAATTATAAGCAAAAGATTATATTAATAATATTTAATATTTATAATAACATATTTATTATAAATCAACTATAATTTATTCTAAATTATAATCTAATTTTAATAATTATAGTATTAAATTTATAATTCTAATATAATATTGCTAAACTTTATAAATTGAGTTAATATTATTATCTATTACAAATAGTTAGGACTATTTAAATCTTATTAATATTATTGAATTAATTAATTCATTAAAATTAAAATTAAAATTAAAATTAAAATTTATTATAATTATATACAAATGTTAATATAATATTAATTTTAATATTAATAATTGTTAATTATTAATATTATCATGAATAATATTAAAGACTATTTTACAAATAATTATAATAATATTAAAAAATTAATAATTTAATTTTACAAATAATTATATAGATAAATTATATTAGATAATATTAATAATATTTCATATTATAAAAATTATTTAATTAATATTTATAACAATTATATATTTCATAATATTTGTTAATTAATATGAAATTTATTATTATAATTAATAACAATAATAAATCATTAAATAATAAAATTAATAGAATGTTATTATAAGTTTAATTAAAACAATTATCAATACCATAAAAAAATTGTTTATAATAGTTATTATTATATAATTATAATAACTATTATAATTATATAAACCAGGTTGACTGGTTTATATAATTATATCTCTACCCCAGAGCCTTTCTCTCTAAAAACCTAAATTTTATTACTATAATAATTAAATTTAATTATAATACTAAAGAATTTAATCAATATATTAAATTAAATTTTATATTTTATTAATTTTTCATATTTAATTATTTAATTTATAAATTAATAAAATAATTCATTAATATTAAATAATAAATTAATTCTATAATTAATCAAATAATTTAATTTATTATATAATAATTAAATTATATTATGATAATTTAATAATAAATAATTATTATTTTTATTTAATAATTTATAATAGTTATATAATTAAGTATAAGAAACTAGAGCTGCTAAATTAAAGGAAAAGCACAACGATAGGTTGATAATAGCCCATGACTATTTTTCCTTGATTGCGAATTGATTTTGCATATGATTGCATTCCACCAGAAATTCATCATTAGAGTCAGTTTGAATATCTACTAATGCAAAAATATATGATAAAAAGAGAAAGCCATGAGCTGTTAATGTGGATGCAAATGACGATGGTGGATAACTACTGTTGGTTTGCAACTACTGTAGAGAAAAAGTAAAAGCTATCGCAGATTATTAAAAATTATTAATATTAATAAATCATTAAGTAAGAAATAAATAATTTATATATTATTTTTTCAAATAATAATAATATTATTATTTAAATTAATATTTAACTATTTATAAATATATTTATAAAAATAATTAATTATTTGATCATTTATATGTATTATAATAATTATATTATTATAAAATAATTATATATTAATAATATATTATTCATATAAATATTGTTTATATTTAATATATTTATTTTTATATATAATTATATTATTTAATAATTATTTTAATAAATTATATTATTATATTTTAGAAATTAATATATTATTATATATATTCGAATCATTATAACTATTATTATTTTAAAATCTTATATTTTATTTATTAATATTTCAAAATTTAATAAGTAAAAATTTAAAAAAAAAATTTGTTTTTTGAACATGTTCAAATAGATCTGACTATTTGAATAATTATCTATTTCAAATAGTTATGACTTTTTGTTTTGTGATGAACCAATTGTTTCTGTCTATAAAAGCTTATTCAAAATAAAATAATATTAATTTAATAATATTCCAACAATTAATAAGTAAAACATTTAAAAAATAAATCTGTTTACCGAGTAAGCTTAAATAGTTATAACTGTTTGAACAATTTTTTATTTATAATAGTTATGATCTTTTGTTTTGTCATAAAACAATTATTTCTATTCATTCAAGTTTATTCAAAATAAAATAATACTACTTTATTAATATTTTGCAAATTAATAGGTAGGAGATTTAAAAAATAAATCTGTTTACCAAACAAGTTCAAATAGTCATGTCCATTAGAACAATTATCTATTTCAAATTGTTATCACCTTTTGTTTTGTCACAAAACAATTGTTTCTGTTCATACATAATTATTCAAAATAAAATAATTTTGATTTACTAATATTTTAAAAATTAATAAGAGATTTAAAAACTAAATCTATTCACTAAACCAGTTCAAATAATTATGACTATTTGAACAATTATATATCTCAAATCATAATGATCTTTATTTTGTCATACAACAATTGTTTTCTTTCATACAAGCTTATTCGGATTAAAATGATACTAATTTAATAATATTTTAAAAATTAATAAGAGATTTAAAAAATAAATATGTTAGCCAAACTAGTTCAAATAGTTAAGACTATCAGAATAATTATCTATTTCAAATCATTCTATCCTTTTGTTTAGTTATAAAACAATTATTTCAGTTCATACAAGCTTATTTGAAATAAAATTAGTATTATTAAACTAATTTAACCATTTATGAAATATTAGATTAATTATATTAAGTTAATTATCCATTCTACAATAATTAGTTTTATGCATAATAATAATATATAATCTATTAAATAATAATTAAATAATTTATTAAATTTAATACTATAAATTAATAATATATTATTTATTAATTTAACATAAATTAAAAATTTTTAATTTAATTGTAATTATATTAATTAATTAGTCATGTAAAGGTATCAAAGCAAGTTCTGGTTAAGGTCATGTATAAATTAATTTTAATATTTAATATTAAAAATATTTAATTTAAATATATATAATAGAAAATTATTATTAACTTTATCTGAATAGTAACAATTTTTAATTAATATTTAATATTAATAAATAAAAATATTTATTCATGTTAAATATAATATGTTAAACTGAATTTAACATTTATTATATATATTTAAATAAATATTTTTAATTAAAACAATTTATTTTAATATTTAATATTATATCTATTATTATTAATTTTAATAATGCTCCAATTTAATTAATAAATATTTAATTTAAATATTATTAAAATATTTAAATAATTAATATCTTTATTTAATACGAGTAATTTAATTAATTATTGAAAATATTTATATCAAATAATTATAATTTATTTAAATAATAATTCATGATTAACAAATTGTAAGAATTTATTTTTCATCAAAATTAAAAGATTATTATTCAAATGGCCATAATTATTTGAACCAATTCAATAAATTGACTTTTTTATTATTTTATTAATAAAGTAATATTATTTTATTTCAAATAAGTTTTTATGAACTGAAACAATTGTTTTATGATAAAACAAAAGGTCATATTTATTTTAAATAGATAATTGTTCAAATAGTCATAACTATTTGTTCGGTAAACAAATTTATTTTTTTAAATTTGTTGTTCATTAATTTTTTGAATATTAATAAATTAGTATTATTTTATTTTGAATAAGCATGTATAAACTGAAACATTAATACTAGAAGTGATAAAGAGATTGTATTTGATAATCCATTCAGCATTCTTGGTGCTCTTACTTTGCATAGTATGGGCTATACCCAAATGCAATTGGTTTGTGGGTTAGAAAAACTAAAATTGGGGTTGTGCAAGAAGAAGGACAAGAGCATGATATCCCAAATATTCTTTATGTACCTCAAGGAGAACCTTTTATCCCACCATTTGATACCTAAAAAGCTTTAGAAATGCTTATGCTTCATATGAACAATCTACACTCAGTGGTTGGGAATATGAATTCTATATTGAGAAATATGGAAATGATTAGGTTTTGAAAATAGTTATATTATTAAATTTATAATAATCATTATAAATTAAATATTTTATATTTTATAAAATAATTAATATTTTATTTAGTTTAATTATTGAATTAAATAAAATAGATATATTAATTTTATATTAAAATACCTAAACTTTAATTATAATTATATATAATTATATAAATTATATAAATTATTTATTATTAATAAATTAAAAATAGCTTATTTTTAAATATTATAATAATAATATTTAATTATTATAATTAATAATACTAATTTAATTAAACTAATTTATATCCTTCAAGCCTAACTAGATAAATATTAATGTCATTATAACAATTGTATAATAATTTATATATACAAAATTTAATTAGTTCTTATAATAATAATAATTAATAATTGAATATTGATTAGTCAATAATTGTACTAATCAAAAGGTAATATTATTAGATTAAAAATTATTAAACATTAATAATTTATGATTTTGTAACAATGCGTAGATGTTTTACTAGTATTTATAAATTTTAAAACTAAAGTTTAAATTGTTTTGAAAAGGAAAAGATCAATTAAAATATGATAAAAGTTGAAAAAATAAAAAAGAAAAGAATGGTCATAAAGGTATGTCCACCAACTTCATCAAACTCTTTTATAAAACCCAAAAACAATTGCACCTCTTCCTACCTGTCCTCACCACTATCGCTACTGCCAACTCTCTTTTTTTCTACCTTTACTCGACGAGATATGGATCCAGTGAATGCTTGGGGTAACTCCTCCCTAGAATCCATCAACCCCCAAATCCACGACCTCATCGAAAATGTCAATGCCGCAGCATCCGGCTCATTGCTTCTGAAAACTTCACTTCCTTTGCTATAATTGAAGCCCTTGGCAGTGCCCTCACTAACAAATACTTTGAGGGCATGCCTGGGAACCGTCACTATGGAGGAAATGAATTCATTGACGATTTAATTAATAATTTTTTAAATTTAATAATTATATTTATATAATTAATATTATAATACAAATAACTATTTTAGATATCAAATAGTCATAACTAATAAGTACTCGAATAATTATTCAATAAATAATTGAATTGTTAATTAAAAATTAATATATTATTAGTAATAATTTTATATATTAAATAATTAAACTAAATTAATACAATAATAACTATATTGAATTATAATAAATTTAAATTGAATTAATTTATTATTAATACTATAATAATTGGATTATATTATATTATAATATTAATTTGTAATTACAGTACTATAATTTAAGTTATTATAATACTTAAATTAATTTAATTTAAATTAATATAGTATTAATAATAACATTTTAATTATAACCTTTTTAATGTACTATCGATTAGTACTTATTAATTAACTAAATTAATTTTTTCAATTATTAATATAATTGATTGTTTATAATTATAATTAATCATTATAATTATAATTTAAAATATAACATTTAATAACTATTAATTATTAGTATATTTTATTATAATAAATAACTTTTATTAGTTATTTATTTATTTTAATAATTATAAAAATTAATCAATAAATAATTAAATCTAAAAATTAATTAGAATTATTTTATCAAATTATATTAATGAGTAATTAATATAATATATTATTAACAATTGTATATTAATTTATGATATTGAATTAATTAATTCATATGAGATTTATCCAATTAAATTATTTGTATATTGTAATAATTGATTCTTAGTTATAATTATTAACTATGTAGATTATAACTAAGAATTTAAATGATTCTTAGTTATAAATCTAATTGTATTTATTTTAAATATTATTTTATTTAATTTTAATAATCAATTTAAAATAAATATTATATTCAATATATATTAAATAATATAAACGAATTTAATTCAATTATATATATATAAATTGTTAAATATTAATTATTAATTATAATTTAATTAATTATTCAAAATATTTATTTTTATATCAATAGATTCATATTTTAAATTATTATTTAATAATAATTATTATAATAATATTGAATTATTATTATTATAATAATATTATTATAAAATAATATTAAATCTAAGGGGTTATAGATAATTAATAAAATTATTAATAGGTATGAATAAATAATTAGATTTATTTGTATTAATTATCCAAAATAAAAATAATTAATTATCGTAATTTAAATTATTATAATGTATTAGTTTTGATAATATTATTAATACGATAATAATAAATATTTATTATAATTATTATATATATTAAAACAGATTTAAAATAATAATTATTTTATATTTATATATTAATAATGTTATAATAGTTTAATAGATAGAATAATGATAAACTATATTATTATCTTAATTATTATTAATTATAACATTATTATTATTATCTTAATATTAAAAATTAAAGTTATTAATTATTTTAATAATTTATAATACTAATAATATTATAATTATCCTAATAATTGCTAATAATGATTATCTTTAATTAATTAAAATAGTCATAACTATTTGAACTGGTTTAGTAAATAGATTTAGTTTTTAAATCTCTTATTAATTTTCAAAATATTAATAAATCAAAATTATTTTATTTTGAATAATTTTGTATGAACATAAACAATTGTTTTATGACAAAACAAAATGTTATAACAATTTGAAATAGAAAATTGTTCTAATAGACATGACTATTTGAACTTGTTCGGTAAACAAATTTATTTTTTAAATCTCTTACCATGAATTTGAAAAATACTAATAAAGTAGTATTATTTTATTTTGAATGAACTTGTATGAATAGAAACAATTGTTTTATGACAAAACAAAAGATCATAACTATTAGAAATAAAAAAAATTATTTAAACAGTTATAACTATTTGAGCTTACTCGGTAAACAGATTTATTTTTTAAATCTTTTACTTATTAATTGTTGGAATATTATTAAATTATTATTTTATTATATTTATTATCATTATAATTAATTGGCAAATAGTCTTATACTATATATATTAATTTGTAAAATATTGAATATATAATTTAATAATTATAGTATGAGTTTAATAAACTAACACAAGTATTATTTTATAAAATATAATATTATGATTATATAGTATTATTTTTTTCGTCTAAGCTTGTATTACCTGAAACAATTATTTTATGATAAATCAATTATAAAGATTTTAAATAGACAATTGTTAAAATAGTAATAACTATTTGAACTTGTTTGGTAAACAGATTTATTTTTTTTAAATCTCTTTCTTATTAATTTTTCAAATATTATTAATTAGTATTAATTTATTTTGAGTAAACTTGTAGGAACTAAAACAATTGTTTTATGACTAAACAAAAGGTCAAATATTATAATAATTGACTATTTCAATTAATAAATATTTATTAATAAATAATTATCTATTTTAAATCATATTATAATTTATGATACTATTTGTTAATAACTTAATTAAAAAATTAATTATTAATTTTTTACAATCAGTTTATAAAAAAACTATTTTGTTATTATTTAGATTAATAATAATTTAAATATATATTATATTAATAACTTATTATTTATTAGTATACTATAACTAATTTATAGTATAATATCAAGTATAAATTATGAACCAATTAAAATTATTAGATAGATATTATAGTATAAATATTAATTTATTAGTAATTTATTATTAATAAATTTATATTAGTAATATCCTTAAACAATAAATTAATAATTCTATTCATTAGAGTAATTCATTAGATGATAAACTTATCGATAATTAATAAGTTAATATAATTAATTTTAATTATATAAATAATTAAATATTAATATTTTTTATACATAATTGTTCCAATCATTAATAGTTAACTATGTTATATTTATAATTACAATTAAATATTTATATTTATAATTTTATTAATCCTTAAATTTTAAATATTTAAATATTTTAAAATTAATTAATGATTGTTAATAATTGTCCAATTTGCAATTGTTAAAATTTAAAATATTTAAAATATTAATATCGTAAAAATTAATCAAAGATACAATAAATATTTTTAAATCTCTTTCATATTAATTTTCCAAATGTAGTATTAATTTTTCTAAATAAGCTTGTATGAATTGAAACAATTGTTTTATGACAAACAAAAGATCAAAATGATATGAAATAGATAATTATTCTAATAATTTTAACCATTTGAATTGATTTAATAAACAAATTTATTTTTTAAATCACTTATTAATTTTTAAAATATTATTAAATTAGTATTATTCTAATCCAAATAAGCTTGTACGAACAAAACAATTGTTTTATGTTAAAAGAAAAGGTCATAATGATTTGAAATAGATAATCATTCATAGTCTTAACTATTTGAACTGGTTCGACAATTAAATTTATTTTTTAATTTTCTTGGTTATTAATTTGAAATATTATTAAATTAGTATTATTTTATTCTAGATAAAATAGTATGAACAGAACCAATTGTTTGATGATAAAATAAAATGTTATAATGATTTGAAATAAATAATTATTGAAATAGTCAAAACTATTTGAAATGGTTTTGTAAGCAGATTTTCTTTTTAAATCTCTTACAGATTTATTTTCTAAATATTAATAAAACAATATTATTTTATTTCAAACAAACTTATATTAACAAAAACAATTTTTTTATGATAAAACAAATCTTTAACTATTTTTACGTTAAAATATATTTGAAATTAAATATTTAATTTTTAAATTAAACAAACTTAAACTTAAATTAGAATAATATTCACATAGTTATGAATATTTAATTATAAGATTTCAAATATAAAAAATTAATAACTAAGAGATTTAAAAGGTAATATTTTTCTAATTATTTAGTTGTTGTTTTATGACAACTCAATTAAAAAACTTTTAATAAGTTTAAATTACAAAAGGTACAATTCAAATTTATTAACAAATTATTAATTTAGTACGATTTAAAATAAATAAATGTTCAAATTGTTATAACTAATTGAACTAGTATGGTAAATAGATTTATTTATTAAATCTCTTAGTAATTTTTTAAATATTAATAAATTAATACTATTTTATTTCGAACAAACTTATATGAACAAAAACATTTGTTTTAAAACAAAACAAAAGGTCATAATGATTTGAAATAGATAATTATTCATATAGCCTTAACTATTTGAATTGGTTCAGTAAATAAATTTATTTTTTAAATCTATCAGTTATTAAATTTCATAATATTACTAGATTAGCATTATTTTATTTCGAATAAGCTTGTATGAAGATAAATAATTGTTTTATGACAAAACAAAAGGTTATAACAATTGGAAATATATAATTGTTCAAATAGTCATAACTATTTGAACTGATTCAATAAACATATTTATTTTTTAAATCTCCTACTTGTTAATTTTTCAAATATTAATAAATTAGTATTATTTTATTTTGAGTAGGCTTGTATGATGAAAAACAATTATTTTATGACAAAACAAAAGTTCATAATGATTTGAAATAGATAATTGTTTAAATGGCCATAATTATTTGAACTGATTCGATAAACTAATTTATGTTTTAAATCTCTAACTTATCAATTTTTATAATATCAATAAAGTAATATTATTTTATTTCAGATAAGCTTTTATGAACTGAAACAATTGTTTTATGATAAAATATAAGGTTATAATGATTTTAAATAGATAATTATTTAAATAGTAAAAAATATTTGAACTTGTTCCGTAAATAGGTTTTTTTTTTCTAATTTCTTACTTAATAATTTTCTGAATGTTAATAAATTAGTATTATTTTATTTTAAATAAGCATGTATGAGTTGAAGCAATTATTTTATGACTAAACAAAAGGTCAAAACGATTTGAAATAGATAATTATTCTACTAGTTTTAACTATTTGAACTGATTCAGCAAACACATTTATTTTTTAAATCCTTACTTATTAATGTTTAGAATATTATTAATTTAGCAATATTTTACTCTGAATAAACTTGTTGAATAGAAATTAAATGTTTTAAGACAAAACAAAAATCATAACAAAAATTATATTATAATTTAATTATAATTATTCAATTTTATAATTAATAATATTAATTATATAAATTTATAATTTATTACAATTTTTATATTTGTTTAATAAATATAATATAATATAATATAACAAAACAAATTGTTATGACTTTTTGTTTTGTCATAAAACAATTGCTTTTGTTCATACTATCTTATTTGGAATAAAATAATATTAATTTATTAATATTTCGATAATTTATAAGTAAAAGATTTAAAAAATAAATATATTTGTCGAAAAGTTCAAATAGTCATGACTATTTGAATAATAATCTATTTCAAATCATCGTGAGCTTTTATTTTATAATAAAATAATTGCTTCAGTTCATATAAGCCTATTTGAGATAAAATAATATTCTAAAAATTAAAGAGTAACAAAATTAAAAATATGAATTTTCTTATCGATCAAGTTGAAATAGTTATGACTATCTAAACAATTATCTATTTCAAAACATTATGACATTTTGCCATAAAACAATTGGTTCTGTTCATGCATGCGTATTTTGAATAAAATAATATAAATTTATTAATATTTCAAAAATTAATAAGTAAAATTTTTTAAAATAAAGCTATTTTCTAAATACATTCAAATAGTTATGACTATTTGAACAATTATCTATATCAAATCATTATGACCATTTGTTTTGTCATAAACTAATTGTTTTTGTTCAAACAAGCTTGTTTGGAATAAAGTAATTCTAATTAATTAATATTCCAAAATTAGCAAGTAAAAGATTTAAAAAAATAAATTTGTTTACTGAGTGAGTTTAAATAGTTATGATTGTTTGAACAATTATTTATTTCAAATTGTTATGATCTTTTGTTTTGTTATAAAACAATTGTTTCTATTCATAGAAGTTTAATTGGAATAAAATAATACTAATATATTAACATTCTAAAAATTAATAAGTTGAAGATTTAAAAAATTAATTAGTTTATCGAACTAGTTCAAATAGTCATGTCCATTTGAACTATTATCTATTTCAAATTGTTATGACATTTTATTTTGTTGTAAAACAATTGTTTCTATTCATACACAATTATTTATAATAAAATAATACTAATTTATTTCTATTTCAAAAATTAATAAGAGATTTAAAAACTAAATCTCTTTACCGAACTAGTTTAAATAGTTATAATTATTTAAACAATTATCTATATCAAATCGTTATGATCTTTGTTTTGTCCTAAAACATTTGTTTCTATTCATACAAGCTTATTCAGAGTAAAATATTGTTAAGTTAATAATATTCTAAAAATTAATAAGTAAGGATTTAAAAAATAAATGTGTTTGCTGATCCAGTTCAAATAGTTAAGACTATTAGAATAATTATCTATTTCAAATCATTCTAACATTTTGTTTTGTCATAAAATAATTGTTTCAGTTCATACATGTTTATTCAAAATAAAATAATACTAATTTATTAACATTCAAAAAATTAATAAGCAAGAAATTTAAAAAAATAAATTTGTTTACTGAATAAGTTCAAATAGTTATGACTATTTGAATAATTATCTATCTAAAATCGTTATGACCTTTTATTTTATCATAGAACAATTGTTTTAGATCATAAAAGCTTATCCCAAATAAAATAATATTACTTTATTAATATTTTAAAAATTGATAAGTTAAAGATTTAAAACATAAATTAGTTTATCGAATCAGTTAAAATAATTATGGCCATTTGAATATTTATCTATTTCAAATCATTATGAACTTTTTTTTTTATATAAAACAATTGTTTTTCAACATATTAGCTTATTCATAATAAAATAATATTAATGTATTAGTATTTCAAAAATTAATAAGTAGGAGATTTAAAAAATAAATCTGTTTATCGAACCAATCCAAATAGTTATGACTATTTGTATTTCAATTTCTTATAACCTTTTGTTCTTTCATAAAACAATTATTTCTATTCATACAAGTTTATTTGGAATAAAAAATACTAATGTAATAATATTTTGAAAATTAATAACTAATAGATTTAAAAAATAAATTTGTTTGCTAAACTAGTTCAAATAGTTAAGGCTATAGGAACAATCTTTATTTTAAATTTTTATGACATTTTTTCTCGTAAAATAATTTTGTCAGTTCTTACTAACTTTTTCAGAATAAAATAAAAAATTTATTAATATTTCAAAAATTAATCAATAAGAGATTTAATAAATAATTTTGTTTGTTGAACCAGTTGAAATAATTAATACTATTTGAACAATTAAAATAAATTAGTTTAACTATTGTAAGTGGTAGAGTGGCCTTGTTGCCACGATTCATTAAGATTTAGCCCTTTGTCACTTCAATTTGTCCCTTTCCCCCACACCCACCAAAGCTTTCTCACTTTATTTTTTTTACACCACACCCCTATGGCTTAGGGATGAATGGTGTTCCCTATTGCAACCGATTTGGTCAGGCGATAACATCGCTCCCTCGAATGTCTAAGTAAACAGCAACCAAATGCCCTCGATATTTGTTACAAGGATGGGCTCACCCTTAATGTGAGCACTTGCCTTAATCTCTATCAACACATACTAGCCTTTGGTGCAAGTTGTTGCCTCGAATGCCATTGACCGCCTCTGGCCCTCAATTGCTACACGGGCAACCACATCCAACACCATCGAAGGATGCCAACCCATTATTGCCTTGGACACCAACAGCAGATACTAACCCCTTTGTGCGGGATGTTGCCTTGGACACCATCGCTAGATGCATGCAATGTTTGAGTGGGTACTTGTCTTGATCACTATTGGCCAAAGTGAGCCCTTAGTGCTGGTTGTTGCCTTGGACACATTTGTGGCAGATGCTGACACTTGCTGTGGCATGTGTACCATGACCCTCCCACTTAAGACACTTGTCTACCCCTCGATCACCATTGGCACAAAATGATGCTCAGTGCATGTGTCAAGAGCTTCGATCTTAAGCCAGACCATGTATGGCCTTGGACAGGGAATTGACTCTGTGTGTCTAAGTTAGCCTACAAAGCTCAAGTGCTTACCATAATTCTAGCTTGTCAAAGATTATGCTATAGTACTGGGCTTTTTAAAAGCCTACAAATCTGATCTTCCCAAGATTGTATTCAGGCATGCTTGCATTTGGGTTTGACTATGCACCCGTATCTCGATTATCAATGCTCGAACCTAGGTCTGACCATGTGTTTATGTATTGCTCACCAATACCCGCCCTTGGATCTAGTTTAACTCTGCCAAACTTAAACATGTGCTTGAGCTTCTAGAGTCTTGATTACTACCTATACCACTGTTCTAGACTAGTTCCCCATGACTTGGGCTTGCATAAGCCTCAAGGTCTGGTCCTCTTGACTGTCAGACCCTGTCTTTTTAGAATTGGAACTACTACTCAACTCAAATAAAACCTTTGGGCTTAGACCAGCTTGCATACTATGATACATGCACATGCCTCAACCACCATCGGAGCATGTTAGCCCTTAGTTTAATAACGTGATTCAACCACGATTGGCACATGCTGGCCCTTTATGCGGGCAGTTCCCTCAAACACCATCAGCACATGCTGGGTCACACACCACGCGAGGGAATCCTAGGCCCGAGCAGTACACCATGTGCACCATGATCGGA
Source organism: Durio zibethinus (assembly GCF_047325235.1). Classification (NCBI taxonomy): domain Eukaryota; kingdom Viridiplantae; phylum Streptophyta; class Magnoliopsida; order Malvales; family Malvaceae; genus Durio; species Durio zibethinus. The sequence continues at coordinate 16,312,580 of NC_143163.1, forward strand.
TAGTAGGTGGGTTCAGGCATATCTTCATATTTTTGCCATGCTAGTAGCATTTTTATGGTTTGTAAATTCATATATGTGCTCACTAGCACCTACACCTGGGCTTGGCTCAATTATGTCAAACTTAAACACCGTGCCTAAGCCTATGAAGAATTGATCATTATCCATACCACTATTCTGGGCTAGTTCCCCATAACTTGAGCCTCCAGTAGGTCTCAAAGCTTGGTCCCCTTGGCTATCGGACCTTATTCCACTAAAACTGTGAAACATGCGCATGCCTTGACCACCATTAGGACATGTAGGCCCTAGGTATCAGCACATGCTTCGACCACCATCGGCACATGCTGGCCCTTTGTGTGGGTAGTTCTTTCGAACACCATTGGCACATACTAAGCTACACACCACGCAAGGGTATCTTGGGCTTGAGCCATGCACCATTTGATTAAAATAATACTAATTTAATAATATTTTAAAAATTAATAAGTAAGAAATTTAGTAAGTGATACTAATTTAAAAAATTAATTAATAAGTAATAATTAAAATAATTCTAATTATTTAGCTGTTGTTTTATGACAACTCAATTGAAAAACTTTTAATAAGTTTAAATTACAAAAGGTATGATTCAAATTTATTTATTAACAAATTATTAATTTAGTACGATTTGAAATAAATAAATGTTCAAATTGTTATAACTAATTGAACTAGTTTGGTAAATAGATTTATTTATTAAATCTCTTATTAATTTTTGAAATATTAATAAATTAATATTATTTTATTTTGAACAAACTTATATGAACAAAAAAATTTGTTTTACGATAAAACAAAATGTCATAACGATTTGAAATAGATAATTATTCATATAGCCTTAACTATTTGAATTAGTTCAGTAAACAAATTTATTTTTTAAATCTATAAGTTATTAAACAATTTGTAAATTATCAAATAATTTAGATAAATTATTTATTTATTAATGTTATTAATTAATTATAATTAATTATGAATTATGTTAAACATTAGTTCATATTAATATAATTAATAATTTCTTAAGGGATTTAATTATATTAATAAATATAAATTATAAAATTATAAAATGTTTATTATAATTAAACATATAAATTTAATTCAAATAGATCTATTATTAGTATATTATTTTGAATAATATTTCCTTATAATAATTTTATTCAAAATAAAATAAATTAATATGAATTGGAAATAGTTATATTTATTAATTATAAAATAGATCAAATATAATATAATTTAATATTTTAATTAATAATTTTATTATGATACTTAATTACGATTCTAAATAGTAATAATTATCTGAATTAATGACTCAATCGTTTGAGCCATGCACCATGCGTACCATGATAGAGTAGTTGGTGGGTTCAAACACATCTTCATATTTTTGTCACGGCAATGCCATTTTTATGGCTTGTAAATTGATATAAGCACTCAACAGTGCCCACACTAGGGGCTAGCTCAATTTTACCAAACTTGAACACCATGCTTGAGCCTCTTAAGTTTTGATCACTGCCAATACCAGTGTTCTGGGCTAGTTCCCTATGACCTGGGCCTTTAGTAGGCCTCAAGGCTTGGTCCCCCTGGCTGTTGGATCCTATCCGCGTAGAATCAAAATTGCTCCTTGACTCGGAAAGAACCCCTGAGCCTAGACCAACATGTAGACTATGACACATGCACATGCCTTAACCACCACCGAGACATGTTCACCATTGGTCTCAACATATGCTGGCCCTTTGTGCGGGTAGTTCACTCAAACACTATCAGCACATGTCGGTCCATGCACCATGTGCTTCATGATTGGATAATGATGGGTTTAGACACATCTTCATATTTTTGCCATGATAATGCCATTTTTATGGCTTGTAAGTTCATATAACGGTCCTCTAAACCTTCTTGTGAAGTTTCACAGCAAGATGATTTATTTCTTATTTTTTATGATTTTTAAAATTTTTTACAATCTAAGATTTTTTAAAAACTTTTTAGAAGTTTTGGCCTCAAATTTGGTATATGTGATCCTTGTATTTTTGTTGGCATCCATAAAAAAGTTAAGCTAAAATGTCAAAGTGTGGAAGATTTTGTGTCCATTTGAAAAAAAGTTCTCATTTTAGACACTTGAATGGCTACTGGCTACAAACCGATAAAAGCTCTTATGCTCTTTAAAGGGGTTGAGTAGTCGAGGTTGCTTGGGCGATAAAGAGCCAATATAAGGGCCAAGGGCCACCACCCATCGCATATCATGTGTGCACACCCCTTTACCACCTTCCCTAATCGTCGAAAGCCCCAAATGCTGCTGATCAGGTTTTCTAGCGATGCTTCAATGATGATGCCCTAGGTAAAAAAATACGACACCAGCTCATGCCTAAGCCTAACGTGTAGATCGTGGCCTAGAATCAAACTTCGACCAAGGCCTCAACCATTGTCGGCACAAGCTGGCATTTGGTATAGGCACTTGCCTCAACCACTATCGACACATGCTAGCCTTTGGTGCGTGCACATGCCTTGATCAACATTAAAAGAATATGGCCTTTCATATGAACAGTTACCTCTATCACTATTGGCACATGCTGGCCCTTGCTGTAGGTACTTACCTCGAACACCATCGGCACATGCTTGGTCTTGGTACAAGCACAAGCCTTGACCACCACTGACACTTGCAACCCTTGGTGTGGGATATGCCCATTTGAAAAAAGTGTCTCCATTTCAGACACTTTAACGTCTATGCTAGCATATCTATAAAATCTCTTATACTCTTTAGGGGTTGGTTGTCCAGGTGCTTTCTCTCCCTTCTTTGAGGGGAATAGGTATGTGTGATGGGCCTCTCATTATGTACATCCATGGCAATGTCCCTAAGGCAAAATCTAGGCCATGCATGTCTTTTGGTCGTGTTGTGTGGAGACTGGTTACTTTAGTGACTTGTAAGAGCCTATAGCCTTGACCGGTTGGCATGCACTAAAAAAAGGTCGAGCTCAAGCCTATGCCTGTGGCTAATGCTATCCCATACCCTAAGACCAAGTCTCTGAATCACACAATGACTCCCTAGGGTGGTGCAAGCAGAAATTGCAATAATGGGCTTAGGCTGGCCAAGTCTATCAGGTATTTAATAGTCTCACGGTCCTTTCTCGTTGACCATAAAAAATGCCTTGGCCTCGCTAAGCCAGTGCATGTAGTCGATGCTGCCTAAGACCCCAAGAACAAGTCTTTAAATTGGGTAATGTCCCTATATGGTGGTGACAGCAGAGTTTGCATGTGTAGTCCTGACCAAACCAAGCATTGGTGGTGTTATGCCGTTGTTGCCTGTTGGATGGTAGGTGTAGTCTCGTGGCTCTTACTTGTGTTTTTCCCCTGCTGAGTGGTTGTGGTATGGCTCATGCGTCATTTCCTCCACTTACTTGTTGTGTAATCGATTGGGTGGGTTGTGGATCGATGTGCATAAATGCTACCACTTGTACGTAATGGGCATATGAGTAGTGCTATTATTATGCATGTTGGTAGGCTCTATGCTTGATGCATCAAACTATCAATCATCACTCTCTTCAATCTCTCTCTGTGGTTATCGTACCCTATGGGTGTAATCGGGATCTTGTGTTGCATACATAAATTGAAAGAAATTGAATGTCTTGGCATCCCTCATCTGCCTTGTGTCTTTAAGGGTTACAAGTCATACCTTAATTGTGCCCTATGTCATAAGTGTGCCACCCAAACCCCCATGGCCGTAATGGTACACTAGTGTTCATTCATGCTCTCTAATGCAGAATGTTTTGTGGGTGTTGGCCCTCAACCCTTATTCGTCCAAGGCTATGCATTTTACGTGCTTGACACACACGATGCTTGTGCTCCCTGTTGGCTTTCTCTACCATTCAGTCAGTGTGTTAAGGCTTATACAATCCCAATGTCCTAAAAGAATGCTACTTGATTGATCCTGCTAGTAGTCATATGCTTATCTCAAAGATTAAGCCATGCAAGTGTCAGTATGAACTAATTTAGACTGTGAAATTATGAATGGCTCATTAAATCAATTATAGTTTGTTTGATGGTATCTATTACTCAGATAACCATAGTAATTCTATAGCTGAAGCATACAACAAACCTCTGCTTCTAGAAGCGATGCATTTATTAGATAAAAGGTCGATGCGGGCTTTACCCTTTACTCTAATGATTCATTATAACTCAAGGGATCGCACAGCCTTTATGCTAGCGACATATCATTCAAATTTCTGCCTTATCAACTTTTGATGGTAGGATAATGACTTACTATGGTGGTGATCGGTGATGGAGAATTAGGGTTTGATTTCGAAGAAGGAACCTGAGAAAAGGCTAACACATCTAAGAAAGGCTATAGGTGAAAAATTACCTAATCTTGACACGGGAAGGTTGTGATAATAAATAACAATACCAAGCTCTATAAGTCTAGCAATTGAAATGAATACAATCTAAATCCCTTAATGAGGATCCATTAGAGGGCCATCCATTGGACGACAAGTTTGGTGTCAACAGCCAATATAATTCTAACTCCAATAGCATATATTTAAGTTGTTGCAATTAAAAAACTCATAGTTGAAACTAGGGTTCGGTCATCTAGTCCACCTCATGGTGAGCACCAGTCTACTTATCCTTATAACCAACGATGTGCTCCTGACCTTAACTAGCCAGGTCATTCCTCTAGCAATGTTACTATGAAAAAATTAGAGTACTTAAAGTAGGCCAATGTTTGTATACATTAGCATAGGATAACATCATAAGATATTGGTGCTATTGTGTTGGCCTTTGGGATTGAAGTAATAATTAACATAGGCAGTTAAGGGCGTTCGTATTTTATAGTCAGAGGTGAAATTTTTGGATTTATGAAAGATGAACAACTGTGAAAGCATTTGCCAAAGATTTTTCATTAATTAAGAATGAAAGTTGGGGGCTCGAAGTTGATCAAATACCATCCTAGTCTCAACTATAAATGATGCTGACCAGGGATCAACGAATGTTACTTTTAGGACTCCGTTGGCACTTTATGAAAAATCAAAATCTTTAGATTCTAGGGGGAGTATGGTTGCAAGGCTGAAACTTAAAAAAATTAATGGAAGGGCACCACCAAGAGTGGAGCTTGTAGTTTAATTTGACTTAACACAAGGAAACTTATCAGGTCTAGACATAGTAAGGATTGACATACTGAGAGCTCTTTCTTGATTCTATAGGTGGTGGTGCATGGCTATTCTTAGTTGGTAGAGCGATTTGTTTACTTAATTCTATTAACGAATGAGACTTTAGCCTATTAACTAGCTACGAGGAGATGATTCTTCATGGCTGGCTTTTTAAAGGGACTATGGCTACTTAGACCAAGAAAGTTTGAGGTAATAATAGGTCTACGATGCCTTTAGAGGTTTTAAGCTATACGTGTGCTACACTGATGTATTCAATGAGTTTATAGCCTTGGCCGATAGGCCCGAGTAATTTTTGAAATTTCATCATGATGGGCATAGATAATTGTAATTGTTGATTTTCAACGAGGAATTCCTAATAAGTGCGAGTCATCGCTAGCATTGACTACGTCCCTGCCTTTTGTACACTTACTTGTCGCTCCTACCAACTGAATGGTCCAGTGAAGTGTTCAAATTACAGTGACATAGACGGTTCACTACCTCTAACATTGTGAGAAGTCCACTAAACCTTATCATTTAGAGGAAGGAGAAGTCGTAACAAGGTTTCCATAGGTGAACTTACGAAAGGATCATTGTCAAAACTGACTCAACGAATGACCCATGAATGTGTTAACGAAACACCAAGAGGGCAAAGTGCCTCTGTGGCTTGAGCCCCTTCTAGCCTTAGGCATGTGTGACGATCGTTTCATTCTGCCGCCCGAGTAAATGAAACGATCAACATCATTGCCTGTGACCAAATAACAAACCTCGAGCATGAATTGTGCTAAGGAACCTAAATGAAAAAGAGTACGTATGCTATCGCACCCCATTCGCAGTGCATGCATGGGCAGTACCATGGCTCTTTTTGTCAAGAAAAACCAAAACAACTATCGATAATAGATATCTTGGCTCTTGTATCAATGAAGAATGTAATGAAATGTGATACTTGGTGTGAATTGTAGAATCTCGTGAACTATTGAGTCTTTGAACACAAGTTGTGCCCCAAGCCCTTAGGCTAAGGGCACACCTACCTAGGTGTCATACATCATCACCCTCCAACCTCCTGCTTATCAGCTCTGATTGAAAGGGTGAAAGATAGCTTCCCATGATCTCGTCAATCGTGGTTGGTCCAAAAACTAGTCCCTAACAACGATAGTGTCATGACCGTTAATGGTAAAGCTCCATGCATGCCTTGTTTTGGTGAGACATGCACATTTTCCATCCAGACCCCATCGAACCCCCTGCATCATTTGGTCGATGCTCACATTATGACCTATCGAGTTTAAGCATATCAATAAGTGGAGGAAAATAAACTTACTAGGATTTCCCTAGTAACGATGAGTGAACCAAGAAGAGCTTAGCTTAAGAAACGAGCATCTCTGTGTTTGAATTGTAGTATGTAAAAACATCCTCAGCGACAGACCGAGCCTAAGTCCCTTGGAAAAAGGCACCGTAGAGGGTGAGAGCCCTATTATGCTTGGACCCTATCGCACCATGAGGCACTGTTTGTGAGTAGAGTTTTTTTTTTTGGAATATAGCCCCAATCGGATAGTAAATTCTATCCAAGGCTGAATACGGGTGAGAGACCGATAGCAAACAAGTTCCGTGAAGGAAAGATGAAAAGGACTTTGAAAATAAAGTCAAAGAGTAATTAATAAATTACTTATTAATTTAATAAGTTGAAACAATTCAAATATTAGATAAATAGAAAAAATTATTTTATAATAAAACAAAAGGTCATAACAGTTTGAAATAGATAATTATTCAAATAACCATGACTATTTAAACTTGCTCATTAAATAGATTTATTTTTTAAATTTTTTACTTATTAGTTAAAAATTAAGAAATTAGTGTTATTTTAATCTGAATAAGTTTGAATAAATAGAAACAATTGCTTTATAATGAAACAAAAAGTCATAATGATATGAAATCAATAATAGTTCAAATAGTTATAACTGTTTGAATTTGTTTGATAGATAGATTTATTTTTAAATGTTATACTTATTAATTGTCTGAATATTAATTAATTTGTATTATTTTATTCGTAATAAGCTTATATGAACAGAGACATTTGTTTTATAACAAAACAAATAGTTATAATGATTTGAAATAGATAATTGTTTAAATAGTTAAATAACTATTATAAACTTAAACTAATCACCTTAGGTTTCAGTCTAATTACTTGAATATTAATTATTAATAACAAAATATATCGATTAAATAAATAACAATATTAAAATAATTTAATAAATATTGGTCATTGTAAACAAATTAATAATAATTACTTGAATATTAATTGAAAATAATAAATAAGAATAAGTAATAATTATTAATTTAAAAGATAATTGATTTAACAAAATGGCCATAAGAATAATAAATTTTTAGATATATTTTAAAATAATCATATCTTAATAATTTAATAATTAATAATTTGTTATAATTGACATAACAATATATCAATAATTATTTTATTGTCATAAAATAATTTCTTCAATTATTAGTAACTTATTCAGAATAAAATAAAACAAATTATTAATATTTAAAAAATTAATAAGTATGGCATTTAAAAAATAATTTTGTTTGTCAAACCCGTTCAAATAATTATGATTATTTGAACAATTGTCTATTTCAAATCATTGTGACTCTTTCTTTTGTCATAAAACAAACATTTTTGTTCATATAAGTTTGTTTGGAATAAAATAATATTAATATATTCATATTTTGAAAATTAAGAAGTAAGAGATTTAAAAAATAAATTTGTTTACTAAACCAATTCAGTTAATTATAACTATTTAAACAATTCTTTATTTCAAATTATTATGACCATTTGTTTTGTTATAAAATAATTATTTCTGTTCATATAGTCTTATTTGGAATAAAGTAATGCTAATGTATTAATATTTTGAAAATTCATAAGTAACGGATTTAAAAAATGAATTTGTTAGCCTGACCAATGCAAATAGTTATGACTATTTGAATAATTATCTATTTCAAATAGTTATGACCTTTTGTTTTATATCAAAATTATTTCTATTCGTAAAAGCTTATTTGAAATAACATAAATCTAATTTATTAATATTCTTAAAATAATGAGTAAGAGATTTAAAAAATGAAACTATTTTTCAAACAAGTTCAAATGGTTATGACTATTTGAATAATTATCTATTTCAAATCATTATGACCTTTTATTTTGTCATAAAACAATTTTTTCTACTCATACAAGCTTATTTCAAATAAAATTATACAAATTTATTAATATTTAGACATTTAATAAGTAAAAGATTTAAAAAATAAATTTGTTTACCAAATAAGTTCAAATAGTCATAACTGTTTGAACAATTATTTATTTCAAACCGTTATGACATTTTGTTTTATCATAAAACAATTGTTTTCTCCATACAAGCTTATTTGGATTAAAATAATATTAATTTTTTAATATTTAGATAATTAATAAGTAAAAGATTTTGAAAATAAATATATTTACCGAATAAGTTCAAATAGTCATAACTATTTGAGTAATTATCTATTTAAAATCATTTTGACCTTTTGTTTTGTCCTAAAACAATTGTATTAATTCATATAGGCTTATTCAAAATAAAATACTACTAATTTATTAATATTCCAAAAAATAATGAGTAAGAGATTTAAAAAATGAAACTATTTTTTGAACAAGTTCAAATGTTATGACTATTTGAACAGTTATCTATTTTAAAATCATTATGACCTTTTTTTTTTGTCATAAAACAATCATTCATGTTCACACAAGTTTATTTCGAATAAAATAATATAAATTTATTAATATTTCAAAAATTAATAAGTAAAAATTTAAAAAATAAATTTGTTTTTTGAACATGTTGAAATAGTTAAGACTATTTGAATAATTATCTTTTTCGAATAGTTATGACCTTTTGTTTCATTATAAACCAAATGTTTCTGTTTATACAAGCGTATTTGAAATAAAATAGTACTAGTTTATTAATATTCCAAAAATTGATAAGTAAAAGAGTTAAAAAATAAATATGTTTACCATGCAAGTTTAAATAGCTATGATTGTTTAAACAATTATTTATTTCAAATAGTTATGATCTTTTATTTTATCATAAAATAATTGTTTCAATTCATACAAGTTTATTCGAAATAAAATAATACTAATTTATTAATATTCTAAAAAATTAATAGGTAGGAGATTTAAAAAATAAATATTTTTACTGAACAAGTTCAAATAATCATGTCTATTTGAACAATTATCTATTTGAAATCGTTATGACCTTTTGTTTAGTCATAAAACAATCTATTCATGCAAAATTGGCAAAACAAAATAATATTGATCTATTAATATTTTGAAAATTAATAAAAGATTTAAAAACTAAATCTATTTACGAAAATAGTTTAAATAGTTATGACTATTTGAACAATTATCTATCTTAAATCATTATGATCTTTATTTTGTCATAAAACAATTGTTTCTTTCCATACATGCTTATTCGGATTAAAATAATAGTAATTTAATAATATTCCAAAAACTAATATGTAAAAGATTTAAAAAAATAAATATATTTATCGAACCAGTTCAAATAGTTAAGACTATTAGAACAATTATCTATTTTAAATCATTCATAAAACAATTATTTCAGTTCATATAAGCTTATTTAAAATAAAATAATACTAATTTATTAACATTTAAAAAATTAATGAGTAAGAGATTTAAAAATATAAATTTGTTTACTGAATAATTTCAAATAGATTTGACTATTTGAATAATTTTTTATTTAAAGTCATTATGACCTTTTATTTTGTAATAAAACAATTGTTTCGGTTCATAAAAACTTATACGAAATAAAACAATACTATTTTACTAATATTTAAAAAATTAATAAGCAAGATATTTAGAAACTAAAGCTGTTTTCAAACCAATTCAAATAGTTGTAACTATTTAAACAAATATCAATCTCAAATAGTTTATAATCTTTGTTTTCTCATAAAACAATTATTAATAATTTAAAATATCGAATAAAATAATATTAATCTAATTATTAATAAAACTATATATTAATATTAACATATTAATATATATGGGAGCTTTTTATTGTTTAATTGAAACAATATTAAAACATTAAATATATAATGTTTATTTCGTTCTTATTTGTTTTATTATATAATAAATATTGATTATTAGATAATTAATATTAATAATTAATTTTAATATTAATAATCATTATTAATTGATTATTTAATATTGATTATTTAATTATTATTAAGTTTAAATAGTTATAACTATTTGAACAATTTTTTATTTCTAATAGTTATGATCTTTTGTTTTGTCATAAAACAATTGTTTCTATTCATACAAGTTTATTCAAAATAAAAGAATACTACTTTATTAATATTTTACAAATTAATAGGTAGGAGATTTAAAAAATAAATCTGTTTACCGAACAAGTTCAAATAGTCATGTCCATTAGAACAATTATCTATTTCGAATTGTTATGATCTTTTGTTTTGTCATAAAACATTGTTTCTGTTCATACATTATTATTCAAAATAAAATAATTTTGATTTATTAATATTTTGAAAATTAATAAGAGATTTAAAAACTAAATCTATTTACTATACCAGTTCAAATAGTTATGACTATTTGAACAATTAGCTATCTCAAATCATAATGATCTTTATTTTGTCATACAACAATTGTTTTCTTTCATACAAGCTTATTCGGATTAAAATGATACTAATTTAATAATATTTCAAAAATTAATAAGAGATTTAAAAAATAAATATGTTAGCCAAACTAGTTCAAATAGTTAAGACTATCAGAATAATTATCTATTTCAAATCATTCTATCCTTTTGTTTAGTCATAAAATAATTATTTCAGTTCATACAATCTTATTTGGAATAAAATAATACTAATTTATTAACATTAAAAAAATTAAACAAGAGATTTAAAAAAATAAATGTGTTTACTAAACTATTTCAAATAGTTATGACTATTTAAACAATTATCTATTTAAAATTATTTTCACATTTTGTTTTGTCATAAAACAAATGTTTCAGTTAATAAAAACTTATCTAAAATAAAATACTATTTTATTAATATTTCAAAAATTATTAAGCAAGAGATTTAAAAACTAAAACTGTTTTCCAAAGCAGTTATAATAGTTATGACTATTTGAACAAATATTAATCTCAAATCGTTATGATCTTTGTTTTGTCATAAAACAATTGTTTTTTATCACGTAAGCTGATTCAGATAAAAATAATACTAATTTAATAATATTTTGAAAATTGATAAGAGATTTAAAAAAAATGTGTTTGCCAATCAGTTCAAATAGTTAAGATTATTAGGATAATTATCTATTTCAAATTGTTCTAACCTTTTGTTTGTTCGTAAAATAATTATTTCAGTTTATACAAGCTTATTCGAAAGAAAATAATACTAATTTATTAACTTTTGAAAGATTAATAAGCAAGATATTCGAAAAACTAAATTTGTTTACTGAACAAGTTCAAATAGTTATAACTATTTGAACAATTATCTATTTAAAATTATTGTGAATTTTTGTTTTGTCATAAAACAATTGTTTTAGTTCACAAAAGTTTATCCAAAACAAAATAATACTACTTTCTTAATATTTTGAAAATTAAGAGATTTAAAAAATAAATCAGTTTACTGATTAGTTTAAATAATTATGGCAATTAGAACAATTATCTATTTCAAATTGTTATTACCTTTCAATTTGTCATAAAACAATTGTTTTTCAACATACAAGCTTATTTGAAATAAAATTGTTAGTACTTTTTGTTTTGTCATAAAACAATTATTTTTGAATGTATAAGTTTATCTGAAATAAAATAATATTAACTTATTAATATTTCAAGAATTAGTACGAGATTCAAAAAATAAATCTGTTTACCGAATAAGTTCAAATAATTATGACTATTTGAATAATTATCTATTTCAAATTGTTATAATATTTTGTTTTGTCATAAAATAATTGTTTTTATTCATATAAATTTATTCGAAATAAAATAATATTAAATTAATAATATTCTAGAAATTCATAACTAAGAGATTTAAAAAATATTATGTATTAAATAATTAACTAAAATTTTTAAATTCTTAGTTATAATCTATACAATTAATAATTCCTTAATAAATTAGATTTAATATTTAAAATTAATACATATTATAGTATTAAATATAACTAGTAAAAATATATTTAAATTATTATAATATAATATATAAATACTATTAAACTTTTTATTAATTTTAATAATCAATTTATTTAATTGTTATTTTAATTGTTATGATTAAAAGATTTAATCTATTTGATTTTTATTAATTAGTTTTAATATAAATCTTTAAAAATTTAATTATCATACCTATTATTAATTTTTGAAATAATAATAAAAAACCAATTAGATTTATAAATCATAATTATTATCTATATGGCTTTTTTGACTAATACTTAATTTTAAAATTAATAAGAAAATAAGCTTTAAAATTAATATATTTAATCTATACAGTTAATAATATAGATAATAAAAATAGTTATTTAGTTATAATTAATTATTAAAAAATTGTATCAATTTATATAGGCTTATTTGAATTATTGATTTTCTATAAGCAATTATGTGCTTGTATAATAAACTTATTAAATTATTAATATTAAAATAAAAATTAAATAATTTATCTATTAAAATTAATAGATTCAATATATATTATCTTTAATTTATTTTATAATCAATATTAAAAATTAATACTAATAGGTAAGAATTATTAATTATACTCGTGACTTAATTGATTTATTAATTATTATAAATCCTTACAATTAATAAGGATTTAATGAATTCTAAATCGTTATAATTATATTAATTATTTTAATAATAAAAATATATAATAACTATATATTATTAAATAATTTGATTAATATTTATATAATAATTTTTTTAGCTCTTACTAATAAACATATAATAATTAGATTAATTAATAAAATTAATCTATTAAGAATAATAAGCGTATTTGAAATAATATTAATATTAATCTATTTAATATTTTTATCGATATATAAATTAATAATTTAAAATAATAGATATCTTGTATAAATGGCCTAATCAATATTATATAAGTTAGTTTTATAGATATATTTAATAGATAAAATAGATATTGATTTGTAGTATTCTATAATAATACTAATATAGATTTATTTTTTAAATTTTTACTTATTAATCCTTAGAATATTAGTAAATTTATATTATTTTATTCGAAATAAGCTTGTATAAATTTAAACAATTATTTTATGACAAAATAAAAGGTCTTAATGATTTGAAATAGATAATTGTTCAAATAGTCATAACTATTTTAACTTGTTTGGTAAATAGATCTCTTACTCATTAATTTTTGGAATATTGATAAGTTAGTATTGTTTTATTTCAAATAAGCCTATATAAATTGATACAATTTTTTTATGATGAAACAAAAGATCAAAACAATTTGAAATAGATAATTATTTAAATAGTATTACTATTTGAATTTATTTGATAAACATATTTATTTTTTAAATCTTTTACTTATTAATGATCAAAATATTAATAAATTAATATTATTTTAATCCGAATAAGCTTTTATGAACAAAAATAATTGTTTTATGACAAAACAAAAGGTCATAATGATTTGAAATAAATAATTGTTCAAATAGTCATAACTACTTGAACTTATTCGATAAATAGATTTGAAATAAGTTTGTATGAATAGAAAAAATTGTTTTATGAGAAAACATAAGGTCATAGCAATTTGAAATAAATAATTGTTCAAAAGCCATAACTATTTGAACTTGTTCAATAAATAGATTCATTTTTTAAATCTCTTACTTGTAAATTTTTGGAATATTAATAAATTCGAATTATGTTATTGCGAATAAGCTTGTACGAACGAAAACAATTGTTTTGTGACAAACAAAAAGTCATAATGATTTAAAATAGATATTTGTTCAAGCAATCATAACTATTTGCACTGATCAAGCCAATAGATGCATTTTCTAAATCCGTTACTTATTAATTTTGAATTAGCATTACTTTATTCTGAATAAGACTATAAGAATAGAAACAATTATTTTATGATAAAACAAATGGTCATAATAATTTGAAATAAATAATTGTTCAAATAGTTATAACTAATTGAATTGGTTTGACAAACTGATTTATCTTTTAAATCTTATTTAATTTATTTCAAATCTATTTGAAATTACTCACAATATTTTTGTCAATGCATTTAATTACAATTATCCGTAATTATTTATTTTGAATAAGCTTATATGAACTGAAATAATTTTTTATGACAAAACAAAAGTCATAACGATTTGAAATAGAGAATTTTTTAAATAGTCATGAGTATTTGATCTAGTTCTGTAAACATATTTATTTTATAAATTTTTTACTTATTAATTGTTGAAATATTAATAAATTAGTATTATTTTAATCCGAATAAGTTTGTATAAATAGAAACTATTGTTTTATAACAAAACAAAAGTCATAATAATTTAAAATAAATAATTGCTCACATATTCATAACTATTTGAACTAGTTTGATAAAAAGATTTATTTTTTAACTTATTTTTTAATAGAAAATAATAACTAAGTGATTAATTTTTACGATAATTTGTAATTTTCTATTATAATTAAATAGAAAATTAATATATGTTAAATTTTAATTGGATTATTAAATATATTAATAATATTAATATAATATTAATAATAATATTAATAATTTATTCATACCTATTAATAATTTATTCAAAATATTAATTATTAGATTAATTATAAAATTAATTATTAATTATATAATTTTTATTTATTTTAATATTTCAAAAATAATCAGCAGGAGATTTAAAAAATAATTTCATTTGTCGAACTAGTTAAATAATTATGACTATTTGAACAATTATCAATTTCAAATCGTTAATCGTTATGACCTTTTGTTTTGTCATAAAACAATTTTTTTTCAAATAAGTTTTTTCAAAATAAAATAATATTAATTTATTAATATTTTGAAAATTAATAAGTAAGAGAGTTAAAAAATAAATTTGTTTACTAAACTAGTTCAATTAGTTTAACTATTTGAACAATTATTTATTCTAAATATTTATAATAATATAAATGATTGATCTCTATTTATTTATTTTAAATTAAGTAACAAGTTTATATGAATATTAAAAAAATTCAATTAAAAAATTTTAAATATTATTAAATTTAAATGAACATTAATAAAATTAAAATTTATGATATTATTTTAATTAAATAAATACTTCAAAAAATTATAAGAGATTTAGAAAATAATTCTATAAGTTAATATTATAGAAAGGATTTAATTAAATAATATAATTTTATTAAGCATAATTATAAACTATTTTATTTAGTTTAATTATCGAATTAACTAAAATAGATATATTAATTTTATATTAAAATACCTAAACTTTAGTTATAATTATATAATATTTATTATATTATATTAATCGATAACAATAAACTATTTAAATTTAATTCAATAAACAAGTTTATATTAATTAAATATAAATTAAATAAACATACTTAATTTATTGGTATTTTAATATTATAGAAAGGATAAAAGAGATACTTATTAATTATCAATTAGTTAAATGTTATATTTTAAATTATAATTATAATGATTAATTATAGTTATTTTATGAGTAACAAATTAATACAATACTAGTTTAATTAGCATTACTTTATTCCTAATATATATTAATAATATTAGTAATTATAAATATTATTTTAATTAATAATAATAATATATATTAATTAATTAAAATATTAAAAAATTTATAATAATATAAAAATAATTAATTAAATACAAATATTTATTTAAAATATTAGTTATTAATATTATAAACATTATTTAAAATATATTAATTTTCTATTATAATTATAATAATTAGTTTAATATATATATTATAAAAAAATTATTATTCAAGTAATAAGATTATAAAATTATAATAAAAATATTATATTGTTTAATTTTTTCAAGTAATTATTCAAATCAATAAATATATATTTATATATATTTGAATAAATAGTTAAAATAATATATTACAATATTATAATAATTATAATATTCAAATAATTTTTTAAATTATATTTAATTAAATATTATTTAATTATAAATTAGTATTATTTACCAAACAAGTTTAAATAATTATGGCCATTTGAACAATTATTGATTTGGAATCGCTATAACCTTTTTGTTTGTCATATAATGATTTTATTTGTTCATATAAGCTTACTTCGAATAAAATAATACAAATTTATTAATATTAAGACAATTAATAAGTAGAAGATTTAAAAAATAAATCTATTTATCGAACAAATTCAAATCGTTATGACCATTTGAATAATTATTTATTTCAAATTCTTATGACTTTTTTGTTTTGTCATAAAACAATTGTTTCCATCCATACGAGCTTATTCGAATTAAAATAATATTGATTTATTAATATTTCAACAATTAATAAGTAGAAGATTTAAAAAAAATAAGTTTACCAAACAAGTTCAAATAGTCATGGCTATTTGAATAATTATATACTTCAAATCATTGTAACATTTTGTTTTGTAATAAAAAAATTGCTTCAATTCATGTTAGCTTATTTGAAATAAAATAATACTAATTTATTAATATTTCAAAAATTAAAAAGTAAGAGAATTAAAAAAATAAATCTGTTTATCGAACAAATTCAAATAATTATGACTATCTTAATAATTATCTATTTCAAAACATTACAACCTTTTGTTTTGTCATAAAAAAATTGGTTCTATTCATTCAAGCTTATTTCAAATAAAATAATATAAATTTATGAATGTTCCAAAAATTAATAAGTAAAAATTTTAAAAATAAATTTATTTAAAAATTAATGTTCCAAAACCAATTGTTTCTATTCATACAAAATTATTTAGAATAAAATAATACTATTTTATTACTATTTTGAAAATTAATAAGAGATTTAAAAACTAATCTCTTTGCCGAACTAGTTCAAATAGTTATGACTATTTGAACAATTATCTATCTCCTATTGTTATGATTTTTGTTTTGTCCTAAAGGCACGTAGAAATATGAAGATGTACCTAAACCCACCTACCACCCTATCGATCGACGACTTGTGCATCCCGTCTCGTTGGCCGGCGTAGTGCCCACCCGGCCGCCCGCCCTCTCGTTTCGTCGGTTGGCTTAGGCATACAGAGTTCATTCCTAGTCTAAGCATACGGAGTTCACTCACAATCTAAGATCGGACCAGACCAAGGGTTGCGGCAGCACATGCTGGGCTCGGGCATGTGCTGGTGCCACATTTTTCTTCGTCGGGGCACAATCGCTGGAGCATCATCGGAGAACCTGACCGGCGACATTGGGGTTCCGGCGATCGGGGGGGCCGGAGGGGGTGTGCGCACATGATGTGCGATGGGTGCTAGTACTTAGCCCTTATATTGGCCCCCTATCCCTCATCAAACCACGAGAACTCACACCCTCTTAAAGAGCATTTGAGATTTTACAAGTTTGCTGCTAGTAGCCATTAAAGTGTCTGAAATGGGGACACTTATTTCGAATGGGCACAAAATCTTGTACACTACGAGTTTTTAGCTGAATTTTTTTATGCATGCCAATAAAAATACAAGGATCACATCTACTAAGTTGGGGCCAAAACTCCTTCCGAAAAAATTTTAAAAATTCCCAAACCGTAAAAATTTTTGAAAATCATGAAAAATAGAAAATGAGTCGTCTTGCCATCAAACTTCACGTGAAGGCTTAAGGGACCATTGTATGAATTTACAAGTCATAAAAGTGGCATTGGCATGCAGAAATATGAAGATGTGCCTAAACCCACCTACCACCCTATCGATCCACGGCTTGCGCATCCCATCTCTTTGGCCGACGTAATGCCCGCCCGCCCACCTGCCTGCTCGTTTCGTCGGTTGGCTTAGGCATACAGAGTTCATTCCCAATCTAAGATCGGATCAGACTGAGGGTTGCGGTAACAGGATTGGTAGCACGTAAAAGGGGACCCAGCCAATCCCCAGTTTGTGCATCCCTTCCCTCTGGTCGGTTGAGCACCCGCATGCTCGTTTCATGGGTTGACTTAGGCATACGGAGTTCATTCTCAGTCTAAGCATATGGAGTTCACTCCCACTCTAAGATCAAACCAGACTGAGGGTTGCAGCAGCACATGCTGGGCTCGGGCATGTGCTGGAGCCGTAGTTTTCTTCGCCGGGGCACCATCATCAGAGCATCACCGGAGAACCTGATCGGCGACATTGGGGTTTCGACGAGCAGGGGGGTCGGGGGGGTTTGCGCACATGATGTGTGATGGGTGCTGGTACTTGGCCCTTATATTGGCCCCCTATCCCTCATCAAACCTTGAGAACTCACACCCTCTGAAAGAGCATTTGAGATTTTACAGGTTTTCTGCCAGTAGCCATTAAAGTGTCTGAAATGGGGACACTTTTTTCAAATGGTCACAAAATCTTGTACACTTCGAGTTTTTAGCTGAATTTTTTATGCATGCCAATAAAAATACAAGGATCGCATCTACCAAGTTTCGGGCCAAAAATCCTTTCAAAAAAGTTTTAAAAAATCTCGAACCGTAAAAAGTTTCAAAAATCGTGAAAAATAGAAAACGAGTCGTCTTGCCATGAAACTTCACGTGAAGGCTTAAGGGACCATTGTATGAATTTACAAGCCATAAAAATGGCATTCGCACGCAGAAAAATGAAGATGTGCCTAAACCCACCTATCACCTTATCGATACACGGCTTGTGCATCCCGTCTCTCTGGCCGTCGTAGTGCCCGCCCGCTCATTTTTTCGGTTGGCTTAGGCATACGGAGTTCATTCCTAGTCTAAGCATACGGAGTTCATTCCCAATCTAATATCGGACTAGACCGAGGGTTGCGGCAGCACATGCTGGGCTCGGGCATGTGCTGGTGCCACATTTTTCTTCGTCGGGGCACCATCGTCGGAGAACCTGACCGACGGCATTGGGGTTCCGACGATCGGGGGGGCCGGGGTGGGAGTGCGCACTTGATGTACGATGGGTGCTGGTACTTGGCCCTTATATTGGCCCCCTCTCCCTCATCAAACCACGAGAACTCACACCCCCTTAAAGAGCATTTGAGATTTTACAGGTTTGCTGCCAGTAGCCATTAAAGTGTCTGAAATGGGGACACTTTTTTCAAATGGTTACAAAATCTTGTACACTTTGAGTTTTTAGCTGAATATTTTTATGCAAACAAGGATCACGTCAACCAAGTTTGGAGCCAAAACTCCTTCCGAAAAAATTTTAAAAAATATCGAACCGTAAAAAGTTTCAAAAATCATGAAAAATAGAAAACGAGTGTCTTGCCATTAAACTTCACGTGAAGGCTCACGAGACCATTGTATGAATTTACAAGTCAGAAAAGTGGCATTGGCACACAGAAATATGAAGATGTGCCTAAACCCACCTACCACCCTATTGATCCACGGCTTGAGCATCCCGTCTATCTGGCCGGCGTAATGCCCG
Source organism: Durio zibethinus (assembly GCF_047325235.1). Classification (NCBI taxonomy): domain Eukaryota; kingdom Viridiplantae; phylum Streptophyta; class Magnoliopsida; order Malvales; family Malvaceae; genus Durio; species Durio zibethinus. Next base: position 16,332,288 of record NC_143163.1, read on the forward strand.
CCCGTCCGCCCGCCAGCTCGTTGCGTCGGTTGGCTTAGGCATACAGAGTGCATTCCCAGTCTAAGACCAGACCGGACCGAGGGTTGCGGCAACAGGATCGATAGCACGCAGAATGGCACCCGGCCAATCACCGGCTTGCACATCCCGCCCTTCTGGCTTGCTGAGCGCCTGCACGCTCGTTTCGTTGTTGACTTAGGCATACAGAGTTCATTCCCAGTGTAAGCATACGGAGTTCATTCCCAATCTAAGATCGGACCAGACCGAGGGTTGCAGCAGCACATGCTGGGCTCGGGCATGCGTTGGTGCCTCATTTTTCTTCATCGGGGCACAATCGCCAGAGCATCGTCGGAGAACCTGACCGGCGACATTGGGATTTCGACGATCGGGGGGGCCGGGGGGGTGTGCGCACATGATGTGCGGTGGGTGCTAGTACTTGGCCCTTATATTGGCCCCCTATCCCTCATCAAACCGCGAGAACTCACACCCTCTTAAAGAGCATTTGAGATTTTATAGGTTTGCTGCCAGTAGTAGCCATTAAAGTGTCTGAAATGGGGACACTTATTTCAAATGGGCATAAAATCTTGTACACTTCGAGTTTTTAGCTGAATTTTTTTGTGCATACCAACAAAAATACAAGGATCACGTCTACTAAGTTGGGGCCAAAACTCCTTCCAAAATTTTTTTTAAAAATATCGAACCGTAAAAATTTTTGAAAATCGTGAAAAATAAAAAACGAGTGTCTTGCCATCAAACTTCACGTGAAGGCTTACAAGACCATTGTATGAATTTACAAGTCATAAAAGTGGCATTGGCACACAGAAATATGAAGATGTGCCTAAACCCACCTACCACCCTATCGATACACGGCTTGCGCATCCCGTCTCTCTGGCCTGCGTAGTGCCCCCCCACCCACCTGCCCGCTCATTTTGTCGGTTGGCTTAGGCATACGGAGTTCATTCCCAGTCTAAGATCAGATTAGACCGAGGGTTGAGAGAGCAGGATTGGTAGCACGCAAAGGGGGACCCGACCAATCCCTGGCTTGCTCATCCCACCCCTCTGGTCGGCTGAGCGCCCGCATGCTCGTTTCATGGGTTGACTTAGGCATACGGAGTTCATTCCCAGTCTAATCATACGGAGTTCACTCCCAGTCTAAGATCAACCAGACCAAGGGTTGCAGTAGCACATGCTGGGCCTGGGCATGTGCTGGAGCAGCATTTTTTTTCATCGGGGCACCATCGTCGGAGCATCGCCCGAGAACCTGACCGGTGACATTGGGGTTCCGACGAGCGGGGGGCCGGGGGGTGTGCACACATGATGTCTGATGGGTGCTGGTACTTGGCCCTTATATTGGCCCCCTATCCCTCATCAAACCTTGAGAACTCACACCCTCTTAAAAAGCATTTCAGATTTTACAGGTTTGCTGCCAGTAGCCATTAAAGTGTCTAAAATGGGGACACTTTTTTCAAATGGTCACAAAATCTTGTACACTTCCAGTTTTTAGCTGAATTTTTTTATGCATGCCAATAAAAATACAAGGATCACGCACCAAGTTTGGGGCCAAAAATCCTTTCAAAAAAATTTTAAAAAATCCCAAACCGCAAAAAGTTTCAAAAATCGTGAAAAATAGAAAACGAGTCGTCTTGCCATGAAACTTCACGTGAAGGCTTAAGGGACCATTGTATGAATTTACAAGCCATAAAAATGGCATTGGCACGTAGAAATATGAAGATGTGCCTAAACCCACCTACCACCTTATCGATACAAGGCTTGCGCATCCCGTCTCTCTGGCCGGCATAATGCCTGCCCGCCCGCCCTCCCACTCATTTTGTCGGTTGTCTTAGGCATACGGAGTTCATTCCCTGTCTAAGGTTAGACCAGATCAAGGGTTGCGGCAGCAGGATCGACAGCACGTAGAGGGTGACCCGACCGATCCCCGGCTTGCGCATCCTGCCCCTCTGGCCGGCTGAGCCCCTGCACACTCGTTTCGTGGGTTAACTTAGGCATACGGTGTTCATTCCTAGTCTAAGCATATGGAGTTCATTCCCAGTCTAAGATCGGATCGGACCGAGGTTGTGGCAACACATGCTGGGCTCGAGCATGTGCTGGTGCCACATTTTTCTTCACCGGGGCACCATCGCTGGAGCATCGCCGGAGAACCTGACCGGCGGTATTGGGGTTCCGGCGATCGGGGGGGTGTGCGCACATGGTGTGCGGTGGGTGCTGGTACTTGGCCCTTATATTGGCCCCCTATCCCTCATCAAACCTCGAGAACTCACACCCCCTTAAAGAGCATTTGAGATTTTACAGGTTTGCTGCCAGTAGCCATTAAAGTGCCTAAAATGGGGACACTTTTTTCAAATGGTCACAAAATCTTGTACACTTCGAGTTTTTAGCTGAATTTTTTTGCCCATGCCACCAAAAATACAGCGATCACGTCTACCATGTTTGGGGCCAAAACTCCTCCCAAAAAAATTTTAAAAACATCCGGAACCGCAAAAAGTTTCAAAAATTGTGAAAAATAGAAAACGAGCCGTCTTGCCATAAAACTTCACGTGAAGGCTTAAGGGAGCATTGTATGAATTTACAAGCCATAAAAATGGCGTTGGCACGCAGAAATATAAAGATGTACCTAAACCCACCTACCACCCTATCGATCCACGGCTTGCGCATCCCATCTCTCTGGCCGACGTAGTGCCCGCACGCCCACCGGCCGCTCGTTTTATCGGTAGGCTTAGGCATACGGAGTTCATTCCCAGTCTAAGATCGGACTGGACTGAGGGTTGCAGCAGCAAGATCGGCAGCACACAGAGGGGGACCCGATCGATCCCCAGCTTGCACATCCCACCCCTCTGGCCGGCTGAGTGCACGCACGTTCATTTCGTGGGTTGACTTAGGAATACAGAGTTTTTTCCCAGTCTAAGCATACGGAGTTCATTCCTAGTCTAAGATCAAACTGAACTGAGGGTTGCAGTAGAACATGCCGGGCTCGAACATGTGCTGGCATCACAGTTTTCTTCGTCAGGGCACCATCGTCGAAGCATCGCCAGAGAACCTGAATGACGGCATTGGGGTTTCGTCGATCGGGGGGGCCGGGGGGGTGTGCGCACATGATGTGCGATGGGTGCTGGTACTAGGCCCTTATATTGGTCCCCTATCCCTCATCATACCTCGAGAACTCAAACCCCCTTAAAGAGCATTTGAGATTTTACAGGTTTGTTGCCAGTAGCCATTAAAGTGTCTGAAATGGGGACACTTTTTTCAAATGGTCACAAAATCTTGTACAGTTTGACTTTTTAGCTGAATTTTTTTATGCATACCAACCAAAATACAAGGATCACGTCTACCAAGTTTGGCTCCAAAATTCCTTCCGAAAAAATTTTCAAAAATCCCGAACCACAAAAAGTTTTAAAAATCGTGAAAAATAGAAAACGAGTTGTCTTGCCATGAAACTTCACGTGAAGGCTTAAGGGACCAGTGTATGAGTTTACAAGCCATAAAAATGGCATTGGCATGCAGAAATATGAAGATGTGCCTAAACCCACCTACCACCCTATCGATACACGGCTTGCGCATCCCATCTCTCTAGCCGGCGTAGTGCCCGCCCGCCCTTCCGCCCTTCCGCCCACTCGTTTTGTCAGTTGGCTTAGGCATACAGAGTTGATTCCCAGTCTAAGGTTGAACCAGACTGAGGGTTGCGACAGCAGGATCAGCAGCATGCAGAAGGGGACCTGACCGATCCTCGGCTTGCGCATCCCGCCCCTCTAGTCAGCTGAGCACCCGCACGCTCATTTCGTAGGTTGACTTAGGCATACGGAGTTCATTCCCAGTCGAAGCATACGGAGTTCATTCCTAGTCTAAGATCAGACTGAACCGAGGGTTGCGGCAGCACATGCTGGGCTCGGGCATGTGCTGGTGCCGCATTTTTCTTCACCGAAGCACCATCGTCGGAGCATCACCGGAGAACCTGACCGGCGGCATTGGGGTTCCGACGATCGGGGGGGTCGGGGGGGTGTGTGCACATGATGTGCGATGGGTGCTGGTACTTGGGCCTTATACTGGCCCTCTATCCCTCATCAAACCTCGAGAACCCTCACCCCCTTAAAGAGCATTTGAGATTTTACAGGTTTGCTGCCAGTAGCCATTAAAGTGTCTGAAATGGGGACACTTTTTGCAAATGGTCACAAAATCTTGTACACATCGAGTTTTTAGCTGAATTTTTTTGTGCATGCCAAAAAATATACAAGGATCATGTCCACCAAGTTTGGGGCCAAAACTCCTTTCGAAAAAATTTTAAAAAATCCCAAACCACAAAAAGTTTCAAAAATCATGAAAAATAGAACAGAGTCGTCTTGCCATGAAACTTCGCGTGAAGGCTTAAGGGGCCATTGTATGAATTTAGAAGCCATAAAAATGGCATTGGCATGTAGAAATATGAAGATGTGCCTAAACCCAGCTACCACCCTATCAATCCACGGCTTGCGCATCCCGTCTCTCTGGCCGACCGGCCCGCCCGTTTGTTTCATCGATTGGCTTAGTTGTACAGAGTTCATTCTTAGTCTAAGATCAGACCGGACCGCGGGTTGTGGTAGCAAGATCAGCAACACGCAGAGGGGGACCCGGCCGATCCCCGACTTGTGCATCCCGCCCTTCTGGCCGGCTGATGACCCGCACGCTCGTTTCATGGGTTGACTTAGGCATACGGAGTTCATTCCCAGTCTAAGCATACAGAGTTCATTCTCAGCCTCAGCATACGGAGTTCATTCCCAGTGTAAGATCGGATCGGATCGAGGGTTGCGGCAGCACATGCTGGGCTTGAACATGTGCTGGTGCCGCATTTTTCTTCGTCGGGGCACCATCGTCGAAGCATCACCGAAGAACCTGATCGACGGCATTGGGGTTCCAGTGATCAGGGGGGTGTGCGCACATGATGTGCGATGGGTGCTGGTACTTGAACTTATATTGGCCCCCTATCCCCATTAAAGTGTCTGAAATGGGGTCACTTTTTTCAAATGGTCTCAAAATCTTGTACACTTCGAGTTTTTAGCTGAATTTCTTTGTGCATGCCAAAAAAAATACAAGGATCACATCCACCAAGTTTGGGGCCAAAACTCCTCCCGAAAAAATTTTAAAAAATCCCAAACCGTAAAAAGTTTTGAAAATCGTGAAAAATAGAAAACGAGTCATCTTTCCATGAAACTTCATGTGAAGGCTTAAGGGACCATTGCGTGAATTTACAGGCCTCTAAAATGGCATTGGCACGTAGAAATATGAAGATATGCCTAAACCCACCTACCACCCTATTGATCCACAGCTTGCGCATCCCGTCTCTCTGGCCGACGTAGTGCCTGCCGCTCACCTGGCTGCTCGTTTCATCGGTTGGCTTAGGCATACTAAGTTCATTCACAGTCTAAGATCAGACCGGACCAAGGGTTATGGTAGCAGGATCGGCATCACGCAGAGGGGGACCCGATCGATCCTCGGCTTGCGCATCCCGCCCCTCTGGCCGGCTGAGCACCCGCACGCTCGTTTCGTGGGTTGACTTAGGCATACGGAGTTCATTCCCAGTCTAAGCATATGAAGTTCATTCCCAATCTAAGATCAGACCAGACCGAGGGTTGCGGCAGCACATGCTGGGCTCGGGCATGTGCTGGTGCCGCATTTTTCTTCGCTGGGGCACCATCGTCGGAGAACCTGACCGGCGGCATTGGGGTTCCGACGATCGGGGGGGCCGGGGGGTTGTGCGCACATGATGTGCGATGGGTGCTGGTACTTGGCCCTTATATTGGCCCCCTATCCCTCATCAAATCTCAAGAACTCACACCCCCTTAAAGAGCAATTGAGATTTTACAGGTTTGCTGCTAGTAGCCATTAAAGTGTCTAAAATGGGGACACTTTTTTCAAATGGTCACAAAATCTTATACACTTCGAGTTTTTAGGTGAATTTTTTTGTGCATGCCGAAAAAAATACAAGGATCACGTCCACCACGTTTGGGAACAAAATCCATCCGAAAAAATTTTAAAAAGTCCTGAACCGTAAAAAGTTTCAAAAATCATGAAAAATAGAAAATGCGTTGTCTTGCCTTGAAACTTCACGTGAAGGCTTAAGGGACCATTGTATGAATTTACAAGCCACAAAAATGGCATTGGCACGTAGAAATATGAAGATATGCCTAAACCCACCTACCACCCTATCGATCCACGGCTTGCGCGTCCTGTCTCTCTGGCCGACGTTGTGCCTGCCCGCCCGTCCGCCCGCTCGTTTTGTCGGTTGGCTTAGGCATATGGAGTTCATTCCCAATCTAAGATCAGACCGGATCGAGGGTTGCGGCAGCAGGATCGACAGCACGTAGAGGGGGACCCGACCGATCCCTGGCTTACACATCCCACCCCTCTGGCCGACTGAGCGCCTGCACGCTCGTTTCGTGGGTTGACTTAGGCATACGGAGTTCATTCCCAGCCTAAGCATACGGAGTTCGTTCCTAGTCTAAGATCGAATCAGACCGAGGGTTGAGGCAGCACTTGCTGGGCTCGGGCATGTGCTGGTGCCGCATTTTTCTATGCTGGCACCATCGTCGGAGCATCGCCAGAGAACCTGACCTACGACATTGGGGTTCCGACAATCGGGGGGCCGGGGGGGTGTGCGCACATGATGTGCGATGGGTGCTGGTACTTGGCCCTTATATTGGCCCCCTATCCCTCATCAAACCTCGAGAACTCACACCCCCTTAAAGAGCATTTGAGATTTTACAGGTTTGCTGCCAATAGCCATTAAAATGTCTGAAATGGGGACATTTATTTCAAATGGTCACAAAATCTTATACACTTTGACTTTTTAGCTGAATTTTTTTGTGCATGCCAAATAGAATACAAGGATCATGTCTACCAAGTTGGGGCTAAAACTCCTTCTGAAAAAATTTTAAAAAATCCCAAAGAGTAAAAAGTTTCAAAAATCATGAAAAATATAAAAACGAGTCGTCTTGCCATGAAACTTCATGTGAAGGCTTAAGGGACCATTGTATGAATTTACAAGCCATAAAAATGGCATTGGCATGCAGAAATATGAAGATGTGCCTAAACCCAGCTACCACCCAATCGATCCACGGCTTGCGCATCCCCTCTCTCTGGCCAGCGTCATGCTCGCCCGTCGGCCCGCCCGCTCATTACATCGGTTGGCTTAGGCATACGGAGTTCACTCCCAGTCTAAGAGTAGACCAGACCGAGGGTTGTGGCAGTAAAATCGGCAGCACGTAGAGAGGGACCCGGTCGATCCCCGGCTTACGCATCCCACCCCTCTTACCGGCTGAGCGCCTGCACACTCATTTTGTGGGTTGACTTAGGCATACGGAGTTCATTCCCAATCTAAGCATACGGATTTCATTCCCAGTCTAAGATTGGATCAGGACGAGGGTTGTCGTAGCACTTGCTAGGCTCGGGCATGTGCTGGTGCCACATTTTTTTTCGCCAGGGTACCATCGTCGGAGCATCGCCGGAGAACCTGAACTGCGGCATTAGGGTTCCGGCATCGGGGGGCCGGGGGTGTGCGCACATGATGTGCGATGGGTGCTGGTACTTGGCCCGTATAATATCCCCCTATCCCTCATCAAACCTCAAGAACTCACACCCCCTTAAAGAGCATTTTAGATTTTACAGATTTGCTGCCAGTAGCCATTAAAGTGTCTAAAATGGGGACAATTTTTTAAAATGGTCACAAACTCTTGTACACTTCGAGTTTTTAGCTGAATTTTTTTGTGCATGCCAAAAAAAATACAAGGATCACCTCTACTAAGTTTGGTGCCAAAACTCCTTCTGAAAAAATTTAAAAAAATCCCGAACCGAAAAAAGTTTCAAAAATCGTGAAAAATAGAAAACGAGTCGTCTTGCCATGAAACTTCACGTGAAGACTTAAGGGACCATTGTATGAATTTACAAGCCATAAAAATGGCATTGGCATGCAGAAATGTTAAGATGTGCCTAAACGCACCTACCACTCTAGCGATCCACGGCTTGCGCATCCCGTCTCTCTGGCCGGCATAGTGCTCGCCCGCCCGCCCGCTCGCTCGTTTCGTCGGTCGGCTTAGGCATACGGAGTTCATTCCCAGTCTAAGATCGAACCGGACTGACGATTGCAACAGCAGGATCGACAGCACGTAGAGGGGGACCTGGCTGATCCCCGGCTTACGCATCCCGCCCCTCGGCCGACTGAGCGCCCGCACGCTCGTTTCATGGGTTGACTTAGGCATACGAGTTCATTCCCAGTCTAAGCATACGGAGTTCATTCTTAGCCTAAGATTGGATCGGACCAAGGGTTACGACAGCACATGCTGGGCTCGCGCATGTGCTGGTGCCGCATTTTTTTTCGTCGGGGCACCATCTCCGGAGCATCACCGGAGAACCTGACCGGCGGCATTAGGGTTCTGGCGATCGGGGGGGGTCGGGGGGGTGTGCGCACAGATGTGCGATGGGTGCTGGTACTTGGCCCTTATATTGGCCCCCTATCCCTCGTCAAACCTCGAGAACTCACACCCCCTTAAAGAGCATTTGAGATTTTACAGGTTTACTGCCAGTAGCCATGAAAGTATCTAAAATGGGGACATTTTTTTGAAATGGTTACAAAACCTATACAGTTTGAGTTTTTAGCTGAATATTTTTGTGCATGCCAAAAAAAATACAAGGATCACGGCTATCAAGTTTCGGGCCAAAACTCCTTCCGAAAAAATGTTAAAAAATCCCGAATCGTAAAAAGTTTTGAAAATCGTGAAAAATAGAAAACGAGTCGTCTTGCCATGAAACTTCACGTGAAGGCTTAAGGGACCATTGTATGAATTTACAAGCCATAAAAATGGCATTGGCATGCAGAAATATGAAAATGTGCCTAAACCCACCTACCACCCTATCGATCCACGGCTTGCGCATCCCGTCTCTCTGGCTGGCGTTGTGCCTGTCCGCCCGCCCGCCGCTTGTTCCGTCAGTTGGCTTAGGCATACGGAGTTCATTTCCAGTCTAAGATCAGACCAAACTGAGGGTTACGACAGCAGGCAGAGGGGGACCCGGACGATCCCCGGCTTGCACATCCCGCCCCTCTAGCCGACTGAGCTCCTGCACGCTCGTTTCGTGGGTTGACTTAGGCATACAGAGGTCATTCCCAGTCTAAGATCGGACAGAACCGAGGGTTGCGGCAGCACATGCTGGGCTCGGGCATGTGCTGGTGCCGCATTTTTCTTCGCTGAGGCACCATTGCCGGAGCATCGACGGAGAACCTGACAGGCGGCATTGGGGTTCCTGCGATCGGGGGGGTCGGGGGGCTGTGCGCCCATGATGTACGATGGGTGCTGGTACTGGGCCCTTATATTAGCCCCCATCCCTCATCAAACCTCGAGAACTCACACCGCCTTAAAGAGCATTTGAGATTTTACAGGTTTGTTGCCAGTGGCCATTAAAGTGTCTAAAATGGGGACACTTTTTTCAAATGGTCACAAAATCTTGTACACTTCTAGTTTTTAGCTGAATATTTTTGTGCATGCCAAAAAAAATACAAGGATCGCATCTACCAAGTTTGGGGCCAAAACTCCTTTCAAAAATTTTAAAAAATCTCAAACCGTAAAAAGTTTTGAAAATCATGAAAAATAGAAAACGAGTCGTCTTGCCATGAAGATTCACGTGAAAGCTTAAGGGACCATTGTATGAATTTACAGGCCATAAAAAGGGCATTGGCACGTAGAAATATGAAGATGTTCCTAAATCCACCTACCACCCACTGATCCACGGCTTGCGCATCCCGTCTCTCTGGCCAGCTAGTGTCCGCCCGCCCACCCGTTCGTTCGTTTCATCGGTTGGCTTAGGCATACGGAGTTCATTCCCAGTCTAAGCATACGGAGTTCATTCCCAGTCTAAGATCGGACCAGACCGAGGCTTGCGGCAGCACATGCTGGGCTCAGGCTTGTGCTGGTGCCGCATTTTTCTTTGTCTAGGCACCATCACCAGAGCATCGCCGGAGTACCTGACCGGCAGCATTGGGGTTCCGGCGATCGGGGTGGTCGGGGGGGTGTGCACACATGATGTGCGATGGGTGCTGGAACTTGGCCCTTATATTGGCCCCTTATCCCTCATCAAACCTCGAGAACTCACACCCCCTTAAAGAGCATTTGAGATTTTACAGGTTTGCTGCCAGTAGCCATTAAAGTGTTTGAAATGGGGACACTTTTTTCAAATGGTCACAAAATCTTGTACACTTCAAGTTTTTAGCTGAATTTTTTTGTGCATGCCAAAAAAAATACAAGGATCACGTCTACCAAGTTTGGGGCCAAAACTCCTTCCGAAAAAATTTTAAAAAATCTCGAATCGTAAAAAGATTTGAAAATCGTGAAAAATAGAAAACGAGTCATCTTGCCATGAAACTTCACGTGAAGGCTTAAGCGACCATTGTATGAATTTACAAGCCATAAAATTGGCATTGGCACGCAGAAATATAAAGATGTGCCTAAACCCACCTACCACCCTATCGATCCACGGCTTGCGCATCCCGTCTCTCTGGCCGACATAGTGCTTGCCCGCCTGCTTGCCCGCTCGTTTCGTCGGTTGGCTTAGGCATATGGAGTTAATTCCCATCTCAGATTGGATCGGACCGAGGGTTACGATAGCACATGCTGGGCTCGGGCATGTGCTGGTGCCGCATTTTTCTTCACCAGGGCACCATCGTTGGAGCATAGCCAGAGAACCTGACCGGCGGCATTGGGGTTCGGGCGATCGGGGGGGCCGGGGGGGTGTGCGCACATGATGTGCGATGGGTGCTGGTACTTGGCCCTTATATTGGCACCCTATCCCTCATCAAACCTCAAGAACTCACACCCCCTTAAAGAGCATTTGAGATTTTATCGGTTTGCTGCCAGTAGCCATTAAAGTGTCTAAAATGGGGACACTTTTTTCAAATGGTCATAAAATCTTGTACACTTCGAGTTTTTAGCTGAATTTTTTTTGTGCATGCCAACAAAAATACAAGGATCACGTCTACCAAATTTGGGGCCAAAACTCCTTCCGAAAAAATTTTACAAAATCCTGAATCGTAAAAAGTTTCAAAAATCATGAAAAGTAGAAAAGGAGTCGTCTTGCCATGAAACTTCAGGTGAAGGCTTAAGGGACAATTGTATGAATTTACAAGCCATAAAAATGGCATTGGCTTGCAGAAATAGAAGATGTGTCTAAACCCACCTACCACCCTATCGATCCACAGCTTGCGCATCCCGTCTCTCTGGTCGACGTAGTGCCCGCCCGCTCGTTTTATCGGTTGGCTTAGGCAGACGGAGTTCATTCCCAGTCTAAGATCGAATCTTGTACGCCTACCAAGTTTGGGGTGAAAACTCCTTCTGAAAAATTTTTAAAAAATCCTGAACCGTAAAAATTTTTAAAAATCGTGAAAAATAGAATACGAGTGATCTTGCCATGAAACTTCACGTGAAGCCTTAAGGGACCATTGTATGAATTTACAAGCCATAAAAATGGCATTGGCACTAAAACATGTGAAGATGTGCCTAAACCCACCTACCACCCTATCGATCCACAGCTTGCGCATCCTGTCTCTCTGGTCGGCGTAGTGCCCGACTGCCCGCCCGCCCGCTCGTTTCGTCGATTGGCTTAGGTATATGCAGTTCATTCCCAGTCTAAGATCGGATCTGACCAAGGGTTGTGGCAGCAGGATCAACAGCACATAGAGGGGGACCCGGTCGATCCTCGGCTTGCGCATCCCGCCCCTCTGGTCGACTAAGCACCCGCACGCTCATTCATGGGTTGACCTAGGCATACGGAGTTCATTCCCAGTCTAAGCATATGGAGTTCATTCCCAGTCTAAGATCAGACCGAACCGAGGGTTACGTAGCACATGCTGGCCTCGGGCATGTGCTGGTGCCGCATTTCTCTTCGTCGGGGCACCTTCGCCGAAGCATTGCCGGAGAACCTGACTGACGACCTTGGGGTTCCGATGATCGAGGGGGCCGGGGGGGTGTGAGCTCATGATATGCGATGGGTGCTGGTACTTGGCCCTTATATTGGCCCCCTATCCCTCATCAAACCTCGAAAACTCACACCCCTTAAAGAGCATTTGAGATTTTACAGGTTTGCTGCCAATAGCCATTAAAGTGTCTGAAATGGGGACACTTTTTTCAAATGGTCATAAAAATCTTGTACACTTCGAGTTTTTAGTTGAATTTTATTGTGCATGCCAACAAAAATACAAGGTTCACGTCTTCGAAGTTTGGGGCCAAAACTCCTTCCGAAAAAATTTTAAAAAATCTCAAACCTCAAAAAGTTTTGAAAATCGTGAAAAATAAAAAACGAGTCGTTTTACCATGAAACTTCACGTGAAGGCTTAAGGGACCATTGTATGAATTTACAAGCCATAAAAATGGCATTGGCATGCAGAAATATGCAGATGTGCCTAAAACAACCTACCACCCTATCGATCCACGGCTTGTGCATCCAGTCTCTCTGGTGAAAGTAGAAAAGGAGTCGTCTTGCCATGAAACTTCAGGTGAAGGCTTAAGGGACAATTGTATGAATTTACAATCCATAAAAATGGCATTGGCATGCAAAAATATGAAGATGTGCCTAAACCAACCTACCACCCTATCGATCCACGGCTTGCGTGTCTCGTCTCTCTGGCCAGCGCAGTGCCCGCTCGCTCGTTTCGTCGGTTGGCTTAGGCATACGGAGTTCATTCCTAGTCTAACATCAGACCGGATTGAGGGTTGCAGCAGCAGGATCGACAGCAAACAGAGGGGGACCCGACCGATCCCTGGCTTGCGCATTCATCCCCTCTGGCCGACTGAGTGCCCGTACGCTCGTTTCGTGGGTTGACCTAGGCATACGGAGTTCATTCCTAGTCTAAGCATACGGAGTTCATTCCCAGTCTAAGATCAGATCGGACCGAGGGTTGCGGCAGCACATGCTGGGCTCGGGCTTGTGCTGGTGCCGCATTTTTCTTCGTCGGGGTGCCATCACCGGAGCATTGCCGGAGAACCTGACTGGTGGCATTGGGGTTCCAGCGATCGGGGGGCCGTGGGGGGGTGTGCGCACATGATGTGTGATGGGTGCTGGAAACTTGGCCCTTATATTGGCCCCTTATCCCTCATCAAACCTCGAGAACTCAAACCCCCTTAAAGAGCATTTGAGATTTTACAGGTTTGCTGCCAGTAGCCATTAAAGTGTCTGAAATGGGGACACTTTTTTCAAATGGTCACAAAATCTTGTACACTTCGAGTTTTTAGCTGAATGTTTTTGCGCATGCCAACAAAAATACAAGGATCATGTCTACCAAGTTTGGGTACAAAAATCCTTTCGAAAAAATTTTAAAAAATCTCGAACTGCAAAAAGTTTCAAAAATCGTGAAAAATAGAAAACGAGTCGTCTTGCCATGAAACTTCACGTGAAGGCTTAATGGACGATTGTATGAATTTGCAAGCCATAAAAATGGCATTGGCATGCAAAAATATGAAGATGTGCCAAAACCCACCTACCGCCCTATCGATTCTCGGCTTGCGCATCCCGTCTCTCTGGCCGGCATAGTGCCCGCCCTCCTGCCCGCTTGTTTCGTAGGTTGGCTTAGGCATATGGAGTTCATTCCCAGTCTAAGATTGGATTGGACCGAGGGTTGTAGCAGCAAAATCGACAGCACGTAGAGGGGGACCCGGTCGATCCCCAGGTTGCACATCCCGCTCCTCGGCCGGTTGAGGGCCCGCATGCTCATTTCATGGGTTGACTTAGGCATACGGAGTTCATTCCCAGTCTAAGCATACGGAGTTCGTTCGCTGTCCAAGATCGGATCGAAGCGAGGGTTACGGCAGCACATGCTGGGCTCGGGCATGTGCTGGTGCCGCATTTTTCTTCGCCGGGCGACCATCGTCAGAGCATCGCCGGAGAACTTGACCGGCGACATTGGGGTTCCGACGATCGGGGGGGCCAGGGGGGGTGTGCACACATGATGTGCAATGGGTGCGGGTACTTGGCCCTTATATTGTCCCCCTATCCCTTATCAAACCTCGAGAACTCACACCCCCTTAAAGAGCATTTGAGATTTTACAGGTTTGCTGCCAGTAATCGTGAAAGTGTTCGAAATGGGGACACTTTTTTCAAATGGTCACAAAATCTTGTACACTATGAGTTTTTAGCTGAATTTTTTTATGCATGCCAAAAAAAAATACAATGATCAAGTCTTCCAGGTTTGGGGCCAAAACTCCTTCCGAAAAAATTTTAAAAAATCTCGAACCGCAAAAAGTTTTGAAAATCATGAAATATAGAAAACGAGTCGTCTTGCCATGAAACTTCATGTGAAGGCTTAAGGGACCATTGTAAGAATTTATAAGCCATAAAAATGGCATTGGCACGCAAAAATATGAAGATGTGCCTAAACCCACCTACCGCCCTATCGATCCATGACTTGCGCATCCCGTCTCTCTGGCTGGCGTAGTGCCCGCCCACCCGCTCGTTTTGTCCGTTGGCTTAGGTAGACAGAGTTCATTCCCAGTCTAAGATCAGACCGGATCGAGGGTTGCGGCAGCGGGATCGACAGCACGCATAGGGGGACCTGGTCGATCCTCTGTTTGCGCATCCCGCCCCTCTGGCCGGCCGAGCACCCGTACGCTCGTTTCGTCGATTTGCCTAGGCATACGAAGTTTATTCCCAGTCTAAGATCGAACCGGACTGAGGGTTACGGCAGTACATGCTGGGCTCGGGCATGTCCTAGTGCCATATTTTTCTTCGTCGAGGCACCATCGTCGGAGAACCTGACCGACGGCATTGGGGTTCCGACGATCGGGGGTGCTGGCGGGGTGTACGCACATGATGTGCGATGGATGCTGGAACTTGGGTCTTATATTGGCCCCCTATCACTAATCAAACCTCTAGAACTCACACCCCCTTAAAGAGCATTTGAGATTTTATAGGTTTGCTGCCAGTAGCCATTAAAGTTTCTGAAATGGGGACACTTTTTTCAAGTGGTCGCAAAATCTTATACACTTCGAGTTTTTAGCTGAATTGTATTGTGCATGCCAACAAAAATACAAGGATCACGTCTACCAAGTTTGGGGCCAAAACTCCTTCCAAAAAAATTTTAAAAAATCCTGAACTGTAAAATGTTTCAAAAATCGTGAAAAATAAAAAACGAGTCGTCTTGGCATGAAACTTCACGTAAAGGCTTAAGGGACCATTGTATGAATTTACAAGCCATAGAAATGGCATTGTCACGCAGAAATATGAAGATGTACCTAAACCCACCAACCACTCTATCGATCCATGGCTTGCGCATCCCGTCTCTCTGGCTGGCATAGTGCCCGCCCGTCCGCCCGCTCACTCATTTCGTCGGTTGGCTTACGTATACGGAGTTCATTCTCAGTCTAAGATTGAACCAGATAGAGGGTTACGGTAGCAGGAATGGCAGCATGCAGAGGGGGACCTGGCGGATCCCCGGCTTGCGTATCCTACCCCTCTGGTCGACTGAGCGCCCGCACACTCATTTCGTGTGTTGACTTAGGCATACGAAGTTCATTCCCAGTCTAAGCATACGGAGTTCATTCCCAGTCTAAGATCGGAACGAATCAAGGGTTGCGGCAGCACATGCTGGGCTCGGGCATGTGCTGGTGCCGTATTTTTCTTCGCTGGGGCACCATCGCCGGAGCATCGCCCAAGAACCTGACCGACAACGTTGGGGTTCTGGCGATCGGGGGGGCCGAGGGGTATGCGTACATGATGTGTGATGGGTGCTGGTACTTGGCCCTTATATTGGCCTCCTATCCCTCTTCAAACGTCGAGAACTCACACCCCCTTAAAGAGCATTTGAGATTTTACAGGTTTGCTGCCAGTAGCCATTAAAGTGTCTGAAATGGGGATACTTTTTTCAAATGGTCGCAAAATCTTGTACACTTCGAGTTTTTAGCTGAATTGTTTTGTGCATGCCAAAAAAAATACAAGGATCACGTCTACCAAGTTTAGGGCCAAAACTCCTTCTGAAAAAATTTTAAAAAATCCTGAACTGTAAAATGTTTCAAAAATAGTAAAAAATAGAAAACGAGTCGTCTTGCCATGAAACTTCACGTAAAGGCTTAAGGGACCATTGTATGAATTTACAAGCCATAAAAATGGCATTGGCACACTGAAATATGAAGATGTGCCTAAACCCACCTACCACCCCATCGATCCACGGCTTATGCATCCCGTCTCTCTACCCAGCGTAGTGCCCGCCCGCCCGCTCACCCGCTCGTTTCGTCGGTTGGCCTAGGCATACAGAGTTTATTCCCAGTCTAAGATTGAACTGGACCTAGGGTTGTGGCAGCACATGCTGGGCTCGGGCATGTGCTAGTGCCATATTTTTCTTCGTCGGGGCACCATCACCGGAGAACCTGACTGACGGCATTGGGGTTCCGGCGATCGGGGGTGCCGGCGGGGTGTGGGCACATGATGTGCGATGGATGCTGGTACTTGGGCCTTATATTGGCCCCCTATCCCTAATCAAACCTCGAGAACTCACACCCTTTAAAGAGCATTTGAGATTTTATAGGTTTGCTGCTAGTAGCCATTAAAGTGTTTGAAATGGGGACACTTTTTCCAAATGGTCGCAAAATCTTGTACACTTCGATTTTTTAGCTGAATTGTTTTGTGCATGCCAACAAAAATACAAGGATCACGTCTACCAAATTTGGGGCCAAAACTCCTTCCAAAAAAATTTTAAAAAATCCTAAACTGTAAAATGTTTCGAAAATCGTGAAAAATAGAAAACAAGTCGTCTTGCCATGAAACTTCACGTAAAGGCCTAAGGGACCATTGTATGAATTTACAAGCCATAGAAATGGCATTGTCACGCAGAAATATGAAGATGTGCCTAAACTCGCCTACCACTCTATCGATCCATGGCTTGCGCATCCCGTCTCTCTGGCCGGAATAGTGCCCGCCCGCCCGCTCGCTCATTTCATCGGTTGGCTTACGCATACGGAGTTCATTCCTAGTCTAAGATTGAACCAGATTGAGGGTTACAGCAGCAGGAATGGTAGCATGCAGAGGGGGACCCGCCCGATCCCCGGCTTGCGTATCCCGCCCCTCTGGCCGGCTAAGCGCCCGCATGCTTGTTTCGTGTGTTGACTTAGGCATACGGAGTTCATTCCCAGTCTAAGCATACGGAGTTCATTCCCAGTCTAAGATCGGACCGAATGATGGGTTGCGGCAGCACATGCTAGGCTCGAGCATGTGCTGGTGCCGTATTTTTCTTCGTCAGGGCACCATCGCCGAAGCATCGCCGAAGAACCTGACCGGCGACGTTGGAGTTCTGGCGATCGGGGGGGCCGGGGGGTATGCGCACATGACGTGCGATGGGTGCTGGTAGTTGGCCCTTATATTGGCCCCCTATCCTCATCAAACCTCGAGAACTCACACCCCCTTAAAGAGCATTTGAGATTTTACGGGTTTGCTGCCAGTAGCGATTAAAGTGTCTGAAATGGGGACACCTTTTTCAAATGGTCACAAATCTTGTACACTTCGAGTTTTTAGCTGAATTTTTTTGTCCATGCCAACAAAAATACAAGGATCTCGTCTACCAACTTTTGGGGCCAAAATTCCTTCCGAAAAAATTTTAAAAAATCTCGAACCACAAAAAGTTTCAAAAATCATGAAAAATAGAAAATGAGTCGTCTTGTCATGAAACTTCACGTGAAGGCTTAAGGGACCATTTTATGAATTTGCAAGCCATAAAAATGGCATTGGCATGCAGAAATATGAAGATGTGCCTAAACCCACCTACCACCCTATCGATCCATGGCTTGCGCATCCCGTCTCTCTGGCCGACGTAGCGCCCGCCCGCCCGCCCGCTCACTCGTTTCGTCGGTTGGCTTAGGCATACGGAGTTCATTCCCAGTCTAAGATCAGACCAAACCGAGGGTTATGATAGTGGGATTGGCAGCATGTAGAGGGGGACCCGACCGATCCCCGGCTTACGCATCCCGCCCCTCAGGTCGGCTGAGCACCCGTACGCTCGTTTCATCGGTTCACTTAGGCATACGGAGTTCATTCCCAGTCTAAGCATACGGAGTTCATTCCCAGTCTAATATCAGATCGGACCGAGGGTTACAGCAGCACATGCTGGGCTCAGGCATGTGCTGGTGCCGTATTTTTCTTTGTCGGGGCACCATCGTCGGAGCATCGCTGGAGAACCTGATCGATGGCATTGGGGTTCCGACGATCGGGGTGGCCGAGGGGGGGTGTACGCACATGATGTGCGATGGGTGCTGGTACTTGGGCCTTATATTGGCCCCCTATCCTTAATCAAACCTCAAGAACTCACACCCCCTTAAAGAGCATTTGAGATTTTACAGGTTTGCTGCCAGTAGCAATTAAAGTGTCTGAAAATGGGACACTTTTTTCAAATTGTTGCAAAATCTTGTACACTTTGAGTTTTTAGCTGAACTATTTTGTGTATGCCAAAAAAAAATACAAGGATCATGTCTACCAAGTTTGGGGCCAAAACTCCTTCCGAAAAAATTTTAAAAAATCCTGAACTATAAAATGTTTCAAAAATCTTGAAAAATAGAAAACGAGTCGTCTTGCCATGAAACTTCACGTAAAGGCTTAAGGGACCATTGTATGAATTTAAAAGCCATAAAAATGGCATTGGCATGCAAAAATATGAAGATGAGCCTAAACCCACCTACCACCCTATCGATCCACGGCTTGCGCATCCCGTCTCTCTGGCCGGCGTAGTGCCCGCCCGCCTGCCCGCCTGCTTGTTTCATCAGTTGGCTTAGGCATACGGAGTTCATTCCTAGTCTAAGATCGAACCAGATCGAGGGTTGCGGCAGCGGGATCGGCAGCACGTGTAGGGGGACCCGGTCGATTCTCGGCTTGCGTATCTCGCCCCTCTGGACGGCTGAGTGCCCGCACGCTCGTTTCGTGAGTTGAGTTAGGCATATGGAGTTCATTCCTAGTCTAAGCATGCAGAGTTCATTCCCAGTCTAAGATCGGATCGGACCGAGGGTTGCGGCAGCACATGCTGGGCTCGGGCATGTGCTGGTGCCGCACTTTTCTTCGCCGTGGCACCATCGTCGGAGCATCGTCGGAGAACCTGACCAGCGACATTGGGGTTTCGGTGATCGGGGGTGGGGGGTGTGCGCACATGATGTGCGATGGGTGCTGGTACTTGGCCCTTATATTGGCCCCCTATCCCTCATCAAACCTCGAGAACTCACACCTCCTTAAAGCGCATTTGAGATTTTACAGGTTTGCTGCCAGTAGCCATTAAAGTGTCTGAAATGGGGACACTTTTTTCAAATGGTCGCAAAATCTTGTACACTTTGAGTTTTTAGCTGAATTGTTTTGTGCATGCCAACAAAAATACAAGGATCGCGTCTACCAAGTTTGGGGCCAAAACTCCTTCCTAAAAAATTTTAAAAAATCTTGAACTGTAAAATGTTTCAAAAATCGTGAAAAATAGAAAACGAGTCGTCTAGCCATGAAACTTCACGTAAAGGCTTAAGGGACCATTGTATGAATTAACAAGCCATAAAAATGGCATTGGCACGTAAAAACATGAAGATGTGCCTAAACCCACCTACCACCCTATCGATCCACGGCTTGTGCATCCTGTCTCTCTGGCCGACGTAGTGCCCGCCCGCCCGTCTGCCCGCCCTCTCATTTTATCGATTGGCTTAGGCATACGAAATTCATTCCCAGTCTAAGATCAAACCAGACCGAGGGTTACAGCAGCGGGATCGGCAGCACGCATAGGGGGAGTCGATCGATCTTCGGGTTACGCATCCCGCCTTTCTGGCTGGCTGAGCACCCGCACGCTCGTTTAATGGGTTGACTTAGGCATACAGAGTTCATTCCTAGTCTAAGCATACGGAGTTCATTCCCAGTCTAAGATCAGACCGAATCGAGGGTTGCGACAGCACATGCTAGGCTCGGGCATGTGCTGGTGCCGCATTTTTCTTCGTTCGAGCACCATCGTCGGAGCATGGCCGTAGAACCTGACCGACAGCATTGGGGTTTCGGTGATCGGGGGGCCGGGGTGTGTGTGCACATGATGTGCGATGGGTGCTGGTACTTGGCCCTTATATTGGCCCCCTATCCCTCATCAAATCTCGAGAACTCACACCCCCTTAAAGAGCATTTGAGATTTTACAGGTTTGTTGCCAGTAGCCATTAAACTGTCAGAAATGGGGACACTTTTTTCAAATGGTCACAAAATCTTGTACACTTCGAGTTCTTAGCTGAATTGTTTTGTGCATGCCAACAAAAATACAAGGATCACGTCTACCAAGTTTGGGGCCAAAACTCCTTTCGAAAAAATTTTAAAAAATCTTGAACTGTAAAATGTTTCAAAAATCGTGAAAAATAGAAAACGAGTCATCTTGCCATGAAACTTCACGTAAAGGCTTAAGGGACCATTGTATGAATTTACAAGCCATTAAAATGGCATTGGCATGCAGAAATATGAAGATGTGCCTAAACCCACCTACCACCCTATCATCCACGGCTTGCACATCCAGTCTCTCTGGCCGGAGTAGTACCCGCCCGCCCGTCCGCCCGCCCATTTCGTCGGTTGGGTTAGGCATACGGAGTTCATTCCCAGTCTAAGATCGGACCGAACTGAGGGTTATGGCGGCACATGCTGGGCTCGAGAATGAGCTGGTGCTGTATTTTTCTTCGCTGTGGCACCATCGCCGGAGAACCTGACCGACGGCATTGGGGTTCCGGTGATCAGGGGGGCCGGCGGGGTGTGCGCACATGATGTGCAATGGGTGCCGATACTTGGCCCTTATATTGGCCCCCTATCCCTCATCAAACCTCGAGAACTCACACCCCCTTAAAAAGCATTTGAGATTTTACAGGTTTGCTACCGGTAGCCATCAAAGTGTCTGAAATGGGGACACTTCTTTCAAATGGTCGTAAAATCTTGTACACTTCGAGTTTTTAGCTGAATTTTTTTTGCATGCCAACAAGTACAAGGATCAGGTCTACCAAGTTTGGGGTCAAAACACCTTCCGAAAAAATTTTAAAAAATCTCGAACCGTAAAAACTTTCAAAAATCATGAAAAATAGAAAACGAGTCGTCTTGCCATGAAACTTCACGTGAAGGCTTAAAGGACCATTGTATGAATTTACAAGCCATAAAAATGGCATTGGCGTGCAGAAATATGAAGTTGTGCCTAAAGCCACCTACCACCCTGTCGATCCACGGCTTGTGCATCCCGTCTCTCTAGCCAGCGTAATGCCCGCCCGCCCGCTCGCTCGTTTCGTCGGTTGGCTTAGGCATACAGAGTTCATTCCCAGTCTAAGATTAGACTGGACTGAGGGTTGTGGCAGCAAGATTGGCAGCACGTAGAGGGGGTCTCGACCGATCCCCGGCTTGCGCATCCTGCCCCTCTGGCCGGCTAAGCCCCCGCGCACATTTCGTGGGTTGACTTAGGCATACGGAGTTCATTCCCAGTCTAAGATCCTATCAGACCTAGGGTTGCGGTAGTAAATGCTAGGCTCGGGCAAGTGCTGGTGCCGTATTTTTCTTCGTCGGGGCACCATCGCCAGAGCATCGTCGGAGAACCTGACCGACGGCATTGGGGTTCTGGCGATCGGGGGGGCCGAGGGGGGTGTACGCACATGATGTGCGATGGGTGCTGGTACTTGGCCCTTATATTGGCCCCCTATCCCTCATCAAACCTCGAGAACTCACACCCCCTTAAAGAGCATTTGAGATTTTATAGGTTTGCTGCCAGTAGCCATTAAAGTGTCTTAAATGGGGACAATTTTTTCAAATGGTCACAAAATCTTGTACACTTTGAGTTTTTAGCTGAATTTTTTGGTGCATGCCAAAAAAACTACAAGGATCACGTCTACCAAGTTTGGGGCCAAAAATCCTTCCGAAAAAATTTTAAAAAATAAAAAACCGCAAAAAGTTTCAGAAATCATGAAAAATAGAAAACGAGTCGTCTTGCCATGAAACTTCACGTGAAGGCTTAAGGGACCATTGTATGAATTTACAAGCCATAAAAATGGCATTGGCACATAGAAATATGAAGATGTACCTAAACCCACCTACCACCCTATCGATCCACGGCTTGAGCATCTCGTCTCTCTGGCCAGCGTAGAGCCCGCCCGCCCGCCCGCTCGTTTCGTCGGTTGGCTTAGGCATACAGAGTTCATTTTGAGTCTAAGATCAGACTGGACTGAGGGTTGCGGTAGCATGCAGAGGGGGACCCGATCGATCCCCGGCTTGCACATCCTGCCCCTCTGGCCGGCTGAGCGCCCGCATGCTCGTTTTGTCGGTTGACTTAGGCATACGGAGTTCATTCCCAGTCTAAGCATACGGAGTTCATTCCCAGTCCAAGATCGGATCGGACCAAGGGTTGCGGCAGCACATGCTAGGCACGGGCATGTCCTGGTGCCGCATTTTTCTTCATCAGGGCACCATCGCTGGAGCATCGCTGGAGAACCTGACCGACGGCATTGGGGTTCCAACGATCGGCGGGGCCGAAGGGGTGTGCGCACATGATGTGCGATGAGTGCTGGTACTTGGCCCTTACATTGGCCCCGTATCCCTCATCAAACCTCAAGAACTCACACCCCCTTAAAGAGCATTTGAGATTTTACAGGTTTGCTGCCAGTAGCCATTAAAGTGTCTGAAATGGGGACACTTTTTTCAAATGGTCACAAAATCTTGTACACTTCCAGTTTTTAGCTGAAGTTTTTTCTGCATGCCAACAAAAATACAGGGATCACGTCTACCAAGTTTGGGGTAAAAACTCCTTTCGAAAAAATTTTAAAAAATCCCGAACCGCAAAAACTTTCAAAAATCATGAAAAATAGAAAACGAGACGTCTTGCCATGAAACTTCACGTGAAGGCTTAAGGGACCATTGTATGAATTTACAGGCCATAATAATGGCATTGCCACACAGAAATATGAAGATGTGCCTGAAGCCACCTACCACCGTATCGATCCATGGCTTGCGCATCCAGTCTCTCTGGCCGGCATAGTGCCCGCCCGCCCGTCTGCCCACTTGTTTCATCAGTTGACTTAGGCATACGGAGTTCATTCTCAGTCTAAGATTGAACCAAACTGAGGGTTTCGACAGCAGGATCGGCAGCACGCAGAGAGGGACCCGACCGATCCCCAACTTGCGAATCCCGCCCCTCTGGCCGGCTGAGCGCCCGTACGCTCGTTTCGTGGGTTCACTTAGGCATACGGAGTTCATTCCCAGTCTAAGATCAGACCGAACCAAGGGTTGCGGCAGCACGTGCTGGGTTGGGGCATATGCTGGTGCTGTATTTTTCTTCGTCGGGGCACCATCATCGGAGCATCGTCGGAGAACCTAACAGGCGGCATTTGGGTTCCGGCGATCGGGGGGGCTGATGGGGTGTGCGCACATGATGTGCGATGGGTGCTGGTACTTGGCCCTTATATTGGCCCCCTATCCCTCATCAAACCTTGAGAACTCACACCCCCTTAAAGAGCATTTGAGATTTTACAGGTTTGCTGCCAGTAGCCATTAAAGTGTCTGAAATGAGGACACTTTTTTCAAATGGTCACAAAATCTTGTACACTTCGACTTTTTAGCTGAATATTTTTGTGCATGCCAATAAAAATACAAGGATTACGTCTACCAAGTTTAGGGCCAAAACTTCTTCCGAAAAAATTTTAAAAAAATCCCGAACCGTAAAAAGTTTCAAAAATCGTGAAAAATAGAAAACGAGTCGTCTTGGCATGAAACTTCACGTGAAGCCTTAAGGGACCATTGTATGAATTTACAAGCAATAAAAATGGCATTGGCATGCAGAAATATGAAGATGTGCCTAAACCCACTTACCACCCTATCGATCCACGGCTTGCGCATCCCATCTCTCTAGCCGACGTAGTGCCCACCCGCCCGCCCGCTCGCTCGTTTCGTCGGTTGACTTAGGCATACAGAGTTCATTCACAGTCTAAGATTAGATCGGATTGACGGTTGCGGTAGCAGGATTGACAGCACGTAGAGGGGGACCTGGCCGATCCCCAACTTGCTCATCCCGCCCCTCTGGCCGACTGTGCGCCCGCACGCTCGTTTCGTGGGTTGACTTGTGCAAACAGAGTTCATTCCCAATCTAAGCATACGGAGTTCATACCCAGTCTAAGATCGGACTGGACCAAGGGTTGCGGCAGCACATGCTAGGCTCGGGCATGTGCTGGTGCCGCATTTTTCTTCGTCGGAACACCATCGTCGGAGCATCGCCGGAGAACCTGACCGGCGGCATTGGGGTTCCGGCGATCGGGGCGGTCGGGGGGGTGTGCGCACATGATGTGCAATGGGTGCTGGTACTTGGCCCTTATATTGGCCCCCTATCCCTCATCAAACCTCGAGAACTCACACCCCCTTAAAGAGCATTTGAGATTTTACAGGTTTGCTGCCAGTAGCCATTAAAGTGTCTGAAATGGGGACACTTTTTTCAAATGGTCACAAAATCTTTTACACTTCGAGTTTTTAGCTAAATATTTTTGTGCATGCCAACAAATATAAAAGGATCATGTCTACCAAGTTTAGGGCCAAAATTCCTTTCGAAAAAATTTTAAAAAATCCCAAACTGCAAAAAGTTTTAAAAATCGTGAAAAATAGAAAACGAGTCGTCTTGCCATGAAACTTCACGTGAAGGCTTAAGGGACCATTGTATGAATTTACAAGCCATAAAAATGGCATTGGCATGCAGAAATATGAAGATATACCTAAACCCACCTACCACCCTATCGATCCACGGCTTGCGCATCTCGTCTCTCTGGCCGGCGTAGTGCCCGCCCGCCTACCGCCCGCTCGTTTCGTCGGTTGGCTTAGGCATATGGAGTTCATTCCCAGTCTAAGATCAGACCGGACTGAGGGTTGCAGTAGCAAGATCGACAGCACGAAGAGGGGGACCCAGCCGATCCTCGACTTACGCATCCTACCCTTCTGGCCCGCTGAGCCCCCGCACGCTCGTTTTGTGGGTTGACTTAGGTATACGGTGTTCATTCCTAGTCTAAGCATACAGAGTTCATTCCCAGTCTAAGATCGGACCGGACCGAAGGTTGCGGCAACACATGCTGGGCTTGGGCATGTGCTGGTGCCGCATTTTTCTTCACCGGGGCACCATCGCTAGAGCATCGCCGAAGAACCTGACCGACAGCATTGGTGTTACGACGATCAGGCGTGCCGAAGGGGGGGTGTGCGCACATGATGTGCGGTGGGTACTGGTACTTGGCCGTTATATTGGAACCCTATCCCTCATCAAACCTCGAGAACTCACACCCCCTTAAAGAGCATTTGAGATTTTACAGGTTTGCTGCCAGTAGCCATTAAAGTGTCCAAAATGGGGACACTTTTTTCAAATGGTCACAAAATCTTGTACACTTCGAGTTTTCAACTGAATGTTTTTGTGCAAGCCAACAAAAATACAACGATCACATCTACCAAGTTTGGTATCAAAACTCCTTCCGAAAAATTTTTAAAAAATCTGGAACCGTAACAAGTTTCAAAGATTGTGAAAAATAGAAAACGAGTCGTCTTGCCATAAAACTTCATGTGAAGGCTTAAGGGACCATTGTATGAATTTACAAGCCATAAAAATGGCATTGGCACGGAGAAATATGAAGATGTGCCTAAACCCACCTACCACCCTATCGATCCACGTCTTGCGCATCCCGTCTCTCTGGCCAGCGTAGTGCCCGCCCGCCCGCCGCCCGTTCGTTTCGTCGGTTGGCTTAGGCATACGGAGTTCATTCCCAGTCTAAGATCTGACCGGACCGAGGGTTGCAGTAGTAGGATCGGCAGCACACAGAGGGGGACCCAATCGATCCTCGGCTTACGCATCCTGCCCCTCGGTCGACTGAACGCCCACACGCTCATTTTGTGGGTTGACTTAGGCATACGGAGTTCATTCCCAGTCTAAGCATACGGAGTTCATTCCCAGTCTAAGATCAGACTGGACCGATGGCTATAGCAGAACATGCTGGGCTCGGGCATGTACTGGTGTCACATTTTTCTTCGTCAGGGCACCATAGCCGAAGCATCGCCGGAGAACTTGACCGACGGCAATAGGGTTCCGACGATCCGGGGGGCCGGGGGGTTGTGCGCACATGATGTGCGATGGGTGCTTGTAGTCGGCCCTTATATTGGCCCCCTATCCCTCATCAAACCTCGAGAACTCACACCCTCTTAAAGAGCATTCGAGATTTTACAGGTTTGCTTGCAGTAGCCATTAAAGTGTCTGAAATGGGGACACTTCTTTCAAATGGTCACAAAATCTTGTACAGTTCGAGTTTTTAGCTGAATTTTTTTGTGCATGCCAACAAAAATACAAGGATAATGTCTAAAACAGTTTAGGGCCAAAAGGCCTTCCAAAAAAATTTTAAAAAATCCCGAACCGCAAAAAGTTTCAAAAATCCTGAAAAATAGAAAACGAGTCGTCTTGCCATGAAACTTCACGTGAAGGCTTAAGGGACCATTGTATGAATTTACAAGCCATAAAAATGGCATTGGAACGCAGAAATATGAAGATGTGCCTAAACCCACCAACCACCCTATCGATCCACGGCTTGCGTATCCCGTCTCTTTGGCCGGCGTAATGTCCGCCCGCCCGCCTGCCTGCTCGCTCGTTTCGTCAGTTGGCTTAGGCATACAGAGTTCATTCCCAGTCTAAGATTGGACCGGACCGAGGGTTGTGGCAGCAAGATTGGCAGCACGTAGAGGGGGTCTCGACCGATCCCCGGCTTGCGCATCCTGCCCCTCTGGCCGGCTAAGCCCCCGCGCGCTCATTTCATGGGTTGACTTAGGCATACGGTGTTCATTCCAAGTCTAAGCGTACGGAGTTCATTGCCAGTCTAAGATCAGATCAGACCGAGGGTTGCGGCAACACATGTTCGGCTCGGGCATGTGCTGGTGTCGCATTTTTCTTCAACGGGGCACCATCCCCGGAGCATCGTCGGAGAACCGGATTGGTGGCATTGGGGTTCCGGCGATCGGGAGGGCCGGGGGGGGTGTGCACACATGATGTGCGGTGGGTGCTGGTACTTGGCCCTTATATTGGCCCCCTATCCCTCGTCAAACCTTGAGAACTCACACCCCCTTAAAGAGCATTTGAGATTTTACAGGTTTGCTGCCAGTAGCCATTAAAGTGTCTCAAATGGGGACACTTTTTTCAAATGGTCACAAAATCTTGTACACTTCGAGTTTTTAGCTGAATTTTTTTGTGCATGCCAACAAAATAATACAGGGATCCCGTCTACCAAGTTTGGGGCCAAAACTCCTTCTGAAAAAATTTTAAAAAATCCCAAACCGCAAAAAGTTTCAAAAATCGTGAAAAATATAAAACGAGTTGTCTTGCTATGAAACTTCACGTGAAGGCTTGAGGGACCATTGTTTGAATTTACAAGCCATAAAAATGGCATTGGCATGCAGAAATGTGAAGATGTGCCTAAACCCACCTACCACCCTATCGATCCACGGCTTGCGCATCCCGTCTCTCTGGCCGACGTTATGCCCGCCCGCCCGCCCGCTCATTTCGTCGGTTGGCTTAGGCATACGGAGTTCATTCCCAGTCTAAGATCAGACCAGACCGAGGGTTACGACAACACATGCTGGGCTCGGGCATGTGCTGGTGTCGTATTTTTCTTCGTCGGGGCACCATCATCGGAGCATCGCTGGAGAACCTGACCGACGGCATTGGGGTTCCGACGATCGGGAGGGCCAAGGGGGTTTGCGCACATGATGTGGCATGGGTGCTGGTACTTGGCCCTTATATTCACCCCCTATCCCTCATCAAACCTCGAGAACTCACACCCCCTTAAAGAGCATTTGAGATTTTACATGTTTGCTGGCAATAGCCACTAAAGTGTCTGAAATGGGGACACTTTTTTCAAATGGTCACAAAATCTTGTACACTTCGAGTTTTTGGCTGAATGTTTTTGTGCATGCCAACAAAAATACAGGGATCACGTCTACTAAGTTTGGGTCCAAAATTCCTTCTGAAAAAATTTAAAAAAATCCCAAACCGCAAAAAGTTTCAAAAATCATGAAAAATATAAAACGAGTTGTCTTGCTATGAAACTTCACGTGGAGGCTTAAGGGACCATTGTATGAATTTACAAGCCATAAAAATGGCATTGGCATGCAGAAATGTGAAGATGTGCCTAAACCCACCTACCACCTTATCGATCCACGGCTTACACGTCCCGTCTCTCTGGCCAGCGTAGTGCCTGCCTGCCCGTCCGCCCGCTCATTTCGTCGGTTCGCTTAGGGTTACAGAGTTCATTCCCAGTCTAAGATCGGATCGGACTGTAGGTTGCAGCAGCAAGATTGGCAGCATGCAGAGGGGGACCCGGCCGATCCTCGGCTTGTGCATCCCACCCCTCTTGTCGGCTGAGCGCCCACACTTTCGTTCCATGGGTTGACTTAGGCATACGGAGTTCATTCGCAGTCTAAGCATACGGAGTTCATTCCTAGTCTAAGATCGGACCGGACCGAGGGTTGCTGCAGCACATGCTAGGCTATAGCATGTGGTGGTGCCACATTTTTCTTTGTCGGGGCACTATCGCCAGAGCATTGCCAGAGAACCTGACCGGCAGCATTGGGTTCCGGCGATCGGGGGGGCCAAGGGGTGTCCGCACATGATGTGTGATGGGTGCTGGTACTTCGAGTTTTTAGCTGAATTTTTTTGTGCATGCCAACAAAAATACAAGGATCACGTCTACCAAGTTTGGGGCCAAAACTCCTTCCGAAAAATTTTAAAAAATCTCGAAACATAAAAAGTTTTAAAAATCATGAAAAAGATAAAACGAGTCGTCTTTCCATGAAACTTCACGTGAAGGCTTAAGAGACCATTGTATGAATTTACAAGCCATAAAAATGGCATTGGCACGCAGAAATATGAAGATGCGCCTAAACCCACCTACCACCCTATCGATCCACGGCTTGCGCATCCCGTCTCTCTGGCCGACGTAGTACCTGCCCGCCCACTCGTTTCATCGGTTGGCTTAGGCATACAGAGTTCATTCCTAGTCTAAGATTAGACCGGACCGAGGGTTGTGGTAGCAAGATCGGCAGCACGTAGAGGGGGACCCAGTCGATCCCCGGCTTGCGCATCCCGCGCCTCTGGCCGGCTGAGCGCCCACACGCTCGTTTCATGGGTTGACTTAGGCATGCGAAATTATTCCTAGTCTACGCATACGGAGTTCATTCCCAGTCTAAGATCGGACAAGACCGAGGGTTGCGGCAGCGCATGCTAGGCTCGGGCATGTGCTGGTGTTGCATTTTTCTTCACCGGTGCACCATCGTCGGAGCATCGTCGGAGATCCTGACCTGCGGTATTAGGGTTCTGGTGATCGGGGGGGTCGGGGGGGTGTGCGCACATGATGTGTGATGCGTGCCGGTACTTGCCCCTTATATTAGCCCCCTATCTCTCATCAAACCTCGAGAACTCACAACCCCTTAAAGAGCTTTTGAGATTTTACAGGTTTGCTGCCAATAGCAATTAAAGTGTCTGAAATGGGGACATTTTTTTCAAATGGTCACAAAATCTTGTACACTTCGAGTTTTTAGTTGAATTTTTTTGTGCATGCCAAAAAAAATACAAGGATCACATCTACCAGGTTTGGGAACAAAGCTTCTTTCAAAAAAATTTAAAAAAATCCCGAACCGTAAAATGTTTTGAAAATCATGAAAAATAGAAAACGACTCGTCTTGCCATGAAACTTCACGTGAAGTCATAAGGGACCAATGTATGAATTTACAAGCCATAAAAATGGCATTGGCATGAAAAAATATGAAGATGTGCCTAAACCCACCTACCACCCTATCGGTTCACGGCTTGCGTATCCCGTCTCTTTGGCCGACGCAATACCCACCCGGCTGCTCGTTTCACCGGTTGGCTTCGGCATACGAAGTTCATTCCCTGTCTAAGGTTGGACCAGATCAAGGGTTGCAACAGCAGGATTGGCAGCACACAGAGGGGGACCCGACGGATCCCCGGCTTGCGCATCCCGCCCCTCTGGCCAGCTAAGCGCTCTCACGCTTGTTTCGTGGGTTCACTTAGGCATACAGAGAGCATTCCCAGTCTAACCATACGAAGTTCATTCCCAGTCTATGATCGGATAGGACCGAGGGCTGCGACAGCACATGCTGGGCTCGAGCATGTGCTGGTGCCATATTTTTCTTTGTCCAGGCACAATCGCTGGAGCATCGCCGAAGAACCTGACCGGCGGCATTGAGGTTCCGACGATCGGGGGGGTCGGGGGGTGTGCGCACATGATGTGCGATGGGTGCTGGTACTTGGACCTTATATTGGCCCTCTATCCCTCATCAAACCTTGAGAACTCACACCCCCTTAAAGAGCATTTGAGATTTTATAAGTTTGCTGCCAATAGCCATTAAAGTGTCTGAAATGGGGACACTTTTTTCAAATGGTCACAAAATCTTGTCCACTTCGAGTTTTTAGCTAAATGTTTTTGTGCATGCCAACAAAAATACAAGGATCACGTCTACCAAGTTTGGGGCCAAAACTCCTTCCGAAAAAATTTTAAAAAATCTCAAAGCGCAAAAGTTTCGAAAATCCTGAAAAATAGAAAATGAGTCGTCTTGCCATGAAACTTCACGTGAAGGCTTAAGGGACCATTGTATGAATTCACAAGCCATAAAAATGGCATTGGCATGTAGAAATATAAAGATGTACCTAAACCGACCTACCACCTTATCGATCCACGGCTTGCGCATCCCGTCTCTCTGGCCCGCGTAGTACCCGCCCGCCCACCCGCCTGCTCATTTCGTGGGTTGGCTTAGGCATAGGGAGTTCATTCCCAGTCTAAGATTGGACTAGACCGAGGGTTGCGGCAGCAGGATTGGCAACATACAGAGGGGGACCCGGTTGATTCTCAGCTTGCGCATCCCGCCCCTCTAGCCGGCTGAGCGCCCACACACTCGTTTCGTGGGTTCACTTAGGCATACGGAGTTCATTCCCAGTCTAAGCAAATAGAGTTCATTCCCAGTCTAATATCAGACTGGATCAAGGTTTATGGTAGCACAAGCTAGGCTCGGGCATGTGCTGGTGCCGCATTTTTCTTTGCCGGGGCACCATCGTCGGAGCATCGTCGGAGAACCTCACCGGCAGCATTGGGTTCCGACGATTGGGGGGGTCGGAGGGGTGTGCGCACATGATGTGTGATGGGTGCCGGTACTTGGCCCTTATATTGGCCCCTTATCCCTCATTAAACCTCAGAACTCACACCCCCTTAAAGAGCATTTGAGATTTTATAGGTTTGCTGCTAGTAGCCATTAAAGTGTCTGAAATGGGGACACTTTTTTCAAATGGTGACAAAGTCTTGTACACTTTGGGTTTTTAGCTGAATTTTTTTGCGCATGCCAACAAAAATACAAGGATCACATCTACCAAGTTTGGGGCCAAAACTCTTTCCGAAAAAATTTTAAAAAATCCCGAACCGTAAAAAGTTTTAAAAATCGTGAAAAATAGAAAACGAGTCGTCTTGCCATGAAACTTCACGTGAAGGCTTGAGGGACCATTGTATGAATTTACAAGCCATAAAAATGGCACTGGCACATAGAAATATGAAGATGTGCCTAAACCTACCTACCACCCTACCGATCCACGGCTTGCGCATCCCGTCTATCTGGCCGATGTAGTGCCCGCCCACCCGCCTGCTCGTTTCATCGGTTGGCTTAGGCTTACGGAGTTCATTCCCAGTCTAAGATTAGATCAGACTGAGAGTTACGGCAGCAGGATCGGTAGCACGCAGAGAGGGACCCAACCGATCCCCGACTTGCGCATCTCGCCCCTCTGGCCGGTTGAGCATCGGCACGCTTGTTTCGTGGGTTGACTTAGGCATATGGAGTTCATTCCCAGTCTAAGCATACGGAGTTCATTCCCAGTCTAAGATCAGACTGGATCGAGGTTTCCGATAGCACATGCCGAGCTCAGGCATGTGCTGGTGTCATATTTTTCTTTGCCGGGGCACCATCGTCGGAGCATCATCGGAGAACCTGACCAACAGCATTGGGTTCCGATGATCGGGGAGGCCGGGGGGGTGTGCGCACATGATGTGCGATGGGTGCTGGTATTTGGCCCTTATATTGGCCCCCTATCCCTCATCAAACCTCAGAACTCACACACCCTTAAAGACTATTTGAGATTTTATAGGTTTGCTACCAGTAGCCATTAAAGTGTCTGAAATGTGGACACTTTTTTCAAATGGTCACAAAGTCTTGTACACTTCGGGTTTTTAGCTGAATTTTTTTGCGCATTCCAACAAAAATACAAGGATCATTTCTACCAAGTTTGGGGCCAAAACTCCTTCCGAAAAAATTTTAAAAAATCCCGAACCGTAAAAAGTTTCAAAAATCATGAAAAATAGAAAACGAGTCGTCTTGCCTTGAAACTTCACATGATGGCTTAAGGGACGATTGTATGAATTTACAAGCCATAAAAATGGCATTGGCATGCAAAAATATGAAGATGTGCCTAAACTCACCTACCACCCTATCGATCCACGGCTTACGCATCCTGTCTCTCTGGTCGACGTAGTGCCCGCCAGCCCGCCCGTACGCCCGCACGCTCGCTTTGTCAGTTGGCTTAGGCATACGGAGTTCATTCCCAATCTAAGATTGGATCAGACCGAGGGTTCCGACAGCAGGATCGGCAGCAAGTCGAGGGGGACCCGACCGATCCCCGGCTTGCGCATCCCGTCCCTCTGGCTAGCTAAGCGCCCGCACGCTCGTTCCGTGGGTTTACTTAGGCAGACAGAGTTCATTCCCAGTCTAAGCATAAGGAGTTCATTTCCAGTCTAAGATCGGATCGGATCGAGGGTTGCGGCAGCACATGCTGGGCTCGGGCATGTGCTGCTGCCCATTTTCCTTCACCGGGGCACCATCGTCGAAGAACCTGACCGGCGGCATTGGAGTTTCGGCGATCGGGGCGGTCGGGGGGGCGTGCACACATGATGTGCAATGGGTGCTGGTACTTGGCCCTTATATTGGCCCCCTATCACTCATCAAACCTCGAGAACTCACACCCCCTTAAAGAGCATTTGAGATTTTACATGTTTGCTGCCAGTAGCCATTAAAGTGTCTGAAATGCAGACACTTTTTTCAAATGGTCACAAAATCTTGTACACTTTGAGTTTTTAGCTAAATTTTTTTGTGCCTGCCAACAAAAATACAAGGATCATGTCTACCAAGTTTGGGGCCAAGACTCCTTCTGAAAAAATTTTAAAAAATCCCAAACCGTAAAAAGTTTTAAAAATCGTGAAAAATAGAAAATGAGTCGTCTTGCCTTGAAACTTCACGTGATGGCCTAAGAGGCCATTGTATGAATTTACAAGCCATAAAAATGGCACTGGCATGCAGAAATATGAAGTTGTGCCTAAACCCACCTACCACCCTATCGATCCACGGCTTGCGCATCCCGTCTCTCTAGTCGGGGTAGTGCTCGCCTGCTCGCCCGCCAACTCGTTTCGTCGGTTGGCTTAGGCATACGAGTTAATTCCCAATCGAAGAATGGACCAGACCGAGGGTTGCGGCAGTAGGATCAGCAGCACGCAGGGGGGGACCCGACCAATCCCCGGCTTGCGCATCCCGCCCCTCTGGTCGGCTGAGCGCCCGCACGCTTGTTTCATGGGTTGACTTAGGCATACGAAGTTCATTCCCAGTCTAAGATCGGACCATACCGAGGGTTACGGCAACACATGCTGGGCTCGAGCATGTGCTGGTGCCACATTTTTCTTCGTCGGGGCACCATCGTCGGAGAACTTGACCGGTGGCATTGGGGTTCTGATGATCGGGGGGCCGGGGGGGGCTGTGCACACACAATGTGTGATGGGTGCTGGTACTTGGCCCTCATATTGGCCCCCTATCCCTCATCAAACCTCAAGAACTCACACCCCTTTAAAGAGCATTTGAGATTTTACAGGTTTGCTGCCAGTAGCCATTAAAGTGTCTGAAATGGGGACACTTTTTTCAAATGGTCACAAAATCTTGTACAATTCGAGTTTTTAGCTGAATATTTTTTTGCATGCCAAAAAAAATACAAGGATCACGTCTACCAAGTTTGGGGCCAAAAATCCTTCTGAAAAAATTTTAAAAAATCCCGAACCGCAAAAAGTTTTGAAAATCGTGAAAAATAAAAAATGAGTCGTCTTGCCATGAAACTTCACGTGAAGGCTTAAGGGACCATTGTATGAATTTACAAGCCATAAAAATGGCATTGGCACCTAGAATTATGAAGTTGTGCCTAAACCCACCTACCAACCTATCGATCCACGGCTTGCGCATCCCGTCTCTCTGGCCGGGGTAGTGCCCGCCCGCCCGCTAACTCGTTTCGTCTGTTGGCTTAGGCATATGGAGTTCATTCCCAGTCTAAGAATAGATCGGACCGAGGGTTGCGGCAACAGGATCGGCATCACGCAGAGGGGGACCCGGCTGATCCCCGGCTTGCACATCCCACCCCTCTGGCCGGCTGAGCGCCTGTACGCTCGTTTCGTGGGTTGACTTAGGCATACGGAGTTCATTCCCAGTCTAAGCATACTGAGTTCATTCCCAGTCTAAGATCGGACCGGACCGAGGGTTACAGTAGCACATGCTGGGCTCGAGCATTTGCTGGTGCCACATTTTTCTTCGTCGGGGCACCATCACCGGAACATCGCTAGAGAACCTGACAGGTGGCATTGGGGTTCTAGCGATTGGGGGGGCCGGGGGGGTGTGCGTACATGATGTGCGATGCGTGCTGGTACTTAGCCCTTATAATTGCCCCCTATCCCACATCAAACCTTGAGAACTCACACCCCCTTAAAGAGCATTTGAGATTTTACAGGTTTGCTGTCAGTAGCCACTAAAGTGTCTGAAATGGGGACACTTTTTTCAAATGGTCACAAAATCTTGAACGCTTTGAGTTTTTAGCTGAATATTTTTGTGCATGCCAACAAAAAAACAAGGATCATGTCTACCAAGTTTGGGGCCAAAACTCCTTCTGAAAAAATTTTAAAAAATCCCAAACCGTTAAAAGTTTTGAAAATCGTGAAAAATAAAAAACGAGTCGTCTTGCCTTGAAACTTCACGTGATGGCTTAAGGGACCATTGTATGAATTTACAAGCCATAAAAATGGATTTGGCATGCAAAAATATGAAGATCTGCCTAAACCCACCTACCACACTATCGATCCTCGGCTTGCGCATCCCGTCTCTCTGGCCGACGTAGTGCCCGCCCGCCCGCTCGATTCATCGGTTGGCTTAGGCATACGGAGTTCATTCCCAGTCTAAGATCAGATCGAATCGAGGGTTGTGGCAGCAGGATCGACAGCACATAAAGGGGGACCCAGTCGATCCTCGGCTTGTGCATCCCGCCCCTCTGGCCGGCTGAGCGCCCGCACGCTCGTTCCGTGGGTTGACTTAGGCATACGGAGTTCTTTCCCAGTCTAAGCATACGGAGTTCATTCCTAATCTAAGATCGGACTGGACTAAGGGTTGCGGCAGCAAATGCTGGGCTCGAGCATGTGCTGGTGCCATTTTTTTCTTCACCGGGGCACCATCGCCAGAGCATCGTCGGAGAACCTGACCGACGGCATTGGGGTTTCGACGATCGGGGGGCCCGGGGGTGGGGGTGTATGCACATGATGTGCGATCGGTGCTGGTACTTGACCCTTATATTGGCCCCCTATCCCTCATCAAACCTCTAGAACTCACACCCCCTTAAAGAGCATTTTAGATTTTACAGGTTTGCTGCCAGCAGCCTTAAAAGTGTCTAAAATGGGACACTTTTTTCAAATGGTCACAAAATCTTGTACACTAAGAGTTTTTAGCTGAATTTTTTTGTGCTAGCCAACAAAAATACAAGGATCACATCTATGAAGTTTGGGGCCAAAACTCCATTCGAAAAAATTTTAAAATAGAAAACGAGTCGTCTTGCCATGACACTTCACGTGAAGGCTTGAGGGACCATTGTATGAATTTACAAGCCATAAAAATCACATTTGCATGCAGAAATATGAAGATGTGCCTAAACCCACCTACCACCCTATCGATCCCGTCTCTCTAGCTGGCGTCGTGCCCGTCCGCCCACTCGTTTCGTCGATTGGCTTAGGCATACGGAGTTCATTACCAGTCTAAGATCGAACCAGATCGAGGGTTACGGCAGCAGGATCGGCAGCACATAGAAGGGGACCCGATCGATCCCCGACTTGCGCATCCATCCCCTCTGGCCGATTGGGCGCCCGCACGCTCATTTTGTGGTTTGACCTAGGCATACAGAGTTCATTCCCAGTCTAAGCATACGGAGTTCATTCCCACTCTAAGATCAGACTGGACCGAGGGTTGCGGCAGCACATGCTGGGCTCGGGCAAGTGCTGGTCCCGTATTTTTCTTCGTCGGGGCGCCATCGTCGGAGCATTGTCGGAGAACCTGACCGGCGGCATTGGGGTTCCGACGATCGAGGGGGCCGTGAGGGGGGTGTGTGCACATGATGTGCGATGGGTGCTGGTACTTGGCCCTTATATTGGCCCCCTATCCCTCATCAAACCTCGAGAACTCAAACCCCCTTAAAGAGCATTTAAGATTTTACAGGTTTGCTGCCAGTTGCCATTAAAGTGTCTGAAATGGGGACACTTTTTTCAAATGGTCACAAAATCTTGTACACTTTGAGTTTTTAGCTGAATTTTTTGTGCATGCCAACAAAAGTGAAAAATAGAAAATGAGTCGTCTTGCCATGAAACTTCACGTGAAGGCTTAAGGGACCACTGTATGAATTTACAAGCCATAAAAATGGCATTCACATGCAGAAATATGAAGATGTGCCTAAACCCACCTCCCACCCTATCGATCCACGGCTTGCGCATCCCGTCTCTATGGTCGGTGTAGTGCCTACCCGTCCGCCTGCTCGCTCGTTTCGTCGGTTGGCTTAGGCATACGGAGTTCATTCCTAGTCTAAGATCAGATCGGACTGAGGGTTACGGCAGCAGGATTGACAGTACGCAGTGGGGGACCCGACCGATCCCCGACTTGCGCATCCCGCCCTTCTGGCCGGTTGAGCGCCCGTACGCTCGTTTCGTGGGTTGACTTAGGCATACGGAGTTCATTCCCAGTCTAAGCATACGGAGTTCATTCCCAGTGTAAGATCAAACCGAACTGAGGGTTGTGGCAGCACATGCATGGCTCAGGCATGTGCTGGTGCCGCATTTTTCTTCACCGGGGCACCATCGTCGGAGCATCGCCGGAGAACCTAACCGGTGGCATTGGGGTTCTGACGATCGGAGGGGTCGGGGGGGTGTGGGCAAATGATGTGCGATGGGTGCTTGTACTTGGCCCTTATATTGGCCCTCTATCCCTCATCAAACCTCGAGAACTCACACCCCCTTAAAGAGCATTTGAGATTTTACAGGTTTCCTGCCAGTAGCCATTAAGGTGTCTGAAATGGGGACACTTTTTTCAAATGTTCACAAAATCTTATACACTTAAAGTTTTTAGCTGAATTTTTTTGTGCATGCCAAAAAAAATACAAGGATCACGTCTACCAAGTTTTTTCCCAAAACTCCTTCCCAAAAAATTTTAAAAAATCCCGAACCGTAAAAGGTTTCAAAAATCGTAAAAAATAGAAAACGAGTCATCTTGCCATGAAACTTCACGTGAAAGCTTAAAGGACCATTGTATGAATTTACAAGCCGTAAAAATTGCATTGGTGTACAGAAATATGAAGATGTGCCTAAACCAACCTACCACCCTATCGATCCACAGCTTGCGCATCCTGTCTCTCTGGCCGGCGTAGTGCCCGCCCGCCCGTTCATTTCGTCGATTGGCTTAGGCATACGGAGTTCATTCCCAGTCTAAGATCGGACCGAACCGAGGATTGCGGCAGTAGGATTGGCAGCACGTAGAGGGGGACCCAGCCGATCCCCGACTTGTGTATCCTGCCCCTCTGACCGACTGAGTGCCCGCACGCTCGTTTTGTGGGTTCACTTAGGCGTACGGAGTTCATTCCCAGTCTAAGCATACGGAGTTGATTCCCAGTCTAAGATCGGACCAGACCGAGGGTTACGGCAGCACATGCTGGGCTTGGGCATGTGCTGGAGCTGCATTTTTCTTCACCAGGGCACCATCGTCGGAAAATCGGACCAACGGCATTGGGGTTCCGACGATCGGGGGGTTGGGGGGGTGTGCGCACATGATGTGTGATGGGTGCTGGTACTTGGCCCTTATATTGGCCCCCTATCCCTCATCAAACCTCGAGAACTCACACCCACTTAAAGAGCATTTGAGATTTTACAGGTTTGCTGCCAGTAGCCATTAAAGTGTCTTAAATGAGGACACTTTTTTCAAATTGTCACAAAATCTTGTACACTTCGAGTTTTTAGCTAAATTTTTTTATGCATGGCAACAAAAATACAAGGATCACGTCTACCAAGTTTGGGGTAAAAATTCCTTGCGAAAAAATTTTAAAAAATCTCGAACAGCAAAAAATTTTGAAAATTGTGAAAAATAGAAAACGATTCGTCTTGCCATGAAACTTCACGTGAAGGCTTAAGGGACCATTGTATGAATTTACAAGCCATAAAAATGGTATTGGCACGTAGAAATATGAAGATGAGCCTAAACCCACCTACCACCCTATCGATCCACGGCTTGCGCATCCCGTCTCTCTGGCCGACGTAGTGCCCGCCCGCCCGCCCGCCTGCTCGTTTCATCGGTTGGTTTAGGCATACGGAGTTCATTCCCAGTCTAAGATTGGGCCAGACCGAGGGTTGCAGTAGCAGGATCGATAGCACACAGAGGGGGACGTGGCCGATCCCCAGCTTGCGTATCCCGCCCCTTTGGCCGGCTGAGCGCCCGTACGCTCATTCCGTGGGTTGACTTAGGCCTACGGAGTTCATCCCCAGTTTAAGCATACGGAGTTCATTCCCAGTCTAAGATCAGATCGGATCGAGGGTTGTGGAAGCACATGCTAGGCTTGGGCATGTGCTGGTGCCACATTTTTCTTCGTCGGGGCACCATCGCCGGAGCATCGCGAGAGAATCTGACCGGCAGCATTGGGGTTCCGACGATCAGGGGGGCCGGGGGGTGTGCGCACTTGATGTGCGATGGGTGCTGGTACTTGGCCCTTATATTGGCCACCTATCCCTCATCAAACCTTGAGAACTCACACCCCCTTAAAGAGCATTTGAGATTTTACAGGTTTGCTACCATTAGCCACTAAAGTGTCTGAAATGGGGACACTTTTTTCAAATGGTCACAAAATCTTGTACACTCCGATTTTTTAGCTGAATATTTTTGTGTATGCCAACAAAATACAAGGATCACATCTACCAAGTTTGGGGCCAGAAGTCCTTCTGAAAAAAATTTAAAAAATCCCGAACCGTAAAAAGTTTTGAAAATCGTGACAAATAGAAAACGAGTCGTCTTGCCATGAAACTTCACGTGAAGGCTTAAGAGACCATTGTATGAATTTACAAGCCATTAAAATGGCATTGGCACGCAGAAATATCAAGATGTGCCTAAACCCACCTACCACCCTATCGATCCATGGCTTGCACATCCCGTCTCTCTGACCGGCGTAGGGCCCACCCACCCGCCCGCTCGCTCGTTTTATCGGTTGGCTTAGGCATACGTAGTTCATTCCCAGTCTAAGATCAGACCGGATCAAAGGTTGCAGTAGCCGAATCGACAGCACACAGAGGGGGACCCAGTTGATCCCCGGCTTGCGCATCCTGCCCCTCTGGGCGGCTGAGTGCCTGCACGCTCGTTTCGTGGGTTGACTTAGGCATACGGAGTTCATTCCCAGTCTAAGCATACGGAGTTCATTCCCAGTCTAAGATCGGACCGGACCAAGGGTGGCAGCAGAACATGCTGGGCTCGGGCATGTGCTTGTGTCATATTTTTCTTCGCCAGGGCACCATCGTCGAAGCATCACCGGAGAACCTGACCGACGACATTCAGCTTTCGATGATCGGGGGGGTCGAGGGGGTGTGCGCACATGATGTGTGATGGGTGCTGGTACTTGGCCCTTATATTGGCCCCTTATCCCTCATCAAACCTTGAGAACTCACACCCCCTTAAAGAGCATTTGAGATTTTACAGGTTTGCTCCCAGTAGCCATTAAAGTTTCTGAAATGGGGACACTTTTTTCAAATGGTCACAAAATCTTGTACACTATGAGTTTTTAGCTGAATTTTTTTGTGCATGCCAAAAAAAAACAAGGATCACGTCTACCAAGTTTGGGGCCAAAACTCCTTCCCAAACAATTTTAAAAAATCCCGAACCGTAAAAAGTTTTAAAAATCGTAAAAAATAGAAAACGAGTCGTCTTGCCATGAAACTTCACGTGAAGGCTTAAGGGACCATTGTATGAATTTACAAAGCCATAAAAATGGCATTGGCATGTAGAAATATGAAGATGTGCCTAAACCCACCTACTACCCCATCGATCCATGGCTTGCTTATCCCATCTCTCTGGCCGCTGTAATGCCCGCCCGTCCGCTCGTTTCATCGGTTGGCTTAGGCATACGGAGTAGATTTCCAGTCAAAGATCAGATCAGACCGAGGGTTGTGGTAGTAGGATCGGCAGTACGCAGAGGGGGACCCGACCGATCCCCGGCTTACGCATCCCGCCCCTCTGGCCGGCTGAGCGCCCGTACGCTCGTTTCGTGGTTGACTTAGGCATACTGAGTTCATTCCCAGTCTAAGCATACGGAGTTCATTCCCAATCTAAGATCGGATCTGACCGAGGGTTGCGACAGCACATGCTGGGCTTGGGCTTGCGCTGGTGCCGTATTTTTCTTCATCGGAGCATCGTCGGAGAACCTGACCGGTGGCATTGGGGTTCCGACGATGGGGGGGTCAGGGGGTGTGCGCACATGATGTGCGATGGGTGTTGGTACTTGGCCCTTATAGTGGCCCCCTATCCCTCATCAAACCTCGAGAACTCACACCCCCTTAAAGAGCATTTGAGATTTTACAGGTTTGTCGCCTGTAGCCATTAAAGTGTCTGAAATGGAGACATTTTTTTCAAATGGTCACAAAATCTTGTACACTTTGAGTTTTTAGCTGAATTTTTTTGTGCATGCCAAAAAAAAAACAAGGATCACGTCTACCAAGTTTGGACCAAAAATCCTTCCCAAAAAATTTTAAAAAATCCCGAACCGTAAAAAGTTTTGAAAATCGTGAAAAATAGAAAACGAGTCGTCTTGCCATGAAACTTCACGTGAAGGCTTAAGGGACCATTGTATGAATTTACAAGCCATGAAAATGGCATTGGCACATAGAAATATGAATATGTGCCTAAACCCACCTACCACCCTATCGATCCATCGCTTGCGCATCCCGTGTCTCTGGCCGGCGTAGTGTCCGCCCGCCCGCTCATTTCGTCGGTTGGCTTAGGCATACGGAGTTCATTCCTAAGCTAAGATCTGACCGGATCAAGGGTTGCAGTAGCAGGATCGACAGCATGCAGAGGGGGACCCGGTCGACCTTCGGCTTGTGCATCCCGCCCCTCTGGCCAGCTGAGCGCCTGCACGCTCATTTCGTGGTTTGACTTAGGCATACGAAGTTCATTCCCAGTCTAAGCATACGGAGTTCATTCCCAGTCTAAGATCAGACCAGACCGAGGGTTACGGCAGCACATGCTGGGCTCGAGCATGTGCTGGTGCTGTATTTTTCTTCGTCGGAGCATCGTTAGAGAACCTGAACGGCGGCATTGGGGTTTCGGAAATCGGGGGTGCCGGGGGGTGTGCGCACATGATGTGTGATGGGTGCTGGTACTTGGCCCTTATATTGGCCCCCTATCCCTCATCAAACCTCGAGAACTCACACCCCCTTAAAGAGCATCTGATATTTTATAGGTTTGCTGCCAGTAGCCATTAAAGTGTCTGAAATGAGGACACTTTTTTCAAATGGTCACAAAATCTTGTACACTTCGAGTTTTTAGCTGATTTTTTTTTGTGCATGTGAAAAAAAAATACAAGGATCATGTCTACCAAGTTTGGGGCCAAAACTCCTTCTGAAAAAATTTTAAAAAATCCCGAACCGAAAAAAGTTTTGTAAATCGTGAAAAATAGAAAACGAGTCATCTTGCCATGAAACTTCACATTAAGGCTTAAGGGACCACTGTATGAATTTACAAGCCATAAAAATGGCATTGGCACACAGAAATAAGAAGATGTGCCTAAACCCACCTACCACCCTACCGATCCACGGCTTGCGCATCCCGTCTCTCTGGCCGACGTAGTGCCCGCCCGCCCGCTCGCTCGTTTCGTTGGTTGGCTTAGGCATACGGAGTTCATTCCTAGTCTAAAATTAGACCAAATCGAGGGTTGCGGCAGCAGGATCGGTAGCACGAAGAGGGGGGCCCGGTCGATCCCCAGCTTGCACATCCTAACCCTCTAGCCGACTGAGCGCCCGCACGCTCGTTTCGTGGGTTGACTTAGGCATATGGAGTTCATTCCAGTCTAAGCATACGGAGTTCATTCCCAGTCTAAGATCGGACTGGACCGATGGTTGCGGCAGCACATGCTCAGCTCGGGCATGTGCTGGGGCCACATTTTTCTTTGCCGGGGCACCATCGTCGGAGCATCACCGGAGAACCTGACCGGCGGCATTGGGGTTCCGGTGATCGGGGGGCCAGGGGGTGTGTGCACATGATGTACGATGGGTGGTGGTACTTGGCCCCTATATTGGGCCCCTATCCCTCATTAAACCTTGAGAACTCCCACCCTTTAAAGAGCATTTGGGATTTTACAGGTTTGCTGCCAGTAGCGATTAAAGTGTCTGAAATGGGGACATTTTTTTCAAATGGTCAGAAAATCTTGTACACCTGGAGTTTTTAGTTGAATTTTTTTGTGCATGCCAACAAAATTACAAGGATCATGCCTACCAAGTTTGGGGCCAAAAATCCTTCCGAAAAAATTTTAAAAAATCTTGAGCCGTAAAAAATTTTGAAAATCGTGAAAAATAAAAAACTAGTCGTCTTGCCATGAAACTTCACGTGAAGGCTTAAGGGACCATTGTATGAATTTACAAGCCATAAAAATGGCATTGGCACGTAGAAATATGAAGATTTGCCTAAACCTACCTACCACCCTATCGATCCAGGGCTTGCGCAACCCGTCTCTCTGGCCGACGTAGTGCTCGCCCGCCCGTCCTCCCGCTCGTTTCGTCGGTTGGCTTATGCATACGGAGTTCATTCCCAGTCTAAGATCAGACCGGACTGAGGGTTGCGGTAGCAGGATTGGCAACACGCAGAGGGGGACTCGATCGATCGTTGGCTTGCGCATCCTACCCCTCTAGCCGGCTGAGCACCCGCACACTCGTTTCGTGGGTCGACTTAGGCATACGGAGTTCATACCTAGTCCAGCAAACGGAGTTCATTCCCAGTCTAAGATCAGACAGTACCGAGGTTTATGGCAGCACATGCTAGGCTCGGGCATGTGCTGGAGCCTCATTTTTCTTCGTCGGGGCACCATCGTCGGAGCATCACCGGAGAACCTGATCGACGGCATTGGGTTTCGGCGATCGGGGGGGCCGGGGGGTGTGCGCACATGATGTGCGATGGGTGCTGGTACTTGGCCCTTATATTGGCCCCCTATCCCTCATCAAACCTCGAGAACTCACACCCCCTTAAAGAACATTTGAGATTTCATAGGTTTGCTGCCAGTAGCCATTAAAGTGTCTAAAATGGGGACATTTTTTTCAAATGGTCACAAAGTCTTGTACACTACGAGTTTTTAGCTGAAATTTTTTTACATGCCAAAAAAAATACAAGGATGACGTCTACCAAGTTTGGGGCCAAAACTCTTTCCGAAAAAATTTTAAAAAATCCCAAACCGTAAAAAGTTTCGAAAATCATGAAAAATAGAAAACGAGTCGTCTTGCCATGAATCTTCACGTGAAGGCTTTAGGGACCATTGTATGAATTTACAAGCCATAAAAATGGCATTGGCACACAGAAATATGAAGATGTGCCTAAACCCACCTACCACCCTATCGATCCACAGCTTGCGCATCCTGTCTCTTTGGCCGGCGTAGTGCCCGTCCGCCCGCCCGCTTGTTTCGTCGGTTGGCTTAGGCGTACGGAGTTCATTCCCAGTCTAAGATTGAACCAGATCGAGGGTTGCGGCAGCAGGGTCGGTAGGATGTAGAGGGGGACCCGATCGATCCCCGGCTTGCGCATCCCGCCCCTCTGGCCGGCTGAGCGGCCGCACGCACGTTTCGTGGGTTGACTTAGGCATACGGAGTTCATTCCCAGTCTAAGCATATGGAGTTCATTCCCAGTCTAAGATCAAACCGGATCGAGGGTTGCGGTAGCATATGCTGGGCTCGGGCATGTGCCGGTGCCTTATTTTTCTTCACCGAGGGACCATCGCCGGAGCATCGCCAGAGAACTTGACCAACGGCATTGGGGTTCCGACGATCGGGGCGGCCAGGGGGGTGTGCGCACATGATGTACAATGGGTGCTGGTACTTGGCCTTTATATTGGCCCCCTATCCCTCATCAAGCCTCGAGAACTCACACCCCCTTAAAGAGCATTTGATATTTTATAGGTTTTCTGCCAGTAGCCATTAAAGTGTCTGAAATGCGGACACTTTTTTCGAATGGACACAAAATCTTATACACTTCGAGTTTTTAGCTGAATTTTTTTGTGCATGCCAAAAAAAATACAGGGATCACGTCTACCATGTTTGGGGTGAAAACACTTTCCGAAAAAATTTTAAAAAGTCCCGAACCGTAAAAATTTCCAACATCGTGAAAAATAGAAAATGAGTCGTCTTGCGATGAAACTTCAGGTG
Organism: Durio zibethinus; assembly: GCF_047325235.1. Lineage (NCBI taxonomy): Eukaryota > Viridiplantae > Streptophyta > Magnoliopsida > Malvales > Malvaceae > Durio > Durio zibethinus. Next base: position 16,377,078 of record NC_143163.1, read on the forward strand.
TAGGCTTAAATGACCATTGTATGAATTTACAAGCCATAAAAATGGCATAGGCACGTAGAAATATGAAGATGTGCCTAAACCCACCTACCACCCTATCTATCCATGGCTTGCGCATCCCGTCTTTTTGGCCGATGTAGTGCCCGCCCGCCCTCCCGCCCGCTCGTTTCGTCGGTTGGCTGAGCCATACGGAGTTCATTCCCAGTCTAAGATCAGACCTGACCGAGGGTTGTGGCAGCAAGATCAACAGCACATAGAGGGGGACCCAGTCGATCCTCGGCTTGTGTATCTCGCCCCTCTGGTTGGTTGAGCACCCGCACGCTCGTTTCGTCGGTTGACTTAGGCATACGGAGTTCATTCCTAGTCTAAACAGACGGAGTTCATTCCCAGTGCAAGATCAGACAGGACCGAGGGATGCGGAAGCACATGTTGGGCTCGGGCATGTGCTGGTGGTGCATTTTTCTACATCGAGGCACCATCGTCGGAGAACCTGACCGACGGCAATAGGGTTCCGGCGATCGGGGGGCCGGGGGGGTGTGCGAACATTATGTGCGATGGGTGCTGGTACTTGGCCCTTACATTGGCCCCCTATCTCTCATCAAACCTCGAGAACTCACACCCCCTTAAAGAGCATTTGAGATTTTACAGGTTTGCTGCCAGTAGCCATTAAAGTGTCTGAAATGGGTACACTTTTTTCAAATGGTCGCAAAATCTTGTACACTTCGAGGTTTTAGCTGAAGTTTTTTATGCATGCCAACAAAAATACAAGGATCACGTCTACCAAGTTTGGGGCAAAAACCCTTTCCAAAAAAATTTTAAAAAATCCCGAACCGTAAAATGTTTCAAACATCGTGAAAAATAGAAAACGAGTCGTCTTGCCATGAAACTTCACGTGAATGCTTAAGGGACCATTGTATGAATTTACAAGCCATAAAAATGGCATTGGCGTGTAGAAATATGAAGATGTGCCTAAACCAACTTACCACCCTATCGATCCACGGCTTGCGCATCCCGTGTCTCTAGTCGGCGTAGTGCCCGCTCGTTTCGTCAGTTGGCTTAGGCATACGGAGTGTTGCGACAGCAGGATCGGCAGCACGCGATGGGTGCTGGTACTTGGCCCTTATATTGGCCCCCTATCCCTCATCAAACCTCGAGAACTCACACCCCCTTAAAGAGCATTTGAGATTTTATAGGTTTGCTGCCAGTAGCCATTAAAGTGTCTGAAATGGGACACCTTTTCCAAATGGTCACAAAATCTTGTGCAGTTCGAGTTTTTAGCAAAATGTTTTTATGCATGCAAACAAAAATACAAGGATCACGTCTACGGCTTGCGCATCCCGTCTCTCTGGCCGACGTAGCGCCCGTCCGCCCGACCGTTCATTTTATCGGTTGGCTTAGGCATACGGAGTTCATTCCCAGTCTAAGATTGGATCACACCGAGGGTTGTGGCAGCAGGATCGACAGCACGTAGAGGGGGACCCGGTCGATCCCTAGCTTATGCATGCCGCCCCTCTGGCCGGCTGAGCGCCCGCACACTCGTTTCATAGGTTGACTTAGGCATACGGAGTTCATTCCCAATCTAAGATCGGACTGGACTGAGGGTTACGACAGCACATGCTGGTCTCGGGCATGTGCTGGTGCCGAATTTTTGTTCGTCGGGGCACCATCGTCGGTGAACTTGATCGACTGCATTGGGGTTCTGGCGATCGGGGGGGCCGGGGGGGTGCGCGCACATAATGTGCGATGGGTGCTGTACTTGGCCCTCATATTGGCCCCCTATCCCTCATCAAACTACGAGAACTCACACCCCCTTAAAGAGCATTTGAGATTTTACAGGTTTGCTGCCAGTAGCCATTAAAATGTCTGCAATGGGGACACTTTTTTCAAATCATCACAAAATCTTGTACACTTCGAGTTTTTAGCTGAATTTCTTTGTGCATGTCAACAAGAATACAAGGATCACGTCTACCAAGTTTGGGGCCAAAACTCCTTCCGAAGAAATATTACAAAATCCCGAACCGCAAAAAGTTTCAAAAATCATGAAAAATAGAAAATGAGTCATCTTGCCATGAAACTTCACGTGAAGGCTTAAGGGAACATTGTATGAATTTACAAGCCATAAAAATGGCATTGGCATGCAGAAATATGAAGATGTGCCTAAACCCACCTACCACCCTATCGATCCACGGCTTGCGCATCCGGTCTCTCTAGCCAGCGTAGTGCCCGCCCGCCTGCCCGCTCGTTTCATCGGTTAGCTTAGGCATACGGAGTTCATTCATAATCTAAGATCGGACCGGACCAAGGATTGTGGCAGCAGGATCGGCAGCACGTAGAGGGGGACCGGCCGATCCTCGGCTTGCGCATCTCATCCCTCTGGTCAGTTGAGCGCCCGCACGCTCGTTTTGTGGGTTGACTTAGGCATACGGAGTTCATTCCTAGTCTAAGCATGCGGAGTTCATTCCCAGTCTAAGATCGGATCGGACCGAGGGTTACGACAGCACATGCTAGGCTCGGGCATGTGCTGGTGCCGCATTTTTCTTCGCCGGGGCACCATCACCGAAGCATCGCCGGAGAACCTGATCGGAGGCATTGGGGTTCCGGCGATCGGGGGGGCGAGGGGGGTGTGTGCGCACATGATGTGCGATGGGTGCTGGTACTTGGCCCCTATATTGGCCCCCTATCCCTCATCAAACCTCAAGAACTCACACCCCCTTAAAGAGCATCTGAGATTTTACAGGTTTGCTGCCAGTAGCCATTAAAGTGTCTGAAATGGGGACACTTTTTTCAAATGGTCACAAAACCTTGTACACTTCGAGTTTTTAGCTGAATTGTTTTGTGCATGCCAACAAAATACAAGGATCATGTCTACCAAGTTTGGAGCCAAAACTCCTTTCGAAAAAATTTTAAAAAATCTCGAACCGTAAAAAGTTTCAAAAATTGTGAAAAATAGAAAACAAGTCGACTTGCCATGAAACTTCACGTGCATGCTTAAAGGACCATTGTATCAATTGACAAGCCATAAAAATGGCATTGGCACGCAGAAATATGAAGATGTGCCTAAACCCACCTACCACCCTATCGATCCACGGCTTGAGCATCCTATCTCTCTGGCCGGCGTAGTGCCCGCCAGCCCGCCCGCCCGCTCGTTTCGTTGGTTGGCTTAGGCATACGGAGTTCATTCCAGTATAAGATCAGACCGGACCGAGGGTTGGGATAGCAGGATTGGCAGCACACAGAGGGGGACTCGGTCGATCCCCGGCTTACGCATCTCACCCCTCTCGCCGGCTGAGCGCCCGCACGCTCGTTTCGTGGGTTGACTTAGGCATACCGAGTAACTGACCGACAGCATTGGGGTTCCAGCGATGGGGGGCCGAGGGGGTGTGCGCACATGATGTGCGATGGGTGCTTGTACTTGGCCCTTATATTGGCCCCCTATCCCTCATCAAACCTCAAGAACTCACACTCCCTTAAAGAGCATTTGAGATTTTACAAGTTTGCTGCCAGTAGCAATTAAAGTGTCTGAAATGGGGACACTTTTTTCAAATGGTCACAAAATGTTGTATAGTTTGAGTTTTTAGCTTAATGTTTTTGTGCATGCCAACAAAAATACAAGGATCACGTCTACCAAGTTTGGGGCCAAAACTCCTTCCGAAAATATTTTAAAAAATGTCAAACCATAAAAAGTTTTGAAAATCGTAAAAAATAGAAAACGAGTCGTCTTGCCATTAAACTTCACGTGAAGGCTTAAAGGACCATTGTATGAATTTACAAGCCATAAAAATGGCATTGGCATGTAGAAATATGAAGATGTGCCTAAACCCACCTACCACCCTATCGATCCACGGCTTGCGCATCTCGTCTCTCTGGCCGACGTAATGCCCGCCCGCCCGCCCGCCCGCCCACTCGTTTTGTCGGTTGGCTTAGGCATACGGAGTTCATTCGCAGCTAAGATCGGACCGGACCAAGGGTTGCGGCAGCAGGATCGACAGCACGCAGAGGGGGACCCGACCGATCCCAGGCTTGCGCAGCCTTCCCCTCTGGCCGGCTGAGCACCCGCACGCTCGTTTCATTTGTTGACTCAGGCATACGGAGTTCATTCCCAGTCTAAGCATATGGAGTTCATTGCCAGTCTAAGATTGGACCGGACTGAGGGTTGCGCCAGCACATGTTGGGCTCAGGCATGTGCTGGTGCCACATTTCTCTTAGTCAGGGCACCATCATCGGAGCAACGCCGGAGAACCTGACCGACGGCGTTGGGGTTCCGACGATCGGGGGGCCCGGTTGGGGTGTGCGCACATGATGTGCGATGGGTGTTGGTTCTTGGCCCTTATATTGGCCCCCTATCCCTCATCAAACCTCGAGAACTCACTCCCCCTTAAAGAGCATTTGAGATTTTACAGGTTTGCTGCCAGTAGCCATTAAAGTGTCTGAAATGGGGACACTTTTTTCAAATGGTGACAAAATCTTGTACACTTTGAGTTTTTAGCTGAATTTTTTTGTGCATGCAAACAAAAATACAAGGATCACGTCTAAAAAGTTTGGGGCAAAACTCCTTCCGAAAAAATTTCAAAAAATCGTGAACCGTAAAATGTTTCAAAAATCGTGAAAAATTGAAAACGAGTCATCTTGCCATGAAACTTCACGTGAAGGCTTAAGGGACCATTGTATGAATTTACAAGCCATAAAAATGGCATTGGCACACAGAAATATGAAGATGTACCTAAACCCACCTACCACCCTATCGATCCACGGCTTGTGCATCCCGTCTCTCTGGCCAGCGTAGTGCCCGCACGCCCGTCCGCCCGCTCCTTTCGTCAGTTGGCTTAGGCAAACGGAGTTCATTCCCAGTCTAAGATCAGACCGGACTGAACCGTTGGTTGTGGTAGCAGGATCGACAGCATGCAGAGGGAGACTCGACCGATCCTCGGCTTGCGCATCTCGCCCTTCTGGCTGGCTGAGCGCTCGCACGCTTATTTCGAGGGTTGACTTAGGCATACAGAGTTCATTCCCAGTCTAAGCATACGGAGTTCATTCCCAGTCTAACATTGGACCAGATCAAGGGTTGCGGTAGCACATGCTAGGGTCGGGCATGTGCTGGTGCCGCATTTTTCTTCGTCGGGGCACCATCGTTGGAGTATCGTCGGAGAACCTGACCGACCGCATTGGGGTTCCGACGATCGGGGGGGCCGGAGGGGTGTGCGCGCATGATGTGCGATGGGTGCTGGTACTTGGCCCTTATATTGGCCCCCTATCCCTCATCAAACCTCGAGAACTCACACCCCCTTAAAGAGCATTTGGGATTTTACAGGTTTGCTGCCAATAGGAATTGAAGTGTCTGAAATGGGGACACTTTTTTCAAGTGGTCACAAAATCTTGTACACTTCGAGTTTTTAGCTGAATTTTTTTGTGCATGCCAAAAAAAAATACAAGGATCACATCTACCAAGTTTGGGGCTAAAAATCCTTCTAAAAAAATTTTAAAAAACCCCGAACCGCAAAAAAGTTTACCATGAAAAATAGAAAACGAGTCGTCTTGCCATGAAAGTTCACGTGAAGGCTTAAGGGACCATTGTATGAATTTACAAGCCATAAAAATGGCATTGGCATGCAGAAATATGAAGATGTGCCTAAACCCACGTACCACCCTACCGATCCACGGCTTGCGCATCCTGTCCCTTTGGCCGACGTAGTGCCCGCCCGCCCGCCCGCTCGTTTCGTCGGTTGGCTTAAGCATACGGAGTTCATTCCAGTCTAAGATCGAACCAGACCGAGGGTTGCGGGAGCAGGATCAGCAGAACGCAGAGGGGGACTCGGCCGATCCTCGGCCTGTGCATCCTGCTCCTCTGGTCGGCTGAGCGCTCGCACCCTCGTTTCGAGGGCTGACTTAGGCATACAGAGTTCATTGCCAGTTTAAGCATATGGAGTTCATTCCCAATCTAAGATCGGACCAGATCGAGGGTTGCGGCAGCACATGCTGGGCTCGAGCATGTGCTGGTGCTGCCTTCTTCTTCGCCAGGGCACCATCGCCGGAGCATCGTCGGAGAACCTGATCGACGGCATTGGGGTTCCGACGATCGGGGGGGCCGGGGGGGTGTGTGCACATGATGTGTGATGGGTGCTAGTACTTGGCCCTTATATTGCCCCCTATCCCTCATCAAACCTCGAGAACTCACACCCCCTTAAAGAGCATTTGAGATTTTACAGGTTTGCTGCCAGTAGCCACTAAAGTGTCTGAAATGGGGACACTTTCTTCAAATGGTCACAAAATCTTGTACACTTCGAGTTTTTAGCTGAATTTTTTTGTGCATGCCAACAAAAATACAAGGATCAAGTCTACCAATTTTGGGGCCAAAACACCTTCCGAAAAAATTATAAAAAACCCCAAACCTTAAAAAGTTTCAAAAATCGTGAAAAATAGAAAATGAGTTGTCTTGCCATGAAACTTCACGTGAAGGCTTAACGGACCATTGTATGAATTTACAAGCCATAAAAATGGCATTGGCATGAAAAAATATGAAGATGTGCCTAAACCCACCTACCACCCTATCGATCCACAGCTTGCGCATCTCGTCTCTCTGGTCGACATAGTGCCCACCCGCCCGCCCGCTCGTTTCGTCGATTGGCTTAGGCATACAAAGTTCATTCCCAATCTAAGATCGGATCGGACTGAGGGTTGGGGCAGTAGGATCGGTAGCATGCAGAGGGGGACCCGATCAAACCCCGGCTTGCGCATCCCACCCCTCTGGCCGGTTGAGCGCCCGCATGCTCGTTTCGTGGGTTGACTTAGGCATACGGAGTTCATTCCCAGTCTAAGCATACGGAGTTGATTCCCGTCTAAGATCAGACTAGACCGAGGGTTACGGCAGCACTTGCTGGGCTCGGGCATGTGCTGGTGCCGCATTTTTCTTCGTCGGGGCACCATCGCCAGAGCATCATCGGAGAAGCTGACCGGCGGCATTGGGGTTCCGGAGATTGGGGGGCCGGGAGGTGTGCACACATGATGTGCAATGGGTGCTGGTACTTGGCCCTTTTATTGGCCCCCTATCCCTCATCAAACCTTGGGAACTCATACCTCCTTAAAGAGCATTTGAGATTTTACAGGTTTGTTACCAGTAGCAATTAAAGTGTCTGAAATGGGGACACTTTTTTCAATTGGTCACAAAATCTTGTACACTTCGAGTTTTTAGCTGAATTTTTTTTTGCGTGCCAACAAAAATACAAGGATCACGTCTACCAAGTTTAGGGCCAAAACTCTTTCCAAAAAAATTTCAAAAAATCCCGAAACGCAAAAAGTTTCAAAAATCGTGAAAAATAGAAAATGGGTCGTCTTGCCATGAAACTTCACGTGAAGGCTTAAGGGACCATTGTATGAATTTACAAGCCAGAAAAATGGCATTGGCATGCGAAAATATGAAGATGTGCCTAAACCCACCTACCACCCTATCGATCCCCGGCTTGTGCATCCCGTCTCTCTGGCCGGCGTGGTGCCCGCCCGTCCGCTCGTTTCGTTGGTTGGCCTAGGCATATGGAGTTCATTCCCAGTCTAAGATCAGACCAGATCGAGGGTTGCAGCAGCAAGATCGGCAGCACGTAGGGGGGTACCGGATCGATACCCGACTTGTGCATCCCGCCCTTCTGGCCGACTGAGCACCTGCACGCTCGTTTCGTGGGTTTACTTAGGCATACGGAGTTCATTCCCAGTCTAAGCATACAGAGTTCATTCCTAGTCTAAGAACGGACCGGACTGAGGGTTGCGGTAGCACATGCTGGGCTCGGGCATGTGCTGGTGCTGTATTTTTCTTCGCTGGGGTACCATCACCGGAGCATCGTCGGAGAACCTGACTCGCGATATTGGGGTTTCGGCGATCGGGGGGGTCTGGGAGGTGTGCGCACAAGATGTGCGATGGGTGCAGGTACTTGGCCCCCTATCCTTCATCAAACATTGAGAACTCACACCCCCTTAAAGAGCCTTAAAGATTTTACAATTTGCTACCAGTAGCCACTAAAGTGTATGAAATGGGGACACTGTTTTCAAATCTTGTACACTTCAAGTTTTTAGCTGAATTTTTTTGTGCATGCCAACAAAAATACAAGGATCACGTCTACCAAGTTTGGGGCCAAAACTCCTTCCGAAAAAATTTCAAAATCTGGAACCGCAAAAAGTTTAAAAAATCATGAAAAATAGAAAACGAGTCGTCTTGCCATGAAACTTCACGTGAAGGCTTAAGGGACCATTGTATGAATTTACAAGCCATAAAAATGGCATTGGCATGCAGAAATATGAAGATGTGCCCAAACTCACCTACCACCCTATCGATCCACGGCTTGCGCATCCTGTCTCTCTGGCCGGCGTGGTGCCCGCTCGCCTGCTCGTTTCGTCGGTTGGCTTAGGCATACGGAGTTCATTCCCAATCTAAGATCAGATCAGACCGAGGGTTACGGTAGCAGGATTGGCAGCACGCAGATGGGGACTCGATCGATCCCCAACTTGCGCATCCCGCCCATCTGGCCGGTTGAGCGCCCGCATGCTCGCTTCGTGGGTTGACTTAGGGATACGGAGTTCATTCCCAGTCTAAGCATACGGAGTTCATGCCCAGTCTAAGATTGAATCGGACCGAGGGTTACGGCAGCACATGCTGGGCTCGAGCATGTGCTGGTGCCGCATTTTTCTTCGTCGAGGCACCATTGCCGGAGCATCGTCGGAGAACCTGACCGGCGGCATTGGGATTCCGACGATCGGGGGGGCCGGGGGGTGTGCGCACATGATGTGCGATGGGTGCTGGTACCTGGCCCTTATATTGGCCCCCTATCCCTCATCAAACCTCGAGAACTCACACCCCCTTAAAGAGCATTTGAGATTTTACAGGTTTCCTGCCAGTAGCCATTAAAGTGTCTAAAATGGGCACACTTTTTTCAAATGGTCACAAAATCTTGTACACTTCGGGTTTTTAGCTGAATTTTTTTGTGCATGCCAACAAAAATGCAAGGATCACGTCTACCATGTTTGGGACCAAAACTCCTTCCACAAAGATTTTAAAAAATCCCGAACCGTAAAAAGTTTCAAATATCATGAAAAATAGAAAACAAGTCTTCTTGCCATGAAACTTCACGTGAAGGCATAAGGGACCATTGTATGAATTTGCAAGCCATAAAAATGGCATTGGCAGGCAGAAATATGAAGATGTGCCTAAACCCACCTGCCACCCTATCGATCCACGGCTTGCGCATCCCGTCTCTCTGGCCGGCGTAGTGCCCGCCCGCCCGCCCACTCGTTTCGTCGGTTGGCTTAGGCATACAAAGTTCATTCCTAGTGTAAGATTGGACCGGACCAAGGGTTACAGCAGTAGAATCGGTAGCACGTAGAGGGGGACCCTGTCGATCCTCAGCTTACGCATCCCGCCCCTCTGGCCGGTTGAGCGCCCGCACGCTCATTTTGTAGGTTGACTTAGGCATACAGAGTTCATTACCAGTCTAAGCATGCGGAGTTCATTCCCAGTCTAAGATCGAACCAGACCAAGGGTTGCGGCAGCACATGCTGGGCTCGGGCATGTGCTGGTGCCGCATTTTTCTTCACCGGGGCACCATCGCCAGAGCATCGTCGGAGAACCTAACTGGCGACATTGGGGTTCCAGAGATCGGGGAGGCCGGGGGGGTGTGCGCACATGATGTGTGATGGGTGCTGCTACATGGCCTTTATATTGAACCCCTATCCCTCATCAAACCTTGAGAACTCACACCCCCTTAAAGAGCATTTGAGATTTTACAGCATTGCTGCCAGTAGCCATTAAAGTGTCTGAAATGGGGGCACTTTTTTCAAATGGTCACAAAATCTTGTACACTTTGAGTTTTTAGCTGAATTTTTTGTGCAAGCCAACAAAAATACAAGGATCACGTCTACCAAGTTTAGGGCCAAAACTCCTTCCGAAAAAAATTTTAAAAAATCCCAAACCGTAAAAAGTTTCAAAAATCGTGAAAAATAAAAAACGAATCGTCTTGCTATGAAACTTCACGTGAAGGCTTAAGGGACCATTGTATGAATTTACAAGCCATAAAAATGGCATTGGCACGTAGAAATATGAAGATGTGCCTAAACCAACCTACCACCCTATCGATCCACGGCTTGCACATCCCGTCTCTATGGTTGGCGTAGTGCCCTCCCGCCTGCCTGCCCACTCGTTTCGTTGGTTGGCTTAGGCATACAGAGTTCATTCCCAGTCTAAGATCGAATCGGACCAAGGGTTGCGGCAGCAGGATCGGCAGCATGCAAAGGGGGACCCAGCCGATCCTCGGCTTGCGCATCCCGCCCCTTTGGCCGGCTGAGCACCCACATGCTCGTTTCGTGGGTTGACTTAGGCATACGAAGTTCATTCCCAGTCTAAGCACACGGAGTTCATTCCCAGTATAAGCATACGGAGTTCATTCCCAGTCTAAGATAGGATCGGACCGAGGGTTACGGCAGCACATGCTGGGCTCGGGCATGTGCTGGTGCTGTATTTTTCTTCGTCGGGGCACCATCGTCGGAGCATCATCGGAGAACCTGACCGACGTCATTGGGGTTTCGACGATCGGGGGCGCCGAGGGGGGTATGCGCACATGATGTGCAAAGGGTGCTGGCACTTGGCCCTTATATTGGCCCCTTATCCTTCATCAAACCTCGAGAACTCACACCCTCTTAAAGAGCATTTCAGATTTTACAGGTTTGCTACCAGTAGCCATTAAAGTGTTTGAAATGGGGACACTTTTTTCAAATGGTCACAAAATCTTGTACACTTTGAGTTTTTAGCTGAATTTTTTTGTGCATGCCAACAAAAATACAAGGATCACGTCTACCAAGTTTGGGGCAAAAAATCCTTCCAAAAAAATTTTAAAAAATCTCGAACCGGAAAAAGTTTAGAAAATTGTGAAAAATAGAAAACGAATCGTCTTGCCATGAAACTTCACGTGAAGGCTTAAGGGACCATTGTATGAATTGACAAGCCATAAAAATGGCATTGGCACGCAGAAATATGAAGATGTGCCTAAACCCACCGACAACCCTATCGCCCCACGGCTTGCGCATCCCATCTCTCTGGCCGGCATCGTGCCCGCCCGCCCGCTCGTTTCGTCGGTTGGCTTAGTTATATGGAGTTCATTCCCAGTCTAAGATCGGACTGAACAAACGGTTGTGGCAGCAGGATCGGCAGCACGTAGAAGGGGACCCTACCGATCCCCAGCTTGCGCATCTCGCCCCTCTGGTCGACTGAGCGCCTGCACGCTCGTTTCGTGGGTTGACTTAGGCGTACGGAGTTCATTCCTAGTCCAAGCATACAGAGTTCTTCCCCAGTCTAAGATCTGACCTGACCGAGGGTTACGATAGCACAAGCTGGGCTCGAGCATGTGCTGGTGCTGCATTTTTCTTCACTGGGGCACCAGCGCCGGAGCATCGCCAGAGAACCTGACCGACGGCTTTGGGGTTCCGACGATCGGGGGGGCCGGGGGGTTGTACGCACATTATGTGCGATGGGTGCTGGCACTTGGCCCTTATTTTGGCCCCCTATCCCTCATCAAACCTTCAGAACTCACGCCCCCCTTAAAGAGCATTTGAGATTTTACAGGTTTGCTGCCAGTAGCCATTAAAGTGTCTGAAGTGGGGACACGTTTTTCAAATGGTCACAAAATCTTGTACACTTTGAGTTTTTAGCTGAATTTTTTTGTGCATGCCAATAAAAATACAAGGATCACGTCTACCATGTTTGGGACCAAAACTCCTTCCGAAAAGATTTTAAAAAATCCCGAACCGTAAAAAGTTTCAAAAATCATGAAAAATAGAAAACGAGTCGTCTTGCCATGAAACTTCACGTGAAGGCTTAAGGGACTATTGTATGAATTTACAAGCCATAAAAATGGCATTGGCATGCAGAAATATGAATATGTGCCTAAACCCACCTACCACCCTGTCGATCCACGGCTTGCGCGTCTCATCTCTCTGGCCGGCGTAGTACCCGCCCGCTCGTTTCGTCGGTTGGCTTAGGCATACGGAGTTCATTACCAGTCTAAGATCAGACCAGACTAAGGGTTGCAGTAGCTGGATCAGCGGCACGCAGAGGGGGACCCGACCGATCCCTAGCTTATGCATCCCGACCTTCGACCGGTGAGCGCCCGCACGCTTATTTCGTGGGTTGACTTAGGCATACGGAGTTCATTCCCAGTCTAAGCGTATGGAGTTCATTCCCCATCTAAGATCGGATCGGACCAAGGGTTACGGCAGCACATGCTAGGCTTGGGCATGTGCTGGTGCCTCATTTTTCTTCGTAGGGGCACCATCGCCGGAGCACCTGACCGACGGCATTAGGGTTCCGGCGATCGGAGAGGCCGGGGGGGTGTGCGCACATGATGTGCAGTGGGTGCTGGTACTTAGCCCTTATATTGGCCCCCTATCCCTCATCAAACCTCGAGAACTCACACTCCCTTAAAGAGCTTTTGAGATTTTACAGGTTTGCTGCCTATAGCCATTAAAAGTGTCTGAAATGGGGACACTTTTTTCAAATGGTCACAAAATCTTGTACACTTAAAGTTTTTAGCTGAATTTTTTTGTGCATGCCAACAAAAATACAAGGATCACATCTACCATGTTTGGGGCCAAAACTCTTTCCGAAAAAATTTTAAAAAATCGCGAACCGTAAAAAGTTTTGAAAATCGTGAAAAATAGAAAACGAGTCGTCTTGCCATGAAACTTCACGTGAAGGCTTAAGGGACCATTGTATGAATTTACAAGCCATATAAATGGCTTTGGCATGCAAAAATATGAAGATGTGCCTAAACCCACCTACCACCCTATCGATCCATGGCTTGCGCATCCTGTCTCTCTGACCGGCGTAGTGCCAGCCCACTCGTTTTGTCGGTTGGCATAGGCATACGGAGTTAATTCCAGTCTAAGATTGGACCGGACTGAGGGTTACAATAGTAAGATCGGCAGCATGTAGAGCGAGACCCGATCGATCCCCGGCTTGTGCATCCCACCCCTCTGGCCGGCTAAGCACCCGCACGCTCGTTTTGTGGGTTGACTTAGGCATACAGAGTTCATTCTCAGTCTAAGCGTACAGAGTTCATTCCCAGTCTAAGATCGGATCGGACCGAGGGTTGCGGCAGCACATGCTAGGCTTGAGCATGTGCTGGTGCCGCACTTTTCTTCGTTGGGGCACCATCGTCGGATCATCGCCGGAGAACCAAACCGACGGCATTGGGGTTCCGATGATCGGGGGGCCGGGGGGGTGTGCGCACATGATGTGCGATGGGTGCTGGTACTTGCCATTATATTGGCCCCCCATCCCTCATCAAACCTCAAGAACTCACACCCCCTTAAAGAGCATTTGATATTTTACAGGTTTGCTGCCAGTAGCCATTAAAGTGTCTGAAATGGGGACACTTTTTTCAAATGGTCACAAAATCTTGTACACTTCGAGTTTTTAGCTGAATTTTTTTGTGCATGCCAACAAAAATACAGGGATCACATCTACAAAGTTTGGGGTCAAAAATCATTCTGAAAAAATTTTAAAAAATCCCGAACTGTAGAAAGTTTCCAAAATCGTGAAAAATAGAAAACGAGTCATCTTGCCATGAAACTTCACTTGAAGGCTTAAGGGACCATTGTATGAATTTACAAGCCATGAAAATGGAATTGGCACGTAGAAATATGAAGATATGCCTAAACCCACCTACCACTCTATCGATCCACGACTTGCGCATCCCGTCTCTCTGGCCGACGTAGTGCTCGCCCTCTCGTTTCGTCGGTTGGCTTAGGCATACGGAGTTCATTGCTAGGCTAAGATTGAACCAGGCCGAGGGTTACGGAAGAAGGATCGGCAGCACGCAAAGGGGGACCCGACCGATCCCCAACTTGCACATCCCGCCCCTCTGGTCGACTGAGCGCCCGCACGCTCGTTTCATGGGTTGACTTAGGCATACAGAGTTCATTCCCAGTCTAAGCATACAGAGTTCATTCCCAGTCTAAGATCGGACCGGATCGAGGGTTACGACAGCACATACTGGGCTCGAGCATGTGCTGGTTCACATTTTTCTTTGTCGAGGCACTATCGTCGGAGGATGGTCGGAGAACCTGATCGGCGGCATTGGGGTTCTGGCGATCGGAGGGGCCGGGGGGTGTGCCCACATGATGTGAGATGGGTGCTGGTACTTGGCCCTTATATTGGCCCCTATCCCTCATCAAACCTCGAGAACTCACACCCCCTTACAGGTTTGCTGCCAGTAGCCATTAAAGTGTATGAAATGGGGACACTTTCTTCAAATGGTCATAAAATCCTTTACACTTTGAGTTTTTACATGAATTTTTTTATGCATGCCAACAAAAATACAAGGATCACGTCTAAGAAGTTTGGCCAAAGCTCCTTTCGAAAAAATTTTAAAAAATCCTGAACCGTAAAAAGATTTGAAAATCATGAAAAAATAGAAAATGAGTCGTCTTGCCATGAAACTTCACGTGAAGGCTTAAGGGACCATTGTATGAATTTACAAGCCATAAAAATGGCATTGGCACGTAGAAATATGAAGATGTGCCTAAACCCACCAACCACCCTATCGATCCACGGCTTGCGCATCCCGTTTCTCTGGCCGATGTAGTGCCCGCCCGCACGTTTCATCAGTTGGCTTAGGAATACGGAGTTCATTCCCAATCTAAGATCGGATCGGACTGAGGGTTGCGGCACCAGCACATGCTCGAGCCCAGCATGATGTATGATTGGGGGGGCCGAGGGGGTGTGCGCACATGATGTGCGATGGGTGCTAGTACTTGGCCCTTATATTGGCCCTTTATCCCTCATCAAACCTCGAGAACTCACCCCCCATTAAAGAGCATTTGAGATTTTACAGGTTTGCTGCAAGTAGCCATTAAAGTGTCTAAAATGGGGACACTTTTTTCAAATGGTCACAAAATCCTGTACACTTCGAGTTTTTAGCTGAATTTTTTTGTGCATGCCAAAAAAAATAAAAGGATCACATCTACCAAGTTTGGGGCCAAAACTCCTTCCAAAAAAATTTTAACAAATCCCGAACCGTAAAAAGTTTCAAAAATCGTGAAAAATATAAAATGAGTCATCTTTCCGTGAAACTTCACGTGAAGGCTTAAGGGACCGTTGTATGAATTTACAAGCCATTAAAATGGCATTGGCACCTAGAAATATGAAGCTGTGCCTAAACCCACCGACCACCCTATCGATCCACGACTTGCGCATCTCGTCTCTCTGGCCGGCGTAGTACCCGCCCGCCCACCCGCCCGTTCATTTCATCGGTTGGCTTAGGCATGCGGAGTTCATTCCCAGTCTAAGATCGGACCGGACCGAGGGTTGCGGTAGCAGGATTGGCAGCATGCAGAGGGGGACCCGGTCGATCCTCGGCTTGCGCATCCCACCCCTCTGGCCAACAGAGCGCCTGCACGCTCGTTTCATGGGTTGACTTAGGCATACGGAGTTCATTCCCAGTCTAAGCATACAGAGTTCATTCCTAATTTAAGATCAGACCAGACCGAGGGTTGCGGTAGCACATGCTGGGCTCGGGCATGTGCTGGGTCACATTTTTCTTCGCCGGGGCACCTGACCGGCGACATTGGGGTTCCGGAGATCGGGGGGCCGGGGGGGCATGTGTGCACATGTTGTGCGATGGGTGCTGGTACTTGGCCCTTATATCGGCCCTCTATCCCTCATCAAACCTCGAGAACTCACCCTCCCTTAAAGAGCATTTGAGCTTTTACAGGTTTGCTGCCAGTAGCCATTAAAGTGTCTGAAATAGGGACATTTTTTTCAAATGGTCACAAAATATCTTACACTTCAAGTTTTTAGCTGAATTTTTTTGTGCATGCCAAAAAAAAAATACAAGGATCACGTCTACCAAGTTTGGAGATAAAACTCCTTCCGAAAAAATGTTAAAAAATCTTGAACCGCAAAAAGTTTCAAAAATCATGAAAAATAGAAAACGAGTCGTCTTGCCATGAAACTTCCCGTGAAGGCTTAAGGGACCATTGTTTGAATTTACAAGCCATAAAAATGGCATTGGCATGAAGAAATATGAAGATGTACCTAAACCCACCTACCACCCTATCGATCTACGGCTTACGCATCCCGTCTCTCTGGCCGACGTAGTGCCGACCTGTCCGTCCGCTCGCTCGTTTCGTCGGTTGGCTTAAGCATAAGGAGTTCATTCCCAGTCTAAGATCAGAACGGACTGAGGGTTACGGCAGCAGGATGGCAGCACACAGAGGGGGACCCAGGCATACGGAGTTTATTCCCAGTCTAAGCATACGGAGTTCATTCCAGTCTAAGATCGGATCAGATCGAGGGTTGCGGCAGCACATGCTAGGCTCGGGCATGTGCTGGTGCTGTATTTTTCTTCGTCGAGGCACTATCGTCAGAGCATCGCCAGAGAGCCTGACCGACGACATTGAGGTTTCGACAATCGGGGGGGCCGGGGGGGTCACAAAATCCTGTACACTTCAAGTTTTTACCTGAATTTTTTTATGCATGCCAACAAAAATACAATGATCACGTCTAAGAAGTTTGGCCAAAACTCCTTCCGAAAAATTTTTTAAAAATCCCGAACCGTAAAAAGATTTAAAATTCGTGAAAAAATAGAAAACGAGTCGTCTTGCCATGAAACTTCACGTGAAGGCTTAACGGACCATTGTATGAATTTACAAGCCATAAAAATGGCATGGGCATCCAGAAATATGAAGATGTGCCTAAACCCACCTACCACCCTATCGATCCACGGCTTGCGCATCCTGTCTTTCTGGCCGGCGTAGTGCCAGCCCGCTTGTTTCATCGGTTTGCTTACGCATACGAAATTCATTCCCAGTCTAAGATCGGACCGGATCGAGGGTTACGGCAGCAGGATCGATAGCACGCAACGGGGGACCCGATCGATCCCCGGTTGATGCTTCTTGCCCCTCTGGCCGGCTAAGCGCCCACATGCTCGTTTCGTGGGTTCACTTAGGCATACGGAGTTCATTCCCAGTCTAAGATCAGACCATACCGAGGGTTGTGACAGCACATGCTGGGCTCAGGCATGTGCTGGTGTCGTATTTTTCTTCACCGGGGCACCATCATCGGAGAACTTGATCGACGGTATTGGGGTTCCGACGATGGGGGGGCCAGGGGCAGTTTACGCACAAGATGTGTGATGAGGGCTGGTACTTGGCCCTTATATTGGCCCCCTATCCCTCATCAAACCTCGAGAACTCACACCCCCTTAAAGAGCATTTGAGATTTTACAGGTTTGTTGCCAGTAGCCAATAAAGTGTCTGAAATGGGGACACTTTTTTCAAATGGTCACAAAATATTGTACACTTTGAGTTTCTTGCTGAATTGTTTTTTGCATGCCAACAAAAATACAAGGATTACATCTACCAAGTTTGGGGCCAAAAATCCTTCCGAAGAAATTTTAAAAAATCCTGAACAGCAAAAAGTTTCAAAAACCGTGAAAAATACAAAACGAGTCATCTTGCCATGAAACTTCACGTGGAGGCTTAAGGGACCATTGTATGAATTTAAAAGCCAGAAAAATGGCATTGGCATGCAGAAATATGAAGATGTGCCTAAACCCACCTACTACTCTATCGATCCACAGCTTACGCATCCCGTCTCTCTGGTCGACGTAGTGCCAGCCCGCTCATTTCGTCGGTTGGCTTTGGCATACGGAATTCATTCCCAGTCTAAGATCAGACCGGACCGAGGGTTACGATAGCAGTATCGACAGCACGCAGCAGGGGACCCGGCCAATCCCCGGCTCGCGCATCCCACCCCTCTGGCCAGCTGAGCGCCCACACGCTCGTTTCGTGGGTTGTCTTAGGCATACAGAGTTCATTCCCAATCTAAGCATACGGAGTTCATTCCCAGTCTAAGATCAGGCTCGATCGAGGGTTACGGCAGCACATGCTGGGCTCGCGCATGTGCTGATGCCGTATTTTTCTTTATCGGGGCACCATCACCAGAGAATCGTCGGAGAACCTGACCGACGGGCATTGAGGTTCCAGAGATCGGGGGGCCGGGGGGGGTGTGCGCACATGATGTGGTACTTGGCCATTATATTGGCCCCCTATCCCTCATCAAACCTTGAGAACTCACACCCCCTTAAAGAGCATTTGAGATTTTACAGGTTTGTTGCCAGTAGACATTAAAGTGTCTGAAATGGGGACACTTTTTTCAAATGGTCGCAAAATCTTCTACACTTCGGGTTTTTACCTGAATTTTTTTGTGCAAGCCAAAAAAATACAAGGATCACGTCTACCAAGTTTGGGGCCAAAACTCCTTCCAAAGAAATTTTAAAAAATCCCGAACCGTCAAAAGTTTTGAAAATCATGAAAAATAGAAAACGAGTCGTCTTGCCATGAAACTTCACGTGAAGGCTTAAGGGACCATGTATGAATTTACAAGCCATAAAAATGGCATTGGCACGCAGAAATATGAAGATGTGCCTAAAGCCACCTACCACCCTATCGATTCACGGCTTGCGCATCCCATCTCTCTGACCGGTGTAGTGCCCGGCCGCCCGCCCGCTCGTTTCGTCGGTTGGCTTAGGCATACGGAGTTCATTCTTAGTCTAAGATAGGACCAGACTGAGGGTTGTGGTAGCAGGATCGGCAGCATGCAGAGGGGGACCCGATCGATCCCCGGCTTGCTCATCCCGCCCCTCTGGTCGGTTGAGCGCCTGCACGCTCGTTTCGTGGGTTGACTTAGGCATACGGAGTTCATTCCCAGTCTAAGCATACGAAGTTCATTCCCAGTCTAGGATCGGATCGGACCGAAGGTTACAGTAGCACATGCTGGGCTTGGGCATGTGCAGGTGCCGCATTTATCTTCGTTGAGGCACCATCGCCGAAGAATCGTCGGAGAACCTGACCGACGGCATTGGGGTTTCGACGACCGGAGGGGCCGGGGGGGGTGTGCGCACACGGTGTGCGATCGGTGCTGGTACTTGGCCCTTATATTGGCCCCCTATCCCTCATCAAACCTTGAGAACTCACAGCCCCATAAAGAGCATTTGAGATTTTACAGGTTTGCTGCCAGTAGCCATTAAAGTGTCTGAAACGGGGACACTTTTTTCAAATGGTCACAAAATCTTGTACACTTCAAGTTTTTAGCTGAATTTTTTTATGCATGCCAAAAAAAATACAAGGATCACGTCTACCAAGTTTGGGGCCAAAAATCCATCCGAAAAAATTTTAAAAAATCCCAAACTATAAAAAGTTTCAAAAATCTTGAAAAATAGAAAACGAATCGTTTTGCCATGAAACTTCATGTGAAGGCTTAAGCAACCATTGTATGAATTTACAAGCCATAAAAATACCATTGGAATGCAGAAATATGAAGATGTGCCTAAACCCACCTACCACCCTATCGATCCACGGCTTGCGCATCCCGTCTCTCTGGCCGGAGTAGTGCCCACCCACCTTCACGCCCGCTCGTTTCGTCGGTTGGCTTAGGTATACGGAGTTCATTCGTAGTCTAAGATTGGACCGGACTGAGGGTTGCGGTAGCAGGATCGGTAGCATGCAGAGGGGGACCCGATCGATCCCCGACTTACGCATCTTGCCCCTCTGGCTGGCTTGGCACCCGCACGCTCGTTTCGTTGGTTGGCTTAGACATACGGAGTTCATTCCCAGTCTAAGCATACGGAGTTCATTCCCAGTCTAAGATCGGACTGGACCAAGGGTTGCGCCAGCACGTGCTGGGCTCGAGCATGTGCTGGTCCCAAATTTTTCTTCGTCGGGGCACCATCGCTAGAGCATCATCGGAGAACCTGACTGGCGACATTGGGGTTCTGGCGATCGAGGGGGCCAGGGGGGTGTGCGCACATGATGTGCGATGGGTGCTGGTACTTGGCCCTTATATTACCCCCTATCCCTCATCAAACCTCAAGAACTCATACCTCCTTAAAGAGCATTTGAGATTTTACAGGTTTGCTGCCAGTAGCCATTAAAGTGTCTGAAATGGGGACACTTTTTTCAAATGGTCACAAAATCTTGTACATTTCGAGTTTTTAGCTGAAATTTTTAGTGCATGCCAACACAAATACAAGGATCACGTCTACCAAGTTTGGGGCCAAAACTACTGCTGAAAAATTTTAAAAAATCCCGAGGCGCAAAAAGTTTCAAAAATAATGAAAAATAGAGAACGAGCCGTCTTGCCATGGAACTTCACGTGAAGGCTTAAGGGACCATTGTATGAATTTACAAGCCATAAAAATTGCCTTGGCATGCAAAAATATGAAGATGTGCCTAAACCTACCTACCACCCTATCGATACACGGCTTGCACATCCCATCTCTCTAGCCAGCGTAGTGCCAGCCCACCGGCCCGCATACGGTTGGCTTAGGCATACGGAGTTCATTCCTAGTCTAAGATTAGACTGGATCGAGGCTTACGGCAGCAGGATCGACAGCACATAGAGGGGGACCCAGCCGATCCCCGGCTTGCGCATCCCGCCCCTCTAGCCAGTTGAGCGCCCGCACGTTCGTTTCGTGGGTTGACTTAGGCATACGGAGTTCATTTCCAGTCTAAGCATACGGAGTTCATTCACAGTCTAAGATCAAATCAGACCGAGGGTTGCGACAGTACATACTGGGCTCAGGCACGTGCTGGTGCCATATTTTTCTTCGTCGAGGCACCATCGTCGGAGCATTGCCGGGGAACATGACCTGTGGAATTAGGGTTCCGACGATCGAGGGGGCCGGGGGGGTGTGCGTACATGTTGTACGATGCGTGCTGGTACTTCGCCCTTATATTGGCCCCCTATCCCTCATCAAACCTCGAGAACTCACACCCCGTTAAAGAGCATTTGAGATTTTAAAGGTTTGCTGCCAGTAGCCATTAAAGTGTCTGAAATGGGGACACTTTTTTCAAATGGTCACAAAATCTTGTACACTTCCAATTTTTAGCTGAGTTTTTTTGTGCACGCCAACCAAAATACAAGGATCACGTCTACCAAGTTTGGGGCCAAAACACCTTCCAAAAAAATTTTAAAAAATCCCACCCCTCTGGCCGGCTAAGCACCCGCATACTCGTTTCGTGGGTTGACTTAGGCATACGGAGTTCATTCCCAGTTTAAGCACACGGAGTTCATTCCCAATATAAGCATAGGAGTTCATTCCCAATCTAAGATCAGATCGGATCAAAGGGTGCGGCAGTAGGATCGACAGCACGCATAGGGGGACCCGACCGATCCTCGACTTGCGCATCCCGCCCTCTGGTCGGCTGAATGCCCGCACTCTCATTTCGTGGGTTGACTTAGGCAGACGGAGTTCATTCCCAGTCTAAGCATACGAAGTTCATTCCCAGTCTAAGATCAGAGTGGACCAACGATTTCGGCAGCACATGCTAGGCTCGATAATGTGCTGGTGCCACATTTTTCTTCCTCGGGGCACCATCGCTGGAGAACCTGACCGACGGCATTGGGGTTCCGTCGGTCTGGGGACCAGGGGGGTGTGCACACATGATGTGCGATGGGTGCTTGTACTTGGCCCTTATATTGGCCCCCTATCCCTTATCAAACCTCGAGAATGCATGCCCCCTTAAAGAGCATTTGAGATTTTACAGGTTTGCTGCCAATAGGCATTAAAATGTCTGAAATGGGGACACTTTTTTCAAATGGTCACAAAATATTGTACACATCGAGTTTTTAGCTGAATTTTTTTGTGCATGCCAACAAAAATACAAGGATCCCATGACCAACTTTGGGGCCGAAACTTCTTCCGAAAAAATTTTAACAAATCCCGAACCGTAAAAGGTTTTGAAAATCGTGAAAAATAGAAAATGAGTCGTCTTGCCACGAAACTTCACGTGAAGGCTTAAGGGACCATTATATGAATTTACAAGCCATAAAAATGGCATTGGCACGTAAAAATATGAAGATCTGCCTAAACCCACCTACCACCCTATTGATCCACGACTTGCGCATCCCGTCTCTCTGGCCGACGTAGTGCCCGCCCGCTCGTCCGCCCGCTACTTTCATCGGTTGGCTTAGGCATACGGAGTTCATTCCCAGCCTAAGATCAGATCGGATCAAGGGTTATGGTAGCAGGATTGGCAACACGCAGAGGGGGACCCGGCCGATCCTCGGCTTACGCATCCCCCCCTCTGGCCGGCTGAGCACCCGCACACTCGTTTCGTGGGTTGACTTAGGCATATGGAGTTCATTCCCAGTCTAAGCATACGGAGTTCATTTCCAGTCCAAGATCAGACCGGACCGAGGGTTGCAGCAGCACATTCTAGGCTCGGGCATGTGCTGGTGCCGCATTTTTCTTTGCCGGAGCATCGCCGGAGAACCTGACCGGCGGCATTAGGGTTCTGACGATCGGGGGGCCGGGGGGGTGTGCGCACATCATGTGCGATGGGTGCTGGTACTTGGCCCTTATATTGGCCCCATATCCCTCATCAAACCTCGAGAACTCACACCCCTTTAAAGAGCATTTGAGATTTTACAGGTTTGCTGCCAGTAGCCATTAAAGTGTCTGAAATGGGGACACTTTTTTCAAATGGTCACAAAATCTTGTACATTTCAAGTTTTTAGCTGAAATTTTTAGTGCGTGCCAACAAAAATACAAGGATCACGTCTACCAAGTTTGGGGCCAAAACTCCTGCTGAAAAATTTTAAAAAATCCCGAACCGTAAAAAGTTCTGAAAATCATGAAAAATAGAAAATGAGTCGTCTTGCCATGAAACTTCACGTGAAGGCTTAAGGGACCATTGTATGAATTTACAAGCCATAAAAATGGCATTGGCATGGAGAAATATGAAGATGTACCTAAACCCACCTACCACCCTATCGATCCACGGCTTGCGCATCCCGTTTCTCTGGCCGACGTAGTGCCCGCCCGTCCGCTCGTTTCATCAGTTGGCTTAGCCATACGGAGTTCATTCCCAGTCTAAGATCAAACCAGACAGAGGTTTGTGGTAGCAGGATCGGCAACACGTAGAGGGGGAACCCGAACGATCCCCGACTTGTGCATCTCGCCCCTCTGGCCGGCTGAGCGCCCGTACGCTCGTTTCGTGGGTTGGCTCAAGCTTACGGAGTTCATTCCCAGTCTAAGCATACGAAGTTCATTCCCAGTCTAAGATCAGATCGGACCGAGGGCTGCGGTAGCACATGTTGGGCTCAGGCATGTGCTGGTGTCGCATTTTTCTTCGTCGGGGCACCATCACCGGAGCATCGCCGGATAACCTGATCGTTGGCGTTGGGGTTCTGGCGATCGGGGGGGTCGGGGGGGTGTGCGGACATGATATCCGATGGGTGCTGGTACTTGGCCCTTATATTGGCCCTCTATCCCTCATCAAACCTTGAGAACTCACACCCCCTTAAAGAGCATTTGAGATTTTACATGTTTGCTTCCAGTAGCCATTAAAGTGTCTGAAATGGGGACACTTTTTTCAAATGGTCACAAAATCTTGTACACTTCGAGTTTTTAGCTGAAGTTTTTTGTGCATGCCAACAAAAATAATAGGATCACGTCTACCACGTTTGGGGCCAAAACTCCTTCTGAAAAAATTTTAAAAAATCCCGAACGGCAAAAAGTTTTAAAAATTGTGAAAAATATAAAACGAGTCGTCTTGCAATGAAACTTCACGTGAAGGCTTAAGGGACCATTGTATGAATTTACAAGCCATAAAAATGGCATTGGCACGCAGAAATATGAAGATGTGCCTAAACCCACCTATCACCCTATCGATCCACCACTTGCGCATCCCCTCTCTCTGGCCAACGTAGTGCTCGCCTGCCCACTCATTTTGTCGGTTGGCTTAGGCATACGGAGTTCATTCCCAGTCTAAGATCAGATCGGACTGAGGGTTGCGGTAGTAGGATCGACCGCACGCAGAGGGGGACCCGACCGATCCCCGGCTTGCGCATCCCGCCCCTCCGACCGACTGAGCGCCCGCACGCTCGTTTCACGGGTTGACTTAGGTATACGAAGTTCATTCCCAGTCTAAGATCGTACCGGATCGAGGGTTGCGGCAGCACATGCTGGGCTCGGGCATGTGCTGGTGCCATATTTTTCTTCGTTAGGGCACCATTGCCGGAGAACCTGACCGACGGCATTGGGGTTCCAGTAATCGGGGGGTGTGCGTACGTGATGTACGATGGGTGCTGGTACTTGGCCTTTATATTGGCCCCCTATCTCTCATCAAACCTCGAGAACTCACACCCCCTTAAAGAGGATTTGAGATTTTACAGGTTTGCTACTAGTTGCAATTAAAGTGTCTGAAATGGGGACACTTTTTTCAAATGGTCACAAAATCTTGTACACTTCGAGTTTTTAGCTGAATTTTTTTGTGCTTGCCAAAAAAAATACAAGGATCGCGTCTATCAAGTTTGGGACCAAAACTCCTTCCGAAAAAATTTTAAAAAATCCTGAACCGTAAAAAGTTTCAAAAATCACGAAAAATAGAAAACGAATCGTCTTGCCATGAAACTTCATGTGAAGGCTTAAGGGACCATTGTATGAATTTACAAGCCATAAAAATGGCATTGGCATGTAGAAATATAAAGATGTGCCTAAACCCACCTACAACCTTGTTGATCCACGGCTTGCGCATCCCGCCTCTCTAGCCGGTGAGGTACCCATCTGCCCGCCCGCCCCCGCTCGTTTCATCGATTGGCTTAGGCATACGGAGTTCATTCCCAGTCTAAGATCGGATCGGACCGAGGGTTATGGCAGCAAGATTGGTAGGACACAGAGGGGGACCCGACCGATCCCTGGCTTGCACATCTCGCCCCTCTGGCCGACTGAGCGCCTGCACGCTCGTTTCGTGGGTTGACTTAGGCATACGGAGTTCATTCCCAGTCTAAGATCGGATCAGACCGAGGGTTGCGGCAGCATATGCTGGGCTCGGGCATGTGTTGGTGCCACATTTTTCTTCATCGGGGCACCATCACCGGAGCATCGCTGGAGAACCTGACTGACGGCATTGGGGTTCAGGCAATCGGGGGGGCCGGGGGGTGTTGTTCGTACATGATGTGCGATGGGTGCTGGTACTTGGCCCTTATATTGGCTTTCTATCCCTTATCAAACCTTGAGAACTCACACCCCCTTAAAAAGCATTTGATATTTTACAGGTTTGCTGTCAATAGCAATTAAAGTGTCTGAAATGGGGACACTTTTTTCAAATGGTCACAAAATCTTGTACACTTCGAGTTTTTAGTTGAATTTTTTTGTGCATGCCAAAAAATAAAAGGATCACGTCTACCAAGTTTGAGGCCAAAACTCCTTTCGAAAAAATTTTAAAAAATCCCGAACCGCAAAAAGTTTTGAAAATCATGAAAAATAGAAAATGGGTCGTCTTGGCTTGAAACTTCACGTGAAGGGTTAAGGGACCATTGTATCAATTTACAAGATATAAAAATGGCATTGGCATGCAAAAATATGAAGATGTGCCTAAACCCACCTACCACCCTATCGATCCACAACTTGCGCATCCCGTCCCTCTTGTCGGCGTAGTGCCCACCTGCCCGCTCGTTTCATCGGTTGGCTTAGGCATACGGAGTTCATTCCCAGTCTAACATTGGACCAGACCGAGGGTTACGGCAACAGGATCGGCAGCACGTAGAGGGGGACCCGACTGATCCCCGGCTTACGCATCCCGCCCCTCTAGCCGGCTGAGCGCCCGCACGCTCGTTTCGGGGGTTGACTTAGGCATACGGAGTTCATTCCTAGTCTAAGCATACGGAGTTCATTCCCAGTCTAAGATTGGATCGGATCGAGGGTTGCGGTAGCACATGCTGGGCTCGGGCATGTGCTGGTGTCGCATTTTTCTTCACCGATGCACCATCGTCGGAGAACCTGTCAGACAGCATTAGGGTTCTGGCGGTCGGGGGGGTTGGGGGGTGTGCGCACATGATGTCCGACGGGTGCTGGTACTTGGCCCTTATAATGGCCCCCTATCCCTAATCAAACCTCGAGAACTCACACCCCCTTAAAGAGCATTTGAGATTTTACAGGTTTGCTGCCAGTAGCCATTGAAGTGTCTGAAATGGGGACAGTTTTTTCAAATTGTCACAAAATCTTGTACACTTCAAGTTTTTAGCTAAAGTTTTTTGTGCATGCCAACAAAAATACAAGGATCACGTCTACCAAGTTTGGGGCCAAAACTCCTCCTGAAAAAATTTTAAAAAATCCTAAACCGTAAAAAGTTTTAAAAATCGTGAAAAATATAAAACGAGTCCTTTTGCCATGAAACTTCACCTGAAGGGTTAAGGGACCATTGTATGAGTTTACAAGCCATAAAAATGGCATTGGGAGGCAAAAATATGAAGATGTGCCTAAACCCACCTACCACCCTATCGATCCACGGCTTGCGCATCCCATTTGTCTGGCCGATGTAGTGCCCGCCCACTCGCTTGTTTCGACGGTTGGCTTAGGCATACAGAGTTCATTCCCAGTCTAAGATCGAACCGGACCCAGGGTTGTGGCAGTAGGATCAGTAGCACGCAGAGGGGGACCCGACTGATCCCTGACTTGCGCATCCTACCCCTCTGGCCCGCTGAGCGCCCGTACGCTCGTTTTGTGGGTTGACTTAGGCATACGGAGTTCATTCCCAGTCTAAGCATACGGAGTACATTCCCAGTCTAAGATCAGACCAGACCGAGGGTTGCGACAGCACATTCTGGGCTCGGGCATGTGCTGGTGCTGTATTTTTCTTCATCGGGTCACCATCACCGGAGAACCTGACCGACGGCATTGGGGTTCCGACGATCGGGGGGGCCGGGGGGTGTGCGCACATGATGTTTGGTGGGTGTTGGTACTTGGCCCTTATATTGGCCTCCTGTCCCTCATCAAACCTTGAGAACTCACACCCCCTTAAAGAGCATTTGAGATTTTACGAGTTTGCTGCCAGTAGCCATTAAAGTGCTGAAATGGGGACACTTTTTTCAAATGGTCACAAAATCTTGTACACTTCAAGTTTTTAGCTGAATTGTTTTATGCATCCCAACAAAAATACAAGGATCACGTCTTCCATGTTTGCGGCCAAAACTCATTCCGAAAAAATTTTAAAAAATCCCGAACCGTAAAAAGTTTCAAAAATCATGAAAAATAGAAAACGAGTCGTCTTGCCATGAAACTTCGCGTGAAGGCTTAAGGGACCATTGTATGAATTTACAAGCCATAAAAGTGGCATTGGCATGCAAAAATATGAAGATGTACCTAAACCCACCTACCACCCTATCGATCCACGGCTTGCGCATCCCGTCTCTCTGGCCAGCGTAGTGCCCGCCTGCCCGCTCGTTTCATCGGTTGGCTTAGGTATACGGAGTTCATTCTAAAAACTCCTTCCGAAAAAATTTTAAAAAATCTCGAACCGTAAAAAGTTTAGAAAGTCGTGAGAAATAGAAAATGGGTCGACTTGCCATGAAACTTCACGTGAAGGCTTAAGGGACCATTGTATGAATTTACAAGCCATAAAAATGGCATTGGCATGCAGAAATATGAAGATGAGCCTAAACCCACCTACCACCCTCTCGATCCTATCTTGCGCATCCCGTCTCTCTGGCTGACGTAGTGCCCGCCCACTCGTCCGCTCGTTTTGCCGGTTAGCTTAGGCATACGGAGTTCATTCGCAATCTAAGATCTGACCGGATCGATGGATGTGGCAGTAGGATCAGCAGCACGCAGAGTGGGACTCAGTCGATCCCCGGCTTGCGCATCCTGCCCCTCTGGCCGGCTGAGCGCCCGCACGCTCGTTTCGTGTTTTGACTTAGGCATACGGAGTTCATTCCCAGTTTAAGCATACGGAGTTCATTCCCAGTCTAAGATCAAACCAGACCGAGGGTTGCGGTAGCACATGCTAGGCTCGACCATGTGCTGGTGCTGCATTTTTCTTCATCGGGGCACCATCGTCGGAGCATCGTCGGAAAATCTAACCGACGGCGTTGGGGTTCCGGCAACCGGGGGGGTCGGGGGTGTGCGCACATGATGTGCGATGGGTGCTGGTACTTGGCCATTATATTGGCCCCCTATCGCTCATCAAACCTCGAGAACTCACACCCCCTTAAAGAGCATTTGAGATTTTACAAGTTTGCTGCCAGTAGCCACTAAAGTGTCTGTAATGGGGACACTTTTTTCAAATGGCCACAAAATCTTGTCCACTTCGAGTTTTTAGCTGAATTTTTTTTTGCAAGCCAAAAAAAATTCAAGGCTAACGTCTACCAAGTCTGGGGTGAAAACTCCTTCCGAAAAAATTTTAAAAAATCCCGAACCACAAAAAGTTTTGAAAATCGTGAAAAATAGAAAACGAGTCATCTTGCCATGAAACTTCATGTGAAGGCTTAAGGGACCATTGTATGAATTTACAAGCAATAAAATGGCTTTGGCACATAGAAATATGAAGATGTGCCTAAACCCACCTACCACCCTATCGATCCACGGCTTGCGTATCCCGTCTCTCTGGCCGGCGTAGTGCCCGCCTGCCCGCCCGCCCGCTCATTTCATCGATTGGCTTAGGCATATGGAGATCATTCCCAATCTAAGATCAGACCAGATCTAGGGTTGCAGCAGTAGGACCGGCAGCATGCAGAGGAGGACTTGGCCAATCCCCGGCTTGCGCATCCCGCCCCTCTGGCCAGTTGAGCGCCCGCACGCTCGTTTCATGGGTTGACTTAGGCATACGGAGTTCATTCCCAGTCTAAGCATATGAAGTTCATTTCCAGTCTAAGAATGGACCAGACCAAGGGTTGCAGTAGCCCATGCCGGGCTCGGGCATGTGCTGGTGCCACATTTTTCTTCGTCAGGGCACCATCGTCTAAGCATCGCCAGAGAACCTGACCGGCGGCATTGGGGTTCTGGCGATCGAGGTGGCCGGGGGGGTGTGCGATGGGTGCTGGTACTTGGCCCTTATATTGGCCCCCTATCCCTCATCAAACCTTGAGAACTCACACCCCCTTAAAGAGCATTTGAGATTTTACAGGTTTGCTGCCAGTAGCCATTAAAGTGTCTCAAATGTGGACACCTTTTTCAAATGGTCACAAAATCTTGTACACTTCAATTTTTTAGCTTAATTTTTTTGTGCATGCCAAAAAAAATACAAGGATCATGTCTACCAATTTTGGGGTGAAAAATCCTCCCAAAAAATTTTAAAAAATCTCGAACCGTAAAAACTTTCAAAAATCATGAAAAATAGAAAATGAGTCGTCTTGCCATGAAACTTCGCGTGAAGGCTTCAGGGACCATTGTATGAATTTACAAGCTATAGAAGTGGCATTGGCACGCAGAAATATGAAGATGTACCTAAACCCACCTACCACCCTCTCGATCCATGGCTTACGCATCCCGTCTCTCTGGCCGGCGTGTGCCCGCCCGCTCATTTCGTCAAGTTGGCTTAGGCATACAGAGTTCATTCCCAGTCTAAGATTGGACCGAACCGAGGGTTGCGGCAGCAGGATCGGCAACACGCAGAGGGGGACCCGGTCGATCCCCGTCTTGCGCATCCCACCCCTCTGGCCGGCTGAGCACCCGAACGCTTGTTCCGTGGGTTGACTTAGGCATACAGAGTTCATTCCCAGTCTAAGCAGATGAAGTTCATTCCCAGTCTAAGACCCAACCAGATCGAGGGTTGCAACAGCACATGCTGGGCTCGGGCATGTGCTGGTGCCACATTTTTTTTCGCCGGGGCGCCATTGCCGGAGCATCGTCGGAGAAACTGACCGGCGGCATTGGGGTTCCGAAGATCGGAGGGGCCTGGGGGGTGTGCGCACATGATGTGCGATCGGTGCTGGTACTTGGCCCTTATATTGGCCCCCTATCCCTCATCAAACCTCGAGAACTCACACCCCCTTAAAGAGCATTTGAGATTTTACAGGTTTGCTGCCAGTAGCCATTACAGTGTTTGAAATGGGGACACTTTCTTCAAATGGTCACAAAATCTCGTACACTTCGAGTTTTTAGCTCAATTTTTTTGTGCATGCCAAAAAAAATACAAGTTTGGGGCCAAAACTCGTTTTGAAAAAATTTTAAAAAATCCTGAACCGTAAAAAGTTTAAAAAATCGTGACAAATAGAAAACGAGTCATCTTGCCATGAAACTACACGTAAAGGCTTAAGGCACCATTGTATGAATTTACAAGCCATAAAAATGGCATTGGCATGCAGAAATATGAAGATGTGCCTAAGCCCACCTACCACCCTATCGATCCACGACTTGCGTATCCGGTCCCTCTGGCCGGCGTAGTGCCCGCCCGCCCGCCTATTAGTTTCGTCGGTTAGCTTAGGCATACGAAGTTCATTCCTAGTCTAAGATCAGACCGGACTAAGGGTTGCGGCAGCAGGATGGGTAACACATGGAAGGGGACCCGACCGATCCCCGGCTTCCGCATCCCGCCCCTCTGGCCGGCTGAGTGCCCGCACGCTCTTTTCGTGGATTAACTTAGGCATACGGAGTTCATTCCCAGTCTAAGCATACGGAGTTCACTCCCAGTCTAAGATCAAACCGGACTGAGCGTTGCAGCACCAAATGCTGGGCTCAGGCATGTGGTGGTGCCACATTTTTCTTCGTCGGGGCACCATCGCCGGAGCATCGTCGCAGAACCTGACCGACGACATTGGGGTTCTGGCGATCGGGGGGGCCGGGGGGGTGTGCGCACATTATGTGCGATGGGTGCTGGTACTTGGCTCTTATATTGGCTCCTTATCCCTCATCAAACCTCGAGAACTCACACCCCCTTAAAGAACATTTGAGATTTTACAGGTTTGCTGCCAGTAGCCATTAAAGTGTCTGAAATGGGGACACTTTTTTCAATTGGTCACAAAATCTTGTACACTTTGAGTTTTTAGCTGAATTTTTTTATGGATGCCAAAAAAAAATACAAGGATCATGTCTACCAGGTTTGGGGCCAAAAAACCTTCCGAAAAAATTTGAAAAAATCCCGAACCACAAAAATTTTCAAAAATCTTGAAAAATAGAAAACGAGTCATCTTGCCATGAAACTTCACGTGAAGGCTTAAGGGACCATTGTATGAATTTACAAGCCATAAAAATGGCATCGGCACATAGAAATATGAAGATTCACGGCTTGCGCATTATATCGATTCACGGCTTGCGCATCCCGCCCGCTCGTTTCGTCGGTTGGCTTAGGCATACTGAGTTCAATCCCAGTCTAAGATCGGATCGGTCAGACGGTTGCGACAGCAGGATCGGCAGCACGCAGAGAGGGACCCGACCGATCCCCGTCTTGCGCATCCCGCCCCTCTGGTCGGCTGAGCGCCCATACGTTTATTTTGTGGGTTGACTTAGGCATACGGAGTTCATTCCCAGTCTAAGATCAGACCAGATCGAGGGTTGTGGCAGCACATGCTGGGCTCGGGCATGTGTTGGTGCCACATTTCTCTTCGCCGGGGTACCATCGCCGAAGAACTTGACCGGCGGCATTGCGATTCCGGTGATCGGGGGGGTCGGGGGGGTGTGCGCACATGATGTGCGATGGGTACAGGTACTTGGCCCTTATATTGGCCCCATATCCCTCGTCAAACCTCGAGAACTCACACCCCCTTAAAAAGCATTTGAGATTTTATAGGTTTACTGCCAGTAGCCATTAAAGTGTCTGAAATGGGGACACTTTTTTCAAATGGTCACAAAATCATGTACACATCGAGTTTTTAGCTGAATTTTTTTATGCATGCCAACAAAAATACAAGGATCACGTCTACCAAGTTTGGGCCAAAACTCCTTCCGAAAAAATTTTAAAAAATCTTGAACCGCAAAAAATTTCAAAAATTGTGAAAAATAGAAAACGAGTCGTCTTGCCATGAAACTTCACGTGAAGGCTTAAGGGACCATTGTATGAATTTACAAGCCATAAAAATGGCATTGGCATGCAGAAATATTTAGATGTGCCTAAACCCAGCCACCACCCTATCGATCCACGGCTTGCGCATCCCATCTCTCTGGCCGACGTAGTGCCCGCCCGCCCGCCCGCTTGTTTCGTCAGTTGGCTTAGGCATACGGACTTCATTCCCAATCTAAGATCAGACCGGACCAAAGGTTGTGGTAGCAGGATTGGCAGCACGCAGAGGGGGACTCGACCGATCCCTGACTTATGCATCTCACCCCTCTGGCCGGCTGAGCGCCCGCATGCTCATTTCATGGGTTGACTTAGGCATACGGAGTTCATTCCCAGTCTAAGCATACGAAGTTCATTCCCAGTCAAAGAACGGACCGGACCGAGGGTTGCAGCAGCACCATCGTCGGAGCATCGTCGGGGAACCTGACCTGTGGCATTGGGGTTCTGGCGATCGGGGGGGCCGGGGGGTGCACACATGATGTGCGATGGGTGTGGGTACTTGGACCTTATATTTGTCCCCTATCCCTCATCATACCTCAAGAACTCACACCCCCTTAAAGAGCATTTGAGATTTACAGGTTTGCTGCCAGTAGCCATTAAATTGTCTGAAATGGGGACACTTTTTTCAAATGGTCACAAAATCTTGTACACTTCGAGTTTCTAGCTAAATTATTTTTTGCATGCCAAAAAAAATAAAAGAATCATGTCTACCAATTTTGGGGCCAAAACTCCTTCAGAAAAAAATTTAAAAAATCCAAAACCGTAAATAGTTTCAAAAATCATGAAAAATAGAAAACGAGTCATCTTGCCATGAAACTTCACGTGAAGGCTTAAGGGACCATTGTATTAATTTGCAAGCCATAAAAATGGCATTGGCATGTAGAAATATGAAGATGTGCCGAAACCCACCTAACACCCTATCGATCTACGGCTTGCGCATCCTGTCTCTCTAGCCGACGTAGTGCTTGCCCGCCCGCCCGGTCATTTCATCAGTTGGCTTAGGCATATGGAGTTCATTCCCAGTCTAAGATCGAACTGGACCAAGGTTTGCGGCAGCAGGATCGACAGCACGCAAAGGGGGACCTGGTCGATCCCTGGCTTGCGTATTCCGCCCCTCTGGCCGGCTGAGCGCCCTCACGCTTGTTTCGAGGGTTGACTTAGGCATATGGAGTTCATTCCCAATCTAAGATCGGACCGGACCGAGGGTTGCGGCAGCACATGCTGGGCTCGGGCATGTGTTGGTGCCACATTTCTCTTCGCCGGGGCACCATCACCGGAGCATCGCTGGAGAACCTAACTGGCGGCATTGGGGTTCCGGCGATCGGGGGGGCCAGGGGGTGTTGTGCGCACATGATGTGCGATAGGTGCTGGTACTTGGCCCTTATATTGGCTCCCTATCCCTCACCAAACCTTGAGAACTCACACCCCCTTAAAGAGCATTTGAGATTTTACAGGTTTGCTGCCAGTAGCCATTAAAGTGTCTGAAATTGGGACACTTTTTTCAAATGGTCACAAAATCTTGTACACATCGAGTTTTTAGCTGAATTTTTTTGTGCATGCCAAAAAAAATACAAGGATCATGTCTGCCAAGTTTGCGGCCAAAACTCCTTTCAAAAATATTTTAAAAAATCCCAAACTACAAAAAGTTTTGAAAATCATGAAAAATAGAAAACGAGTCGTCTTGCCATGAAACTTCACGTGAAGGCTTAAGGGACCATTGTATGAATTTACAAGCCATAAAAATGGCATTGGCATGCAGAACTGTGAAGATGTGCCTAAACCCACCTACCACCCTATCGATCCACAGCTTGCGCATCCCGTCTCTCTGGCCGGCGTAGTGCCCACCCGTCTGCCCGCCCGCTCGTTTCATTGGTTGGCTTAGGCATACGGAGTTCATTCCCAATCTAAGATTGGACTGGACCGAGGGTTGTGGTAGTAGGATCGGCAGCACGCAGAGGGGGACCCGACCGATCCCCGGCTTGTGCATCCCGCCCCTTTGGCCGGCTGAGCGCCCGCACGCTCGTTTCGTGGGTTGACTTAGGCATACGGAGTTCATTCCCAGTCTAAGCATACAGAGTTCATTCCCAGTCTAAGATTGGACCGGACCGAGGGTTACGACAGCACATGCTGGGCTCGGGCATGTGCTGGTGCCGCATTGTTCTTCACCGGGGCACCATCGCCGGAGCTTTGCCGGAGAACCTGACCAATGACATTGGGGTTCCGACGATCGGGGGGCCGGGGGGCTGTGCGCCCATGATGTGCGATGGCTGGTGGTACTTGGCCCTTATATTGGCCTCCGATCCCTCATCAAACTTCGAGAACTCACACCCCCTTAAAGAGCAATTACGATTTTACTGGTTTACTGCCAGTAGCCTTTAAAGTGTCTAGAATGGGGACACTTTTTTCAAATGGTCGCAAAATCTTGTACACTTTGAGTTTTTAGGTGAATTTTTTTGTGCATACCAAAAAAAATACACAGATCACGACCACCAAGTTTGGGGCCAGAACTCCTTCCGAAAATTTTTTTAAAAATCCCAAACCACAAAAAGTTTTAAAAATCTTGAAAAATAGAAAACAAGTCGTCTTGCCATGAAACTTCACATGAAGGCTTAAGAGACCATTGTATGAATTTACAAGCCTTGAAAATGGCATTGGCATGTAGAAATATGAAGATGTGCCTAAACCCACCTACCAGCCTATCGATCCACAGCTTGCGCATCCCGTCTCTCTTGCCGGCGTAGTGCCCACCCGCCCGCCACCCGCTCCTTTCGTCGATTGGCTTAGGCATATTGATTTCATTCCCAGTCTAAGATCAGATCGGACCGAGGGTTGCGGCAGCATGCAGAGGGGGACCTGGTCGATCCTTACCTTGCGTATCCCATCTCTCTGGCCGGCTGAGCGCCCACACGCTCGTTTCGTAGGTTGACTTAGGCATACGGAGTTCATTCCTAGCCTAAGATCGGACCGGATCGAGGGGTTACGGCAGCACATGCTGGGCTCAGGCATGTGCTGGCGTCACATTTTTCTTCGTCGGGCCACCATCACCGGAGCATCGCTGGAGAACCTGACCGACGGCATTAGGGTTCAGGCGATCGGTGGGGCCAGGGGGTGTTGTGCGCACATGATGTGCGATGGGTGGTGGTACTTGGCCCTTATATTGGCCCCCTATCCCTCAACAAACCTTGAGAACTCACACCCCCTTAAAGAGCATTTGAGATTTTACAGGTTTGCTGCCAATAGCAATTAAAGTGTCTAAAACGGGGACACTTTTTTCAAATGGTCACAAAATCTTGTAAACTTTGAGTTTTTAGCTGAATTTTTTTGTGCACGCCAAAAAAAAATAAAAGGATCATGTCTACCAAGTTTGAGGCCAAAACTCCTTTTAAAAAAATTTTAAAAAATCCCAAACCGTAAAAATTTTGAAAATCGTGAAAAATAGAAAACGGGTCGTCTTGCCATGAAACTTCACGTGAAGGCTTAAAGGACCATTGTATCAATTTACAAGATATAAAAATGGCATTGGCACACAAAAATATGAAGATGTGCCTAAACCCACCTACCACCCTATCGATCCACGGCTTGCGCATCCTGTCCCTCTTGTCGACGTAGTGCCCGCCCGCCCGCTCGTTTCATCGGTTGGCTTAGGCATACGGAGTTATTCCCAGTCTAACATTGGACCAGACCGAGGGTTGCGGCAATAGGATTGACAGCACGCAGAGGGGACCCGATTGATCCCCGACTTACGCATCCCACCCCTCTGGCCGGCTAAGCGCCCGCACGCTTGTTCCGTTAGTAGACTTTGGCATACGGAGTTCATTCCTAGTCTAAGCATACGGAGTTCATTCCCAGTCTAAGATCGGACCGGACCGAGGGTTGCGGTAGCACATGCTGGGCTCGGGCATGTGCTGGTGCTGTATTTTTCTTCGTCGGGGCACCATCGTCGGAGAACCTGACCGGCAGCATTGGGGTTTCGGTGATCGGAGGGGTCGGGGGGTGTGCGTACATGATGTGCGATGGGTGCTGGTACTTAGCCCTTATAGTGGCCCCCTATCCCTCATCAAACCTCGAGAACTCACACCCCCTTAAAGAGCATTTGAGATTTTACAGGTTTGCTGCTAGTAGCCATTAAAGTGTCTGAAATGGGGACAGTTTTTTCAAATGGTCACAAAATCTTGTACACTTTGAGTTTTTAGATGAATTTTCTTGTGCGTGCCAACAAAAATACAAGGATCTCATCTACTAAGTTTGGGGCCAAAACTCCTTCTGAAACAATTTTTAAAAAGTCCTAAACCGTAAAAAGTTTTGAAAATCGTGAAAAATATAAAACGAGTCCTCTTGCCATGAAACTTCACGTGAAGGCTTAAGGGACCATTGTATGAGTTTACAAGCCATAAAAATGGCATTGGCAGGCAGAAATATGATGATGTGCCTAAACCCACCTACCACCCTATCGATCCATGGCTTGCGCACCCCATCTGTCTGGCCGGTGTACTGCCCGCCCGCCCGCTTGTTTCGACTGTTGGCTTAGGCATACAGAGTTCATTCCTAGTCTAAGATCTGATCGGACCCAGGGTTATGACAGCAGGATCGACAGCACGTAGAGGGGGACCCGGGTGATCCTCGGCTTGCGCATCCCGTCCCTCTGGCCTACTGAGCGCCCGCACGCTCGTTTCGTGGGTTGACTTAGGCATACGGAGTTCATTCCCAGTCTAAGCATACAGAGTTCATTCCCAGTCTAAGATCGGACCAGACCGAGGGTTGTGACAGCACATTCTGGGCTCGAGCATGTGCTGGTGCTGCGCTTTTCTTCACCGGGTCACCATCGCCGAAGCATCGTCGGAGAACCTGACCGGCGGCATTGGGGTTCCGACGATCGGGGGGGCCGGCGGGTGTGCGCACATGATGTTCGGGGGGTGTTGGTACTTGGCCCTTATATTGGCCTCCTATCCCTCATCAAACCTTGAGAACTCACACCCCCTTAAAGAGCATTTGAGATTTTAAAGGTTTGCTGCTAGTAGCCATTAAAGTGTCTGAAATGGGGACACTTTTTTCACATGGTCACAAAATCTTGTACACTTTGAGTTTTTAGCTGAATTTTTTGTGCATTCAAACAAAAATACAGGGATCACGTCTACCAAGTTTGGGAACAAAACTCCTTCTGAAAAAATTTTAAAAATTCTCGAACCGCAAAAAGTTTCAAAAATCGTGAAAAATAGAAAACGAGTCGTCTTGCCATGAAACTTCACGTGAAGGCTTAAGGGACCATTGTATGAATTTATAAGCCATAAAAATGGCATTGGCATGTAGAAATATGAAGATGTGCCTAAACCCACCTACCACCCTATCGATCCACGGCTTGCGCATCCCGTCTCTCTGGCCGGCGTAGTGCCCGCCCACCCGTTCCCCCGCTCATTTCATCGGTTGGCTTAGGCATACGGAGTTCATTCCTAGTCTAAGATCGGATCGGATCGAGGGTTACGGTAGCAGGATCGGCAGCATGTAGAGGGGGACTCGATCGATCCCCGGCTTGCGCATCCCGCCCTCTAGCCGGTAGAGCACCCGTACGTTCGTTTTGTGGGTTGACTTAGGCATACGGAGTTCATTCCCAGTCTAAGCATACGAAGTTCATTCCCAGTCTAAGGTCAGACCGGACCAAGGGTTACAGTAGCACATGCTGGGCTCGAGCATGTGCTGGTGCCGCATTTTTCTTCGTCGGGGCACCATCGCCGGAGCATCGCCGTAGAACCTGAGCAGCAGCATTGGGCTTCCGACGATCGAGGGAGCCGAGGGGTGGTGTGTACACATGATGTACGGTGGGTGCTGGTACTTGGCCCTTATATTGGCCCCCGATCCCTCATCAAACCTCGAGAACTCACACTCCCTTGAAGAGCATTTGAGATTTTACAGGTTTGCTGCTAGTAGCCATTAAGGTGTCTGAAATGGGGACACTTTTTTCAAATGGTCACAAAATGTTGTACACTTCGAGTTTTTAGCTGAATTGTTTTGTGCAAGCCAGCAAAAATACAGGGATCATGTCCACCAAGTTTGCAGCCAAAATTCCTTCCAAAAAAATTTTAAAAAATCTCGAACCGCAAAAAGTTTCAAAAATTGTAAAAAATAGAAAACGAGTCGTCTTGCCATGAAACTTCACGTGAAGGCTTAAGGGACCATTGTATGAATTTACAAGCCATGAAAATGGCATTGGCACACATAAATATGAACATGTGCCTAAACCCACCTACCACCCTATCGATCTGCGGCTTGCGCATCCTATCTCTTTGGCCGGCGTAGTGCCGCTCGCTCGTTTAGTCGGTTGGCTTAAGCATACGGAGTTCATTCCCAATTTAAGATTGAATTGGATAGAGGGTTGCAGCAGCAGGATTGGTAGCATGCAGAGGGGGACTCGGTCGATCCCCAGCTTGCGCATCCTGCCCCTCTGGCCGGCTGAGCGCCCACACACTCCTTTTGTGGGTTGACTTAGGCATACGGAGTTCATTTCTAGTCTACGCATACCGAGTTCATTCTCAGTCTAAGATCGGACCAGACCGAGGGTTGCGGTAGCACATGCTGGGCTCGGGAATGTGCTGGTGCCGCATTTTTCTTCGTCGGGGTACCATCGCCGGAGCATCGCCGAAGAACCTGATCAGCGGCATTGGGGTTCCGACGATCACAGGGGCCGGGGGTTTGTGCGCACAGGATGTGTGATGGGTGCTGGTACTTGGCCCTTATATTGGCCCCCTATCCCTCATCAAATCTCAAGAACTCACACCCCCTTAAACAGCATTTGAGATTTTACAGGTTTGCTACCAGTAGCCATTAAAGTGTCAGAAATGGGGACACTTTTTTCAAATGGTCACAAAATCTTGTACACTTCGAGTTTTTAGCTGAAATTTTTTGTGTATGCCAAAAAAATTACAAGGATCACGTCTACCAAGTTTACGGCCAAAACTCCTTCCAAAAAAATTTTAAAAAATCCCGAACCGCAAAAAGTTTCAAAAATCATGAAAAATAGAAAACGAGTCGTTTTGCCATGAAACATCACGTGAAGGCCTAAAGGACCATTGTATGAACTTACAAGCCATAAAAATGGCATTGGCAGACAGAAATATGAGGATGTGCCTAAACCAACCTACCATCCTATCGATCCACGGCTTGCGCATCCCGTCTCTCTGGCCGACGTAGTGCCCACCCGCCCGCCCGCTTGTTTCATCGGTTGGCTTAGGCATACGGAGTTCATTCCCAGTCTAAGATCAGACCGGACCAAGGGTTACGGCATCAGGATCGGCAGCATGTAGAGGGGTACC
This sequence comes from Durio zibethinus, assembly GCF_047325235.1. NCBI lineage: Eukaryota > Viridiplantae > Streptophyta > Magnoliopsida > Malvales > Malvaceae > Durio > Durio zibethinus. The sequence continues at coordinate 16,416,185 of NC_143163.1, forward strand.
CAATCGATCCCCGGCTTACGCATCACACCCCTCTAGCTGGCTGAGTGCTCGCACGCTCGTTTCGTGGGTTGACTTAGGCATATGGAGTTCATTCCCAATCTAAGCATACGGAGTTCAATCCAAGTCTAAGATTGGATCAGACCGAGGGTTGTGGTAGCACATGCTAGGGTCGGGCATGTGCTGGTGCCGCATTTTTCTTCGCCGGGGCACCATCACCGGAGCATCGTCAGAGAACCTGACCGACGACATTAGGGTTCCGACGATCGGGGGTGTGCACACATGATGTGCAATGGGTGCTGGTACTTGGCCCTTATATTGGCCCCCTATCCCTCATCAAACTTCAAGGACTCACACCCCCTTAAAGAGCATTTGAGATTTTACAGGTTTGCTGCCAGTAGCCATTAAAATGTCTGAAATGGGGACACTTTTTTCAAATGGTCACAAAATCTTGTACAGTTCGAGTTTTTGGCTGAATATTTGGTGCATGCCAACAAAAATACAAGGATCACGTCTACCAAGTTTGGGGCCAAAACTGCTTCCGAAAAAATGTTAAAAAATCTCGAACCAAAAAAGTTTAACAAATCGTGAAAAATAGAAAACGAGTCGTCTTGCCACAAAACTTCACGTGAAGGCTTAAGGGACCATTGTATGAATTTACAAGCCATAAAAATGGCATTGGCACGCAGAAATATGAAGATGTGCCTAAAACCCACCTACCACCCTATCGATCCACGGCTTGCGCTTCCTGTCTCTCTAGTCGGCGTAGTGCCCCCCCGTCCGCACGCCCGTTGGTTTCGTCGGTTGGCTTAGGCATACGGAGTTTGTTCCCAGTCTAAGCATACGGTATTCATTCCCAGTCTAAGATCGGACCAGAACGAGGGTTGCGGCAGCACATGCTGGGCTCAGGCATGTGCTGGTGTCGCATTTTTCTTCGTCGGGGCACCATCATCGGAGCATCGTCGGAGAACCTGACCGGAGGCATTGGGGTTCCTGCGATCGAGGGGGCCGTGGGGGGTGTGCGCACATGATGTGTGATGGGTGCTGGTACTTGGCCCTTATATTGGCCCCCTATCCCTCATCAAACCTCGAGAACCCACACCCCTATAAAGAGCATTTGAGATTTTACAGGTTTGCTATCAGTAGCCATTAAAGTGTCTGAAATGAGAACACTTTTTTCAAATGGTCACAAAATCTTGTACACTTTGAGTTTTTAGCTGAATTTTTTTGTGCATGCTAACAAAAATAAAAGGATCATGTCCACCAAGTTTGGGGCAAAAACTCCTTCCCAAAATATTTTAAAAAATCCTGAACCACAAAAAGTTTCAAATATCATGAAAAATAGAAAACGAGTCGTCTTGCCATGAAACTTCATGTCAAAGCTTAAGGGACCATTGTATGAATTTACAAGACATAAAAATGGCATTGTCACATAGAAATATGAAGATGTACCTAAACTCACCTACCACCCTATCGATCCACGGCTTGCGTATCCCGTCTCTCTGGCCGGCGTAGTGCCCGCCCGCCCGCCTGCCCGCTCGTTTTGTCGGTTGACTTACGCATACGGAGTTCATTCCCAGTCTAAGATCAGACTGGACCGAGGGTTGCAGCAGCAGGATCGGTAGTATGTAGAGGAGGACCCGGTCGATCCCCGGCTTGCGCATCCCGCCCATCTGGCCGATTGAGTGCCTGTACGTTCGTTTTGTGGGTTGACTTAGGCATATGGAGTTCATTCCCAGTCTAAGCATAGGAAGTTCATTCCCAGTCTAAGATCAGACCGGACCAAGGGTTGCAGTAGCACATGCTGGGCTCGAGCATGTGCTGGTGTCGCATTTTTCTTCGTCGGGGCACCATCATCAGAGCATCGCCGTAGAACTTGACCAGCAGCATTGGGGTTCCGAGGATCGAGGGAGCCGAGAGGGGGTGTGCACACATGATGTACGGTGGGTGCTGGTACTTGGCCCTTATATTGGCCCCCTATCCCTCATCAAACCTCGAGAACTCACACCCCCTTGAGGAGCATTTGAGATTTTACAGGTTTGCTGCCAGTAGCCATTAAGGTGTCTGAAATGGGGACACTTTTTTCAAATGGCCACAAAATGTTGTACACTTCGTGTTTTTAGCTGAATTGTTTTGTGCATGCCAACAAAAATACAAGGATCATGTCCACCAAGTTTGCGGCCAAAATTCCTTCCGAAAAAATTTTAAAAAATCCCGAACCGAAAAAAGTTTCAAAAATTATAAAAAATAGAAAACGAGTCGTCTTGCCATGAAACTTCACGTGAAGGCTTAAGGGACCATTGTATGAATTTACAAGCCATGAAAATGGCATTGGCACATAGAAATATGAAGATGTGCCTAAACCCACCTACCACCCTATCAATTTGCGACTTGCGCATCCCGTCTCTTTGGCCGGCGTAGTGCCCGCTCGCTCGTTTCATCGGTTGGCTTAAGCATACGGAGTTCATTCCTAGTCTAAGATCGGACTGGATAGAGGGTTGTGGCAGCAGGATTGGCAGCATGCAGAGGGGGACTCGGTCGAACCTCGGCTTGCGCATCCTGCCCCTCTGGCTGGCTGAGCGCCCGCACGCTCGTTTCGTGGGTTGACTTAGGCATACGGAGTTCACTTCCAGTCTACGCATACCGAGATCATTCCCAGTCTAAGATCGAACCAGACCAAGGGTTGCGGTAGCACATGCTGGGCTCGGGCATGTGCTGGTGTCGCATTTTTTTTCGTCGGGGCACCATCGTCGGAGCATCGCTGGAGAACCTGATCGACGGCATTGGGGTTCCGACGATCGGAGGGGCCGGGGGGTTGTGCGCACAGGATGTGCGATGGGTGCTGGTACTTGGCCCTTATATTGGTCCCCTATCCCTCATCAAATCTCAAGAACTCACACCCCCAGAAATAGCATTTGAGATTTTACAGGTTTGCTACCAGTAGCCATTAAAGTGTCAGAAATGGGGACACTTTTTTCAAATGGTCACAAAATCTTGTACACTTCGAGTTTTTAGCTGAAATTTTTTGTGCAAGCCAAAAAATTACAAGGATCACGTCTACCAAGTTTAACGCCAAAACTCTTTCCGAAGAAATTTTAAAAAATCTCGAGCCGTAAAAAGTTTCAAAAATCATGAAAAATAGAAAACGAGTCATTTCGCCATGAAACATCATGTGAAGGCTTAAAGGACCATTGTATGAACTTACAATCCATAACAATGGCATTGGCAGGTAGAAATATGAGAATGTGCCTAAACCCACCTACCACCCTATCGATCCACGGCTTGCACATCCCGTCTCTCTGGCTGACGTAGTGCCCACCCGTCCGCCCGCTTGTTTCATCGGTTGGCTTAGGCATACGGAGTTCATTCCCAGTCTAAGATCAGACCCGACCAAGGGTTGCGGCAGCAGGATCGACAGCACGCAGAGGGGTACCCAACCGATCCCCAGCTTACGCATCACACCCCTCTAGCTGGCTGAGCGCTCGCACGCTCATTTCGTGGGTTGACTTAGGCATATGGAGTTCATTCCCAATCTAAGATCAAACCGGACCGAGGGTTGTGGTAGCACATGCTGGGCTCGGGCATGTGCTGGGGCCGTATTTTTCTTCGTCGGGGCACCATCATCGGAGCATCGCCGGAGAACCTGACCGACGAAATTAGGGTTCCAACGATCGAGGGGTGTGCACACATGATGTGCGATGGGTGCTGGTACTTGGCCCTTATATTGGCCCCCTATCCCTCATCAAACTTCGAGAACTCACACCCCCTTAAAGAGCATTTGAGATTTTACAGGTTTGCTGCCAGTAGCCATTAAAATGTCTGAAATGGGGACACTTTTTTCAAATGGTCACAAAATCTTGTACACTTCGAGTTTTTAGCTGAATATTTTGTGCATGCCAACAAAAATACAAGGATCATGTCTACCAAGTTTGGGGCAAAAATTGCTTCCGAAAAAATTTTAAAAAATCTCGAACCGAAAAAGTTTGAGAAATCGTGAAAAATAGAAAACGAGTCATCTTGCCACGAAGTTCATTTCCAGTCTACGCATACCGAGTTCATTCCCAGTCTAAGATCGGACCAGACCAAGGGTTGCGGTAGCACATGCTGGGCTCGGGCATGTGCTGGTGCCACATTTTTCTTCGTCGGGGTACCATCGCCGGAGCATCGCCGGAGAACCTGATCGGCGGCATTGGGGTTCTGACGATCAGAGGGGCCGGGGGGTTGTGCGCACAGGATGTGCAATGGGTGCTGCTACTTGGCCCTTATATTGGCCCCCTATCCCTCTTCAAATCTCAAGAACTCACACCCCCTTAAACAGCATTTGAGATTTTACAGGTTTGCTACCAGTAGCCATTAAAGTGTCAGAAATGGGGACACTTTTTTCAAATGGTCACAAAATCTTGTACACTTCAAGTTTTTAGCTGAAATTTTTTGTGCATGCCAAAAAAATTACAAGGATCATGTCTAGCAAGTTTACGGCCAAAACTCCTTCCGAAAAAATTTTAAAAAATCCCGAATCGCAAAAAGTTTCAAAAATCATGAAAAATAGAAAACGAGTCGTTTTGCCATGAAACATCACGTGAAGGCCTAAGGGACCATTGTATGAACTTACAAGCCATAAAAATGGAATTGGCAGGCAAAAATATGAGGCTGTGCCTAAACCCACCTACCACCCTATCGATCCACGGCTTGCGCATCCCGTCTCTCTGGCTGACGTAGTGCTCGCCCGCTCGCCCGCTTGTTTCATCGGTTGGCTTAGGCATACGAAGTTCATTCCCAGTCTAAGATCAGACCGGACCAAGGGTTGCTGTAGCAGGATCGGCAGCACGTACAGGGGTACCCAACCGATCCCCGGCTTACGCATCACACCCCTCTAGCTGGCTGAGCGCTCGCACGCTCGTTTCATGGGTTGACTTAGGCATATGGAGTTCATTCTCAATCTAAGCTTACGGAGTTCATTCCAAGTCTAAGATTGGACCGGATCGAGGGTTGTGGTAGCACATGCTGGGCTCGGGCATGTGTTGGTGCCGTATTTTTCTTCGTCGGGGCACCATTACCGGAGCATTGCCGAAGAACCTGACTGACGGCATTAGGGTTCCGACGATCGGGGGATGTGCACACATGATGTGCGATGGGTGCTAGTACTTGGCCCTTATATTGGGCCCCTATCCCTCACCAAATTTTGAGAACTCACACCCCCTTAAAGAGCATTTGAGATTTTACAGGTTTGCTGCCAGTAGCCATTAAAATGTCTGAAATGGGGACACTTTTTTCAAATGGTCACAAAATCTTGTACACTTCGAGTTTTTAGCTGAATATTTTGTGCATGCCAACAAAAATACAAGGATCACGTCTACCAAGTTTGGGGCCAAAACTGCTTTCGAAAAAATTTTAAAAAATCTCAAACCAAAAAAGTTTAAGAAACCATGAAAAATAGAAAACGAGTCGTCTTGCCATGAAACTTCACGTGAAGGCTTAAGGGACCATTGTATGAATTTACAAGCCACAAAAATGGCATTGGCATGTAGAAATATGAAGATGTGCCTAAACCCACCTACCACCCTATCGATCCACGGCTTGCGCATCCCGTCTCTCTAGTCGACGTAGTGCCCGCCCGCTCGCCCGTTGGTTTCATCGGTTGGCTTAGGCATACGGAGTTTGTTCCCAGTCTAAGCATACGGTATTCATTGCCAGTCTAAGATCGAACCAGATCGAGGGTTGCGGCAGCACATGCTGGGCTCGGGCATGTGCTGGTGTCGTATTTTTCTTCGTCGGGGCACCATCGTCGGAGCATCGCCGGAGAACCTGACCAGCGACATTGGGGTTCCTGCGATCGAGGGGGCCGTGGGGGGTGTGCGTACATGATGTGTGATGGGTGCTGGTACTTGGCCCTTATATTGGCCCCCTATCCCGCATCAAACCTCGAGAACCTACACCCCCATAAAGAGCATTTGAGATTTTACAGGTTTGCTGCTAGTAGCCATTAAAGTGTCTGAAATGGGGACACTTTTTTCAAATGGTCACAAAATCTCTTACACTTTGAGTTTTTAGCTGAATTGTTTTGTGCACGCCAACAAAAATACAAGGATCATGTTGACCAAGTTTGGGGCCAAAACTCCTTCCAAAAAAATTTTAAAAAATCTTGAACCACAAAAAGTTTTGAAAATCATGAAAAATAGAAAACGAGTCATCTTGCCATGAAACTTCATGTCAAGGCTTAAGGGACCATTGTATGAATTTACAAGCCATAAAAATGGCATTGGAACGTAGAAATATGAAGATGTACCTAAACTCACCTACCACTCTATCGATCCACAGCTTGCGCATCCTGTCTCTCTGGCCGGCGTAGTGCCCGCCCGCCCGCTTGTTTCGTCGGTTGGCTTACGCATACGGAGTTCATTACCAGTCTAAGATCAGACTGGGCTAAGGGTTGCAGCAGCAGGATCGGTAGCATGTAGAGGAGGACCCGGCCAATCCCCGACTTACGCATCCTGCCCCTCTGGCTGATTGAGTGCCTGCATGCTCGTTTTGTGGGTTGACTTAGGCATGCGAAGTTCATTCCTAGTCTAAGCGTACGGAGTTCATTCACAGTCTAAGATCAGACTGGACCGAGGGTTGCGGCGGTACATACTGGGCTCGGGCATGTGCTGGTGCCACATTTTTCTTCACCGGGGCACCATCATCGGAGCATCGTCGGAGAACCTGACTGGCGGCATTGGGGTTACGGCGATCGAGGGGGCCGGGGGGGGTGTGCGCACATGATGTGTGATGGGTGCTGGTACTTGGCCCTTATATTGGCCCCCTATCCCTCATCAAACCTCGAGAACTCACACCCCCTTAAAGCGCATTTGAGATTTTACAGGTTTGCTGCCAGTAGCCATTAAAGTGTCTGAAATGGGGACACTTTTTTCAAATGGTCACAAAATCTTGTACACTTCGAGTTTTTAGCTGGAATTTTTTGTGCATGCCAACAAAAATACAAGGATCACTTTTGCCAAGTTTGGATCCAAAACCCCTGCCGAAAAAATTTTAAAAAATCCTGAACCGTAAAAAGTTTCAAAAATCGTGAAAAATAAAAAACGAGTCGTCCTGCCATGAAACTTCACATGAAGGCTTAAGGGACCATTGTATGAATTTACAAGCCATAAAAATGGCATTGGCACATAGAAATATGAAGATGTGCCTAAACCCACCTATCACCCTATCGATCTACTGCTTGCGCATCCCGTCTCTCTGGTCGGCGTAGTGCCCGCCCGCCCGCTCTTTTAATCGGTTGGCTTAGGCATACGGAGTTCATTCTCAGTTTAAGATCAGACCAGACCAAGAGTTGTGGTAGCAGGATCGGCAGGACGCAGAGGGGGATCCGATCGATCCCCGGCTTGCGCATCTCGCCCCTCTGGCCGGCTGAGCCCCCGCACGTTCGTTTCGTGGGTTGACTTAGGCATATGGAGTTCATTCCCAGTCTAAGCGTACGGAGTTCATTCCCAGTCTAAGATTGGACCAGACCGAGGGTTGGGGCAGCACATTCTAGCTTCGGGCATGTGCTGGTGCCGCATTTTTCTTTGTCGGGGCACCATCGTTGGAGCATCGTCGGAGAAGCTGGCCGACGGCATTGGGGTTCCGACGATCGAGGGGGCCGGGGGGTGTTTGCACATGATGTGCGATGGGTGCTGGTACTTGGCCCTTATATTGGCCCCCTATACTTCATCAAACCTCGAGAACCCACACCCCCATAAAGAGCATTTGAGATTTTACAGGTTTGCTGCCAGTAGCCATTAAAGTGTCTGAAATGGGGACACTTTTTTGAATGGTCACAAAATCTTGTACACTTTGAGTTTTTAGCTGAATTGTTTTGTGCACGCCAACAAAAATACAAGGATCATGTCTACCAAGTTTGGGGCCAAAACACCTTCCAAAAAAATTTTAAAAAATCCCAAAACGCAAAAAGTTTCAAAAATCGTGAAAAATAGAAAACGAGTCGTCTTGCAATGAAACTTCACGTGAAGGCTTAAGGGACCATAGTATGAATTTACAAGCCATAAAAATGGCATTGGCAAACAGAAATATGAAGATGTCCCTAAACCCACCTACCACCCTATCGATCCACGGCTTGCGTATCCCGTCTCTCTGGCCAGCGTAGTGCCCGCCCGCCCGCCAGCTTGTTTCGTCGGTTGGCTTAGGCATACGGAGTTCATTCTCAGTCTAAGAACGAACCAGATCGAGGGTTGCAGTAGCAGGATCGGTAGCACATAGAGGGGGACTCGGTCTATCTCCGGGTTACACATCCCGCCCCTCTGGCCGGTTGAGCGCCCGCACGCTCGTTTCGTGGGTTGACTTAGGCATACAGAGTTCATTCCCAGTCTAAGCATACGGAGTTTATTCCCAGTCTAAGCATATGAAGTTCATTCCCAGTCTAAGATCGGATCGGACCGAGGGTTACGACAACACATGCTGGGCTCGGGCATGTGCTGGTGCTGCATTTTTCTTCATCAGGGCACCATCGTCGGAGCTTCGTCGGAGAACCTGACCGGCGGCATTAGGGTTCCGACGATCGGGGGGAACGGGGGGTGTGTACACATGATGTGCGATGGGTGCTGGTACTTGGCCCTTATATTGGCCCCCTATCTCTCATCAAACCTCGAGAACTCACACCCCCTTAAAGAGCATTTGAGATTTTACAGGTTTGCTGCCAGTAGCCATTAAAGTGTCTGAAATGGGGACATTTTTTTCAAATGGTCACAAAATCTTGTACACTTCGAGTTTTTAGCTAAGTTTTTTTATGCATGCCAACAAAAATACAAGGATCACGTCTACCAAGTTTGGGGCCAAAACTCCTTTCGAAAAAAATTTAAAAAATCCCGAACCGTAAAAAGTTTGGAAAATCGTGAAAAATAGAAAACGAGTCATCTTGCCTTGAAACTTCACGTGAAGGCTTAAGGGAACATTGTATGAATTTACAACCCCTAAAAATGGCATTGGCATGCAGAAATATAAAGATGTACCTAAACCCACCAACCACCCTATCAATCCACGGCCTACGCATCCCGTCTCTCTGGCTGGCGTAGTGCCCGCCCGCTCGCCCACCCGCTCGTTTCGTTGGTTGGCTTAGACATACGGAGTTCATTCCTAGTCTCAAATCGGATTGAATCGAAGGTTGCGGCAGCAGGATCGACAGCACATAGAGGGCGACCCGATCGATCCCCGACTTGCGCATCCCGCCCCTCTGGCCGGCTGAGCGCTTGTACGATCATTTTGTGGGTTGACTTAGGCATACGGAGTTCATTCCCAATCTAAGGATACGGAGTTCATTCCCAGTCTATGATCCGACCGGACCGAGGGTTGCGATAGCACATGCTGGGCTCGGGCATGTGCTGGTGTCGCATTTTTCTATCCCGGGGCATCATTGCCGGAGCATTACCGGAGAACCTGATCGGTGGCATTGGGGTTCCGACGATCGGGGGGGCTGGGGGAGGTGTGCGCACATGATATGCGATGGGTGCTAGTACTTGGCCCTTATATTGGCCCCCTATCCCTCATCAAACCTCGAGAACTCACACCCACTTAAAGAGCATTTGAGATTTTACAGGTTTGCTGCCAGTAGCCATTAAAGTGTCTGAAAAGGGGACACTTTTTTCAAATGGTCACAAAATCTTCTACACTTCGAGTTTTTAGCTGAATTGTTTTTGTGCATGCCAACAAAAATACAAGGATCACATCTACCAAGTTTGGGGCCAAAACTCCTTCCAAAAAAATTGAAAAAAATCTCGAACCGTAAAAAGTTTAAAAAATCATGAAAAATAGAAAACAAGTCATCTTGCCATGAAACTTCACGTGAAGGCTTAAAGGACCATTGTATGAATTTACAAGTTATAAAAATGGCATTGGCATGCAGAAATATGAAGATGTGCCTAAACCCACCAATCACCCTATCGATCCACGGCTTGCGCATCCCGCCTCTCTAGCCAGCGTAGTGCCCCCTCGCTCATTTCGTCGGTTGGCTTAGGCATACGGAGTTCATTCCACCCGTCTTGCGCATCTTACGCATCCCACCCGATCGGCAGCATGTGCTGATGTCGCATTTTTCTTCGTCGGGGCACCATTGCCGTAGCATTGCCGGAGAACCTGAACGGCGGCATTGGGGTTCTGGAGATTAGGGGCCGGGGGGTGTGCGCACATGATGTGCGATGGGTGCTGGTAGTTGGCCCTTATATTGGCCCCCTATCCCTCATCAAACCTCAAGAACTCACACTTCCTTAAAGAGCATTTGAGATTTTACAGGTTTGCTGTCAGTAGCCATTAAAGTGTCTGAAATGAGACACTTTTTTCAAATGCTCACAAAATCTTGTACACTTCGAGTTTTTAGCCAAATTTTTTTGTGCATGCCAAAAAAAATACAAGGATCATAACTACCATGGACTGCAAAAAGGTTCAAAAATCTTGAAAAATAAAAAACGAGTCATCTTGCCATGAAACTTCACGTGAAGGCTTAAGGGACCATTGTATGAATTTACAAGCCATAAAAATGGAATTGGCACGCAGAAATATGAAGATGTGCCTAAACCCACCTACCACCCTATCGATCCACGGCTTGCGCATCCCATCTCTCTGGTCGATGTAGTGCCCGCCCGCCTGCTCGTTTCGTCGGTTGGCTTTGGCATACGGAGTTCATTCCCAGTCTAAGATCGGATCGGACCGAAAGGTTGCGGCAGCAGGATCGACAGCGCGCCGAGGGGGACCCGACCTCTGGCTGGCTTGCACATCCCACCCCTCTGGCCGGCTGAGCACCTGTACGCTCGTTTTGTGGGTTGACTTGGGCATACGGAGTTCATTCCCAGTCTAAGATCGAACCGTACCGAGGGTTGCAGTAGTACATGCTGGGCTCGAGCATGTGCTGGTGCCGTATTTTTCTTCCCCCCCTTAAAGATGTGCGATGGGTGCTGGTACTTGGCCCTTATATTGGCCCCTTATCCCTCATCAAACCTCGAGAACTCACACCCCCTTAAAGAGCATTTGAGATTTTACAGGTTTGCTGCCAGTAGCCACAAAGTGTTTGAAATGGGGACACTTTTTTCAAATGGTCACAAAATCTTGTACACTTTGAGTTTTTAGCTGAAATATTTTTGTGCATGCCAACAAAAATACAAGGATCATGTCTAACAAGTTTGGGGCCAAAACTCCTTCTGAAAAAATTTTAAAAAATCCCGAACCGCAAAAAGTTTTGAAAATCATGAAAAATAGAAAACGAGTCATCTTGCCATTAAAACTTCACGCGAAGGCTTAAGGGACCATTGTATGAATTTACAAGCCATAAAAATGGCATTGGCACGTAGAAATATGAAGATGTGCCTAAACCCACCTACCACCCTATCGATCCACGGCTTGCGCATCCCGTCTCTCTGGCCGACGTGATGCCCGCCCGCCCGTCCACCCGCTCGTTTCGTCGGTTGGCTTAGGTATACGGAGTTCATTCCCAGTCTAAGATCGGACTGGACCGAGGGTTGTGGCAGCCCATGCTGGGCTCGGGCATGTGCTGGTGCCGTATTTTTCTTCGTCGGAGCATCGTTGGAGAACCTGACCGGCGGCATTGGGGTTTCGACGATCGGGGGGTCGGGGGGTGTGCGCACATGATGAGCAATGGGTGCTGGTACTTGGCCCTTATATTGGCCCCCTATCCCTCATCAAACCTTGAGAAGTCACACCCCTTTAAAGAGCATTTGAGATTTTACAGGTTTGCTGCCAGAAGCCATTAAAGTGTCTGAAATGGGGACACTTTTTTCAAATGGCCACAAAATCTTGTACACTACGAGTTTTTATCTGAATGTTTTTGTGCATGCCAACAAAAATACAAGGATCACGTCTACCAAGTTTGGGGGGAAACTCCTTTCGAAAAAATTTTAAAAAATCCTGAACTGCAAAAAGTTTCGAAAATCGTGAAAAATAGAAAACGAGTCGTCTTGCCATGAAACTTCACGGGAAGGCTTAAGGGACCATTGTATGAATTTACAAGCCAGAAAAATGGCATTGGAACACAGAAATACAGAGATGTGCCTAAACCCACCTACCACCCTATCGATTCACGACTTGCGTATCCCGTCTCTCTGGCCGACGTAGTGCCCGCCCACCCGCTTGCCCGCTCATTTTTTCGGTTGGCTTAGGCATACGGAGTTCATTCCCAGTCTAAGATCGAACCGGATCGAGGGTTGTGGTAGTAAGATCGGTAGCACACATGGGGGGACCCGGTCGATCCTCGGCTTACCCATCCCGCCCCTCTGGCCGACTGAGCGCCCACACGCTCATTTTATGGGTTTACTTAGGCATACGGAGTTCATTCCTAGTCTAAGATCAGATTGGACAGTGGTTTACGATAGCAGATGCTGGGCTCGGGCATGTGCTGGTGCTGCATTTTTCTTCATCGGGGCACCATCACCGGAGAACCTGATCAGTGGCATTGGTGTACCGGCGATCGGCGGGGCTAGGGAGTGTGCGCACGTGATGTACGATGGGTGCTGGTACTTGGCCCTTATATTGGCCCCCTGTCTCTCATCAAACCTCGAGAAGTCACACCCCCTTTAAGAGCATTTTAGATTTTACAGGTTTGCTGCCAGTAGCCATTAAAGTGTCTGAAATAGAGACAATTTTTTCAAATGGTTACAAAATCTTGTACACTTCGAGTTTTTAGCTGAATTATTTTTTGCATGCCAACAAAAATACAAGGATCACGTCTACTAAGTTTGGGGCCAAAACTCCTTCCGAAAAAATTTTAAAAAATCTCGAACCATAAAAAGTTGTGAAAATCGTGAAAAATAAAAAACGAGTCGTCTTGCCATGAAACTTCACGTGAAGGCTTAAGGGACCATTGTGTGAATTTACAAGCCATAAAAATGGCATTGGCACGCAGAAATGTGAAGATGTGCCTAAACCCACCTACCACCCCTTCGATCCACGGCATGCGCATCCCGTCTCTCTGGCCGGCGTGATGCCCGCCCGCCCGTCCACCCGCTCGTTTCGTCGTTTGGCTTTGGTATACAGAGTTCATTCCCAGTCTAAGATCGGACCGGACCGAGGGTTGTGGTAGCCCATGCTAGGCTTGGGCATGTGCTGGTGCCGCATTTTTCTTCGTCGGGGCACCATCGACGGAGCATCACCGGAGAACCTGATCGACGGAATTAGGGTTCCAGCGATCGGGGGGGCCAGCGGGTGGTGTGCACACATGATGTGCAATGGGTGCTGGTACTTGGCCCTTATATTGGCCCCCTATCCCTCATCAAACCTCGGGAACTCACACCCCCTTAAAGAGCATTTGAGATTTTACAGGTTTGCTGCCAGTAGCCATTAAAGTGTCTCAAATGGGGATAGTTTTTTCAAACGGTCACAAAATCTTGTACACTTTTTTTTGCATGCCAACAAAAATACATGGATCACGTGTACCAAGTTTCGGGCCAAAATTCCCTCTGAAAAAATTTAAAAAAATCCCAAACCGTAAAAAGTTTCAAAAATCGTGAAAAATAAAAAACGAGTCGTCTTGCCATGAAACTTCACGTGAAGGCTTAAGGGACCGTTGTATGAATTTACAAGCCGTAAAAATGGCATTGGCATGTAAAAATATGAAGACGTGCCTAAACCCACCTACCACCGTATCGATCCACAGCTTACGCATTCTGTCTCTCTGGCCGGTGCAGTGCCTGCCCACCTGCCAGCTCGTTTCGTCGGTTGGCTTAGGCATGCAGAGTTCATTCCCAGTCTAAGATTGGACCGGACTGAGGGTTGCAGCAGCAGGATCGACAACACGCAAAGGGTGACCCGGTCGATCCCCGACTTGCACATCCCGCCCCTCTGGCCGGTTGAGCGCCCGCACGCTCGTTTCGTGGGTTGACTTAGGCATACGGAGTTCATTCCCAGTCTAAGCATATGGAGTTCATTCCCACTCTAAGATCGGATTGGACCGAGGGTTGCGGCAGCAGGATCGGTAGCACGTAGAGGAGGACCCGGTCGATCCCCGGCTTGCGCATCCCACCCCTCTGGCCGACTGAGCGCCCGCACGCTCGTTTCGTGGGTTGACTTAGGCATACGAAGTTCATTCCTTGTCTAAGATCGGACGGGACCGAGGGTTGTGACAACACATGCTGGGCTCGAGAATGTGCTGGTGTCGTATTTTTCTTCACCGGGGCACCATCGTCGGGGCATCATCTTCGGAGCATCGTCGAATCATCGCCAGAGAACCTGACCAGTGGCATTGGGGTTCCGACGATCGGGGGGGCCAGGGGGTGTGCGCACATGATGTGCAATGGGTGCTGGTGCCTGGCCCTTATATTGGCCCCCTATCCCTCATCAAACCTCGAGAACTCACACCCCCTTAAAGAGCATTTGAGATTTTACAGGTTTGCTGCTAGTAGCCATTAAAGTGTATAAAATGGGGACACTTTTTTCAAATGGTCACAAAATCTTGTACACTTCGAGTTTTTAGCTGAATTTTTTTCTGCATGCCAACAAAAATACAAGGATCATGTCTACCAAGTTTAGGGCCAAAACACTTTCTGAAAAAATTTAAAAAATTTGGAACCGCAAAAAGTTTCAAAAATCGTGAAAAATAAAAAACGAGTGTCTTCCCATGAAACTTCACGTGAAGGCTTAAGGGACCATTGTATGAATTTACAAGCCATAAAAATGGCATTGGCGCACAGAAATATGAAGATGTGCCTAAACCTACCTACCACCCTATCGATCCACAGCTTTCGCATCCCGTCTCTCTAGCCGACGCAGTGCCCGCCCGCCCGCCCGTCCGCTCGTTTCGTCCGTTGGCTTAGGTATACAGAGTTCATTCCCAGTCTAAGATTGGACCAGACCAAGGGTTGCGGCAGCAAGATCGGTAGCACGCAGATTGAGACCCGACCGATCCCCGACTTGCGCATCCCGGCCCTCTAGCCAGCTGAGCGCCCGCAGACTCGTTTCATGGGTTAACTTAGGCATACGGAGTTCATTCCCAGTCTAAGCATACGGAGTTCATTCCCAGTCTAAGATCAAACCGGACCGAGGGTTGCGGCAGCACATGTTGGGCTCGAGCATGTGCTGGTGCCACTTTTTCTTCGCCGGCGTAGCATCACCGGAGAACCTGACCGACGGCATTGGGGTTCCGATGATCGGGGGGCGGGGGGTGTGCGCACATGATGTGCGATGGGTACTGGTACTTGGCCCTTATATTGGCCCCCTATCCCTCATCAAACCTTGAGAACTCACACCCCCTTAAAGAGCATTTGAGATTTTACAGGTTTGCTGCCAGTAGCTATTAAAGTGTCTAAAATAGGGACACTTTTTTCAATTGGTCACAAAATCTTGCACACTTCGAGTTTTTAGCTGAATTTTTTTGTGCATGCCAACAAAAATACAAGGATCACGTCTACTAAGTTTGGGGCCAAACTCCTTCCAAAAAAATTTTGAAAAATCTCGAACCGCAAAAAGTTTCAAAAATCATGAAAAATAGAAAATGAGTCGTCTTGCCATGAAACTTCACGTGAAGGCTTAAGAGACCATTATATGAATTTGCAAGCCATAAAAATGGCATTGGCACACAGAAATATGAAGATGTGCCTAAACCGACCTACTACCCTATCGATCCAGGCTTACGCATCCCGTCTCTTTGGTCGGCATAATGCCAGCCCGCCCGCCCGCTCATTTCATCGGTTCGCTTAGGCATACGGAGTCCATTCCCAAGCTAAGATCGGACCGAACCAAGGGTTGCAGTAGCAGGATTGACAACACGCAGAGGGGGACCCAGTCGATCCCCGGCTAGCGCATCCCGCCCCTCTGGCCAGTTGTGTGGCCGCATGCTCGTTTCGTGGGTTGACATAGGCATACGGAGTTCATTCCCAGTCTAAGCATACAGAGTTCATTCCCACTCTAAGATCAGATCGAACCAAGGGTTGCGGCAGTAGAATTGGTAGCACGTAGAGGAGGACCCGATCGATCCCCGGCTTGCACATCCCGCCCCTCTGGCCAACTGAGCGCCCGCACGCTGGTTTCGTGGGTTGACTTAGGCATACGAAGTTCATTCCCAGTCTAAGATCAGATGGGACCGAGGGTTGTGACAACACATGCTGGGCTTGGGAATATGCTGGTGCCACATTTTTCTTCATCGGGGCACCATCGTCGGAGCATCCTCGGAGCATCGTCGAAGAACCTGACCAGTGGCATTGGGGTTTCGGCGATTGGGGGGGCTAGGGGGGTGTGCGCACATGATGTGCGATGGGTGCTGGTGCCTGGCCCTTATATTGGCCCCCTATCCCTCATCAAACCTTGAGAACTCACACCCCCTTAAAGAGCATTTGAGATTTTACAGGTTTGCTGCCAGTAGCCATTAAAGTGTCTAAAATGGGGACACTTTTTTCAAATGGTCACAAAATCTTGTACACTTCGAGTTTTTAGCTGAATTTTTTTCTGCATGCCAACAAAAATACAAGGATCACGTCTACCAAGTTTAGGGCCAAAACACCTTCTGAAAAAATTTAAAAAAATCTGAAACCGGAAAAAGTTTCAAAAATCATGAAAAATAAAAAACGAGTCGTCTTCCCATGAAACTTCACGTGAAGGCTTAAGGGACCATTATATGAATTTACAAGCCATAAAAATGGCATTGGCACACAGAAATATGAAGATGTGCCTAAACCCACCTACCACCCTATCGATCAACGGCTTTCGCATCCCGTCTCTCTGGCCGACGTAGTGCCCGCCCGCCCGCCGTCCGCTCGTTTCGTTCGTTGGCTTAGGTATACAGAGTTCATTCCCAGTCTAAAGATTGGACCGAACCGAGGGTTGCGGCAGCAAGATCGGTAGCATGCAGATAGGGACCCGACCGATCCCCAGCTTACGCATGCCGCCCCTTTGGCTAGCTGAGCGCCCGCACGCTCGTTTCATGGGTTGACTTAGGCATACGGAGTTCATTCCTAGTCTAAGCATACGGAGTTTATTCCCAGTCTAAGATTGAACCAGACCGAGGGTTGCGGCAGCACATGCTGGGCTCGAGCATGTGCTGGTGCCATTTTTTTCTTCGCCGGGGCACCATCGCCAGAGAACCTGGCCGACGGCATTGGAGTTTCAACGATCGGGGGGCCGGGGGGTGTCCGAACATGATATGCGATGGGTGCTCATACTTGGCCTTTATATTGGCCCCCTATCCCTCATCAAACCTCGAGAACTCACACCCCCTTAAAGAGCAGCCATTAAAGTGTCTAAAATGGGGACACTTTTTTCAAATGGTCACAAAATCTTGTACACTTCGAGTTTTTATCTGAATTTTTTTGTGCATGCCAACAAAAATACAGGGATCACGTCTACCAAGTTTGGAGTGAAAAATCCTTCCAAAAAAATTTTAAAAAAACTCAAACCGCAAAAAGTTTCAAAAATCGTGAAAAATAAAAAACGTGTCGTCTTGCCATGAAACTTCACGTGAAGGCTTAAGAGACCATTGTATGAATTTACAAGCCATAAAAATGGCATTGGCACATAGAAATACGAAGATGTGCCTAAACCCACCTACCACCCTATCGATCCACGGCTTTCGCATCCCGTCTCTCTGGCCAACGTAGTGCCCGGCCGTCTGCCCGCCCGCTTGTTTCGTCCATTGGCTTAGGTATATAGAGTTCATTCCCAGTCTAAGATTGGACCGGACCGAGGGTTGCGGCAGCAGGATCGGCAGCACACAGATGGGGACCTGACCGATCCTCGGCTTATGCATCCCGCCTCTCTGGCCAGCTGAGTGCCTGCACGCTCGTTTCGTGGGTTAACTTAGGCATACAGAGTTCATTCCCAGTCTAAGATCAAACCGGACCGAGGGTTGCGACAGCACATGCTGGGCTCGAGCATGTGCTGGTGCCATTTTTTTCTTCGCCAGGGCACCATCGCCGGAGAACCTGACCGACGGCATTGGGGTTCCGACGATCGGGGGGCCGGGGGTGTGCGCACATGATGTACGATGGGTGCTCGTACTTGGCCCTTATATTGGCCCCCTATCCCTCATCAAACCTCGAGAACTCACACCCCCTTAAAGAGCATTTGAGATTTTATAGGTTTGCTGCTAGTAGCAATTAAAGTGTCTGAAATGTGGACATTTTTTTCAAATGGTCACAAAATCTTGTCCAGTTCAAGTTTTTAGCTGAATTTTTTTGTGCATGCCAACAAAAATACAAGGATCACGTCTACCATGAAAATCGTGAAAAATAGAAAATGAGTCGTCTAGCCATGAAACTTCACGTGAAGGCTTAAGGGACCATTGTATTGATTTACAAGCTGTAAAAATGGTATTGGCACGTAGAAATATGAAGATGTGCCTAAACCCACCTACCACCTTATCGATCCATGGCTTGCGCATCCAGTCTCTCTGGCTGACGTAGTGCTCGCCCGCCCATCCGCCCGCTCGTTTCGTCGGTTGGCTTAGGCATACGGAGTTCATTCCCAGTCTAATATAGGATCGAATCGAGGGTTGCGGTAGTAGGATTGGCAGCACGCAGAGGGGGACCCGACCGATCCCCGGCTTGCGCATCCTGCCCCTTTGGTCGACTGAGCACCCACACGCTCGTTTCGTGGGTTGACTTAGGCATACGGAGTTTATTCCCAGTCTAAGATCGGATCAGGCTGAGGGTTGTGGCAGCACATGCTGGGCTCGGACATGTGCGGGTGTCATATTTCTCTTCACCAGGGCATCATCGTCGAAGCATTGCCGTAGAAGCTAACCGACGGCATTGGGGTTCCGGTGATCGAGGGGGCCAGGGGGTGTGTGCGCGCATGATGTGTGTTGGGTGCTCATATTTGGCCCTTATATTGGCCCCCTATCCCTCATCAAAATTCGAGAACTCAAACCCCCTTAAATGGCATTTGAGATTTTACAGGTTTGCTGCCAGTAGCCATTAAAGTGTCTGAAATGGGGAGACTTTTTGCAAATTGGCACAAAATCTTGTACACTTCAAGTTTTTAGCTGAAAATTTTTTTGCATGCCAATAAAAATACAAGGATCATGTCTACCAAGTTTGGGTCAAAAAAGCTTTCTGAAAAAATTTTAAAAAATCTTGAACTGGAAAAAGTTTTGAAAATCATGAAAAATAGAAAATCAGTCGTCTTGCCATGAAACTTCACATGAAGGCTTAAGGGACCATTGTATGAATTTACAAGCCAAAAAACATGGCATCGGCACGTAGAAATATGAAGATGTGCCTAAACCCACCGACCACCCTATCGATCCACGGCTTGCGCATCCCGTCTTTCTGGCCAATTTACTACCCGCCCGCCCGGACAGTCGTTTTGTCAGTTGGCTTAGGCATATGGAGTTCATTCCCAGTCTAAGATCAGATCGACCGAGGGTTCTGGCAGCATGCAGAGGGGGACCCAGCCGATCCCCGGCTTGCGTATTCCGCCCCTCTAGCCGGCTGAGCGCCCGCACGCTCGTTTCGTGGGTTGACTTAGGCATACGAAGTTCATTCCCAGTCTAAGATCGGATCGGACCGAGGGTTACGGTAGCACATGCGGGGCTCTGGTATGTGCTGGTGCTGCATTTTTTTTCACCGGGGCACCATCGTCGGAGAACCTGATCGGCGGCATTAGGGTTCCGACGATCGGGGGGGCGGGGGGTGCGTGCACATGATGTGCGATGGGTGATGGTACTTGGCCCTTATATTGGCCCCCTATCCCTCATCAAACCTCGAGAACTCACACCCCCTTAAATGGCATTTCAGAATTTACAGGTTTGCTGCCAGTAGCCATTAAAGTGTCTGAAATGGGGACACCTTTTTCAAATGGTCACAAAATCTTGTACACTTCGAGTTTTTAGCTGAATTTTTTTGTGCATGCCAACAAAAATACAGGGATCACGTCTACCAAGTTTGGGGCCAAAACTCCTTCTGAAAAAATTTAAAAAAAATCTCAAACTGCAAAAAAGTTTTGAAAATTGTGAAAAATAAAAAACAAGTCGTCTTGTCATGAAACTTCACGTGAAGGCTTAAGGGACCATTGTATGAATTTACAAGCCATAAAAATGGAATTGGCATGCAAAAATATGAAGATGTGCCTAAACCCACCTGCCACCCTATCGATCCACGCCTTGCGCATCCCATCTCTCTAGCTGACGTAGTGCCCGCCTGCCCGCTTGTTTCGTCAGTTGGCTTAGGCATACGGAGTTCATTCCCAGTCTAAGATTGGACTGGACCGAGGGTTGTGGTAGCAACATCGACAACGCACAGAGAGGGACCCAAGCGATCCCCGGGTTGCGCATCCCACCCCTCTAGCCGGCTGAGCGCCCGCACGCTCGTTTCGTGCGTTGACTTAGGCATACGGAGTTCATTCCCAGTCTAAGCATACGGAGTTCATTCCCAATCTAAGATCGAATCGGACCGAGGGTTGTGACAGCACATGCTGGGCTCGGGCATGTGCTGGTGCTGCATTTTTCTTCGCCGGGGCACCATCGTCGGAGCATCGTCGGAGAACCTGACCGACGGCATTGGGGTTCCTGCGATCGGGGAGGGCCGGGGGGGTGTGCACACATGATGTGCGATGGGTGCTGGTACTTGGCCCTTATATCGCCCCCTATCCCTCATCAAACCTCGAGAACTCACACCCCCTTAAAGAGCATTTGAGGTTTTATAGGTTTGCTGCCAGTAGCCATTAAAGTGTCTAAAATAGGGACACTTTTTTCAAATGGTCACAAAATCTTGTACACTTCGAGTTTTTAGCTGAATTTTTTTATGCTTGCCAACAAAAATACAAGGATCGCATCTACCAAGTTTGGGGCCAAAAATCCTTCCGAAAAAATTTTAAAAAATCCTGAACCGTAAAAAGTTTCAAAAATCATGAAAAATAGAAAATGAGTCATCTTGCCTTGAAACTTCACGTGAAGGCTTAAGGGACCATTGTATGAATTTACAAGCCACAAAAATGGCATTAGCATGCAGAAATATGAAGATGTGCCTAAACCCACCTACCACCCTATCGATTCACAGCTTGCGCATCCCGTCTCTCTGGCCGTCGTAGTGCCCGCCAGCCCGTCCACCCGCTTGTTTCATCGGTTGGCTTAGGCATACGAAGTTCATTCCCAGTGTAAGATCAGATCAGACCTAGGGTTGCAATAGCAGGATCGGCAGCACGTAGAGGGAGACCCGACTGATCCCCAACTTGCGCATCCCGCCCCTCTGGCCGGCTGAGCACCCGCACGCTCATTTCGTGGGTTGACTTGGAGTTCATTCCCTGTCTAAGCATACGGAGTTCATTTCCAGTCTAAGATCAGACCAGACCGAGGGATACGGCAGCACATCCTGGGCTCAGGCATGTGCTGGTGCCGTATTTTTCTTCGTAGATCCAAGGCTTGCGCATCCCGTGTCTCTGGCCAGTGTAGTGCCCGCTCGCCCACCAACTCGTTTCATCGATTGGCTTAGGCATACGAAGTTCATTCCCAGTCTAAGGTCAGACCAGATTGAGGGTTGCGGCAGCAGGGTCGGCAGCACGCAGAGGGGGACCCGACCGATACCTGGCTTGCGCATCCCACCCCTCTGGCCGGCTGAGCGCCCGCACGCTCGTTTCGTGGGTTGACTTAGGCATACCGAGTTCATTCCCAGTCTAAGATTGGATCGGACCGAGGGTTGCGGTAGCACATGCTGGGCTCGGGCATGTGCTGGTGCCGAATTTTTCTTCGCCCGGGCACCATCATCGGAGAACTTGACCGGCGGCATGGGGGTTCCGACGATCGGGGGGCCAGGGGGATTGTGCGCACATAACGTGTGATGGGTGCTGGTACTCGGCCCTCATATTGGCCCTCTATCCCTCATCAAACCTCGAGAACTCACACCCCCTTAAAGAGCATTTGAGATTTTACAGGTTTGCTGCCAGTAGCCATTAAAGTGTCTTAAATGGGGACGCTTTTTTCAAATGGTCACAAAATCTTGTACACTTCTTGTTTTTAGCTGAATTTTTTTGTACATGCCAACAAAAATACAAGGATCCTGTCTACCATGTTTGGGGCCAAAACTCCTTCCAAAAAAATTTTAAAAAATCCCGAACCGTAAAAAGTTTTGAATATCATGAAAAATAGAAAACGAGTCATCTTGCCATGAAACTTCTCGTGAAGGCTTAAGGGACCATTGTATGAATTTACAGGCCACAAAAATGGCATTAGCACGTAGAAATATGAAGATGTGCCTAAACCCACCTACCACCCTATCGATTCACAGCTTGCGCATCCCGTCTCTTTGGCCGTCGTAGTACCCGCCAGCCCGTCCACCCGCTTGTTTCGTCGGTTGGCTTAGGCATACGAAGTTTATTCCCAGTCTAAGATCAGATCAGACCTAGGGTTGCAACAGTAGGATTGACAGCACGCAGAGGGGGACCCAACCGATCCCCAGCTTGTGCATCTCGCCCCTCTGGCCGGCTGAGCGTCCGCACGTTCGTTTCATGAGTTGACTTAGGCATACGGAGTTCATTCCCAGTCTAAGATCGGACCATACCGAGGGATGCGGCAGCACATGCTGGGCTCAGGCATGTGCTAGTGCCACATTTTTCTTCATCGGGGCACCATCGTCGGAGCATCGCCGGAGAACCTGACCGGCGGCATTGGGGTTCCGGCGATCGAAGGGGCAGGGGGTGTGCGCAAATGATGTGTGATGGGTGTTGGTACTTGGCCCTTATATTAGCCATCTATTCCTCATCAAACCTCGAGAACTCACACCCCCTTAAAGAGCATTTGAGATTTTACAGGTTTGCTGCCGGTAGGCATTAAAGTGTCAGAAATGGGGACGCTTTTTTCAAATGGTCACAAAATCTTGTACACTTCGAGTTTTTAGCTGAATTTTTTTGTGCATGCCAAAAAAAATACAAGGATCACGTCTACCAAAGTTTGGGGCCAAAGCTCCTACAAAAAAATTTTAAAAAATCCCGAACCCCAAAAAGTTTCAAAAATCATGAAAAATAGAAAAGGAGTCGTCTTGAAATGAAACTTCACGTGAAGGCTTAAGGGACCATTGTATGAATTTACAAGCCATAAAAATGGCATTGGCATGCAGAAATATGAAGATGTGCCTAAACCCACCTACCACCCTATCGATTCAGGGCTTACGCATCCCGTCTCTCTGGTCGACGTAGTGCCCGCCCGCTCGTTTCGTCGGTTGGCTTAGGCATGCGGAGTTCATTCCTAGTCTAAGATCCGACCAGACCGAGGGTTGTGGGAGCAGGATCGATAGCATGTAGAGGGGGACCTGGCCGATCCTTGGCTTACGCATCCTGCCCCTCTGGCCGGTTGAGCACCCGCACGCTCGTTTCATAGGTTGACTTAGGGATATGGAGTTCATTTCGAATCTAAGCGTATGGAGTTCATTCGCAGTCTAAGATCGAACCGGACAGAGGGTTGCGGTAGCATTGGGGTTCATTCCTAGTCTAAGATCGAACCTGACTGGTGGCATTGGGGTTTCGGCGATCGAAGGGGCCAGGGAGTGTGCGCACATGATGTGTGATGGGTGCTGGTACTTGGCCCTTATATTGGCCCCTATCCCTCATCAAACCTCGAGAACTCACACCCCCTTAAAGAGCATTTGAGATTTTACAGGTTTGCTGCCAGTAGCCATTAAAGTGTCTGAAGTGGGGACATTTTTTTCAAAATGTCACAAAATCTTGTACACTTCAATTTTTTAGCTGAATTGTTTTGTGCATGCCAACAAAAATACAAGGATCACGTCTACCAAGTTTGGGGCCAAAAATCCTTTCGAAAAAATTTTAAAAAATCTCGAGCTGTAAAAAGTTTCAAAAATTGTGAAAAATAGAAAACGAGTCGTCTTGCCATGAAACTTCACGTGAAGGCATAAGGGACCATTGTATGAATTTACAAGCCATAAAAATGGGATTGGCAAGCCGAAATATGACGAGGTGCCTAAACCCACCTACCACTCTAGCGATCCATGGCTTGCGCATCCCGTCTTTCTCACCGGCGTAGTGCCTGCCCGCCCACCCGCCTGCTCGTTTCGTCGGTTGGCTTAGGCATACGGAGTTCATACCCAGTCTAAGATCGGATCAGACCAAGGGTTGCTGCAGCAAGATCGGCAACACATAGAGGGGGACCTGGTCGATCCCCGGCTTAAGCATCCCACCCCTCTGGCCAACTGAACGCCCCCATGCTCGTTTCGTGGTTGACTTAGGCATACGGAGTTCATTTTCAGTCTAAGCATACAGAGTTCATTCCCAGTCTAAGATCGGACCGAATCGAGGGTTGCGACAGCACATGCTGGGCTCTGGCATGTGCTGGTGTCGCATTTTTCTTCGTCGGGGCACCATTTTCGGAGAACCTGACTGGCGGCATTGGGGTTTCGGTGATTGGAGGGCTGATCCCCAGCTTGCGCATCCCGCCCCTCTGGTAGGTTGAGCGCCCGCACGCTCGTTTCGTGAGTTGACTTAGGCGTACGGAGTTCGATCCCAGTCTAAGCATACGGAGTTCATTCCCGATCTAAGATCGAACCTAAGCGAGGGTTGTGGCAGCACATGCTAGGCTCGAGCATGTGCTGGTGCCGCATTTTTCTTCACCCTGGCACCATCACCGGAGCATCATTGGAGAACCTGACCTGTGGTATTGGAGTTCCGACGATCGGGGGGGCCGGGGGTTGTGCGCACATGATGTGCAATGGGTGCTTGTACTTGGCCCTTATATTGGGCCCCTATCCCTCATCAAACCTCAAGAACTCACACCCCTTTAAAGAGCATTCGAGATTTCACAGGTTTGCTACTAGTAGCCATTAAAGTGTCTAAAATGGGGACATTTTTTTCAAACGGTCACAAAATATTGTACACTTCAAGCTTTTAGCTGAATTTTTTTGTACATGCCAAAAAAAATAAAAGGATCATGTCTACCTAGTTTGGGGCCAAAACACCTTCCGAAAAAATTTTAAAAAATCTCGAATCGTAAAAAGTTTCAAAAATCGTGAAAAATAGAAAACGAGTCGTCTTGCCATGAAACTTCATGTGAAGGCTTAAGGGACCATTGTATGAATTTACGAGCCATAAAAATGGCATTGGCACATAGAAATATGAAGATGTGCCTAAACGCACCTACCACCCTATCGATCCACGGCTTGCACATCCCGTCTCTCTAGCCGGCTTAGTGCCCGCCAGCCTGTCCGCTTGTTTCGTCGGTTGGCTTAGACATACGGAGTTCATTCCAAGTCTAAGATCGAACCAGACCGAGGGTGTGGGAGCAGGATCGACAGCACGCCGAGGGAGACCCGGTCGATCCCCGGCTTGCGCATCCCTCCCCTCTGGTCGGCTGAGCACCCGCACGCTCGTTTCATAGGTTTACTTAGGCATACGGAGTTCATTCCTAGTCTAAGCATACGGAGTTCATTCCAAGTCTAAGATCAGATCGGACCGAGGGTTGTGGCAGCACTTGCTGGGCTCGAGCATGTGCTGGTACCGCATTTTTCTTCGTCGGGGCACCATCACCAGAGTATCGTCAGAGAACCTGACCTGCGGCATTGGGGTTCCGACGATCGGGGGACCGAGGGGGTGTGTGCACATGATGTGCGATGGGTGCTGGTACATAGCCCGTATAATATCTCCCTATCCCTCATCAAACCTCGAGAACTCACACCCCCTTAAAGAGCATTTGAGATTTTACAGGTTTGCTGCCAGTAGCCGTTAAAGTGTCTAAAATGGAGACAATTTTTTCAAATGGTCACAAAATCTTGTACACTTTGAGTTTTTAGCTAACTTTTTTTGTGCGTGCCAACAAAAATACAAGGATCACGTCTACCAAGTTTGGGGCCAAAACTCCTTTCGAAAAAATTTAAAAAAATCCGAACCGTAAAAAGGTTTGAAAATCGTGAAAAATAGAAAACGAGTTGTCTTGCCAGGAAACTTCACGTAAAGGCTTAAGGGACCTTGGTATGAATTTACAAGCCATAGAAAAGGCATTGGCAGGTAGAAATATGAAGATGCGCCTAAACCCACCTACCACCCTATCGATCCACGGCTTCCGCATCCTATCTCTCTGGCCGGCATAGAGCCCGCCCGCCCGCCTGCCCGCTCGTTTCGTCGGTTGGCTTAGGCATACGGAGTTCATTCCCAGTCTAAGATCAGACCAGACTGAGGGTTACGATAGCAGGATCGACAGCACGCAGAGGGGGACCCGGTCGATCCTCGGCTTGCGCATCCTGCCCTTCTCGCCAGCTGAGTGCCCGTACGCTCGTTTCATGGGTTGACTTAGGCATACGGAGTTCATTCCCAGTCTAAGCATACGGAGTTCATTCCCAATCTAAGATCGGACCGGACCAAATGTTGCGGCAGCACATACTTGGCTCGCGCATGTGCTGGTGTCACATTCTTCTTCATCGGGGCACCATCGCCGGAGCATCGATGGAGAACCTGACCGACGGCATTGGGGTTCAGGCGATTGGGGGGCCGGGGGGTGTGCGCACATGATGTGCGATGAGTGCTGGTACTTGGCCCTTGTATTGGCCCCCTCTCCCTCATCAAACCTTGAGAACTCACACCCCCATAAAGAGCATTTGAGATTTTACAGGTTTGCTGCCAGTAGCCATTAAAGTGTCTAAAATGGGGACACTTTTTTCAAATGGTCACAAAATCTTGTACACTTCGAGTTTTTAGCTGAATTTTTTTGTGCAGGCCAACAAAAATACAAGGATCACGTCCACCAAGTTTGGGGACAAAACTCCTTCTTAAAAAATTTTAAAATATCCCGAACCGCAAAAAGTTTCAAAAATCGTGAAAAATAGAAAACGAGTCATCTTGCCATGAAACTTCACGTGAAGGCTTAAGGGACCATTGTACGAATTTACAAGCCATAAAAATGGCATTGGCACACAAAAATATAAAGATGTGCCTAAACCCACCTACCACCCTATTGATCTACGGCTTGCGCATCCCGTCTCTCTGGCCAGCGTAGTGCCCGCCCGGCCGTCCGCTCGTTTCATCGGTTGGCTTAGGCATACGGAGTTCATTCCCAGTCTAAGCATACGAAGTTCATTCCAGTCTAATATCGGACCAGATCGAGGGTTGTGGCAGCACATGCTGGGCTCGGGCATGTGCTGGTGTCGCATTTTTCTTCGTCGGGGCACCATCGCCGGTGCATCTTCGGAGAACCTGAACGACGACATTGGGGTTTCGATGATTGAGGGGGCCGGGGGGTGTACGCACATGATGTGCGATGGGTGCGGATACTTCGCCCTTATATTGGCCCCCTCTCCCTTATCAAACTTCGAGAACTCACACCCCCTTAAAGAGCATTTGAGATTTTACAAGTTTGCTGCCAGTAGCCATTAAAGTGTGTGAAATGGGGACACTTTTTTCAAATGGCCACAAAATCTTGTACACTTTGAGTTTTTAGCTGAATCTTTTTTTGCATGCCAACAAAAATACAAGGATCGCGTTACAAAGTTTGGGGCCAAAACTTTTTTTGAAAAAATTAAAAAAAATCCAAAACCGTAAAAAGTTTTAAAAATCGTGAAAAATAGAAAACGAGTCATCTTGCCGTGAAACTTCACGTGAAGGCTTAAGGGACCATTGTATGAATTTAGAAGCCATAAAAATGGCATTGGCACGTAGAAATATGAAGATGTGCCTAAACCTACCAACCACCCTATCGATCCACAGTTGCGCATTCCTTCTCTCTGGCTGGCGTAGTCCCCGCCTGCCCGCCCGTTCGCTCGTTTCATCGGTTGGCTTAGGCATACGGAGTTCATTCCCAGTCCAAGATCAGACAAGACCAAGGGTTGCGACAATAGGATCGGCAGCATGTAGAGTGGGACCTGGTCGATCCCCGGCTTGCGAATCCTGCCACTCTGGCCGGCTGAGCACCCGCACGCTCGTTTCTTGTGTTAACTTAGGCATACGGAGTTCATTCCCAGTCTAAGCATAAGTAGTTCATTCCCAGTCTAAGATCAGATTAGATCGAAGGTTGCGGGAGCACAAGCTCGGCTTGAGCATCTGCTGGTGCCACATTTTACTTCGTCGGGGCACCATCGCCGGAGAACCTGACCGGCGGCATTGGGATTCCGGTGATCGGGGGGGCCGGGGGGGTGTGTGCACATGATGTACGATGGGTGCTGGTACTTGGCCCTTATATTGAACCCCTATCCCTCATCAAACCTCGAGAACTCACACCCCCTTAAAGAGCATTTGAGATTTTACAGGTTTGCTACCAGTAGCAATTAAAGTGTCTGAAATAGGGACACTTTTTTGAAAAGGTCACAAAATCTTGTACATTGAGTTTTTAGCTGAATTTTTTTATGCTTGCCAACAAAAATACAAGGATCACATCTACCAAGTCTGGGTTCAAAACTCTTTCCGGAGAAATTTTAAAAAATCCCGAACCGTAAAAAGTTTCGAAAATCATGAAAAATAGAAACGAGTTGTCTTGCCATGAAACTTCACGTGAAGGCTTACGGGACCATTGTATGAATTTACAAGAAATAAAAATGGCATTAGCACATAGAAATATGAAGATGTTCTTGAACCCACCTACCACCCTATCGATCCACGGCTTGTGCATCCCGTCTCTCTGGCCGGTGTAGTGCCCGTCCTCCCGCCCGTCCGCTCGTTTCGTCGGTTGGCTGAGGCATACGGAGTTCATTCCCAGAGTAAGATTGGACCAGACTGAGGGTTGCGGCAGCAGGATCGACAGCACGCAGAGGGGGACCCCCTCGATCCCTGGCTTGCACATCCCACCCCTCTGGCCGGCTGAGCACCCGCACGCTCGTTTCGTGGGTTGACTTAGGCATACGAAGTTCATTCCCAGCCTAAGCATACGGAGTTCATTCCTAGTCTAAGATCGGACCGAACCAAGGGTTGCAGCAGCACATGCTGGGCTCAGGCACGTGTTGGTGCCGCATTTTTCTTCGTCGGGGCACCATCGTTGGAGCATCACCGGAGAACCTGACGGGCGGCATTAGGGTTCCGACGATAGGGGGCCGGGGGGGTGTGCGCACATGATGTGCGATGGGTGCTGGTACATGGCCCTTATATTGGCCCCCTATCCCTCATGAAACCTCAAGAACTCACACCCCCTTAAAGAGCATTTGAGATTTTATAGGTTTGCTGCCAGTAGCCATTAAAGTGTCTAAAATGGGACACTTTTTTCAAATGGTCACAAAATCTTGTACACTTCGATTTTTTAGCTGAATTGTTTTTTGCATGCCAGCAAAAATACAAGGATCACGTCTACCAAGTTTGGGGCCAAAACTCCTTCTCAAAAAATTTTAAAAAATCCTGAACCGTAAAAAGTTTCCAAAATCGTGAAAAATATAAAATGAGCCGTCTTGCCATGAAACTTCACGTCAAGGCTTAAGGGACCATTGTATGAATTTACAAGCCATAAAAATGGCATTGGGATGCAGAAATATGAAGATGTGCCTAAACCCACCTACCACCCTATCGATCCACGGCTTGCGCATCCCGTCTCTCTGGCCGGCGTCGTGCCCGCCCGCCCGCCCGCTTGATTTGTCAGTTGGCTTAGGCACACGGAGTTCATTCCCAGTCTAACATCAGACCAGATCGAGGGTTACGGCAGCAGGATTGGCAGCACACAGAGGGGGACCCGGTCGATCCCCGGCTTGCGCATCCCGCCCCTCTGGCCGGCTGAGGGCCTGTACGTTCATGTCGTGGGTTGACTTAAGCATACAGAGTTCATTCCCAATCTAAGCATATGGAATTCATTCCCAGTCTAAGATCGAACCGGACCAAGGGTTACGGCAGCACATGCTCAGCTCGGGCATGTGTTGGTGCCGCATTTTTCTTCGCCGGGGCACCATCGTCGGAGCATCACTGGAGAACCTGACGGGCGGCATTAGGGTCCCAGCGATAGAGGGGCTGGGGGGTGTGCGCACATCTGTGCGATGGGTGCTGGTACTTGGCCCTTATATTGGCCCCCTATGCCTCATCAAACCTCGAGAACTCACACCCCCTTAAAGAGCATTTGAGATTTTACAGGTTTGCTGCCAGTAGCCATTAAAGTGTCTGAAATAGGGACAAGTTTTTTCAAATGGTCACAAAATCTTGTACACTTCGAGTTTTTACCTGAATTTTTTTATGCATACCAACAAAAATACAAGGATAACGTCTACCAAGTTTGGGACCAAAACTCCTTTCGAAAAAATTTTAAAAAATCCCGAACCGCAAATAGTTTCAAAAATCGTGAAAAATAGAAAATGAGTCGTCTTGCGATGAAACTTCACGCGAAGGCTTAAGGGACCATTGTATGAATTTACAAGCCATAAAAATGGCATTGGCATGCAGAAATATGAAGATGTGCCTAAACCCACCTACCACCCTATCGATCCACGGCTTGTGCATCCCGTCTCTCTGGCCGACGCAGTGCCCGCCCACCCGCCCGTTCATTTCGCCGGTTGGCTTAGGCATACGGAGTTCATTCCTAGTCTAAGATTAGACCGGACCGAGGGTTGCGGCAGCAGGATCGACAACACGCAGAGGAGGACCCGACCGATCCCCGGCTTGCACATCCCGCCCCTCTGGTCGGCTGAGCATCTGCACGCTCATTTCATGGGTTGACTTAGGCATACGGAGTTCATTCCCAGTCTAAGCATACGAAGTTCATTCCCAATCTAAGATCCGACCGAACCGAGGGTTGTGGCAGCACATGCTGGGCTCGAGCATGTGCTGGTGCCGCATTTTTCTTCGCTGGGGCACCATCGCTGGAGCATCACCGGAGAACCTGACCAGCGGCATTGGGGTTCCGGCGATCGGGGGGGCCGGGGGCGGTGTGCGCACATGATGTGTGATAGGTGCTGGTACTTTACCCTTATATTGGCCCCCTATCCCTCATCAAACCTCGAGAACTCACACCCCCTTAAAGAGCATTTGAGATTTCACAGGTTTGCTGCCAGTAGCCAGTAAAGTGTCTAAAATGGGGACACTTTTTTCAAATGGCCACAAAATCTTGTACACTTCGAGTTTTTAGCTAAATTTTTTTGTGCATGCCAAAAAAAATATAAGGATCACGTCTACCAAGTTTGGGGCCAAAAATCCTTCCGAAAAAATTTTAAAAAATCTCGAACCACAAAAAATTTTGAAAGTCGTGAAAAGTAGAAAACGAGTCGTCTTGCCATGAAACTCCACGTGAAGCCTTAAGGGACCATTGTATGAATTTATAAGCCATAAAAATGGCATTGGCACGTAGAAATATGAAGATGTGCCTAAACCCACCTACCACCCTATCGATCCACGGCTTGCGCATCCCGTCTCTCTGGCCGGCGTAGTGCCTGCCCGCCCGTTCGCTCGTTTTGTCGGTTGGCTAAGGCAAACGGAGTTCATTCCCAGTCTAAGATCGGACCGGACCAAACTTTACTGTAGCAGGATCAGCAGCACGCAGAGTGGGACCCGACCGATCCCCGACTTGCGCATCCCACCCCTCTGGCCGGCTGAGCGCCCGCACGCTTATTTCATGGGTTAACTTAGGCATACGGAGTTCATTCCCAGTCTAAGCATACGAAGTTCATTCCTGGTCCAAGATCAGACTGGACCAAGGGTTACGGCAGCACATGCTGGGCTCAGGCATGTGCTGGTGCCGCATTTTTCTTCATCGGGGCACCATCGTCGGAGCATCATCGGAGAACCTGACCTACCGCATTTGGGTTCCGACGATCGGAGGGGTCGGGGGGTGTGCGCACATGATGTACGGCGGGTGCTTGTACTTAGCCCTTATATTGGCCCCCTATCCCTCATCAAACCTCGAGAACCCACACCCCCTTAACCGTTAAAGTGTCTGAAATGGGGACATTTTTTTCAAATGGTCACAAAATCTTGTACATTTCGAGTTTTTAGCTGAATTTTTTTGTGCATGCCAACAAAAATACAAGGATCATGTCTACCAAGTTTGGGGCCCAAATACCTTCCGAAAAAATTTTAAAAAATTCCGAACCTCAAAAAGTTTCAAAAATCATGAAAAATAGAAAACGAGTTGTCTTGCAATGAAACTTCACGTGAAGGCTTAAGGGACCATTGTATGAATTTACAAGCCATAAAAATGGGATTGGCATGCAACAATATGAAGATGTGCCTAAACCCACCTACCACCCTATCGATCCACGGCTTACGCATCCCGTCTCTCTGGCCGACGTAGTGCCCGCCTGCCCACCCGTCTGCTCGTTTCTTCGGTCGGCTTAGGCATACGGAGTTCATTCTCATTCTAAGATCGGACCGGATCGAGGGTTGCAGTAGCAGGATCGACAGCACACAGAGTGGGACCTGATCGATCCCCGGCTTACGCATCCCGCCACTCTGGCTGGCTGAGCGCCCACACGCTCTTTTCATCTTTTGACTTAGGCATACGGAGTTCATTCCAAGTCTAAGCATACAGAGTTCATTCCCAGTCTAAGATCAGACCGGACCGAGGTTTGCGGTAGCACATGCTGGGCTCAGGCATGTGCTGGTGCCGCATTTTTCTTCGTCGGGGCACCATCGTCGGAGCATCGTTGGAGAACCAGACCGGTGGCATTGGGGTTCCGATGATCGGGGGGGCTGGGGGGTGTGCGCACATGATGTGCGATGGGTGCTGGTACTTGGCCCTTATATTGGCCCCCTATCCCTCATCAAGCCTCGAGAACTCATACCCCCTTAAAGAGCATTTGAGATTTTACAGGTTTGCAACCAATAGCCATTAAAGTGTCTGAAATGGGGACATTTTTTTCAAATGGTCACAAAAAATTGTACACTTCGGGTTTTTAGCTGAATTTTTTGGTGCATGCCAACAAAAAGACAAGGATCGCGTCCACCAAGTTTGGGGACAAAACTCCTTGTGAAAAAATTTTAAAAAATCCCGAACCGTAAAAAGTTTCAAAAATCGTGAAAAATAGAAAACGAGTCGTCTTGCCATGAAACTTCACGGGAAGGCTTAAGGGACCATTGCATGTTTTTACAAGCCATAAAAATGGCATTGGCAGCAGGACTGGGGGTTGTGGTAGCAGGATTGGCAGCACGCAGAGGGGGCCTGGCCAACCCCCGGCTTGCGCATCCCGCCCCTCTGGCCGGCTGAGTGCCCGCACGCTCGTTTCGTGGGTTGACTTAGGCATACGGAGTTCATTCCCAGTCTAAGATCGGACCAAACCGAGGGTTGCGACAGCACATGCTGGGCTCGGGCATGTGCTAGTGCCGCATTTTTCTTTGCCGGGGCACCATCGTCGGAGCATTGCTGGAGAACCTGACCGGCGGCATTGGGGTTCCGACGATCGGGGGGGTCGGGGGGGTCTTCACACATGATGTGTGATGGGTGCTGGTAATTGGCCCTTATATTGGCCCCCTATCCCTCATCAAACCTCAAGAACTCACACCCTCTTAAAGAGCATTTGAAATTTTACAGGTTTGCCGCCAGTAGACATTAAAGTGTCTGAAATGGGGACACTTTTTTCAAATGGTCACAAAATCTTGTACACTTTGAGTTTTTAGCTGAATTTTTTTTTGCATGCCAAAAAATATACAAGGATCTCGTCTACCAAGTTTGGGGCCAAAACACTTTCCGAAAAAATTTTAAAAAATCCTGAACTGTAAAAACTTTTGAAAATTGTTAAAAATAGAAAATGAGTCGTCTTGCCATGAAACTTCACGTGAAGGCTTAAGGGACCAATGTATGAATTTACAAGCCATAAAAATGGCATTGGCATGTAGAAATATGAAGATGTGCCTAAACCCACCTACCACCCTACCGATCCATGGCTTGCGCATCCCGTCTCTCTGACCGGCGTAGTACCCGCCCGCCTGCCCGCGCGCTCGTTTCGACGGTTGGCTTAGGCATACGAAGTTCATTCCCAGTCTAAGATCAGACTGGACTGAGGGTTGCAGCAGCAGGATTGGCGGCACGCAGAGGGGGACCCCACCAAACCTCGGCTTGCGTATCCCACCCCTCTGGCCGGCTGAGCGCCCGCGCGCTCGTTTCATGGGTTGACTTAGGCATACAGAGTTCATTCCCAGTCTAAGCATACGAAGTTCATTCCCAGTCTAAGATCAGACCGGACCGAGGGTTACGGCAGCACATGCTGGGCTCGGGCATGTGCTGGTGCCGCATTTTTCTTCGTCGAGGCACCATCGTCGGAGAACCTGACTGGCGGCATTGAGGTTCTGACGATCGGGGGGGCCGAGGGGGTTTTGCACACATGATGTGCGATGGATGCTGTTACTTGGCCCTTATATTGGCCCCCTATCCCTCATCAAACCTTGAGAACTCACACCCCCTTAAAGAGCATTTGAGATTTTACACGTTTGCTGCCAGTAGCCATTAAAGTGACTGAAATGGGGACACTTTTTTCAAATGGTCGCAAAATCTTGTACACTTCGAGTTTTTAGCTGAATTTTTTTGTGCATGCCTCCAAAAATACAAGGATCACATCTACCAAGTTTGGGGCCAAAAATCCTTCCGAAAAAATTTTAAAAAATCTCGAATTGCAAAAAGTTTCAAAAATCGTGAAAAATAGAAAACGAGTCGTCTTGCCATGAAACTTCACGGGAAGACTTAAGGGACCTTTGCATGAATTTACAAGCCATAAAAATGGCATTGGTAGTAGGACTGAGGGTTGCGGCAGCAGGATTGGCAGCACACAGAGGGGGACCCGGTCGATCCTCGGCTTGCGCATCTCGCCCCTCTGGTCGGCTGAGTGCCCGCATGCTCGTTTCGTGGGTTGACTTAGGCATACGGAGTTCATTCCCAGTCTAAGATCGGACTAGACCGAGGGTTGCGGCAGCACATGCTGGGCTCGGGCATGTGCTGGTGCCGCATTTTTCTTCGCCGGGGCACCATCGTCGGAGAACCTGACCGGCGGCATTGGGGTTCCGGCGATCGGGGGGCCCGGGGAGGGGGGTGTGCACGCGTGATGTGCGATGGGTGCTGGTACTTGGCCCTTATTTTGGCCCCCTATCCCTCATCAAACCTCGAGAACTCGAACCCCCTTAAAAAGCATTTGAGATTTTACAGGTTTGCTGCTAGTAGTTATTAAAGTGTCTGGAATGGGGACACTTTTTTCAAATGATCACAAAATCTTGTACACTTCGAGTTTTTAGTTGAATTTTTTTGTGTAAGTCAAAAAAAATACGACGATCACATCTACCAAGTTTGGGGCCAAAAATCCTTCCAAAGAAATTTTAAAAAATCCCAAACCACAAAAAGTTTTGAAAATCATGAAAAATAGAAAATGAGTCGTCTTGCCATGAAACTTCACGTGAAGGCTTAAGGGACCATTGTATGAATTTACAAGCCATAAAAATGGCATTGGCATGCAGAAATATGAAGATGTGCCTAAACCCACCTACCACCGTATCGATCCACGGCTTGCGCATCTTGTCTCTCTGGCTGGCATAATGCCCGTCCGCCCGCCCGCCTGCTCGTTTCGTCAGTTGGCTTAGGCATACGGAGTTCATTCCCATTCTAAGATCGAACCAGACCGAGGGTTGCGACAGCAAGATTGGCAGCACACAGATGGGGACCCGACCGATCCTCGGCTTGCGCATCTCGCCCCTCTGGCCGGCTGAGCGCCCGCACGCTCGTTACGTGGGTTGACTTAGCCATACGGAGTTCATTCCCAGTCTAAGCATATGGAGTTCATTGCCAGTCTAAGATTGGACCGGACCGAGGGTTACGGAAGCACATGTTGGGCTCGGGCATGTGCTGGTGCCGCATTTTTCTTCGTCGGGGCACCATCGTCGGAGCATCGCTGGAGAACCTGACCGACGGCATTGGGGTTCCGACGATCGGGGGGGCCGGGGGGTGTGCGCACATGATATGCAATGGGTGCTGGTACTTGGCCCTTATATTGGCCCCCTATCCCTCATCAAACCTCGAGAACTCACACCCCCTTAAAGAGCATTTGAGATTTTACACGTTTGCTGCCAGTAGCCATTAAAGTGTCCGAAATGGGGACACTTTTTTCAATTGGTCACAAAATCTTGTACACTTTGAGTTTTTAGCTGAATTTTTTTGTGCATGCCAAAAAAAATAAAAGGATCATGTCTACCAAGTTTGGGGCCAAAAATCCTTCCAAAAAAATTTTAAAAAATCCCGAACGGCAAAAGTTTCGAAATTCATGAAAAATAGAAAACGAGTCGTCTTGCCATGAAACTCCACGTGAAGGCTTAAAGGACCATTGTATGAATTTACAAGCCATAAAAATGGCATAGGCATGCAAAAATATGAAGATGTGCCTAAACCGACCTACCACCCTATGGATCCACGGCTTGCGCATCCCGTCTCTCTGGCCAGTGTAGTGCCCGCCTGCCCGCCTGCCCGTCCGCCCGCTCGTTTCATCGGTTGGATTAGGCATACGGAGTTCTTTCCCAGTCTAAGATTGGACCGAAATGAGGGTTGCAGCAGCAGGATCGGCAGCACGTAGTGGTGGACCCGGTCAATCTCTGGCTTGCGCATCCCGCCCCTCTAGTCGACTGAACACCCGCACGCTCGTTTCGTCGGTTGACTTAGGCATATAGAGTTCATTCCCAGCCTAAGCATACAGAGTTCATTCCCAGTCTAAGATTGGACCAGACCGAGGGTTACGGCAGCACATGCTGGGCTCAGGCATGTGCTGGTGCCGCATTTTTCTTCGTCGGGGCACCATCGCCGGAGCATCGCCGGAGAAACTGATCGGCAGCATTGGGGTTCCGGTGATCGGAGGGGCCGAGGGGGTGTGCGCACATGATATGTGAGGGGTGCTGGTGCTTGGCCCTTATATTGGCCCCCTATCCCTCCTCAAACCTCGAGAACTCACACCCCCTTAAAGAGCATTTGAGATTTTACAAGTTTGCTGCCAATAGCCATTAATGTGTCTGAAATGGGGACACTTCTTTCAAATTGTCACAAAATCTTGTACATTTCGAGTTTTTAGCTGAATTTTTTTGTGCATGCCAACAAAAATACAAGGATCACGACTACCAAGTTTGGGGCCAAAACCCCTTCCGAAAAAATTTTAAAAAATCTGGAACCGTAAAAAGTTTCAAAAATCATGAAAAATAGAAAACGAGTCGTCTTGCCATGAAACTTCACGTGAAGGCTTAAGGGACCATTGTATGAATTTACAAGCCATAAAAATGCCATTGGCATGTAGAAATATGAAGATGTGCCTAAACCCACCTACCACCCTATCGATCCACGGCTTGCGCGTCCCGTCTCTCTGGCCGGCGTAGTGCTCGCCCGCCTGCCCGCCCGCTCGTTTCGTCGGTTCGCTTAGGCATACGAAGTTCATTTCCAGTTTAAGATCAGACCGGACCGAAGGTTACGATAGCAGGATCGCCAGTACGCAGAGGGGGACTCGACGATCCTCGACTTGCGCATCCTGCCCCTCTGGCCGGCTGAGCGCCCGTACGCTCGTTCATGGGTTGACTTAGGCATACGGACTTCATTCCAAGTCTAAGCATACGGAGTTCATTCCCAGTCTAAGATCAGACCAAACCGAGGGTTGCGGCAGCACATGCTGGGCTCGGGCATGTGCTGGTGCCGCATTTTTCTTCGTCGGGGCACCATCGCCAGAGCATCGTCGGAGAACCTGACTGACGGCATTGGGGTTCCGACGATCGAGGGGGTCGGGGAGGTGTGCGCATATGATGTGCGATGGGTGCTGGTACTTGGCCCTTATATTTGCCCCTATCCCTCATCAAACCTTGAGAACTCACACCCCCTTAAAGAGCATTTGAGATTTTACAGGTTTGCTGCCAATAGCCATTAAAGTGACTGAAATGGGGACACTTTTTTCAAATGGTTACAAAATCTTGTACAATTCGAGTTTTTAGCTGAATTTTTTTTGCATGCTAACAAAAATACAAGGATCATGTCTACCAAGTTTAGGGCCAAAAATCCTTTCGAAAAAATTTTAAAAAATCTGGAACCGTAAAAAGTTTTAAAATTTGTGAAAAATAGAAAAAGAGTCGTCTTGCCATGAAACTTCACATTAAGGCTTAAAGGACCATTGTATGAATTTACAAGCCATAAAAATGGCATTGGCACGCAGAAATATGAAGATGTGAATAAACCCACCTACCACCCTATCGATCCACGGCTTGCGCATCCCGTCCCTCTGGCCAGTAAGTGCCCGCCTGGCCGCCCGCCCACTCGTTTCGTCGGTTGGCTTAGCCATACGGAGTTCATTCCCAGTCTAAGATCGGATCAGACTGAGGGTTACAGCAGCAAGATGGACAGCACGCAGAGGGGGACTTGGCCGATCCGTGGCTTATGCATCCCGCTCCTCTGGCCGACTGAGTGCCCGCACGCTCGTTTCGTGGGTTGACTTAGGCATACGGAGTTCATTCCCAGTCTAAGCATATTGAGTTTATTCCCAGTCTAAGATCGGACCAGACTGAGGGTTGCGGTAGCACATGCTGGGCTCGGGCATGTGCTGGTGCCGTATTTTTCTTCGTCGGGGCACCATCGTCGGACCATTGCTGGAGAACCTGACCGACGGCATTGGGGTACCGACGATTGGGGGGGCGGGGGGGTGTGCGCACATGATGTGTGATGGGTGCTGGTACTTGACCCTTATATTGGCCCCCTATCCCTCATCAAACCTCGAGAACTCACACCCCTTTAAAGAGCATTTGAGATTTTACAAGTTTGCTGCCAATAGCCATTAAAGTGTCTGAAATGGGGACACTTTTTTCAAATGGTCACAAAATCTTTTACACTTCGAGTTTCTAGCTGAATTGTTTTGTGCATGCCAACAAAAATACAATGATCCCGTGAAGGCTGAAGGGACCATTGTATGAATTTACAAGCCATAAAAATGGCATTGGCATGCAGAAATATGAAGATGTGCCTAAACCCACCTACCACCCTATTGATCCACGGCTTGCGCATCTCGTCTCTCTGGCCGGCGTAGCCCTCCCACTCGTTTCGTCAGTTGGCTTAGGCAAACAGAGCTCATTCCCAGTCTAAGATTGGACTGGACCGAGGGTTGTGGCAGTAGGATCGGTAGCACGTAGAGGGGGACCCGGCAGATCCCTGGCTTGCGCATCCCATCCCTCTGGCTGGCTGAGCGGCCAACGCACGTTTCGTGGGTTGACTTAGGCATGCGGAGTTCATTCCCAGTCTAAGATTGGACTGGACCGAGGGTTACGGCAGTAGGATTGGTAGCACGTAGAGGGGGACCCGGCCGATCCCTGGCTTGCGCATCCCACCCCTCTGGTCAGCTGAGCGCCCGCACGCTCGTTCCGTGGGTTAACTTAGCCATACGAAGTTCATTCCCAGTCTAAGCATACGGAGTTCATTCCCAGTCTATGATCGGACCGAACCGAGGGTTGTGGAAGCACATGCTGGGCTCGGGCATGTGCTAGTGCCGCATTTTTCTTCGTCGGGGCACCATCGCCGGAGCATCACTGGAGAACCTGACCGACGTCATTAGGGTTCCGACGATCGGGGGGGGTCGGGGGGTGTGCGCACATGATGTGCAATGGGTGCTGGTACTTGGCCCTTATATTGGCCCCCTATCCCTCATCAAACTTCGAGAACTCACACCCCCTTAAAGAGCATTTGAGATTTTACAGGTTTGCTGCCAGTAGCCATTAAAGTGTCTGAAATGGGGACACTTTTTTCAAATGGTCACAAAATCTTGTACACTTCGAGTTTTTAGCTAAATTTTTTTGTGCATGCCAACAAAAATACAAGGATCACGTCTACCAACTTTGGGGCGAAAAATCCTTCTGAAAAAATTTTAAAAAATCCTGAACTACAAAAAGTTTCAAAAATTTTGAAAAATAGAAAACGAGTCGTCTTGCCATGAAACTTCACCTGAAGGCTTAAGGGACCATTGTATCAATTTACAAGCCATAAAAATGGCATTGGCACGCAGAAATATGAAGATGTGCCTAAACCCACTTACCAACCTATCGATCCAAGGCTTGCGCATCCCGTCTCTCTGGCTGGCGTATTGCCCACCCACCCACCCGTCAACTCATTTCGTCGGTTGGCTTAGGCATACGGAGTTCATTCCCAGTCTAAGATTGGACCAAAATGAGGGTTGTGGCAGCAGGATCGGCAGCACGCAGTGGGGGACCCGATCGATCCCCGACTTGCGCATCCCGCCCCTCTGGCTGGTTGAGCACCCGCACGCTCGTTTCGTTGGTTGACTTAGGCATACGGAGTTCATTCCCAGCCTAAGCACACGGTATTCATTCCCAGTCTAAGATCGGACCAGATCGAGGGTCACAGCAGCACATGCTGGGTTCGGGCATGTGCTGGTGCCGCATTTTTCTTCACCGGGGCACCATCGCCGGAGCATCGCCGGAGAACCTGATCGGCAGCATTGGGGTTCCGCCGATCGGGGGGGCCGGGGGGGTGTGCGCACATGATGTGCGATGGGTGCTGTACTTGGCCCTTATATTGGCCCCCTATCCCTCATCAAACCTCAAGAACTCACAACCCCTTAAAGGGCATTTGAGATTTTACGAGTTTGCTGCCAGTAGCCATTAAAGTGTCTGAATTGGGGACACTTTTTTTGAATAGTCACAAAATCTTGTACATTTCGAGTTTTTAGCTGAATTATTTTATGAATGCCAACAAAAATACAAGGATCATGACTACCAAGTTTGGGGCCAAAACCCCTTCCGAAAAAATTTTAAAAAATCCTTAACCACAAAAAGTTTCAAAAATCATGAAAAATAGAAAACGAGTTGTCTTGTCAAGAAACTTTACGTGAAGGCTTAAGGGACCATTGTATGAAATTTACAAGCCATAAAAATGGCATTGGCACACAGAAATATGAAGATGTTCCTAAACCCACCTACCACCATATCGATCCATGGCTTGTGCCTCCCATCTCTCTGGCCGGCGTAGTGCCCGCCCGCCCGTCCGCCCGCTCGTTTCATCGGTTGGCTTAGGCATACGGAGTTCATTCCCAGTCTAAGATCGAATCAGATCGAGGGTTGCGGCAGCAAGATCGGCAACTTGCAGAGCGGGACCCGATCGATCCTCGACTTACGCATCCCACCCCTCTGCCCAGCTGAGCGCTTGCACGTTCGTTTCGTGGGTTGACTTAGGCATACAGAGTTCATTCCCAGTCTAAGCATACAGAGTTCATTCCCAGTCGAAGATCGGACCAGACCGAGGGTTACGACAGCACATGCTGGGCTCAGGCATGTGCTGGTGCCGCATTTTTCTTCGTCGGGGCACCATTGTCGGAGCACCACCGGAGAACCTGACCGACGGCATTGGGGTTCCGATGATCAGGGGGCCGGGGGGTTGTGCGCACAAGATGTGCGATTGGTGCTGGTACTTGGCCCTTATATTGGCCCCCTATCCCTCATCAAAGCTCGAGAACTCACACCCCCTTAAAAAGCATTTGAGATTTTACAAGTTTGCTGCCAGTAGCCATTAAAGTGTCTAAAAAGGGGACATTTTTTCAAATGGTTACAAAATCTTGTAGACTTCGAGTTTTTAGCTGAATTTTTTTGTGTATGCCAACAAAAATACAAGGATCACGTCTACCAGGTTTGGGGGAAAAACTCCTTCCAAAAAAGTTTTGAAAAATCCCGAACCGTAAAAAGTTTTGAAAATCGTGAAAAATAGAAAACGAGTCGCCTTGCCATGAAACTTCACGTGAAGTCTTAAGGGACCATTGTATGAATTTACAAGCCATAAAATGGCATTGGCACATAGAAATATGAAGATGTGCCTAAACCCACCTACCACCCTATCGATCCATGGCTTGCGCATCCGTCTCTCTGGCCGGCGTAGTACCCGCCCGCCCGCCCGCCCGCTCGTTTCGTCGGTTGGCTTAGGCATACGAAGTTCATTCCCAGTCTAAGATTGGATCAGACCGAGGGTTGTGGTAGCAGGATTGGCAGCACGCAGAGGGGGACCCGGTCGATCCCCGGCTTCCGCAACCCGCCCCTCTGCCCGGTTGAGCGCCCGCACGCTCGTTTCTTGGGTTGACTTAGGCATATGGAGTTCATTCCCAGTCTAAGCATATGGAGTTCATTCCTAGTCTACGATCAGACTGAATCGAGGGTTGCGACAGCACATGCTAGGCTCTGGCATGTGCTGGTGCCGTATTTTTCTTCGTCGGCGCACCATCGTCGGGGCATCACCGGAGAACCTGACCGGCGGCATTGGGGTTCCGACGATCGGGGGGGCCGGGGGGTGTGCGCACAGGATGTGCGATGGGTGCTGGTACTTGGCCCTTATATTGGCCCCCTATCCCTCATCAAACCTCGAGAACTCACACCCCCTTAAAGAGCATTTGATATTTTACAGGTTTGCTGACAGTAGCCTTTAAAGTGTCTAAAATGTGTACACTTTTTTCAATTGGTCTCAAAATCTTGTACACTTCGAGTTTTTAGATGAATTTTTTTGTGCATGCCAACAAAAATACAAGGATCACGTCTACCAAGTTTGGGGCTAAAACTCCGTGCAAAAAAATTTAAAAAAATCCCGAACCATAAAAAGTTTCAAAAATCGTGAAAAATAGAAAACGAGTCGTCTTGCCATGAAACGTCACATGAAGGCTTAAAGGACCATCGTATGAATTTACACGCCATAAAAATGCCATTGGCATGCAGAAATATGAAGATGTGCCTAAACTTGCCTACCACCCTATAGATCCATAGCTTGCGCATCCCGTCTCTCTAGCCGACATAGCGCCTGCCCGTCCGCTCATTTTGTCGGTTGGCTTAGGCATACCGAGTTCATTCCCCGTCTAAGATGGGACCAAACTGAGGGTTGCGGCAGCAG
Organism: Durio zibethinus; assembly: GCF_047325235.1. NCBI lineage: Eukaryota > Viridiplantae > Streptophyta > Magnoliopsida > Malvales > Malvaceae > Durio > Durio zibethinus. Next base: position 16,458,855 of record NC_143163.1, read on the forward strand.
GATTGGTAGCACGTGGAAGGGGACCCGACTTATCCCCGTATTGCGCATCCCGCCCCTCTGGCCGGCTGAATGCCCGCACGCTCATTTCGTGGGTTGACTTAGGCATATGGAGTTCATTACCAGTCAAGCATACGGAGTTCATTCCCAGTCTAAGATCAGACCGGACCGAGGGTTGCGACAGCCCATGCTAGGCTCGAGCATGTGCTGGAGCCGTATTTTTCTTCATCGGGGCACCATCATCGGAGAACTTGAACGGTGGCATTGGGGTTCCGGCGATCGGGGGGCCGGGGGGGTGTGCGCACATGATGTGCAACGGGTGCTGGTAGTTGGCCCTTGTACTGGCCCCCTATCCCTCATCAAACCTTGAGAACTCACACCCCCTTAAAGAACATTTGAGATTTTACAGGTTTGCTGCTAGTAGCAATTAAAGTGTCTAAAATAGGGTTACTTTTTTCAAATGGTCACAAAATCTTGTACACTTCGAGTTTTTAGCTGAATTGTTTTGTGCATGCCAACAAAAATACAAGGATCACGTCTACCAAGCTTGGGACCAAAACTCCTTTCAAAAAAATTTTAAAAAATCTCGAACCGCAAAAAGTTTTGAAAATTGTGAACAATAGACAACGAGTCGTCTTGCCATGAAACTTCACGTGAAGGCTCAAGGGACCATTGTATGAATTTACAAGCCATAAAAATGGCATTGGCACATAGAACTATGAAGATGTGCCTAAACCCACCTACCACCCTATCGATCCACGGCTTGCGCATCCGTCTCTCTGGCCGGCGTAGTGCCCGCCCGCCCACCCACCCGCTTGGTTCATTGGTTGGCTTAGGCATACGGAGTTTATTCCCAATCTAAGATAGGATCGGAATGAGGGTTGCGGCAGCAGGATTGGCAGCACGTAGAGGGGGACCCGATCGATCCCCAGCTTGCGCATCCCACCCCTCTGGTCTGCTGAGCGGCCGCACGCTTGTTTCATGGGTTGACTTAGGCATACGCAGTTCATTCCCAGTCTAAGATCGGACCAGACCAAGGGTTGCGGCAGCACATGCTGGGCTCGGGCATGTGCTTGTGCCGTATTTTTCTTCGTCGGGGTACCATCGTCGGAGCATCGTCGGAGAACTTGACTGACAGCATTGGGGTTCCGACAATCGAGGGGGCCTGGGGGGTGTGCCCACATGATGTGTGATGGGTGGTGGTACATGCCTTATATTGGCCCCCTATCCCTCATCAAACCTCAAGAACTCACACTCCCTTAAAGAGCATTTGAGATTTTACAGGTTTGCTGCCAGTAGCCATTAAAGTGTCTGAAATGGGGAAACTTTTTTCAAATGGTCACAAAATCTTGTACACTTCGAGCTTTTAGCTGAATTTTTTTGTGCATGCCAAAAAAAATACAAGGATCATGTCTACCAAGTTTGGGGCCAAAACTCCTTCTGAAAAAATTTTAAAAAATCCCGAACCGCAAAAAGTTTCAAAAATCATGAAAAATAGAAAACGAGTCGTCTTGCTATGAAACTTCACGTGAAGGCTTAAGGCACCATTGTATGAATTTACAAGCCATAAAAATGGCATTGGCATGCAGAAATATGAAGATGTGCCTAAATCCACCTACCACCCTATCGATACACGGCTTGCGCATCCCGTCTCTCTAGCCGCCCGCCCACCTGATCGTTTCGTCGGTTAGCTTAGGCATACGGAGTTCATTCCCAGTCTAAGATCAAACTGGACCATGGGTTGCAGTAGCAGGATCGTTAGCACATAGAGGGGGACCTGACCGATCCTCGGCTTGCGCATCCCACCCCTTTGGCCGGCTGAGAGCCCACACGCTTGTTTCATGGGTTGACTTAGGCATACGGAGTTCATTCCCAGTCTAAGAATACGAAGTTCATTTCCAGTCTAAGATCGGACCAGACCGAGGGTTACGACAGCACATGCTGGGCTCGGGCATGTGCTGGTGCCGCATTTTTCTTCGTCGGGGCACCATCGCCGAAGAACCTGATCGACAGCATTAGGGTTCCGGTGTTCGAGGGGGCCGGGGGGTTGTGCGCACATGATGTGTGATGGGTGCTGGTACGTGCCCTTATATTGGCCCCCTATCCCTCAACAAACCTCGAGAACTCACACCCCCTTAAAGAGCATTAGATATTTTACAGGTTTGCTGCCAGTAGCCATTAAAGTGTTTAAAATGGGGACACTTTTTTCAAATGGTCACAAAATCTTGTACACTTCAAGCTTTTAGCTGAATTTTTTTGTGCATGCCAAAAAAAATACAAGGATCACGTCTACCAAGTTTGGGGCCAAAACTCCTTCTGAAAAAATTTTAAAAAATCCCGAACCGCAAAAAGTTTCAAAAATTATGAAAAATAGAAAACGAGTCGTCTTGCTATGAAACTTCACGTGAAGGCTTAAGGCACCATTGTATGAATTTACAAGCCATAAAAATGGCATTGGCACACAGAAATATGAAGATGTGCCTAAATCCACCTACCACCCTACCGATACACGGCTTGCGCATCCCGTCTCTTTGGCCACCCGCCCGCCTGGTCGTTTCATCGGTTAGCTTAGGCATACTGAGTTCATTCCCAGTCTAAGATCAGACTAGACCAAGGGTTGCAGTAGCAGGATCAGCAGCACGTAGAGGGGGACTCGACCGATCCCGGACTTGTGCATCCCGCCCCTCTGGTTGGTTGAGTGCCCGCACGCTCGTTTCGTGGGTTGACTTAGGCATACAGAGTTCATTCCCAGTCTGAGCAAACAAAGTTCATTCCCAGTCTAAGATTGAACTAGACCGAGGGTTGCAGCAGCACATGCTGGGCTTGGGCAGGTGCTGGTGTCGTATTTTTCTTCGTCGGGGCACCATCACCGTAGAACCTGACCGGCGGCATTGGGGTTCTGACGATCGGGGGGGCCGGGGTGGTGTGCGCACAGGATGTGCGATGGGTGCTGGTACTTGGCCTTATATTGGCCCCCTATCCCTCATCAAACCTCGAGAACTCACACCCCCTTAAAGAGCATTTGAGATTTTACAGGTTTGCTGCCAGTAGACATTAAAGTGTCCGAAATGGGGACACTTTTTTCAAATGGTCACAAAATCTTGTACACTCTGAATTTTTAGCTGAATTTTTTTGTGCATGCCAACAAAAATACAAGGATCACGTCTACCAAGTTTTTGGCCAAAACTCCTTTCGAAAAAATTTAAAAAAATCTCGAACCGAAAAAGTTTCGAAAATCATGAAAAATAGAAAACGAGTCGTCTTGCCATGAAACTTCACGTGAAGGCTTAAGGGACAATTGTATGAATTTACAAGCCATAAAAATGGCATTGGCACAAAGAAATATGAAGATGTGCCTAAACCCACCTACCACCCTATCTATCCACTACTTGCGCATCCCGTCTCTCTGGCTGGCGTAGTGCCCGCCTGTCCGTCCGCCCGCCCGCTCATTTCGTCGGTTGGCTTAGGCATACGGAGTTCATTCCTAGTCTAAGATTAGACCGAACCGAGGGTTGCAGCAGCAGGATCGACAGCACGCAGAGGGGGACCCGGCCGATCCCCGGCTTGCGCATCCCACCCCTCTGGTCGGCTGAGCTCCCGCACGCTCGTTTCATGGGTTGACTTAGGCATACGGAGTTCATTCCTAGTCTAAGCATACAGAGTTCATTCCCAGTCTAAGATCGGACTGTACTGAGGGTTGCGGCAGCACGTGCTGGGCTTGGGCATGTGCTGGTGCCGTATTTTTCTTCACCAAGGCACCATCGTCGGAGCATCGCCGCAGAACCTGACCGGCGGCATTGGGGTTTCGACGATCGGGGGGGCCGGGGGGATGTGCACACACGATGTACGATGGGTGCTGGTACTTGGCCCTTATATTGGCCCCCTATCTCTCATCAAACTCAAGAACTCACACCCCCTTAAAGGGCATTTGAGATTTTACAGGTTTGCTGCCAGTAGCAATTAAAGTGTCTGAAATTGGGACACCTTTTTCAAATGGTCACAAAATCTTGTACAATTCGAGTTTTTAGCTGAATTTTTTTGTGCATGCCATCAAAAATACAAGGATCATATCTACCAAGTTTGGGGCCAAAACAGCTTTCGAAAAAATTTTAAAAAATCCCGAACCGTAAAAAGTTTCAAAAATCATGAAAAATAGAAAACGAGTAGTCTTGCCAGGAAACTTTACGTGAAGGTTAAGGGACCATTGTATGAATTTACAAGCCATAAAAATGGCATTGGCACATAGAAATATGAAGATGTGCCTAAACCTACCTACTACCATGTCGATCCACGGCTTGCGCATCCCGTCTCTCTGGCCGGCGTAGTGCCCGCCCGCTCGTTTCGTTGGTTGGCTTAAGCATACAAAGTTCATTCCCAGTCTAAGATCGGATCAGACCGAGGGTTGTGATAGCAGGATTGGTAGCACACAGAGGGGGACCCGGCTGATCCTCGGCTTGCGCATCCAGCCCCTCTGGCCGACTGAGCACCCACACGCTCGTTTCGTGGGTTGACTTAGGTATACGGAGTTCATTCCCAGTCTAAGCGTACGAAGTTCATTCCCAGTCTAAGATTGGACTGGACCGAGGGTTGGGCAGCACATGCTGGGCTCGGGCATGTGCTGGTGCCGCATTTTTCTTCACCGGGGCACCATCGCCGGAGAACCTGACCGATGGCATTGGGGTTCCGGTGAGCGGGGGGGTCGGGGGGTGTGCGCACACGATGTGCGATGGGTGCTGGTACTTGGCCCTTATAGTGGCCCCTATCCCTCATCAAACCTCGAGAACTCACACCCCCTTAAAGAGCATTTGAGATTTTACAGGGTTGCTGCCAGTAGCTATTAAAGTGTCTGAAATGGGGACACTTTTCTGAAATGGTCGCAAAATCTTGTACACTCGAGTTTTTAGCTGAATTTTTTTGTGCATGCCAAAAAAAATACAAGGATCACGTCTACCAAGTTTGGGGCCAAAAATCCTTCCGAAAAAATTTTAAAAAATCCAGAACTGCAAAAAGTTTCAAAAATCGTGAAAAATAGAAAATGAGTCGTCTTGTCATGAAACTTGACGTGAAGGCTTAAGGGACCATTGTATGAATTTACAACCATAAAAATGCCATTGGCATGCAGAAATATGAAGATGTGCCTAAACTCACCTACCACCCTATCGATCCATGGCTTGCGCATCCCGCCTCTCTGGCCGACGTTGTGCCACAGCTTACGCATAACGCACGCTCGTTTCGTGAGTTGACTTAGGCATACAGAGTTCATTCCCAGTCTAAGCATACGAAGTTCATTCCCAATCTAAGATCGGACCACATCGAGGGTTGTGGTAGCACATGCTGGGCTCGGGCATGTGCTGGTGCCGCATTTTTCTTCACCGGGGCACCATCGTCGGAGCAACGCCGGAGAACCTGACCGGCGGCATTGGGGTTTCGGCGATCGGAGGGGCCGGGGGGGTGTGCGCACATGATGTGTGATGGGTGCTGGTACTTGGCCCTTATATTGACCCCCTATCCCTCATCAAACCTCAAGAACTCTCACCCCCTTAAAGAGCAATTGAGATTTTACAGGTTTGCTGCCAGTAGCCATTAAAGTGTCTGAAATGGGGACACTTTTTTCCAATGGTCACAAAATCTTGTACACTTCGAGTTTTTAGCTGAATGTTTTTTTGCATGCCAACAAAAATACAAGCATCACGTCTACCAAGTTTGGGGCCAAAACTCCTTCCGAAAAAATTTTAAAAAATCTTGAACTGCTAAAAGTTTTGAAAATCGTAAAAAATAGAAAACGGGTCGTCTTGCCATGAGACTTCACGTGAAGGCTTAAGGGACCATTGTATGAATTTACAAGCCTTAAAAATGGTATTGGCATGTAGAAATATAAAGATGTGCCTAAACCCACCTACGACCCTATCGATCCACGGCTTGCGCATCCCGTCTCTCTGGCTGACGTAGTGCCCGCCCGCCCGCTCGCACGCTCGTTTCGTCGGTTGGCTTAGGCATACGGAGTTCATTCCCGGTCTCAGATTGAACCAGACCGAGGGTTGCGACAGCAGGATCGGCAACACGCAGAGGGGGACCTTACCAATCCCTGGCTTACGCATCCCGCCCATCTGGCCGGTTAAGCGACCGCACGCTCGTTTCGTGGGTTGACTTAGGCATACAGAGTTCATTCCCTCTCTAAGCATACGGAGTTCATTCCAGTCTAAGATTGGACCAGACCGAAGCTTACCTCAGCACATGCTGGGCTCGGGCATGTGCTGGTGCCGCATTTTTCTTCGTCGGGGCACCATCGCCGGAGCATCGCCGGAGAACCTGACCGACGGCATTGGGGTTTCGACGATCGGGGGGGCCAGGGAGTTGTGCGCACATGATGTGCGATGGGTGCTGGTACTTAACCCTTATTTTGGCCCCCTATCCCTCATCAAACCTCAAGAACTCACACCCCCTTAAAAAGCATTTGAGATTTTACAGGTTTGCTGCTAGTAGCCATTAAAGTGTCTAAAATGGGGACACTTTTTTCAAATGGTCACAAAATCTTGTACACTTCGAGTTTTTAGCTGAATTTTTTTGTGCATGCCAACAAAAATAGAAGGATCACTTTTACCAGGTTTGGGGCCAAAACACCTTTCGAAAAAATTTAAAAAAATCTCGAACCGTAAAAAGTTTTCAAAATCATGAAAAATAGAAGTTGTCTTGCCATGAAACTTCACGTGAAGGCTTAAGGGACCATTGTATGAATTTAGAAGCCATAAAAATGGCATTGGCACACAGAAATATGAAGATGTGCCTAAACCCACCAACCACCCTATCGATCCACGGCTTGCGGATCCTGTCTTTCTGGCTAGCGTGGCATCCGCCCGCCCGCCCGCTTGCTCGTTTCGTCGGTTGGCTTAGGCATACAGAGTTCAGACCAAGGGTTGCGGTAGCAGGATCGGTAGTACGCAGATGGGGACTCGACCGATCCCCGGCTTGCTTATCCAGGCCCTCTGCCCGCACGTTCGTTTCGTGGGTTGACTTAGGCATACGAAGTTCATTCCCAGTCTAAGCATACAGAGTTCATTCCCAGTCTAAGATCAGATAGGATCGAGGGTTGTGGCAGTAGGATCGGTAGCACGCAAAAGAAGACCCGATCCATCCCCGGCTTGCGCATCCCGTCCCTCTGGCCGGTTGAGCGCCCGCACTCTCGTTTCGTGGGTTGACTTAGGCATACGGAGTTCATTCCCAATCTAAGATCAGACCAGACCAAGGTTTGCGACAGCACATGCTGGGCTCGAGCAAGTGCTAGTGCCGTATTTTTCTTCGTCGGGGTACCATCGCCGGAGCATCGTCGGAGAACTTGATCGACGGCATTGGGGTTTCGGTGATCGAGGGGGCCAGGCGGGTGTGTGCACATGATGTGTGATGGGTTCTAGTTCTTGGCCTTTATATTGGCCCCCTATTCCTCATCAAACCTCAAGAACTCACACCCCCTTAAAGAGCATTTGAGATTTTACAGGTTTGCTGCCAGTAGCCATTAAAGTGTTTGAAATGGGGACACTTTTTTAAAATGGTCACAAAATCTTGTACACTTCGAGTTTTTAGCTGAATGTTTTTGTGTATGCCAACAAAAATACAAGGATTACGTCTACCAAGTTTAGGGCCAAAACTCCTTCCGAAAAAATTTTAAAAAATCTCGAACTACAAAAAGTTTCAAAAATCGTGAAAAATAGAAAACGAGTCGTCTTGCCATGAAACTTCACGTTAAGGCTTAAGGGACCATTGTATGAATTTACAAGCCATAAAAATGGATTGGCATGCAGAAATAAGAAGATGTGCCTAAACCCACCGACCACTCTATCGATCCATGGCTTGTGCAACCCACCTCTCTGGCATACGAAGTTCATTCCCAGTCTAAGATTGGATTGGACCGAGGGTTGTGGCAGTAGGATCGGCAGCACACAGAGGGGGACCCGACTGATCCTCGGCTTGCACAACCCGCCCCTCTGGCTGGCTGAGCGCCCGCACGCTCGTTTCATGGGTTGACATAGGCATATTGAGTTCATTCCCAATCTAAGCATACGAAGTTCATTCCCAGTCTAAGATCAGACCAGATCGAGGGTTGCGACAGCACATGCTGGGCTCGGGCATGTGCTGGTGCCGCATTTTTCTTCACCGGGGCACCATCGCTGGATCATCACCGGAGGACGTGATCGGCGGCTTTGGGGTTCCGGCGATCGGGGGGCCGGGGGGTGTGCGCACATGATGTGCGATGGGTGCTGGTACTTGGCCCTTATATTGGCCCCCTATCCCTCATCAAACCTCGAGAACTCACACCCCCTTAAAGAGCATTTGAGATTTTACTGGTTTGCTGCCAGTAGCAATTAAAGTGTCTAAAATGGGGACACTTTTTTCAAATGGTCACAAAATCTTGTACACTTCGAGTTTTTAGCTGAATTTTTTTGTGCATGCCAACAAAAATACAAGGATGATGTCTACCAAGTTTGGGGCCAAAACCCTTCCAAAAAGTTTTAAAAAATCTCGAACCGTAAAAGTTTCAAAAATCATGAAAAATAGAAATCGAGTCGTCTTGCCATGAAACTTCGCGTGAAGGCTTAAGGGACCATTGTATGAATTTGCAAGCCATAAAAATGGCATTGGCATGGAGAAATATGAAGATGTGCCTAAACCCACCTACCACCCTATCGATCCACGGCTTGCGCATCCCGCCTCTCTGGCCGATGTAGTGCCCGCCCGCCCGTCCGCCCGCTCGTTTCGTCGGTTCACTTAGGCATGCAGAGTTCATTCCCAGTCTAAGATTGGATCAGACTGAGGGTTACGACAGCAGGATCGGCAGCACGCAGAGGGCCCACTCGCTCGTTTCGTGGGTTGACTTAGGCATACGGAGTTCATTCCGAGTCTAAGCATACGAAGTTCGTTCCTAGTCTAAGATCGGACCGGACCGAAGGTTGCGGCAGCACATGCTGGGCTTGGGCATGTGCTGGTGCCACATTTTTATTTACCGGGGCACCATCGCCGGAGCATCGCCGGAGCATCGTCGGAGAACCTGATCGGCGGCATTGGGGTTCCGACGATCGGGGGGATCGGGGGGGGTGTGCGCACATGATGTGCGATGGGCGCTGGTACTTGGCCCTTATATTGGCCCCCTATCCCTCATCAACCCTCGAGAACTCACACCCCCTTAAAGAGCATTTGAGATTTTGCAAGTTTGCTGCCAGCAGCCATTAAAGTTTCTGAAATGGGGACACTTTTTTCAAATGGTCACAAAATTTGTACACTTAGAGTTTTTAGCTGAATTTTTTTGTGCATGCCAACAAAAATACAAGGATCACGTCTACCAAGTTTGGGGCCAAAAATCCTGTCGAAAAAATTTTAAAAAATCCCAAATCTCAAAAAGTTTCAAAAATTGTGAAAAATAGAAAACGAGTTGTCTTGCCATGAAACTTCACGTGAAGGCTTAAGGGACCATTGTATGAATTTACAAGCCATAAAAATGGCATTGGCATGCAAAAATATGAAGATGTGCCTAAACCCACCTATCACCCTATCGATCCTCGGCTTGCGCATCCCGTCTCTCTGGTCGACATAGTGCCTGCCCGCTCGCTCATTTCGTCGATTGGCTTAGGCATACAGAGTTCATTCCCCGTCTAAGATCAGATCAGACCGAAGGTTGCAACAGCAGGATCGACAGCACGTAGAGGGGGACCCAACCGATACCCTACTTGCGCATCCTGCCCCTCTGGCCGACCGAGTGCCGGCACGCTCGTTTCGTGGGTTGACTTAGGTATACAGAGTTCATTCCCAGTCTAAGCATACGGAGTTCATTCCCAAAAGATCGGACTGGACTGAGGGTTCCGGCAGCAGATGCTGGGCTCGAGCATGTGCTGGTGCCGCATTTTTCTTCATCGGGGCACCATCACCAGAGCATCGCCTGAGAACCTGATCGGTGGCATTGGGGTTCTGGCGATCGGGGGTGCCGGGGGGTGTGCGCACATCCCGTGTGATGGGTGCTGGTACTTGGCCCTTATATTGGCCCCCTATCCCTCATCTAACCTCGAGAACTCACACCCCTTAAAGAGCATTTGAGAATTTGCAGGTTTGCTACTAGTAGCCATTAAAGTGTCTGAAATGGGGAAACTTTTTTCAAATGGTCACAAAATCTTGTACGCTTCGATTTTTTGGCTGAATTTTTTTGTGCATGCCAAAAAAAATACAAGGATCACGTCTACCAAGTTTATGACCAAAACTCCTTCTGAAAAAATTTTAAAAAATCCCGAACCGCAAAAAGTTTAAAAAATTGTGAAAAATAGAAAATGAGTCGTCTTGCCATGAAACTTCACGTGAAGGCTTAAGGGACCATTATAAGAATTTACAAGCCATAAAAATAGCATTGGCATGCAGAAATATGAAGATGTACCTAAACCCGCCAACCACCCTATCGATCCACGACTTGCGCATCCCATCTCTCTGGCCGACGTAATGTCCGCCCGCCCGCCTGCTCATTTCGTCAGTTGGCTTAGATGTGTGGAGTTCATTCCTAGTCTAAGATCAGACCGGATCGAGGATTGTGGCAGTAGGATCGATAGCACGTAGAGGGGGACCTGGTCGATCCCCAACTTGTGCATCCCACCCATCTGGCCAGCTGAGCGTCCGCACGTTCTTTTCATGGGTTGACTTAGGCGTCGGGAGTTCATTCCTAGTCTAAGCATACGGAGTACATTCTAGTCTAAGATCAGACCGGACCGAGGGTTGCGGCAGCACATGCTGGGCTCGGGCATGTGCTGGTGCCTCATTTTTCTTCGTCGGGGCACCATCGCCGGAGCACCACCGGAGAACCTAACCGACGGTATTGGGATTCCGACAATCGTGGCGGCCGGGGGGGGTGTGCGCACATGATGCACGATGGGTGCTGGTGCTTGGCCCTTATATTGGCCCCTTATCTCTCATCAAACCTCCAGAACTCGCACCCCCTTAAAGTGCATTTGAGATTTTACAGGTTTGCTGCCAATAGCCATTAAAGTGTCTGCAATGGGGACACTTTTTTCAAATGGCCACAAAATCTTGTACACTTCAAGTTTTTACCTGAATTGTTTTGTGCATGCCAACAAAAATACAAGGATCACGTTTCCCAAGTTTGGGGCAAGAACTCCTTCCAAAAAAATTTTAAAAATTCCTGAACCATAAAAAGTTTCAAAAATCATGAAAAATAGAAAATGAGTCGTCTTGCCATGAAACTTCACGTGAAGCCTTAAGGGATTATTGTATGAATTTACAAGCCATAAAAAATGGCATTGGCATGTAAAAAAATGAAGATGTGCTAAACCCACCTACCACCCTATCAATCCACGGCTTACGCATCCCATCTCTCTGGCCGACGTAGTGCCCGCCCGCCCACCTGCTCGTTTCGTCGGTTGGCTTATGCATACGGAGTTCATTCCTAGTCTAAGATCAGTCCAGACCAAGGGTTACGGTCGCAGGATCAGCAACAGGTAGAAGGGGACCCGATCGATCCCCAGCTTATGCATCCTGGCCCTCTGGCTGGCTAAGCACCCGCACGTTCGTTTCGTGGGTTGACTTAGGCATACGAAGTTCATTCCAAGTCTAAGATCGAAACGGACCGAGGGTTGCGGCAGCACATGATGGGCTCGAGCATATGCTGGTGCCGTATTTTTCTTCATCGAGGCACCATCACCGGGGCATCCCCAGAGAACCTGACCGACGGCATTGGGCTCACGCATCCCGTCTCTCTGGCCGATGTAGTGCCCGCCCGTCCGCCCGCTCGTTTCATCGGTTGGCTTAGGCATATGGAGTTCATTCCCAGTCTAAGAGCAGACTGGACTGAGGGTTGCAGCAGTAGGATTGGCAGCACGTAGAGGGGGACCCAGTCGATCCCCGGCTTGCGCATCTCGTCCCTCTGGCAAGTTGAGCGCCCGCACGCTCGTTTCGTGGGTTGACTTAGGCATATGGAGTTCATTCCCAGTCTAAGCATACGGAGTTCATTCCCAGTCTAAGATTGGACCAGACCGAGGGTGGCGGCAGCATATGCTGGGCTCGGGCATATGTTGGTGCCGCATTTTTCTTCGTCGGGACACAATCGTCGGACCATCACCGGAGAACCTGACCGGCGGCGTTGGGGTTTCGACGATCGGAGGGGCTAGGGGGTGGGTGTGCGCACATGATGTGCAATGGGTGCTGGTAGTTGGCCCTTATATTGGCCCCCTATCCCTCATCAAACCTCAAGAACTCACACCCCCTTAAAGAGCATTTTGCATTTTATAGGTTTGCTGCCAGTAGCAATTAAAATGTCTGAAATGGGGACACTTTTTTCAAATGGTCACAAAATCTTGTACACTTCGAGTTTTTAGCTGAATTTTTTTTGCATGCCAACAAAAATACAAGGATCACGTCTACCAAGTTTGGGGCCAAAACTCCTTCCGAAAAAATTTTAAAAAATCCCGAACCACAAAAAGTTTCGAAAATCGTGAAAAACAGAAAACGAGTCATCCTGCCATGAAACTTCACGTGAAGGCTTAAGCCACCATTGTATGAATTTACAGGCCACAAAAATGCCATTGGCACGCAGAAATATGAACATCTTCTTAAGCCCACACTACCACCCTATCGATCCACGGCTTGCGCATCCTGTCTCTCTGGCCGACGTAGTGCCCGACCGCCCGCCCGCCCGCCAGCTCATTTCGTCGGTTGGCTTAGGCATACGGAGTTCATTCCCTGTCTAAGATCAGACCGGATCGAGGGTTGCAACAGCAGGATCGGTAGCAAGCAGAGGGGGACCCAGCAAATCCCCGGCTTGCGCATCCCACCCCTCTGGCTGGCTGAGCGCCCGCACGCTCGTTTCATGGGTTGACTTAGGCATGCGGAGTCCATTCCCAGTCTAAGCATACGGAGTTCATTCCCAGTATAAGCATATGAAGTTCATTCCCAGTCTAAGATTGGATCGGATCGAGAGTTGCAGCAGCACATGCTAGGCTCGGGCATGTCCTGGTGTCACTTTTTTCTTCGCACGGGCACCATCGTCGGAGTATCACCGGAGAACCTGACCGGCGACATTGGGGTTTCGGCGATCGGGAGGCCCGAGGGGGTGTGTACACATGATGTGCGATGGGTGTTAGTACCTGGATCTTATATTGGCCCCCTATCCCTCATCAAACCTCGAGAACTCACACCCCCTAAAGAGCATTTGAGATTTTACAGGTTTGCTGCCAGCACCCATTAAAGTGTCTGAAATAGGGACACTTTTTTTCAAATGGTCACAAAATCTTGTACACTTCGAGTTTTTAGCTGAATTTTTTTGTGCATGCCAACAAAAATACAAGGATCACGTCTACCAAGTTTTGGGCCAAAACACCTTCCGAAATAATTTTAAAAACTCTCGAACCGTAAAAAGTTTTGAAAATCGTGAAAAATAGAAAACGGGTCGTCTTGCCAAGAAACTTCACGTGAAGCCTTAAGGGACCATTGTATGAATTTACAAGCCATAAAAATGGCATTGGCATGCAGAAATATGAAGATGTGCCTAAACCCACCTGCCACCCTATCGACCCACAGCTTGCGCATCCCGTCTCTCTGGCCGACGTAGTGCTCGCCCACCCGCCCGCCCGCCCGCTCGTTTCATCGATTGGCTTAGGTATACAGAGTTCATTCCCAGTCTAAGATCAGACCAGACCGAGGGTTACGGCAGCAAGATCGGTAGCACGTAAAGGGGGACCCGCCCGACCCCCGGCTTGCGCATCCAGTCCCTCTGGCCGGCTGAGCGCCCACATGCTCGTTTCGTGGGTTGACTTAGGCATACGGAGTTCATTCCTAGTCCAAGCATACGGAGTTCATTCCCAGTCTAAGATCGGACCAGACCGAGGGTTGTGGCAGCACATGCTAGGCTCAGGCATGTGCTGGTGCTGCATTTTTCTTTGCCGGGGCACCATCACCGGAGAACCTGACCGACAGCATTGGGGTTCCGACGATCGGACGGGCTGGGGGGGTGGGTGTGCACACATGATGTGTGATGGGTGCTGGTACTTAGCCCTTATATTGGCCCCCTATCCCTCATCAAACCTCAAGAACTCACACCCCCTTAAAGAGCATTTGAGATTTTACAGGTTTGCTGCCAATAGCCATTAAAGTGTCTGAAATGGGGACACTTTTTTCAAATGGTCACAAAATCTTGTACACTTCGAGTTTTTAGCTGAATTTTTTTGTGCTTGCCAACAAAAAAATAAGGATCACTTCTACCAAGTTTGGGACCAAAACTCCTTCTGAGAAAATTTTAAAAAATCCCAAACCGTAAAATGTTTCAAAAATCATGAAAAATAGAAAACGGGTCGTCTTGCCATAAAACTTCACGTGAAGGCTTAAAGGACCATTGTATGAATTTACAAGCTATAAAAATGGCATTGGCAGGCAGAAATATGAAGATGTACCTAAACCCACCTACCACCCTATCAATCCATGGCTTGCGCATCCCGTCTCTTTGTCTGACGTAGTGCCCGCCCGCTCGCCCACCCGCTCATTTCGTCGGTCGGCTTAGGCATACAGAGTTCATTCCCAGTCTAAGCTCAGACCGGACTGATGATTGTGGTAGCAGGATCGGTAGCACGTAGAGGGGTACCCGGCCGATCCCCGGCTTGTGCATCGCGCCCCTCTGGCCGACTGAGTGCCCGCACGCTCATTTCGTGGGTTGACTTAGGCATACGAAGTGCATTCCCAGTGTAAGATCGGAACAGAATGAGGGTTGCGGCAGCACATGATGGGCTTGGGCATGTGCTGGTGCCACATTTTTCTTCATCGACGCACCATCACCAAAGCATCGCCAGAGAGCATGACCGATGGCATTGGGGTTCCGGCGATCGGAGGGCCCGGGGGGTGTGCGCACATGATGTGTGATGCCTGCTGGTACTTGGCCCTTATGTTGGCCCCCTATCCCTCATCAAACCTCGAGAACTCACATCCCCTTAAAGAGCATTTGAGATTTTACAGGTTTGCCGCCAGTAGCCATTAAAGTGTCTGAAATGGGGACACTTTTTTCAAATGGTCACAAAATCTTGTACACTTCCAGTTTCTAGCTGAATTTTTTTATGCACGCCAAAAAAAATACAAGGACCACGTCTACCAAGTTTGGGGTGAAGACTCCTTCCGAAAAAATTTTAAAAAATCCCGAACCATAAAAAGTTTAAAAAATCATGAAAAATAGAAAATGAGTAGTCTTGCCATGAAACTTCACGTGAAGGCTTAAGGGACCATTGTATGAATTTACAAGCCATAAAAATGGCATTGCCATGCAGAAATATGAAGATGTGCCTAAACCCACCTACCACCCTATCGATCCATGGCTTGCGCATCCCGTCTCTCTGGCCGACGTAGTGCCCGCCCGCCCACCCGCTTGTTTCATCGGTTGGCTTAGGCATACGGAGTTCATTCCCAGTCTAAGATCAGACCAGATTGAAGGTTGCGGCAGCAGGATCGACAGCACGCAGAGGGGGACCCGGTCGATCCCCGGCTTGCGCATCCCGCCCCTCTTGCTGGCTGAGCGCCCGCACGCTCGTTTCGTGGGTTTACTTAGGCATACGGAGTTCATTCCCAGTCTAAGCATACGAAGTTCATTCCCAGTCTAAGATCGAACCAGGCTGAGGGTTGCGGTAGCACATACTGGGCTCCGACATGTGCTGGTGCCGCATTTTTCTTCGTCAGGGCACCATCGCCGGAGAACTTGACCGACGGCATTGGGGTTCCAGCGATCGGGGGGGCCGGGGGGTGTGCGCACATGATGTTCAGTGGGTGCTGGTACTTGGCCCTTATATTGGCCTCCTATCCCTCATTAAACCTCGAGAACTCACACCCCCTTAAAGATCATTTGAGATTTTACAGGTTTGCTGCCAGTAGCCATTCAAGTGTTGAAATGGGGACACTTTTTTCAAATGGTCACAAAATCTTGTACACTTTGAGTTTTTAGCTGAATTGTTTTGTGCATGCCAACAAAATTACAAGGATCACGTCTACCAAGTTTGGGGTGAAGACTCCTTCTGAAAAAATTTTAAAAAATCTCGAAACACAAAAAGTTTAAAAAATTGTGAAAAATAGAAAATGAGTAGTCTTGCCATGAAACTTCACGTGAAGGCTTAAGGGACCATTATATGAATTTAGAAGCCATAAAAATGGCATTGCCATGCAGAAATATGAAGATGTGCCTAAACCCACCTACCACCCTATCGATCCATGGCTTGCGCATCCCGTCTCTCTGGCCGGCGTAGTACCCGCCCGCCCGCCCGCTCATTTCGTCGGTTGCTACCAGTAGCCATTAAAGTGTCTGAAATGGGGACACTTTTTTCAAATGGCCACAAAATCTTGTACACTTCCAGTTTTTAGCTAAATTTTTTTATGCTAGCCAAAAAAAATACAAGGATCACGTCTACCAAGTTTGGGGCCAAAACGCCATCAAAAAAAATTGTAAAAAATCTCAAACCGTAAAAAGTTTCAAAAATTGTGAAAAATAGAAAACGAGTCGTCTTGCCATGAAACTTCACATCAAGGCTTAAGGGACCATTGTATGAATTTACAAGCCATAAAAATGGCATTGGCATGCAGAAATATGAAGATGTGCCTAAACCCACCTACCACCCTATCGATCCACGTCTTGCGCATCCCGTCTCTCTGGCTGACGTAGTGCTCGCCCGTCCGCCCGCTCGTTTTGTCGGTTGGCTTAGGCATACGGAGTTCATTCCCAGTCTAAGATCGGACCAAAATGATGGTTGACATAGCAAGATCGACAGCACGCTGAGGGGGACCCGGTCGATCCCCGGCTTGCGCATCCCACCCCTCTGGCCGACTGAGCGCCCGCACGCTCGTTTTGTGGGTTAACTTAGGCATATAGAGTTCATTCCCAGTCTAAGCATACGAAGTTCATTCCTAGGCTAAGATCAGACCAGACCGAGGGTTGCGGCAGCACATACTGGGCTCCGGCATGTGCTGGTGCTGCATTTTTCTTCGCCGGGTCACCATCATCGGAGCATCGCCGGAGAACATGACCGGCGGCATTGGGGTTCCGACGATCGGGGGGGCCGGGGGGTGTGGCACATGATGTTCAGTGGGTGCTGGTAGTTGGCCCTTATATTGGCCTCCTATCCCTCATCAAACCTCGAGAACTCACACCCCCTTAAAGAGCATTTGAGATTTTACAGGTTTGCTGCTAGTAGCCATTAAAGTGTCTGAAATGGGGACACTTTTCTCAAATGGTCACAAAATCTTGGACACTTCGAGTTTTTAGCTAAATTTTTTTGTGCATGCCAAAAAAAATACAAGGATCACGTCTACAAAGTTTGGGGCCAAAACACCTTCCAAAAAAATTTTAAAAAATCCCAAACCGTAAAAAGTTTAAAAAATCGTGAAAAATTAAAAACGAGTCGTCTTGCCATGAAACTTCACGTGAAGGCTTAAGGGGCCATTGTATGAATTTACAAGCCATAAAAATGGCATTGGCACGCAGAAATATGGCGATGTGCCTAAACCCACCTACCACCCTATCGATCCACGGCTTACACATCCCGTCTCTCTGGCCGACGTAGTGCCCGCCCGCCCGCCCGCTATATTCGCCAGTTGGCTTAGGCATATGGAGTTCATTCCCAGTCTAAGATTGAACCGAACTGAGGGTTGCCACAGCAGGATTAGCAGCACATAGAGGGGGGCCCGGTCGATCCCCGGCTTGCGCATCCCACCCCTCTGGCCAGCTGAGCGCCCGTACGCTCGTTTCATGGGTTGACTTAGGCGTACGGAGTTCATTCCCAGTCTAAGCATACGGTGTTTATTCCCGGTCTAAGATCAAACCGGACCGAGGGTTGCGGTAGCAATTGTTGGGCTCGAGCATTTGCTGGTGCCACATTTTTCTTTGTCGGGGCACCATCGCCGAAGCATCGCCGAAGAACCTAGCCGTCGGCATTGGGGTTCCGACGATCGGGGGGGCCGGGGGGGTGTGCGCACATGATGTGCGATGGGTGCTGGTACTTGGCCCTTATATTGGCCCCCTATCCCTCATCAAAGCTCAAGAACTCACACCCCCTTAAAGAGCATTTGAGATTTTACAGGTTTGTTGCCAGTAGCCATTAAAGTGTCTGAAATGGGGACACTTTTTTTAATTGGTCACAAAATCTTGTACAATTCGAGTTTTAAGCTGAGTTTTTTTGTACATGCCAACAAAAATACAAGGATCACGTCTATGAAGATTGGGGCCAAAACTCCTTCCGAAACAATTTTAAAAAATCCTGAACCGTAAAAAGTTTCGAAAATCGTGAAAAATAGAAAACGAGTCATCTTGGCATGAAACTTCATGTGAAGGCTTAAGGGACCATTGTATGAATTTACAAGCCATAAAAATGGCATTGGCACGTAAAAATATGAAGATGTGCCTAAACCCAACTAACACCCTATCGATCCACGGCCTGTGCATCCCATCTCTCTGGCCGACGTAGTGCCCGCCCTCCGCCTGCCCGCTCGTTTCGTCAGTTGGCTTAGGCATATGGAGTTCATTCCCAGTCTAAGATCAGATCGGCCGAGGGTTGTGGCAGTAGGATCGGCAGCACGCAGAGGGGGACCCGGCCGATCCTCGGCTTGCGCATCCCGCCCCTCTGGCCGGTTGAGCGCCCACACGCTCGTTTCGTGGGTTGACTTAGGCATACGAAGTTCATTCCCAGTCTAAGCATACGGAGTTCATTCCCAGTCTAAGATCGGACCGGACCGACGGTTGCGACAGCACATGCTGGGCATGGGCATGTGCTAGTGCCGCATTTTTCTTCGTCGGGGCACCATCGCTGGAGCATCGCCAGAGAACCTGACCGACGACATTGGGGTTCCGACGATCGGGGGGCCGGGGGGTGTGCGCACATGATGTGTGATGGGTGCTGGTACTTGGCCCTTATATTGGCCCCCTATTGCTCATCAAACCTCGAGAACTCACACCCCCTTAAAGAGCATTTGAGATTTTACAGGTTTGCTGCCCGTAGCCATTAAAGTGTTTGAAATGGGGACGCTTTTTTTGTGCATGCCAACAAAAATACAAGGATCACATCTACTAGGTTTGGGGTGAAAACTCCTTTCAAAAAAATTTTAAAAAATCCTAAACCGTAAAAAGTTTCAAAAATCATGAAAAATAGAAAACGAGTCGTCTTGCCATGAAACTTCACATGAAGGCTTAAGGGACCATTGTATGAATTTACAAGCCATAAAAATGGCATTGGCAGACAGAAATATGAAGATGTGCCTAAGCCCACCTACCACCCTATCGATCCACGGCTTCCGCATCCCGTCTCTCTGACCGGCGTAGTGCCCGCCCACCCGTCCTCCCACTCGTTTCGTCGATTGGCTTAGCCATACGGAGTTCAATCCCAGTCTAAGATCAAACTGGACCAAGGGTTGCGGTAGTAGGATTGGCAGCACGCAAAGGGGGACCCAGCCAATCTCCGACTTGTGCATCCCGCCCCTCTGGCCGGCTGAGCGCCCGCATGCTTGTTTCGTGGGTTAACTTAGGCATACGGAGTTCATTTCCAGTCTAAGCATACGGATTTCATTCCAAGTCTAAGATCAGACCAGACCAAGGGTTACAGTAGCACATGCTGGGCTCGAGATGTGCTGGTGTCGCATTCTTCTTCACCGGGGCACATCACCGGAGCATCGCCGGAGAACCTGACGGGCGGTATTGGGGTACCGACGATCGAAGGGGCCAGGGGGGTGTGCGCACATGATGTGTGATGGGTGCTGGGCCCTTATATTAGCCCCCTATCGCTAATCAAACCTTGAGAACTCACACCCCCTGAAAGAGCATTTGAGATTTTACAGGTTTGCTGCCAGTAGCCATTAAAGTGTCTAAAATGGGGACACTTTTTTCAAATGGTCACAAAATCTTGTACACTTCGATTTTTTAGCTGAATTGTTTTATGCACACCAACAAAAATACAAGGGTCATGTCTACCAAGTCTGGGGCCAAAACACCTTCCAAAAAAATTTTAAAAAATCCCCAACCGCAAAATGTTTCAAAAATCGTGAAAAATAGAAAACAAGTAGTCTTGCCATGAAACTTCACGTGAAGTCTTAAGTGACCATTGTATGAATTTACAAGTCATAAAAATCGCTTTGGCACGTAGAAATATGAAGATGTGCCTAAACCCACCTACCACCCTATCGATCCACGGCTTGCGCATCCCATCTCTCTGGCCGACGGAGCGCCCGCCCGCCCGCCCGCTCACCTGCTCGTTTCGTCGGTTGGCTTAGGCATACAGAGTTCATTCCCAGTCTAAGATTAGACCGGATCGAGGGTTGCGGCAGCAGGATTGACAGCACATAGAAGGGGACCCGGTCGATCCTCGGCTTGCGCATCCCGCCCCTCTGGCAGGCTGAGCACCCGCACGCTCGTTTCGTGGGTTGACTTAGGCATACGAAGTTCATTCCCAGTCTAAGATCGGATCGGACCGAGGGTTACGGCAGCACATGCTTGGCTCGGGCATGTGCTGGTGCCGCATTTTTCTTCGCTGAGGCACCATCGTCGGAGCATTGCTGGAGAACCTAACCGGCAGTTTTGGGGTTCCGGCGATCGGGTGGGCCGGGGGGGCGTACGCACATGATGTGTGATGGGTGCTAGTACTTGGCCCTTATATTGGCCCCATATCCTTCATCAAACCTCGAGAACTCACACTGCTTTAAAGAGCATTTGAGATTTTACAGGTTTGCTGCTAGTAACTATTAAAATGTCTGAAATGGGGACACTTTTTTCAAATGGTCACAAAATCTTGTACACGTTGAGTTTTTAGCTGAATTTTTTTGTGCATGCCAACAAAAATACAAGGATCACGTCTACCAAGTTTGGGGCCAAAACTTCTTCCAAAAAAATTTTAAAAAATCTTGAACCATAAAAAGTTTTGAAAATTGTGAAAAATAGAAAATGAGTCGTCTTGCCGTGAAACTTCACGTGAAGGCTTAAGGGACCATTGTATGAATTTACAAGCCACAAAAATGGCATTGGCATGCAGAAATATGATGGTGTGCCTAAAACCACCTACCACCCTATCGATCCACGGCTTGCGCATCCCGTCTTTCTGGCCGACGTAGTGCCTGCCCGCCTGCCCACCCGCTCGTTTCATCGGTTGGCTTAGGCAGACGGAGTTCATTCCCAGTCTAAGATCGGACCAAACTGAGGGTTGCGGCAGCAGGATTGGTAGCATGCAGAGGGGGACCCGATCGATCCCCGACTTGTGCATCTCGCCCCTCTGGCCGGTTGAGCGCCCGTACGCTCGTTTCGTGGGTTGACTTAGGCATATGGAGTTCATTCCCAGTCTAAGATCGGATCGGACCGAGGGTTGTGGCAGCACATGCTGGGCTCGGGCATGTGCTGGTGCCACATTTTTCTTCGTTGGGGCACCATCGTCAGAGCATCGTCGGAGAACCACCGACGGCATTGGGGTTCCGGCGATCGGGGGGGCCGGAGGGGGTGTACGCACATGATGTGCGATGGGTGCTGATACTTGGCTCTTATATTGGCCCCCTATCCCTTATCAAACCTCAAGAACTCACACCTCCTTAAAGAGCATTTGAGATTTTACAGGTTTGCTGCCAGTAGCCATTAAAGTGTCTGATATGGGGACACTTATTTCAAATGGTCACAAAATCTTTTACACTTTGAGTTTTTAGCTGAATTTTTTTGTGCATGCCAAAAAAAATACAAGGATCACGTCTACCAAGTTTGGGGCCAAAACTTCTTCCAAAAAAATTTTAAAAAATCTCAAACCGTAAAAAGTTTTGAAAATCGTGAAAAATAGAAAACGAGTCGTCTTGCCATGAAACTTCACGTGAAGGCTTAAGGGACCATTGTATTAATTTACAAGCCATAAAAATCGCATTGGCATGCAGAAATATGATGGTGTGCCTAAAACCACCTACCACCGTATCGATCTACGGCTTGTGCATCCCGTCTCTCTGGCCGACTTAGTGCTCGCCCGTCCGCCCGCCCGCCCGCCCGCCCGCCCACTCGTTTCATCGATTGGCTTAGGCATACGAGTTCATTCCCAGTCTAAGATCAGACCAAACAGAGGGTTGCGGCAGTAGGATCGGTAGCATGCAGAGGGGGACCCGGTCGATCCCCGGCTTGCGCATCTCGCTCTTCTGGTCGGCTGAGCGCCCGTACGCTCGTTTCGTGGGTTGACTTAGGCATACGGAGTTCATTCCCAGTCTAAGATCGGATCAGATCGAGGGTTGTGGTAGCACATGCTGGGCTCAGGCATGTGCTGGTGCCACATTTTTCTTCGTCGAGGCACCATCGCCGGAGCATCGTCGGAGAACCACCGACGACATTGGGGTTCCGGCGATCGGGGGGGTCGAAGGGGGTGTACGCACATGATGTGCGATGGGTGCTGGTACTTGAATCATATATTGGCCCCTTATCCCTCATCAAACCTCAAGAACTCACACCCCCTTAAAGAGCATTTGAGATTTTACAGGTTTGCTGTCAGTAGCAATTAAAGTGTCTGATATGGGGACACTTATTTCAAATGGTCACAAAATCTTGTACACTTTGAGTTTTTAGCTGAACTTTTTTGTGCATGCCAACAAAAATACAAGGATCACGTCTACGAAGTTTGGCGTAAAAACTCCTTCCGAAAAAATTCTAAAAAATCCTGAACCGTAAAAAGTTTTAAAAATCGTTAAAAATAGAAAACGAGTAGTCTTGCCATGAAACTTCACGTGAAGGCTTAAGGGACCATTGTATGAATTTCCAAGCCATAAAAATGGGATTGGCATGTAGAAATATGAAGATGTGCGTAAACTCACCTACCACTTTATTGATCGACAGCTTGCACATCCGTCTTTCTGGTTGGCTTAGTGCCCGCTCGACCACCCGCTCGCTCGTTTCATCGGTTGGCTTAGGCATACGGCGTTCATTCCTAGTCTAAGATCAGACTAGATCAAGGGTTGCTACAGCAGGATCGGCAGCACGCAGAGAGGGACCCGACCGATCCCCGGCTTGCCCATCCCGCCCTTCTGGCCGGCTAAGCTCCCGCACGCTCATTTCGTGGGTTGACTTAGGCATACGAAGTTCATTCCCAGTCTAAGATTGGACCGGACAGAGGGTTACGATAGGACATGCTGGGCTCAAGCATGCACCGGTGCCGCATTTTTCTTCACCGGGGCATCATCGCCGGAGAACCTGACTGGCGGCATTGGGGTTCCGACGATCGGGGGGGTCGGGGGGGTGTGCTCACATGATGTCGATGGCTGCTGGTACTTGGCCCTTATATTGGCCCCCTATCCCTCATCAAACCTTGAGAACTCAAACCCCCTTAAAGAGCATTTAAGATTTTATAGGTTTGCTGTCAGTAGGCATTAAAGTGTCTAAAATGGGGACACTTTTTTCAAATGGTCACAAAATCTTGTACACTTCGAGTTTTCAGCTGAATTTTTTTGTGCATGCCAAAAAAATACAAGGATCACATCTACCAAGTTTGGCTCCAAAACTACTTTCGAAAAAATTTTAAAAAATCTCAAACTGCAAAAAGTTTTGAAAATCGTGAAAAATAGAAAACGAGTCGTCTTGCCATGAAACTTCACGGGAAGGCTTAAGGGACCAATGTATGAATTTCCAAGCCATAAAAATGGCATTGGCACATAGAGATATGAAGATGTGCCTAAACCCACCTACCACCCTATCGATCCACGGTTAGCGCATCCCGTCTCTCTGGTCGGCGTAGTGCCCACCCGCCCGCTCGTTTCGTCGGTTGGCTTAGGTATACGGAGTTCATTCCCTGTCTAAGATCAAACCAAATCGAGGGTTGCGGTAGCAGGATCGACAGAGGGGGACCCGACCAATTCTTGGCTTGCGCATCCCACCCCTTTGGCCGGTTGAACGCCCGCACGCTCGTTTTATGGGTTGACTTAGGCATACGGAGTTCATTCCCAGTCTAAGCGTACGGAGTTCATTCCCAGTCTAAGATCGGATCGGACTGAGGGTTGTGACAGCACATGCTGCGCTCGGGCATGTGCTGGTGCCTCATTTTTCTTTGTCGGGGCACCATCACCGAAGCATCGTCAGAGAACCTGACGGGCGACATTTGGGTTCCGATGATTGGTGGGACCGAGGGGGGTGTGTGCACATGATGTGTGATGGGTGCTGGTACTTGGTCCTTATACTGGCCCCCTATCCCTCATCAAACCTCGAGAACTCATACCCCCTTAAAGAGCATTTGAGATTTTACAGGTTTGCTGCCAGTAGCCATTAAAGTGTCTGAAGTGGGGACACTTTTTTCAAATGGTCACAAAATCTTGTACACTTCGAGTTTTTAGCTGAATTTTTTTGTGCATGCCAACAAAAATGCAAGGATCCCGTCTCTCTGGCCGGTGTAGTGCCCACTGTCCGCCCACCCGCTCGTTTCCTCGGTTGCCTTTGGCATACAGAGTTCATTCCCAATCTAAGATCACACCAGATCGAGGGTTACGACAGCAGGATCGGCAGCACGTAGAGGGGGACCCGACCGATCCCCGACTTGCGCATCCCGCCCCTGGTCGGCTGAGCGCCCGCACGCTCGTTTTGTGGGTTGACTTAGGCATACGGAGTTCATTCCCAGTCTAAGATCAGACCAGACCGAGGGTTGCGGTAGCACATGTTGGGTCGGGCATGTGCTGGTGCCGCATTTTTCTTTATCGGGGCACCATCGTCGAAAAACTTGACCAGCGGCATTGGGGTTTCGGCGATCGGGGGGGCCGGGGGGGTGTACGCACATGATGTGCGATGGGTGCTGGTACTTGGCCCTTATATTGGCTCGCTATCCCTCATCAAACCTTGAGAACTCACACACCCTTAAAAACCATTTGAGATTTTATAGGTTTGCTACCAGTAGCCATTAAAGTGTGTGAAATGTGGACACTTTTTTCAAATGGTCACAAAATCTTGTACACTTTGAGTTTTGAGCTGAATTTTTTTGTGCATGCCAACAAAAATACAAGGATCATGTCTACCAAGTTGGGGCAAAAACTCCTTCCACAAAAATTTTAAAAAATCCCGAACCGCAAAAAGTTTTGAAAATCCTGAAAAATAGAAAACGAGTCGTCTTGCCATGAAACTTCACGTGAAGGCTTAAGGGACCATTGTATGAATTTACAAGCCATAAAAATGGCATTGGCATGTAGAAATATGAAGATGTGCCTAAACCCACCTACCACCCTATCGATCCACGGCTTGCGCATCCCGTCACTCTGGCCGACGTAGTGCCTACCCGCCCGCCCGCTCGTTTCGTCGGTTGGCTTAGGCATACGAGTTCATTCCCAGTCTAAGATGAGGCTAGATCGAGGGTCACGGTAGTAGGATCGGTAGCACGTAGATGGGGACCCGGCCGATCTCCGGCTTGCGCATTCCGCCCCTCTGGCCGACTGAGCACCCACACGCTCGTTTCATGGGTTGACTTAGGCATACGGAGTTCATTCCCAGTCTAAGCATACAGAGTTTATTCCCAGTCTAAGATCGGACCAGACCGAGGGTTGCGGCAGCACATGCTGGGCTCGGGCATGTGCTGGTGCCACATTTTTTTTTGCCAGGGCACCATCGTCGGAGAACCTGACCGACGGCATTGGGGTTCCGGTGATCAGAGGGCCGGGGGGGTTTGCGCACATGATGTGCCATGGGTGCTGGTACTCGGCCCTTATATTGGCCCCCTATCCCTTATCAATCCTCGAGAACTCACACCCCTTAAAGAGCATTTGAGATTTTGCAGGTTTGCTGCTAGTAGCCATTAAAGTGTCTGAAATGGGGACACTTTTTTCAAATGGTCACAAAATCTTGTACACTTCAAGTTTTTAGCTGAATCTTTTTGTGCATGCCAACAAAAATACAAGGATCCCGTCTAAAATGTTTTGGGCCAAAACACCATCCAAAAAAATTTTAAAAAATCCCGAACCACAAAAAGTTTTAAAAATCACGAAAAATAGAAAACGAGTCGTCTTGCCATGAAACTTCACTTGAAGGCTTAAGGGACCATTGTATGAATTTACAAGCCATTAAAACGGCATTGGCATGTAGAAATATGAAGATGTGAGTAAACTCACCTACAACCCTATCAATCCACGACTTGCGCATCCCGTCTCTCTGGCCGGCGTAGTGCCCGCCCACCCGTCTGCCTGCTCGTTTCGTCGGTTGGCTTAGGCATACGTAGTTCATTCCCAGTCTAAGATTAGACCAGATCGAGGGTTGCAGTAGTAGGATCAACAGCACGCAGAGGGGGACCCGACTGATCCCCGGCTTACGCATCCCGCCCCTCTGGCCAGCTGAGCGCCCACATGCTCGTTTCATGGGTTGACTTAGGCATAGGGAGTTCATTCCCAGTCTAAGATTGAATTGAACTGAGGGTTACAGCAGTAGAATCAGCAGCATGCAGAGGGGGACCTGGTCGATCCTCGGCTTGCGCATCCCGCCCCTCTGGCAAGTTGACCACCCGCATGCTCGTTTCGTGGGTTGCTTTAGGCATACGGAGTTCATTCCCAGTCTAAGCATATGGAATTCCTTCCCAGTCTAACATCGGACCAGACCGAGGGTTGTAACAGCACATGCTGGGCTCGAGCATGTGCTGGCACCGCATTTTTCTTCATCGGGGCACCATCGTCAGAAAATCATCGGAGAACCTGACCGGTGGCATTGAGGTTTCGGCGATCGGGGGGCCGGGTGGGTGTGGGCACAAGATGTGCGATGGGTGCTAGTACTTGGCCCTTACATTGGCCCCCTATCCCTCATCAAACCTCGAGAACTCACACCCCCTTAAAGAGCATTTGAGATTTTACAGGTTTGCTACCAGTAGCAATTAAAGTGTTTAAAATGGGGACACTTTTTTCAAATGGTCACAAAATCTTGTACACTTCTAGTTTTTAGCTGAATATTTTTGTGCATGCCAACAAAAATACAAGGATCACATCTACCACGTTTGGGGCCAAAACTCCTTTCGAAAAAATTTTATAAAATCTTGAACCGCAAAAAGTTTCAAAAATCATGAAAAATAGAAAACGAGTCGTCTTGCCATGAAACTTCACGTAAGGCTTAAAGGACCATTGTATGAATTTACAAGCCATAAAAATGGCATTGGCACACAGAAATATGAAGATGTGCCTAAACGCACCTACCACCCTATCGATCCATAGCTTGCGCATCCCGTCTCTCTGGCCGGCGTAGTGCCCCCCACCCACCCGTTCATTTCTTCGGTTGGCTTAGGCATACGGAGTTCATTCCCAGTCTAACTTCAGACCGGATAGAAGGTTTTGACAGTAGGATCGGCAGCACGCAGAGGAGGACCCGGTCGATCCTCGGCTTACGCATCCCACCCCTCTGGCCGGCTGAGCGCCCGCACGCTCGATTCGTGGGTTGACATGGGCATACGAAGTTGATTCCCAGTCTAAGCATACAAAGTTCATTCCCAGTCTAAGATCAGACCAGACCGAGGGTTGTGGTAGCACATGCTGGGCTCGAGCATGTGCTGGTGCCGTATTTTTCTTCACCGGAGCACCATCGTCGGAGAACCTTACCGGCGACATTGGGGTTCCGACGATCGGGGGGCCCGAGGGGGGTGTGCGCAGATGATGTGCGGTGGGTGCTGGTACTTGGCCCTTATATTGGCCCCCTATCCCTCATCAAACCTCGAGAACTCACACCCCCTTAAAGAGCATTTGAGATTTTATAGGTTTGCTGCCAGTAGGCATTAAAGTGTCTGAAATGGGGACACTTTTTTCAAATGGTCACAAAATCTTGTACACTTTGAGTTTTTAGCTGAATTGTTTTGTGCATGCCAAAAAAAATACAAGGATTGTGTCTGCCGAGTTTGGGGCCTAAACTCCTTCTGAAAAAATTTTAAAAAATCTCGAACCGTAAAAAGTTTCTAAAATCATGAAAAATAGAAAATGAGTCATCTTGCCATCAAACTTCACGTGAAGGCTTAAGGGACCATTGTATGAATTTACAAGCCATAAAAATGGCATTGGCATGCAGAAATATGAAGATGTACCTAAACCCACCTACCACCCTATCGATCCACGACCTGCGCATCCCTTCTCTCTGGCCGGCGTAGTGCCCACCCGTCCGCTCGTTTCGTCGGTTGGCTTAGGCATACAGAGTTCATTCCCAGTCTAAGATCGGATCAGATCGAGGGTTGTAGTAGCAGGATCGACAGCACGCAGAGGGGGACCCAGCCGATCCCCGACTTGCGCATCCCGCCCCTCTGGCCGGCTGAGCCCCCGTACGCTCGTTTCGTGGGTTGACTTAGGCATACGGAGTTCATTCCCAGTCTAAGATCAGAGTAGATCGAGGGTTGCGGCAGCACATGCTGGGCTCGAGCGTGTGCTGGTGCCATATTTTTCTTCGTCGAGACACCATTGATGGAGAACTTGACTGGCGGCATTGGGGTTCCGGCGATCAGGGGGGGCGGCGGGGGTGTGCACAGGATGTGCGTTGGGTGTTGGTACTTAGCCCTTATATTGGCCCCCTATCCCTCATCAAACCTCGAGAACTCACACCCCCTTAAAGAGCATTTTAGATTTTATAGGTTTGCTGCCAGTAGCTATTAAAGTGTCTGAAATGGGGACACTTTTTTCAGATGGTCACAAAATCTTGTACACTTTGAGTTTTTAGCTAAATTGTTTTGTGCATGCCAAAAAAAATACAAGGATTGTGTCTGCCGAGTTTGGGGCCTAAACTCCTTCTGAAAAAATTTTAAAAAATCTTGAACCGTAAAAAGTTTCTAAAATCATGAAAAATAGAAAATGAGTCATCTTGCCATCAAACTTCACGTGAAGGCTTAAGGGACCATTGTATGAATTTACAAGCCATAAAAATGGCATTGGCATGCAGAAATATGAAGATGTACCTAAACCCACCTACCACCCTATCGATCCACGACCTGCGCATCCCTTCTCTCTGGCCGGCGTAGTGCCCACCCGTCCGCTCGTTTCGTCGGTTGGCTTAGGCATACAGAGTTCATTCCCAGTCTAAGATCGGATCAGATCGAGGGTTGTTGTAGCAGGATCGACAGCACGCAGAGGGGGACCCGGTCGATCCCCGACTTGCGCATCCCGCCCCTCTGGCCGGCTGAGCCCCCGTACGCTCGTTTCGTGGGTTGACTTAGGCATACGGAGTTCATTCCCAGTCTAAGATCAGAGTAGATCGAGGGTTGCGGCAGCACATGCTGGGCTCGAGCGTGTGCTGGTGCCATATTTTTCTTCGTCGAGACACCATTGATGGAGAACCTGACTGGCGGCATTGGGGTTCCGGCGATCGGGGGGCGGCGGGGGTGTGCACAGGATGTGCGTTGGGTGTTGGTACTTAGCCCTTATATTGGCCCCCTATCCCTCATCGAACCTCGAGAACTCACACCCCCTTAAAGAGCATTTTAGATTTTATAGGTTTGCTGCCAGTAGCTATTAAAGTGTCTGAAATGGGGACACTTTTTTCAAATGGTCACAAAATCTTGTACACTTTGAGTTTTTAGCTAAATTGTTTTGTGCATGCCAAAAAAAATACAAGGATTGTGTCTGCCGAGTTTGGGGCCTAAACTCCTTCTGAAAAAATTTTAAAAAATCTTGAACCGTAAAAAGTTTCTAAAATCATGAAAAATAGAAAATGTGTCATCTTGCCATCAAACTTCACGTGAAGGCTTAAGGGACCATTGTATGAATTTACAAGCCATAAAAATGGCATTGGCATGCAGAAATATGAAGATGTACCTAAACCCACCTACCACCCTATCGATCCACGGCCTGCGCATCCCTTCTCTCTGGCGGGCATAGTGCCCACCCGCCCGCTCGTTTTGTCGGTTGGCTTAGGCATACAGAGTTCATTCCCACTCTAAGGTCGGATCAGACCGAGGGTTGTAGCAGCAGGATCGACAGCACGCAGAGGGGGACCCGGCTGATCCCCGACTTGCGCATCCCGCCCCTCTGGCCGGCTGAGCGCCCATATGCTCGTTTCGTGGGTTGACTTAGGCATACGGAGTTCATTCCCAATCTAAGATCAGAGTAGATCGAGGGTTGCGACAGCACATGCTGGGCTCGGGCATGTGCTGGTGCCATATTTTTCTTCGTCGAGACACCATTGATGGAGAACCTGACTGGCGGCATTGGGGTTCCGGCAATCAGGGGGGGCGGCAGGGGTGTGCACAGGATGTGCGTCGGGTGCTGGTACTTGGCCCTTATATTGGCCCCCTATGCCTCATCAAACCTCAAGAACTCACACCTCCTTAAAGAGCATTTGAGATTTTACAGGTTTGCTGCCAGTAGCCATTAAAGTGTCTGAAATGGGGACACTTTTTTCAAATGGTCACAAAATCTTGTACACTTCATGTTTTTAGCTGAAAGTTATTGTGCATGCCAAAAAAAACCCAAGGATCACGTCTACCAGGTTTCGGGCCAAAACTCCTTCCGAAAAATTTTTAAAAAATCTCGAACCGTAAAAAGTTTTGAAAATCCTGAAAAATAGAAAACGGGTCATCTTGCCATGAAAGTTCACGTGAAGGCTTAAGGGACCATTGTATGAATTTACAAGCCATAAAAATGGCATTGACATGTAGAAATATGAAGATGTGCCTGAACCCACCTACCACCTGATCGATCCACGGCTTGCGCATCCCGTCTTTCTGGCCGACGTAGTGCCCGACGGCCCGTCCGCCCGTACGTTTCATCGATTGGCTTAGGCATACGGAGATCATTCCCAGTCTAAGATCAAACCAGACCGAAGGTTGTGGCTGCAGGCTCAACAGCATGCAAAGGGGGACCCGACCGATCCCCGGCTTGCGTATCCCGCCCATCTGGCCGGCTGAGCGCCCGCACGCTCGTTCCATGGGTTGACTTAGGCATATGGAGTTCATTCCCAGTCTAAGCATATGGAGTTCACTCCCAGTCTAAGATCAGACCAGACAGAGGGTTGCGGCAACATATACTAGGCTCAGGCATGTGCTGGTGCTGCATTTTTCTTCGTCGGGGCACCATCGCCAGAGGATTGCCGAAGAACCTGTCCGACGGGATTGGGGTTCCGACGATCGGGGGGCGGGGGGGGTGTGCGCACCTGATGTGCGATGGGTGCTGGTACTTGGCCCTTATATTGGCACCCTATCCCTCATCAAACCTCGAGAACTTACACCCCCTTAAAGAGCATTTGAGATTTTACAGGTTTGCAGCTAGTAGCCATTAAAGTGTCTAAAATGGGGATGCTTTTTTCAAATGGTCACAAAATCTTGTACACTTCGAGTTGTTAGCTGAATTTTTTTGTGCATGCCAGCGAAAATACAAGGAACACGTCTACATGTTTGGGGCCAAAACACTATCCGAAAAAATTTTAAAAAATCTCGAACCGCAAGAAGTTTCAAAAATCATGAAAAATAGAAAACGACTCGTCTTGCCATGAAACTTCCCGTGAAGGCTTAAGGGACCATTGTATGAATTTACAAGCCATAAAAATGGCATTGGCACATAGAAATATGAAGACGTGCCTAAACCCACCTAGCACCCTATCGATCCACGGCTTGCGCATCCCATCTCTGGCCGGCGTAGTGCCCGCCCGCCCGCCCATTTCGTCGGTTGGCTTAGGCATACGGAGTTCATTCCTAGTCTAAGATTGAATCGGATTGAGGATTGCAGTAGCAGGATCGGCAGCACGCAGATGGGGACCCGATCGGTCCCCGACTTGCGCATCCCGCCCCTCTGGCCGGCTGAGCGCCTGCACGCTCGTTTCGTGGGTTGACTTAGGCATACAGAGTTCATTCCCAGTCTAAGCATTCAGAGTTCCTTCCCAGTCTAAGATCGGACCAGACCGATGGTTGCGACAGCACATGCTAGGCTCGGGCATGTGCTGGTGCTGCATTTTTCTTCGTCGGGGCACCATCGTCGAAAAATCATTGGAGAACCTGATCAGTGGCATTGGGGTTTTGGCGGTCGGGGGGCCAGGGGGTGTGGGCACATGATGTGCGATGGGTGCTTGTACTTGGCCCTTATATTGGCCCCCTATCCCTCTTCAAACCTCGAGAACTCACACCCCCTTAAAGAGCATTTGAGATTTTACAGGTTTGTTGCCAGTAGCCATTAAAGTGTCTAAAATGGGGACACTTTTTTCAAATGGTCACAAAATCTTGTACACTTCGTGTTTTTGGCTGAATTTTTTTTGCATTCCAACAAAAATTCAAGGATCACGTCTACCAAGTTTTGGGCCAAAACTCCTTCCGAAAAAAATTTAAAAAATTCCGAACCACAAAAAGTTTGGAAAATCATGAAAAATAGAAAACGAGTCGTCCTGCCATGAAACTTCACGTGAAGGCTTAAGGGACCATTGTATGAATTTACAAGCCATAAAAATGGCATTGGCATGTAGAAATATAAAGATGTGCCTAAACTCACCTACCACCCTATCGCCCCACGGCTTGCGCATCCCGTCTCTCTGGCCGGCGTAGTGCCCGCCCGCTCACCCGCTCGTTTCGTCTGTTGGCTTAGGCATACGGAGTTCATTCCCAGTCTAAGATCGAATTGAACTGAGGGTTGCAGCAGCAGGATCAGCAGCATGCAGAGGAGGACCCGATCGATCCCTGGCTTGCGCATCCTGCCCCTCTGGCCAGTTGACTACCCGCATGCTCGTTTCATGGGTTGCCTTAGCCATACGGAGTTCATTCCCAGTCTAAGCATATGGAGTTCCTTCCCAGTCTAAGATCTGACCGGATAGAGGGTTGCGGCAGCAGGATCGGCAGCACGCAGAGGGGGACCCGGTCGATCCCTGGCTTGCGCATCCCGCCCCTATGGCCAGTTGACCACCCGCATGCTCGTTTTGTGGGTTGCCTTAGGCATACGGAGTTCACTCCCAGTCTAAGCATATGGAGTTCCTTCCCAGTCTAATAGCGTACCAGACCGAGGGTCGCAACAGCACATGCTGGGCTCGAGAATGTGCTGGTGTCGCATTTTTCTTCATCAGGGCACCATCATCGAAAAATCGTCGGAGAACCTGACCGGCGGCATTGGGGTTTCGGCGATCGGGGGGCCGGGGGGTGTGGGCACATGATGTGCGATGGGTGCTAGTACTTGGCCCTTATATTGGCCCCCTATCCCTCATCAAACCTCGAGAAGTCACACCCCCTTAAAGAGCATTTGAGATTTTATAGGTTTGCTACCAGTAGCTATTAAAGTGTCTGAAATGGGGACACTTTTTTCAAATGGTCACAAAATCTTGTACACTTCTAGTTTTTAGCTGAATTTTTTTGTGCATGCCAACAAAAATACAAGGATCACGTCTACCAAGTTTGGGGCCAAAACTCCTTCCGAAAAAAATTTAAAAAATCTTGAACCACAAAAAGTTTCAAAAATCATGAAAAATAGAAAACGAGTCGTCTTGCCATGAAACTTCACGTAAGGCTTAAAGGACCATTGTATGAATTTACAAGCCATAAAAATCGCATTGGCACACTGAAATATGAAGATGTGCCTAAACCCACCTAGCACTCTATCTATCCACGGCTTGCGCATCTCGTCTCTCTGGCCGACGTAGTGCCCGCCTGCCTGCCCTCTCATTTCTTCTGTTGGCTTAGGCATACAGAGTTCATTCCCAGTCTAACTTTAGATCTGATAGAGGGTTACGACAGTAGGATCGGCAGCACGCAGAGGAGGACCCGACCGATCCTCGGCTTGCGCATCCTGCCCCTCTGGCCAGCAGAGCACCCGCACGGTCGATTCGTGGGTTGACTTGGGCATACGAAGTTGATTCCCAGTCTAAGCATACAGAGTTCATTCCCAGTCTAAGATCAGACCAGACCGAGGGTTGTGGTAGCACATGCTGGGCTCGAGCATGTGCTGGTGCCGTATTTTTCTTCACCGGAGCACCATCGCCGGAGAACCTGACCGGCGACATTGGGGTTCCGACGATCGGGGGGCCCGGGGGGGGTGTGCGCAGATGATGTGCGGTGGGTGCTGGTACTTGGCCCTTATATTGGCCCCCTATCCCTCATCAAACCTCGAGAACTCACACCCCCTTAAAGAGCATTTGAGATTTTATAGGTTTGCTGCCAGTAGCCATTAAAGTGTCTGAAATGGGGACACTTTTTTCAAATGGTCACAAAATCTTGTACACTTTGAGTTTTTAGCTGAATTGTTTTGTGCATGCCAAAAAAAATACAAGGATTGTGTCTGCCGAGTTTGGGGCCTAAACTCCTTCTGAAAAAATTTTAAAAAATCTCGAACCGTAAAAAGTTTCTAAAATCATGAAAAATAGAAAATGAGTCATCTTGCCATCAAACTTCACGTGAAGGCTTAAGGGACCATTGTATGAATTTACAAGCCATAAAAATGGCATTGGCATGCAGAAATATGAAGATGTACCTAAACCCACCTACCACCCTATCGATCCACGGCCTGCACATCCCTTCTCTCTGGCCGGGGTGGTGCCCGCCCGCCCACTCGTTTCGTCGGTTGGCTTAGGCATACGGAGTTAATTCCCAGTCAAAGATTGGACTAGACTGAGGGTTGCTGCAGTACGCATACGGAGTTCATTCCCAGTCTAAGATCTGACCGGATCAGCAATAGGATAGGCAGCACATAGAGGGGGACCCAACCGATCTCCGGCTTGCGCATCCCGCCCTTCTGGCTGGCTGAGCGCCCGCACGGTCGTTTCATGGGTTGACTTAGGCATACGGAGTTCATTCCCAGTCTAAGCATATGGAGTTCATTCCCAGTCTAAGATCAGATCAGACCGAGGGTTGCGGTAGCACATGCTGGGCTCGGGCATGTGCTGGGGTCGCATTTTTCTTCGTCGGGGAACCATTGCAAGAGCATCGCTGGAGAACATGACCCGCAGCATTGGTGTTCCGGCAATCGAAGGGGTCGAAGGGGGTATACGCACATGATGTGCAATGGGTACTGGTACTTGGCCCTTATATTGGCCACCTATCCCTCATCAAACCTCGAGAACTCACACCCCCTTAAAGAGCATTTGAGATTTTACAGGTTTGCTGCCAGTAGCCATTAAAGTGTCTAAAATGAGGACACTTTTTTCAAATGGTCACAAAATCTTGTACACATCGAGTTTTTAGCTGAAATTTTTTGTGCATGCCAAAAAAAATACAATGATCACGTCTACCAAGTTTGGGGTAAAAACTCCATCCGAAAAAATTTTAAAAAATCCCGAACCACAAACGGTTTCAAAAATCATGAAAAATAGAAAATGAGTCATCTTGCCATGAAACTTCATGTGAAGGCTTAAGGGACCATTGTATGAATTTACAAGCCATAAAATGGTATTGGCACACAGAAATATGAAGATGTGCCAAAACCCACCTACCACCATATCGATCCATGGCTTGCGCATCCCGTCTCTCTGGCTGGCGTAGTGCCGCCCGCCCGCCCGCACGCTCGTTTCGTCGGTTGGCTTAGGCACACGGAGTTCATTCCCAGTCTAAGGTCGGATCAGACCGACAGCAGGATCTGCAGCATGCAGAGGGGGACCCAGCCAATCCCCGATTTGCGCATCACGCCCCTCTGGCCGATTGAGCGCCCGTACGCTCGTTTCGTGGGTTGACTTAGCATTGCGGAGTTTATTCCCAGTCTAAGATCGGACCAGACCGAGGGATGCGACAGCACATGCTAGGCTCGGGCATGTGCTGGTGCCACATTTTTCTTCGCCGGGGCACCATCGTCGGAGCATCACCGGAGAACCTGACCGACGGCATTTGGGTTCCGGCGATCGGGGGGGCCGGGGGGTGTGCGCACATGATGTGCGATGGGTGCTGGTACTTAGCCCTTATAATGGCCCCCTATCCCTCATCAAACCTCAAGAACTCACACCCCTTAAAGAGCATTTCATATTTTACAGGTTTGCTGCCAGTAGCCATTAGAGTGTCTGAAATGGGCACACTTTTTTCAAATGGTCACAAAATCTTGTACACTTCGAGTTTTTACCTGAATTTTTTTGTGCGTGCCAATAAAAATACAAGGATTATGTCTACCAAGTTTTGGCCAAAAGTCCTTTCAAAAAAATTAAAAAAAATCCCGAACCGCAAAAAGTTTTGAAAATCGTGAAAAATAGAAAATGAGTCCTCTTGCCATGAAACTTCACGTGAAGGCTTAAGGGACCATTGTATGAATTTACAAGAAATAAAAATGGCATTGGCAAGCAGAAATATGAAGATGTGCCTAAACCCACCTACCACCCTATCGATCCACGGCTTGCGCATCCCGTCTCTCTGGCCAACGTAGTGCTCGCCCGCCCACCCACTCGTTTCGTCGGTTGGCTTAGGCATACGGAGTTCATTCCCAGTTTAAGATCAGTCCAGACTGAGGGTTGCAGCAGCACATGCTGGGCTCGGGCAGGTGCTGGTGCCACATTTTTCTTCGCAGGGGCATGATCGCCGAAGAACCTGACCGGCGGCATTGGGGTTCCGGCGATCGGGGGGGCCAGGGGGGTGTGCGCACATGATGTGCGATGGGTGCTGGTACTTGGCCCTTATGTTGGCCCCCTATCCCTCATCAAACCTTGAGAACTCACACCCCCTTAAAGAGCATTTGAGATTTTACAGGTTTGCTGCCAGCAGCCATTAAACTGTCTGAAATGTGGACATTTTTTTCAAATGGTCACAAAATCTTATACACTTTGAGTTTTTAGCTGAATTTTTTGTGCATGCCAAAAAAAATACCAGGATCATGTCTACCAAGTTTGGGGTCAAAACACCTTCCAAAAAAATTTTAAAAAATGTCGAACCGAAAAAAGTTTGGAAAATCATGAAAAATAGAAAACGAGTCGTCTTGCCATTAAACTTCAGGTGAAAGCTTAAGGGACCATTGTAAGAATTTACAAGCCATAAAAATGGCATTGGCACGCAGAAATATGAAGATGTGCCTAAACCCACCAACCACCCTATCAATCCACGGCTTGCGCATCTCGTCTTTCTGGCCGACGTAGTGCCCGACCGCCTACCCGCCTGTTCGTTTCGTCGGTTGGCTTAGGCATACAGAGTTCATTCCCAGTCTAAGATTGGACCAAACCGAGGGTTGTTGCAGCAGGATCAACAGCACACAGAGGGGGACCCGACCGATACCTGGCTTGCGCATCCCGCACCTCTGGCCGGTTGAGCGCCCGTACGCTCGTTTCGTGGGTTGACTTAGGCATACAGAGTTCATTCCCAGTCTAAGCATACGAAGTTCATTCCTAGTCTAAGATCGGACCGAATCGAGGATTGCGGCAGCACATGCTATGCTCGAGCATGTGCTGGTGTCACATTTTTCTTCGTCGAGGCACCATCGCCGGAGCATCGTCGGAGAACCTGACCCGCGGCGTTGGGGTTCCAGCGATCGAGGGGGCCGGGGGGTGCACGCACATGATGTGCGATGGGTGCTGGTACTTGGCCCTTAAATTGGCCTCCTATCCCTCATCAAACCTCGAGAACTCACACCCCCTTAAAGAGCATTTGAGATTTTACAGGTTTGCTGCCAGTAGCCATTAAAGTGTCTGAAATGGGGACACTTTTTTCAAATGGTCACAAAATCTTGTACACTTCGAGTTTTTAGCTGAAATTTTTTATGCATGCCAACAAAAATATAAGGATCACGTCTACCAGCTTTGGGGCCAAAACTCCTTTTAAAAAAATTTTAAAAAATCTCAAACCGTAAAAAGTTTCAAAAATCGTGAAAAATAGGAAACGAGTCATCTTGCCATGAAACTTCACATGAAGGCTTAAGGGACCATTGGATGAATTTACAAGCCATAAAAATGACATTGGCATGCAGAAATATAAAGATGTGCCTAAACCCACCTACCACCCTATCGATCCACGGCTTACGCATCCCGTCTCTCTGGCCGACGTAGTGCCCACTCGGTCGTCCGCCCACTCGTTTCATCGGTTGGCTTAGGTATACAGAGTTCATTAATAGTCTAAGATCAGATCGGACCGTAGCAGGATCGACAGCACGCCCGCCCGCCCGTCCGCTCATTTCATCGGTTGGCTTAAGCATACGGAGTTCATTCCCAGTCTAAGATCGGGCTGGACCAGCAATAGGATCGGTAGATGTAGAGGAGGACCCAGCCGATCCCCGACTTGAGCATCACGCCCTTCTGGCCGGCTGAGCGCCCACACGCTCGTTTCGTCGGTTTACTTAGGCAAACAGAGTTCATTCCCAATCTAAGCATGAGGAGTTCATTCCCAGTCTAAGATCGGACCGGAAAAAGGGTTGCGGCAGCACATGCTGGGCGTGGGCATGTGCTGGTGCCGCATTTTTCTTCGTAGGGGCACCATCGTCGGAGCATCTTCGGAAAACCTGACCGGCGGTAATGGGGTTCCAGCGATCGGAGGGGCCGGGGGGGTGTGCGCACATGATGTGCGATGGGTGCTGGTACTTGGCCCATATATTGTCCCCCTATCCCTCATCAAACCTCAAGAACTCTCACCCCCTTAAAGAGCATTTGAGATTTTACAGGTTTGCTGCCAGTAGCAATTAAAGTGTCTAAAATGGGGACACTTTTTTCAAATGGTCACAAAATCTTCTACACTTCGAGTTTTTAGCTGAATTTTTTTGTGCATGCCAATAAAAATACAAGGGTCACGTCTACCAAGTTTGGGGCCAAAACTCCTTCCGAAAAAATTTTAAAAAATCTGAACCTCAAAAAGTTTTAAAAATCGTGAAAAATAAAAAACGAGTCGTCTTGCCATGAAACTTCACGTGAAGGCTTGAGGGACCATTGTATGAATTTAGAAGCCATAAAAATGGCATTGGCATGCAAAAATATGAAGATGTGCCTAAACCCACCTACCACCCTATCAATCCACGGCTTGCGCGTCCCGTCTCTCTGGCTGGCGTAGTGCCCGCCCGCCCGTCCGCCCGCTCGTTTGGTCGATTGGTTTAGGCATACAGAGTTCATTCCTAGTCTAAGATCAGACCAGACTGAGGGTTGCGACAACAGGATCAACATCATGGAAAGGGGGACCCGACTGATCCTCGGCTTGCGCATCCCACCCCTCTGGCTGGCTGAGCGCCTGAACGCTCGTTCCGTGGGTTGACTTAGGCATACGGAGTTCATTCCCAGTCTAAGATCAGACCGGACCGAGGGTTGCAGCAGCACATGCTAGGCTCGGGCATGTGCTGGTGCCAAATTTTTTTTCACCAAGGCACCATCGTCGGAGCACCGCCGGAGAACTTGACCGGCGGCATTGGGGTTCCGGTGATCGGGGGGCCCGGGGGGAGTGCCCACATGATGTGTGATGGGTGCTGGTACTTGGCCCTTATATTGGCCCCCTATCCCTCATCAAACCTCAAGAACTCACACCCCCTTAAAGACCATTTTAGATTTTATAGGTTTGCTGCCAGTAGCTATTAAAGTGTCTGAAATGGGGACACTTTTTTCAAATGGTCACAAAATCTTGTACACTTCGAGTTTTTAGCTGAATTTTTTTGTGCATGCCAACAAAAATACAAGGATCACCTCTAGCAAGTTTGGGGCCAAAAATCCTTTTGAAATAATTTTAAAAAATCCCAAACCGCAAAAAGTTTCAAAAATCATAAAAAATAGAAAACGAGTCGTCTTGCCATGAAACTTCACATGAAGGCTTAAGGGACCATTGTATGAATTTACAAGCCATAAAAATGGCGTTGGCACACAAAAATATGAAGTTGTTCCTAAACCCAACTACCACCCTACCGATCCACGGCTTGCGCATCCCGTCTCTCTGGCCGGCGTAGTGCCCGCCTGCTCGCCCGCTCGTTTCATCGGTTGGCTTAGGCATACGGAGTTCATTCCCAATCTAAGATTGGACCGCACCGGTAGTAGGATCGGCAGCACACAGAGGGGGACCTGATCGATCCCCAGCTTGCGCATCCTGCCCCTCTGGCCGGTTGAACGCCCACACGCTCGTTTCTTGGGTTGACTTAGGCATACAAAATTCATTCCCAGTCTAACCATACGGTGTTCATTCCCAGTCTAAGATCGGACCAGACCGAGGGTTGCGGCAGCACATGCTGGGCTCGGGCATGTGCTGGTGCCACATTTTTCTTCGCCGAGGCACCATCATCAGAGCATCATCGGAGAACCTGACCGACGACATTGAGGTTCCGACAATCGGGGGGGCCGACGGGAGGTGTGCGCACATGATGTGCGATGGGTGCTGGTACTTTATCCCTTATATTGGCCCCCTATCCCTCATCAAACCTCGAGAACTCACACCCCCTTAAAGAGCATTTGAGATTTTACAGGTTTGCTGCCAGTAGCCATTAAAGTGTCCGAAATGGGGACACTTTTTTCAAATGCTCACAAAATCTTGTACACTTTGAGTTTTTAGCTGAATTTTTTTGTGCATGCCAACAAAAATACAAAGATCATGTCTAACAAGTTTGGTACCAAAAATCCTTCAAAAAAAATTTTTAAAAATCCTGAACCACAAAAGGTTTTGAAAATCGTGAAAAATAGAAAACGAGTCGTCTTGCCATGAAACTTCACGTGAAGGCTTAAGGGACCATTGTATGAATTTACAAGCCATAAAAATGGCATTGGCATGCAGAAATATGAAGATGTGCCTAAACCCACCTACCACCCTATCGATCCATGGCTTGCGCATCCCATCTCTCTGGCCGACGTAGTGCCTGCCCGCCCGCCCGCTCATTAGATTGGTTGGCTTAGGCATACGAAGTTCATTCCCAGTCCAAGATCAGATCGGATGAAAGGTTGCGGTAGCACGCAAAGGGGGACCCGGCTGATCCCCGGCTTTCGCATCTCGCCCCTCTGGACGGCTGAGCGCCCGCACGCTCGTTTCGAGGGTTGACTTCGGCATACGAAGTTCATTCCCAGTCTAACCATACAGAGTTCATTCCCAGTCTAAGATCGGACCAGACCGAGGGTTGCGGCAGCACATGCTGGGCTCGGGCATGTGCTGGTGTCGTATTTTTTTTCGCCGGGGCACCATCGCTGGAGCATCGCCGGAGAACCTGACCGACGGCATTGGGGTTCCGGCGATCGGGGGCGAGTGCGCACATCATGTGCGATGGGTGCTGGTACTTGGCCCTTATATTGGCCCCCTATCACTCATCAAACCTTGAGAACTTGCACCCCCTTATAGAGCATTTGAGATTTTACAGGTTTGCTGCCAGTAGCTATTAGAGTGTCTGAATTGGGGACACTTTTTTCAAATGCTCACAAAATCTCGTACACTTCGAGTTTTTAGCTGAATTCTTTTGTGCATTCCAACAAAAATAAAGGGATCAGGTCTGCCAACTTTGGGGCCAAAACTCCTTCTGAAAAAATTTTAAAAAATCCCGACTGGCAAAAAGTTTCAAAAATCATGAAAAATAGAAAACGAGTCGTCTTGCCATGAAACTTCACGTGAAGGCTTAAGGGACCATTGTATGAATTTACAAGCCATAAAAATGGCATTGGCATGCAAAAATATGTAGATGTGCCTAAACCCACCTACCACCTTACCGATCCAGGGCTTGCGCATCCCGTCCCTCTGGCCGACGTAGTGCCCGCCCGCCCGCCCGCTCGTTTCATCGGTTGGCTTAGGCATACGGAGTTCATTCCCAGTCTAAGATAGGGTGGGATCGGTAGCAGGATCGGCAGCACGCAGAGGGGGACCCGGCCGATCCCCGGCTTGCGCATTTCGCCCCTCTGGCCGGCTGAGCACCCGCACGCTCGTTTCGTGGGTTGACTTAGGCATACAGAGTTCATTCCCAGTCTAAGCATATGGAGTTCATTCCTAGTCTAAGATCAGACCGGACCGTGGGTTGCGGCAACACATGCTAGCCTCGGGCATGTGCTGGTGCCGCATTTTTCTTCGTCGGGGCACCATCGCCAGAGCATCGTCGGAGAACCTGACCGGCGGCATTTGGGTTTCGGCAATCGGGGGGGTGTGCGCACATGATGTGCAATGGGTGCTGGTACTTGGCCCTTATATTGGCTCCCTATCCCTCATCAAACTTTGAGAACTCACATCCCCTTAAAGAGCATTTGAGATTTTACAGGTTTGCTGCCAGTAGCCATTAAAGTGTCCGAAATGAGGACACTTTTTTCAAATGCTCACAAAATCTTGTCCACTTCGAGTTTTTAGCTGAATTTTTTTGTGCATGCCAACAAAAATCCAGGGATCACGTCTACCAAGTTTGGGACCAAAATTCCTTCCGAAAAAATTTTAAAAAATCTTGGACCGCAAAAAGTTTCAAAAATCATGAAAAATAGAAAACGAGTCGTCTTGCCATGAAACTTCACGTGAAGGCTTAAGAGACCATTGTATGAATTTACAAGCCATAAAAATGGCATTGGCATGCAGAAATATGAAGATGTGCCTAAACCCACCTACCACCCTATCGATCCACGGCTTTCGCATCCCTTCTCTCTGGCAGGCGCAGTGCCCGCCCCCCATTTGCCCGCTCGTTTCGTCGGTTGGCTTAGGCATACAGAGTTCATTCCTAGTCTAATATCAAACCGGATCGAGGGTTACGGCAGCAGGATCGGTAAAACGTAGAGGGGGACCCGATCGATCCCCGGCTTGCGCATCCCGCCCCTCTGGCTGACTGAGCGCCCGCACACTCGTTTCGTAGGTTGACTTAGGCATACGGAGTTCATTCCCAGTCTAAGCATATGGAGTTCATTACCAGTCTAAGATTGGATGAGACATAGGGTTGCAGCAGCACATGCTAGGCTCAGACATGTGCTGGAGCCGCATTTTTCTTCGCAGGGGCACCATCACCGGAGCATCGCCGGAGAACTTGACCGATGGCATTGGGGTTCCGGCGATCGGGGGGGTGCGCACATGATGTGCAATGCTTGCTGGTACTTGGCTCTTATATTGGCTACCTATCCCTCATCAAACCTTGAGAACTCACACCCCCTTAAAGAGCATTTGAGATTTTACAGGTTTACTGCCAGTAGCAATTAAAGTGTCTGAAATGGGGACACTTATTTCAAAAGCTCACAAAATCTTGTACACTTCGAGTTTTTAGCTGAATTGTTTTTTTGCATGCCAACAAAAATACAAGGATCATGTCTACCAAGTTTGGGGCCAAAACTCCTTCCGAAAAAATTTTAAAAAATCCCAAACCGCAAGAAGTTTCAAAAATCGTGAAAAATAGAAAATGAGTCGTCTTGCCATGAAACTTCACCTGAAGGCTTAAGGGACCATTGTATGAATTTACAAGCCATAAAAATGGCATTGGCACGTAGAAATATGAAGATGTGCCTAAACCCACCTGCCACCCTATCGATCCACGACTTGCGCCTCCCGTCTCTATGGCCGACGTAGTGCCCGCCCGCCCGCCCGCTCGTTTTGTCGGTTGGCTTAGGCATATGGAGTTCATTCCCAGTCTAAGATGTGATCAGACCAAAAGTTACGGTAGCAGGATCGACAGCACGTAGAGGGGGACCCGGTCGATCCCCGGCTTGCGCATCCTGCCCCTCTGGCCTGTTGAGCGCCCGCACGCTCGTTTCGTGGGTTAACTTAGGCATACAGAGTTCATTCCCAGTCTAAGCATACGGAGTTCATTCCCAGTCTAAGATCGGACCTAACCGAGGGTTACAGCAGCCCATCCTGGGGTCGGGCATGTGCTGGTGCCACATTTTTCTTCGTCGGGGCACCATCGCTGGAGCATCATCGGAAAACCTGACCGACGGCATTGGGGTTCCAGCGATTGGGGTGCCGGGGGGGGCTGTGTGTGCACATGATGTGCAATGGGTGCTGGTACTTGGCCCTTATATTCGCCCCCTATCCCTCATCAAACCTTGAGAACACACACCCCCTTAAAGAGCATTTGAGATTTTTCAGGTTTGCTGCCAGTAGCCATTAAAGTGTCTGAAATGGGGACACCTTTTTCAAATGGTCCAAAATCTTGTACACTTCGAGTTTTTTGCTGAAATTTTTTG
Source organism: Durio zibethinus (assembly GCF_047325235.1). NCBI lineage: Eukaryota > Viridiplantae > Streptophyta > Magnoliopsida > Malvales > Malvaceae > Durio > Durio zibethinus. The sequence continues at coordinate 16,502,716 of NC_143163.1, forward strand.
TGCGTGCCAACAAAAATACAAGGATCACGTCTTCCAAGTTTAGGGCAAAAACTCCTTCCAAAAAAATTTTAAAAAATCTCGAACCGTAAAAAGTTTCAAAAATTGTGAAAAACAGAAAACGAGTCGTCTTGCCATGAAACTTCACGTGAAGGCTTAAGGGACCATTGTATGAATTTACAAGCCATAAAAATGGCATTCCCAGGCAGAAATATGAAGATGTGCCTAAACCCACCTACCAGCCTATCGATCCACAGATTACGCATCCCGTCTCTCTGGCCAGCGTAGCGCCCGCCCGCCCGCCTACTCATTTCGTCGGTTGGCTTAGGCATACGGAGTTCATTCCCAGTCTAAGATCAGTTCAGACTGAGGGTTCCGGCAGCAAGATCAGCAGCACATAGAGGGGGACCCGACTGATCCCCGGCTTACGCATCTCGCCCCTCTGGTCAGTTGAGCGCCTGCACGCTCGTTTCACGGGTTGACTTAGGCTTACAGAGTTCATTCCCAGTCTAAGCGTACGGAGTTCATTCCCAGTCTAAGATAGAACCACATCGAGGGTTACGGCAACACAGGTTGGGCTCGAGCATGTGCTGGTGTCGTATTTTTTTTCGTCGGGGTACCATCACCGGAGAACCTGACCGGCGGCATTGTGGTTCCGACGATCGGGGGGTGTGCGCACATGATGTGCGATGGGTGCTGGTACTTAACCCTTATATTGGCCCTCTATCCCTCTTCAAACCTGAAAAACTCACACCCCCTTAAAGAGCTTTTGAGATTTTACAGGTTTGCTGCCAGTAGCCACTAAAGTGTCTGAAATGGGGACACTTTTTTCAAATTGTCACAAAATCTTGTACACTTCAAGTTTTTAGCTGAATTTTTTTTTGCATGCCAAAAAAAATACAAGGATCACGTCTACCAAGTTTGGGACCAAAACTCCTTCCAAAAAAATTTTAAAAAATCCCGAACCATAAAAAGTTTCAAAAATTATGAAAAATAGAAAGCGAGTCATCTTGCCATGAAACTTCACATGAAGGCTTAAGGGACCATTGTATGAATTTACAAGCCATAAAAATTGCATTGGCAAGCAGAAATATGAAGATGTGCCTAAAACCACCTACCACTCTATCGATCCAAGCTTATGCATGCCGTCTCTCTAGCCGGGGTAGTGCCCACCCGCCCGTCCGCCCGCTTGCTCATTTCATCGGTTGGCTTTGGCATACGGAGTTCATTCCCAGTCTAAGATGGGATTGGACCGAGGGTTGTGGTAGCAGGATCAACAGCACACAGAGGCGGACCCGGTCGATCCCCGACTTGCTCATCTCGCCCCTCTGGCCGGTTGAACGCCCGCACGCTCGTTTCGTGGGTTGACTTAGGCATACGGAGTTCATTCCCAGTCTAAGCAAATGGAGTTCATTCCCAGTCTAAGATCGGACTGGACTGAGGGTTACGGCAGCACATGCTGGGCTCAGGCATGTGCTGGTGCCTCATTTTTCTTCTCCGGGGCACCATCGCCGGAGCATCGTCGGAGAACCTGACCGACGGCGTTGGAGTTTCGACGATCGGGGGGGAGGGGGGGTGCGCACATGATGTGCAATGGGTGTTGGCACTTGGCCCTTATATTGGCCCCCTATCCATCATCAAACCTCGAGAACTCACACCCTCTTAAAGAGCATTTGAGATTTTACAAGTTTGCTGTCAGTGGCCATTAAAGTGTCTGGAATGGGGACACCTTTTTCAAATTGTCACAAAATCTTGTACACTTTGAGTTTTTAGCTGAATTTTTTTTTGCATGCCAACAAAAATACAAGGATCACGTCCACCAAGTTTGGGGCCAAAAAATCTCCCAAAAAAATTTTAAAAAATCCCAAACCGTAAAAAGTTTTAAAAATCATGAAAAATAGAAAACGAGTCGTCTTGCCATGAAACATCAGGTGAAGTCTTAAAGGACCATTGTATGAATTTACAAGCCATAAAAATGGCATTGGCATGCAGTAATATGAAGATGTTCCTAAACCCTCCTACCACCCTATCGATCCACGGCTTGCGCATCCCGTCTCACTGGTCGGCGTAGTGCCTGCCCGCCCGCCCGCCCACTCTTTTCGTCGGTTGGCTTAGGCATACAAAGTTCATTCCCAGTCTAAGATCAGACTGGACCGAGGGTTGTGGCAGCACATGCTGTGCTCGGGCATGTGCTGGTGCCGCATTTTTCTTCGTCGGGGCAGCATCAGTGGAGCATCGTCGGAGAACCTGACCGACAGCATTGGGTTTCAGCGATCGGGGGGGCCGGGGGGGTGCGCACATGATGTGCAATGGGTGCTGGTACTTGGCCCTTATATTGGCCCCCTATCCCTCATCAAACATCGAGAACTCACACCCCCTTAAAGAGCATTTGAGATTTTACAGGTTTGCTGCCTGTAGCCTTTAAAGTGTCTGAAATGGGGACACTTTTTTCAAATGGTCACAAAATCTTGCACACTTCGAATTTTTAGCTGAATTTTTTTATGCATGCCAACAAAAATACAAGGATCATGTCTTCCAAGTTTGGGACCAAAGCTCCTTCCAAAAAAATTTTAAAAAATCCCGAACCATAAAAAGTTTAAAAAATCATGAAAAATAGAAAACAAGTCGTTTTGCCATGAAACTTCACATGAAGGCTTAAGGGACCATTGTATGAATTTACAAGCCATAAAAATGGCATTGGCACGCACAAATATGAAGATGTGCCTAAACCCACCTACCACCCTATCGATCCAAGCTTGTGCATGCCGTCTCTCTAGCCGACGTAGTGCCTACCCGTGCGTCCGCCCGCCCGTTCATTTCATCGGTTGGCTTAGGCATACGGAGTTCATTCCCAGTCTAAGATGGGATCGAACCGAGGGTTGTGGTAGCAGGATCAACAGCACGTAAAGGGGGACCCGGTCGATCCCCAACTTGTGCATCCCGCCCCTCTGGCCGACTGAACACCCGCACGCTTGTTTCGTGGGTTGACCTAGGCATACAAAGTTCATTCCCAGTCTAAGCATACGGAGTTCATTCCCAGTCTAAGATCAGATCAGACCGAGGGTTGCGGCAGCACATGCTGGGCTCGGGCATGTGCTGGTGTCCCATTTTTCTTCGCCGGTGCACCATCGTCGGAGAATCGTTGGAGAACCTGACCGACGGCATTGGAGTTCCGGCGATCGAAGGGGCGGGGGGGTGTGCGCACATGATGTGTAATGGGTGCTGGTACTTGGCCCTTATATTGGCCCCTTATCCCTCATCAAACCTCGAGAACTCACACCCCCTTAAAGAGCATTTGAGATTTTACAGGTTTGCTGCCAGTGGCCATTAAAATGTCTGGAATGGGGTACCTTTTTCAAATTGTCACAAAATCTTGTACACTTCGAGTTTTTAGCTGAATTTTTTTTTGCATGCCAAAAAAAAATACAAGGATCACGTTTATAAAGTTTGGGGCCAAAACACCTTCCAAAAAAATTTTAAAAAATCCCGAACCGAAAAAAGTTTTGAAAATCATGAAAAATAGAAAACGAGTCGTCTTGCCATGAAACATCACGTGAAGGCTTAAAGGACCATTGTATGAATTTACAAGCCATAAAAATGGCATTGCATGCAGTAATATGAAGATGTGCCTAAACCCTCCTACCACCCCATCGATCCATGGCTTGCGCATCCCGTCTCTCTGGTAGGCGTAGTGCCCACCCACTCTTTTCGTCGGTTGGCTTAGGCATACGGAGTTCATTCCCAGTCTAAGATTGGACCGGACCGAGGGTTGTGGTAGCACATGCTGGGCTCGGGCATGTGCTGGTGCCGCATTTTTCTTCGTCGGGGCACCATCGTCGGAGAACCTGACCGACGGCATTAGGGTTTCGACAATCGGAGGGGCCGGGGGGTTTGCGCACATGATGTGCAATGGGTGCTGGTACTTGGCCTTATATTGGCCCCCTATCCCTCATCAAACCTCGAGAACTCACACCCCCTTAAAGAGCATTTCAGATTTTACAGGTTTGCTGCCAGTAGCCTTCAAAGTGTCTGAAATGGGGACACTTTTTTCAAATGGTCACAAAAGCTTCTACACTTCGAGTTTTTAGCTGAATTTTTTTGTGCTTACCAAAAAAAATACAAGGATCACGTCGACCAAGTTTGGGCCAAAATGCCTTCCGAAAAAATTTTAAAAAATCTCAAACCGCAAAAAGTTTCAGAAATCGTGAAAAATAGAATGAGTTGTCTTGCCATGAAACTTCACGTGAAGGCTTAGGGGACCATTGTATGAATTTACAAGCCACAAAAATGGCATTGGCATGTAGAAATATGAAGATGTGCCTAAACCGACCTACCACCCTATCGATCCACGGCTTGCGTATCCCGTCTCTCTGGCCGGCGTAATGCCCGCCCCCCTACCCGCCCGCTCGTTTCGTCAGTCGGCTTAGGCATACGGAGTTCATTCCCAGTCTAAGATCAGACCAGACCAAGGGTTATGGCAGCGGGATCGGCAGCACGCAGAGGGGGATCCGGCCTATCCCCGGCGTACGCATCCCGCCCCTCTGGCCGGCTGAGCGCCCGCACGCTCGTTTCATGGGTTGACTTAGGCATACAGAGTTCATTCTCAGTCTAAGCATATGGAGTTCATTCCCAGTCTAATATCAGACTAGATCGAGGGTTGCGGCAGCACATGCTAGGCTCAGGCATTTGCTGGTGTCGCATTTTTCTTCACTGGGTCACCATCGTCGGAGCATCGCCGGAGAACCTGACCAGCGACTTTGGGGTTCCGACGATCTGGGGGGCTGGGGGGTGTGCGCACATGATGTGCGATGGGTGCAGGTGCTTGGCCCTTATATTGGCCCTCTATCCCTAATCAAACCTCAAGAACTCACACCCCCTTAAAGAGCATTTGAGATTTTACTGGTTTGCTGCCAGTAGCCTTTAAAGTGTCTGAAATAGGGACACTTTTTTCCAATGGTCACAAAATCTTGTACACTTCGACTTTTTAGCTTAGTTTTTTTGTGCAAGCCAAGAAAAATACAAGGATCACATCTACCAAGTTTTGGACCAAAACTCTTTGCAAAAAAATTTAAAAAAATCCCGAACCGCAAAAAGTTTCAAAAATCATGAAAAATAGAAAACGAGCCGTCTTGCCATGAAACTTCACGTGAAGGCTTAAGGGACCATTGTATGAATTTACAAGCCATAAAAATGGAATTGGCATGCAGAAATATGAAGATGTGCATAAACCCACCTACCACCCTATCCATCCACGGCTTGCGCATCCCGTCTTTCTGGCCGACGTAGTACCCGCCCGTCCACCCGCCCGCTCATTTCATCGGTTGGCTTATGCATACGGTGTTCATTCCCAGTCTAAGATCAGATCGGACCGAGGGTTACGGTAGCAGGATCGGCAGCATGTAGAGGTAGACCCGACCTATCCCCGACTTAGCATCCCGCCCCTCTGGCCGACTGAGCGCCTGCACGCTCATTTCATTGGTTGACTTAGGCATACGGAGTTCTTTCCCAGTCTAAGCATACGGAGTTCATTCCCAGTCTAAGATCGAACTGGACCGAGGGTTACGGTAACACATGCTAGGCTCGGGCAAATGCTGGTGCCGCATTTTTCTTCACCGGGGCACCATCACCGGAGAACCTGACCGACGGCATTGGGTTTCCTATGATCGGGGGGGCTGGGGAGGGTGTGCGTACATGATGTGCATGGGTGCGGTACTTGGCCCTTATATTGGCCCCCTATCCCTCTTCAAACCTCGAGAACTCACCCCCCCTTAAAGAGTATTCGAGATTTTATAGGTTTTCTGCCAGTAGCCATTAAAGTGTCTGAAATGGGGACACTTTTTTCAAATGGTCACAAAACCTTGTACACTTCGAGTTTTTAGCTGAATTGTTTTATGCATGCCAACAAAAATACAAGGATCATGTCTACCAAGTTTGGCTTAGGCATACGGAGTTCATTCTCAGTCTAAGATTGGACCAGACCGAGGGTTGCAGCAGTAGGATCGGCAGCACGCAGAGGGGGACCCGACCGATCCCCAGCTTGCGCATCCCGCCCCTCTGGCCGGCTGAGCGCCCGCACGCTCGTTTCATAGGTTGACTTAGGCATACGGAGTTCATTCCCAATCTAAGCATATGGAGTTCATTCCCAGTCTAAGATCGGACTGGATCGAGTGTTGCGACAGCACATACTGGGCTCGGGCATGTGCTGGTGCCATATTTTTCTTCACCGGGGTACCATCGTCGAAGCATCGTCAGAGAACCTGACCGACGACATTGGGGATCCGACGATCGGGGGGGCCGGTGGGGTGTGCGCACATCATGTGCGATGGGTGCTGGTACTTGGCCCTTATATTGGCCCCCTATCTCTCATCAAACCTAGAGAACTCACACCCCCTTCAAGAGCATTTGAGATTTTACAGGTTTGCTGCCAGTAGACATTAAAGTGTCTGAAATGGGGACAGTTTTTTCAAATAGTCACAAAATCTTGTACACTTTGAGTTTGAAGATGAATTTTTTTCTACATGCCAACAAAAAGATAGGGATCACGTCTACCAGGTTTGGGGCCAAATCTCCTTCTGAAAAAATTTAGAAAATCCCGAACCATAAAAAGTTTCAAAAATTGTGAAAAATAGAAAACGAGTCGTCTTGCAATGAAACTTCACGTGAAGGCTTAAGGGACCATTTTATTAATTTACAAGCCATAAAAATGGCATTGGCACGTAGAAATATGAAGATGTGCCTAAACCCACCTACCACCCTATCGATCCACGGCTTACGCATCCCGTCTCTTTGGCAGGCGTAGTGCCCGCCTGCCCGCCCGCCTGCTTGTTTTGTCGGTCGGCTTAGGCATACAGAGTTCATTCCAGTCTAAGATTGGACCAGATCGAAGGTTGTGGCAACAGGATCGACAGCATGCAGAGGGGTACCCAGTTGATCCCCGGCTTGTGTATCCCGCCCCTCTGGCCGACTAAGCGCCCGCACGCTCATTTCGTGGGTTGACTTAGGCATACGGAGTTCATTCCCAGTCTAAGCATACGGAGTTCATTCCCAGTCTAAGATCGGACCGGACCGAGGGTTGCAACAGCACATGCTGGGCTCAGGCATGTGCTGGTGCCATATTTTTCTTTGCCGGGGCACCATCGCCAGAGAACCTGATCGACGGTATTGGGGTTCCAGCGATCGGGGTGGCCGGGTGTGTGTGCACATGATGTGCGATGGGTGCTGGTACTTGGCCCTTATATTGGCCCCCTATCCCTCATCAGACCTCGAGAACTCACACCCCATTAAAGAGCATTTGAGATTTTACAGGTTTGCTGCCAAAAGCCATTAAAGTATCTGAAATGGAGACATTTTTTTCAAATGGTCACAAAATCTTGTACACTTCGTGTTTTTAGCTAATATTTTTTGTGCATGCCAACAAAAATACAAGGATCACGTCTACCAAGTTTGGGGCCAAAACTCCTTCCAAAAAAATTTTAAAAAATCCCGAACCTCAAAAATTTTTGAAAATCCTGAAAAATAGAAAATGAGTCGTCTTGCCATGAAACTTCACTTGAAGGCTTAAGGGACCATAGTATGAATTTACAAGCCATAAAAATGGCATTGGCACACAGGTATATGAAGATGTGCCTAAACCCACCTACCACCCTATCGATCCAAGGCTTGCGCATCCCGTCTCTCTGGCCGACGTAGTGCCCGCCCGCCCGCTCGTTTCGTCGGTTTATCTTAGGCATATGGAGTTCATTCCCAGTCTAAGATCGGACCAGACCGAGGGTTGTGGCAGCAGGATTGGTAGCACATAGAGGGGGACCCGATCGATCTTCGGCTTGCGCATCTCGCCCTTCTGGCCGGCGTATAGGTCGCACGGTCGTTTTGTGGGTTGACTTAGGGATACGAATTTCATTCCCAGTCTAAGCATACAGAGTTCATTCCCAGTCTAAGGTCGGATCGGACCGAGGGTTGCGACAGAACATGCTGGGCTCGGGCATGTGCTGGTGCTGTATTTTTCTTGCCCGGGGCCCCATCACCGGAGCATCGTCGAAAAACTTGATCGACGGCATTGGGGTTCCGACGATCGGGGGGGTCGGGGGGGCTGTGCGCACATGATGTGCAATGTGTGCTGGCACTTGGCCCTTATATTGGCCCCCTATCCCTCATCAAACCTCGAGAACTCACACCCCCTTAAGGAGCATTTGAGATTTTACATGTTTGATGCCAGTAGCCATTAAAGTGTCTGAAATGGGGACACTTTTTTCAAATGGTGACAAAATCTCGTACACTTCCATTTTTTAGCTGAATTTTTTTATGCATGCCAACAAAAATACAAGGATCACGTCTACCAAGTTTCGGGTGAAAAATCCTTCCAAAAAAATTTTAAAAAATTCTGAACTGCAAAAAGTTTTCAAAATCTTGAAAAGTAGAAAAGGAGTCGTCTTGCCATGAAACTTCACGTGAAGGCTTAAGGGACCATTGTATGAATTTACAAGCCATAAAAATGGCATTGGCACGTAGAAATATGAAGATGTGCCTAAACCCACCTACCATCCTATCGATCCACAGCATGCGCATCCCGTCTCTCTAGCCGGCATAGTGCTCGCCCGCCCACCCGCTCGTTCGTTTCGTCGGTTGGCTTAGGCATACGGAGTTCATTCCTAATCTAAGATCGGATCAGATTGAGGGTTGCGGTAGTAGAATCAGCAGCATGTAGAAGGGGACCCGACCAATTTCTGGCTTGCGCATCCCACCCCTCTGGCCGGTTGAGCGCCCGCACTCTCATTTTATGGGTTGACTTAGGCTTACGGAGTTCATTCCCATTCTAAGCATACGAAGTTCATTCCCAGTCTAAGATCGGACCAGACCGAGGGTTACGACAGCACATGCTGGGCCCGAGCATGTGCTGGTGTGACATTTTTCTTTGCCGGGGCACCATCGCCAGAGCATCGTCGGAGAACCTGACCGACGGCATTGGGGTTCCAGCGATCGGGGGGGGCAGGGAGTGTGCGCACATGATGTTCGATGGGTGCTGGTACATGGCCCTTATATTGCCCCCTATCCCTCATCAAACCTCGAGAACTCACACTCCCTTAAAAAGCATTTGAGATTTTACAGGTTTGCTGCCAGTAAGCATTAAAGTGTCTGAAATGGGGACATTTTTTTCAAATGGTCACAAAATCTTGTACACTTCGAGTTTTTGGCTGAAATTTTTTATGCACGCCAACAAAAATACAAGGATCATGTCTACCAAGTTTGGGGCCAAAACTCCTTCTGAAAAAATTTTAAAAAATCCCGAACCCAAAAAGTTTCAAAAATCATGAAAAATAGAAAAGGAGTCGTCTTGCCATGAAACTTCACGTGAAGGCTTAATGGACCATAGTATGAATTTACAAGTCATAAAAATGGCATTCGCAAGCAAAAATATAAAGATGTGGCTAAACCCACCTACCACCCTATCGATCCATGGCTTGGGCATCCCGTCTCTCTGGCCAACATAGTGCCCGCCCGCCCGCCCGCCCGCTTATTTCATCGGTTGGCTTAGGCATACGGAGTTGAATCCCAGTCTAAGATCTGACCGGATCGACGGTTGCGGCAGCAGGATCGCTAGCACGCAGAGGGGGACCCGACCGATCCCTAACTTGCACATCTCGCCCGTCTGGCCGACTGAGCGCCCGTACGCTCGTTTCGTGGGTTGACTTAGGCATACGAAGTTCATTCCTAGTCTAAGCATACAAAGTTCATTCCCAGTCTAAGATAGGACCGGACCGAGGGTTGCGGCAGCACATGCTGGCCTCGGGCTTGTGCTGGTGCCGTATTTTTCTTCACCGGGGCACCATCACCGGAGCATCGTCGAAGAACTTGACCGGTGGCATTAGGGTTTCAACGATCAGGGGGGCCAGGGGGGTGTGCGCACATGATGTGCGATGGGTGCTGGTACTTGAGACTTTACAGGTTTGCTGCTAGTAGCAATTAAAGTGTCTAAAATGGGGACACTTTTTTCAAATGGTCACAAAATCTTATATTTCTGCATGCCAATGCCATTTTTTTGGCTTTTAAATTCATACCATGAAACTTCACGTGAAGGCTTAAGGGACCATTGTACGAATTTAAAAGCCATAAAAATGGCATTGGCATGCAGAAATATGAAGATGTGCCAAATCCACCTACCACCCTATCGATTCACGGCTTGTGCATCCCGTCTGTCTAGCCGGCGTAGTGCCCGCCCGCTCGTTTCATCGGTTGGCTTAGGCATACGAAGTTCATTCCCAGTCTAAGATCAGACCGGACCGAGGGTTGCGACAGCATGCAGAGGGTGACCCGGCCGATCCCTGGCTTGCGCATCCTGCCCTCTGGCCGGCTGAGCACCCGCACGCTCGTTTCATGGGTTGACTTAGGTATACGGAGTTCATTTCCAGTCTAAGCATACGGGGTTCATTCCCAGTCTATGATCGGACCGGATCAGACTGAGGGTTGCGGCAGCACATGTTGGGCTCGGGCATGTGCTGGTGCCACATTTTTCTTCTCTGGGGCACCATTGTTGAAGCATCGTCGGAGAACCAGACCGACGACATTGAGATTCCGGCGATCGGGGGGCCGGGGGGTGTGCGCACATGATGTGCGATGGGTGCTGGTACTTGGCCCTTATATTGGCCCCCTATCCCTCATCAAACCTCAAGAACTCACACCCCCTTAAAGAGCATTTGAGATTTTACAGGTTTGCTGCCAGAAGCCATTAAAGTATCTAAAATGGGGACATTTTTTTCAAATGGTCACAAAATCTTGTACACTTCGATTTTTTTGCTGAATTTTTTTGTGCATGCCAACATAAATACAAGGATCATGCCTACCAAGTTTGGGACCAAAATTCCTTGCGAAAAAATTTTACAAAATCTCGAACCGTAAAATATTTCAAAAATCATGAAAAATAAAAAACGAGTCCCCCTGCCATGAAACTTCACGTGAAGGCTTAAGGGACCATTGTATGAATTTACAAGCCATAAAAATGGCATTGGCATGCAAAAATATGAAGATGTGCCTAAACCCACCTACCACCCTATCGATCCACGGCTTGCGTATCTCGTCTCTCTGGCCGGCGTAGTGCACGCCCGCCTGCCCGCTCGTTTTGTCAGTTTGCTTAGGCATACGGAGTTCATTCCCAGTCTAAGATTGGACCGAATCGAGGGTTGCTGTAGTAGGATCGACAGTGCGCATGGGGGACCCGACCGATCCCCGGCTTGCGCATCCCGCCCCTCTTGCTGGCTAAGCGCCCGCACGCTCGTTTCATGGGTTGACCTAGGCATACGGAGTTCATTCCCAATCTAAGCATACGGAGTTCATTCCCAGTCTAAGATCGAACTGAACCGAGGGTTGCGGCAGCAGATGCTAGGCTCGAGCATGTGCTGGTGTCGCATTTTTTTTCACCGGGGCACCATCGCCGGAGCATCGTCGGAGAACCTGACCGGTGGCATTGGGGTTCCGACGATGAGGGGCACCGGGGGGTGTGCGTACATGATGTGCGATGGGTCCTGGTACTTGTCCCTTATATTGGCCCCCTATCCCTCATCAAACCTCGAGAACTCACACCCCCTTAAAGAGCATTTGAGATTTTACAAGTTTGCTACCAGTAGCCATTAAAGTGTTTAAAATGGGGACATTTTTTTCAAATGGTCACAAAATCTTGTACACTTCAAGTTTTTAGCTGAATTTTTTTGTGCATACCAAAAAAAATACAAGGATCATGTCTACCAAGTTTGGGGCCAAAAATCCTTCCGAAAAAATTTTAAAAAATCTTGAACCGTAAAAAGTTTTAAGAATCATGAAAAATAGAAAACGAGTCGTCTGGCCATGAAACTTCACGTGAAGGCTTAAGGGACCATTGTATGAATTTACAAGCCATAAAAATGGCATTGGCATGCAAAAATATGAAGATGTGCCTAAACCCACCTACCACCCTATCGATCCACGGCTTGCGCATCCTGTCTCTCTGGCAGGTGTAGTGCCCGTCCGTCTGCCCGCCAACTCATTTCGTTGGTTGGCTTAGGCATACGGAGTTCATTCCCAGTCTAAGATTGGATCGGATCGAGGGTTGCGGCAGCAAGATCAACAGCATGCAGAGAGGGGCCCGACCGATCCCCGGCTTGCGTATCCTGCCCCCTGGCTGGCTGAGCGCCCGCACGCTCATTTCGTGGGTTAACTTAGGCATACGGAGTTCATTCCCAGTCTAAGGATACGGAGTTCATTCCCACTCTAAGATCAGATCGGACTGAGGGTCGCGGTAGCACGTGCTGGGCTCGGGCATTTGCTGGTGCCGCATTTTTCTTCGTCGAGGCACCATCGCCGGAGCATCGCTGGAGAACCTGACCGACGGCATTGGGGTTCCGGTGATCGGGGGGGCCGAGGGAGGGTGTGGGCACATGATGTGCAATGGGTGCTGGTACTTGGCCCTTATATTGGCCCCCTATCCCTCATCAAACCTCGAGAACTCACACCCCCTTAAAGAGCATTTGAGATTTTACAGGTTTGCTGCCAGTAGCCGTTAAAGTGTTTGAAATGGGGACACTTTTTTCAAATGGTCACAAAATCTTGTACACTTCGAGTTTTTAGCTGAATTTTTTTGTGCATGCCAACAAAAATACAAGGATTAGGTCTTCCAAGTTCGGGGCCAAAACTCATTCCGAAAAAATTTTAAACAATCCTGAACCGTAAAAAGTTTCAAAAATCATGAAAAATAGAAAACGAGTCGTCCTGCCATTAAAACTTCATGTGAAGGCTTAAGGGACCATTGTATGAATTTACAAGCCATAAAAATGACATTGGCACGCAGAAATATGAAAATGTACCTAAACCCACCTACCACACTATCGATCCACGGCTTGCGCATCCTGTCTCTCTGGCTGGCGTAGTGCCCGCCTGCCCGCCCGCTCCTTTCATCGATTGGCTTAGGCATATAGAGTTCATTCCTAGTCTAAGATTTGACCGGACCGAGGGTTGCGGCAGCAGGATCAGCAGCACGCAGAAGAGGACCTGGTCGATCCCCGACTTGCGCATCCTGCCCCTCTGGTCGGCTGAGTGCCCGCACGCTCGTTTCGTGGGTTGACTTAGGCATACGGAGTTCATTCCCAGTCTAAGCATACGGAGTTCATTCCCAGTCTAAGATTGGATCGGATCGAGGGTTATGGCAGCACATGCTGGCCTCGGGCATGTGCTGGTGCCGCATTTTTCTTCGTCGGGGCACCATCGCTGTAGAACTTGACCGGCGGTATTGGGGTTCTGACGATCGGGGGGGCCGGGGGGGGCTGAGCGCACATAATGTGTGATGGGTGCTGGTACTTGGCCCTCATATTGGCCCCCTATCCCTCATCAAACCTCGAGAACTCACACCCCCTTAATGAGCATTTGAGATTTTACAGGTTTGCTGCCAGTAGCCATTAAAGTGTCTAAAATGGGGACACCTTTTTCAAATGGTCACAAAATCTTGTACACTTTGAGTTTTTAGCTGAATTTTTTTGTGCGTGCCAAAAAAAATGCAAGGATCAGGTCTACCAAGTTTGGGGCCAAAACTCCTTCCAAAAAAATTTTAAAAAATCCGGAACCGTAAAAAGTGTCAAAAATTGTGAAAAATAGAAAACGAGTCGTCTTGCCATGAAACTTCACGTGAAGGCTTAAGGGACCATTGTATGAATTTACAAGCCATAAAAATGGCATTGGCACACAGAAATATGAAGATGTGCCTAAACCCACCTACCACCCTATCGATCCACGACTTGCGCATCCCGTCTTTCTAGCCAGCGTAGTGCCCGCCCGCCCACCCACCCGGTCATTTCGTCGGTTGGCTTAGGCATAGGAGTTCATTCCCAGTCTAAGACCGGACAAGACTGGGGGTTTTGGCAACAGGATCGACAGCACGTAGAGGGGGACCCGGCCAATCCCCGGCTTACAAATCCTGTCCCTCTGGTCGGCTGAGCACTCGCACGCTCGTTTCGTTGGTTGACATAGGCATACGGAGTTCATTCCCAGTCTAAGTATACGGAGTTCATTCCCAGTCTAAGATCGGACGGGACCGAGGGTTGCGGCAGCACATGCTGGGCTCGGGCATCTGCTGGTGCCACATTTTTCTTCATCGGGGCACCATCGTCGGAGCATCGCCGGAGAACCTGATTAGGGGCATTGCAATTCCGACGATCGGATGGGCCGGGGGGGTGTGCGCACATGATGTGCGATGGGTGCTGGTACATGGCCCTTATATTGGCCCCCTATCCCTCATCAAACCTCGAGAACTCACACCCCCTTAAAGAGCATCTGAGATTTTATAGGTTTGCTGCCAGTAGCGATTAAAGTGTCTGAAATGGGGACACTTTTTTCAAATGGTCACAAAATCTTGTACACTTCGAGTTTTTAGCTGAAAATTTTTGTGCATGCCAACAAAAATACAAGGATCACATCTACCATGGTTGGGGTAAAAACTCCTCCGAAAAAAATTTTAAAAAATCCCGAACCGCAAAATGTTTCAAAAATCATGAAAAATAGAAAACCAGTCGCCTTGCCATGAAACTTCACGTGAAGGCTTAAGGTACTGTTGTATGAATTTACAAGCCATAAAAATGGCATTGGTATGCAGAAATATGAAGATGTGCCTAAACCCACCTACCACCCTATTGATCCATGGCTTGCACATCCCGTCTCTCTGACCGGCGTAGTGCCTGCCCACCCGCCCGCCCGCTCGTTTCGTCGGTTGGCTTAGGCATACAGAGTTCATTCCTAGCCTAAGATTGGATCAGACCGAGGGTTGCGGCAGCAGGATCGGCAGCACACAGAAGGGGATTCGATTGATCCTCGGCTTATGCATCCCGCCCCTCTGGCCGGCTAAGCGCCTGCACGCTCGTTTAGTGGGTTGACTTAGGCATACGGAGTTCATTCCCTGTCTAAGCATACAGAGTTCTTTCCGAGTCTAAGATCAGACCGGACCGAGGGTTGTAGTAGCACATGGTGGGCTCGGGCATGTGCTGGTGCTGCATTTTTCTTCGTCGGGCACCATTGCCGGAGCATCGTCGGAGAACCTGACTGGCGGCATTGGGGTTCCGGCGATTGGGGGGGCCGGGGGGTGGTGTGCGCACATGATGTGCGATGGGTTCTAGTACTTGGCCCTTATATTGGCCCCCTATCCCTCATCAAACCTCGAGAACTCACATCCCCTTAAAGAGCATTTGAGATTTTACAGGTTTGCTGTCAGTAGCCATTAAAGTGTCTGAAATGGGGACACTTTTTTCAAATAGTCACAAAATCTTGTACGCTTCGATTTTTTAGCTGAATATTTTTGTGCATGCCAACAAAAATACAAGGATCACATCTACCAAGTTTGGGGCCAAAACTCCTTACGAAAAAATTTTAAAAAATCCCAAACCGCAAAAGTTTTGAAAATCGTTAACAATAGAAAACGGGTTGTCTTGCCATGAAACTTCATGTGAAGGCTTAAGGGATGATTGTATGAATTTACAAGCCATAAAAATGGCATTGGCACGTAGAAATATGAAGACGTACCTAAACCCACCTACCACCCTATTGATCCACGGCTTGTGCATCCCGTCTCTCTGGCAGGCGTAGTGCCCATCCGCTTGCCCACTTGTTTCATCGGTTAGCTTAGGCATATGGAGTTCATTCCAAGTCTAAGATTAGACTGAACCGAGGTTACGACAGCAGGATCGACAGCACACAGAGGGGGACCCGACCGATCCTCGGCTTGCTCATCCCGCCCCTCTAGCCAGCTGAGTGCCCGCACGCTCGTTTCGTTGGTTGACTTAGGCATACGGAGTTCATTCCCAGTGTAAGCATACGGAGTTCATTCCCAATCTAAGATCGACAGCATCGTCAGAGAACCTGACCGGCGGCATTGGGGTTCCGACGATCGGGGGGGCCGGGGGGTGTGCGCACATGTTGTGCGATGGGTGATGGTACTTGGCTCTTAGATTGGCCCCCTATCCCTCATCAAACCCTGAGAACTCACACCCCCTTAAAGAGCATTTGAGATTTTACTGGTTTGCTGCCAGTAGCCATTAAAGTGTCTGGAATGGAGATACTTTTTTGAAATGGTCACAAAATCTTGAACGCTTCGAGTTTTTAGCTGAATTTTTTTGTGCATGCCAAAAAAAATACAGGGATCACGTCTACCAAGTTTGGGGCCAAAAATCCTTTCGAAAAAATTCTAAAAAAAGTCAAACCGCAAAAAGTTTTGAAAATCATGAAAAATAGAAAACGAGTCATCTTGCCATAATACTTCACGTAAAGGCTTAAGGGACCATTGTATGAATTTACAAGCCATAAAAATGGCATTGGCATGTAGAAATATGAAGATGTGCCCAAACCCATCTACCACCCTATCGATCCACGGCTTGCGCATCCCGTCTCTCTTGCTGGCGTAGTGCCCGCCCGCCTGCTCGTTTCGTCGGTTGGCTTAGGCATACGGAGTTCATTCCCAGTCTAAGCATACGGAGTTCATTCCCGGTCTAAGATCGGACCGGACCGAGGGTTGCGATAGCACATGCTAGGCTCGAGCATGTGCTGGTGCCACATTTTTCTTCGCCAGGGCACCATCGTCGGAGCATCATCGGAGAACTTGACCGACGGCATTAGGGTTTCGACGATCGGGGGGTCGGGGGGGTGTGCGTACATGATGTACACTTTGAGTTTTTAGCTGCATTTTTTTATGCATGCCATCAAAAATACAAGGATCACATCTACCAAGTTTGGGGCCAAAACTCCTTTCGAAAAAGTTTTAAAAAATCCTGAACCACAAAAAGTTTCAAAAATCGTGAAAAATAGAAAACGAGTCATCTTGCCATGAAACTTCAGGTGAAGGCTTAAAGGACAATTGTATGAATTTACAAGCCATAAAAATGGCATTGGCATGCAGACATATGAAGATGTGCCTAAACCCACCTACCACCCTATCGATCCATGGCTTGCGCATCCCGTCTCTCTGGCCGGCGTAGTGCCCGCCGCCCGCCCGCTAGTTTCATCGGTTGGCTTAGGGATATGGAGTTCATTCCCAGTCTAAGATCAGACCGAATCGATGGTCGCGGTAGCAGGATCAATAGCACGAAGAGTGGGACCAGGCCGATCCCCGGCTTGCGCATCCCGCCCCTCTGGCTGGATGAGCGCCCGCACGCTCGTTTCAGGGGTTGACTTAGGCATACGGAGTTCATTCCCGGTCTAAGCATACGGAGTTCATTCCCAGTCTAAGATAGGACTAGACCAAGGGTTACGGCAGCACTTGCTGGGCTCGGGCATCTGCTGGTGCCGCATTTTTCTTCACCGAGGCACCATCGTCGGAGCATCACCGGAGAACCTGACCGACAGCATTGGGGTTCCGGTGATCGGGGGGCCGGGGGGGTGTGCGCATATGATGTGCGATGGGGGCTGGTACTTGGCCCTTATATTGGCCACCTATCCCTCATGAAACCCCAAGAACTCACACCCCCTTAAAGCGCATTTGAGATTTTACAGGTTTGCTGCCAGTAGCCATTAAAGTGTCTGAAATGGGGACACTTTTTTCAAATGGTCACAAAATCTTGTACACTTCGAGTTTTTAGCTGAAATTTTTTGTGCATGCCAAAAAAAATACAAGGATCACATCTACTGATTTTGGGGCCAAAAATCCTTCTAAAAAGATTTTAAAAAATCCTGAACCGTTAAAAGTTTCAAAAATCGTGAAAAATAGAAAACGAGTCGTCTTGCCATGAAACTTCACTTGAAGGCTTAAGGGAGCATTGTATGAATTTACAAGCCATAAAAATGGCATTGGCATGCAGAAATATGAAGATGTGCCTAAACCCACCTACCACCCTATCGATCTACGGCTTGCGCATCCCGTCTCTCTAGTTGACGTAGTGCCCGCCCGCCCGCCCGCTAGTTTCGTCGGTTGGCTTAGGCATACGAAGTTCATTCCAGTCTAAGATCGGACTGGACCGATGGTTGCGGCAGCAGGATCGGTAGCAAGCAGAGGGCGACCCGACCGATCCCCAGTTTGCGCATCCCGCCCCTCTGGCCGGTTGAGCGCCCGCACGCTCATTTTGCGGGTTGACTTAGGCATATGGAGTTCATTCCTAGTCTAATCATACGGAGTTCATTTCCAGTCTAAGATCGGACCAGATCGAGGGTTGCGACAGCACTTGCTAGGCTCAGGCATGTGCTGGTGCCATATTTTTCTTCGCCAGG
Organism: Durio zibethinus; assembly: GCF_047325235.1. Lineage (NCBI taxonomy): Eukaryota > Viridiplantae > Streptophyta > Magnoliopsida > Malvales > Malvaceae > Durio > Durio zibethinus. The sequence goes on from NC_143163.1 coordinate 16,520,914, forward strand.
GGACCATCATCGAAGCATCATCGGAGAACCTGACCGGCGACATTGGGGTTCCGATGATCGGGGGGGCCGGGCGGTGTGCGCACATGATGTGCGATGGGTGCTGGTACTTGGCCCTTATATTCGTCCCTTATCCCTCATCAAACCACGAGAACTCACACCCCCTTAAAGAGCATTTGAGATTTTACAGGTTTGTTGCCAGTAGCCATTAAAGTGTCTGAAATAGGGACACTTTTTTCAAAATGTCACAAAATCTTGTACACTTCGAGTTTTTAGCTGAATTCTTTTGTGCATGCCAACAAAAATACAAGGATCATGTCTACCAAGTTTGGGGCCAAAAATCCTTCCCAAAAAATTTAAAAAAATCCCGAACAATAAAAAGTTTCAAAAATCGTGAAAAATAGAAAACGAGTCGTCTTGCCATTAAACTTCACGTGAAGGCTTAAGGGACCATTGTATGAATTTACAAGCCACAAAAATGGCAATTGCATGCAGAAATATGAAGATGTGCCAAAACCCACCTACCACCCTATCGATCCACAGCTTGCGCATCCCGTCTCTCTGGTCGGCATAGTGCCCCCCCGCCCGCCCACCCGCTCGTTTCGTCGATTGGCTTAGGCATACGGAGTTCATTCTCAGTCTAAGATCGGACCAAACCGAGGGTTGTGGCAACAGGATCGGCAGCACACAGAGGGGGACCCGACCGATCCTCGGCTTGCGCATCCCACCCTCTGGCCGGCTGAGCGCCCGCATGCTTGTTTCGTGGGTTGACTTAGGCATACGAAGTTCATTCCCAGTCTAAGCATACGGAGTTCATTCCCAGTCTAAGATCAGACCGGACCGAGGGTTGTGATAGCACATGTGGGCTCGGGCATGTGCTGATGTCCCATTTTTCTTCGTTGGGGCACCATTGCCGAAGCATCACCGAAGAACCTGACCGACGGTATTGGGCTTCCGACGATCGGGGGGGCCTGGGGGTGTGCGGACGTGATGTGCGATGGGTGCTGGTATTGGCCCTTATATTGGCCCCCTATCCCTTATCAAAGCTTGAGAACTCACCCTCCTTAAAAAGCATTTGAGATTTTACAGGTTTACTGCCAGTAGCCATTAAAGTGTCTGAAATGGGGACACTTTTTTCAAATGATCACAAAATCTTGTACACTTCGAGTTTTTACCTGAATTGTTTTGTGCATGCCAACAAAAATACAAGGATCTCGTCTACCAAGTTTTGGGCCAAAACTCCTTCCAAAAAAATTTTAAAAAATCTGAACTGCAAAAAGTTTCAAAAATCGTGAAAAACAGAAAATGAGTCGTCTTGCCACGAAACTTCATGTGAAGGCTTAAGGGACCATTGTATGAATTTACAAGCCATAAAAATGGCATTGGCACGTAGAATATATGAAGATGTGCCTAAACCCACCTACCACCCTATCGATCCACGGCTTGCACATCCCGTCTCTTTGGCAGGCGTAGTGCCCGCCCGCCCGCTCGCTCGTTTCATCGGTTGGCTTAGGCATACGGAGTTCATTCCCGGTCTAAGATAGGATCAGATCGAGGGTAACGATAGCAGGATCAGCAGCAGGATCGGCAGGGCGTAGCGGGGGACCCAACCGATCCCCGGCTTGCACATTTCGCCCCTCTAGCTGGTTGAGCGCCCGCACGCTCGTTTCATGGGTTGACTTACGCATACGAAATTCATTCCCAGTCTAAGCATATGGAGTTCATTCCCAGTCTAAGATCGGATCAGACCGAAGGTTGCAGCAGCACATGTTGGGCTCGAGCATGTGCTGGTGCCGCATTTTTCTTTGTCGGGGCACCATTGCCGGAGCATCATCGGAGAACCTGACCGGCGGCATTGGGGTTCCAATGATCGGGGGGGCCGGAGGGGTGTGCGCACATGATGTGCGATGGGTGCTGGTATTTGGCCCTTATATTGGCCCCCTATCCCTCATCAAACCTCAAGAACTCACACCCTCTTAAAGAGCAATTGAGATTTTACAGGTTTGCTGCCAGTAGCCATTAAAGTGTCTGAAATGGGGACACTTTTTCCAAATGGTCACAAAATCTTGTACACTTCGAGTTTTTAACTGAAATTTTTTATGCATGCCAACAAAAATACAAGGATCACATCTACCAAGTTTGGGGTCGAAACTTATTTTGAAAAAATATTAAAAAATCCCGAACCTTAAAAAGTTTCAAAAATCGTGAAAAATAGAAAACGAGTCGTCTTGCCATGAAACTTCACGTGAAGGCTTAAGGGACCATTGTATGAATTTACAAGCCGTAAAAATGGATTGGCACGTAGAAATATGAAGGTGTGCCTAAATCCACCTGCCACCCTGTCGATCCACGGCTTGCGCATCCCGTCTCTCTGGCTGGCATAGTGCCCGCCCGCCAGCTCGCCCCCCCGCTCGTTTCGCCAGTTGGCTTAGGCATACGGAGTTCATTCCCAGTATAAGATCAGACCCACCAAGGGTTGCGGCAGCAGGATCGGTAGCACGTAGTTGGGGTCCCAACCGATCCCCGGCTGGGTATCCCGCCCCACTGGTCGGTTGAATGCACACACGCTCGTTTCGTGGGTTGACTTAGGCATACGGAGTTCATTCCCAGTCTAAGCATACGGAGTTCTTTCCCAATCTAAGATTAGACCGGATCGAGGGTTGCGACAGCACATGCCGGGCTCGGGCATGTGCTGGTGCCGCATTTTTCTTCATCGAGACACCATCGCCGGAGCATCGCCGGAGATCCTGGTCGAGGGGGGTGTGCGCACATGATGTGCGATGGGTGCTGGTACTTGGCCCTTATATTGGCCCCCTATCCCTCATCAAACCTCAAAAACTCACAACCCCTTAAAGAGCATTTGAGATTTTACAGGTTTGCTGCCAGTAGCAATTAAAGTGTCTGAAATGGGGACACTTTTTTCAAATGGTCAGAAAATCTTATACACTTCAATTTTTAGCTGAATATTTTGTGCATGCCAAAAAAAATACAAGGATGACGTGTACCAAGTTTGGGGCCAAAACGGCTCCCGAAAAAATTTTAAAAAATCTCAAACCGTAAAAATTTTTAAAAATTGTGAAAAATAGAAAACGAGTCGTCTTGCCATGAAACTTCACGCGAAGGCTAAAGGGACCATTGTATGAATTTACAAGCCGTAAAAATGGCATTGGCATGGAGGAATATGAAGATGTGCCTAAACCGATGTACCACCCTATCGATCCACGGCTTGTGCATCCCGTCTCTCTGGCTGACGTAGTGCCCGTCCGCCCGTCCGGCCGCTCGTTTCGTCGGTTGGATTAGGCATACGAAGTTCATTCCAGTCTAAGATCGGACCAGATCGAGTGTTGAGGCAGCAGGATCGACAGCACGTAGAGGGATACCCGACCGACCCCCGGCTTGTCCATCCCGCTCCTCTGGCCGGATGAGCATCCGCACGCTCGTTTCATGGGTTGACTTAGGCATACAGAGTTCATTCCCAGTCTAAGCATATGGAGTTCATTCCCAGTCTAAGATCGGACCGTACCGAGGGTTGGGATAGCACATGCTGGGCTCGGGCATGTGCTGAGGCCACATTTTTCTTCACTGGGGCACCATCATCGGAGAACCTGACCGGCGACATTGAGGTTCCGGCGATCGGGGGGATCGGGGGGTGTGCGCACATGATGTGCCATGGGTGCTGGTACTTGGCCCTTATATTGGCCCCCTATCCCTCATCAAACCTCGAGAACTCACACCCCCATAAAGAGCATTTGAGATTTTACAGGTTTGCTGCCAATAGCCATTAAAGTGTCTGAAATGGGGACACTTTTTTCAAATGGTCACAAACTCTTGTACACTTCGAGTTTTTAGCTAAATTTTTTTGTGCTTGCCTACAAAAATTCAAGGATCATGTCTACAAAGTTTGGGCCAAAAATCCTTCCAAAAAAATTTTAAAAAATCTCGAACCGTAAAAAGTTTCAAAAATCTTGAAAAATAGAAAACGAGTCATCTTGCCATAAAACTTCACGTGAAGGCTTAAAGGACCATAGTATGAATTTACAAGCCATAAAAATGGCATTGGCATGCAAAAATATGAAGATGTGCCTAAACCCCTCTACCACCCTATCGATCCAAGGCTTGCGCTTCCCGTCTCTCTGGCCGACGCAGTGCCCACCCGCCCGCCCGCTCGTTTCATCGGTTGGCTTAGGCATATGGAGCTCATTCGCAGTCTAAGATTGGATCGGAATGAGGGTTGCGGCAATAAGATCAGCAGCACGCAGAAGGGGACCCGACTTGCACATTCTGCCCCTCCGGCCGGCTGAGCGGCCGCACGCTCATTTTGTGGGTTGACTCAGGCATACGGAGTTCATTCCCAGTCTAAGCATATGAAGCTCATTCCCAGTCTAAGATCGGACCGGACCGAGGGTTGCGGCAGCACATGCTAGGCTTGGGCATGTGCTGGTGCCGTATTTTTCTTCACCGGGGCACCATCGCCAGAGCATCACCAGAGAACCTGATCGGTGGCAATAGGGTTTCGACGATCGGGGGGCCAGGCGGAGGTGTGTGCACATGATGTGCGATGGGTGCTGGTATTTGGCCCTTATATTGGCCCCATATCCCTCATCAAACGTCGAGAACTCGCTCCCCCTTAAAGAGCATTTGAGATTTTACAAGTTTGCCGCCAGTAGCAATTAAAGTGTCTGAAATGGGGACACTTTTTTCAAATGGTGACAAAATCTTGTACACTTCAAGTTTTTAGCAGAATTTTTTTGTGCATGCCAACAAAAATATGAGGATCACGTCTACCAAGTTTGGGGCAAAACTCCTTACGATAAAATTTCAAAAAATCCTGAACCGCAAAATGTTTCAAAAGTCGTGAAAAATAGAAAACGAGTCGTCTTGCCATGAAACTTCACGTGAATGCTTAAGGGACCATTGTATGAATTTACAAGCCATAAAAATGGCATTGGCATGCAAAAATATGAACATGTGCCTAAACCCACCTACCACCCTATCGATCCACGGCTTGCGTATCTCGTCTCTCTAGCCGGCGTAGTGCCCGCCCGCCCACCCGCCAGCTCGTTTCGTCGGTTGGCTTAGGCATACGGAGTTCATTCCCAGTCTAAGATCAGACCAGACCGATGGTTTTTAGTACATGATCGGCAGCACGCAGAGGGGGACTCGACCGATCGCCGGCTTGCGCATCCCACCCCTCTGGCCGGCTGAACGCCCACACGCTCGTTTCATGGGTTGACTTAGGCATACGGAGTTCAATCCCAGTCTAAGCATATGGAGTTCATTCCCAGTCTAAGATCGGACCGTACCGAGGGTTGGGATAGCACATGCTGGGCTCGGGCATGTGCTGGGGCCGCATTTTTCTTCACCGGGGCACCATCATCGGAGAACCTGACCGGTGACATTGGGGTTCCGGCGATCGGGGGGATCGGGGGGGTGTGCGCACATGATGTGCGATGGGTGCTGGTACTTGGCCCTTATATTGGCCCCCTATCCCTCATCAAACCTCGAGAACTCACACCCCCTTAAAGAGCATCTGAGATTTTATAGGTTTGCTACCAGTAGCCATTAAAGTGTCCGAAATGGGGACACTTTTTTCAAATGGTCACAAAATGTTGTACACTTTGAGTTTTTAGCTGAATTGTTTTGTGCATGCCAATAAAAATATAAGGATCACGTCTACCAAGTTTGGGGCCAAAACTCCTGCCGAAAAAATTTGAAAAAAATCCCAAAGTGCAAAAGGTTTCGAAAATCATGAAAAATAGAAAACAAGTCGTCTTGCAATGAAACTTCACGTGAAGGGTTAAGGGACCATTGTATGAATTTACAAGCCATAAAAATGGCTTTGGCACACATAAATATGAAGATGTGCCTAAACCCACCTACCACCCTATCGATCCATGGCTTGCACATCCCGTCTCTCTGGCGGACGTAGTGCCCGCCCACCTGCCTGCCCGCTCGTTTCGTCGGTTGGCTTAGGCATACGGAGTTCATTTTCAGTCTAAGATCGGATCAGACCAGATCAAGGGTTGCACCATGAGGATTGGTAGCACACAGAGGGGGACTCGGCCGATCCCCGGCTTGAGTATCACGCCCCTCTGGTTGGCTGAGCACCCGTACGCTGGTTTCGTGGGTTGACTTAGGCATACAGAGTTTATTCCCATTCCAAGCATACGTAGTTCATTCCCAGTCTAAGATAGGACTGGACCGAGGGTTACAGCAGTACATGCTGGGCTCGGGCATGTGCTGGTGCTGCATTTTTCTTCGTCGGGGCACCATCGTCGGGTAATCGTCGGAGAACTTGACCGACGACATTGGGGTTCCGACGGTTGGGGGGGCCAGGGGGTGTGCGCACATGATGTGCGATGGGTGCTGGTACTTGGCCCTTATATTGGCCCCCTATCCCTCATGAAACCTCAAGAACTCACACCCCCTTAAAGTGCATTTGAGATTTTACAGGTTTACTGCCAGTAGCCATTGAAGTATTTGAAATGGGGACACTTTTTTCAAATGGTCACAAAATCTTGTACACTTCGAGTTTTTAGTTGAATTGTTTTGTGCATGCCAACAAAAATACAAGGATCATGTCTACCAAGTTTGGGACCAAAACTCATTTCGAAAAAATTTTAAAAAATCCCGAACCGTAAAAAGTTTCAAAAATCATGAAAAATAGAAAATGAGTCATCTTGCCATGAAACTTCACGTGAAGGCTTAAGGGACCATTGTATGAATTTACAAGCCATAAAAATGGCATTGACATGCAGAAATATGAAGATGTGTCTAAACCCACCTACCACCCTATCGATCCACGGCTTGTGCATCCCGTCTCTCTGGCCGGCGTAGTGCCCGCCCGCCCACCCGCCAGCTCGTTTCGTCGGTTGGCTTAGGCATACGGAGTTCATTCCCAGTCTAAGATCAGACCGAACCGAGGGTTGTGGCAGCATGATCGGCAGCACGCAGAGGGGGACTCGGCCGATCGCCAGCTTGCGCATCCCACCCCTCTGGCCGGCTGAACGCCCACACGCTCGTTTCGTGGGTTGACCTAGGCATACGGAGTTCATTCCCAGTCTAAGCATACGGAGTTCATTCCCAGTCTAAGATGGGACCGGACCGAGGGTTGCGACAGCACATGTTGGGCTCGGGGATGTGCTGGTGCTACATTTTTCTTCGTCAGTGCACCATCGTGGGAGCATCATCGGAGAACCTGACCGGCGGCACTAGGGTTCCAACGATCGGGGGGGTCGGGGGGGATGTGCGCACATGATGTGTGATGGGTGCTGGTACTTAGCCCTTATATTGGCCCCCTATCCCTCATCAAACCTCAAGAACTCACACCCCTTTAAAGAGCATTTGAGATTTTACAGGTTTGCTGCCAGTAGCCATTAAAGTGTCTGAAATGGGGACACTTTTTTCAAATGGTCACAAAACCTTGTACACTTTGAATTTTTCGGTGAATTTTTTTGTGCATGCCAATAAAAATACAAGGATCACGTCTACCAAGTTTGGGGCCAAAACTCCTTTCGAAAAAATTTTAAAAAATCTCGAACCGTTAAAAGTTTCAAAAATCGTGAAAAATAGAAAACGAGTCGAGTTGCCATGAAACTTCACGTGCAGGCTTAAGTGACCATTGTATGAATTTACAAGCCATAAAAATGGTTTTGGCATGTAGAAATATGAAGATGTGCCTAAACCCACCTAGCACCCTATCGATCCACGGCTTGCGCATCCTGTCTCTCTGGCCGGCGTAGTACCCGCCCGCCTGCCCGCTCGCTTGTTTCGTCAGTTGGCTTAGGCATACGGTGTTCATTCCCAGTCTAAGATCGGACTAGACCGAGGGTTGTGGCAGCAGGATCGACATCACATAGAGGGGGACCCGACCGATCCCCAGCTTGCGCATCCCGCCCCTCTTGCCGGTTGACTTAGGCATACGAAGTTCATTCCCAGTCTAAACATACGGAGTTCATTCCCAGTCTAAGATCGGATCGGATCGAGGGTTGCGATAGCACATGTTGGCCTCGAGCTTGTGCTGGTGCCACATTTTTCTTTACCGGGGCACCATCGTCGGAGAATCTGACCGGCGGCATTGGGGTTCCGGCGATCAGGGGGGCCGGGGGGGTGTGCGCACATGATGTGCGTTGGGTGCTAGTACTTGGCCCTTATACAGGCCCCCTATCCCTCATCAAACCTTGACAACTCACACCCCTTTAAAGAACAATTGAGATTTTACGGGTTTGCTGCCAGTAGCTATTAAAGTGTCTAAAATAGGGACACTTTTTTCAAATGGTCACAAAATCTTGTACACTTCGAGTTTTTAGATGAATTTTTTTGTGCATGCCAACAAAAATACAGGGATCACGTCTACCAAGTTTGGGGCCAAAACGTCTTCTGAAAAAATTTAAAAAAATCCCGAACCTCAAAAAGTTTCAAAAATCATGAAAAATAAAAAATGAGTCGTCTTGCCATGAAACTTCATGTGAAGGCTTAAGGGACCATTGTATGAATTTACAAGGCATAAAAATGGCATTGGCATGCAGAAATATGAAGATATGCCTAAACCAACCTACCACCCTATCGATCCACGGCTTGTGGATCCTGTCTCTCTGGCCGGCGTAGTGCCCGCCCGCCCGCTCGTTTCGTCGGTTGGCTTAGGCACACAGAGTTCATTCCTAGTCTAAGATTGAGAGCACATAGAGAGGGACCCTGCCGATCCCCGGCTTGCGTATCCCGCCCCTCTGGCGGGCTGAGTGCCCTCACGCTCGTTTTGTGGGTTGACTTAGGCATACGGAGTTCATTCCCAGTCTAAGCATACGGAGTTCATTCCCAGTCTAAGATTAGACCGGACCGAGGGTTCTAACAGCACATGCTGGGCTCGGGCATGTGCTGGTGCCGCATTTTTCTTCGTCGGCACACCATTGCTGGAGCATCACCGGAGAACCTGACTGGAGACATTGGGGTTCCGACGATCGGGGGGTCCGGGGGGGTGTGCGCACATGATGTGGGATGGGTGCTGGTACTTGGCCTTTATATTGGCCCCCTATCCCTCATCAAACCTCAAGAACTCACACCCCCTTAAAGAGCATTTGAGATTTTACAGGTTTGCTGCCAGTAGCCATTAAAGTGTCTGAAATGGGGACACTTTTTTCAAATGGTCTCAAAATCTTGTACACTTCGAGTTTTTAGCTGAATTTTTTTGTGCATGCCAACAAAAATACAAGGATCACGTCTATGAAGTTTGGGGCCAAAAATCCTTCCAAAAAAATTTTAAAAAATCTCGAACCTCAAAAAGTTTCAAAAATCATGAAAAATAGAAAACGACGTAGTGCCCGCCTGCCCGCCCGCCCTTTTCGTCGGTTGGCTTAGGCATACAGAGTTTATTCCTAGTCTAAGATCAGACCGGACCGAGGGTTACAACAGTAGGATCGATGGCACACAGAGGGGGACCCGACCGATCCTCAGCTTCCGCATCCCGCCCCTCTGGCCGGCAGAGCGCCCGCACGCTCGTTTCGTGGGCTGACTTAGGCATACGGAGTTTATTCCTAGTCTAAGCATACGGAGTTCATTCCCATTCTAAGATCAAACTGAACTGAGGGTTGCGGCAGCACCTGCTGGGCTCGGGCATGTGCTGGTGCCACATTTTTCTTCGCAGGGGCACCATTGCTGGAGCATCGTCGGAGAAGCTGACCGACGGCATTGGGGTTCCGGCGATCGAGGGGGCCGGGAGGCGTGTGCACACATGATGTGCGATGGGTGCTGGTACGTGGCCCTTATATTGGCCCCCTATCCCTCATCAAACATCGAGCATTCACACCCCCTTAAAGAGCATTTGAGATTTTATAGGTTTGCTGCCAGTAGCCATTAAAGTGTCTGAAATGGGGACACCTTTTACAAATGGTCAACAAATCTTGTACACTTCGAGTTTTTAGCTGATTTTTTTTGTGGAAGCCAACAAAAAAACAAGGATCACGTCTAAGAAGTTTGGGACCAAAACCCCTTCCGAAAAAATTTCAAAATATCTCGAACCATAAAAAGTTTCAAAAATCGTGAAAAATTGAAAACGAGTCGTCTGGCCATGAAACTTCACGTGAAGGCTTAAGGGACTAGTGTATGACTTTACAAGTCATAAAAATGGCATTGGCACATAGAAATATGAAGATGTGCCTAAACCCACCTACCACCCTATCGATCCACGGCTTACGCATCCCGTCTCTCTGGCTGGCGTGGTGCCCGTCCGCCCGTTCGTTTCATCAGTTGGCTTAGGCATATGGAGTTCATTCCCAGTATAAGATCAGATCAAACTGAGGGTTGCAGTAGTAGGATCGGCAGCAGGATCGGCAGCACGCAGAGGGGGACCCGGTCGATCCTCGACTTGCGCATCTTGCCCCTCTGGCCGGTTGAGCGCCCGCACGCTCGTTTCATGTGTTGACTTAGGCATACGGAGTTCATTCCCAGTCTAAGCATATAGAGTTCATTCCCAGTCTAAGATCGGACCGGATCAAGGGTTGCGGCAGCACATGCTGGGCTCGAGCATGTGTTGGTGCCGCATTTTTCTTCGTCGGGGCACCATCGTCGGAGCATCGTCGGAGAACCTGACCGGCGGCATTGGGGTTCCGAAAAGTGGGGGGGCCGGCGGGTGTGCGCACATGTTGTGCGATGGGTGCTGGTACTTAGCCCTTATATTGGCCCCCTATCCCTCATCAAACCTCAAGAACTTACACCCCCTTAAAGAGCATTTGAGATTTTACAGGTTTGCTGCCAGTAGCCATTAAAGTGTCTGAAATGGGGACACATTTTTCAAATGGTCACAAAATCTTGTACACTTTGAGTTTTTAGCTGAATGTTTTTGTGGAAGCCAACAAAAATACAAGGATCACGTCTAAGAAGTTTAGGACCAAAACCCCTTTCGAAAAAATTTCAAAAAATCTCGAACCGCAAAAAGTTTCAAAAATCATGAAAAATATAAAACGAGTCGTCTTGCCATGAAACTTCACGTGAAGGCTTAAGGGACCATTGTATGAATTTACAAGCCATAAAAATGGCATTGGCACATAGAAATATGAAGATGTGCCTAAACCCACCTACCACCCTATCGTTCCACGGCTTGCGCATCCCGTCTCTCTGGCCGGCGTAGTGCTCGCCCACCTACTCGTTTCATCGGTTGGCTTAGGCATACGGAGTTCAATCCTAGTCTAAGATTAGACCGGACCGAGGGCTACGACAGTAGGATCAGCAGCATGCAGAGGGGGACCCGATCGATCCCCGACTTGCGCATCCCACCCCTCTGGCCAGCTGAGCGCCCGCACGCTCGTTTCATGGGTTGACTTAGGCATACGGAGTTCATTCCCAATCTAAGCATACAGAGTTCATTCCCTATCTAAGATCAGACCGGACCGAGGGTTGCGATAGCACATGCTGGGCTCGAGCATGTGTTGGTGTCGTATTTTTCTTCGTCGTGGCACCATCGCCAGAGCATCGTCGGAGAACCTGACCGGCGGCATTGGGTTTTCGGAGATTGGGGGGTTGGGGGGGTGTGTGCACATGATGTGCGATGGGTGCTGGTACTTGGCCCTTGTATTGGACCCCTATCCCTCATCAAACATCGAGAACTCACACCTCCTTAAAGAGCATTTGAGATTTTACAGGTTTGTTGCCAGTAGCAATTAAAGTGTCTGAAATGGGGACACTTTTTTCAAATGGTCACAAAATCTTGTACACTTCGAGTTTTCAGCTGAATTTTTTATGAATTCCAACAAAAATACAAGGATAACGTCTACCAAGTTTAGGGCCAAAACTCCTTCCAAAAAAATTTCAAAAAATCCCGAACCGCAAAAACTTTCGAAAATCATGAAAAATAGAAAATGAGTCGTCTTGCCATGAAACTTCACGTGAAGGCTTAAGAGACCATTGTATGAATTTACAAGCCGAAAAAATTTCATTGGCACTCAGAAATATGAAGATGTGCCTAAACCCACCTACCACCCTATCGATCCACGGCTTGCGCATCCCGTCTCTCTGGCCGACGTGGTGCACGCCCGCCCGCTCATTTTATCGGTTGGCTTAGGCATATGAAGTTCATTACCAGTATAAGATCAGATCAGATCGAGGGTTGCGGTAGCAGGATCAGCAGCACATAGAGGGGGACCCGGTCGATCCCCGGCTTGCGCATCCCACCCCTCTGGCCAATTGAGCGCCCGTACGCTCGTTTCGTGGGTTGACTTAGGCATACGGAGTTCATTCCCAGTCTAAGGATATGGAGTTCATTCCCAATCTAAGATCAGACCGGATCAAGGGTTGCGACAGCACATTCTTGGCTCGGGCATGTGCTGGTGCCGTATTTTTCTTCACCAGGGCACCATCCACGGAGCATCACCGGAGAACTTGACCGACGGTATTGGGGTTCCAGCGATCAGGGGGGTCGGGGGGGTTGCGCACGTGATGTGCGATGGGTGCTCGTACTTGGCCCTTATATTGGCCCCCTATCCCTCATCAAACCTCAAGAACTTACACCCCCTTAAAGAGCATTTGAGATTTTACGGGTTTGTTGCCAGTAGCCATTAAAGTGTCTGAAATGGGGACACATTTTTCAAATGGTCACAAAATCTTGTACACTTCGAGTTTTTAGCTGAATGTTTTTGTGGAAGCCAACAAAAATACAAGGATCACGTCTATGAAGTTTGGGACCAAAACCCCTTCCGAAAAAATTTCAAAAAATCTCGAACCGCAAAAAGTTTCAAAAATCATGAAAAATAGAAAACGAGTCGTCTTGCCATGAAACTTCACGTGAAGGCTTAAAGGACCATTGTATGAATTTACAAGCCATAAAAATGGCATTGGCACATAGAAATATGAAGATGTGCCTAAATCCACCTACCACCCTATCGTTCCACTGCTTGCGCAACCTGTCTCTCTGGCCGACGTAGTGCTCGCCCACCTACTCGTTTCGTCGGTTGGCTTAGGCATACGGAGTTCAGTCCCAGTCTAAAATCAGACCGGACCGAGGGCTACGACAGTAGGATCAGCAGCATGCAGAGGGGGACCCGATCGATCCCTGACTTGCGCATCCCACCCCTCTGGCCAGCTGAGCGCTCGCACGCTCGTTTCGTGGGTTGACTTAGGCATACGGAGTTCATTCCCAATCTAAGCATACAGAGTTCATTCCCTATCTAAGATCAGACCAGACCGAGGGTTGAGATAGCACATGCTGGGCTCGAGCATGTGTTGGTGCCGTATTTTTCTTCGTCGTGGCACCATCGCCGGAGCATCGTCGGAGAACCTGACCGGCGGCATTGGGTTTCCGGAGATTGGGGGGTTGGGGGGGTGTGCGCACATGATGTGCGATGGGTGCTGGTACTTGGCCCTTATATTGGACCCCTATCCCTCATCAAACCTCGAGAACTCACACCTCCTTAAAAAGCATTTGAGATTTTACAGGTTTGTTGCCAGTAGCAATTAAAGTGTCTGAAATGGGGACACTTTTTTCAAATGGTCACAAAATCTTGTACACTTCGAGTTTTCAGCTGAATTTTTTATGAATTCCAACAAAAATACAAGGATAACGTCTACCAAGTTTAGGGCCAAAACTCCTTCCAAAAAAATTTCAAAAAATCCCGAACCGTAAAAACTTTCGAAAATCATGAAAAATAGAAAATGAGTCGTCTTGCCATGAAACTTCACGTGAAGGCTTAAGAGACCATTGTATGAATTTACAAGCCGAAAAAATTTCATTGGCACTCAGAAATATGAAGATGTGCCTAAACCCACCTACCACCCTATCGATCCACGGCTTGCGCATCCCGTCTCTTTGGCCGACGTGGTGCCTGCCCGCCCGCTCATTTTATCGGTTGGCTTAGGCATATGAAGTTCATTCCCAGTATAAGATCAGATCAGATCGAGGGTTGCGGTAGCAGGATCAACAGCACGCAGAGGGGGACCCGGTCGATCCCCGGCTTGCGCATCCCGCCCCTCTGGCCAATTGAGCGCCCGTACGCTCGTTTCGTGGGTTGACTTAAGCATACGGAGTTCATTCCCAGTCTAAGGATATGGAGTTCATTCCCAATCTAAGATCGGACCGGATCAACGGTTGCGACAGCACATGCTGGGCTCGGGCATGTGCTGGTGCCGCATTTTTCTTCACCGGGGCACCATCCACGGAGCATCACCGGAGAACTTGACCCATGGTATTGGGGTTCTAGCAATCGGGGGGGTCAGGGGGGTTGCGCACGTGATGTGCGATGGGTGCTGGTACTTGGCCCTTATATTGGCCCCCTATCCCTCATCAAACCTCAAGAACTTACACCCCCGTAAAGAGCATTTGAGATTTTACGGGTTTGCTGCCAGTAGCCATTAAAGTGTCTGAAATGGGGACACATTTTTCAAATGCTCACAAAATCTTGTACACTTCGAGTTTTTAGCTGAATATTTTTGTGGAAGCCAACAAAAATAAAAGGATCACGTCTAAGAAGTTTGGGACCAAAACCCCTTCCGAAAAAATTTCAAAAAATCTCGAACTGCAAAAAGTTTCAAAAATCGTGAAAAATAGAAAACGAGTCATCTTGCCATGAAACTTCACGTGAAGGCTTAAGGGACCATTGTATGAATTTACAAGCCATAAAAATGGCATTGGCACGTAGAAATATGAAGATGTGTCTAAACCCACCTACCACCCTATCGATCCACGGCTTGCGCATCCCGTCTCTCTGGTCGGCGTGGTGCCCGCCCGCCCGCTCGTTTCATCAGTTGGCTTAGGCATACGGAGTTCATTCCCAGTCTAAGATCAGACCAGACCAAGGGTTGCGCAGCAGGATCAGTAGCACACAGAAGGGGACCCGATCGATGCCCGACTTGCGCATCCCGCCCCTCTGGCCGGCTGAGCGCCCGCACGCTCATTTCGCGGGTTGACCCAGGCATATGGAGTTCATTCCCAGTCTAAGCATACGGAGTTCATTCCCAGTCTATGATCAGACCAGACTGAGGGTTAAGGCAGCACATGCTGGGCTCGGGCATGTGGTGGTGCCGCATTTTTCTTCGTCGGGGCACCATCATCGGAGCATCGTCAGAGAACCTGACAGTCGGCATTGGGGTTCCGGCGATCGGAGGAGCCAGGGGGGGTGTGCGCACAAGATGTGTGATGGGTGCTGGTACTTGGCCCTTATATTGGCCCCCTATCCCCCATCACACCTCCAGAACTCACACCCCCTTAAAGAGCATTTGAGATTTTACAGGTTTGCTACCAGTAGCCATTAAAGTGTCTGAAATGGGGACACTTTTTTCAAATGGTCACAAAATCTTGTAGACTTCGAGTTTTCAGCTGAATTTTTTTATGCATTCCAACAAAAAGACAAGGATAACGTCTACCAAGTTTAGGGCTAAAACTCCTTCCGAAAAAATTTTAAAAAATCCCGAACCGTAAAAAGTTTTGAAAATTATGAAAAATAAAAAACAAGTCGTCTTGCCATGAAAATTCACGTGAAGGCTTAAGGGACCATTGTATGAATTTACAAGCCATAAAAATGGCATTGGCATGCAGAAATATGAAGATGTGCCTAAACCCAACTACCACCCTATCGATCCACGGCTTGCACATCCCGTCTCTCTGGTCGACATAGTGCCCGACCACCCGTCCGCCCGTTCATTTCATCGGTTGGCTTAGGCATACGGAGTTCATTCCTAGTCTAAGATCAAACCGAACTGAGGGTTGTGGCAACAGGATCGGCAGCACACATAGGGGGACCAGACCGATCCTCGGCTTGCGCATCCCGCCCCTCTGGCCGACTGAGCACCCGCACGCTCATTTCACTGGTTGACTTAGGCATACGGATTTCATTCCCAGTCTAAGCATACGAAGTTCATTCCCAGTCTAAGATCGGATCGGATTGAGGGTGGCGGCAGCACATGCTGGGCTTAGGCATGTGCTGGTGCCACATTTTTCTTCACCGGGGCACCATTGCCGGAGCATCGCCGGAGAACCTGACTGACGGCATTGGGGTTCTGACGATCGGGGGGGCTGGGGGGTGTGCGCACATGATGTGCAATGGGTGCTGGTACTTGGCCCTTATATTGGCCCCCTATCCCTCATCAAACCTTGAGAACTCACACCCCCTTAAAGAGCATTTGAGATTTTACAGGTTTGCTGCCAGTAGCCATTAAAGTGTCTAAAATGGGGACACTTTTTGCAAATGGTCACAAAATCTTGTACACATCGAGTTTTTAGTTGAATTTTTTTATGCATGCCAAAAAAAATACAAGGATCATGTCTACCAAGTTTGCGGCCAAAACTCCTTCTGAAAAAATTTTAAACAATCCCGAACCGCAAAAAGTTTTGAATATCGTGAAAAATAGAAAATGAGTCGTCTTGCCATTAAACTTCACGTGAAGGCTTAAGGGACCATTGTATGAATTTACAAGCCATAAAAATGGCATTGGCACGTAGAAATATGAAGATGTGCCTAAACCCACTTACCACCCTATCGATCCACAGCTTGCGCATGCCATCTCTCTGGCCGGCGTAGTGCTTGCCTGTTCATTTCGTCGGTTGGCTTTGGCATACAGAGTTCATTCCCAGTCTAAGATTGAACAGGAATGAGGGTTGTGGCAGCAGGATCGACAGCATGCAGAGGGGGACCCGGTCAATCCTCAGCTTGTGCATCCCTTCCCTCTGGCCAGCTGAGCGCCCGCACTCTCGTTTTATGGGTTGACTTAGGCATATGGAGTTCATTCCCAGTCTAAGCATAAGGAGTTCATTCCCAGTCTAAGCATAAGGAGTTCATTCCCAGTCTAAGATTGGATCGGATAGAGGGTTGCGGCAACAGGATCAGCAGCACGCAGAGGGGGACCCGGCCGATCCCCGGCTTGTGCATCCTGCCCCTCTGGCCGACTAAGCGCCCGTACGCTCGTTTCATGGGTTGACTTAGGCATACGGAGTTCATTCCCAGTCTAAGCACACAGAGTTCATTCCTAGTCTAAGATCAGACCGGACTGAGGGTTGTGGTAGCAAGATGGGCAGCACACGAAGGGGACCCAGCCGATCCCTAGCTTGCATATCCCGCCCCTCTGGCCGGTTGAGCGCCCGCACGCTTGTTTCATGGGTTGACTTTGGCATACGAAGTTCATTCCCAGTCTAAGCATACGAAGTTCATTCCCAGTCTAAGATCAGACCAGACCGAGGGTTACGGCAGCACATGCTGGGCTCGGGCATTTGCTGGTGCCGCATTTTTCTTCGCCAGGGCACCATCGCCGGAGCATCATCGGAGAACCTGATTGGCGACATTGGGGTTCCGACGATCAGGGCGACCGTAGGGGTGTGCGCACATGATGTGTGATGGGTGCTGGTACTTGGCCCTTATATTGGCCCCCTCTCCCTCATCAAACCTCGACAACTCACACCCCCTTAATGAGCATTTGAGATTTTACAGTTTTGCTGCCAATAACCATTCAAGTGTCTGAAATGGGGACACTTTTTTCAAATGGTCACAAAATCTTGTACACTTCGAGTTTTTAGCTGAAATTTTTTGTGCATGCCAAAAAAAATACAAGGATCATGTCTACCAAGGTTTTAGCCAAAACTCCTTCCAAAAACATTTTAAAAAATCCCGAACCGCAAAAAGTTTCAAAAATCATGAAAAATAGAAAACGAGTCATCTTGCCATGAAACTTCACATGAAGGCTTAAGGGACCATTGTATGAATTTACAAGCCATAAAAATGGCATTGGCATGCAGAAATATGAAGATGTACATAAACCCACCTACCACCCTATCGATCCACGGCTTGCGCATCCCGTCTCTCTGGCCGGCGTAGTGCCCGCCCGCCCGCCCGCTCGTTTCGTCAGTTGGCTTAGGCATAGGGAGTTTATTTCCAGTCCAAGATCAGACCGAACCAAGGGTTGCGGCAGCAGGATCTGCAGCATGTAGAGGGGGACCCGACCGATCCTCGGCTTACGCATCCCGCCCCTCTGGCCGGCTGAGTGCCCGCATGCTTGTTTCATCGGTTGACTTAGGCATATGGAGTTCATTCCCAGGCTAAGCATACGGAGTTCATTCCCAGTCTAAGATCGGATCAGACCGAGGGTTGCGGCAGCACATGTTGGGCTCGGGCATGTGCTGGTGCTGCATTTTTCTTCGTCGGGGTACCATCATCGAAGCATCATCGGAGAACCTGACCGGCAGCATTGGGGTTCCGGCGATCGGCGGGGCCGAGGGGGTGTGCGCACATCATGTGCGATGGGTGCCGGTACTTGGCCCCTTATCCCTTATCAAACCTCGAGAACTAACACCCCTTAAAGAGCATTTGAGATTTTACAGGTTTGCTGCCAGTAGCCATTAAAATGTCTAAAATAGGGACACTTTTTTCAAATGGTCACAAAATCTTGTACACTTCAAGTTTTTAGCTAAATTTTTGTGTGCATGCGAACAAAAATACAAGGATCACGTCTACCAAGTTTGGGGCCAAACTCCTTCCGAAAAAATTTTAAAAAATCTCGAACTGTAAAAAGTTTTAAAAATCGTGAAAAATAGAAAATGAGTCGTCTTGCCATGAAACTTCACGTGAAGGCTTAAGGGACCATTGTATGAATTTACAAGCCATAAAAATGGCATTGGCATGCAGAAATATGAAGATATGCCTAAACCCACCTACCACCCTATCGATCTATGGATTGCGCATCCCGTCTCTCTGGCTGACGTAGTGCCTGCCCGTCTGCCCGCCCGCTCGTTTCGTCGGTTAGCTTAGGCATACGAGTTCTTTGCCAGTCTAAGATCGGATCAGACTGAGGGTTGCGGCAGCAGGATTGGCAGCACGCAAAAGGGGACCCGACCGATCCCCGACTTGCGCATCTCGCCCCTCTGGCCAGCTGAGTGCCCGAACTCTCGTTTCGTGGGTTGACTTAGGCCTACGGAGTTCATTCCCAGTCTAAGATCGGACTGGACCATAGGTTGCAGTAGCACATGCTGGGCTGGAGCATGTGCTGGTGCCACATTTTTCTTCGTCGGGGCACCATCGTCGGAGCATCGCCGGAGAACCTGACCGATGGCATTGGGGTTCCGACGATCGGGGGGCCGGGGGGGTGTGCGCACATGATGTGTGATGGGTGCTGGTACTTGGCCCTTATATTGACCCCTTATCCCTCATCAAACCTTGAGAACTCACACCCCCTTAAAGAGTATTTGAGATTTTACAGGTTTGCTGCCAGTAGCCATTAAAGTGTCTGAAATGGGGACACTTTTTTCAAATGGTCACAAAATCTTGTACACTTCAAGTTTTTAGCTGAATTTTTTTGTGCATGCCAACAAAAATACAAGGATCACGTCCACCAATTTTGGGAACAAAACTCTATCTGAAAAAATTTTAAAAAAATCCCGAACCGCAAAAAGTTTTGAAAATCATGAAAAATAGAAAACGAGTCGTCTTGCCATGAAACTTCAGGCGAAGGCTTAAGGGACCGTTGTATGAATTTACAAGCCACAAAAATGGCATTGGCACGTATAAATATAAAGATGTGCCTAAACCCACCTACCACCCTATCGATCCACGACTTGCGCATCACGTCTCTCTGGCCAGCGTAGTGCCCACCCGCCCGCTCGTTTCGTCGGTTGGCTTAGGCATACAGAGTTCATTCCTAGTCTAAGATTAGATCGGACTGAGAGTTGCGACAGCAGGATCAGCAGCACGCAGAGGGGGACCTTACCGATCCCTGGCTTGCGTATCCCGCCCCTCTGGCCGGCTGAGCGTCCGCACACTTGTTTCGTGGGTTGACTTAGGCCTACGGAGTTCATTCCTAGTCTAAGATCGGACTGGACCATAGGTTGCGGCAGCACATGCTGGGCTCGGGCATGTGCTGGTGCCGTATTTTTCTTTGTCGGGGCACCATCGTCAGAGCATCGCCGGAGAACCTGAACGGCGGCATTGGGGTTCCGACGATCGGGGGGGCCAGGGGGGTGTGCGCAAATGATGTGCGATGGGTTCTGGTACTTGGCCCTTATATTGGCCCCCTATCCCTCATCAAACCTCGAGAACTCACACCCCCTCAAAGAGCATTTGAGATTTTACAGGTTTGCTGCCAGTAGCCATTAAAGTGTCTGAAATGGGGACAATTTTTTCAAATGGTCACAAAATCTTGTACACTTCGAGTTTTTAGCTGAATTTTTTTGTGCATGCCAATAAAAATACAAGGATCACGTCTACCAAGTTTGGGCCCAAAACTCTTTCTGAAAAAATTTTAAAAAATCCCGAACCGTAAAAAGTTTCAAATATCATGAAAAATAGAAAACGAGTCATCTTGCCATGAAACTTGACGTGAAGGCTTAAGGGACCATTGTATGAATTTACAAGCCATAAAAATGGAATTGGCACGTAGAAATATGAAGATGTGCCTAAACCCACCTACCACCCTATTGATCCACGACATGCGCATCCCGTCTCTCTGGCCGGCGTAGTGCCCACCCGCCCGCCTGCCTGCCCGTTTCATCGGTTGGCTTAGGCATACGGAGTTCATTCCTAGTCTAAGATCAGACCAGACCGAGAGTTGCGGCAGCACGACCAGCAGCACGCAGAGGGGGACCCGATCGATCCATGTCTTGCGCATCCGAGCCCTCTGGCCGGCTGAACGCCCGCACGCTTGTTTCGTGTGTTGACTTAGGCATACGGAGTTTATTCCCAGTCTAAGATCAGACCGGACCGAGGGTTGCGGCAACACATGCTAGGCTCATGCATGTGCCGGTGCTGCATTTTCTTCGTCGGGGCAGCATCGTCGGAGCATCGCCGGAGAAGCTGACCGACGGCATTGGGGTTCCGGTGATCGAGGTGCCGTGGGGGGTGTGCGCACATGATGTGCCATGGGTGCTGGTTCTTGGCCCTTATATTTACCCCTTATCCCTCATCAAACCTCGAGAACTCACACCCCCTTAAATAGCATTTGAGATTTTACAGGTTTGCTACTAGTAGCCATTAAAGTGTCTGGAATGGGGACACTTTTTTCAAATGGTCACAAAATCTTGTACACTTAGAATTTTTAGCTGAATTTTTTTGTGCATGCCAAAAAAAATACAAGGATCACGTATACCAAGCTTGGGACCAAAAATCCTTTCGAAAAAATTTTAAAAAATCTTGAACCGTAAAAAGTTTTGAAAATCATGAAAAATAGAAAACGAGTCATCTTGCCATGAAACTTCACGTGAAGGCTTAAGGGACCATTGTATGAATTTACAAGCCATAAAATTGGCATTGGCACGTAGAAATATGAAGATGTGCCTAAACCCACCTACCACCCTATCGATCCACAGCTTGCGCATCCCGTCTCTCTAGCCGGCATATTGCCCGCCCGCCCGCCCACCCGCTCATTTCATCAATTTTCTTAGGCATACGGAGTTCATTCCCCGTCTAAGATCAGACCTGACCGAGGGTTAGGACAGCACGCAGAGGGGGACCCGACCGATCCCCGGCTTGTGCATCCCGCCCCTCTGGCCGGTTGAGCGCCCGAACGCTTGTTTCGTGGGTTGACTTTGGCATACGGAGTTCATTCCCAGTCTAAGCATACGGAGTTCATTCCCAGTCTAAGATTGGACCGGACCGAGGGTTGCGGTAACACATGCTGGGCTCGGGCAGGTGCTGGTGCCGTATTTTTCTTCGTCGGGGTACCATCGTCGGAGCATCGTCGGAGAACCTGACCCGCGGCATTGGGGTTCCGACGATCGGGGGGGCCGAGGGGTGTGCGCACATGATGTGCGATGGCTGGTGGTACTTGGCCCTTATATTGGCCCCCTATCCCTCATCAAACCTTGAAAACTCACACCCCCTTAAAGGGCATTTGAGATTTTACAGGTTTGCTGCCAGTAGCCATTAAAGTGTTTGAAATGGGGACACTTTTTTCGAATTGTCACAAAATCTTGTACACTTTGAGTTTTTAGCTGAGTTTTTTTGTGCACGCCAACTAAAATACATGGATCACGTCTACCAAGTTTGGTGGCAAAACCCCTTTCGAAAAAATTTTAAAAAATCTGGAACCGCCAAAAGTTTTGAAAATCATGAAAAATAGAAAACGAGTTGTCTTGCCATGAAACTTCACATGAAGGCTTAGGGGTCCATTATATGAATTTACAAGACATAAAAATGGCCTTGGCATGCAGAAATATGAAGATGTGCCAAAACCCACCTACCACCATATCGATCCATGGCTTGCGCAGCCCGTCTCTCTGCCGACGTAGTGCCCGCCCGCCCATCCGCCCGCTTGTTTCATCGGTTGGCTTAGGCATACAGAGTTCATTCCAAGTCTTAGATCAGATCGAACCGAGGGTTGCGGCAGCACATGCTGGGCTCGAGCCTGTGCTGGTGCCGTATTTTTCTTCGCTGGGACACCATCGTCGGAGCATCACCGGAGAACCTGACCGACGGCATTGGGGTTCCGACGATCGGGGGGCCCGGGGGGTGTGCGCATATGATGTGTGATGGGTGCTGGTTCTTGGCCTTTATATTGGCCACCTATCCCTCATCAAACCTCGAGAACTCACACCCCCTTAAAGAGCATTTGAGATTTTACAGGTTTGCTGCCAGTAGCCATTAAAGTGTCTAAAATGGGAACACTTTTTTCAAATGGTCACAAAATCTTGTACACTTCGATTTTTTAGCTGAATTTTTTTGTGCATGCCAACAAAAATACAAGGATCATGTCTACAAAGTTTGGGGCCAAAAATCCTTCCCAAAAAATTTTTAAAAATCTCGAACGCCAAAAAGTTTTAAAAATCGTGAAAAATAGAAAACGATTCATCTTGCCATGAAACTTCACGTGAAGGCTTAAGGGACCATTGTATGAATTTACAAGCCATAAAAATGGCATTGGCACATAGAAATATGTAGATGTGCCTAAACCCACCTAGCACCCTATCGATCCACGGCTTACGCATCCCATCTTTCTGGATGACGTAGTGCCTGCCCGCCCGCCTGCTCGTTTCATCGGTTGGCTTAGGCATACGGAGTTCATTCCCAGTCTGAGATCAAACCAGACTGAAGGTTGCGGCAACAGGATGGGTAGCATGCAGAGGGGGACCCGATCGATCCTCGGCTTGCGCATCCCGCCCCTCTGGCTGGCAGAGTGCCTGCACGCTCGTTTCGTTGTTTGACTTAGGCATACGGAGTTCATTCCCAGTCTAAGATCAGACCAGACCGAGGGTTACGGTAGCACATCCTGGGCTCGGGCATGTGCTGGTGCCGTATTTTTCTTCGCAGGGGCACCATCGCCGGAGAACCTGACCGGTGGCATTGGGGTTCCAGCGATCGGGGGGCCGCGGGGGTGTGTGCGCACATGATGTGCGATGGGTGCTGGTACTTGGCCCTTATATTGGCCCCCTATCCTTCATCAAACCTCGAGAACTCACACCCCCTTAAAGAGCATTTGAGATTTTATAGGTTTGCTGCTAGTAGCCATTAAAGTGTCTTAAATGGGGACACTTTTTTCAAATGGTCTCAAAATCTTGTACACTTCGAGTTTTTAGCTGAATTTTTTTGTGCATGCCAACAAAAATACAAGGATCACGTCTACAAGTTTGGGGCCAAAACACCTTCCCAAAAAATTTTAAAAAATCCTGAACCGTAAAAATTTTCAAAAATCATGAAAAATAGAAAACAAGTCGTCTTGCCATGAAACTTCATGTGAAGGCTTAAGGGACCATTGTATGAATTTAGAAGCCATAAAAATGGCATTGGCATGCAGAAATATGAAGATGTGCCTAAACCCACCAACCACCCTATCGATCCACTGCTTGCGCATCCTGTCTCTCTGGCCGTCGTAGTGCCCGCCCACCCGCTCGATTCATCGGTTGGCTTTGGCATACAGAGTTCATTCCCAGTCTAAGATCAGACTGGACCGAAGGTTGCGGTAGTAGGATCGACAGCATGCAAAGGGGGACCCGATCGATCCCCAGCTTGTGCATCCTGCCCCTCTAGCCGACTGAGCGCCCGCACGCTCATTTCATGGGTTGACTTAGGCATACGGAGTTCATTCCTAGTCTAAGCATTCGGAGTTCATTCCCATTGTAAGATCAGACCGGACTTAGGGTTGCGACAGCACATGCTGGGCTCAAGCATGTGCTGGTGCCACATTTTTCTTCGCTGGGGCACCATCGTCGGAGCATCACCGAAGAACCTGACCGACGGCATTGGGGTTCCGGTGATCGAGGGGGCCGGGGGTGTACGCACATGATGTGCGATGGTGCTGGTACTTGGCCCTTATATTGGCCCCCTCTCCCTCATCAAACCTCGAGAACTCACACCCCCTTAAAGAGCCTTTGAGATTTTACAGGTTTGCTGCCAGTAGCCATTAAAGTGTCTGAAATGGGGACACTTTTTTCAAATGGTCACAAAATCTTGTACACTTCTAGTTTGTAGCTGAATTTTTTTGTGCATGCCAATAAAAATACAAGGATCACGTCTAGCATGTTTGGGGCCAAAACCCCTTCCAAAAAAATTTTGAAAAATCCTGAACTGTAAAAAGTTTCAAAAATTGTAAAAAATAGAAAATGAGTCATCTTGCCTTGAAACTTCACGTGAAGGCTTAAGGGAGCATTGTATGAATTTAGAAGCCATAAAAATGGCATTGGCATGCAGAAATAAGAAGATGTGCCTAAACCCACCTACCACCCTATCGATCCACGGCTTGCGCATCCCGTCTCTCTGGCCAGCGTAGTACCCGCACGCCCGTCCGCCCGTTCGTTTCGTCGGTTGGCTTAGGCATACGGGTTCATTCCCAGTCCAAGATCAGATCAGACCAAGGGTTATGGTAGCAAGATCGACAGCACGTAGAGGAGGACCTGGCCAATCCCTGGCTTGCGCATCCATCCCCTCTTGCCGGCTGAGCTCTCGCACGCTCATTTTGTGGGTTGACTTAGGCATGAGGAGTTTATTCCCAGTCGAAGCATACGGAGTTCATTCCCAGTCTAAGATCAGACCGGACCGACGGTTGCGACAGCACATGCTGGGCTCGGGCATGTGCTGGTGCTGCATTTTTCTTCATCGGGGCACCATCGCCGGATCATCGCCAGAGAACCTGACCGGCGGCATTGGGGTTCCGACGATCGGCGGGCCGGGGGGGTTGTGCGCTCTGATGTATGATGCGTGCTGGTACTTGGCCCTTATATTGCCCCCTATCCCCCATCAAACCTTGAGAACTCACACCCCGCTAAAGAGCATTTGAGATTTTATAGGTTTGCTGCCAGTGGGCATTAAAGCGTCTAAAATGCGGACACTTTTTTCAAATGGTCACAAAAATCTTGTACACTTCGAGTTTTTAGCTGAATTTTTTTGTGCTTGCCAACAAAAATACAAGGATCATGTCTACCAAGTTTGGGGTCGAAAATCCTTCCGAAAAACTTTTAAAAAATCCTGAACCGCAAAAAGTTTCAAAAATCATGAAAAATAAAAATCGAGTCATCTTGCCATGAAACTTCACGTGAAGGCTTAAGGGACCATTGTATCAATTTACAAGCCATAAAAATATCATTGGCACATAGAAATATGAAATGTCGCTAAACCCACCTACCACCCTATCGATCCACGGCTTGCGCATCCCGTCTCTCTGGCCGACGTAGTGCCTGTCCACCCACCAGCCCGCTCATTTCATCGGTTGACTTAGGCATACGGAGTTCATTCCCAGTCTAAGATCAGACCAGACGGAGGATTGCGACAGCAGGATTGGTAACATGCAAAGGGGGACCAGATCAATCCCCGGCTCGCGCATCTCGCCCCTCTGGTCGATTGAGCACTCGCACACTCGTTTCGTGGGTTGACTTAGGCATACGGAGTTCATTCCCAGTCTAAGCAAATGAAGTTCATTCCCAGTCTAAGATCAGATCAGACTGAGGTTTACGGTAGCACATGCTGGGCTTGGGCATGTGCTGGTGCCGCATTTTTCTTCCTCGGGGCACCATCGCCAGAGCATCGTCGGAGAACCTGACCGGCGGCATTGAGGTTCCGACGATCAGTGGGGCCAAGGGGGTATGCGCACATGATGTACGATGGATATTGGTATTTGACCTTTATATTGGCCCCCTATCACTCATCAAACCTCGAGAACTCACACCCCCTTAAAGAGCATTTGAGATTTTACAGGTTTGCTGCCAGTAGCCATTAAAGTGTCTGAAATGGGGACACTTTTTTCAAATGGTCACAAAATCTTGTATACTTTGAGTTTTTTGCTGAATTGTTTTGTGCATGCCAACAAAAATAAAAGGATCACATCTGCCAAGTTTGAGGCCAAAACTCCTTCCGAAAAAATTTTAAAAAATCCCAAACCGTAAAAAGTTTTACAAATCGTGAAAAATAGAAAACGAATAGTCTTGCCATGAAACTTCACGTGAAGGCTTAAGGGACCATTGTATGAATTTACAAGGCATAAAAATGGCATTGGCATGCAGAAATATGAAGATGTGCCTAAACCCAGCTACCACCATATCGATCCACGGCTTGCGCATCCCATCTTTTTGGAAGGCGTAGTGCCCGCCCGCCCATTAGTTTCATCAGTCGGCTTAGGCGTACGGAGTTCATTCCCAGTCTCAGATCAGACCGGATCAAGGGTTGCAGTAGTAGGATTGGCAGTACACAAAGGGGGACTCGGTCGATCCCCAGCTTGTGCATCTATCCCCTCTGGCCGGCTGAGCTCCCGCACGCTCGTTTCGTGGGTTGACTTAGGCATACGGAGTTCATTCCCAGTCTAAGCATACAGAGTTCTTTCCCAGTCTCAGATCGGATCGGACCGAGGGTTGTGGCAGCACATGTTGGGCTCGGGCATGTGCTGGTGCCGTATTTCCCTTCGCCGGGGCACCATCGCCGGAGCATCGTCGGAGAACCTGACCGACGGCATTGGGGTTCCGGCGATCGGGGGGGCCGGGGGGGTGTACGCACATGATGTGCGATGGGTGCTAGTACTTGGCCCTTATATTGGCCCCCTATCCCTCATCAAACCTCGAGAACTCACACCCCTTAAAGAGCATTTGGGATTTTACAGGTTTGCTGCCAGTAGCCATTAAACTATCTGAAATGGGGACACTTTTTTCAAATGGTCGCAAAATCTTGTACACTTCGATTTTTTAGCTGAAATTTTTTTTGAATGCCAAAAAAAATGCAAGGATCATGTCTACCAAGTTTGGGACCAAAAGACCATCTGAAAAAATTTTAAAAAATCCCGAACCGTAAAAATTTTCAAAAATCATGAAAAATAGAAAATGAGTGCTCTTGCCACGAAACTTCACGTGAAGGCTTAAGGGACCATTGTATGAATTTACAAGCCATAAAATGGCATTGGCACGCAGAAATAAGAAGATGTGCCTAAACCCACCTACCACCCTATCGATCCACGGCTTGCGCATCCCGTTTCTCTCGTCGGCGTAGTGCCCGCCTGCTCGTTTTGTCGGTTGGCTTAGGCATACGGAATTCATTCCCAGTCTAAGATTAAACCAGATTGAGGGTTGTGGCAACACATGCTGGGGTCGAGCATGTGCTGGTGCTGCATTTTTCTTCGCCGGGGCACCATCACCGAAGAACCTGACCGGCGGCATTGGGGTTCCGGCGATCGGGAGGGCCGGGGGACGTGTGCGCACATCATGTGCGATGGGTGCTGGTACTTGGCCCTTATATTGGCCCCCTATCCCTCATCAAACCTCGAGAACTCACACCCCCTTAAAGAGCATTTGAGATTTTACAGGTTTACTGCCAGTAGCCATTAAAGTGTCTAAAATGGGGACACTTTTTTCAAATGCTCACAAAATCTTGTCCATGCCAACAAAATACAAGGATTTTTGTATTTTTCTGTCCATGCCAACAAAAATACAAGGATCACGTCTACCAAGTTTGGGGCCAAAACTCCTTCCAAAAAAATTTTAATAAATCCCGAACCGTAAAAAGTTTCAAAAATCATGAAAAATAGAAAACGAGTCGTCTTGCCATGAAACTTCCCGTGAAGGCTTAAGGGACCATTGTATGAATTTACAAGCCATAAAAATGGCATTGGCATGCAGAAATATGAAGATGTGCCTAAACCCACCTACCACCCTTTCGATCCACGGCTTGCGCATCCCGTCTCTTTGGCCGGCGTAGTGCCTGCCCCCTCGCCCGCTCGTTTTGTCGGTTGGCTTAAGCATACGGAGTTCATCCCCAGTCTTAGATCAGACTGGACTGAGGGTTGCGATAGCAGGATTGGCAGCACACATAGGGGGACCCGACCGATCCCGGCTGAGCGACCGCATGCTCATTTCGTGGGTTGACTTAGGCATACGAAATTCATTCCCAGTCTAAGCATACGAAGTTCATTCCCAATCTAGGATCGGACCGGACCGAGGGTTGTGGTAGCACATGCTGGGCTTGGGCATGTGTTGGTGCTACATTTTTCTTCATCGGGGCACCATCGTCGGAGCATTGTCAGAGAACCTAACCGACGGCATTGGGGTTTCGACGATCGGGGGGGTCGAGGGGGTGTGCGCACATGATGTGTGATGGGTGCTGGCACTTGGCCCTTATATTGGCCCCCTATCCCTCATCAAACCTCGAGAACTCACACCCCCTTAAAGAGCAATTGAGATTTTACAAGTTTGCTGCCAGTGGCCATTAAAGGGTCTGAAATGGGGACATTTTTTTCAAATGGTCACAAAATCTTGTACACTTCGAGTTTTTAGTAGAATGTTTTGTGCATGCCAACAAAAATACAAGGACCACGTCTACCAAGTTTGGGACCAAAACTCCTTCCGAAAAAATTTTAAAAAATCCCGGACCGTAAAAAGTTTTGAAAATCGTGAAATAGAAAACGAGTCGTCTTGCCACGAAACTTCACGTGAAGGCTTAAGGGACCATTGTATAAATTTACAAGCCATAAAAATGGCATTGGCATGTAGAAATATGAAGATGTGCCTAAACCCACCTACCACCCTATCGATCCACGGCTTACGCATCCCGTCTCTCTGGCCGATGTAGTGCCTGCCCACCCGCCCGCACGCTCGTTTCATCGGTTGGCTTAGGCATACGGAGTTCATTCCCAGTTTAAGATCGAACCGGACTGATGGTTGCGATAGTAGAATCGGTAACACGCAGAGAGGGACCCAGCCAATCCCCGGCTTGTGCATTCCGCCCCACTTGTCGGCTGAGCGCCCACACGCTCGTTTCGTGGGTTGACTTAGGGATACGGAGTTCATTCCCAGTCTAAGCATACGAAGTTCATTCCCAATCTAAGATCAGACCAGACTGAGGGTTGCGGTAGCAGGATCGGTAGCACGTAAAATAAGACCTGATCGATCCCCGGCTTGCGCATCCCGCCCCTCTGGCCGGTTGAGCGCCTGCACGCTCGGTTCATGGGTTGACTTAGGCATACAGAGTTCATTCCCAGTCTAAGATCGAACCAGACCGAGGGTTACGACAGCACATGCTGGGCTCGGGCAAGTGCTAGTGCCGCATTTTTTTTCGCTAGGGCACCATCACCGGAGCATCGTCGAAGAACCTGACGGGCGACATTGGGGTTCCGGCGATCAGAGGGGCCGGGGGGTGTGCGCACATGATGTACGATGGGTTCTGGTTATTGGCCTTTATATTGGCCACCTATCCCTCATCAAACCTCAAGAACTCACACCCCCTTAATGAGCTTTTGAGATTTTACAGGTTTGCTGTCAGTAGCCATTAAAGTGTCTGAAATGGGGACACTTTTTTCAAATGGTCACAAAATCTTGTACACTTCGAGTTTTTAGCTGAATGTTTTTTTGCATGCCAAAAAAAATACAAGGATCACGTCTACCAAGTTTGGGGCCAAAACTCCTTCCAAAAAAATTTTAAAAAATCCCGAACTACAAAAAGTTTCAAAAATTGTGAAAAATAGAAAACGAGTCGTCTTGCCATGAAACTTCACGTGAAGGCTTAAGGGACCATTGTATGAATTTACAAGCCATAAAAATGGATTGGCATGCAGAAATATGAAGATGTGCCTAAACCCACCAACCACCTTATCGATCCACGGCTTGCGCATCCCATCTCTCTGGCCGACGTAGTGCCCGCCCGCCCGCCCGCTCGCTCGTTTCGTCGGTTGGCTTAGGCATACGGAGTTCATTCCCAGTCTAAGATTGGATCGGACCAAGGGTTGCGGCAGCAGGATCGGCAACACACAGAGGGGGACCCGATCGATCCCCGGCTTGCGCATCCCCCCCTCTGGCCGGCTGAGCGCCCGCACGCTTCTTTCGTGGGTTGACATAGGCATATTGAGTTCATTCCCAGTCTAAGCATACGGAGTTCATTCCCAGTCTAAGATCGGATCGGACCGAGGGTTGCGGCAGCACATGCTGGGCTCGGGCATGTGCTGGTGTCACATTTTTCTTCACTGGGGCACCATCGTCAGATCATCACCGGAGAACCTGACCGACGGCATTGGGGTTCCGACAATCGGGGGGCCCAGGGGGTGTGCGCACATGATGTGCAATGGGTGCTGGTACTTGGTCCTTACAGTGGCCCCCTATCCCTCATCTAACCTCGAGAACTCACACCCCCTTAAAGAGCATTTGAGATTTTACAAGTTTGCTGCCAATAGCAATTAAAGTGTCTAAAATGGGGACACTTTTTTCAAATGGTCACAAAATCTTGTACACTTTGAGTTTTTAGCTGAATTTTTTTGTGCATGCCAGCAAAAATACAAGGATCACATCTACCAAGTTGGGGCCAGAACTCCTTTCGAAAAAATTTTAAAAAATCCTGAACCGTAAAAAGTTTCAAAAATCATGAAAAATAGAAAACGAGTCGTCTTGCCATGAAACTTCACTTGAAGGCTTAAGGGACCATTGTATGAATTTACAAGCCATAAAAATGGCATTGCCATGTAGAATTATGAAGATGTACCTAAACTCACCTGCCACCCTATCGATCCACCGCTTGCGTATCCCGTCTCTCTGGCCGACGTAGTGCCCGCCCACCCACCCGCTTGTTTCGTCGATTGGCTTACGGATACGGAGTTCATTCCCAATCTAAGATCAGACCGGATCGAGGGTTGCGGTAGCAGGATCGACAGCACGCAGAGGGGGACCCGACCGATCCCCAGCTTGTGCATCCCGCCCTTCTGGTCGGCTGAGCGCCCGCACGTTCGTTTCATGGGTTGACTTAGGCACACGGAGTTCATTCCTAGTCTAACCACGCGAAGTTCATTCCCAGTCTAAGATCGAACCGGACCGAGGTTTACGGCAGCACATGCTGGGCTTGGGCATGTGCTGGTGCCGCATTTTTCTTCGTCGGGGTACCATCGTCAGAGCATCGTCGGAGAACCTGACCGGCGGCATTGAGGTTCCGATGATCGGAGGGACCAGGGGGTGTGCGCACATGATGTGCGATGGGTACTGGTACTTGGCCCTTACATTGGCCCCCTATCCCTGATCAACCCTCGAGAACTCACACCCCCTTAAAGAGCATTTGAGATTTTACAAGTTCGCTGCCAGTAGCCATTAAAGTTTCTGAAATGGGGACACTTTTTTCAAATGGTCACAAAATCTTGTACACTTTGAGTTTTTAGCTAAATTTTTTTGTGCATGCCAACAAAAATACAAGGATCACGTCTACCAAGTTTGGGGCCAAAACTTTCCAAAAAAATTTTAAAAAATCTCGAACCGCATAAGTTTCAAAAATCAAAAAAATAGAAATCGAGTCGTCTTGCCATGAAACTTCACGTGAAGGCTTAAGGGACCATTGTATGAATTTACAAGCCATAAAAATGGCATTGGCACGTAGAAATATGAAGATGTGCCTAAACCTACCTACCATCCTATTGATCCACGGCTTGCGCATCCCGCCTCTCTGGCCGACGTGGTGCCCAACCGCCCGTCCGCCCGCTCATTTTTTCGGTTGGCTTAGGCATGCAGAGTTCATTCCCAGTCTAAGATTAGATCAGACTGAGGGTTGCGATAGCAGGATCAGCAGCACGCAGAGGGCCTGCTCGCTCGTTTCGTGGGTTGACTTAGGCATACGGAGTTCATTCCCAGTCTAAGCATACGGAGTTCGTTCCTAGTCTAAGATCAAACTAGACCGAGGGTTGCGGCAGCACATGCTAGGCTCAGGCATGTGCTGGTGCCGCTTTTTTCTTCACCAGGGCACCATCGCCGGAGCATCGTCGGAGAACCTGACCGGCGGCATTGGGGTTCCGACGATCGGGGGGCCAGGGGGTGTGCACACATGATGTGCGATTGGTGCTGGTACTTGGCCCTTATATTAGCCCCCTATCCCTCATCAAACCTCGAGAACTCACGCCCCCTTAAAGAGCATTTGAGATTTTACAAGTTTGCTGCTAGTAGCCATTAAAGTGTGTGAAATGGGGACACTTTTTTCAAATGATCACAAAATCTTGTACACTTCGAGTTTTTAGCTGAATGTTTTTGTGCATGCCAACAAAAATACAAGGATCATGTCTACCAAGTTGGGGCCAAAACTCCTTTCAAAAAAATTTTAAAAAATCTCGAACCGTAAAAATTTTCAAAAATCGTGAAAAATAGAAAACGAGTCGTCTTGCCGTGAAACTTCACGTGAAGGCTTAAGGGACAATTGTATGAATTTACAAGCCATAAAAATGGAATTGCCATGTAGAATTATGAAGATGTACCTAAACCCACCTACCACCCTATCGATCCACCGCTTGCGCATCCCGTCTCTCTGGCCGGCGTAGTGCGCACCTACCCGCCCACCCGCCCGCTCGTTTCCTCGATTGGCTTACGGATACGGAGTTCATTCCCAGTCAAAGATCAGACCGGATTGAGGGTTACGGTAGCAGGATCGATAGCACGCAGAGGGGGACCCGACCGATCCCCGGCTTGCGTATCCCGCCCCTCTGGCCGGCTGAGCGCCCTCACGCTCGTTTCGTGGGTTGACTTAGGCACACAGAGTTCATTCCTAGTCTAACCATGCGGAGTTCATTCCCAGTCTAAGATTGGACCGGACCGAGGTTTACGGCTGCACATGCTGGGCTTGGGCATGTGCTGGTGCCGCATTTTTCTTCGTCGGAGAACCATCATCGGAGCATCGTCGGAGAACCTGACCGGCGACATTGAGGTTCCGACGATCGGGAGGGCCGGGGGGTGTGCGCACATGATGTGCGATGGGTGCTGGTACTTGGCCCTTACATTGGCCCCCTATCCCTGATCAACCCTCGAGAACTCACACCCCCTTAAAGAGCATTTGAGATTTTACAAGTTTGCTGCCAGTAGCAATTAAAGTTTCTGAAATGGGGACACTTTTTTCGAATGGTCACAAAATCTTGTACACTTTGAGTTTTTAGCAGAATTTTTTTGTAAATGCCAACAAAAATACAAGGATCACGTCTACCAAGTTTGGGGCCAAAACTTTTCGAAAAAATTTTAAAAAATCTCGAACCGCAAAAGTTTAACAAATCACGAAAAATAGAAATCGAGTCTTCTTGCCATAAAACTTCGCGTGAAGGCTTAAGGGACCATTGTATGAATTTACAAGCCATAAAAATGGCATTGGCACGTAGAAATATGAAGATGTACCTAAACCTACCTACCACCCTATCGATCCACAGCTTGCGCATCCCGCCTCTCTGGCCGACGTAGTGCCCGCCCGCCCGTCCGCCCGCTCGTTTTGTCGGTTGGCTTAGGCATGCAGAGTTTATTCCCAGTCTAAGATTAGATCAAACCGAGGGTTGCGACAGCAGGATCGGCAGCACGCGGAGGGCTCGCTCGCTCGTTTCGTGGGTTGACTTAGGTATACGGAGTTCATTCCCAGTCTAAGCATACGGAGTTCGTTCCTAGTCTAAGATCGAACCGGACCGAGGGTTACGGCAGCACTTGCTGGGCTCAGGCATGTGCTGGTGCCACTTTTTTCTTCACCGGGGCACCATCGCTGGAGCATCGTCGAAGAACTTGACCGGCGGCATTAGGGTTCTGGCGATCGGGGGGGCCCGGGGGGTGTGCGCACATGATGTGCGATGGGTGCTGGTACTTGGCCCTTATATTGGCCCGCTATCCCTCATCAAACCTCAAGAACTCACACCCCCTTCAAGAGCATTTGAGATTTTACAGGTTTGCTGCCAGTAGCCATTAAAGTGTGTGAAATGGGGACACTTTTTTCAAATGGTCACAACATCTTGTACACTTCAAGTTTTTAGCAAAATTTTTTTGTGCATGCCAACAAAAATACAAGGATCACATCTACCAAGTTGGGGCCAAAACTCCTTTCAAAAAAATTTTAAAAAATCCCGAACCGTAAAAAGTTTCAAAAATCATGAAAAATAGAAAATGAGTCGTTTTGCCATGAAACTTCACGTGAAGGCTTAAGGGACCATTGTATGAATTTACAAGCCATAAAAATGGCATTGCCATGTAGAATTATGAAGATGTGCCTAAACCCACCTACCACCCTATCGATCCCCCGCTTGCGCATCCCGTCTCTCTGGGCGGCGTAGTGCCCGCCCACCCGCCCACCCGCCTGCTCGTTTCATCGATTGGCTTACGGATACGGAGTTCATTCCCAATCTAAGATCGGACCGGATCGAGGGTTGTGGTAGCAGGATCGACAGCACACAGAGGGGGACCCGGACCGATCCGCGGCTTGTGCATCCCATCCCTCTGGCCGGTTGAGCGCTCGCACGCTCGTTTCGTGGGTTGACTTAGGCACACGAAGTTCATTCCTAGTCTAACCATGCTGAGTTCATTCCCAGTCTAAGATCGGACCAGTCCGAGGTTTACGGCAGCACATGCTGGGCTTGGGCATGTGCTGGTGCCGCATTTTTCTTTGTCGGGGCACCATCGTCGGAGCATCACCGGAGAACCTGATCGGTGACATTGAGGTTCCGACGATCGGGGGGCCGGGGGGTGTGCACACATGATGTGCGATGGGTGCTGGTACTTGGCCCTTACATTGGCCCCCTATCCCTCATCAACCCTCGAGAACTCACACCCTCTTAAAGAGCATTTGAGATTTTACAAGTTTGCTGCCAGTAGCCATTAAAGTTTCTGAAATGGGGACACTTTTTTCAAATGGTCACAAAATCTTGTACACTTTGAGTTTTTAGTTGAAGTTTTTTGTGCATGCCAACAAAAATACAAGGATCACATCTACAAAGTTTGGGGCCAAAAATCCTTTCAAAAAAATTTTAAAAAATCCCGAACCACAAAAAGTTTCAAAAATCATGAAAAATAGAAAACGAGTTGTCTTGCCATGAAACTTCACGTGAAGGCTTAAGGGACCATTGTATGAATTTAAAAGCCATAAAAATGGCATTGGCATGCAGAAATATGAGGATTTGACTAAACCCGCCAACCACCCTATCGATCCACGGCTTGCGCATCCCGTCTCTCTGGCCGACGTAGTGCCCGCCCACCCGCCCTCTCGTTTCGTCGGTTGGCTTCGGCATATGGAGTTCATTCCCAGTCTAAGATCGGACCAGATCGAGGATTACGGCAGTAGGATCGGTAGCACGTTGAGGGAGACCCGATCGATCCCCGACTTGCGCATCCCACCCATCTGGCCGACTGAGCGCCCATACACTCTTTTCACGGGTTGACTTAGGCATTCGGAGTTCATTCCCAGTTTAAGCACACGGAGGGGGACCCGACCGATCCTCGGCTTGCGCATCCCGCCCCTCTGGCCGACTGAGCGCCCGCACGTTCATTTCGTGTTTTGACTTAGGCATACGGAGTTCATTCCCAGTTTAAGCACACGAAGTTCATTCCCAGTCTAAGATTGGATCAGACCGAGGTTTGCGGTAGCACATACTGGGCTCGGGCATGTGCTAGTGCCGCATTTTTCTTCATCGGGGCACCATCGTCGGAGCATCGTCGGTGAACCTGACCGGCGACATTTGGGTTCCGACGATCGGGGGGGCCAGGGGGTGTGCACACATGATGTGCGATGGGTGCTGGTACTTGGCCCTTATATTGGCCCCCTATCCCTTATCAAACCTGGAGAACTCAGACCCCCTTAAAGAGCATTTGATATTTTACAGGTTTGCTGCCAGTAGCTATTAAAGTGTCTGAAATGGGGACACTTTTTTCAAATGGCCACAAAATCTTGTACACTTCAAGTTTTTAGCTGAATGTTTTTTTGCATGCCAACAAAAATACAAGGATCATGTCTACCAAGTTTGGGGCCAAAACTCCTTCCGAAAAAATTTTAAAAAATCCGGAACCGTAAAAAGTTTCAAAAATCGTGAAAAATAGAAAACAAGTTGTCTTGCCATGAAACTTCACATGAAAGCTTAAGGGACCATTATATGAATTTACAGGCCATAAAAATGGCATTGGCAGGTAGAAATATGAAGATGTGCCTAAACCCACCTACCACCCTATCGATCCACGGCTTGCGCATCCCGTCTCTCTGGCCGGCGTAGTGCCCACCCGCCTGCCTATTCGTTTCGTTGGTTGACTTAGGCATATGGAGTTCATTCCCAGTCTAAGATCGGACTAGACCGAGTGTTGCAGTAGCATGCAGAGTGGGTCCCAACTGATCTTCGGCTTGCGCATCCCGCCCCTCTGGCCGGCTGAGCGCCCGCATGCTCGTTTCGTGGGTTTACTTAGGCATACGGAGTTCATTCCCAATCTAAGCATACAGAGTTCATTCCCAGTCTAAGATCGGACCGGACTAATGGTTGCAGCAGCACATGCTGGGCTCGGGCATGTGCTGGTGATGCTTTTTTCTTCGTCGAGGCACCATCGTCGGAGCATCACCGAAGAACCTGATCGATGGCATTGGGGTTCTGACGATCAGGGGGGCCGAGGGAGGTGTGCGCACATAATGTGTGATGGGTGCTGGTACTTGGCCCTTATATTGGCCCCCTATCCCTCATTAAACCTCGAAAACTCACACCCCCTTAAAGAGCGTTTGAGATTTTACAGGTTTGCTGCCAGTAGCCATTAAAGTCTCTGAAATGGGGACACTTTTTTCAAATGGTCACAAAATCTTGTACGCTTCAAGTTTTTAGCTAAATATTTTTGTGCTAGCCAACAAAAATACAAGGATCATGTCTACCAAGTTTGGGGCCAAAACATCTTCCAAAAAAATTGTAAGAAATCCCAAACCGTAAAAAGTTTCAAAAATTATGAAAAATAGAGAACAAGTCGTCTTGCCATGAAACTTCACGTGAAGGCCTAAGGGACCATTGTATGAATTTACAAGCCATAAAAATGGCATTGGCATGCAGAAATATGAAGATGTGCCTAAACCCACCTACCACCCTATCGATCCACGTCTTGCGCATCCCGTCTCTCTGGCTGATGTAGTGCTCACCCGCCCGCCCGCTCGTTTTGTCGGTTGGCTTAGGCATACAGAGTTCATTCCCAGTCTAATATCAGACCAGACCGAGGGTTCCAGTAGCAGGATCGGTAGCACACAGAGGGGGACTCGATCGATTCCCGGCTTGCGCATCCCGCCCATCTGGCCGGCTGAGCGCCCGCACGCTCGTTTCGTGGGTTGACTTAGGCATACGGAGTTCATTCCCAGTCTAAGCATACGGTGTTCATTCCAGTCTAAGATCGGACCGGACCGAGGGTTGTAGTAGCACATACTGGGCTCGGGCATGTGCTGGTGCTGCGTTTTTCTTCGTCGGGTCACCATCGCCGGAGCATCGTCGGAGAACCTGATCGGCGGTATTGGGATTCTGACGAACGGGGGGGTCGGGGGGTGTGCGCACATGATGTTTGGTGGGTGCTGGTACTTGGCCCTTATATTGGCCTCCGATCCCTCATCAAACCTCGAGAACTCACACCCCCTTAAAGAGCATTTGAGATTTTACAGGCTTGCTGCCAGTAGCCATTAAAGTGCTGAAATGGGGACACTTTTTTCAAATGGTCACAAAATCTTGTACACTTTGGGTTTTTAGCTGAATTTTTTTGTGCATGCCAACAAAAATACAAGGATCACGTCTACCAAGTTTGGGGTGAAAACGCCTTCCGAAAAAATTTTAAAAAATCTCGAACCGTAAAAAGTTTAGAAAACCGTGAAAAATAGAAAACGAGTCATCTTGCCATGAAACTTCACGTGAAGGCTTAAGGGACCATTGTATGAATTTACAAGCAATAAAAATTGCATTGGCATGCAGAAATATGAAGATGTGCCTAAACCCACCTACCACCTTATCGATCCACGGCTTGCGCATCCCGTCTCTCTGGCCGGCGTAGTGCCCGCCCGCTCGTTTCGTTGGTTGGCTTAGGCATACGGAGTTCATTCACAGTCAAAGATCAGACCGGATCGAGGGTTGCGGCAGTAAAATTGACAGCACGCAGAGGGGGACCCAGCCGATCCCCGGCTTGTGCATCCCGCCCCTCTGGCCGGCTGAGCGCCTGCACGGTCGTTTAGTGGGTTGACTTAGGCATACAAAGTTCATTCCCAGTCTAAGCAAGCGGAGTTCATTACCAGTCTAAGATCGGATCAGACCGAGGGTTGCGGTAGCACATTCTAGGCTCGGGCATGTGCTGGTGCCGTATTTTTCTTCGTCGGGGCACCATCGTCGGAGCATCGCCAGAGAACCTGACTGGCGGCATTGGGGTTCCGACGATCGGGGGGGCCATGGGGTGTGCGCACATGATGTGCGATGGGTGCTGGTACTTGGCCCTTATATTGGCCCGCTATCCCTCATCAATCCTCGAGAACTCAAACCCCCTTAAAGAGCATTTGAGATTTTACAGGTTTGCTGCCAGTAGCCATTAAAGTGTCTGAAATGGGGACACTTTCTTTAAATGGTCACAAAATCTTGTATACTTCGAGTTTTTAGCTGAATGTTTTTGTGCATGCCGAAAAAGATACAAGGATCATGTCTACCAAGTTTGGGGCCAAAAATCCTTCCAAAAAAATTTTAAAAAATCTCGAACCGTAAAAAGTTTCAAAAATCATGAAAAATAGAAAACGAGTCGTCTTGCCATGAAACTTCACGTGAAGGCTTAAGGGACCATTGTATGAATTTACAAGCCATAAAAATGGCATTGGCATGCAGAAATATGAAGATGTGCCTAAACCCACCTACCACCTTATCGATCCACGGCTTGCGCATCCGTCTCTCTGGCCGGCGTGGTGCCCGCTCGCCTGCTAGTTTCGTCGGTTGGCTTAGGCATACAGAGTTCACTCCCAGTCTAAGATTAGACCTGACCGAGGGTTGCAGCAGCACACGCTGGGCTCGGGCATGTGCTGGTGCCGCATTTTTCTTCGCCGGGGCACCATCATCGGAGCATCGCCGGAGAACCTGACCGACGGCAATGGGGTTCTGGCGATCGAGGGGGCCGGGGGGTTTGCCCACATGATGTCCGATGGGTGCTGGTACTTGGCTCTTGTATTGGCCCCCTATCCCTCATCAAACCTCGA
This sequence comes from Durio zibethinus, assembly GCF_047325235.1. Taxonomy (NCBI): domain Eukaryota; kingdom Viridiplantae; phylum Streptophyta; class Magnoliopsida; order Malvales; family Malvaceae; genus Durio; species Durio zibethinus. The sequence goes on from NC_143163.1 coordinate 16,560,195, forward strand.
GAACTCACACCCCCTTAAAGAGCATTTGAGATTTTACAGGTTTGCTGCTAGTGGCCATTAAAGTGTCTTAAACGGGGACATTTTTTTCAAATCGCCAAAAATCTTGTACACTTCGAGTTTTTAGCGGAATTTTTTTGTGCATGCCAACAAAAAGACAAGGATCACGTCTAAAAAGTTTGGGGTCAAAACTCCTTTCAAAAAAATTTTAAAAAATCCCGAACCGTAAAAAGTTTTGAAAATCATGAAAAATAGAAAACGAGTCGTCTTGCCATGACATTTCACGTGAAGGCTTAAGGGACCATTGCATGAATTTACAAGCCATAAAAATGGCATTGGCATGCAGAAATATCAAGATGTGCCTAAACTCACCTACCATCCTATCGATCCACGGCTTGCGTATCACGTCCCTCTGGTCGACGTAGAGCCCACCCGCCCGCCTGCCTGCCCGCCCGCTCGCCTGCCCGCTCGTTTTGTCAGTTGGCTTAGGCATACGGAGTTTAGTCCCAGTCTAAGATTGGACCGGACTGAGGGTTACGTAGCAGGATTGGCAGCATGCAGAGGGGGACCCGGTTCATCCCCGGCTTGTGCATCCCGCCCCTCTGGTCGGCTGAGCGCCCATAGGTTCATTTCATGGGTTGACTTAGGCATACGGAGTTCATTCCCTATCGAAGCATACAGAGTTCATTCCCACTCTAAGATTGGATCGGACCGAGGGTTGCGGTAGCACATGCTAGGCTCGGGCATGTGTTGGTGCCGTATTTTTCTTCGTCGGGGCACCATCGTCGGAGCATCGCCGGAGAACCTAACCGGCGACATTGGGGTTTCGATAATCGGGGGGGCCGGGGGGCGTGTGCACACATGATGTGCGATGGGTGTTGGTACTTGGCCCTTATATTGGCCCCCTATCCCTCACCAAACCTCGAGAACTCACAGCCCCTTAAAGAGCATTTGAGATTTCACAAGTTTGCTGCCAGTAGCGATTAAAGTGTCTGAAATGGGGACACTTTATTCAAATGGTCACAAAATCTTGTACACTTCGAGTTTTTAGCTGAATTTTTTTTTGCATACCAACAAAAATAAAAGGATCACGTCTTCCAAGTTTGGGGCCAAAACTCCTTTCGAAAAAATTTTAAAAAATCCCGAACCACAAAAAGTTTTGAAAATTGTGAAAAATAGAAAACGAGTCGTCTTGCCATGAAACTTCACGTGAAGGCTTGAGGGACCATTGTATGAATTTACAAGCCATAAAAATGGCATTGGCATGCAAAAATATGAAGATGTACCTCAACCAACTTACCACCCTATTGATCCACGGCTTGCGCATCCCGTCTCTCTGGTCGGCATAGTGCCCGCCCGCCCGCTCATTTCGTCGGTTGGCTTAGGCATACGGAGTTCATTCCCAGTCTAAGATCGGACCGGACAGAGGGTTACGGCAGCACATGCTGGGCTCGGGCATGTGCTGGTGCCACATTTTTCTTCGTCGGGGCACCATCATCGGAGCATCGCCGGAGAACCTGACCGACGGCATTGGGGTTCCTATGATCGAGGGGGTCAGGGGCGGTGTGCGCACATGATGTGCGATGGGTGCTGGTACTTGGCCCTTATATTGGCCACCTATCCCTCATCAAACCTCGAGAACCCGCACCCCCATAAAGGGCATTTGAGATTTTACAAGTTTGCTGCCATTAGCCATTAAAGTGTCTAAAATGGGGACACTTTTTTCAAATGGTCACAAAATCTTGTACACTTCGAGTTTTTAGCTGAATTTTTTTTTGCATGCCAAGAAAAATAAAAGGATCACGTCTACCAAGTTGGGGCCAAAACACCTTCAAAAAAAATTTTAAAAAATCTCGAACCACAAAAAGTTTTGAAAATCGTGAAAAATAGAAAATGAGTCGTCTTGCCATGAAACTTCACATGAAGGCTTAAGGGACCATTGTATGAATTTACAAGCCATAAAAATGGCATTGGCATGCAGAAATATGAAGATGTGCCTAAACCCACCTACCACCCTATCGATCCACGGCTTGCGCATCCCGTCTCTCTGGCCGACGTAGTGCCCGCCCGCCCGCCCGCATGTTTCGTCGGTTGGCTTAGGCGTACGGAGTTCATTCCCAGTCTAAGATCGGACCAGACCGAGGGTTGTGGCAGCAGGCAGAAAGGGACCCGGTCGATCCCCGACTTGCGCATCTCGCCCCTTCTGGCAGGCTGAGCGCCCGCACGCTCGTTTTATGGGTTGACTTAGGCATACGGAGTTCATTCCTAGTGTAAGCATATGGAGTTCATTCCCAGTCTAAGATCGGACCAGATCAAGGGTTGCGACAGCACATGCTGGGCTCGGGCATGTGCTGGTGCCACATTTTTCCTCGTCGAGGCACCATCGCCAGAGCATCACCGGAGAACCTGACCGGCGGCATTGGGGTTCCTGCGATCGAGGGGCCGTGGGGGGTGTGCGCACATGATGTGCGATGGGTGCTGGTACTTGGCCCTTATATTGGCCCCCTATCCCTCATCAAACCTTGAGAACTCACACCCCTTTAAAGAGCATTTGAGATTTTACAGGTTTGCTGCCAGTAGCCACTAAAGTGTTTGAAATGAGGACACTTTTTTCAAATGGTCACAAAATCTTGTACACTTCAAGTTTTTAGCTGAATTTTTTTTTTGCATGCCAACAAAAATACAAGGATCACGTCTACCAAGTTTGGGGCTAAAACACCTTCCGAAAAAATTTTAAAAAATCCCGAACCACAAAAAGCTTCAAAAATCATGAAAAATAGAAAACGAGTCGTCTTGCCATGAAACTTCACGTGAAGGCTTAAGGGACCATTGTATGAATTTACAAGACATAAAAATGGCATTGGCACACAGAAATATGAAGATGTCCCTCAACCAACTTACCACTGTATCGATCCATGGCTTGCACCTCCCGTCTCTCTGGCCGGCATAGTGCCCGCCCATCCACTCATTTCGTCGGTTGGCTTAGGCATACGGAGTTCATTCCCAGTCTAAGATCAGACCGGACTGAGGGTTACAGCAGCACATGCTGGGCTCGGGCATGTGCTGGTGCCACATTTTTCTTCTTCGGGGCACCATCGCCGGAGCATCGTCGGAGAACCTGACCGGTGGCATTGGTGTTCCTATGATCGAGGGGGTCGGGGGCGGTGTGCGCACATGATGTGCGATGGGTGCTGGTACTTGGCTCTTATATTGGCCCCCTATCCCTCATCAAACCTTGAGAATCCACACCCCCATAAAGAGCATTTGAGATTTTACAGGTTTGCTGCCAGTAGCCATTAAAGTGTCTAAAATGGGGACACTTTTTTCAAATGGTCACAAAATCTTGTACACTTCGACTTTTTAGCTGAATTTTTTTTTGTACACCAACAAAAATACAAGGATCATGTCTACCAAGTTTGGGGCCAAAAATCCTTCCGAAAAAATTTTAAAAAATCCCGAACCACAAAAAGTTTCAAAAATCATGAAAAATAGAAAACGAGTTGTCTTGCATGAAACTTCACGTGAAGGCTTAAGGGACCATTGTATGAATTTACAAGCCATAAAAATGGCATTGGCATGCAGAAATATGAAGATGTGTCTAAACCCACCTAGCACCCTATCGATCCACGACTTGCGCATCCCGTCTCTCTGGCCGGTGTAGTGCTCGCCCGCTTGTTTCGTTGGTTGGCTTAGGCGTACGGAGTTCATTCCCAGTCTAAGATCGGACCAGACCAAGAGTTGTGGCAGCAGGCAGAGGGGGACCCGATTGATCCCCGACTTGCGCATCTCGTCCCTCTGGCAGGCTGAGCGCCCGCACACTCGTTTCATGGGTTGACTTAGGCATACGGAGTTCATTCCCAGTCTAAGCATATGGAGTTCATTCCCAGTCTATGATTGGACCAGATCAAGGGTTGCAACAGCACATGCTGGGCTCGGGCATATGCTGGTGCCGTATTTTTCCTCGTCGGGGCACCATCGCCAGAGCATTGCCGGAGAACCTGACCGACGGCATTGGGGTTCTTACGATCGAGGGGTCGGGGGGGTGTGCGCACATGATGTGCGATGGGTGCTGGTACTTGGCCCTTATATTGGCCCCCCATCCCTCATCAAACCTCAAGAACCCGCACCCCCAGAAAGAGCATTTGAGATTTTACAGGTTTGCTGCCAGTAGCTATTAAAGTGTCTGAAATGGGGACACTTTTGTCAAATGGTCACAAAATCTTGTACACTTTGAGTTTTTAGCTGAATTTTTTTTTGCATGCCAAAAAAAATACAAGGATCACGTCTACCAAGTTTGGGGCCAAAACTCCTTCCAAAAAAATTTTAAAAAAATCCCGAACCACAAAAAGTTTCAAAAATCGTGAAAAATAGAAAACGAGTCGTCTTGCCATGAAACTTCACATGAAGGCTTAAGGGACCATTGTATGAATTTACAAGCCATAAAAATGGCATTAGCATGCAGAAATATGAAGATGTGCCTAAACCTACCTACCACCGTATCGATCCACGGCTTGCGCATCCCGTCTCTCTGGTCGGCGTAGTGCCCGCCCGCCTGCCCGCTTGTTTCGTCGGTTGGCTTAGGCGTACGGAGTTCATTCCCAGTCTAAGATCGGACCAGACCGAGGTTTGTGACAGCAAGATTGGCAGCAGGCAGAGGGGGACCCGATTGATCCCCAACTTGCGCATCTCGTCGCTCTGGCCGGCTGAGCGCCCGCACGCTCGTTTCATGGGTTGACTTAGGCATACGAAGTTAATTCCCAGTCTAAGCATATGAAGTTCATTCCCAGTCTAAGATCAGATCGGAGCAAGGGTTGCGACAGCACATGCTGGACTCGGGCATGTGCTGGTGCCACATTTTTCTTCGTCGGGGCACCATCGCCGGAGCATCGCCGGAGAACCTAACCGGCGGCATTGGGGTTCCTGCGATCGAGGGGTCAGGGGGTGTGCTCACATTATGTGCGATGGGTGCTGGTACTTGGCCCCTATATTGGCCCCCTATACCCCATCAAACCTGAAGAACTCACACCCCCTTAAAGAGCATTTGAGATTATACAGGTTTGCTGCCAGTAGCCACTAAAGTGTCTCAAATGGGATACTTTTTTCAAATGGTCACAAAATCTTGTACACTTTGAGTTTTTAGCTGAATTTTTTTGTGCATGTCAACAAAAATACAAGGATCATGTCTACAAAGTTTGGGGCCAAAATTCTTTCCGAAAAAATTTTAAAAAATCTCAAACCGTAAAAAGTTTTGAAAATCGTGAAAAATTGAAAACGAGTAGTCTTGCAATGAAACTTCACGTGAAGGCTTAAGGGACCATTGTATGAATTTCCAAGTCATAAAAAGGGCATTGGCATGCAGAAATATGAAGATGTGCCTAAACCCACCTGCCACCCTATGGATCGACGGCTTGCGCATCCCGTCTTTCTGGCCGGCCTAGTGCCCGCTCGCCCGCCCGCTCGCTCGTTTTGTCAGTTGGCTTAGGCATAGGGAGTTCATTCCCAGTCTAAGATCAGATCGGATCGAGGGTTACAGCAGCAGGATCGACAACACGCAGAGGGGGACCCGGCCGATCCCCAGTTTGCGCATCTCGCCCCTCTGGCCGACTGAGCACCCGCACGCTCGTTTCATGGGTTGACTTAGGCATACGGAGTTCATTCCCAGTCTAAGCATACGGAGTTCATTCCCAGTCTAAGATCGGATTGGACCGAGGGTTCCGGCAGCACATGCTGGGCTCGGGCATGTGCTGGTGTCGTATTTTTCTTTGTCGGGGCACCATCGTCGGAGAACTTAATCGGCGACATTGGGGTTCTGGCGATCGGGGGGATCGCAGGGCTGTGCGCACATGATGTGTGATGGGTTCTGGACTTGGGCCTTATATTGGCCCCCTATCCCTCATCAAACCCCGAGAACTCACACCCCCTTAAAGAGCATTTGAGCTTTTACAGGTTTGCTGCCAGTAGCTATTAAACTCTTTGAAATGCGGACACTTTTTTCAAATGGTCACAAAATCTTGTACACTTTGAGTTTTTAGCTGAATTGTTCTGTGCGTGCCAACAAAAATACAAGGATCACGTCTACCAAGTTTGGGGCAAAAACTCCTTTCGAAAAAATTTTAAAAAATCCCGAACCGTAAAATGTTTCAAAAATCGTGAAAAATAGAAAATGAGTCGTCTTGCCACGAAACTCACGTGAAGGCTTAAGGGACCATTGTATGAATTTACAAGCCATAAAAATGGCATTGGCACGTAGAAATATGAAGAAGTGCCTAAACCCACCTACCACCCTATCGATCCACAGCTTGCGCATCCCGTCTCTCTGGCCGACGTAATGCCCGCCCGCCCTCCCCCTCGTTTCATTGATTGGCTTAGGCATACGGAGTTCATTCCCAGTCTAAGATCAGACCAGACTGAGGGTTGCGGTAGCACATGCTGGGCTCGGGCATGTGCTGGTGCCACATTTTTCTTTGCCGGGGCACCATCGCCAGAGCATCGCCGGAGAACCTGACCGGCGGCATTGGGGTTTCAGCGATCGGGGGGTCGTGGGGTGCGCACATATGATGTGCGATGGGTGATGGTACTTGGCCCTTACATTGGCCTCCTATCCCTCATCAAACCTTGAGAACTCACACCCTCTTAAAGAGCATTTGAGATTTTACAGGTTTGCTGCCAGAAGCCATTAAAGTGTCCGAAATAGGGACACTTTTTTCAAATGGTCTCAAAATCTTGTACACTTTTAGTTTTTAGCTGAACTTTTTTGTGCATGCCAACAAAAATAAAAGGATCACGTCTACCAAGTTTGGGGCCAAAACTCCTTCCGAAAAAATTAAAAAAAAATCCCGAACCCAAAAGGTTTCAAAGATCGAGAAAAATAGAGAAGGAGTCGTCTTGCCATGAAACTTCACGTGAAGGCTTAAGGGACCATTGTATGAATTTACAAGCCATAAAAATGGCATTGGCAGGCAGAAATATGAAGATGTGCCTAAACCCACCTACCACCCTATCGATACACGGCTTGCGCATCCCGTCTCTCCGACCGGCATAGTGCCCGCTCGCCCGCTTCTTTCGTCGGTTGGCTTAGGCATACGGAGTTCATTCCCAGTCTACAATTGGACCGAACCGAGGGTTGTGACAGTAGGATCGATAGCATGCAGATGGGGACCCGGGCTTGCGCATCCCGCCCCTCTGGCCTGCTGAGCGATCGCACGTTCGTTCCGTGGGTTGACTTAGGCATACGGAGTTCATTCCCAGTCTAAGCATACGGAGTTCATTCCCAGTCTAAGATCAGACCGGACCGAGGGTTGCGACAGCACATGCTGGGCTCGAGCATGTGCTGGTGCCGCATTTTCCTCATTGGGGCACCATCGCCGGAGAACTGATCGACGGTATTGGGGTTCCGACGATCGGGGGGTGTACGCACATGATGTGCGATGGGTGCTGGTACTTGGCCCTTATATTGGCCCGCTATCCCTCATCAAACCTCGAGAACTCACACACCCTTAAAAAGCATTTGAGATTTTACAGGTTTGCTTCCAGTAGCCATTAAAGTGTGTGAAATGGGGACACTTTTTTGAAATGGTCACAAAATCTTGTACACTTCGAGTTTTTAGCTGAATTTTTTTGTGCATACCAAAAAAAATACAAGGATCATGTCTACCAAGTTTGGGGCCAAAACTCCCAAAAAAATTTTAAAAAATCCCGAACCGCAAAAAGTTTTGAAAATCGTGAAAAATAGAAAACGAGTCATCTTGCCATGAAACTTCACGTGAAGGCTTAATGGACCACTGTATGAATTTACAAGCCATAAAAATGGCATTGGCATGCAGAAATATGAAGATGTGCCTAAACCCACCTACCACCCTATCGATCCACGGCTTGCGCATCCCGTCACTCTGGCCGGTATAATGCCTGTCCCCGCCCACCCGCCCGCTCGTTTTGTCGGTTGGCATAGGCATACGGAGTTCATTCCTAGTCTAAGATGAGACTAAAGCGATGGTTGTGGCAGTAGGATCAGCAGCACGCTGAGGGGGGCCTGGCCGATCCCCGGCTTGCGCATCCCACCCCTCTCGGCTGAACACCCGCACGCTCGTTTCGTGGGTTGACTTAGTCATACAGAGTTCATTCCCAGTCTAAGCATACGAAGTTCATTCCTAGTCTAAGATCAGACTGGACCGAGGGTTGCAGCAGCACATGCTGGGCTCGGGCATGTGCTGGTGCCGCATTTTTCTTTGTCGGGGCACCATCGCCGGAGCATCACCGGAGAACCTAATCGACGGCGTTGGGGTTTCGGTGATCGGGGGGGCCGGGGGGTGTGCACACATGATGTGTGATGGGTATTGGTACTTGGCCCTTATATTGGCCCCCTATCAATCATCAAACCTCGAGAACTCACACCCCCTTAAAGAGCATTTGAGATTTTACAGGTTTGCTGCTAGTAGCCATTAAAGTCTTTGAAATTGGGACACTTTTTTCAAATGGTCACAAAATCTTGTACACTTCAAGTTTTTAGCTGAATTTTTTTGTGCATGCCAAAAAAAATACAAGGATCCCGTCAAAAAAGTTTCGGGCCAAAACCCCTACCAAAAAAATTTTAAAAAATCCCGAACCACAAAAAGTTTCGAAAATCATGAAAAATAGAAAACGAGTCGTCTTGCAATGAAACTTCACGTGAAGGCTTAAGTGACCATTGTATGAATTTACAAGCCATAAAAACGGCATTGGCATGCAGAAATATGAAGATGTGAGTAAACTCACCTACCACCCTATCGATGCACAACTTGCGCATCCCGTCTCTCTGGTCGACGTAGTGCCCGCCCGCCCGTCTGGCCACTCGTTTCGTCGGTTGGCTTAGGCATACGAAGTTCATTCCCAGTCTAAGATCAGACCAAATTGAGGGTTGCAGTAGCAGGATCAGCAGCACACAGAGGGGGACCCGACCGATCCCCGGCTTACGCATCCCGCCCCTCTGGCCGGCTAAGCGCCCACACGCTCGTTTCGTGGGTTGACTTAGGCATACGGAGTTCATTCCCAGTCTAAGATCGGACCAGACCAAGGGTTGTGGCAGCACATGATGGGCTCGAGCATGTGCTGGTGCCGCATTTTTCTTCATCAGGGCACCATTGCCGGAGCGTCGGGGGAGAACCTGACCGGCAGCATTAGGGTTCCGGCGATCGGGGGGCCGGGCGGGTGTGCGCCCATGATGTGCGATGGGTGCTGGTACTTGTCCCTTATATTGGCCCCCTATCTGTTATCAAACCTCAAGAACTCACACCCCCTTAAAGAGCATTTGAGATTTTACAGGTTTGCTGTCAGTAGGCATTAAAGTATCTAAAATGGGGACATTTTTTTCAAATGGTCACAAAATCTTGTACATTTCGAGTTTTTAGCTGAATTTTTTTTTGTATGCCAAAAAAAATACAAGGATCACGTCTACCAAGTTTGGTTCCAAAACGCCTTCCGAAAAAATTTTAAAAAATCCCAAACCGTAAAAAGTTTTGAAAATCGTGAAAAATAGAAAACGAGTCGTCTTGCCATGAAACTTCACGGGAAGGCTTAAGGGACCATTGTATGAATTTACAAGCCATAAAAATCACATTGGCATGCATAAATATCAAGATGTGCCTAAACCCACCTACCACCCTATCAATCCACAGCTTGCGCATCCCATCTCTTTGGCCGGAGTAGTGCCCACCCGTCCGCCCGCCCACTCGTTTCGTCGGTTGGCTTAGGCATACAGAGTTCATTCCCCGTCTAAGATCGGACCAGACCGAGGGTTGCAGTAGCAGGATTGACAGCACACAGAGGGGGACCCGGTCGATCCCCGGCTTGCGCATCCCGCCCCTCTGGCCGGCTGAGCGCTCGCACGCTCGTTTCGTGGGTTGACTTAGGCATACGGAGTTCATTCCCAGTCTAAGCATGCAGAGTTCATTCTCAGTCTAAGATCGGACTGGACCGAGGGTTGTGGTAGCACATGCTGGGTTTGGGCTTGTGTTGGTGCCACATTTTTCTTTGCCGGGGCACCATCGTCGAAGCATCACCGGAGAACCTGACCAGCGACATTGGGGTTCCGGCGATCGGGGGGGCCGAGGGGGGTGTGCGCACATGATGTGCGATGGGTGCTGGTACTTGGCCCTTATACTGGCCCCTATCCCTCATCAAACCTAGAGAACTCATACCCCCTTAAAGAGCATTTGAGATTTTACAGGTTTGCTGTAAGTGCCATTAAAGTGTCTGAAATGGGGACATTTTTTTCAAATGATCACAAAATCTTGTACACTTCGAGTTTTTAGCTGAATTTTTTTGTGCATGCCAATAAAAATGCAAGGATCACATCTACCAAGTTTGGGGCCAAAACTTTTTTCGAAGAAATTTTAAAAATCCCCAATCGCAAAAGGTTTCAAAAATCATGAAAAATAGAAAACGAGTCGACTTGCCATGAAACTTCACGTGAAACCTTAGGGGACCATTGTATGAATTTACAAGCCATAAAAATGGCATTGGCACGTAGAAACATGAAGATGTGCCTAAACACACCTACAACCCTATCGATCCACGGCTTGCGCATCCCGTTTCTCTGGTCGACGTAGTGCCCGCCCGTCCGCCTCCCCGTTCGTTTCGTTGGTTGGCTTAGGCATACGGAGTTCATACCCAGTCTAAGATCAGACTAAACTAAGGGTTGTGGTAGCAGGATCGGCAGCACGCAGAGGGGGACCCGGCCGATCCCTGACTTGCGCATCCCGCCCCTCTGGCCAGCTAAGCGCCCGTACGCTAATTTTGTGGGTTGACTTAGGCATACGGAGTTCATTCCCAATCTAAGCATACGAAGTTAATTCCCAGTCTAAGATCGGACCGGATCGATGGTTGCGGCAGCACATGCTGGGCTCGGGCATGTGATGGTGCCGTATTTTTCTTCGTCGGAGCATCACCGAAAAACCTGACCGGCGGCATTGGGGTTCCGACGATCGGGGGGGCTGGGGGGGTGTGCGCACATGATGTACGATGGGTGCGGGTACTTGGCCCTTATATTGGCCCCTTATCCCTCATCAAACCTCGAGAACTCACACCCTTTAAAAAGCATTTGAGATTTTACAGGTTTGCTGCCAGTAGCCATTAAAGTGTCTGAAATGGGGACACTTTTTTCAAATGGTCACAAAATCTTGTACACTTCGAGGTTTTAGCTGAATTTTTTTGTGCATGCCAACAAAAATACAAGGATCACGTCTACCGAGTTTGGGCCAAAATTCCTTTCGAAAAAATTTAAAAAAATCCTGAACCGTAAAAAGTTTTGAAAATCATGAAAAATAGAAAACGAGTCGTCTTGCCATGAAACTTTACGTGAAGGCTTAAGGGACCATTGTATGAATTTACAAGCCATCAAAATGGCATTGGCACGCAAAAATATGAAGATGTGCCTAAAGCCACCTACCACCCTACCGATCCACTGCTTGCGCATCCGGTCACTCTGGTCGGCGTAGTGCCTGCCCGCCCGCTCGTTTCGTCGGTTGGCTTAGGCATACGGAGTTCATTCCTACTCTAAGATGGGACCGGACTGAGGGTTGCGACAGCAGGATCGACAGCACACAGAAGGGGACCCGACCGATAGCTGGCTTACGCATCCCGCCCCACTGGCCGGCTGAGCACCCGCACGCTCGTTTTGTGGGTTGACTTAGGCATATGGAGTTCATTCCCAGTCTAAGCATACGGAGTTCATTCCCAGTCTAAGATCGGACCGGATCGAGGGTTGTGACAGCACATGCTGGGCTCGGGCATGTGCTGGTGCCGCATTTTTCTTCGTCGGGGCACCATCGCCAGAGAACCTGGCTGGCAGCATTGGGGTTTCGACGATCGAGGGGGCCGAGGGGGTTGTGCGCACATGATGTACGATGGGTGCTGGTACTTGGCCCTTATTTTGGCCCCCTATCCCTCATCAAACCTCGAGAGCTCACCCCCCCTTAAAGAGCATTTGAGATTTTATAGGTTTGCTACCAGTAGCCATTAATGTGTCTGAAATGGGGACATTTTTTTCAAATGGTCACAAAATATTGTACACTTCGAGTTTTTAGCTGAATTTTTTTGTGCATGCCAACAAAAATACAACGATCACGTCTAGCAAGTTTGGGGCCAAAAATCATTTTGAAAAAATATTAAAAAATCTCGAACCATAAAAAGTTTCAAAAATCGTGTAAAATAGAAAACGAGTCGTCTTGCCATGAAACTTCACGTAAACGCTTAAGAGACTATTTTATGAATTTACAAGCCATAAAAATGGCATTGGCACGCAGAAATTTGAAGATGTACCTAAACCCACCTACCACCCTATTGATCCACGGCTTACGCATCCCGTCTCTCTGGCCGACGTAGTGCCCACCCGCCCGTCCGCCCGCTCATTTTTTCAGTTGGCTTAGGCATACGGAGTTCATTCCCAGTCTAAGATTGGACCAAACCGAGGGTTGCGGTAGTAGGATCGACAGTACACAGAGGGGGACCCGATCGATCCCCAGCTTGGGCATCCCGCCCCTCTGGCCGACTGAGCGCCCACACGCTCGTTTCATGGGTTGACTTAGGCATACAAAGTTCATTCCCAGTCTAAGCATACGGAGTTCATTCCCAATCTAAGATCAGACCGAACTGTGGGTTGCAACAGCACATGTTGGGCTCGGGCATGTGCTGGTGCCGCATTTTTCTTCGTCGGGGCACCGTCGCCGGAGCATCATCGGAGAACCTGACCGACGACATTAGGGTTCCGGTGATTGGTGGGGCCGAGGGGGTGTGCGCACATGATGTGCGATGGGTGCTGGCACTTGGCCCTTATATTGGCCCCCTATCCCTCATCAAACCTCGAGAACTCACACCCCCTTAAAGAGCATTTGAGATTTTACAAGTTTGCTGCCAGTAGCCATTAAAGTGTCTGAAATGGGGACACTTTTTTCAAATGGTCACAAAATCTTGTACACTTTGAGTTTTTAGCTGAAGGGACCATTGTATGAATTTACAAGCCATAAAAATGGCATTGGCACGTAGAAATATGAAGGTGTGCCTAAACCCACCTACCACCCTATCGATCCACGGCTTGCGCATCCAGTCTCTCTGGCCGGCATAGTGCCCGCCCGCCCGTCCGCTTGTTTCATCGGTTGGCTTAGGCATACGGAGTTCATTCCCATTCTCAGATCAAACCAGACCGAGGGTTACGATAGCAGGATTGGCAGCACGCAGAGGGGGACCCGATCGATCCTTGGCTTACGCATCCTGCCCCTCTGGCCGGCTGAGTGCTCGTACGCTCGTTTCGTGGGTTGACTTAGGCATACGGAGTTCATTCCCAGTCTAAGATCGGATCGGACCAAGGGTTGCGACAGCACATGCTGGGTTGGGGCATTTTTTGGTGTCGCATTTTTCTTCGTCGGGGCGCCATCGTTGGAGCATCGCCGGAGAACCTGATCGACAGTATTGGGGTTTCGACGATCGGGGGGGCCGGGGGGTGTGCGCACATTATGTGCGATGAGTGCTGGTATTTGGCCCTTATATTGGCCCCCTATCCCTCATCAAACCTCAAGAACTCACACCCCCTTAAAGAGCATTTGAGATTTTACAGGTTTGCTACCAGTAGCCATTAAAATGTCTGAAATGAGGACACTTTTTTCAAATGGTCACAAAATCTTGTACACTTTGAGTTTTTAGCTGAATTTTTTTGTGCATGCCAATAAAAATACAAGGATCATGTCTACAAGTTTAGGGCCAAAACCCCTTCCAAAAAAATTTTAAAAAAATCCCGAACCGTAAAAAGTTTTAAAAATCATGAAAAATAGAAAACGAGTTGTCTTGCCATAGAACTTCACGTGAAGGCTTAAGGGACCATTGTATGAATTTACAAGCCATAAAAATGGCATTGGCCTGTACAAATATGAAGATGTGCCTAAACCCACCTACCACCCTATCGATCCACGGCTTACGCATCTAGTCTCTCTAGTCGACATAGTGCCCGCCCGTCCGCCCGCTTGTTTCGTTGGTTGGCTTAGGCATACGGAGTTCATTCGCAGTCTAAGATCGAACCGGACGGAGGGTTGCGACAGCAGGATCGACAGCACGCAGAGGGGGACCCTATCGATCCCTGGCTTGTGCATCCTGCCCCTCTGGCCTGCTGAGTGCCCGTATGCTCGTTTCGTGGGTTGACTTAGGCATACGGAGTTTATTCCCAGTCTAAGATCGGACCGAACCAAGGGTTGTGACAGCACATGCTGGGCTGGGGCATGTTCTGTTGCCGCATTTTTCTTCGTCGGGGCACCATCGCCGGAGCATCACCGGAGAACCTGAACGACGGCATTGGGGTTTCGACGATCAGGGGGGCCGGGGGGTGTGCGCACATTATGTGCGATGAGTGCTGCTATTTGGCCCTTATATTAGCCCCCTATCCCTCATCAAACCTCAAGAACTCACACCCCCTTAAAGAGCATTTGAGATTTTACAGGTTTGGTACCAGTAGCCATTAAAGTGTCTGAAATGGGGACACTTTTTTCAAATGGTCAAAAAATCTTGTACACTTCGAGTTTTTAGCTGAATTTTTTTGTGCATGCCAATAAAAATACAAAGATCACGTCTAAAAAGTTTAGGGCCAAAACTCCTTCCAAAAAAATTTTAAAAAAATCCCCAACCGTAAAAAGTTTTAAAAATCGTGAAAAATAAAAACGAGTCGTCTTGCCATGAAACTTCACGTGAAGGCTTAAGGGACCATTGTATGAATTTACAAGCAATAAAAATGGCATTGGCACGTAGAAATATGAAGATGTGCCTAAACCCACCTACCACCCTATCGATCCACGGCTTGCGCATCCCGTGTCTCTAGCCAGAGTAGTGCCCGCCCGCCCGCCCGCACACTCGTTTCGTCGGTTGGCTCAGGCATACAGAGTTCATTCCCAATATAAGATTAGACCGGACTGAGGGTTGCGGCAGGAGGATCGACAGCACGTGGAGGGGGACCCGATCGATCCCCGACTTGCTTATCCCACCCCTCTGGCCGACTGTACGTCCGCACGCTCATTACGTGGGTTAACTTAGGCAAACGAAGTTCATTCCCAGTCTAAGCATATGGAGTTCATACCCAGTCTAAGATCGAACCAGACCGAGGGTTGCGGTAGCACATGCTGGGCTCGGGCATGTGTTGGTGCCGTATTTTTCTTTCCGGGGCACCATTGCCGGAGCATCGTCGGAGAACCTGACCGGTGGTATTGGGGTTCCGGTGATCGGGGGGGTCTACGCACATGATGTGCGATAGGTGCTGGCACTTCACCCTTATATTGGTCCCCTATCCCTCATCAAGCCTCGAGAACTCACACCCCCTTAAAGAGCATTTGAGATTTTACAGGTTTGCTGCCAGTAGTAGCCATTAAAGTGTCTGAAATGGGGACACTTTTTTCAAATGGTTACAAAATCTTGTACACTTCGATTTTTTAGCTGAATTTTTTTGTGCATGCCAACAAAAATACAAAGATCATGTCTACCAATTTTGGAGCCAAAATCTTTCCGAAAAATTTTAAAAAATCCTGAACCGTAAAAAGTTTCGAAAACCGTGAAAAATAGAAAACGAGTCGTCTTGCCATGAAACTTCACGTGAAGGCTTAAGGGACCATTGTATGAATATACAAGCCTTAAAAATGGCATTGGCGTGCAGAAATATGAAGATGTACCTAAACCCACCTACCACCCTATCGATCCACGGCTTGCGCATCCCGTCTCTCTGGCCGACGTAGTGCCTGCCTGCTCGTTTCGTCAGTTGGCTTAGGCATGCGGAGTTCATTCCCAGTCTAAGATTGGATTAGACCGAGTGTTGTGGCAGCAAGATCAGCAGCAGGCAGAGGGGGACCCGGCTGATCCCCGGCTAGTACATCCCGCCCCTCTGGCCGACTGAGCACCTGCACACTCGTTCCACGTGTTGACTTAGGCATACGGAGTTCATTCTCAGTCTAAACATACTGAGTTCATTCCCAGTCTAAGATCGGATTAGACCGAGAGTTGCGACAGCACATGCTAGACTAGGGCATGTGCTGGTGCCGCATTTTTCTTCATCGGGGCACCATCGTTGGAGCATCACCGGAGAACCTGACCGGCGGCATTGGGGTTTCGAAGATCGGGGGGTCGGGGGGGTGTGCGCACAAGATGTGTGATGGGTGCTAGTACTTGGCCCTTATATTGGCCCCCTATCTCTCATCAAACCTCGAGAACACACACCCCCTTAAAGAGCATTTGAGATTTTACAGGTTTGCTGCCAGTAGCCATTAAAGAGTCTAAAATGGGGACACTTTTTTCAAATGGTCACAAAATCTTGTACACTTCGATTTTTTAGCTGAATTTTTTTGTGCATGCCAACAAAAATACAAGGATCACGTCTACAAAGTTTGTTGCCAAAACTCCTTTCAAAAAAATTTTAAAAAATCCTGAACCGTAAAAAGTTTTGAAAATCATGAAAAATAGAAAACGAGTCGTCTTGCCATTAAACTTCACGTGAAAGCTTAAGGGACCATTGTATGAATTTACAAGAAATAAAAATGGCATGGGCACACAGAAATATGAAGATGTGCCTAAACCCACCTACCACCCTATCGATCCACGGCTTGCGCATCCCGTCTCTCTGGCCAACGTAGTACCCACCCGTCCACCCGCCCGCTCGTTCCGTCGGTTGGCTTAGGCTTACGGAGTTCATTCCCAGTCTAAGATCGGACTGAGTGGAAGGTTACGGTAGTAGGATCAACAGCACATAGAGGGGGACCCGGCCGATCCCTGGCTTGCGCATCCCGCCCCTCTAGCCGGCTGAGCGCCCGTACGCTCGTTTCGTGGGTTGACTTAGGTATACGGAGTTCATTCCAGTCTAAGCATACGGAGTTCATTCCAAGTCTAAGATCGGACCGGACTGAGGGTTGCGGCAGTACATGCTGGGCTTAGTTATGTGCTAGTGCCACATTTTTCTTCTCCGGGGCACCATCGCCGGAGCATCACTGAAGAACCTGATCGGTGGCATTGGGGTTTCGACGATCGGGGGGGCCGGGGGGTGTTCGCACGTGATGTGCGATGGGTGGTGGTACTTGGCCCTTATATTGGCCCCCTATCCCTCATCAAACCTCGAGAACAAACACCCCTTTAAAGAGCATTTGAGATTTTACAAGTTTGCTGCCAGTAGCCATTAAAGTGTTTGAAATGGGGACACTTTTTTCAAATGATCACAAAATCTTGTACACTTCGAGTTTTTAGCTGAATTTTTTTGTGCATGCCAACAAAAATACATGGATCACGTCTACCAAGTTTGGGGCCAAAACTCTTTTTGAAAAAATTTTAAAAACTCTCGAACCACAAAAAGTTTCAAAAATCGTGAAAAATAGAAAAAGAGTCGTCTTGCCATAAAACTTCACGTGAAGGCTTAAGGGACCATTGTATGAATCTACAAGCCATAAAAATGGCATTGGCATGTAGAAATATGAAGATCTTCCTAAACCCACCTACCATCCTATCAATCCACGGCTTGCGCATCCCGTCTCTCTAGCTGGCATAGTGCCCGCCCGCCCGCCCGTTCGTTTCGTCGATTGGCTTAGGCAGACGGAGTTCATTCCCAGTATAAGATCGGACCAGACCGAGTGTTGCAGTAGCCGGATCGGTAGCACGTAGAGGGTGACCCGACCGACCCCCGGCTTGCGCATCCAGCCCCTCAGGCCGGCTGAGCGCCCGCACGCTCGTTTCGTGGGTTAACTTAGGCATACAGAGTTCATTCCCAATCTAAGCATACGGAGTTCACTCCCAGTCTAAGATCGGACCGGATCGAGGGTTGCGGCAGCACATGCTGGGCTCGGGCATGTGCCGGTGCCGCATTTTTCTTTGCCGGGGCACCATCGCCGGAGCATCGCTGGAGAACCTAACCAGCGGAATTGGGGTTCCGATGATCAGGGGGCCGGGGGGTGTGCGCACATGATGTGCGATGTGTGCTGGCACTTGCCCTTATATTGGCCCCCTAACCCTCATCAAACCTCGAGAACAAACACCCCTTTAAAGAGCATTTGAGATTTTACAGGTTTGCTGCCAGTAGCCATTAAAGTGTTTGAAATGGGGACACTTTTTTCAAATGATCACAAAATCTTGTACACTTCGAGTTTTTAGCTGAATTTTTTTGTGCATGCCAACAAAAATACATGGATCACGTCTACCAAGTTTGGGGCCAAAACTCTTTTTGAAAAAATTTTAAAAACTCTCGAACCACAAAAAGTTTCAAAAATCGTGAAAAATAGAAAAGGAGTCGTCTTGCCATAAAACTTCACGTGAAGGCTTAAGGGACCATTGTATGAATCTACAAGCCATAAAAATGGCATTGGCATGTAGAAATATGAAGATCTTCCTAAACCCACCTACCACCCTATCGATCCACGGCTTGCGCATCCCGTCTCTCTAGCCGACATAGTGCCCGCCCGCCCGCCCGTTCGTTTCGTCGGTTGGCTTAGGCAGACGGAGTTCATTCCCAGTATAAGATCGGACCAGACCGAGTGTTGCAGTAGCCGGATCAGTAGCATGTAGAGGGTGACCCGACCGACCCCCGGCTTGCGCATCCAGCCCCTCAGGCCGGCTGAGCGCCCGCACGCTCGTTTCGTGGGTTAACTTAGGCATACAGAGTTCATTCCCAATCTAAGCATACGGAGTTCATTCCCAGTCTAAGATCGAACCGGATCGAGGGTTGCGGCAGCACATGCTGGGCTCGGGCATGTGCCGGTGCCGTATTTTTCTTTGCCGGGGCACCATCATCGGAGCATCACTGGAGAACCTGACCAGCGGCATTGGGGTTCCGGCGATCAGGGGGGCCGGGGGGTGTGCGCACATGATGTGCGATGGATGCTGGCACTTGCACTTTTATTGGCCCCCTATCCCTCATCAAACCTCGAGAACTCACAACCTCTTAAAGAGCATTTGAGATTTTACAGGTTTGCTGCCAGTAGCCATTAAAGTGTCTGAAATGGGGACACTTTTTTCAAATGGTCACAAAATCTTGTACACTTCGAGTTTTTAGCTGAATTGTTTTGTGCATGCCAATAAAAATACAAGGATCACGTCTACCAAGTTTGGGGCCAAAACTCCCCCCGAAAAAATTTTAAAAAATCCCAAACCGTAAAAAGTTTCAAAAATCATGAAACATAGAAAACGAGTCGTCTTCCCATGAAACTTCATGTGAAGGCTTAAGGGACCATTGTATGAATTTACAAGCCATAAAAATGGCATTGGCACACAGAAAGATGAAGATGTGCCTAAACCCACCTACCACCATATCGTTCTACGGCTTGCGCATCCCGTCTCTCTGGACGACGTAGTGCCCGCTCACCCGCTCGTTTCGTCGGTTGGTTTAGGCATATGGAGTTCATTCCCAGTCTAAGATCGGGCTAGACCAAGTGTTGTGATAGAAGGATCGAGAGCACACTGAGGGGGACCCGACCGATCCCCGGCTTGTGCATCCCGCCCCTCTGGTCGGCTGAGCGCCCGTACGCTCGTTTCATGTGTTGACTTAGGCAGACGGAGTTCATTCCCAGTCTAAGCATACGAAGTTCATTCCCAGTCTAAAATGAGACCGGACTGAGGGTTGTGGCAGCACATGCTGGGCTCGGGCATATGCTGGTGCCGCATTTTTCTTCGTCGGTGCACCATCACCGGAGCATCATCGGAGAACCTGATCGGCAGCATCGGGGTTCTGATGATCGGAGGGGTCGGGGGGTGTGTGCACATGATGTGCGATGGGTGCTAGTACTTGGCCCTTATATTCACCCCCTATCCCTCATCAAACCTCGAGAACTCACACCCCCTTAAAGAGCATTTGAGATTTTACAGGTTTGCTGCCAGTAGCCATTAAAGTGTGTAAAATGGGGACACTTTTTTCAAATGGTCACAAAATCTTGTACACTTCGAGTTTTTAGCTGAATTTTTTTATGCATGCCAAAAAAAATACAAGGATCACGTCTGCAAAGTTCAGAGCCAAAATTACTTCCGAAAAAATTTTAAAAAATCCCGAACCGTAAAAAGTTTCAAAAATCATGAAAAATAGAAAATGAGTCGTCTTGCCATGAAACTTCACGTGAAGGCTTAAGGGACCATTGTATGAATTTACAAGCAATAAAAATGGCATTGGCATGCAGAAATATGACGATGTACCTAAACCCACCTACCAACCTATCGCTCCACGGCGTGTGCATCCCGTCTCTCTGGCCGGCGTAGTGCCCGCCCGACCGCCCGCCCGCCCGCTTGATTCGTCGGTTGGCTTAGGGATACGGAGTTCATTTCCAGTCTAAGATCAGACTGGATTGAGGGTTGCAGTAGTAGGATCAGCAGCACACAGAGGGGGACTCAGTTGATCCCCGGCTTGCGCATCCCGCCCCTCTGGCCGGCTGAGTGCCCGCATGCTCATTTCGTGGGTTGACTTAGGCATACAGAGTTAATTCCCAGTCTAAGCATACAGAGTTCTTCCCAGTCTAAGATCAGATCGGACCAAGGGTTACGGCAGCACATGCTGGGCTCGGTCATATGCTGGGGCCACATTTTTCTTCGTCGGGGCACCATCACTGGAGCATCATCAGAGAACCTGACCGGCGGCATTGGGGTTCCGGTGATCGGGGGGGCCAGGGGGTTTGCGCACATGATGTGCGGTGGGTGCTGGTACTTGGCCCTTATATTTGCCCCCTATCCCTCATCAAACCTCGAGAACTCACACCCCATATAGAGCATTTGAGATTTTACAGGTTTGCTGCCAGTAGCCATTAAAGTGTCTGAAATGGGGACACTTTTTTCAAATGGTCACAAAATCTTGTACACTTCGAGTTTTTAGCTGGATTTTTTTATGCATGCCAACAAAAATACAAGGATCACGTCTACCAAGTTTAGAGCCAAAATTACTTCCGAAAAAATTTTAAAAAATCTTGAACTGCAAAAAGTTTCAAAA
The DNA here is from genome assembly GCF_047325235.1 of Durio zibethinus. Taxonomy (NCBI): domain Eukaryota; kingdom Viridiplantae; phylum Streptophyta; class Magnoliopsida; order Malvales; family Malvaceae; genus Durio; species Durio zibethinus. Next base: position 16,581,133 of record NC_143163.1, read on the forward strand.
ATCATGAAAAATAGAAAACGAGCTGTCTTGCCATGAAACTTCACGTGAAGGCTTAAGGGACCATTGTATGAATTTACAAGCAAGAAAAATGGCATTGGCATGTAGAAATATGATGATGTGCCTAAACCCACCTACCAACCTATCGATCCACGGCGTGTGCATCCCGTCTCTCTAGCCGGCATAGTGCCTGCCCGACCGCCCGCCCGCTCGATTCGTCGGTTGGCTTAGGCATACGGAGTTCATTCCCAGTCTAAGATCAGACTGGATTGAGGGTTGCGGTAGTAGGATCGATAGCACACAGAGGGGGACCCAGTTGATCCCCGGCTTGCGCATCCTGCCCCTCTGGCCGGCTGAGCGCCCGCATGCTCGCTTCATGGGTTGACTTAGGCATACGGAGTTCATTCCCAGTCTAAGCATATGGAGTTCTTCCCAGTCTAAGATCAGACCGGATCGAGGGTTACGACAGCACATGCTGGGCTTGGACATGTGCTGGTGCCACATTTTTCTTCGTCGGGGCACCATCACCGGAGCATCATCGGAGAACCTGATTGACGGCATTGGGGTTTCGATGATCGGGGGGACCAAGGGGTTTGCGCACATGATGTGCGGTGGGTGCTGGTACTTGGCCCTTATATTCGCCCCCTATCCCTCATCAATCCTCGAGAACTCACACCCCCATATAGAGCATTTGAGATTTTACAGGTTTGCTGCCAGTAGCCATTAAAGTGTCTAAAATGGGGACACTTTTTTCAAATGGTCACAAAATCTTGTACACTTCGAGGTTTTAGCTGAATTTTTTTATGCATGCCAACAAAAATACAAGGATCACGTCTACCAAGTTTAGAGCCAAAATTACTTTCGAAAAAATTTTAAAAAATCCCGAACCACAAAAAGTTTTGAAAATCATGAAAAGGCCTGAGGGTTACGGTAGCACATGCTGGGCTCGGGCATGTGCTGGTGTCACATTTTTCTTCATCGGGGCACCATCGTCGGAGCATCGCCGAAGAACCTGACCGACGACATTGGGGTTCCGACGATAGGGGGGCCGAGGGGGTGTGCGCATACGATGTGCGATGGGTGCTGGTACTTGGCCCTTATATTGGCCCCCTATCCCTCATCAAACCTTGAGAACTCTCACCCCCTTAAAGTGCATTCGAGATTTTACAGGTTTGCTGCCAATAGCCATTAAAGTGTCTGAAATGGGGACACTTTTTTCAAATGGTCACAAAATCTTGTACACTTCGAGTTTTTAGCTGAATTTTTTTGCGTATGGGAACAAAAATACAAGGATCACATCTAAAAACGTTTTGGGCCAAAACTCCTTCCAAAAAAATTTTAAAAAATCCCGAACCCTAAAAAGTTTCAAAAATCATGAAAAATAGAAAACGAGTATCTTGCAATGAAACTTCACGTGAAGGCTTAAGGGACCATTGTATGAATTTACAAGCCATAAAAATGGCATTGGCACGTAAAAATATGAAGATGTGCCTAAACCCACCTACCACCCTATCGATCCACGGCTTGCGCATCCCGTCTCTTTGGCCGGCGTAGTGCCTGCCCGCCCGCCCGCCTGCTCGTTTTGTCGGTTGGCTTAGGCATACGGAGTTCATTCCTAGTGTAAGATCAGACAGGACCAAGGGTTGCGGCAGCAGGATCGGCAGCACGCAGAGGTGGATGCGGCCGATCCCCGGCTTGCGCATCCCACCCTTCTAGCCGGTTGAGCGCCTGTACGCTCGTTTCGTGGGTTGACTTAGGCATACGGAGTTCACTCCCAGTCTAAGCATACGGAGTTCATTCTCAGTCTAAGATCTGACCAGATCAAGGTTTGCAGCAGCAATTGCTGGGCTTAGGTATGTGCTGGGGCCGTATTTCTCTTCACCGGGGCACCACCGTCGGAGCATCGTCGGAGAACCTGACTGGCGGTATTGGGGTTGCGGCGATCGGGGGGGCCGAGGCAGGAGTGCGCACTTGATGTACGATGGGTGCTGGTAATTGGCCCTTATATTGGCCCCCTGTCCCTTATCAAACCTTGAGAACTCACACCCCCTTTAAAGAGCATTTGAGATTTTACAGGTTTGCTGCCAGTAGCCATTAAAGTGTCTGAAATGGGGACACTTTTTTCAAATGGTCACAAAATCTTGTACGCTTCGAGTTTTTAGCTGAATTTGTTTGTGCATGGCAACAAAAATAGAAGGATCACGTCTACCAAGTTTTGGGCCAAAACCCCTTAAGAAAAAATTTTAAAAAATCCCGAACCGTAAAAAGTTTCAAAAATCATGAAAAATAGAAAACGAGTCGTCTTGCCACGAAACTTCACGTGAAGGCTTAAGGGACCATTGTTTGAATTTACAAGCCATAAAAATGGCATTGGCATGCAGAAATATGAAGATGTGCCTAAACCCACCTACCACCCTATCGATCCAAGGCTTACGCATCCTGTCTGTCTGGCCGACGTAATACCCACCGCCGGCCCACCCGCTCGTTTCGTCGTTCGGCTTAGGCATACGAAGTTCTTTCCCAGTCTAAGATTGGATCAGACCGAGGGTTACGGCGGCAGGATAGTAGCACGCAAAGGGGGACTCGACCAATCCCCGGCTTGCGCATCCCACCCCTCTGGCCGGCTGAGCGCCCGCACGCTCGTTTCGTGGGTTGAGTTAGGCATACGGAGTTCATTCCCAGTTTAAGATCGGAGCGGATTGAGGGTTACGGTAGCACATGCTGGGCTCGGGCATGTGTTGGTGCCGCCTTTTTCTTCATCGAGGCACCATCGTCGGAGCATCACTAGAGAACCTGATCGGCGGTATTGGGGTTCCAGCGATCGGGGTGGCCGCGGGGGTGTGCGCACAAGATGTGCGATGGGTGCTGGTACTTGGCCCTTATATTGGCCCTCTATCCCTCATCAAACCTCAAGAACTCACACCCCTTAAAGAGCATTTGAGATTTTACAGGTTTGCTTGCAGTAGCCATTAAAGTGTCTGAAATGGGGACGCTTTTTCAAATGGTCACAAAATCTTGTACACTTCGAGTTTTTAGCTGAATTTTTTTATGCATATCAACAAAAATACAGCGATCACATCTACAAAGTTTGGGGTTAAAAATCCTTCGAAAAAAATTTTAAAAAATCTCGAACCACAAAAAGTTTCAAAAATTGTGAAAAATAGAAAATGAGTCGTCTTGCCATAAAACTTCACGTGAAGGCTTAAGGGACCATTGTATGAATTTATAAGCCATAAAAATGGCATTGGCACACACAAATATGAAGATGTGCCTAAACCCACCTACCACCCTATCGATCCACGGCTTGCGCATCCCGTCTGTCTGGCCGGCGTAATGCACACCCGCCCGCCCTCCCGCCCGCCCGCTCGATTCGTCAGTTGGCTTAGGCATACAGAGTTCATTCCCAGTCTAAGATCATATCAGACTGAGGGTTGCGATAGAGGGGGACTCGACCGATCCTCGGCTTACGCATCCCGCCCCTCTGGCCGGCTGAGCGCCTGCACGCTCATTTTGTGGGTTGACTTAGGCATACGGAGTTCATTCCCAGTCTAAGCATATGGAGTTCATTCCCAGTATAAGATCAGACCGGATCGAGGGTTGCGGCAGCACATACTGGGCTCGGGCATGTGTTGGTGCCGCATTTTTCTTCGCCGGGGCACCATCGTCGAAATATCGCCGGAGAACCTGACCGACGGTATTGGGGTTCTGACGATCGGGGTGGCCGGGGGGGTGTGCGCACATGATGTGCGATGGGTCCTCGTACTTGGCCCTTATATTGGCCCCCTATCCCTCATCAAACCTCGAGAACTCACACCCCCTTAAAGAGCATTTGAGATTTTACAGGTTTGCTTCCAGTAGCCATTAAAGTGTCTGAAATGGGGACGCTTTTTTCAAATGGTCACAAAATCTTGTACACTTTGAGTTTTTGGCTGAATTTTTTTATGCATGCCAACAAAAATACAATGATCATGTCTACCAAGTTTGGGGCTAGAACTCCTTCCAAAAAAATTTAAAAAAATCCAGAACCGCAAAATGTTTCAAAAATTGTGAAAAATAGAAAACGAGTCATCTTGCATAAAACTTCACGTGTAGGCTTAAGGGACCATTGTATGAATTTACAAGCCATAAAAATGGCATTTGGCATGCAGAAATATGAAGATGTGCTAAACCCACCTACCACCCTATCGATCAACAGCTTGCGCATCCCGTCTCTCTAGCCGATGTAGTGCCAGCGCGCCCGCCCGCCCGCTCGTTTTGTCGGTTCGCTTAGGCATACGGAGTTCATTCCCAATCTAAGATTGGATCGGACCGAGGGTTGTGGCAGCAGGATCGACAGCATGCAGAGGGGGACCCGACCGATCCCCAGCTTGCGCATCCCACCCCTCTGGCCGGCTGAGCGCCCGCACACTCGTTTTGTGGGTTGACTTAGGCATACGGAGTTCTTTCCCAATCTAAGCATACGGAGTTCATTCCAGTCTAAGATCGGATCAGACCGAGGATTGCAGTAGAACATGCTGGGCTCGGGCATGTGCTGGTGTCACAATTCTCTTCGTCAGGGCACCATCGCCGAAGCATCACCGGAGAACCTGACCGACGGCATTAGGGTTTCGGCGATCAGGGGGGCCGGGGCGGTGTGTGCACATGATGTGTGATGGGTACTGGTACTTGGCCCTTATCTTGGCCCCCTATCCCTCATCATACCTCGATAACTCACACCACCTTAAAGAGCATTTGAGATTTTATAGGTTTGCTGCCAGTAGCCATTAAAGTGTCTGAAATGGGGACACTTTTTTCAAATGGTCACAAAATCTTGTACAGTTAGAGTTTTTAGCTGAATTTTTTTATGCATACCAACCAAAATACAAGGATCACGTCTATCAAGTTTGGGGCCAAAACTCCTTTCGAAAAAATTTTCAAAAATCCTGAACCTCAAAAAGTTTCAAAAATCATGAAAAATAGAAAACGAGTCGTCTTGCCATGAAACTTAACGTGAAGGCTTAAGGAACCATTCTTTGAGTTTACAAGCCATAAAAATGGCATTGGCATGCAGAAATATGAAGATGTGCCTAAACCAACCTACCACCCTATCGATCCACGGCTTGCGCATCCTGTCTCTCTAGCCGACGTAGTGCCCGCCCACCCTCCAGCCCACTCGTTTCGTCGGTTGGCTTAGGCATACGCAGTTGATTCCCAGTCTAAGATCGGACCGAACCGAGAGTTGGGGCAGCAGGATCAGCAGCACGCAGAGGGGGACTCGGTCGATCCTCGGCTTGCGCATCCCGCCCCTCTGGTCGGCTGAGCGCGCACACGCTTGTTTCGTGGGTTGACTTAGGCATACGGAGTTCATTCCCAGTCTAAGATTGGACCGGACCGAGGGTTGCGACAGCACATGCTGGGCTCGGGCATGTGCTGGTGCCGTATTTTTCTTCACCGGAGCACCATCACCGGAGCATCACCGGAGAACCTGACCGGCGGCATTGGGGTTCCGGTGATCGGGGGGGTCAGGGGGTGTGTGCACATGATGTGCGATGGGTGCTGGTACTTGGCACTTATACTGGCCTCCTATCCCTCGTCAAACCTTGAGAACCCTCACCCCCTTAAAGAGCATTTGAGATTTTACAAGTTTGCTGCCAGTAGCCATTAAAGTGTCTAAAATGGGGACACTTTTTCAAATGGTCACAAAATCTTGTACACATCGAGTTTTTAGCTGAATTTTTTTGTGCATGCCAACAAATATACAAGGATCACGTCTACCAAGTTTAGGGCCAAAACTCTTTTCGAAAAAATTTTAAAAAATCCCAAACCGCAAAAAGTTTCAAAAATCATGAAAAATAGAAAAGATTCGTCTTGCCATGAAACTTCACGTGAAGGGTTAAGGGACCATTGTATGAATTTAGAAGCCATAAAAATGGCATTGGCATGGAGAAATACGAAGATGTGCCTAAACTCAGCTACCACCCTATCAATCCACGGCTTGCGTATCCCGTCTCTCTGGCCGGCCCGCTCGCCCGTTCGTTTCGTCGGTTGGCTTAGTTAAATGGAGTTCATTCCCAGTCTAAGATCGGACCGAACCTTGGGTTGTGGCAGCAAGATCAGTAACACGCAGAGGGGGACCCGACCGATCCCCGGCTTGCGCATCCCGCCTCTCTGGCCGGCTGATGACCCGCACACTCATTTCGTGGGTTGACTTAGGCATACAGAGTTCATTCCTAGTCTAAGCATACGGAGTTCATTCCTAGCCTAAGCATACGGAGTTCATTCCCAGTCTAAGATTGGATCGGACCGAGGGTTACGGTAGCACATGCTGGGCTCGAGCATGTGCTGGTGCTGTATTTTTCTTCGTCAGGGCACCATCCCCGAAGCATCACCGAAGAACCTGACCGGCGGCATTGGGGTTCCGGCGATCAGGGGGCCAGAGGGGTGTGCGCACATGATGTGCGATGGGTGCTGGTACTTGGAACTTATATTGGCCCCCTATCCTCATCAAAGTGTCTGAAATGGGGACACTTTTTTCAAATGGTCTCAAAATCTTGTACACTTCGAGTTTTTACCTAAATTTTTTTGTGCATGCCCAAAAAAATACAAGGATCACATCTACCAATTTTGGGGCCAAAACTTTTTCCGAAAAAATTTTAAAAAATCCCGAACCACAAAAAGTTTCAAAAATCATGAAAAATAGAAAATGAGTCGTCTTGCCATGAAACTTCATGTGAAGGCTTAAAGGACCATTGAATGAATTTACAAGCCATAAAAATGGTATTGGCATGTAGAAATATGTTAATGTGCCAAAACCCATGTACCACCCTATCGATCCACGCCTTGCGCATCCCGTTTCTCTGGCCGGCTTAGTGCCCGTCTGCCCGTCTGCTCGTTTCGTCGGTTAGCTTAGGCATACGGAGTGCATTCCCAGTCTAAGATCAGACCGGACTGAGGGTTATGGCAGCAGGATCGGCAGCACGTAAAAGAGGACATGGTCAATCCCCGACTTGCGCATCTCGCCCATCTGGCCGGCTGAGCGCCCGTACGCTAGTTTCGTGGGTTGACTTAGGCATACAGAGTTCATTCCCCGTCTAAGCATAAGGAGTTCATTCCCAGTCTAAGATCGGACTGAACTGAGGGTTGCAGCAGCACATGCTAGGCTCGGGCATGTGCTGGTGCCACATTTTTCTTCGTCGGGGCACCATCCCCGTAGAACCTGATCGGTGGCATTGGTGTTCCGATGATTAGGGGCTCGGGGGAGAGTGCGCACATGATATGCGATGGGTGCTAGTACTTGGCCCTTATATTGGCCCACTATCCTTCATCAAACCTCGAGAACTCACACCCCCTTAAAGAGCATTTGAGATTTTACAGGTTTGCTGCCAGTAGCCATTAAAGTGTCTGAAATGGGGACACTTTTTTCAAATGGTCACAAAATCTTGTACACTTCGAGTTTTTAGCTGAATTTTTTTGTGCATGCCACCAAAAATACAAGGATCACGTCTACCAAGTTTAGGGCCAAAACTCCTTCTAAAAAAATTTTAAAAAATCCCGAACCGTAAAAAGTTTTGAAAATCATGAAAAATAGAAAAGGTTTTGCATTGGCACGTAGAAATATGAAGATGTGCCTAAACCCACCTACCACCCAATTAATCAACGACTTGCGCATCCCATCTTTCTGGGCAGCCTAATGCCTGTCTGCCTGCCCGCTCGCTCGTTTCATCGGTTGGCTTAGGCATACAGAGTTTATTCCCAGTCTAAGATCAAAACGGACTGAGGGTTGCGACAGCAGGATCGACAGCACACAGAGGGGGACCCGATCGATCCCCGGCTTACGCATTCTGCCCCTCTAGTCGGTTGAGCGCCAGCACGCTCGTTTCGTGTGTTGACTTAGGCATACGGAGTTCATTCCCAGTCTAAGATCGAACCAGACCGAGGGTTACGGTAGCAAATGCTGGGCTCAGGCATGTGCTGGTGCCGTATTTTTCTTCATCGGGGCACCATCATCGGAGCATCGCCAGAGAACCTGACCGGCAACATTGGGGTTCCGGTGATCAGGGGGCCGTGGGGGGTGTGCGCACATGATGTGCGATGGGTGCTGGTACTTGGCCCTTATATTGGCCCCTTATCCCTCATCAAACCTCGAGAACTCACACCCCCTTAAAGAGCATTTGAGATTTTACAGGTTTGCTGCCAGTAGCCATTAAAGTGTCTGAAATGGGGACACTTTTTTCAAATGGTCACAAAATCTTGTACACTTCGAGTTTTTAGTTGAATTTTTTTATGCATGCCAACAAAAATACAAGGATCATGTCTACCAAGTTTGGACCCAAAACTCTTTTGGAAAAAATTTTAAAAAATCCTGAACCGCACATGATGTGCGAGGCTTAAGGGACAAGGGGTGCCGGGGTGGGTGTGCGCGCATGATGTGCGAGGCTTAAGGGACCATTGTATGAATTTACAAGCCATAAAAATGGCATTGGCATGTAGAAATATAAAGATGTGCCTAAACCCACCAACCACCCTATCGATCCACGGCTTGTGCATCCAGTCTTTCTACCCGGTGCAGTGCCCGCTCGCCCATCCGCCCGCTTGTTTCATCGGTTGGCTTAGGCATACGGAGTTCATTCCCAGTCTAAGATCAAACCAAATTGAGGGTTGCGGTAGTAGGATCGACAGCACACAGAGGGGGACTTGATCGATCCCTGACTTGCGCTTTTCGCCCCTCTGGCCGGCTGAGCACCCGCACGCTCGTTTCGTGAGTTGACTTAGGCATACGGAGTTCATTCCCAGTCTAAGCATACGGAGTTCACTCCCAGTTTAAGATCGGACCAGACCGAGGGTTGCGGCAGCACATGCTGGGCTTGGGCATGTGCTGGTGCCGTATTTTTCTTCGTCGAGGCACCATCACCGGAGCATCGTCGAAGAACCTGACCGACGGCGTTGGGGTTCCGACGATCGGGGGGTAGGGGGTTGTGCGCACATGATGTGCGATGGGTGCTGGTACTTGTCCCTTATATTGGCCCCCTATCCCTCATCAAACCTCGAGAACGCACAGCCCCTTGAAGAGCATTTGAGATTTTACAGGTTTGCTGCCAGTAGCCATTAAAGTGTCTGAAATGGGGACACTATTTTTGAATGGTCACAAAATCTTGTACACTTCTAGTTTTTAGCTGAATTTTTCTGTGCATGCCAACAAAAATACAAGGATCATGTCTACCAAGTTTGGGACCAAAACTCCTTCCGAAAAAATTTTACAAAATCCCGAACCGTAAAAAGTGTCGAAAATCATGAAAAATAGAAAACGAGTCGTCTTGCCAAGAAACTTCACGTGAAGGCTTAAGGGACCACTGAATGAATTTACAAGATATAAAAATGCATTGGCATGCATAAATATGGAGATGTGCCTAAACCCACTTACCACCCTATCGATCCACGGCTTGCGCATCCTGTCTCTCTGGTCGACCTAGTCCCCGCCCGCCCGCCCGCTTGTTTCGTCGACTGGCTTAGGCATATGGAGTTCATTCTCAGTCTAAGATCAGACCGGACTGAGGGTTGCAGCAGCAGGATCGACAGCACACAAAGGGGAACCCTGTCGATCCCCGGCTTACGCATCCCGCCCTTCTGGCCGGCTGAGCGCCCTCATGCTCGTTTCGTGGCTTGACTTAGGCATACGGAGTTCATTCCCAGTCTAAGCATACGGAGTTCATTCCCAGTCTAAGATCAGACTAGATCAAGGGTTGCGGTAGCACATGCCAGGCTCAGGCATGTGCTGGTGCTGCATTTTTCTTCGTCGGGGTACCATTGCCGGAGCATCACCGAAGAACCTGACCGGCGGCATTGGGGTTCCGGCGATCGGGGGGTCTGGGGGGTTTGCGCACATGATGTGTGATGGGTGCTGGTACTTGGCCATTATATTGGCCCCCTATCCCTCATCAAACCTCAAGAACTCACACCCCCTTAAAGAGCATTTGAGATTTTACAGGTTTACTGCCAGTAGCCATTAAAGTGTCTGAAATGGGGACACTTTTTTCAAATGGCCACAAAATCTTGTACACTTCGAGTTTTTAGCTGAATTTTTTTGTGCAAGCCAAAAAAAATACAAGGATCACGTCTAACTAGGTTGGGGCCAAAAATCCTTTCGAGAAAATTTTAAAAAATCCCAAACCGTAAAAAGTTTCAAAAATCGTGAAAAATAAAAAACAAGTCGTCTTGCCATGAAAGTTCACGTGAAGGCTTAAGGGACCATTGTATGAATTTACAAGCCATAAAAATGGCATTGGCACGCAGAAAATATGAAGATGTGCCTAAACCCACCTACCACCCCAGCGATCCACAGCTTGCGCATCCTATCTCTCTGGCTGGCGTGTGCCCGCCCGCCCGCCCGCCTGTTCGTTTCGTCAGTTGGCTTAGGCATACGGAGTTCATTCCCAGTCTAAGATCGGACTGGACCGAGGGTTACGGTAGTAGGATCAGCAGCACGCAAAGGGGGACCCGACCGATCCCCAACTTGCGCATCCTGCCCCTCTGGCCGGCTGAGCGCCCGCATGCTCGTTTCATGGGTTGACTTAGGCTTACGGAGTTCATTTCCAGTCTAAGCATAGGGAGTTCATTCCCAGTCTAAGATCGGACTGAATCGAGGGTTGCGTTAGGACATGCTGGGCTCAGGCATGTGCTGGTGCCTCATTTTTCTTCGTTGGGGCACCATCGTCGGAGAACCTGACCGACGGTATTGGGTTTCCGACGATCGGGGGGGTCAGGGGGTGTGCGCACATGATGTGTGATGGGTGCTGGTACTTGGCCCTTATATTGGCCCCCTATCCCTCATAAAACCTTGAGAACTCACACCCCCTTAAAAGGAATTTGAGATTTTACAGTTTTTCTACTAGTAACCATTAAAGTGTATGAAATGGGGACACTTTTTTCAAATGGCCACAAAATCTTGTACACTTCGAGTTTTTAGCTGAATTTTTTTGTGCATGCCAAAAAAATACAAGGATCACGTCTACCAAGTTTGGGGCCAAAACTCCTTCTGAAAAAATTTTAAAAAATCCCGAACCGTAAAAAGTTTTGAAAATCATGAAAAATAGAAAACGAGTCGTCTTGCCATGAAACTTCACGTGAAGGCTTAAAGGACCATTGTATGAATTTACAAGCCATAAAAATGGCATTGGCACATAGAAATATGAAGATGTGCCTAAACCCACCTACCATCCTATCGATCCACGGCTTACGCATCCCGTCTCTTTGGTCGACGTAGTACCCGCCCGTTCGGCTGCCCGCTCGTTTCGTCGGTTGGCTTAGGCATATGGACTTCAATCCCAGTCTAAGATCAGACCGGATCGAGGGTTGCAACAACAGGATCGAGAGCACGTAGAGGGGGACCCGGCCATCCCCAACTTGCGCATCCCGCCCCTCTGGCCGGCTAAGCGTCCTAACGCTCATTTCGTGGGTTGACTTAGGCATACAGAGTTCATTCCCAGTCTAAGCATATGGAGTTCATTCCCAGTCTAAGATCGGACCAAACCGAGGGTTACGACAGCACATGCTGGGCTCGGGCATGTGCTGGTGCTGCATTTTTCTTCGCTGGGGCACCATTGCCGGAGCATCATCGAAGAACCTGACCGACGGCATTGGGGTTCCGGTGATCGGGGGGCCGGGGGGTGTGCGCACATGATGTGCGATGGGTGCTGGTACTTGGGCATTATATTGGCTCCCTATCCCTCATCAAACCTCAAGAACTCACACCCCCTTAAAGAGCATTTGAGATTTTACAGGTTTGCTGCCAGTAGCCATTAAAGTGTCTGAAAAGGGGACACTTTTTTCAAATGGCCACAAAATCTTGTACACTTCAAGTTTTTAGCTGAATTTTTTTGTGCTTGCGAAAAAAAATACAAGGCTCACGTCTACCAAGTTTGGGGCAAAAACTCCTTCCAAAAAAATTTTAAAAAATCCCAAATCGCAAAAAGTTTCGAAAATCGTGAAAAATAGAAAACAAGTCGTCTTGGCATGAAACTTCGCGTGAAGGCATATGGGACCATTGTATGAATTTACAAGCCATAAAAATGGCATTGGCATGCAAAAATATGAAGATGTGCCCAAACCCACCTACCACCTCGGCGATCGACGGCTTGCGCATCCTGTCTCTATAGCTGGCGTAGTGCTCGCCCGTCCGCCCGCCTGCTCGTTTCTTCAGTTGCCTTAGGCATACGGAGTTCATTCCCAGCCTAAGATCGGACTGAACTGAGGGTTACGATAGCAGGATCAGCAGCACGCAGAGGGGGACCCGACTAATCCCCGGCTTGCGCATCCCACCCCTCTGGCCAGCTAATCGCCCGCACACCCATTTCATGGGTTGACTTAGGCATACGGAGTTCATTCCCAGTCTAAGATCGGACCGAACCGAGGGTTTTGATAGCACATGCTGGGCTCAGGCATGTGCTGGTGCCTCATTTTTCTTCGTCGGGGCACCATCGCCGGAGCATCGTCGGAGAACCTGACCGGCGGCATTGGGGTTTCGACGATCGGGGGGACCGGGGGGTGTGCCCACATGATGTGCGATGGGTGCTAGTACTTGGCCCTTATATTGGCCCCCTATCCCTCACCAAACCTCGAGAACTCACACCCCTTTAAAAGGAATTTGAGATTTTACAGGTTTGCTGCCAGTAGCCATTAAAGTGTCTTAAATGGGGACACTTTTCTTAAATGGCCACAAAATCTTCTACACTTCGAGTTTTTAGCTGAATTTTTTTGTGCATGTCAACAAAAATACAAGGATCATGTCTACCAGGTTTGGGGCAAAACTCCTTCCCAAAAAATTTTAAAAAATCCTGAACCGCAAAAAGTTTTAAAAATCATGAAAAATAGAAAACGAGTCGTCTTGCCATGAAACTTCACGTGAAGGCTTAAGGGACCGTTGTATGAATTTACAAGCCATAAAAATGGCATTGGCATGCAGAAATATGAAGATGTGCCTAAACCCACCTACCACCCTATCGATCCACGACTTGCGCATTCCGTCTCTTTGGCCAGCGGAGTGCCCGTCCGCCCACCCGCCCGCTCATTTCATCGGTTGGCTTAGGCATACAGAGTTCATTCCTAGTCTAAGATCAGACCAGACTGAGGGTTATGGCAGTAGGATCGATAGCAAGTAGAGGGGGACTCGTCCGATCCCCGGCTTGTGCATCCCGCCCCTCTGGCCGGCTGAGCGCCCGCATGTTCGTTTCATTGGTTGACTTAGGCATACGGAGTTCATTCCCAGTGTAAGCATATGGAGTTCATTCCCAATCTAAGATCGAACCAGACCAAGGGTTACGGTAGCAGGATCGGCAGCACGCAAAAGGGGACCCGTCCGATCCCCGACTTGTGCATCTCGCCCCTCTGGCCGGCTGAGCGCCCGCACGCTCGTTTCGTGGGTTGACTTAGGCATACGGAGTTCATTCCCAGTCTAAGCATACGGAGTTCATTCCCAGTCTAAGATCAGACCCGATTGAGGGTTGCAGCAGCACATGCTGGGCTTGGGGATGTGCTGGTGCCGCATTTTCCTTCATCGGGGCACCATCCCCGGAGAACCTGACCGACAGCATTGGGGTTCCGACGATCGGGGGGCCGGGGGTGTGCGCACATGATGTACGATGGGTGCTGGTACTTGGCCCTTATATTGGCCCCCTATCCATCATAAAACCTTGAGAACTCACACCCCCTTAAAGAGCATTTGAGATTTTACAGGTTTTCTGCCAGTAGCAATTAAAGTGTCTAAAATGGGGACACTTTATTGAAATGGTCACAAAATCTTGTACACTTCGAGTTTTTAGCTGAATTTTTTTGTGCATGCCAAAAAAAATACAAGGATCACGTCTACCAAGTTTGGGGCCAAAACTTCTTCCAAAAAAATTTTAAAAAATCCCGAACCGTAAAAAGTTTCAAAAATCATGAAAAATAGAAAATGAGTCGTCTTGCCATGAAACTTCACGTGAACGCTTAAGGGACCATTGTATGAATTTACATGCCATAAAAATGGCATTGGCACACAAAAATATGAAGATGTGCCTAAACCCACCTACGACCCTATCGATCCACGGCTTGCGCATCCCGTCTCTTTGGCCGGCGTAGTGCCCGCCCGTCCCCCACCCGCTCGTTTCGTCGGTTGGCTTAGGCATACGGAGTTCATTCCCAGTCTAAGATCAGACCAGACCGACGGTTACGGCAGTAGGTTTAGCAGCACATAGAGAGGGACCCCGCCGATCCCCGGCTTGCGCATCCCGCCCCTCTGGCCGGTTGAGCGCCCGCACGCTTGTTTCATGGGTTGACTTAGGCATACGGAGTTCATTCCCAGTCTAAGCATACAGAGTTCATTCCCAATATAAGATCGGACCGAACTAAGGGTTGCAGTACCACATGCTGGGCTCGTGCATATGCTGGTGCCGCATTTTTCTTCCCCGGGGCACGATCCCCGGAGAACCTGATCGATAGCATTGGGGTTCCGACGATCGGGGGGGTCGGCGGGTGTGCGCACATGATGTACGATGGGTGCTGGTACTTGTCCCTTATATTGGGCCCCTATCCCTCATCAAACCTCGAGAACTCACACCCCCTTAAAGAGCATTTGAGATTTTACAGGTTTATTGCCAGTTGCCATTAAAGTGTCTGAAATGGGGACACTTTTTTCAAATGGTCACAAAATCTTGTACACTTCGAGTTTTTAGCTGAATTTTTTTGTGCATGCCAAAAAAAATACAAGGATCACGTCTACCAAGTTTGGGGCCAAAAATCCTTCTGAAAAAGTTTTAAAAAATCTCTAACCGCAAAAAGTTCCAAAAATCGTGAAAAATAGAAAATGAGTCCTCTTGCCATGAAACTTCACGTGAAGTCTTAAGGGACCATTGTATGAATTTACAAGCCATAAAAATGGCATTGGCACGCAGAAATATGAAGATGTGCCTAAACCAACCTACCACCCTATCGATGCACGACTTGCGCATCCCGTCTCTTTGGTCGGCATAGTGCCCGCCCGCCCGCCCGCCCGCTCATTTCATCGGTTGGCTTAGGCATACGGAGTTCATTCCCAGTCTAAAATCAAACAGGACCGAGGGTTGCAATAGAAGGATCAGCAGCACGTAGAAAGGGATCTGGTCGATCCTCGGCTTGCGCATCCCACCCCTCTAGCCGGTTGAGTACCCGCATGCTCGTTTCGTAGGTTGACTTAGGCATACGGAGTTCATTCCCAGTCTAAGCATACGGAGTTCATTCCCAGTCTAAGATCAGACTGGACTGAGGCTTACGGTAGCACATGCTGGGCTCGGGCATTTGCTGGTGCCACATTTTTCTTCGCCAGGGCACCATCATCAGAGCATCGCCGAAGAACCTGACTGGTGACATTGGGGTTCCAGCGATTGGGGGGTCTGGGGGGGTGTGTGCACTTGATGTGCGATGGGTGCTGGCACTTGATGGCCAAAAATCCTTTCAAAAAAATTTTAAAAAATCTCGAACCGTAAAAAGTTTCAAAAATCGTGGAAAATAGAAAATGAGTCGTCTTGCCCTGAAACTTCACGTGAAGGCTTAAGGGACCATTGTATGAATTTACAAGCCATAAAAATGGCATTGGCAAGCAAAAATATGATGATGTGCCTAAACCCACCTACCACCCTATCGATCCACGGCTTGCGCATCCTGTCTCTCTGGCCGGGGTAGTACCCGCCCGCCCGCCAACTCTTTTTGCCGGTTGGCTTAGGCATACGGAGTTCATTCCCAGTCTAAGAATGGACCGGACCAAGGGTTGCAGCAGTAGGATCGACAGCACGTAGAGAGGGACCCGACCGATCCCCGGCTTGCGTATCCCGCCCCTCTGGCTAGCTGAGCGCCCGCACGCTCGTTTCGTGGGTTGACTTAGGCATACGAAATTCATTCCTAGTCTAAGATCGGACTGGGCCGAGGGTTGCAGCAGCACATGCTGGGCTCGGGCATGTGGTGGTGCCGTATTTTTCTTATCCGGGGCACCATCGTCGGAGAACTTGACTGACGGCATTGGGGTTCCGACGATCGGGGGAGCCGAGGGGGCTGTGCGCACATAATGTGCGATGGGTGCTGGTACTTGGCCCTCATATTGGCCCCCTATCCCTCATCAAACCTCGAGAACTCTCACCCCTTAAAGAGCATTTGAGATTTTACAGGTTTGCTACCAGTAGCCATTAAAGTGTTTGAAATGGGGACACTTTTTTCAAATGGTCACAAAATCTTGTACACTTCGAGTTTTTAGATGAATTTTTTTGAGCATGCCAAAAAAAATACAAGGATCACGTCTACCAAGTTTGGGGACAAAACTCCTCCCGAAAAAATTTTAAAAAATCTCGAACCGCATAAAGTTTCAAAAATTGTGAAAAATAGAAAACGAGTCGTCTTGCCATGAAACTTCATGTGAAGCCTTAAGGGACCATTGTATGAATTTACAAGCCATAAAAATGGCATTGGCATGCAGAAATATGAATATGTGCCTAAACCCACCTACCACCTTATCGATCCACGACTTGCGCATCCCGTCTCTCTGGTCGACGTAGTGCCCGCCCGCCCGCTCGCCCGCTCGTTTCGTCGGTTAGCTTAGGCATACGAAGTTCATTCCCAGTCTAAGGCCGGACCGGACTGAGGGTTGTGGCAACAGGATGACAAAATGCATAGGGGGACCCGGCCAATCCCTGACTTGCGCATCCCGCCCCTCTGGCCAGCTGAGCGCCCGCACGCTCGTTTCGTGGGTTGACTTAGGGATACATAGTTCATTCCCAATCTAAGTATATGGAGTTCATTCCTAGTCTAAGATCGGACCAGACCGAGGGTTGGGGCAGCACATGCTGGGCTCGGGCATGTGTTGGTGCCGCATTTTTCTTCATCGGGGCACCATCGCCGGAGCATCGTCGTAGAACCTGACTGGCGGTATTGGGGTTCCGACGATAGGGGGCCGGGGGGTGTGTGCGTACATGATGTGCGATGGGTGCTGGTACTTGGCCGTTATATTGGCCCCCTATCCCTCATCAAACCTCGAGAACTCACACCCCCTTAAAGAGCATTTGAGATTTTACAAGTTTGCTGCCAGTAGCCATTAAAGTGTCTGAAATGGGGACACTTTTTTCAAATGTTCACAAAATCTTGTACACTTCAAGTTTTTAGCTGAATTTTTTTGTGCATGCCAACAAAAATACAAGGATCACGTCTACCAAGTTTGGGGCCAAACTCCTCCCGAAAAAATTTTAAAAAGTCCCGAACCAGAAAATGTTTCAAAAATAGTGAAAAATGGAAAACGAGTCGCCTTGCCACGAAACTTCACGTGAAGGCCTAACGTACCATTGTATGATTTTACAAGCCATAAAAATGGCATTGGCAAGCAGAAATATGAAGATGTCCCTAATCCCACCTACCACTCTATCGATCCACGACTTGTGCATCCCGTCTCTCTGGCTGGCGTAGTGCCCGCCCACCCGCCCGCCCGCCCGCTCGTTTCGTCGGTTGGCTTAGGCATACCGAGTTCATTCCCAGTCTAAGATCAGACCAGACCGAGGGTTGTGGTAGCAGGATCAGCAGTATGTAGAAGGGGATCCAGCCTATCCCCAGCTTGTGCATCCCACCCCTCTGGCCGACTGAGAGCCCGCATGCTCGTTTAGTGGGTTGACTTAGGCATACGGAGTTCATTCCCAGTTTAAGCATACGGAGTTCATTCCCTGTCCAAGCATACGGAGTTCATTCCCAGTCTAAGATCGAACCTGACCGAGGGCTGTGGTAGCACATTCTAGGCTCGGGCATGTGTTGGTGCCAAATTTTTCTTCATCGGGGCACCATCGCCAGAGCTTCGTCGGAGAACCTGACCGGCGGCATTGGGGTTCCGACGATCAGGGGGGCCGGGGGGTGTGCGCACATGATGTGCGATGGGTGCTGGTACTTAGCCCTTATATTGGCCACCTATCTCTCATCAAACCTCGAGAACTCACACCCCCTTAAAGAGCATTTCAGATTTTACAGGTTTGCTGCCAGTAGCCATTAAATGTCTGAAATGGGGACACTTTTTTCAAATGGTCACAAAATCTTGTACGCTTCGAGTTTTTAGCTGAATTTTTTTGTGCGTGCCAACAAAAATACAAGGATCACGTCTACCAAGTTTGGGGCCAAAAATCCTTCCAAAAAAATTTAAAAAATCCTGGACCGTAAAAAATTTCAAAAATCGTGAAAAATAGAAAACGAGTCGTCTTGCCATGAAACTTCACGTAAAGGCTTAAGGGACCATTGTATGAATTTACAAGCCATAAAAATGGCATTGGCACACAGAAATATGAAGATGTGCCTAAACACACCTACCACCCTATCGATCCATGGCTTGTGCATCCCGTCTCTCTAGTCGGCGTAGTGCCCACCCGCCCGCCCGTCCGCTTGTGTCGTCGGTTGGCTTAGGCATACGAAATTCATTCCCAGCCTAAGATCGAACTAGACCGAAGGTTACTGCAATAGGATCGGTAGCATCCAGAGAGAGACCCGATCGATCCTCGACTTGCGCAACCCACCCCTCTGGCCGGTTGAGGGCCCGCACGCTCGTTTCGTGGGTTGACTTAGGCATACGAGGTTCATTCCCAGTCTAAGCATAGGGAGTTCATTCCCAGTCTAAGATTGGACCAGACCGAGGGTTCTGGCAGCACATGCTGGGCTCGGGCATGTGCTGGTGCCACATTTTTCTTCGCTGGGGCACCGTCGCCGGAGCATCAACAGAGAACCTGACCGGCGGCATTAGGGTTCCAGCGATCGGGGGGGCCGGGGGGGTGTGCGCACATGATGTTCGATGGGTGCTGGTTCTTAGCCCTTATATTGGCCCCCTATCCCTCATCAAACCTCAAGAATTCACACCCCCTTAAAGAGCATTTGAGATTTTACAGGTTTGCTGCCAGTAGCCATTAAAGTGTCTGAAATTGGGACACTTTTTTCAAATGGTCACAAAAATCTTGCACACTTTGATTTTTTAGCTGAATTTTTTTGTACATGCCAACAAAAATACAAGGATCACGTCTACCAAGTTTGGCCAAAACTCCTTCCGAAAATATTTTAAAAAATCCCGAACCGCAAAAAGTTTCAAAAATCGTGAAAAATAGAAAACGAGTCATCTTGCCATGAAACTTCATGTGAAGGCTTGAGGGACCATTGTATGAATTTACAATCCATAAAAATGGCATTGGCACTCAAAAATATGAAGATGTGACTAAACCCACCTACCACCCTATCGATCCACAGCTTGCGCATCCCGTCTCTCTGGCTGATGTAGTGCCCGCCTGCCTGCACCCCTGCTCGTTTCGTTAGTTGGATCGAATTGAGGGTTACGGCAGTAGGATCAGTAGCACGCAGAGGGGGACCCGATCGATCCCTGGCTTGCGCATCCCGTCGCTCTGGTCGGCTGAGCGCCCGCAAGCTCATTTTGTGGGTTGACTTAGGCGTATGGAGTTCATTCCCAGTCTGAAATTGGATCAGACCAACGGTTACGGCACCACATTCTGGGCTCGGGCATGTGTTGATGCCACATTTTTCTTCATCGGGGCACCATCTCCAGAGCATCGTCGGAGAACCTGACAGGCGGTATTGGGGTTTTGATGATCGGGGGGGCCGGGGGGGTGTGCGCACATGATGTGCGATGGGTGTTGGTACTTGGCCCTTATATTGGCACCCTATCCCTCATCAAACCTTGAGAACTCACACCCCCTTAAAGAGCATTTGAGATTTTATAGGTTTCCTGCCAGTAGCCATTAAAGTGTCTGAAATGGGGACACCTTTTTCAAATGGTCACAAAATCTTGTACACTTCAAGTTTTTAGCTGAATATTTTTGTGCATGCCAACAAATATACAAGGATCACGTCTACCAAGTTTGGGGCCAAAACTCCTTCTGAAAAAATTTTAAAAAATCTCGAACCGCAAAAAGTTTCAAAAATCGTGAAAAATAGAAAATGAGTTGTCTTGCCATGAAACTTCACGTGAAGGCTTAAGGGACCATTGTATGAATTCATAAGCCATAAAAATGGCATTGGCATGAAGAAATATGAAGATCTTCCTAAACCCACCTACCACCCTATCGATCCACGGCTTGCGCATCCCATCTCTCTGGCTGGCGTAGTGCCCGCCCGTCCGCCCACCAGCTTGTTTCATCGGTTGGCTTAGGCATACGGAGTTCATTCCCAGTCTAAGATCGGACAGGATCAAGGGTTACGGCAGCAAATCCGAGGCTCGGGCATGTGCTGGTGGTGCATTTTTCTTCACCGGGGCACCATCGTCGGAACATCGTCGGAGAACCTGGCCGACGGCATTGGGGTTCCAACGATCGGGGGACCGGGGGGCGCGTGCATACATGATGTGCGATGGGTGCTGGTACTTGGCCCTTATATTGGGCCCCTATCCCTCATCAAACCTCGAGAACTCACACCCCCTTAAAGAGCATTTGAGATTTTGCAGGTTTCCTGCCAGTAGCCATTAAAGTGTCTGAAATGCGGACACCTTTTTCAAATGGTCACAAAATCTTGTACACTTCGAGTTTTTAGCTGAATATTTTTATGCATGCCAACAAAAATACAAGGATCACGTCTACCAAGTTTGGGGCCAATCCCGAACCGCAAAAAGTTTCAAAAATCGTGAAAAATAGAAAACGAGTCGTCTTGCCATGAAACTTCACGTGAAGGCTTAAGGGACCATTGTATGAATTTGCAAGCCTTAGAAATGGCATTGGCATGCAAAAATATTAAGATGTGCCTAAACCCACCTACCACCCTATCGATCCACGGCTTGCGCAACCCGTCTCTCTGGCTGGCATAGTGCCCGCCCCCCCGCCTGCTCGTTTCATCGGTTGGCTTAGGCATACGAAGTTCATTCCCAGTCTAAAATCACATTGGACCAAGGATTGCAGTAGCAGGATCAACAGCATGTAGAGGGGGACCCAGTCGATACCCGACTTACGCATCCCGCCCCTCTGGCCGAATGAGCGCCCGCACGCTCATTTCATGGGTTGACCTAGGCATACGGAATTCATTCCCAGTCTAAGCATATGTAGTTCATTCCCAGTCTAAGATCGGACCAGATCGAGGGTTGCGACAGCACATGTTGGGCTCGGGCATGTGCTGGTATCGTATTTCTCTTCGCTGGGGCACGATCATCGGAGCATTGCCGAAGAGCCTGACCTGCAGAATTGGGGTTTCGATGGTCGGGGGGCTAGGGGGTGTGCGCACATGATGTACGATAGGTGCTGGTACCTGGCCTTTATATTGGCCCCCTATCCCTCATCAAACCTTGAGAACTCACACCCCCTTAAAGAGCATCTAAGATTTTACAGGTTTGCTGCCAGTAGCCATTAAAGTGTTTGAAATGGGGACACTTTTTTCAAATGGTCACAAAATCTTGTACACTTCGAGTTTTTAGCTGAATGTTTTTGTTCAAAAATCGTGAAAAATAGAAAACGAGTCGTGTTGCCATAAAACTTCACGTGAAGGCTTAAGGGACCATTCTATGAATTTACAAGCCATAAAAATGGCATTGGCATGCAGAAATATGAAGATGTGCCTAAACCCACCTACCACCCTATCGATCCACGACTTGCGCATCCTGTGTCTCTGCCCGGCGTAGTGCCCGCCCGCCTGCCCGCCCGCTTGTTTCGTTAGTTGGCTTAGGCATACGGAGCTCATTCCCAGTCTAAGATCAGACCAGCTGAGGGTTACGACAGCAAGATCGGGAGCATGCAGAGGGGGACCCAGCCGATCCCCGGCTTGCGCATCCCGCCCCTCTGGCCGGCTGAGCGCCCGCACGCTCGTTTCGTGGGTTGACTTAGGCATACGGAGTTCATTCCCAGTCTAAGCATACGAAGTTCAATCTCAGTCTAAGATCGGACCGGTTGAGGGTTGCGGTAGCACATGCTGGGCACGGGCATGTGCTGGTGTCGCATTTTTCTTCACCAAGACACCATCGCCAGAACATCACCAAAGAACCTGACCGGCGGCATTGGGGTTTCAACGATCGGGGGGCGGGGGGGGGGGGGTGTGCGCACATGATGTGTGATGGGTGCTTGTACTTGGCCCTTATATTGGCCCCCTATCCCTCATCAAACCTCAATAACGCACACCCCCTTAAAGAGCATTTGAGATTTTACAGGTTTGCTGCCAGTAGCAATTAAAGTCTCTGAAATGGGGACACTTTTTTCAAATGGTCACAAAATGTTGTACAGTTTGAGTTTTTAGCTGAATTGTTTTGTGCATGCCACCAAAAATACAAGGATCACGTCTACCAAGTTTGGGGCAAAAATTCCTTTCGAAAAAATTTTAAAAAATCTCAAACCACAAAAAGTTTTGAAAATCAAGAAAAACAGAAAACGAGTCATCTTGCAATGAAACTTCACGTGAAGGCTTAAGGGACCATAGTATGAATTTACAAGCCATAAAAATGGCATTGGCATGTAGAAATATGATGACGAGCCTAAACCCACCTACCACCCTATCGATCCACGGCTTGCGCATCCCGTCTCTCTAGCCGGGGTAGTGCCCGCCCGCCCGCCAACACTTTTCGTCGATTGGCTTAGGCATACGAAGTTCATTCCCAGTCTAAGATCAGACTGGACTGAGGGTTACGACAGCTGGATCGGTAGCATGCAAAGGGGTACCCGGTCGATTCTCGGCTTGTGCATCCTGCCCCTCTGGTCGGCTGAGCGCCCGCACGCTCGTTTCGTGGGTTGACTTAGGCATACGGAGTTCAATCCTAGTCTAAGCATACGGAGTTCATTCCCAGTCTAAGAGCGGACTGGACCGAGGGTTGCGATAGCACATTCTGGGCTCGAGCATGTGCTGGTGCCGCATTTTTCTTCGTCGGGGCACAATCGCCGGAGAACCTGACCGGTGGCATTGGGGTTCCGACGATCGGGGGGCCCGGGGGGTGTGCGTACATGATGTGCGATGGGTGCTGGTACTTGGCCCTCATATTGGCCCCCTAGCCCTCATCAAACCTCGAGAACTCACACCCCCTTAAAGAGCATTTGAGATTTTACAGGTTTGCTGCCAGTAGCCATTAAAGTGTCTGAAATTGGGACACTTTTTTCAAATGGTGACAAAATCTTGTACACTTCGAGTTTTTAGCTAAATTTTTTTGTGCATGCCAACAAAAATACAAGGATCACGTCTACCAAGTTTGGGGCAAAACTCCTTTCAAAAAAATTTCAAAAAATCTCGAACCGTAAAATGTTTCAAAAATCGTGAAAAATAGAAAACGAGTCGTCTTGCCATGAAACTTCACGTGAAGGCTTAAGGGACCATAGTATGAATTTACAAGCCATAAAAATGGCATTGGCATGCAGAAATATGAAGATGTGCCTAAACCCACCTACCACCCTATCGATCCACGGCTTGCGCATCCCGTCTCTCTGGCCGACGTAATGCATGCCCGCCCGCTCGCCCGTTCATTTCATCGGTTGGCTTAGGCATACGGAGTTCATTCCCAGCTAAGATCAGACCAGACCGAGGGTTACAGTAGCAGGACAGGCAGCACGCAGAGAGGGACCCGACCGATCCCCAGCTTGCGTAGCCCGCCCCTCTGGCCGGCTGAGCGCCCGCACGCTCGTTTCGTGGGTTGACTCAGGCATACGGAGTTCGTTTCCAGTCTAAGCATACGGAGTTCATTCCCAGTCTAAGAACGGACCGGACTGAGGGTTGCGCCAGCACATGCTGGGCTCAGGCATGTGCTGGTGCCACCTTTTTCTTCGTCGGGGCACCATCGTTGGAGCAACGTCGGAGAACCTGACCGACGGCATTGGGGTTTCGACAATCGGGGGTGCCGGTGGGGGTGTGCGCACATGATGTGCGATGGATGCTGGTACTTGGCCCTTATATTGGCCCCCTATCCCTCATCAAACCTCGAGAACTGACACCCCCTTAAAGAGCATTTGAGATTTTACAGGTTTGCTGCCAGTACCCATTAAAGTGTCCGAAATGGGGACACTTTTTTCAAATGGTCACAAAATCTTGTACACTTCGAGTTTTTAGTTGAATTTTTTTGTGCATGCCAACAAAAATAAAAGGATCATGTCTACCAAGTTTGGGGCCAAAACTCCTTCCAAAAAAATTTTAAAAAATTTCGATCCGTAAAAAGTTTTGAAAATCGTGAAAAATAGAAAACGAGTCGTCTTGCCATGAAACTTCACGCGAAGGCTTAAGGGACCATTGTATGAATTTACAAGCCATAAAAATGGCATTGGCACGCATAAATATGAAGATGTGCCTAAACCCACCTACCACCCTATCGATCCACGGGTTACGCATCCCGTCCCTCTGGCCGACGTAGTACCCGCCCGCCCGCCTGCCCGTTCATTTCGTCAGTTGGCTTAGGCATACGGAGTTCATTCCCAGTCTAAGATCAGACCGGACCGAGGGTTGTGGCAGCAAGATTGGTAGCACATAGAGGGGGAGCCGGTCGATCCTCAGCTTGCGCATCCTGCCCCTCTGGCCGGCTGAGCACCCGCACGCTCATTCCGTGGGTTGACTTAGGCATACGGAGTTCTTTCGTAGTCTAAGCATATGGAGTTCATTCCCAGTCTAAGCATACAAAGTTCATTCCTAGTCTAAGACCAAATCGGACTGAGGGTTGCGGCAGCACATGCTGGGCTCGGGCATGTGCTGGTGTTGCATTTTTCTTCATCGGGGCACCATCGTCGGAGAACCTGATCGGCGGCATTGGGGTTTCGGAGATCGGGGGGGCATGTGCACACATGATGTGCGATGGGTGCTGGTACTTGGCCCTTATATTGGCCCCCTATCCCTCATCAAACCTCGACAACTCACACCCCCTTAAAGAGCATTTGAGATTTTACAGGTTTGCTGCCAGTAGCCATTAAAGTGTCCGAAATGGGGACATTTTTTTAAATGGTCACAAAATCTTGTACACTTCGAGTTTTTAGTTGAATTTTTTTGTGCATGCCAACAAAAATAAAAGGATCATGTCTACCAAGTTTGGGGCCAAAACTCCTTCCAAAAAAATTTTAAAAAATCTCGATCCGCAAAAAGTTTTGAAAATCATAAAAAATAGAAAACGAGTCGTCTTGCCATGAAATATCACGTGAAGGCTTAAGGGACCATTGTATGAATTTACAAGCCATAAAAATGGCATTGGCACGTAGAAATATGAAGATATGCGATGGTTGCTGGTACTTGGCCCTTATATTGGCCCCCTATCCCTCATCAAACCTTGAGAACTCACACCCCCTTAAAGAGCATTTGAGATTTTACAGGTTTGCTGCCAGTAGCCATTAAAGTGTCTAAAATGGGGACACTTTTTTCAAATGGTGGCAAAATCTTGTACACTTCAAGTTTTTAGCTGAATTTTTTTGTGCATGCCTACAAAAATACAAGGATCACGTCTACTAAGTTTGGGACCAAAAATTCTTCCAAAAAAATTTTAAAAAATCCTGAACCACAAAATGTTTCAAAAATCGTGAAAAATAGAAAACGAGTCGTCTTCTCTTGAAACTTCACGTGAAGGCTTAAGGGACCATTGTATGAATTTACAAGCCATAAAAATGGCATTGGAATGTAAAATATGAAGATGTGCCTAAACCCACCTACCACCCTATCGATCCACGGGTTACGCATCCCATCCCTCTAGCCGACGTAGTACCCGCCCGTCCGCCTGCCCACTCGTTTCGTCAGTTGGCTTAGGCATACGGAGTTTATTCCCAGTCTAAGATCAGACCAGACCGAGGGTTGTGGCAGCAAGATTGGTAGCACGCAGAGGGGGACCCGGTCGATCCTCAGCTTGCGCATCCTGCCCCTCTGGCCGGCTGAGCACCCGCACGCTCATTTCGTAGGTTGACTTAGGCATACGGAGTTCTTTTGCAGTCTAAGCATATGGAGTTCATTCCCAGTCGAAGCATACAGAGTTCATTGCTAGTCTAAGATCAGATCGGACCGAGGGTTACGGCAGCACATGCTGGGCTCGGGCATGTGCTGGTGTCGCATTTTTCTTCGTCGGGGCACCATCGTCGGACCATCGTCGGAGAACCTGACCGGCGGCATTGGGGTTCCAGGGATCGGGGGGGCATGTGCACACATGATGTGCGATGGGTGCTGGTACTTGGCCCTTATATTAGCCCCCTATCCCTCATCTAACCTCGACAACGTAGAAATATGAAGATGTGCCTAAACCCACTTACCACCCTATCGATCCACGGCTTGCGCATCCCGTCTCTCTGACCGGTGTAGTGCCCGCCCGCCCGTCCGCATGCTCGTTTCGTCGATTGGCTTAGGAATACGGAGTTCATTCCCAGTCTAAGATCGGACCAGATTGACGATTACGATAGCAGGATCAGCAGCATGTAAAGGGGGACCTGGCCGATCCCCGGCTTACGCATCCCTCCTCTCTGGCCGGCTGAGCGCCCGTACGCTCATTTCGTGGGTTGACTTAGGCATACGGAGTTCATTCCTAGTCTAAGATCGGATCGGACCGAGGGTTGGGGCAGCACATGCTGGGCTCGTGCATGTTCTGGTGCTGTATTTTTCTTCCTCGGGGCACCATCGCCGGAGCATCACCAGAGAACCTGACCGGCGGCATTGGGGTTTCGGCGATCGGGGGGCCGAGAGGGGGGTGTGCGCACATGATGTGCGATGGTTGCTGGTACTTGGCCCTTATATTGGCCCCCTATCCCTCATCAAACCTTGAGAACTCACACCCCCTTAAAGAGCATTTGAGATTTTACAGGTTTGCTGCCAGTAGCCATTAAAGTGTCTAAAATGGGGACACTTTTTTCAAATGGTGGCAAAATCTTGTACACTTCAAGTTTTTGGCTGAATTTTCTTGTGCATGCCTACAAAAATACAAGGATCACGTCTACCAAGTTTGGGACCAAAACTTCTTCCAAAAAAATTTTAAAAAATCTTGAACCACAAAATGTTTCAAAAATTGTGAAAAATAGAAAACGAGTCGTCTTCTCATGAAACTTCACGTGAAGGCTTAAGGGACCATTGTATGAATTTACAAGCCATAAAAATGGCATTGGAATGTAAAATATGAAGATGTGCCTAAACCCACCTACCACCCTATCGATCCACGGCTTATGGATCCCGTCTCTCTGGTCGGCGTAGTGCCCGCCCGCCTGTCCGCCCGCTCGTTTCGTCAGTTTGCTTAGGCATACGGAGTTCATTCCCAATCTATGATTCGACCGAATCAAGGGTTGCGATAGCAGGATTGACAGTATGCAGAAGGGTACCCGACCGATCCTCAGCTTGCGTATCCTGCCCCTCTGGTCGGCTGAGCACCCGCACGCTCGTTTCGTGGGTTGACTTAGGCATACGGAGTTAATTCCCAGTGTAAGCATACGGAGTTCATTCCAAGTCTAAGATCGGATCGAACCGCGGGTTGTGGCAGCACATGCTGGGCTCGGGCAAGTGCTAGTACCACATTTTTCTTCACCGAGGCACCATCTACGGAGCATCACCGGAGAACCTGACCGACGGCATTGGGGTTTCGACGATCGGGGGGGCCGGGGGGGCGTGCGCAAATGATGTGTGAAGGGTGCTGGTACTTGGCCCTTATATTGGCCCCCTCTCCCTCATCAAACCTCGAGAACTCACACCCCCTTAAAGAGCATTTGAGATTTTACAGGTTTGCTGCCAGTAGCCATTAAAGTGTCTAGAATGGGGACACTTTTTTCAAATGGTCCCAAAATCTTGTACACTTTGAGTTTTTAGATGAATTTTTTTGTGCATGCGAACAAAAATACGAGGATCATGTCTACAATATCTGGGGCCAAAAATCCTTCCGAAAAAATTTTAAAAAATCCTGAACCGCAAAAAGTTTTGAAAATCACGAAAAATAGAAAACGGGTCGTCTTTCCAAGAAACTTCACGTGAAGGCTTAAGGGACCATTGTATGAATTTACAAGCCATAAAAATGGCATTGGCACACAGAAATATGAAGATGTGCCTAAACCCACCTACCACCCTATCGTTCCACGACTTGCGCATCCCATCTCTCTGGCCGTCGTAGTGCCCACCCGCCCGCTCGTTTCGTCGGTTGGCTTAGGCATACGGAGTTCATTCCCAGTCTAAGATCGGACCGAATCGAGGGTTGCGGAGCAGGATCGACAGCACGCAGAGGGGGACCTGGTCGATTCCCGGCTTGCGCATCCCGCCCCTTTGGCTAGCTGAGCGCCTGCACGCTTGTTTTGTGGGTCGATTTAGGCATATGGAGTTCACTCCCAGTCTAAGATCGGATCGGACCGAGGGTTACGATAGCACATGCTGGGCTCGAGCATGTGCTAGTGCCATATTTTTCTTCGTCGAGGCACCATCGCCAGAGCATCACCGAAAAACCTGACCAGCGGCATTGGGGTTCCGACGATCGGGGGGGCCAGGGGGTGTGCACAGATGATGTGCGATGGGTGCTGGTACTTGGCCCTTATATTGGCCCTCTATGCCTCATCAAACCTCAAAACTCACACCCCCTTAAAGAGCATTTGAGATTTTATAGGTTTGCTGCCCGTAGCCATTAAAGTGTCCGAAATGGGGACATTTTTTTCAAATGGTCACAAAATCTTGTACAGTTTGAGTTTTTAGCTGAATGTTTTTGTGCATGCCAACAAAAATACAAGGATCATGTCTACCAAGTTTGGGGCCAAAACTCCTTCCAAAAAAATTTTAAAAAATCCCGAACCGTAAAAAGTTTCAAAAATCGTGAAAAATAGAAAACGAGTCGTCTTGCCATGAAACTTCACGTGAAGGCTTAAGGGACCATTGTATGAATTTACAAGCCAGAAAAATGGCATTGGCACACAGAAATATGATAATGTGCCTAAACCCACCTACCACCTTATCGATCCACGGCTTGCGCATCCCGTCTTTCTGGCCGGCGTAGTGCCTGCCCGCCCGTCCGCCCGCTCATTTCGTCGGTTGGCTTAGGCATACGAAGTTCATTCCCAGCCTAAGATCGAATAGGACCGAGGATTGCGGCAGCAGGATCGACAGCACGTAGAGGGGGACCCGGTCGATCCCCGGTTTGTGCATCCCGCCGCTCTGGTCGGCTGAGCACCCACACGCTTGTTTCGTGGGTTGACTTAAGCATACGGAGTTCATTCCCAGTCTAAGATCGGACCGGACTGAGGGTTGTGGTAGCACATGCTGGGCTCGGGCATATGCTGGTGCCACATTTTTGTTCGTCGGGGCACCATCGCCGGAGAACTTGACCGACGGCATTGGGGTTTCGGCGATCGGGGGGCCCGAGGGGGTGTGCGCACATAATGTGTGATGGGTGCTGGTACTTGGCCCTCATATTGGCCCCCTATCCCTCATCAAACAGTGAGAACTCACACCCCCTTAAAGAGCATTTGAGATTTTACAGGTTTGCTGCCAGTAGCCATTAAAGTGTCTGAAATAGGGACACTTTTTTCAAATGGTCACAAAATCTTGTACACTTCGAGCTTTTAGCTGAATTTTTTTGTGCTTGCCAAAAAAAATACAAGGATCTCGTCTACCAAGGTTGGGACCAAAACTCCTTCCGAAGAAATTTTAAAAAATCCAGAACCGTAAAAAGTTTCAAAAATCATGAAAAATAAAAAATGAGTCGTCTTGCCATGAAACTTCACGTGAAGGCTTAAGGGACCATTGTATGAATTTACAAGCCATAAAAATGGCATGGGCATGCAGAATTGTGAAGATGTCCCTAAACCCACCTACCACCCTATCGATCCATGGCTTGCGCATCCCATCTCTCTCGCCAGCATAGTGCCAGCCCGCTCGTTTCGTTGGTTCGCTTAGGCATACGGAATTCATTGAAAGTCTAAGATTGGACCGGACCTAAGGTTATGGAAGCAAGATCGACAGCACGCAACGGGGGGCCCGATCGATCCCCGACTTGCGCATCCCGCCCCTCTGGCCGACTGAGCGCCCGCACGCTCGTTCCGTGGGTTCACTTTGCCATACGGAGTTCACTCCCAATCTAAGGATATAGAGTTCATTCCCAGTCTAAGATCGGACCAGACCAAGGGTTGCGGCAGCACATGCTGGGCTCGGGCATGTGCTGGTGTCGCATTTTTCTTCACCGGGGCACCATCGTCGGAGCATCGTCAGAGAACCTGACAGACGGCATTGGGGTTCCGATGATCGGGGGGGCCAGGGGTGGTATGCGCACAAGATGTGTGATGAGGGCTGGTACTTGGCCCTTATATTGGCCCCCTATCCCTCATCAAACCTCAAGAACTTACACCCCCTTAAAGAGCATTTGAGATTTTATAGGTTTGCTGCCAGTAGCCATTAAAGTGTCTGAAATGGGGACACTTTTTTCAAATGGTCACAAAATATTGTAGACTTTCAGTTTCTAGCTGAATTTTTTTTTGCATGCCAAAAAAAATACAAGGATTACGTCTACCAAGTTTGGGGCCAAAACTCCTTCCGAAGAAATTTAAAAAAATCTCGAACCGTAAAAAGTTTCAAAAATCATGAAAAATAGAAAACGAGTCGTCTTGCCATGAAACTTCACGTGAAGGCTTAAAGGACCATTGTATGAGTTTACAAGCCATAAAAATGGCATTGGCACACAGAAATATGAAGATGTGCCTAAACCCACCTACTACCCTATCGATCTACGGCTTACGCATCCTGTCTCTCTGGCCAGCGTAATGCCAACCCGCTCGTTTCGTCGGTTGCCTTAGGCATACGGAATTCATTCCCAGTCTAAGATTGGACCGGACCAAGGGTTACGGTAGCAAGATCGACAGCACGCAGCAGGGGACCCGACCGATCCCCGGCTTGTGCACCTCGCCCCTCTGGCCAGCTGAGCGTCCACACGCTCGTTTCGTGGGTTGACTTAGGCATACAGAGTTCATTCCCAATCAACGCATATGGAGTTCATTCCAAGCCTAAGATCGAGGCTGGACCGAGGGTTGCGGCAGCACATGCTGGGCTTGGGCATGTGCTGGTGCCGCATTTTTCTTCGTCGGAGCACCATCGTCGGAGCATCATCGGAGAACCTGACCGACGGCATTAGGGTTCTAGAGATCGGGGAGGCCGGGGGGTGTGCGCACATGATGTGGTACTTGGCCTTTATATTGGCCCCCTATCCCTCATCAAACCTCGAGAACTCACACCCCCTTAAACAGCATTTGAGATTTTACAGATTTGCTGCCAGTAGCCATTAAAGTGTCT
Source organism: Durio zibethinus (assembly GCF_047325235.1). Taxonomy (NCBI): domain Eukaryota; kingdom Viridiplantae; phylum Streptophyta; class Magnoliopsida; order Malvales; family Malvaceae; genus Durio; species Durio zibethinus. The sequence goes on from NC_143163.1 coordinate 16,612,279, forward strand.
GAAATGGGGACACTTTTTTCAAATGGTCGCAAAATCTTCTACACTTCGGGTTTTTAGCTGAATTTTTTTGTGCATGCCAAAAAAATACAAGGATCATGTCTACCAAGTTTGGGGCATAAATTCCTTCCAAAGAAATTTTAAAAAATCCCGAACCGCAAAAAGTTTTGAAAATAATGAAAAATAGAAAACGAGTCGTCTTGCCATGAAACTTCACGTGAAGGCTTAAGGGACCATTGTATGAATTTACAAGCCATAAAAATGGCATTGGCATGCAGAAATATGAAGATGTGCCTAAACCCACCTACCACTTTATCGATCCACGGCTTGCGCATCCTGTCTCTCTAGCCGACGTAGTGCCCGCCCGCCCGCCCGTCCGCTCGTTTCGTCGGTCGGCTTAGGCATACAGAGTTCATTCCTAGTCTAAGATCGGACCGGATCGAGGATTACAGCAGCAGGATCGACAGCAAGTAGAGGGGGACCCGGTCGATCCTCGGCTTGCACATCCCGCCCCTCTGGCCAGTTGAGCGCCCGCACGCTCGTTTCATGGGTTGACTTAGGCATACGGAGTTCATTCCCAGTCTAAGCATACGGAGTTCATTCCCAGTCTAAGATCAGACCAGACCGAAGGTTGCAGCAGCACATGCTGGGCTCGAGCATGTGCAGGTGCCGCATTTTTCTTCGTCGAGGCACCATCGTCGGAGCATCGTCGGAGAACTTGACCGGCGGCATTGGGGTTCCGACGATCGGGGGGGCTGGGGGAGGTGTGCACACATGATGTGCGATGGGTGCTGGTACTTGGCCCTTATATTGGCCCCCTATCCCTCATCAAACCTCGAGAACTCACACCCCCTTAAAGAGCATTTGAGATTTTACAGGTTTGCTGCCAGTAGCCATTAAAGTGTCTGAAATGGGGACACTTTTTTCAAATGCTCACAAAATCTTATACACTTCGAGTTTTTAGCTGAATTTTTTTGTGCATGCCAACAAAAATAGAAGGATCACGTCTACCAAGTTTGGGGCAAAAAATCCTTCCGAAAAAATTTTGAAAAATCCCGAACTGTAAAAAGTTTCAAAAATTATGGAAAATAGAAAACGAGTCGTCTTGCCATGAAACTTTACGTGAAGGCTTAAGTGACCATTGTATCAATTTACAAGCCATAAAAATACCATAGGCATGCAGAAATATGAAGATGTGCCTAAACCCACCTACCACACTATCGATCCACGGCTTGCGCATCCCGTGTCTCTGGCCGGAGTAGTGCCTACCCGCCTTCCCGCCCGCTCGTTTCGTCGGTTGGCTTAGGCATACGGAGTTCATTCATAGTCTAAGATTGGACCGGACCGAGGGTTGCAGCAGCAGGATCGGTAGCACGCAGAGGGGGACCCGACCGATCCCCGGCTTGCGCATCCTGCCCCTCTGGCCGGCTTGGCACCTGCACGCTCGTTTCATTGGTTGGCTTAGACATACGAAGTTCATTCCCAGTCTAAGCATACGGAGTTCATTCCCAGTCTAAGATCGGACCGGATCGAGGGTTGCAGTAGGACATGCTGGGCTCGGGCATGTGCTGGTGCCATATTTTTCTTCACCGGGTCACCATCGCCAGAGCATCGTTGGAGAACCTGACCGACGGCATTGGGGTTCCGACGATCGGGGGGGCCAGGGGGGTGTGCGCACATGATGTGCGATGGGTGCTGGTACTTGGCCCTTATACTGGTCCCCTATCCCTCATCAAACCTCCAGAACTCACACCTCCTTAAAGAGCATTTGAGATTTTACAGGTTTGCTGCCAGTAGTCATTAAAGTGTCTGAAATGGGGAACATTTTTTCAAATGCTCACAAAATCTTGTACACTTCGACTTTTTAGCTGAATTTTTTTGTGCATGCCAATAAAAATACAAGGATCATGTCTACCAAGTTTGGGTCCAAAAATCCTTCCAAAAAAATTTTGAAAAATCTAGAACCAGCAAAAAGTTTCAAAAATCATGAAAAATAAAAAACGAGTCGTCTTACCAAGAAACTTCACGTGAAGGCTTAAGGGACCATTGTATGAATTTACAAGCCAGCAAAATTGCATTGGCATGCAGAAATATGAAGATGTGCCTAAACCTACCTACCACCCTATCGATACACGGCTTGCGCATCCCATCTCACTGGCCAGGCGTAGTGCCCGCCTGCCCGCCCGCCTGCTTGTTTCGTCGGTTGGCTTAGGCATACAGAGTTTATTCCCAGTCTAAGATCAGATCGGATCGAAGGTTATGACAGCAGATCGGCAGCATACAGAGGGAGACCCGGTCGATCCTCGGCTTACGCATCTCGCCCCTCTGGCCGATGAGCGCCCGCACACTTGTTTCATGGGTTGACTTAGGCATACGGAGTTCATTCCCAGTCTAAGCATACAGAGTTCATTCCTAGTCTAAGATCGGATCGGACTGAGGGTTCCGACAGCACGTGCTAGGTTGGGCATGTGTTGGTGCCGCATTTTTCTTCGTCGGGGCACCATCGCCAGAGCATCGTCGAAGAACTTGACCGACGACATTGGGGTTCCGATGATCGGGGGGGCCAGAGGGGGGTGTGCGCACATGATGTGCGATGGGTGCTGGTACTTGGCCCTTATATTGGCCCCCTATCCCTCATCAAACCTCTAGAACTCACACCCCCTTAAACAGCATTTGAGATTTTACAGGTTTGCTGCCAGTAGCCATGAAAGTGTTTGAAATGGGGACACTTTTTTCAAATGGTCAGAAAATCTCGTACATTTCTTGTTTTTAGTTGAAATTTTTTATGCACGCCAAAAAAAATACAAGGATCACGTCTACCAAGTTTGGGGCCAAAGCTACTTTCAAAAAAATTTTAAAAAATCCCGAACCGTAAAAAGTTTTGAAAATTGTGAAAAATAGAAAATGAGTCGTCTTGCCATGAAACTTCACGTAAAGGCTTAAGGGACCATTGTATGAATTTACAAGCCATAAAAATGGCATTGACATGCAAAAATATGAAGATGTGCCTAAATCCACCTACCACCCTATCGATCCACGGCTTACGCATCCCGTCTCTCTGGCCGGCGTAGAGCTCGCCCGCCCGCCCACCCGCTCGTTTCGTCAGTTGGCTTAGGCATACAGAGTTCATTCCCAGTCTAAGATCAGACTGGACTGAGGGTTGCGGCAGCAAGATCGGCAGCATGCAGAGGGGGACCAGGCCGATCCTCAGCTTGCGCATCCCGCCCCTATGGCCGGCTAAGCGCCCGCACGCTCGTTTCGGGGGTTAACTTAGGCATACGGAGATCATTCCCAGTCTAAGCATACGAAGTGATTGGACCGAGGGTTACGATAGCACATGCTGGGCTCGGGAATGTGCTGTTGTCACATTTTTCTTTGTCAGGGCACCATCGTCGGAGCATCGTCGGAGAACCTGACCGGCGGTATTGGGGTTCTGGCGATCGGGGGGACTGGGGGGTGGGCTGTGCGCACATGATGTGCGATGGGAGCTGGTACTTGGCCCTTATATTGGCCCATATCCCTCATCAAACCTCAAGAACTCACACCCCCTTAAAGAGCATTTGAGATTTTACAGGTTTGCTGTCAGTAGCCATTAAAGTGTCTGAAATGGGGACACTTTTTTAAAATGGTCACAAAATCTTGTACACTTCAAGTTCTTAGCTGAATTTTTTTGTGCATGCCAAAAAAAATACAAGGATCACATCTACCAAGCTTGGGGTGAAAAATCCTTCCAAAAAAATTTTAAAAAATCCCGAACCATAAAAAGTTTCGAAAATCATGAAAAATAGAAAACTAGTCGTCTTGCCATGAAACTTCACGTGAAGGCTTAGGGGACCATTGTATGAATTTACAAGCCATAAAAATGGCATTGGCATGCAGAAATATGAAGATGTGCCTAAACCCACCTACCACCCTATCGATCCACGGTTTGCGCATCTCGTCTCTCTAGCCGGCGTAGTGCCTGCCCGCCCGCTCGTTTCGTTGGTTGGCTTAGGCATACGGAGTTCATTCCCAGTCTAAGATCAAATCGGATTGAAGGTTACGGTAGTAGGATCGACAGCACGTAGAGGGGGACCCGACCGATCCCTGGCTTGCGCATCCCGCCCCTCTGGTCGGCTGAGCGCCCGTACGCTCATTTCGTGAGTTGACTTAGGCAGACGGAGTTGATTCCCAGTCTAAGCATACGGAGTTCATTCCCAATCTAAGATCGAACTGGACCGACGGTTGCGGCAGGACATGCTAGGCTCGGTAATGTGCTGGTGCCACATTTTTTTTCGTCGGGGCACCATCGTCGGAGAACTTGACTGACGGTATTGGGGTTTCGTCGATCGGGGGGCCGGGGGGGTGTGCCCACATGATGTGTGATGGGTGCTGGTACTTGGCCTTTATAGTGGTCCCCTATCCCTCATCAAACCTCGAGAACTCACACCCCCTTAAAGAGCATTTGAGATTTTACTGGTTTTCTTCCAGTAGCCATTAACGTGTCTGAAATGGGGACACTTTTTTCAAATGGTCAAAAAATCTTGTACGCTTCGAGTTTTTAGCTAAATTTCTTTGTGCATGCCAACAAAAATACAAGGATCATGTCCACTAAGTTTGGGGCCAAAGTTTTAAAAATCATGAAAAATAGAAAATGAGTCGTCTTGCCATGAAACTTCACGTGAAGGCTTAAGGGACAATTGTATGAATTTACAAGCCATAAAAATGGCATTGGCATGCAGAAATATGAAGATGTGCCTAAACTCACCTACCACCGTATCGATCCACGGCTTGCGCATCCCGTCTCTCTGGGCAACATAGTGCCCACCCGCCCGCCTGCTCGTTTCGTCGGTTGGCTTAGGCTTACGGAGTTCATTCCCAGTCTAAGATCAGACCAGATCGAGGGTTGGGGCACAGCATCGGCAGCACACTGAGGGGGACCTGATCGCTCCTCAGCTTGCGCATCCTACCCCTATGGGCGGCTGAGCACCCGCACGCTCGTTTCGTGGGTTGACTTAGGCATACGGAGTTCATTCCCAGTCCAAGCATACGGAGTTCATGCCCAGTCTAAGATCGGACCGGACCGAGGGTTGCGACAGCACATGCTGGGCTCGGGCATGTGCTGGTGTCGCATTTTTCTTCAGTAGGGTACTATCACCGGAGCATCACCGGAGAACCTGACCGGCGGTATTGGGGTTCCGACGATCGGAGGGGCCGGGGGGTGTGCGCACATGATGTGTGATGGGTGCTGGTTCTTCGCCCTTATATTAGCCTCTTATCCCTCATCAAACCTCGAGAACTAACACCCCCTTAAAGAGCATTTGACATTTTACAGGTTTGCTGCCAGTAGCCTTTAAAGTGTCTGCAATGGGGACACTTTTTTCAAATGGTCACAAAATCTTGTACACTTCGAGTTTTTAGCTGAATTTTTTTGTGCATGCCAAAAAAAATAAACGGATCACATCTACCAAGTTTGGGGCCAAAACCCTTTTTGAAAAAATTTTTAAAAATCCCAAACCAAAAAAAGTTTCAAAAATTGTAAAAAATAGAAAACGAGTCGTCTTGCCATGAAACTTCACGTGAAGGCTTAAGGGACCATTGTACGAATTTACAAGCCATGAAAACGGCACTGGCATGCAGAAATATGAAGATGTGCCTAAACCCACCTACCACCCTATCTATCCACGGCATGCGCATCCCGTCTCTCTGGCCGACGTAGTGCCCGCCCGCCCGCCCGCTCGTTTCATCTGTTGGCTTAGACATACGGAGTTCATTCTTAGTCTAAGATCGGATTGGATAGAGGGTTGCGGCAGCAGGATCGGTAGCACGCATAGGGGGACCCGATCGATCACCGGCTTGCGCATCTGCCCCTCTGGCCGGTTAAGCGCCCGCACGCTCGTTTCGTGGGTTGACTTAGGCATACGGAGTTCATTTCCAGTCTACGCATACCGAGTTCATTCCTAGTCTATGATCGAACCGGACCAAGGGTTGCGGTAGCACATGCTGGGCTCGGGCATGTGCTGGTGCCACATTTTTCTTCGTCAGGGCACCATCGTCGGAGCATCACCGGAGAACCTGACCGACGACATTGGGGTTCCGACGATCGGGGGGGCCGGAGGGTGTGCGCACAGGATGTGCGATGGGTGCTGGTACTTGGCCCTTATATTGGCCCCCTATCCCTCATCAAACCTCAAAAACTCACACCCCCTTAAACAGCATTTGAGATTTTACAGGTTTGCTACCAGTAGCCATTAAAGTGTTAGAAATGGGGACACTTTTTTCAAATGGTCACAAAATCTTGTACACTTCGAGTTTTTAGCTGAAATTTTTTGTGCAAGACAACAAAAATACAAGGATCACGTCTACCAAGTTTGCGGCCAAAAATCCTTTTGAAAAAATTTTAAAAAATCTTGAACCGTAAAAAGTTTTAAAAATCGTGAAAAATAGAAAACGAGTCGTTTTGCCATGAAACTTCACGTGAAGGCTTAAGGGACCATTGTATGAATTTAAAAGCCATAAAAATGGCATTGGCAGGTAGAAATATGAAGATGTGCCTAATCCTACCTACCACCCTATTGATCCACGGCAGGCGTAGCTCGTCTCTCTGGCTGACGTAGTGCCCGTTCGCCCGCCCGCCCACTCGTTTCGTCAGTTGGCTTAGGCATACGGAGTTCATTCCCAGTCTAAGATTAGACTGGACCTAGGGTTGCGGCAGCAAGATCGGCAGCACGCAGAGGGGGCCTCGGTCGATCCCCGGCTTGCACATCCCGCCCCTCTGGCCAACGTAGTGCCCACCCGCCCGCTCGTTTCATCGGTTGGCTTAGGCATACGGAGTTCATTCCCAGTCTAAGATCAGACCGAACCGAGGGTTGTGGCAGCAGGATCGGCGGCACGCAGAGGGGGACCCAGGCTTACGCATCCCGTCCCTCTGGCCGGCTTAGCGCCCGCAAGGTCGTTTTGTGGGTTGACTTAGGCATATGGAGTTCATTCCTAGTCTAAGCATACGGAGTTCATTCCCAGTGTAAGATTGGATCGGACCGAGGGTTCCGGCAGCACATGCTAGGCTCGGGCATGTGCTGGTGCCGCATTTTTCTTCGCGGGGCACCATCGCCAGAGAACTTGACCGGCGGCATTGGGGTTCTGACGATCAGGGGGGTCGGGGGGGTGTGCGCACATTATGTGCAATGGGTGCTGGTTCTTGGGCCTTATATTGCCCCCTATCCCTCATCAAACCTTGAGAACTCACACCCCCTGAAAGAGCATTTGAGATTTTACAGGTTTGCTGCCAGTAGCTATTAAAGTGTTTGAAATGGGGACACTTTTTTCAAATGGTCACAAAATCTTGTACACTTTGAGTTTTTAGCTGAATTGTTTTGTACGTGCCAACAAAAATACAAGGATCACGTCTAACAAGTTTGGGGCCAAAACCCCTTTCGAAAAAATTTTAAAAAATCCCAAACCGTAAAAAGTTTCAAAAATCGTGAAAAATAGAAAACGAGTCGTCTTGCCATGAAACTTTACGTGAAGGCTTTAGGGACCATTGTATGAATTTACAAGCCATAAAAATGGCATTGGCATGCAGAAATATGAAGAAGAGACTAAACCAACCTACCACCCTATCGATCCACAGCTTGCGCATCCTGTCTCTCTGGCCGACGTAGTGCCCACCCGCCGGCCCTCCCGCTCGTTTCGTTGTTGGCTTAGGCATAGGAGTTCATTCCCAGTCTAAGATCGGATCAGACCAAGGGTTAGGACAGCAAGATCGACATCACGTAGAGGGGGACCAGGCAGATCCTTGGCTTACGCATCGCACCCCTCTGGCCGGCTGAGCGCCCGCATGCTTGTTTCGTGGGTTGACTTAGGCATACAGAGTGCATTCCCAGTCTAAGCATACGGAGTTCATTCCCAGTCTAAGATCAGACCAGACTGAGGGTTGCGGTAGCACATGCTGGGCTCGGGCATGTGCTGGAGCCACATTTTTCTTTGCCGGGGCACCATCGTCGGAGCATCACCGGAGAACCTTACCGGCGGCGTTGGGGTTCTGGCGATCGGAGTGGTCGAGGGGGGTGTGCGCACATGATGTGCGATGGGTGCTGCTACTTGGCCCTTATATTGGCCCCCTATCCCTCATCAAACCTCAAGAACTCACTCCCCCTTAAAGAGCATTTGAGATTTTATAGGTTTGCTGCCAGTAGCCATTAAAGTGTCTGAAATGGGGACACTTTTTTCAAATGATCACAAAATCTTGTACACTTCGAGTTTTTAGCTGAATTTTTTTGTGCATGCCAAAAAAAATACAAGGATCACGTCTACCAAGTTTGATAACAAAACTCCTTCCGAAAAAATTTAAAAAAATCCCAAACCGTAAAAAGTTTCAAAAATCAAGAAAAATAGAAAACGAGTCGTCTTGCCATGAAACATCACATGAAGGCTTAAGGGACCATTGTATGAATTTACAAGCCATAAAAATGGCATTGGCATGCAGAAATATGAAGATGTACCTAAACCCACCTACCACCCTATCGATCCACGGCTTGCGCATCCCGTCTCTCTGGCCGGCATAGTGCCCGCCCACCAGCTCGCCTGCTCGTTTCGTCGATTGGCTTAGGCATACGGAGTTCATTCCTAGTCTAAGATTGGATCAAACTAAGGGTTACGATAGCAGGATCGGCAGCACGCAGAGGGGGACCCGGGCTTACGCATCCCACCCCTCTGGCCGGCTGAGTGCCCGCACGCTCATTTCATGGGTTGACTTAGGCATACGGAGTTCATTCCCAGTCTAAGCATACAGAGTTCATTCCCAGTCTAAGATCAGACTGGACCGAGGGTTGCGACAGCACATGCTGGGCTCGGGCATATGCTGGTGTCGCATTTTTCTTCGTCGGGGCACCATCGCCGGAGAACCTGATCGACGGCATTGGCGTTCTGACGATCGGGGGGGCCAGGGGGTGTACGCACATGATGTGTGATGGGTACTGGTACTTGGCCCTTATATTGGCCCGCTATCCCTCATCAAACCTCGAGAAGTCACACACCCTTTAAAAGCATTTGAGATTTTACAGGTTTGCTGCCAGTAGCCAATAAAGTGTATGGAATGGGGACACTTTTTTCAACTGGTCACAAAATCTTGTACACTTCGAGTTTTTAGCTAGATTTTTTTATCCATACCAAAAAAAATACAAGGATCATGTCTACCAAGTTTGGGGTCAAAACTCCTTCCAAAAAATTTTTAAAAATCCTGAAAAATAGAAAACGAGTCGTCTTGCCATGAAACTTCACGTGAAGGCTTAAGGGACCATTGTATGAATTTACAAGCCATAAAAATGGCATTGGCATGCAGAAATATGAAGATGTGCGTAAACCTACCTACCACCCTATCGATCCACGGCTTGCGCATCCCGTCACTCTGGTCGGCGTAATGCCTGCCCGCCCGCCGGCCCGCTCGTTTCGTCGGTTGGCTTAGGCATACGGAGTTCATTCCCAATCTAAGATGAGACTAGATCGAGTGCTGCGGTAGCAGGATCGACAGCATGCAGAGGGGGACCCGGCTGATCCCCGGCCTGCGCATCCCGCCCCTCTGGCTGGTTGAGCACCCGCACACTCGTTTCATGGGTTGACTTAGGCATACGAAGTTCATTCCCAGTCTAAGCATACAGAGTTCATTCCCAGTCTAAGCATATGGAGTTCATTCTCAGTCTAAGATCAGACCAGACCGAGTGTTGCGGCAGCACATGCTGGGCTCGACCATGTGCTGGTGCCGAATTTTTCTTCATCGGGGCACCATCGTCGGAGCATTACTGGAGAACCTGACCGGCGGCATTGAGATTCCGACGATCGGGGGGGCGGGGGGGGTCTACACACATGATGTGCGATGGGTACTAGTACTTGGCCCTTATATTGGCCCCCTATCCCTCATCAAACCTCGAGAACTCACACCCCCTTAAAGAGCATTTGAGATTTTACAGGTTTGCTGCTAGTAGCCATTAAAGTGTCTGAAATGGGGACACTTTTTTTAAATGGTCACAAAATCTTTTTCTCTTCAAGTTTTTAGCTGAATTTTTTTGTGCATTCCAAAAAAAATACAAGGATCCCATCTACAAAGTTTTGGGCCAAAACTCCCTCGAAAAAAATTTTATAAAATCCCGAACCACAAAAAGTTTCAAAAATCATGAAAAATGGAAAACAAGTCGTCTTGCCATAAAACTTCACGTGAAGGCTTAAGGGACCATTGTATGAATTTACAAGCCATAAAAACGGCATTGGCATGCAGAAATATGAAGATGTGAGTAAACTCACCTACCACCCTATCGATCCATGACTTGCGCATCTCGTCTCTCTGGCCGGCGTAGTGCCCGCCCGCCCGCCTGCCCGCTCGTTCCGTCGGTTGGCTTAGGCATACGAAGTTCATTCCAGTCTAAGATCAGACCAGATTGAGGGTTACGGCAGCAAGATTAGCAGCATGCAGAGGGTGACCCGACCGATCCCCGGCTTACACATCCCGCCCCTCTGGCCGGCTGAGGGCCCACACGCTCGTTTCGTGGGTTGACTTAGGCATACGGAGTTCATTCCCAGTCTAAGATCAGACCGGACCGAGGGTTGCGGCAGCACATGATGGGCTTGAGCATGTGCTGGTGCCGCATTTCTCTTCGTCAGGGCTCCATCGCCGGAGCATCGGGGGAGAACCTGACCGGCGACATTGGGGTTCCGACGATCGGGGGGCCGAGGGGGTGTGCGCACATGATGTTCGATGGCTGCTAGTACTTGGCCCTTATATTGGCCCCCTATCCATCATCAAACCTCGAGAACTCACACCCCCTTAAAAAGCATTTGAGATTTTACAGGTTTGCTGTCAGTAGGCATTAATGTATCTGAAATAGGGACACTTTTTTCAAATGGTCACAAAATCTTGTACACTTTGAGTTTTTAGCTGACTTTTTTTGTGCTTGCCAAAAAAAATACAAGGATCACGTCTACCAAGTGTGGTTCCAAAACTCCTTTCGAAAAAATTTTAAAAAATCCCGAACCATAAAAAGTTTTGAAAATCGTGAAAAATAGAAAACGAGTCGTCTTGCCATGAAACTTCACGGGAAGGCTTAAGGGACCATTGTATGAATTTACAAGCCATAAAAATGGCATTGGCATGCAGAAATATCAAGATGTGCCCAAACCCACCTACCACCCTATCGATGCACGGCTTGCGCATCCCGTCTCTCTGGCCAGCATAGTGCCCACCCGCCTGCCAAACCACTTGTTTTGTCGGTTGGCTTAGGCATACGGAGTTCATTCCTTGTCTAAAATCGGACCAGATTGAGGGTTGCGGTAGCAGGATCGGTAGCACACAGAGGGGGACCCGGTCGATCCCCGGCTTGCGCATCCCACCCCTCTGGTCGGCTGAGCGCCCGCACGTTCATTTTGTGGGTTGACTTAGGCATACGGAGTTCATTCCCGGTCTAAGCATACGGAGTTCATTCCCAGCCTAAGATCGGACTGGACCGAGGGTTGTGGCAGCACATGCTGGGCTCGGGCATGTGCTAGTGCCACATTTTTCTTTGCTGGGGCACCATCGCTGGAGCATCGACGGAGAACCTGACCGACGACATTGGGGTTTCGGCGATCGGGGGGGCCGAGGGGGGTGTGCGCACATGACGTGCGATGGGTGCTGGTACTTGGTCCTTATACTGGCCCCCTATCCCTCATCAAACCTTGAGAACTCATACCCCCTTAAAGAGCATTTGACATTTTACAGGTTTGCTGCCAGTAGCCATTAAAGTGTCTGAAATGGGGACACTTTTTTCAAATGGTCACAAAATCTTGTACACTTCGAGTTTTTAGCTGAATTTTTTTGTGCATGCCAAAAAAAATGCAAGGATCTTGTCTACCCAGTTTGGGGTGAAAACTCCTTCCACAAAAATTTTGAAAAATCCTGAACCGCAAAAGGTTTCGAAAATCATGAAAAATAGAAAACGACTCGTCTTGCCATGTAACTTTACGTGAAGGCTTAGGGGACCATTGTATGAATTTACAAGCCATAAAAATGGCATTGGCACGTAGAAATATGAAGATGTGCCTAAACACACCTACAACTCTATCGATTCACGGCTTGCGCATCCCGTCTCTCTAGCCGGCGTAGTGCCCGCTCGTCCGCCCGCCCACTCGTTTCATCGGTTGGCTTAGGCATACGGAGTTCATTCCCAGTCTAAGATCAGACCGGACTGAGGGTTGTGACAGTAGGAACGGCAGCACGCAGAAGGGGACCCGGCTTGCGCATCCCGCCCTTTTGGTCGGCTGAGCGCTCGAACGCTCGTTTTGTGGGTTGACTTAGGCATACGGAGTTCATTCTTAGTCTAAGCATACGGAGTTCATTGCCAGTCTAAGATCGGACTGGACTGAGGGTTGCGACAGAACATGCTGGGCTCCGGCATGTGCTGGTGCCGTATTTTTCTTCGTCGGAGCACCATCACCGGAGCATCACCGGAGAACCTGACCGTTGGCATTGGGGTTCCGACGATCGGGGGGCCGGGGGGGTATGCGCACATGATGTGTGATGGTTACGGGTACTTGGCCCTTATATTGGCCCTCTATCCCTCATCAAACCTCGAGAACTCACGCGCCTAAAAAAGCATTTGAGCTTTTACAGGTTTGCTGCCAATAGCCATTAAAGTGTCTGAAATGGGGACACTTTTTTCAAATGGTCACAAAATCTTGTACACTTTGAGGTTTTAGCTGAATTTTTTTGTGCATGCCAACAAAAATACAAGGATCATGTCTACCAAGTTTGGGCCAAAACTCCTTCCGAAAAAATAATAAAAAATCCCAAACCGTAAAAAGTTTCAAAAATCATGAAAAATAGAAAACGAGTCGTCTTGCCATGAAACTTCACGTGAAGGCTTAAGGGACCATTGTTTGAATTTACAGGCCATAAAAATGGCATTGGCACGCAGAAATATGAAGATGTGCCTAAACCCACCCACCACCCTATCGATCTACGGCTTGCGGATCTCGTCTCTCTGGCCGACGTAGTGCCCGCCCGCCCGCTCGCCCGCTCGTTTCATCAGTTGGCTTAGGCATACGGAGTTCATTCCCAATCTAAGATCAGACCGGACCGAGGGTTGTGGCAGCAAGATCAACAGCACGTAGAAGGGGACCCGACCGATCCCTGGCTTGCGCATCCCGCCCCTCTGGCCTGCAGAGCGCCCGTACGCTCGTTTCGTGGGTTGACTTAGGCATACGGAGTTCATTCCCGGTCTAAGCATATGGAGTTTATTCCCAGTCTGAGATCGGACCGGGCTGAGGGTTACGGCAGCACATGCTGGGCTCGAGCATGTGCTGGTGTCACATTTTTCTTCACCGGGGCACCATCGCCAGAGCATCGCCGGAGAACCTGACCGGCGGCATTGGGGTTCCGGTGATCGAGGGGGCCGGGGGGGTGTGCGCACATGATGTGCGATGGGTGCTGGTACTTGGCCCTTATATTGGCCACCTATCCCTCATCAAACCTCGAGAACTCACACCCCCTTAAAGAGCATTTGAGATTTTACAGGTTTGCTGCCAGTAGCCATTAAAGTGTCTGAAATGGGGACACTTTTTTCAAATGGTCACAAAATCATGTACACTTCGAGTTTTTAGCTGAATTTTTTTGTGCATGCCAACAAAAATACAAGGATCACGTCTACCAGGTTTGGGGCCAAAACTCCTTCCGAAAAAATTTTAAAAAATCCTGAACCGCAAAAAGTTTTGAAAATCATGAAAAATAGAAAACGAGTCGTCTTGCCATGAAACTTCACATGAAGGCTTAAGGGACCATTGTATGAATTTACAGGCCATAAAAATGGCATTGGCACACAGAAATATGAAGATGTGCCTAAACCCACCTACCACACTATCGATCCATGGCTTGCGCATCCCGTCTCTCTGGCCGACGTAGTGTTCGCCCGCCCGCCTGCCCGCTCGTTTCGTCGGTTGGCTTAGGCATACGGAGTTTATTCCCAGTCTAAGATCAGACTGGACCGAGGGTTGCGACAGCACATGCTGGTCTAAGGCATGTGCTGGTGCCGCATTTTTCTTCACCAGGGCACCATCACCGGAGCATTGCCAGAGAACCTGACCGGCGGCATTGGGGTTCCGGCGATCGGGGGGCTGGGGGGGTATGCGCACATGATGTGCGATGGGTGGTGGTACTTGGCCTTTATATTGGCACCCTATCCCTCATCAAACCACAAGAACTCACACCCCCTTAAAGAGCATTTGAGATTTTACAGGTTTGCTTCCAGTAGCCATTAAGGTGTCTAAATTGGGGACACTTTTTTCAAATAGTCACAAAATCCTGTACACTTTGAGTTTTTAGCTGAATTTTTTTGTGGACGCCAAAAAAATACAAGGATCACATCTACCAGGTTTGGTGCCAAAACTCCTTCCAAAAAAATTTTAAAAAATCCCGAACCCCAAAAAGTTTCAAAAATCGTGAAAAATAGAAAACGAGTCGTCTTGGCATGAAACTTCACGTGAAGGCTTAAGGGACCCTTGTATGAATTTACAAGCCATAAAAATGGCATTGGCACACAGAAATATGAAGATGTGCCTAAAGCCACCTACCACGCTATCGATCCACAGCTTGCGCATCCCGTCTCTCTGGCCGACGTAGTGCTCACCCGCCCGCCTGCCAATTCGTTCCGTCGGTTGGCTTAAGCATACGGAGTTCATTCCCAGTCTAAGATCAGACTGGAGCAAGGGTTGCGGTAGCACATGCTAGGCTCGGGCATGTGTTGGTGCCACATTTTTCTTTATCAGGTCACCATCGTTGGAGCATCGTCGGAGAACCTAACCGGTGGCATTGGGGTTCCGGCGATCGAGGGGGCCGGGGGGGTGTGCGCACGTGATGTGCGATGGGTGCTGGTACTTGGCTTTTATATTGGCCGGCTATCCCTCATCAAACCTCGAGAACTCACAGCCCCTTAAAGAGCATTTGAGATTTTACAGGTTTGCTGCCAGTAGCCATTAAAGTGTCTGAAATGGGGACACTTTTTTCAAATGGTCACAAAATGCTGTACACTTTCAATTTTTAGCTGGATTTTTTTGTGCATGCCAACAAAAATACAAGGATCAAGTCTACCAGGTTTGGGGCCAAAACGCCTTCCGAAAAAATTTTAAAAAATCCCAAACCGTAAAAAGTTTCAAAAAGTGTGAAAAATAGAAAACGAGTCGTCTTGGCAAGAAACTTCACGTGAAGGCTTAAGGGACCATTGTATGAATTTACAGGCCATAAAAATGGCATTGGCACATAGAAATACGAAGATGTCCCTAAACCCACCTACCACCCTATCGATCCACGGCTTGCGCATCCCGTCTCTCCGACCGACGTAGTACCCGCCTGCCCGCTCGTTTCGTCGGTTGGCTTAGGCATACGGAATTCATTGCCAGTCTAAGATCAGATCCGATCGAGGGTTGCGGCAGCAGGATCGGCAGCACATAGAGGGGGACCCAGTCGATCCCTCGCTTACGTATCCCACCCCTCTGGCCGGCTGAGCGCTCGCACACTCGTTTCGTGGGTCGACTTAGGCATACGCAGTTCATTCCCAGTCTAAGCATACGGAGTTCATTCCCAATCTAAGATCAGACTGGAGCGAGGGTTGCGGCAGCACATGCTGGGCTCGGGCATGTGCTGGTGTCGCATTTTTCTTCGTCGGGGCACCATCATCGGAGCATCGTCGGAGAACCTAACCGGCGGCATTGGGGTTCCGACGATCGAGGGGGCCGGGGGGGTGTGCGCAGATGATGTGCGATGGGTGCTGGTACTTGGCCCTTATATTGGCCACCTATCCCTCATCAAACCTCGAGAACTCACACCCCCTTAAAGAGCATTTGAGATTTTACAGGTTTGCTATCAGTAGCCATTAAAGTGTCTGAAATGGGGACACTTTTTTCAAATGGTCACAAAATCCTGTACACTTCGAGTTTTTAGCTGAATTTTTTTGTGCATGCCATAAAAAATACAAGGACCACGTCTACCAAGTTTGGGGCCAAAAATCCTTTCGAAAAAATTTTAAAAAATCCTGAATCGCAAAAAGTTTCAAAAATCGTGAAAAATAGAAAACGAGTCATCTTGCCATGAAACTTCACGTGAAGGCTTGAGGGACCATTGTATGAATTTACAGCCATGTGAAGATGTGCCCAAACCCACCTACCACCCTATCGATCCACGGCTTATGCATCCCGTCTCTTTGGCTGGCGTAGTGCCCGCCCGTCCGCTCATTTCATCAGTTGGCTTAGGCATACGGAGTTCATTCCCAGTCTAAAATCAGACCAGACCGAGGGTTGTGGCAGCATGCAGAGGGGGACCCGATCGATCCCGGGCTTACGCATCCTGCCCCTCTGGCCGGTTGAGCGCCCGCACACTCGTTTCGTGGGTTGACTGAAGAATACGGAGTTCATTCCCAGTCTAAGCATACGGAGTTCATTTCCAGTCTAAGATCGGATTAAACCCAGGGTTGTGGCAGCACATGCTATGCTCGGGCATGTGCTGGTGCCATATTTTCTTCACCGGGGCACCATCGCCGGAGCATCGCCATAAAACTTGACCGACGGCATTGGGGTTCCGACGATCGGGGGGGGCGGGGGGTGTGCGCACATGATATGCGATGGGTGCCGGTACCTGGCCCTTATATTGGCCCCCCGTCTCTCATCAAACCTCGAGAACTCGCACCCCCTTAAAGAGCATTTGAGATTTTACAGGTTTGCTGCTAGTAGCCATTAAAGTGTCTAAAATGGGGACACTTTTTTCAAATTGCCACAAAATCTTGTACACTTTGAGTTTTTAGCTGAATGTTTTTGTCCATGCCAACAAAAATACAGGGATCACGTCTACCAAGTTTGGGGGCAAAACCTCTTCCAAAAAAATTTTAAAAAATCCCGACCGTAAAAAGTTTCAAAAATCATGAAAAATAGAAAACGAGTCGTCTTGCCATGAAACTTCACGCGAAGAGTTAAGGGACCATTGTATGAATTTACAAGCCATAAAAATGGCATTGGCATGCAGAAATATGAAGATGTGCCTAAACCCACCTACCACCTTATCGATCCATGGCTTGCGCATCCTATCTCCCTAGCCGGTGTAGTGACCATCCGTCCGCCCGCCCGCTCGTTTTGTCGGTTGGCTTAGGCATACGGAGTTCATTCCCAGTCTAAGATCAGATCAGATCGAGGGTTACAGTAGCAGGATCGGCAGTACGCAGAGGTGGACCCAACTGATCCTCGGCTTACGCATCCCGCCCCTCTGGCTGACTGAGTGCCAGCATGTTTGTTTAGTGGGTTGAATTAGGCATACGTAGTTCATTCCAATTATAAGCATACGGAGTTCATTCCGAGTCTAAGATCAGACCGGACCGAGGTTACGGCAGCACATACTGGGCTCGGGCATGTGCTGGTGCCACATTTTTCTTCATCGCGGCACCATCGCCGGAGCATCGCCGGAGAACCTGACCGGCGACACTGGGGTTACGACGATCGGGGGGGCCGGGGGGGGTATGCGCACATGATATGCGATGGGTGCTGGTACTTGGCTCAAATATTGGCCCCCTATCACTCATCAAACCTCTAGAACTAACAACCCCTTAAAGAGCATTTGAGATTTTACAGGTTTGCTGCCAGTAGCCATTAAAGTATCTGAAGTGGGGACACTTTTTTCAAATAGTCACAAAATCTTGTACACTTCGAGTTTTTGGCTAAATTTTTTTGTGCATGCTAACAAAAATACAAGGATCACGTCTACCAAGTTTGGGGCCAAAAAAGGATTTTCAAAAATATTTTCAAAAATCCCGAACCGTAAAAAGTTTCAAAAATAGTGAAAAATAGAAAACGAGTCGTCTCGCCATTAAACTTCACGTGAAGGCTTAAGGGACCATTGTATGAATTTACAAGCCATAAAAATGGCATTGGCTTGCAGAAATATGAAGATGTGCCTAAACCCACCTACCACCCTATCGATCCACAGCTTGCGCATCCCGTCTCTCTGGCCTGCGTAGTGCCCGACCGCCTGCCCGCCCGCTCGTTTCGTCGGTTGGCTCAGGCATACGGAGTTCATTCCCAGTCTAAGATCAGACCGGACCAAGGGTTGTGGTAGCAGGATCGACAGCACGCAGAGGGGGACCCGACCAATCCCTGGCTGGCGCATCCCGCCCTCTACCCGGCTGAACGCCCGCACGCTCGTTTCGTGGGTTGACTTAGGCATACGGAGTTCATTCCCAGTCTAAGATCGGACTGGACCGAGGGTTGCGACAGCACATTTTGGGCTCGGACATGTGCTGGTGTGACATTTTCCTTCACCGGAGCAACATCGCTGGAGAACCTGACCGACTGCATTAGGGTTCCAGTGATCGGGGGGGCCGGGTGGGGTGTGCGCACATGATGTGCGATGGGTGCTGGTACTTGGCTCTTATATTAGCCCCCTATCCCTCATCAAACCTTGAGAACTCACATCCCCTTAAAGAGCATTGAGATTTTACAGGTTTGCTGCTAGTAGCCATTAAAGTGTCTGAAATGAGGACACTTTTTTCAAATGGTCACAAAATCTTGTACACTTCGAGTTTTTGGCTAAATTATTTTGTGCATGCGAACAAAAATACAAGGATCACGTCTACCAAGTTTGGGGCCAAAACTCCTTTCGAAAAAATGTTAAAAAATCCCAAACCACAAAAAGTTTTGAAAATCGTGAAAAATAGAAAACGAGTCGTCTCGCCATGAAACTTCACGTGAAGGCTTAAGGGACCATTGTATGATTTTACAAGCCATAAAAATGCCATTGGCATGCAGAAATATGAAGGTGTGCCTAAACCCACCTACCACCCTATCGATCCACGGCTTGCACATCCCGTCTCTCTGGCAGGCGTAGTGCCCACCCGCCCGCCCGCCCGCTCATTTCGCCGATTGGCTTAGGCATGCGGAGTTCATACCCAGTCTAAGATTGGATCGAATCGAGGGTTGCAGTAGCAGGATCGACAGCATGCAGAGGGGGACCCAGATGATCCCCAGCTTGCGCATTCCGCCCCTCTGGCCGACTGAGCGCCCGCACGCTCGTTTCGTCAGTTGACTTAGGCATATAGAGTTCATTCCATGTCTAAGCATACGGAGTTCATTCCCAGTCTAAGATCGGACAGGAACGAGGGTTGTGGCAGCACATGCTAGGCTCGGGCATATGCCGGTGCTGCATTGTTCTCCGTCGGGGCACCATCGTCGGAGCATCACCGGAGAACCTGACCGGTGACATTGGGGTTCCGGCGATCAGGGTGTGCGCACATGATGTGCGATGGGTGCTGGTACTTGGCCCTTATATTGGCCCCCTATCCCTCATCAAACCTCAAGAACTCACACCCCCTTAAAGAGCATTTGATATTTTACAGGTTTGCTGCCAGTAGCCATTAAAGTGTCTGAAATGGGGACACTTTTTCAAACGGTCACAAAATCTTGTACATTTCGAGTTTTTAGCTGAATTGTTTTATGCATGCCAAAAAAAATACAAGGATCATGTCTACCAAGTTTGGGCCCAAAACTCCTTTTTGAAAAAATTTTAAAAAATCCCGAACCGTAAAAAGTTTCAAAAATCATGAAAAATAGAAAACGAGTCGTCTTGCCATGAAACTTCACGTGAAGGCTTAAGGGGACCATTGTATGAATGTACAAGCCATAAAAATGGCATTGGCATGTAGAAATATGAAGATGTGCCTAAAACCACCTACCACCCTATCGATCCATGGCTTGCGCGTCCCGTCTCTCTGGCCGGCATAGTGCCCACCCGCCAGCCTGCTCATTTCATTGGTTGGCTTAGGCATACAGAGTTCATTCCTAGTCTAAGATCAGACCAAACCGAGGGTTATGGTGGTAAGATCGACAGCACGTAGAGTGGGACTCGGCCGATCCCCGACTTGCGCGTCCCGCCCCTCTGGCCGACTGAGCGCCCCCACGCTCGTTTCGTGGGTTAACTTAGGCATATGGAGTTCATTCCCAGTCTAAGTGTATGAAGTTCATTCCCAGTCTAAGATCAGACCGGACCGAGGGTTGCGGCAGCACATGCTAGGCTCGGGCATGTACTGGTGCTGCATTTCTCTTCGTCGGGGCACCATCGTCGAAGCATCGTCGGAGAACCTGACCGGAGGCATTGGGGTTCTGACGATCGAGGGCCGGGCAGATGTGCGCACATGATGTGCGATGGGTGCTGATACTTGGCCCTTATATTGGCCGCCTATCCCTCATCAAACCTCAAGAACTCACACCCCCTTAAAGAGCATTTGAGATTTTACAGGTTTGCGCCCAGTAGCCATTAAAGTGTCTGAAATGGGGACACTTTTTTCAAATGGTCACAAAATCTTGTACACTTCGAGTTTTTAGCTGAATTTATTTGTGCATGCCAACAAAAATACAAGGATCACGTCAACCAAGTTTTGGGTCAAAACTCCTTTCGAAAAAATTTTAAAAAATCCCCAACCGCAAAAAGTTTCAAAAATCAAGAAAAATAGAAAACGAGTCGTCTTGCCATGAAACTTCATGTGAAGGCTTAAGGGACCATTGTATGAATTTACAAGCCATAAAAATGGCATTGGCACATAGAAATATGAAGATGTGCCTAAACCCACCTACCACCCTATCGATGCACGGCTTACGCATCCCGTCTCTCTGCCCGGCGTAGTGGCCGCCCGCCCGCCCACTCGTTTCGTCGGTTGGCTGAGGCATACGGAGTTCATTACCAGTCTAAGATCGGCCGGACTGAGGGTTGCGGTAGCAGGATCGACAGCACGCAGAGGTGGACCTGATCGATCCCTGGCTTGCGCATTCCGCCCCTCTGGCCGACTGAGCGCCCGCACGCTCGTTTCGTGGGTTGACTTAGGCATACAGAGTTCATTCCCAGTCTAAGCATATGGAGTTCATTCCCAGTCTAAGATCGGACCAGATCGAGGGTTACGGCAACACATTCTGGGCTCGGGCATGTGCTGGTGCTACATTTTTCTTTGCAGGGGCACGATCGTCGGAGCATCGCCGAAAAACCTGACCGACGGCATTGGGGTCCGGCGATCGGGGGGCCGGGGGTGTGCGCACATGATGTTAGATCGGTGCTGGTACTTGGCCCTTATATTGGCCCCCTATCCCTCATCAAACCTCAAGAACTCACACCCCCTTAAAGAGCATTTGAGATTTTACAGGTTTGCTGCCAGTCACCATTAAAGTGTCTGAAATGGGGACACTTTTTTCAAATGGTCACAAAATCTTGTACACTTCGAGTTTTTAGCTGAATGTTTTTGTGCATGCCAAAAAAAATACAAGGATCACGTCTACCAAGTTTGGGGCCAAAACTCCTTCTGAGAAAATTTTAAAAAATCCCAAACCGAAAAAAGTTTCAAAAATCCTAAAAAATAGAAAACGAGTCGTCCTGCTTTGAAACTTCACGTGAAGGCTTAAAGGACCTTTGTAAGAATTTACAAGCCATAAAAATGGCATTGGCACGCAGAAATATGAAGATGTGCCTAAACCCACCTACCACCCTATCGATCCACGGCTTGCGCATCCTGTCTCTCTGGCCGGCGTAGTGCCCGCCCGCCCGCCCGCTCGTTTCATCGGTTGGCTTAGGCATACGGAGTTCATTCCCAGTCTAAGATCAGACCGGGCCGAGGGTTACGGCAGCAGGATCGGCAGCACGCAGAGGCAGACACGATCGATCCCTGGCTTGCGCATCCCGCCCCTTTCGCCGGCTGAGCGCCCGCACGCTCGTTTCGTGGGTTGACTTTGGCATACGGAGTTCATTCCCAGTCTAAGCATACGGAGTTCATTCCCAGTCTAAGATCGGACCAGACCGAGGGTTGCGGCAGCACATGCTGGGCTCGGGCATGTGCTGGTGCCATATTTTTCTTCGTTGGGGCACCATCGTCGGACCATCCTCGGAGAACCTGACCGACGGTATTGGGGTTTCGACGATCGGGGGGGCCGGTGGGGGTGTGCGCACATGATGTGCGATGGGTGCTGGTACTTGGCCCTTATATTGGACCCCTATCCCTCATCAAACCTCAAGAACTCACACCCCCTTAAAGAGCATTTGAGATTTTACAGGTTTGCTGCCAGTAGCCATTAAAGTATCTGAAATGGGGACACTTTTTTCAAATGGTCACAAAATCTTGTACACTTCGAGTTTTTAGCTGAATTTTTATGTGCATGCCAAGAAAAATACAAGGATCACGTCTACCAAGTTTGGGGCCAAAACACCTTCCGAAAAATTTTAAAACATCCCAAACCGTAAAAAGTTTAGAAAATCGTGAAAAATAGAAAACAAATCATCTTGCCATGAAACTTCACGTGAAGGCTTAAGGGAACATTGTATGAGTTTACAAGCCATAAAAATGGCATTGGCACGTAGAAATATGAAGATGTGCCTAAACCCACCTACCACCCTATCGATCCACGGCTTGTGCATCCCGTCTCTCTGGCCGGCATAGTACCCGCCCGCTTGCTCATTTCATCGGTTGGCTTAGGCATACGGAGTTCATTCCCAGTCTAAGATTGGACCGGACCGAGGGTTGCCGCAGCAGGATCAGCAGCATGTAAAGGGGCACCTGTACGCTCGTTTTGTGGGCTGACTTAGGCATACGGAGTTCATTCCCAGTCTAAGATCGGATCGGATCGAGGGTTACGACAGCACATGCTAGGCTCGGGCATGTGCTGGTGCCACATTTTTCTTCATCGGGGCACCATCGCCGGAGCATCGTCGGAGAACCTAACCGACGACATTGGGCTTTCGGTGATCGGGGGGCCGGGGGGTGTGCGCACATGATGTGCGATGGGTGCTGGTACTTGGCCCTTATATTAGCCCCTTATCCCTCATCAAAACTCGAGAACTCACACCCCCTTAAAGAGCATTTGAGATTTTACAGGTTTGCTGCCAGTAGCCATTAAAGTGTTTGAGATGGGGACACTTTTTTCAAATGGTCACAAAATCTTGTACACTTCTAGTTTTTAGCTGAATTTTTTTCTGCATGCCAACAAAAATACAAGGATCACGTCTACCAAGTTGGGCTAAAAAATCCTTCCGAAAAAATTTTAAAAAATCTTGAACCGTAAAAAGTTTCAAAAATCATGAAAAATTTAAAACGAGTCGTCTTGCCATGAAACTTCACGTGAAGGCTTAAGGGATCATTGTATGAATTTACAAGCCATAAAAATGGCATTGGCATGCAGAAATATGAAGATGTGTCTAAAGTCACCTACCACCCTATCGATCCACGACTTTCGCATCTCGTCTCTCTGGGCGACTTAGTGCCCACCCGCTCGCTCATTTCGTCGGTTGGCTTAGGCATACGGAGTTCATTCCCAGTCTAAGGTCGAACCGGACCGAAGGTTACAGAAGGATCGTCAGCATGTAGTGGGGGACCTGGCCGATCCCCGTCTTGCGCATCCCGCCCCTCCGGCCGACGGAGCAATCGCACGCTCGTTTCGTGGGTTGACCTAGGCATACGGAGTTCATTCCCAGTCTAGGCATACAGAGTTCATTCCCAGTCTAAAATTGGACCAGACCGAGGGTTGTGGAAGCATATGCTAGTCTCGGGCATGTGCTGGTGTCGCATTTTTCTTCGTCGGGCACCATCGCCGGAGCATCACCGGAGAACCTGACCGATGGCATTGGGGTTCCGGCGATCGGGGGGGCCAGGGGGTGTGCGCACATGATGTGCGATGGGTGCTGGTACTAGGCCCTTATATTGGCCCCCTATCCCTTACCAAACCTTGAGAACTCACACCCCCTTAAAGAACATATGAGATTTTATAGGTTTCCTGCCAGTAGCCATTAAAGTGTCTGAAATGGGGACACTTTTTTCAAATGCTCACAAAATCTTGTACACTTAGAGTTTTTAGCTGAATTTTTTCGTGCTTGCCAACAAAAATACAAGGATCACCTCTACCAAGTTTGAAACCAAAAATCCTTCCGAAAAAATTTTAAAAAATCCTGAACCGTAAAAAGTTTTGAAAATCGTGAAAAATAGAAAACGAGTCGTCTTGCCATGAAACTTCACGTGAAGGCTTAAGGGACCATTGTATGAATTCACAAGTGATAAAAATGGCATTCGCATGTAGAAATATGAAGATATGCCCAAAATCACCTACCACCCTACCAATCCATGGCTTGCCAATCCCGTCCCTCTGGCCGGTGTAGTGCCCGCCCGCTCATTTCGTCGGTTGGCTTAGGCATACAGAGTTCATTCCCAGTCTAAGATCAGACCGGACCGAGGGTTGCGACAGCAGGATCAATAGCACACAGAGGGGGACCCGGCCGATCCCCGACTTGAGCATCCCGCCCATCTGGCCGGCTGAGCGTCCGCACGCTCGTTTCGTTGGTTGACTTAGGCATACGGAGTTCATTCCCAGTCTAAGCATACGGGGTTCATTCCCAGTCGAAGATCGGACCGGACCGAGGGTTGCGACAGCACATGCTGGGCTCGGGCATGAGCTGGTGCCGCATTTTTCTTCGTCGGGGCACCATCGCCGAAGCATCGCGAAAGAACCTTACCGGCGGCATTGGGGTTCCGGTGATCGGGGGGGCCGGCGGGGGTTGTGCGCACATGATGTGCGATGGGTGCTGGTACTCAGCCCTTATATTGGCCCCCTATCCCTCATCAAATGTCTAGAACTCACACCCCCTTAAAGAGCATTTGAGATTTTACAGGTTTGCTGCCAGTAGCCATTAAAGTGTCTGAAATGGGGACACTTTTTTCAAATGGTCACAAAATCTTGTACACTTCGAGTTTTTGGCTGAATTTTTTCTTGCATTCCAAAAAAAATACAAGGATTACGTCTACCAAGTTTGGGACCGAAACTCCTTTCGAAAAAATTTTAAAAAATCCCGAACCGCAAAAAGTTTCAAAAAATCATGAAAAATAGAAAACGAGTTGGCTTGCCATGAAACTTCACGTGAAGTCTTAAGGGACCATTATATGAATTTACAAGCCATAAAAATGGCATTGGCACGCAGAAATATGAAGATGTGCCTAAACCCACCTAGCACCCTATCGATCCACGGCTTGCGCATCCCGCCCCTCTGGCCGGTTGAGTGCCCGAGCGCTCGTTTCGTGGGTTGACTTAGGTATATGATATTCATTCCCAATCTAACCAAGTAGAGTTCATTCCCAGTCTAAGATCAGACCAGACTGAGGGTTACGGCAGCACATGCTGGGCTCTGGCATATGCTGGTGCCGTATTTTTCTTCGTCGGGGCACCATCGCCGGAGCTTCATCGGAGAACCTGACCGGCGGCATTAGGGTTCCGACGATCGGGGGGCCGGGGGTGGTGTACGCACATGATGTGCGATGGGTGCTGGTACTTGGCCCTTATGTTGGCCCCCTATCCCTCATCAAACCTCGAGAACTCACACCCCTTTAAAGAGCATTTGAGATTTTACAGGTTTGCTGCCAGTAGCCTTTAAAGTGTCTAAAATGGGGACACTTTTTTCAAATGGTCACAAAATCTTGTACACTTCGAGTTTTTAGCTGAATTTATTTACACATGCCAAAAAAAATAAAAAGATCACGTCTACCAAGTTTGGGGCCAAAACACCTTCCAAAAAAATTTTAAAAAATCCCGAACCGTAAAAAGTTTCAAAAATCGTGAAAAATAGAAAACGAGTCGTCTTGCCATGAAACTTGATGTGAAGGCATAAGGGACCATTGTATGAATTTATAAGCCATAAAAATGGAATTGGAACGCAGAAATATGAAGATGTGCCTAAACCCACCTACCACCCTATCAATCCATGGCTTGCGCATCCCGTCTCTCTGGCCGGCGTAGTGCCCATCGGCCCGCTCGTTTAATCGGTTGGCTTAGGCATACGGAGTTCATTCCCAATCTAAGATCGAACTAGATGGAGGGTTGCAGCAGCTGGATTGACAGCACACAGAGGGGGACCTGGCCGATACCCGGCTTTTGCATCCTCCCCTCTGGCCGGCTGAGCGCCCGCACGCTCGTTTCATGGGTTGACTTAGGCATACGGAGTTCATTCCCAGTCTAAGCATACGGAGTTCGTTCCAGTCTAAGATTGGACCTGACCGAGGGTTACAGCTGCACATGCTGGTCTCTGGCATGTGCTGGTGGCGCATTTTTCTTCGTCGGGGCACCATTGCCGGAGCATCGCCAGAGAACCTGACCGACGGCATTGGGGTTTCAACGATCGGGGGGGCCGGGGGGGTGTGTGCACATGGTGTGCAATGGGTGCTGGTATTTGGCCCTTATATTGCCCCTATCCCTCATTATATCTCAAGAACTCACACCCCCTTAAAGAGCATTTGAGATTTTATAGGTTTGCTGCTAGTAGCCATTAAAGGGTCTAAAATGGGGACACTTTTTTCAAATGGTCACAAAATCTTGTACACTTCGAGTTTTTAGCTGAATATTTTTGTGCATGCCAACAAAAATACAAGGATCACGTCTACCGAGTTTGGGGCCAAAACTCTTTCTGAAAAAATTTAAAAAAATCCCAAACCGCAGAAAGTTTCAAAAATCGTGAAAAATAGAAAACGAGTCATCTTGCCATGAAACTTGACGTGAAGGCTTAAGGGACCATTGTATGAATTTACAAGCAATAAAAATGGCATTGGCATGCAGAAATATTAAGATGTGCCTAAACCCACGTACCACCCTATCGATCCACGGCTTGCGCATCCCGCCTCTCAGGCCGACGTAGTGCCCGCCCGCCCGTCCGCCCGCTCGTTTCGTCGGTTGGCTTAGGCATACAGAGTTCATTCCTAGTCTAAGATCAGACCGAACCGAGGGTTGCTGTAGCAGGATCGATAACACGGTAAGGGGGACCCGGTCAATCCTCGGCTTACGCATCCCGCCCCTCTGCCCGATTGAGTGCCCGCACGCTCGTTTCGTAGGTTGACTTAGGCATACAGAGATCATTCCCAGTGTAAGCATACGGAGTTCATTCCCAGTCTAAGATCGGATCAGACCGAGGGTTGCAATAGCACATGCTGGGCTCGAGCATGTGCTGGTGGCGCAATTTTCTTCGTCGGGCACCGTCGTCGGAGCATCACCGGGGAACCTGACCGGCGACGTTGGGGTTTCGACAATCGGGGGGGTCGGGGGGGTGTGCGCACATGATGTGCGATGGGTGCTGGTACTTGGCCCTTATATTGGCCCCCTATCCCTCATCAAACCTTGAGAACTCACGCCCCCTTAAAGAGCATTTGAGATTTTACAGGTTTGCTGCCAGTAGCCATTAAAGTGTCTGAAATGGGGACACTTTTTTCAAATGGTCACAAAATCTTGTACACTTCGAGTTTTTAGCTGAATTTTTTTATGCATGCCAACAAAAATACAAGGATCACGTCTGCCAAGTTTGGGGCCAAAAATCCTTCTGAAAAAATTTTAAAAAATCCCAAACCGTAAAATGTTTGGAAAATCGAGAAAAATAGAAAACGAGTCGTCTTGCCATGAAACTTCACGTGAAGGCTTAAGGGACCATTGTATGAATTTACATGCCATAAAAATGGCATTGGCACACAGAAATATGAAGATGTGCCTAAACCCACCTACCACCCTATCGATCCACGGCTTGCGTATCCCATCTCTCTGGCCAGCATAGTGCCTGCCCGCCAGCCCGCCTGCTTGTTTCATCGGTTGGCTTAGGCATACGGAGTTCAGACCCAGTCTAAGATTGGACCGGACCGAGGGTTGTGGTAGTAGTATTGGCAGCACATAGAGGGGGACCCGGTCAATCTCTGGGTTGCACATCCCACCCCTCTGGCCGACTGAGGGCCCGTATGCTCGTTTCATGCGTTGACTTAGGCATACAGAGTTCATTCCCAGTCTAAGCATACGGAGTTCATTCCCAGTCTAACCATATGAAGTTCATTCCCAGTGTAAGATCAGACCGGACCGAGGGTTGCGACAACACATGCTGGGCTCGGGCACGTGCTGGTGCCGCATTTTTGTTCCTCGAGGCACCATCGCCGGAGCATCACCGGAGAACCTGACCGACGGCATTGGGGTTCCGACGATTGGGGGGGCGGGGGGTGTGTGCACATGATGTGCGATGGGTGCTGTTACTTGGCCCTTATATTGGCCCCCTATCTCTCATCAAACCTCGAGAACTCACACCCGCTTAAAGAGCATTTGAGATTTTACAGGTTTGCTGCCAGTAGCCATTAAAGTGTCTGAAATGGGGACATTTTTTTCAAATGGCCACAAAATCTTGTACACTTTGAGTTTTTAGCTGACTTTTTTTGTGCATGCCAAAAAAAATACAAGGATCACGTCTACCAAGTTTAGGGCTAAAACTCCTTTCGAAAAAAATTTAAAAAATCTCGAACCGTAAAAAGTTTGGAAAATCATGAAAAATAGAAAACGAGTCATCTTGCCTTGAAACTTCACGTGAAGGCTTAGGGGAACATTGTATGAATTTACAAGCCATAAAAATGGCATTGGCACGCAGAAATATAAAGATGTGCCTAAACCCACCAACCACCCTATCAATCCACGGCCTACGCATCCCGTCTCTCTGGCTGGTGTAGTGCCTGCCCGCCCGTTTGCCCGCTCGCCCGCTCGTTTCATCGATTGGCTTAGACATACAGAGTTCATTCCCAGTCTCAGCTCAGACTGAATCGTGGGTTACGGTAGCAGGATCGACAGCACACAGAGGGGGACCCAACCGATCCCCAGCTTGCGCATCCCACCCCTCTGGCCGGTTGAGCGCCTGCATGATCGTTTCGTGGGTTGACTTAGGCATACGGAGTTCATTCCCAGTCTAAAGATACGGAGTTCATTCCCAATCTAAGATTGGATAGGACCGAGGGTTGCGACAGCACATGCTAGGCTCGGGCATGTGCTGGTGCCGCATTTTTCTACCCTGGGCACCATCGTCGGAGCATTGCCAGAGAACCTGACCGGTGGCATTGGGGTTTCGGTGATCGGGGGGGCCGGGGGGTGTGCGTACATGATATGCGATGGGTGCTAGTACTTGGCCCTTATATTGGCCCCCTATCCCTCATCAAACCTCATGAACTCGCACTTCCTTAAAGAGCATTTGAGATTTTATAGGTTTGCTTCCAGTAGTCATTAAAGTGTCTGAAATGGGGACATTTTTTTCAAATGGCCACAAAATCTTGTACACTTCGAGTTTTTAGCTGACTTTTTCTGTGCATGCAAACAAAAATACAAGGATCACATCTACCAAGTTTGGGGCTAAAACTCCTTCCAAAAAAAATTTAAAAAATCTCGAACTGCAAAAATTTTGGAAAATCGTGAAAAATAGAAAACGAGTCGTCTTGCCTTGAAACTTCATGTGAAGGCTTAAGGGAACATTGTATGAATTTACAAGCCATAAAAATGGCATTGGCACACAGAAATATGAACATGTGCCTAAACCCACCAACCACCCTATCAATCCACGGCCTACGCATCCCGTCTCTCTGGCTGACGAAAAGCCCGCCCGCCCGCCCGCTCGTTTCGTCGGTTGGCTTAGACATACGGAGTTCATTCCCAGTCTCAGATCAGACCAAATCGAAGGTTACGGCAGCAGGATCGATAGCACACAGAGGGAGACCCGGTCAATCCCCGGCTTGCGCATCCCGCCCCTTTGGCCGGCTGAGCGCCTGCACGCTCGTTTCGTGGGTTGACTTAGGCATACGAAGTTCGTTCCCAGTCTAAGAATACGGAGTTCATTCCCAGTCTAAGATCAGACCAGACCGAGGGTTGCGGCAGCACATGTTGGGCTCGGGCATGTGCTGGTGCCGCATTTTTCGTCGTCGGGGCACCATCATCAGAGCATCGCTGGAGAACCTGACCAGCGGCATTGGGGTTCTGACGATCGGGGTGCCGGGGGGTGTGCGCACATGATGTGCGATGGGTGCTGGTACTTCGCCCTTATATTGGCCCCCTATCTCTCATCAAACCTCGAGAACTCACACTTCCTTAAAGAGCATTTGAGATTTTATAGGTTTGCTGCCAGTAGCCATTAAGGTGTTTAGAATGGGACACTTTTTTCAAATGGTCACAAAATCTTGTACACTTTGAGTTTTTAGCCGAATTTTTTTGTGCATGCCAACAAAAATACAAGGATCACATCTACCAAGTTTGGGGCCAAAACACCTTCCGAAAAAATTTTAAAAAATCCCAAACCGCAAAAAGTTTCAAAAATCGTGAAAAATAGCAAATGAGTCGTCTTGCCGTGAAACTTCACGTGAAGGCTTAAGGGACCGTTGTATGAATTTACAAGCCATAAAAATGGCATTGGCACACAGAAATATGAAGATGTACCTAAACCCACCTACCACCATATCGATCCACGGCTTGCGCATCTTGTCTCTTTGGCCGGCGTAGTGCCTGCGCGCCCATCCGCTCGCTCATTTCATCGGTTGGCTTAGGCATATGGAGTTCATTCCCAGTCTAAGATTGGATCCGACCAAGGGTTGCGGTAGTAGGATCAGCAGCACGTGGAGGGGGACCCGACCGACCCCCGTCTTGCACATCCCGCCCCTCTGGCCGACTGAGCGCCCGTACACTCGTTTCATGGGTTGACTTAGGCATACGGAGTTCATTCCCAGTCTAAGTATACGGATTTCATTCCCAGTCTAAGATCGGACCAGACCGAGGGTTGCAGCAGCACATGCTGGGCTCGGGCATGTGCTTGTGCCGCATTTTTCTTCGTCGGGGCACCATCGCCGGAGAACCTGAACGGCGGCATTGGGGTTCCGGAGATTGGGGGGTCGGGGGGGTGTGCACACATGATGTGCGATGGGTGTGGGTACTTAGCCATTATATTGGCCCCCTATCCCTCATCAAACCTCAAGAACTCACACTTCCTTAAAAAGCATTTGAGATTTTACAGGTTTGCTGCCAGTAGCCATTAATGTGTCTGAAATGGGACACTTTTTTCAAATGGTCACAAAATCTTGTACACTTTCAGTTTTTAGCTGAATTTTTTTGTGCATGCCAACAAAAATACAAGGATCATGTCTGCCAAGTTTGGGGCCAAAACTCCTTCCGACAAAAATTTTAAAAAATCCCGAACCGTAAAAAGTTTTGAAAATCATGAAAAATAGAAAACGAGTCGTCTTGCCATGAAACTTCACGTGAAGCCTTAAGGGACCATTGTATGAATTTACAAGCCATAAAAATGGTATTGGCACGCAGAAATATGAAGATGTGCCTAAACCCACCTACCACCCTATCGATCGACGACTTGCGCATCCTGTCTCTCTGGCCAGCGTAGTGCACGCGCGCCCGCCCGCCCGCTCGTTTCGTCGGTTGGCTTAGGCATACGGAGTTCATTCCCAATCTAAGACTAGATCGGACCGAGGGTTGCGGCAGCAAGATCGACAACACACAGAGGGGGACCCGACCTATCTCCGGCTTGCACATCCCGCCCCTCTGGTCGGTTGAGTGCCCGTACGCTCATTTCATGTGTTGACTTAGGCATACGGAGTTCATTCCCAGTCTAAGCATAAAGAGTTCATTCCCAGTCTAAGATCAGATCGGACTGAGGGTTGCGGCAGCACATGCTGGGCTCGGGAATGTGCTGGTGCTGCATTTTTCTTCATCGGGGCACCATCGTCGGAGCATCGTCGGAGAACCTGACCGACAGCATTGGGGTTTCGGCGATCGGGTGGCCGGGGGGGTTATGCACATGATGTGCGATTGGTGCTGGTACTTGGCCCTTATATTGGTCCCCTATCCCTCATCAAACCTCAAGAACTTACACCCCCTTAAAGAGCACTTGATATTTTACAGGTTTGCTGCCAGTAGCCATTAAAGTGTCTGAAATGGGGACACTTTTTTCGAATGGTCACAAAATCTTGTACACATCGAGTTTTTAGCTGAATTTTTTTATGGATGTGAACAAAAATACAAGGATCACGTCTACCAAGTTTAGGGCCAAAACTCCTTCCGAAAAAATTTTAAAAAATCCTGAACTGCAGAACGTTTTGAAAATCATGAAAAATAGAAAACGAGTCGTCTTGCCATGAAACTTCACGTGAAGGCTTAAGGGACCATTGTACGAATTTACAAGCCATAAAAATGGCATTGACACGTAGAAATATGAAGATGTGCCTAAACCCACCTATCACCCTATCAATCCTTGGCTTGCGCATCCTGTCTCTCTGGCCGATGTAGTTCCCGCCCGCCCGCTCGTTTCATTAGTCGACTTAGGCATACGGAGTTCATTCCCAGTCTAAGATCCGATCGGACTGAGGGTTGCGGTAGCAGGATCGGCAGCACGCAGAGGGGGACCCGACCAATCCCCGGCTTGCGTGACCAATCCCATCTGGCCGGCTAAGCGCCCGCACGCTTATTTCGTGTGTTGACTTAGGCATACGGAGTTTATTCCCAGTCCAAGCATACGGAGTTCATTCCCAATCTAAGATCAGACTGGATCGAGGTTTGTGGCAGCACATGCTGGGTTCGGGCATGTGCTAGTGTTGTATTTTTCTTCGTCGGGGCACCATCGCCGGAGAACCTGACCGGTGGCATTAGGGTTCCGATGATCGGGGGGCCAGGGGGTGTGCGCACATGATGTGTGATGGGTGCTAGTACTTGGCCCTTATATTTTCCCCCTATCCCTCATCAAACCTCAAGAACTCACACCCCCGTAAAGAGCATTTGAGATTTTACAGGTTTGCTGCCTGTAGCCATAAAGGGTCTGAAATGGGGACACTTTTTTCAAATGGTTATAAAATCTTGCACACTTCGAGTTTTTAGCTGAATTTTTTTGTGCATGCCTACAAAAATAAAAGTATCACGTCAACAAAGTTTGGGGCCAAAACGCCTTCCAAAAAAATTTTAAAAAATCCCGAACCACAAAAAGTTTCAAAAATCATGAAAAATAGAAAATGAGTCATCTTGCCATGAAACTTCACGTGAAGGCTTAAGGGGCCATTGTATGGATTTACAAGCCATAAAAATGGCATTCGCACATAGAAATATAAAAGATGTACCTAAACCCACCTACCACCTTATCGATCCACGGCTTGCGCATCCCGTCTCTATGGTCGGCGTAGTGCCCGCCCACCCACCCACTCGTTTCGTCGGTTGGCTTAGGCATACGGAGTTCATTCCCAGTCTAAGATCCAATCGGACCGAGGCCTGCGACAGCACGCAGAGGGGGACCCGACCGATCCTAGGCTTCAGCATCTCACCCCTCTGGTCGACTGAGCGCCCGCACGCTCATTTCGTGGGTTGACTTAGGCATACAGAGTTCATTCCCAGTCTAAGCATACGGAGTTCATTCCTAGTATAAGATCGGACTAGACCAAGGGTTGCGACAGCACATGCCGGGGTCAGGCAAGTGCTGGTGCCGTATTTTTCTTCACCGGGGCACCATCGTCGGAGAACCTGACCGACGGTAATGGGGTTCCGGCGATCGGGGGCCCGGGGGGGTGTGCGCACATGATGTGCGATTGGTGCTGGTACTTGGCCCTTATATTGGCCCCCTATCCCTCATGAAACCTCGAGAACTCACACCCCCTTAAAGAGCATTTGAGATTTTACAGGTTTGCTGCCCGTAGCCATTAAAGTGTCTGAAATGGGGACACTTTTTTCAAATGGTCACAAAATCTTGTACACTTCGAGTTTTTAGCTGAATGTTTTTGTGCATGCCAACAAAAATACAAGGATCACGTCTACCAAGTTTGGGGCCAAAAATCTTTCTGAAAAGATCTTAAAAAATCCCGAACCGCAAAAAGTTTCAAAAATCTTGAAAAATAGAAAATGAGTCGTCTTGCCATGAAACTTCACGTGAAGGCTTTAGGGACCACAGTATGAATTTACAAGCTATAAAAAAGGCATTGGCACACAGAAATATGAAGATGTGCCTAAACCCACCTACCACCCTATCGATCCATGGCTTGCGCATCCCGTCTCTCTCGCCGGCGTAGTGCCCGCCCGCCCACTCGTTTCGTCGGTTGGCTTAGGCATACAGAGTTCATTCCCAGTCTAAGATTGGACCGGACTGAGGGTTGGGGCAGAAAATTCGATTGCATGTATGGGGGACTCGATCGATCCCCGGCTTGCACATCCCGCCCCTCTGGCCGACTGAGCGCCCGCACGCTCGTTTCGGGGGTTGACTTAGGCATACGGAGTTCATTCCCAGTCTAAGCATAGGGAGTTCATTCCCAGTCTAAGATCGGACCGGATCGAGGGTTCCGACAGCACATGCTGGGCTCGGGCATGTGCTGGTGCCATATTTTTCTTTGCCGGGGCACCATCACCGGAGCATCAGCGGAGAACCTGACCGGCAACATTGGGGTTCCGACGATCAGGGGGGCCGAGGGGTTGTGCGCACATGATGTGCGATGGGTGCTGGTACTTTGCCCTTATAGTGGCCCGCTATCCCTCATCAAACCTTGAGAACTCACACCCCTTAAAGAGTATTTGACATTTTACAGGTTTGCTGCCAGTAGCCACTAAAGTGTCTGAAATGGGGACACTTTTTTCAAATGGTCACAAAATCTTGTACACTTCGATTTTTTAGCTGAATTTTTTTTTGCATGCCAAAAAAAATACAAGGATCTCGTCTACAAAGTTTGGGGCCAAAAATCCTTCAAAAAAAATTTTAAAAAATCTTGAACCTTAAAAAGTTTCAAAAATCATGAAAAATAGAAAACGAGTCGTCTTGCCATGAAACTTCACGTGAAGGCTTAAGGGACCAATGTATGAATTTACAAGCCATAAAAATGGCATTGGCACAAAAAAATATGAAGATGTGCCTAAACCCACCTACCACCCTATCGATCCACGGCTTGCGCATGTCGTCTCTCTGGCCGGTGTAGTGCCCGCCCGCCCGCCCGTTCATTTCCTCGGTTCGCTTAGGCATACGGCGTTCATTCCTAGTCTAAGATCGGATCAGACCGAGGGTTGCGACAGTAGGATCAACAGCATGTAGAGGCAGACCCGATCGATCCCCGGCTTGTGCATCCTACCCCTTTGGCCGGCTGAGTGCCCGCACGCTTGTTTCGTGGGTTGACTTAGGCATACGGAGTTCATTCCCAGTCTACGCATACGGAGTTCATTCCCAGTCTATGCATACGGAGTTCATTCCCAGTCTAAGATCAGACCGGACCGACAGTTGCGGTAGCACATGCTGGGCTCGGGCATGTGCTGGTGCCACTTTTTTCTTCACCGAGGCACCATCACCGAAGCATCGTCGGAGAACCTGACCGACGGCATTGGGGTTTTGGCGATCGGGGGGGCCGAGGGGTGTGCGCACATTATTTGCGATG
Source organism: Durio zibethinus (assembly GCF_047325235.1). Taxonomy (NCBI): domain Eukaryota; kingdom Viridiplantae; phylum Streptophyta; class Magnoliopsida; order Malvales; family Malvaceae; genus Durio; species Durio zibethinus. Next base: position 16,647,489 of record NC_143163.1, read on the forward strand.
GGTGCTGGTACTTGGCCCTTATATTGGCCCCCTATCCCTCATCAAACCTCGAGAACTTACACCCCCTTAAAGAGCACTTGATATTTTACAGGTTTGCTACCAGTAAACATTAAAGTGTCTGAAATGGGGACACTTTTTTCGAATGGTCACAAAATCTTGTACACATCGAGTTTTTAGCTGAATATTTTTATGGATACGAATAAAAATACAAGGATCACGTCTACCAAGTTTGGGGCCAAAACTCCTTCCGAAAAAATTTTAAAAAATCTCGAACTGCAAAAAGTTTTAAAAATCGTGAAAAATAGAAAATGACTTGTTTTGCCATGAAACTTCACGTGAAGGCTTAAGGGACCATTGTATCAATTTACAACCCATAAAAATGGCATTGGCACATAGAAATATGAAGATGTGCCTAAACCCACCTACCACCCTATCGATCCACGGCTTGCGCATCCTGTCTCTCTGGCCGGCATAGTGCCCTCGTGCCCGCCCACCCACTCATTTCATCGGTTGGCTTAGGCATATGAAGTTCATTCCCAGTCTAAGATCAGACCGGACCAAGGGTTGCGGCAGTAGGATCGACAGCACGCATAGGGGGACTCGGTTGGGGGGGTGTGCACAGATGATGGGTGATGGGTGCTGGTACTTGGCCCTTATATTGGCCCCCTATCCCTCATCAAACCTTGGGAACTCACAACCCCTTAAAGAGCGTTTGAGATTTTACAGGCTTGCTGCCAGTAGCCATTAAAGTGTCTGAAATGGGGACATTTTTTTCAAATGGTCACAAAATCTTGTACACTTTGAGTTTTTAGCTGAATTTTTATGCATGCGAAGAAAAATACAAGGATCACGTCTTCCAAGTTTTGGCCCAAAATGCCATCCAAAAAAATTTTAAAAAATCCTGAACTGTAAAAAGTTTTAAAAATTGTAAAAAATAGAAAAGGAGTCGTCTTGTCATGAAACTTCACGTGAAGGCTTAAGGGACCATTGTATGAATTTACAAGCCATAAAAATGGCATTGGCACGTAGAAATATAAAGATGTGCCTAAATCCACCTATCACCCTATCAATCCACAGCTTGCGCATCCCGTCTCTCTGGCCGGCGTAGTGCCCGCCTGCCCGTCCACCCATCTCGTTTCGTCGATTGGCTTAGGCATATGAAGTTCATTCCCAGTCTAAGATCGGACCAGACCGAGGGTTGCGGTAGTAGGATCGACAGCACGCAGAGGGGGACCCGACCGATCCCCGGCTTGCGCATCCCGCCCCTCTGGCCGACTGAGTGCTCGCACGCTCGTTTCGTGGTTTGACTTAGGCATACGAAGTTTATTCCCAGTCTAAGCATACGGAGTTCATTCCCAGTCTAAGATCGCACCAGACCGAGGGTTGCGGCAGCAGGATCGGTGCCACACAGAGGGGGACCCGATCGATCCTCGGCTTGCGCATCCTCGCCCTCTGGCTGGCTAAGTGCCCGCACGCTCATTTCGTGGGTTGACTTAGGCATACGGAGTTCATTCCCTGTCTAAGATGGGACTGGACCGAGGGTTGCGGCAGCACATGCTGGGCTCGGGCATGTGCCGGGGCCGTATTTTTCTTCGTCGGGGCACCATCATCGTCGGAGAACCTTACCGACGGCATTGGCGTTTCGGTGATCGGGGGGGCCGGGGGGTGTGCGCACATGATGTGCGATGGGTGCTGGTACTTCGCCCTTATATTGGCCCCCTATCCCTCATCAAACTTCGAGAACCTACACCCCTTAAAGAGCATTTGATATTTTACAGGTTTGCTGCCAGTAGCAATTAAAGTGTTTGAAATGGGGACCCTTTTTTGAAATGGTCACAAAATCTTGTACACTTCGAGTTTTTAGCTAAATTTTTTTTTCCGTGCAAAAAAAATACAAGGATCACGTCTACCAAGTGTGGTGCCAAAACTCTTTCCGAAAAAATTTTAAAAAATCCCGAACCACAAAAAGTTTTGAAAATTGTGAAAAAAAGAAAACGAGTAGTCTTGTCATGAAACTTCATGTGAAGGATTAAGGGACCATTATATGAATTTTGCAAGCCATAAAAATGGCATTTGCACGTAAAAATATGAAGATGTGCCTAAACCCACCTACCATCCTATCGATCCACGGCTTGCGCATCCCGTCTCTCTGGCCGACGTAGTGTCTGCCCGCCCGCCCGCTCGTTTCATCGGTTGGCTTAGGCATACGGAGTTCATTCACAGTCTAAGATCGGACCGGACTGAGGGTTACGGTAGTAGGATTGACAGCACGCAGAGGGGGACCCGACCGATCCCCGACTTGCGCATCCCGCCCCTCTGGCCGGCTGAGCGCCTGCACGCTCGTTCCGTGGGTTGACTTAGGCATACGGATTTCATTCCCAGTCTAAGATCGGATCGAACTGAGGGTTACAGTAGCACATGCTGGGCTCGGGCATGTGCTGGTGCCACATTTTTCTTCGTCGGGGCACCATCGCCAGAGCATCCTGGAGAACCTGACTGACGGCATTGGGGTTCCGACGATCGATGGGGCTGGGGGGTGTGCGCACATGATGTGCGATGGGTGCTAGTACTTGGCCCTTATATTGGCCCCCTCTCCCTCATCAAACCTCGAGAAATCACACCCCCTTAAAGAGCATTTGAGATTTTGCAGGTTTGCTACCAGTAGCCATTAAAGTGTCTGAAATGGGGACACTTTTTTCAAATGGTCACAAAATCTTGTACAATTCGAGTTTTTAGAAGAATTTTTTTGTGCATGCCAACAAAAATACATGCATTACGTCTAATAATTTTGGGCCCAAAAATCTTTCTGAAAAAATTTTAAAAAATCCCGAACCGTAAAAAGTTTCAAAAATCATGAAAAATAGAAAATGAGTCGTCTTGCCATGAAACTTCACGTGCAGGCTTAAGGGGCCATTGTATGAATTTTCAAGCCATAAAAATGGCATTGGCACATAGAAATATGAAGATGTGCCTAAACCCACCTACCACCCTATCGATCCACGGCTTGCGCATCCCGTCTCTCTGGCTGGCATAGTGCCCGCCCGTCCGTTCGCCCGCTCATTTCGTCGGTTGGCTTAGGCATAAGGAGTTCATTGCCAATCTAAGATCGGACCGGATCGAGGGTTGCGGTAGCATGATAGGCAGCACACAGAGGGGGACTCGGCAGATCCCCAGCTTAGGCATCCCGCCCCTCTGGCCGGCTGAGCGCCCGCACGCTCGTTTCGTGGCTTGACTTAGGCATACGGAGTTCATTCCTAGTCTAAGCATACGAAGTTCATTCCCAGTCTAAGATCAGATCGGACCTAGGGTTACGGCAGCACATACTGGGCTTGGGTATGTGTTGGTGTCGCATTTTTCTTCGTCGGGGCACCATCGTCGGAAAACCTGACCTACGGCATTTGGGTTCCGGTGATTGGGGGGGCCGGGGGGGCGCACATGATGTGCGATGGGTGCTGTTACTTTGCCCTTATATTGGCCCCCTATCCCTCATCAAACCTTGAGAGCTCACATCTCCTTAAAAAGGATTTGAGATTTTACAGGTTTGCTACCAGCAACCATTAAAGTGTCTGAAATGGGGAAATTTTTTTCAAATGGTCACAAAATCTTGTACACTTTGAGTTTTTAGCTGAATTTTTTTTTGCATGCCAACAAAAATACAATGATCATGTCTACCAAGTTTAGGGCCAAAACGCCTTCTAAAAAAATTTAAAAAAATCCCAAACCGCAAAAAGTTTCAAAAATCGTGAAAAATAAAAAACGAGTCGTCCTGCCATGAAATTTCATGTGAAGGCTTAAGGGACCATTGTATGAATTTACAAGCCATAAAAATGGCATTGGCATGTAGAAATATGAAGATGTTCTTAAACCCACTTACCACCCTATCGATCCACGGCTTGCGCATCCCATCTCTCTGGTCGGCGTAGTGCCTACCCGCCCGCCTGCTCGTTTCGTCGGTTGGCTTAGGCATACGGAGTTCATTCCCAGTCTAAGATTGGATCGGACCGAGGGTTGCGGCAGTAGGATCAGCAGCACGCAGAGGGGGACCCGACCGATCCTCGACTTGCGCATCCCACCCCTCTGGCCGGCTGAGCGCCCGCACGTTCGTTTCGTGGGTTGACTTAGGCATATGGAGTTCATTCACAGTCTAACATCGGATCAGACCAAGGGTTACGACAGCACATGCTGGGCTCGAGCATGTGCTGGTGACGTATTTTTCTTCACCAGGGCACCATCACCGGAGAACCTGACCGGCGGCATTGAGGTTCCGACGATAAGGGGGCTGGGCAGGGTGTGCGCATATGATGTGCGATGGGTGCTGGTACTTGGCCCTTATATTGGCTTCCTATCCCTCATCAAACCTCGAGAACTCACACCCCCTTAAACAGCATTTGAGATTTTATAGGTTTGCTGCCAGTAGCCATTAAAGTGTCTGAAATGGGGACACTTTTTCAAATGGTCATAGAAACTTGTGCACTTCGAGTTTCTAGCTGCATTTTTTTGTGCATGGCAAAAAATACAAGGATCACGTCTACCAAGTTTAGAGTTAAAACTCCTTCCGAAAAAATTTTAAAAAATCTCGAACCGTAAAAAGTTTCAAAAAATGGTGAAAAATAGAAAACGAGTTATCTCGCCATGAAACTTCACGTGAAGGCTTAAGGTGACCGTTGTATGAATTTACAAGCCATAAAAATGGCATCGGCATGTAGAAATATGAAGATGTGCCTAAACCCACCAGCCACCCTATCGATCCACACTTGCGCATCCCGTCTCTCTGGCCGGCGTAGTGCCTGCCCGCCCGCCCGCCCACTCGTTTCCTCAGTTGGCTTAGGCATATGGAGTTCATTCCCAGTCTAAGATCAGACCGGACCGACGGTTGTGGTAGTAGGATCGGCAGCACGTAGAGGGGGACCCGGCCAATCCCCGGCTTGCGCATCCAGCCCCTCTAGCCGACTGAGCGCCTGCACGTTCGTTTCCTGCGTTGACTTAAGCATACGGAGTTCGTCTAAGATTGGACTGGACCGAGGGTTGCGGTAGCACATGCTGGGCTCGAGCATGTGCTGGTGCCGCATTTTTTTTCACCGGGGCACCATCGCCGGAGCATCGTCAGAGAACCTGATCGGCGGCATTGGGGTTCTAACGATCGGGGGGGCCGGGGGGGGGTGTGCACACATGATGTGTGATGGGTGCTCATACTTGGCCCTTATATTGGCCCCTATCCCTCATCAAACCTTAAGAACTCACACCCCCTTAAAGAGCATTTGAGATTTTACAAGTTTGCTACCAGTAGCCATTAAAGTGTCTGAAATAGGGACACTTTTTTCAAATGGTCACAAAATCTTGTACACTTCGAGTTTTTAGTTGAATTTTTTTGTGCTTGCCAACAAAAATACAAGGATCATGTCTACCGAGTTTGGAGCCAAAACTCCTTCCGAAAAAATTTTAAAAAATCCCAAACCGCAAAGAGTTTTGAAAATTGTGAAAAATAGAAAACGAGTCGTCTTGCCATGAAGCTACATGTGAAGGCTTAAGGGACCGTTGTATGAATTCACAAGACATAAAAATGGCATTGGCACGTAGAAATATGAAGATGTGTCTAAACCCACCTACCACCCTATCGATCCATGGCTTGCGCATCCCGTCTCTCTGGTCGGCATAATGCTCGCTCGTCCGCTCGTTTCGTCGGTTGGCTTAGGCATACGGAGTTCATTCAAAGTCTAAGATGAGACCGGACCGGGGGCTGCACCAGCAGGATCGGCAACATGAAGAGGGGGACCCGACCGATCCCCGACTTCTGCATCCCGCCCCTCTTGCCGACTGAGCGCCCGCACGCTCGTTTCGTGGGTTGACTTAGGCATACGGAGTTCATTCCCAGTCTAAGATCGGACCGGACCGAGGGTTGCGGCAGCACTTGCTGGGCTCGGGCATGTGCTGGTGCCGCATTTTTCTTCGTCGGGGCACAATTGCCGGAGAACCTGACCGGCGGCATTGGTGTTCCGACGATCGAGGGTGCTGGCGGGGTGTAAGCACATGATGTGTGATAGGTGCTGGTACTTGGCCCTTATATTGGCCCCTTATCTCTCATCAAACTTCAAGAACTCACACCCCCTTAAAGAGCATTTGAGATTTTACAGGTTTGCTGTCAGTAGCCATTAAAGTGTCTGAAATGGGGACACTTTTTTCAAATGGTCACAAAATCTTGTACACTTCGAGTTTTTAGCTGAATTTTTTTGTGCATGCCAACAAAAATAAAAGGATCATGTCTACCAATTTTGCAGCTAAAACTCCTTCTGAAAAAATTTTAAAAAATCTCGAACCACAAAAAGTTTCAAAAATCATGAAAAATAGAAAATGACTCGTCTTGCCATGAAACTTCACGTGAAGGCTTAATGGACCATTGTATGAATTTACAAGCCATAAAAATGGCATTGGCATGCAGAAATATGAAGATGTGCGCAAACCCACCTACCACCCTATCGATCCATGGCTTGCGCATCCCGTCTCTCTCGCCAGAGTAGTGCCCGCCCGCCCGCCCACTTGTTTCGTCGGTTCGATTAGGCATACGAGTTCATTCCCAGTCTAAGATCAGATCGGACTGAGGGTTGCAGCAGCAGCATCGACAGCATGCAGAGGGGGACTCGATCGTTCCCCGGCTTACGCATCCCGCCCTTCTGGCCGGCTGAGCGCCCACACGCTCGTTTTGTGGGTTAACTTAGGCATACAGAGTTCATTCCCAGTCTAAGCATATGGAGTTCTTTCCCAGTCTAAGATCGGACTGGACCGAGGGTTGCGGCAGCACATGCTGGGCTCGGGCATGTGCTGGTGACATATTTTTCTTCGCCGGGGAACCATCGTCGGAGAACTTGACCGGCGGTATTGGGGTTCCAATGATTGGGGGGGCCAGACGGGGAGTGCGCACATGATGTGCGATGGGTGGTGGTACTTGGCCCTTATATTGGCCCCCTATCCCTCATCAAACCTCCAGAACTCACACCCCCTTAAAGAGCATTTGAGATTTTACAGGTTTGCTGCCAGTAGCCATTAAAGTGTCTGAAATGAGGACACTTTTTCAAATGGTCACAGAATCTTGTACACTTCAAGTTTTTAGCTGAATTTTTTTGTGCAAGCCAACAAAAATACAAGGATCACGTCTACCATGTTTGGGGTTAAAAGTCCTTCCAAAAAAATTTAAAAAAATCCTGAACCCGAAAAAGTTTCAAAAGTCATGAAAAATAGAAAACGAGTTGTCTTGCCATGAAACTTCACGAGAAGGCTTAAGGTGGCCGTTGTATGAATTTACAAGCCATAAAAATGGCATTGGCATGTAGAAATATGAAGATGTGCCTAAACCCACCTACCACGCTATCGATCCACACTTGAGCATCCTGTCTCTCTGGCCGGCGTAGTGCCCGACCGCACGCTCACCCGCTCGTTTCATCGGTTGGCTTAGGCATACGGAGTTCATTCGTAGTCTAACATTAGACCAGACTGAGGGTTGCGGTAGCAGGATTGGTAGCACGCAGAGGGGGACCCGCTCGATCCCCGGCTTGCACATCCCGCCCGACTGAGCACCCGCACGCTCGTTTCATGGGTTGACTTAAGCATACGGAGTTCCTTCCCAGTCTAAGCATATGGAGTTCATTCCCAGTCTAAGATTGGATCAGACCGAGGGTTGCGGTAGCACATGCTGGGCTCGAGCATGTGCTGGTACCGCATTTCTCTTTGTCGGGGCACCATCGCCGAAGAACCTGACCGGCGGTATTGGGGTTCCGATGATCGGGGGGGCCGAGGGGGTGTGCGCATATGATGTGCGATGGGTGCTGGTACTTGGCTCTTATATTGGCCCCCTATCCCTCATCAAACCTTGAGAACTCACACCCCCTTAAAGAGCATCTGAGATTTTACAGGTTTGCTGCCAGTAGCCATTAAAGTGTCTGAAATAAGGACACGTTTTTCAAATGGTCACAAAATCTTGTACACTTCGAGTTTTTAGTTGAATTTTTTTGTGCATGCCAAAAAAAATACAAGGATCACGTCTACCAAGTTTGGGGCCAAAACTCCTTCCGAAAAAATTTTAAAAAATCTCAAACCGTAAAAAGTTTTAAAAATCGTGAAAAATAGAAAACGAGTCGTCTTGCCATGAAACTTCATGTGAAGGCTTAAGGGACCATTGTATGAATTCACAAGCCATAAAAATGGCACTGGCAAGTAGAAATATGAAGATGTGCCTAAACCCGCCTACCAACCTATCGATCCACGGCTTGTGCATGCCGTCTCTCTGGCCGGCATAATGCTCGCCCGCCAGCTCGTTTCATCGGTTGGCTTAGGCATACAGAGTTCATTCCGAGTCTAAGATCAGACCAGACTGAGGGTTGCGGTAGTAGGATCGGTAGCACGCAAAGGGGGACTCGACCGATCCTCGACTTGCACATCCCGCCCCTCTGGCCAACTGAACGCCCGCACGCTCGTTTCGTGGGTTGACTTAGGCATACGGAGTTCATTCCCAGGCTAAGCATACGGAGTTCAATCCCAGTCTAAGATTGGACCGGGCCAAGGTTCACGGAAGCACATGCTGGGCTGGGGCATGTGCTGGTGCCGCATTTGTCTTCGTCGGGGCACCATCGCCGGAGCATCACCGGAGAACCTGACCGGTAGCATTAGGGTTCTAACGATCGGGGGGGCCGGGGGGTGTGCGCACATAATGTGCGATGGGTGCTGGTACTTGGTCCTTATATTGGCCTCCTATCCCTCATCAAACCTTGAGAACTCACATCCCCTTAAAGAGCACTTGAGATTTTACAGGTTTGCTACCAGTAGCCATTAAAGTGTCTGTAATGGGGACGCTTATTTCAAATGATCACCAAATCTTGTACACTTTGAGTTTTTTGATGAATTTTTTTGTGCTTGCCAAAAAAAATACAAGGACCACGTCTACCATGTTTGGGGCCAAAATTCCTTCCCAAAAAATTTTAAAAAATCCCAAACCGCAAAAGGTTGAAAAAATCGTGAAAAATAGAAAACGAGTCATCTTGCCATGAAACTTGACGTGAAGGCTTAAGGGACCATTGTATGAATTTACAAGCCATAAAAATGGCATTGGCATGTAGAGATATGAAGATGTGCTGAAACCCACCTACCACCCTATCGATCCACGGCTTGCGCATCCCATCTCTCTGGCTGGCGTAGTGCCCGCCCGCCCGTACGCACGCTCGTTTCGTTGGTTGGCTTAGGCATACGGAGTTCATTCCCAGTCTAAGATCGAACTGAACCGAGGGTTGTGGCAGTAGGATCGGCAGCACGCAGAGGTGGACCCGACCGATCCCCGGCTTGCGCATCCCGCCCCTCTGGCCGGCTGAGCACCCGGACATTCGTTTCGTGCGTTGACTTAGGCATACGGAGTTCATTCCAAGTCTAAGCATACGGAGTTCATTCCCAGTCTAAGATCAGACTGGACCGATGGTTGCTGGTGCCGCATTTTTCTTCGTCGGGGCTCTATCGTCGGAGCATCACTGGAGAACCTGACCGGTGGCATTGGGATTCCGACGATCGGGGGGCCGGGGGGTGTGCGCACATAATGTGCGATGGGTGCTGGTACTTGGCCCTTATAGTGGCCCCCTATCCCTCATCAAACCTTGAGAACTCACAACCCCTTAAAGAGCATTTGAGAATTTACAGGTTTGCTGCCAGTACCCATTAAAGTGTCTGAAATGAGGACACTTTTTTCAAATGGTCACAAAATCTTGTACACTTCGAGTTTTTAGCTTAATTTTTTGTGCATGCCAAAAAAAATACAAGGATCACGTCTACCAAGCTTGGGTCTAAAAATCCTTTCGAAAAAATTTTAAAAAATCCTGAACCGTAAAAAGTTTCGAAAATCATGAAAAATAGAAAACGAGTCGTCTTGCCATGAAACTTCACGTGAAGGCTTAAGGGACCATTGTATGAATTTACAAGCCATAAAAATGGCATTGGCACGCAGAAATATGAAGATGTGCCTAAACCCACCTACCACCCTATCGATCCACGATTTGCGCATGCTGTCTCTCTAGCCGGCGTAGTGCCCGCCTGCCTGCTCGTTTCGTCGGTTGGCTTAGGCGTATGGAGTTCATTCCTAGTCTAAGCATACGGAGTTCATTCCTAGTCTATGATCGGATCGAACTGAGGGTTGCGGTAGCACATGCTGGGCTCGGGCATGTGCTAGTGCCGCATTTTTCTTCATTGGGGCACCATCACCGGAGCATCGTCGGAGAACCTGACCAACGGCATTAGGGTTCCGACGATCGGGCGGGCCGGGGGGTGTGCGCACATGATGTGCGATGGGTGCTGGTACTTGGCCCTTATATTGGGCCCCTATCCCTCATCAAACCTCGACAACTCACACCCCCTTAAAGAGCATTTGAGATTTTATAGGTTTGCTGCCAGTAGCCATTAAAGTGTCTGAAAGGGGGACACTTTTTTCAAATGGTCACAAAATCTTGTACACTTTGAGTTTTTAGCTGAATTTTTTTGTGCATGCCAACAAAAATACAAGGATCACGTCTACCACGTTTGGGGCCAAAACTCCTTCCGAAAAAATTTTAAAAAATCTCGAACCGCAAAAAGTTTAAAAAATCGTTAAAAATAGAAAACGAGTCATCTTGCCATGAAACTTCACGTGAAGGCTTAAGGGACCGTTGTATGAATTTACAAGCCATAAAAATGGCATTGGCACGTAGAAATATGAGGATGTGCCTAAACCCACCTACCACCCTATCGATCCACGGCTTGCACATCCCGTCTCTCTGGCCGACGTAGTGCCTGCCCACCCGCCCGCTCGTTTCGTCGGTCGGCTTAGGCATACGGAGTTCAATGCCATTTTATGATTGGACCGGACCAAGTGTTGCGGCAGTAGAATCGTCAGCATGCAGATGAGGACCTGACCGATCCCCGACTTACGCATCCCACCCCTCTAGCCGACTGAGCGCTCGCACGTTCGTTTCGTGGGTTGACTTAATCATATAGAGTTCATTCCCAGTCTAAGCATACAAAGTTCATTCCCAGTATAAGATCGGATCGGACCGGGGGATGCGGCAGCACATGCTAGGCTCAGGCATGTGCTGGTGCCGTATTTTTCATCACCGGGGCACCATCGCCGGAGCATCGTCGGAGAACCTGACCGATGGCATTGGGGTTCCGGTGATCGAGGGGTCGGGGGTGTGCGCACATGATGTACGATGGGTGCTGGCACTTGGCCCTTATATTGGCCCCCTATCCCGCATCAAACCTCAAGAACTCACACCCCTTTAAAGAGCATTTGAGATTTTACAGGTTTGCTGCCAGTAGCCATTAAAGTGTCTGAAATGGGGACACTTTTTTCAAATGGTCAAAAATCTTGTACACTTTGAGTTTTTAGCTGAATTTCTTTGTGCATGCCAACAAAAATACAAGGATCACGTCTACCAAGTTTGGCGCCAAAACTCCTTCTGAAAAAATTTTAAAAAATCTTGAACGATAAAAAGTTTTGAAAATCGTGAAAAATAGAAAACGAGTTGTCTTGCCATGAAACTTCACGTGAAAGCTTAAGGGACCATTGTATGAATTTACAGGACATAAAAATGGCATTGGCATGTAGAAATATGAAGATGTACCTAAACCCACCAACCACCCTATCGATCTACGGCTTGCGCATCCCGTCTCTCTGGCCGGCGTAGTGCCTGCCCGCCCGCCCGCTCACTCGTTTTGTCGGTTGACTTAGGCATACAGAGTTCATTCTCAGTCTAAGCATACGTAGTTCATTCCCAGTCTAAGATCGGACCAGATCGAGGGTTACGGTAGCACATGCTAGGCTCGGGCATGTGCTGGTGACGCATTTTTCTTTGCCAGGGCACCATCGTCGGAGAACCTAACCGGCGGCATTGGGGTTCTGACGATCGGGGGGTCGGGGGGTGTGCGCACATGATGTGCGATGGGTGCTGGTACTTCGCCGTTATATTGGCCCCCTATCCCTCATCAAACCTCGAGAACTCACACCCCCTTAAAGAGCATTTGAGATTTTACAGGTTTGCAGCTAGTAGCCATTAAAGTGTCTGAAATGGGGACACTTTTTTCAACTGGTCACAAAATCTTGTACACTTCGAATTTCTTGCTGAATTTTTTTGTCCATGCCAACAAAAATAAAAGGATCACGTCTACCAGGTTTGGAGCCAAAAATCCTTCCGAAAAAATTTTAAAAAATCCAGAATCGTAAAAAGTTTCAAAAATCGTTAAAAATAGAAAACGAGTCATCTTGCCATGAAACTTCACGTGAAGGCCTAAGGGACCGTTGTATGAATTTACAAGCCATAACAATGGCATTGGCATGCAGAAATATGATGATGTGCCTAAACCCACCTACCACCTTATCAATCCACGGCTTGCACATCCCGTCTCTCTGGCCGACGTAGTGCCTGCCCGCCCGCCCGCTCGTTTCGTCGGTCGGCTTAGGCATACGGAGTTCAATCCCATTTTATGATTGGACCAGACTGAGGGTTACGGTAGTAGGATCGGCAGCACACAGATGAGGACCTGGTCGATCCCCGGCTTACGCATCCCATCCCTCTGGCCGACTGAGCGCCCGCACGTTTGTTTCGTGGGTTGACTTAATCATACAGAGATCATTCCAAGTCTAAGCATACAAAGTTCATTCCCAGTCTAAGATCGGATCAGACCGAGGGATACGGTAGCACATGCTGGGCTCGGGCATGTGCTGGTGCCGTATTTTTCATCACCGGGGCACCATCGCCAGAGCATCGTCGGAGAACCTGACCGATGGCATTGGGGTTCCGGCGATCGAGGGGCCGGGGGGTGTGCGCACATGATGTGCGATGGGTGCTGGCACTTGGCCCTTATATTGGCCCCCTATCCCTCATCAAACCTCAAGAACTCACACCCCCTTAAAGAGCATTTGAGATTTTACAGGTTTGCTGCTAGTAGCCATTAAAGTGTCTGAAATGGGGACACTTTTTTCAAATGGTCACAAAATCTTGTAGACTTCGAGTTTTTACCTGAATGTTTTTGTGCATGCAAACAAAAATAAAAGGATCACGTCTACCAAGTTTGGGGCCAAAACTCCTTCCGAAAAAGTTTTAAAAAATCTCGAACCGTAAAAAGTTTCCAAAATCGTGAAAAATAGAAAACGAGTCGTCTTGCCATGAAACTTCACGTGAAGGCTTAAGGGACCATTGTATGAATTTACAAGCCATAAAAATGGCATTGGCATGCAGAAATAAAAAGATGTGCCTAAACCCACCTACCACCCCATCGATCCACAGCTTGCGCATCCCATCTCTCTGGCCGGCATAGTGCCTGCTTGCCCGCACGCCTGCTCATTTCATTGGTTGGCTTAGGCATACGGAGTTCATTCCTAGTCTAAGATCAGACTGGACCGAGGGTTACGGTGGTAGGATCGGCAGCACGCAGAGGGGGACCCGACCAATCCCCGCCTTGTGCATCCGACCCCTCTGGCCAGCTGAGCGCCCGAACACTCGTTTCGTGGATTGACTAAGGCATACAGAGTTCATTCCCAGTCTAAGCATACAAATTTCATTCCCAAGCTAGGATCGGACCGGACCGAGGGTTGCGGCAGCACATGCTAGCCATCCTATCTCTGGCCGACGTAGTGCCCGCCCGTCCGCCCGCTCGTTTTGTCGGTTGGCTTAGGCATACGGAGTGCATTCCCAGTCTAAGATCAGACCGAATCGAGGGTTGTGGCAGTAGGATCGGTAGCACGTAGAGGTGGATCCGGCCAATCCTCAGCTTACGCATCCCTCCCGTCTGGCCGGCTGAGCGCCCGCACGCTTGTTTCATGGGTTGACTTAGGCATATGGAGTTCATTCCCAGTCTAAGCATATGGAGTTCATTCCCAGTCTATGATCGGACCAGACCGTGGGTTACGGGAGTAGGACTGGTAGCACACAGAGGGGGACCCGGCCGATCCCCGGCTTGTGCATCCCGCCCTTCTGGCCGACTGAGTGCCCGCACGCTCATTTCATGGGTTGTCTTAGGCATACGGATTTCATTCCTAGTCTAAGCATACGGAGTTCATTCCCAATCTAAGATCAGACCGGACTGAGGGTTGCGGCAGCACATGCTGGGCTTGGGCATGTGCTGGTGCTGTATTTTTCTTCACCGGGGCACCATCGTCGGAGCATCGCTGGAGAACCTGACCAACGGCATTGGGGTTCCGGCGATCGGGGGGGCCAGGGGGTGTCCGCACATAATGTGTGATGGGTGCTGGTACTTGGCCCTTATATTGGCCCCCTATCCCTCATCAAACCTCGAGAACTCACACCCCCTTAAAGAGCATTTGAGATTTTACAAGTTTGCTACCAGTAGCCATTAAAGTGTTTGAAATGGGGACGCTTTTTTCAAATGGTCACAAAATCTTGTACACTTCGAGTTTTTAGCTGAATTTTTTTCTGCATGCCAAAAAAAATACAAGGATCACGTCTACCAAGTTTGGGGGCACAACACGTTCTGAAAAAATTTAAAAAAATCTTGAACCACAAAAAGTTTTTAAAATCGTGAAAAATAGAAAACGAGTCTTCTTGCCATGAAACTTCACGTGAAGGCTTAAAGGACCATTGTAGGAATTTACAAGCCACAAAAATGGCATTGGCACGTAGAAATATGAAGATGTGCCTAAACCCACCCACCACCCTATCGATCCACGGCTTGCGCATCTGTCTCTCTGGCCAGCGTAGTGCCCGCCCGTCTGCCCACCTGCTCGGTTCATCAGTTTTCTTAGGCATACGGAGTTCATTCCCAGTCTAAGATCCGATCGGACTGAAGGTTGCAACAGCAGCATCGGCAGCATGCAGAGCGGGACCCGATCGATCCTCGGCTTGCGCATCCCACCCTTCTGGCCGGCTGAGCGCCTGCACGCTCGTTTTTTGGGTTGACTTAGCCATACGGAGTACATTCCCAGTCTAAGCATACGGAGTTCATTCCCAGTCTAAGATCGGACCAAACCGATGGTTACGGCAGCACATGCTAGGCTCAGGCATGTGCTGGTGCCGTATTTTTCTTCATCGGGGCTCTATCGTCAGAGCATCACTGGAGAACCTGACCAGTGGCATTGGGGTTCCGACGATCGGAGGGGCCGAGGGGGGGTGTGCGCACATGATGTGCAATGGGTGGTAGTACTTGGCCCTTATATTGGCCTCCTATCCCTCATCAAACCTCGAGAACTCACACCCCCTTAAAGAGAATTTGAGATTTTACAGGTTTGCTACCAGTAGCCATTAAAGTGTCTGAAATGGGGACACTTTTTTCAAATGGTCACAAAATCTTGTACACTTTTAGTTTTTAGCTGAATTTTTTTGTGCATGCCAAAAAAAATACAAGGATCATGTCTACCATGTTTGGAGTCAAAACTCCTTCAAAAAAAATTTTAAAAAATCCCGAACCGCAAAAAGTTTTGAAGATCGTGAAAAATAGAAAACGAGTCGTCTTGCCATGAAACTTCACGTGAGGGCTTAAGGGACCATTGTATGAATTTACAAGCCATAAAAATGGCATTGGCATGCAGAAATATGAAGATGTGCCTAAACGCACCTACCACCCTATCGATCCACGGCTTGCGCATCCTGTCTCTCTGGCCAACGTAGTGCCCGGCTGTCTGCTCATTTCATCGGTTGGCTTAGGCATACGGAGTTCATTCCCAGTCTAAGATTGGATCGGACTGAGGGTTGCGACTGCACGTAGAAGGAGACCCAATCGATCCCTGGCTTGCGCATCATTCCCTTCTAGCTGGCTGAGCGCCCGCACGCTCGTTTCGTGGGTTGACTTAAGCATACAGAGTTTATTCCCAGTCTAAGCATACGGAGTTCATTACCAGTCTAAGATTGGATCGGATCGAGAGTTGCAATAGCACATGCTGGGCTCGGGCGTGTACTGGTGCCGCATTTTTCTTCATTGGGGCACCATCGCCGTAGCACCGCCTGAGAACCAGACTGGCGGCATTGGGGTTCCGACGATCGGGGGGGTGTGCGCACATGATGTGCGATGGGTGCTGGTAGTTGGCCCTTATATTGGCCCCTATCCATCATCAAACCTCGAGAACTCACACCCTCTTGAAGAGCATTTGAGATTTTACAAGTGTGCTGCCTATAGCCATTAAAGTGCCTGAAATGGGGACACTTTTTTCAAATGGTCAGAAAATCTTGTAAACTTCAAGTTTTTAGCTGAATTTTTTTTTGCATGCCAAAAAAAATACAAGGATCACGTCTACCAAGTTTAGGGCCAAAAATCTTTTCGAAAAAATTTTAAAAAATCTCGACCACAAAAAGTTTCAAAATTCATCAAAAATAGAAAACGAGTCGTCTTGCCATGAAACTTCACGTGAAGGCTTAAAGGACCATTGTATGAATTTACAAGCCATAAAAATGGCATTGGCATGCAGAAATATGAAGATGTGCCTAAACCCACCGACCACCCTATCGATCCACGGCTTGCGCATGCCGTCTCTCTAGCCGTTGTAGTGCCCGCCCGCCTGCTCATTTCGTGGGTTATCTTAGGCATACGGAGTTCATTCCTAGTCTAAGCATACGGAGTTCATTCCCAGTCTAAGATTGGATTGGATCGAGGGTTGCGGCAGCACATGCTGGGCTCGGCATGTGCTGGTGATGCATTTTTCTTCACCAGGTCGCTATCGTCAGAGCATCGCCGGAGAACCTGACTGGCGGCATTGGGGTTCCAGCGATCGGGGGGCCGGGGGTGTGCGCACATGATGTACAATGGGTGCTGGTACTTGGCCCCTATATTGGCCCCCTATCCATCATCAAACCTCGAGAAATCACACCCCCTTAAAGAGCATTTGAGATTTTATAAGTTTACTACCAGTAGCCATTAAAGTGTCTGAAATGGGCACACTTTTTTCAAATGGTCACAAAATCTTGTACAGTTCGAGTTTTTAGCTCAATGTTTTTGTGCATGCCAATAAAAATAGAAGGATCATGTCTACCAAGTTTGGGGCCAAAACTCCTTCCGAAAAAATTTAAAAAATCCCGAACCGCAAAACGTTTCAAAAATCGTGAAAAATAGAAAACGAGTCGTCTTGCCATGAAACATCACGTGAAGGCTTAAGGGACCATTGTATGAATTTACAACCCATAAAAATGGCATTGGCATGCACAAATATGAAGATGTGCCTAAACCCACCTACCACCCTATCGATCCACGGCTTGCGCATCCCGTCTCTCTGCCCGGCGTAGTGCCCGCCTGCCCGCCCGCTCGTTTCGTCGATTGGCTTCGGCAAACGAATTTTATTCCCAGTCTAAGATCGGGCTGGACCGAGGGTTCCGGCAGCAGGATCGGCAGCACGCAGAGGGGGACCCGATCGATCCTCGACTTGCGCATCCCGCCCCTCTGGTCGGTTGAGCGCCCGCACGCTCGTTTCGTGGGTTGACTTAGGCATACGGAGTTCATTCCCAGTCTAAGATCCGACCGGACCGAGGGTTGTGGCAGCACATGCTGGGCTTAGGCATGTGCTGGTGCCGCATTTTCCTTCGCCGGGGCACCATCGCCGGAGAACATAACCGACGGCATTGGGGTTCCGACGATCATGGGGGCCGGGGGGGTGTGCGCTCATGATGTGTGATGGGTGCTGGTACTTGGCCCTTATATTGGCCCCCTATCCCTCATCAAACCTCTAGAACTCACACCCCTTAAAGAGCATTTGAGATTTTACAGGTTTGCTACGAGTAGCCATTAAAGTGTCTGAAATGGGGACACTTTTTTTAAATGGTCGCAAAATCTTGTACACTTCGAGTTTTTAGCTGAATTGTTTTGTGCATGCCTACAAAAATACAAGGATCACGTCTACCAAGTTTGGGACCAAAACTCCTTCCGAAAAAATTTTAAAAAATCTCGAACCGTAAAAAGTTTCAAAAATCATGAAAAATAGAAAACGAGTCGTCTTGCCATGAAACTTCACTTGAAGGCTTAAGGGACCGTTGTATGAATTTACAAGCCGTAAAAATGGCATTGGCACGTAGAAATATGAAGATGTGCCTAAACCCACCTACCACCCTATCGATCCACGGCGTACCCATCCTGTCTCTCTGGCCAGCGTAGTGCCAGTCCACCCGCCCGCCGCCCGCTCGTTTTATCGGTTGGTTTAGGCATACGGAGTTCATTTCCAATCTAAGATCTGACCGAACCGAGGGTTGCAGTAACAAGATCGACAGCATGCAGAGGGGGACCCGACCGATCCCCGACTTGCTTATCCCGCCCCTATGGCCGGCTGAGCGCCCCCACGCTCGATACGTGGGTTGACTTAGGCATACGGAGTTCATTCCCAGTCTAAGCATACGGAGTTCATTCCCAGTCTATGATCGGACCGGACTGAGGGTTACGACAGCACATGCTGGGCTCAGGCAAGGGCTGATGCCTCATTTTTCTTCATCGGGGCACCATCGTCAGAGCATCGTCGGAGAACCTGACCGACGGCCTTGGGGTTTCGGCGATTGGGGGGGCCGAGGGGGGGTGTGCACACATGATATGTGATGGGTGCTGGTACTTGGCCCTTATAATGGCCCCCTATCCCTCATCAAACCTCGAGAACTCACACCCCCTTAAAGAGAATTTGAGATTTTACAGGTTTGCTGCCAGTAGCCATTAAAGTGTCTAAAATGGGGACACTTTTTTCAAATGGTCACAAAATCTTGTACACTTCGAGTTTTTAGCTGAATTTTTTGTGCATGCCAACAAAAATACAAGGATCACGTCTACCAAGTTTGGGGCCAAAACTCCTTTCAAAAAAAATTTAAAAAATCCCGAACCGTAAAAGTTTCATAAATCATGACAAATAGAAAATGAGTCATCTTGCCATTAAACTTCACGTGAAGGCTTAAAGGACCATTGTATCAATTTAGAAGCCGTAAAAATGGCGTTGGCACCCAGAAATATGAAGATGTGCCTAAACCCACCTACCACCCTATCGATCCACGGCTTGCGCATCCCGTCTCTCTGGTCGACGTAGTGCCCACCCGTCCGCCCTCCTGCTCGTTTCATCTGTTGGTTTAGGCATATGGAGTTCATTCCCAGTCTAAGATCGGATCAGACCGAGTGTTGCGGTAGCAGGATTGGCAGCACGCAGAGGGGGACCCGATCGATCCCTGGCTGGCGCATCCCGCCCCTTTGGCCAGCTGAGCGCCCGCACGCTCGTTTCATGGGTTGACTTGGGCATATGGAGTTCATTCCCAGTCTAAGATCGGACTGGACCGAGGGTTGTGGTAGCACATGCTGGGCACGGACATGGGGTTCCGGCGATCGGGGCAGCTGGGGGGGTGTGCGCACATGATGTACGATGGGTGCTGGTACTTGGCCCTTATATTGGCAGCCTATCCCTCATCAAACCTCGAGAACTCACACCCCCTTAAAGAGCATTTTAGATTTTACAGGTTTGCTGCCAGTAGCCATTAAAGTGTCTGAAATGGGGACACTTTTTTCGAATGGTCACAAAATCTTATACACTTTGAGTTTTTAGCTGAATGTTTTTATGCATGCCAACAAAAATACAAGGATAATTTCTACCACGTTTGGGGTGCAAACTCCTTATGAAAAAATTTTAAAAAATCCTGAACCGCAAAAAGTTTCAAAAATCGTGAAAAATAGAAAACGAGTCGTCTTGCCATGAAACTTCACGTGAAGGCTTATGGGATCATTGTATGAATTTACAAGCCATAAAAATGGCATTGGCACACAGAAATATGAAGATGTGCCTAAACCCACCTACCACTCTATCGATCCAAGGCTTGCGCATACCGTCTCTCTGGCCGGCGTAGTGCCCGCCCACCCGTCCGCCCGTTCGTTTCGTCGGTTGGCTTAGGCATACGGAGTTCATTCCCACCGGATCGAGGGTTGCAGCAGCAGGATTGGCAGCATACAGAGGGGGACCCAGTCGATCCCCGGCTTGCGCATCCTGCCCCTCTGGCCGGCTGAGCGCCCGCACGCTCGTTTCATGGGTTGGCTTAGGCATACGGAGTTCATTCCCAGTCTAAGCATACGGAGTTGATTCCCTGTCTAAGATCGGACCGAACCAAGGGTTTTGGTAGCACATGCTGGGCTTGGGCATGTGCTGGTGCCACATTTTTCTTCGTCGGGGCACCGTCGCCGGAGCATCGCCGGAGAACCTGACCGGCGACATTAGGGTTCCGGTGATCGGCGGGTCGGGGGGCGGGTGTGCACACATGATGAGTGATGGGTGCTGGTACTTGGCCCTTATATTGGCCCCCTATCCCTCATCAAACCTTGAGAACTCACACCCTCTTAAAGAGCATTTGAGATTTTACAGGTTTGCTGCCAGTAGCAATTAAAGTGTCTGAAATGGGGACACTTTTTTCAAATGGTCACAAAATCTTGTACACTTCGAGTTTTTACTTGAAATTTTTTGGGCATGCCAAGAAAAATACAAGGATCACGTCTACCAAGTTTGGTGCCACAACTCGTTCTGAAAAAATTTTAAAAAATCCCAAACCCTAAAAAGTTTCAAAAATCGTGAAAAATAGAAAATGAGTCATATTGCCATGAAACTTCACGTGAAGGCTTAAGGGACCATTGTATGAATTTACAAGCCATAAAAATGGCATTGGCACACAAAAATATGAAGATGTGCCTAAACCCACCTACCACTTTATCATTCCACGGCTTGCGCATCTCGTCTCTCTGGCTGGTGTAGTGTCCGCCCGCCCGCCCGCCCGTTCATTTCCTCGGTTGGCTTAGGCATAGGGAGTTCATTCCTAGTCTAAGATCAGATCAGATTGAGGGTTACGGTAGTAGGATCGACAGCACACAGAGGGGGACCCGACCAATCCCCGGCTTGCGCATCCCGCCCCTCTGGCCGGCTGAGCGCCCGCAAGCTCATTTCGTGGGTTGACTTAGGCATACGGAGTTCATTCCCAGTCTAAGCATACGGAGTTCATTCCCAATCTAAGATTTGATAGGACCGAGGGTTGCGATAGCACATGCTGGGCTCGGGCATGTGCTGGTGCCGCATTTTTCTTCACCGGAGCACCATCGTCGGAGCATCGCCGGAGAACCTGATCGACGGCATTAAGGTTCCGGCGATCGGGGGGGCCGGGGGGTGTGCGCACATGATGTGTGATGGGTGCTGGTACTTGGCCCTTAGATTGGCCCCCTATCCCTCATCAAACCTTGAGAACCCACACCCCCTTAAAGAGCATTTGAGATTTTACAAGTTTGCTGACAGTAGCCATTAAAGTGTCTTAAATGGGGACACTTTTTTCAAATGGTCACAAAATCTTGTACACTTCGAGTTTTTAGTTGAATTTTTTTGCGCATGCCAACAAAAATACAAGGATCACGTCTACCAAGTTTGGGGCCAAAACCCCTTCCGAAAAAATTTAAAAAAATCTCGAACCGTAAAAAGTTTCAAAAATCGTGAAAAATAGAAAATGAGTCGTCTTGCCATGAAGCTTCATGTGAAGGCTTAAGGGACCATTGTATGAATTTACAAGCCATAAAAATGGCATTGGCATGCAAAAATATGAAGATGTGCCTAAACCCACCTACCACCCTATTGGTCCATGGCTTGCGCATCCTATCTCTCTGGCAGCATAGTGCCCGCCCGCCCGCCCTCCTGCTCGTTTCATCGGTTGGCTTAGGCATACAGAGTTCATTCCCAGTCTAAGATCGGATCGAACCAAGGGTTGCGGTAGCAAGATTGACAGCATGCAGAGAGAGACTCGATCGATCCTCAGCTTACGCATCCCGCCCCTCCGGTTTGGGTGAGCACCCGTACCTTCCTTTCGTGGGTTGACTTAGGCATACAGAGTTCATTCCTAGTCTAAGCATAAAGAGTTTATTCCCAGTCTAAGCATATGGAGTTCATTCTCAGTCTAAGATCAGACCAGACCGAGGGTTGCGACAGCACATGCTGGGCTCGGGCATGTGCTGGTGCCACATTTTTCTTCGTCGGGGCACTATCGTTGGAAAACCGTCGGAGAACCTGGCCGGCGGCATTAGGGTTCCGACGATCGTGGGGGCCGGGGGGTGTGCGCACATGATGTACGATGTGTGCTAGTACTTGGCCCTTATATTGGCCCCCTATCCCTCATCAAACCTAGAGAACTAACACCCCCTTAAAGAGCATTTGAGATTTTACAGGTTTGCTGCTAGTAGCCACTAAAGTATCTGAAATGGGGACACTTTTTTCAAATGGTCACAAAATCTTGTACACTTTGAGTTTTTAGCTGAATTTTTCTGTGCATGCCAAGAAAAATACAAGGATCACGTCAACGAAGTTTGGGGCCAAAACTCCTTCCGAAAAAATTTTAAAAAATCTCGAACCGTAAAAAGTTTCAAAAATCGTGAAAAATAGAAAATGAGTCATCTTGCCATTAAACTTCACGTGAAGGCTTAAGGGACCATTGTATGAATTTACAAGCCATAAAAATGTCATGGCATGCAAAAATATGAAGATGTGCCTAGACCCACCTAGCACCCTATCGATCCACGGCTTGCGCATCCCGTCTCTCTGGTCGGTGTAGTGCCTGCCCGCCCGCACGCCCGTTCGTTTCGTCGGTTGGCTTAGGCATACAGAGTTCATTCCCAGTCTAAAATCAGACCAGACTGAGGGTTGCGGTAGCAGGATCGACAGCACATAAAGGGGGGCCCGACTGATCCCCGGCTTGCGCATCCAGCCCCTCTGACCGGCTGAGCGCCCGCACGCTCGTTTCGTGGGTTGACTTAGGCATATGGAGTTGATTCCCAGTCTAAGCATACGAAGTTCATTCCTAGTCTAAGATCGGACCGGACTGAGGGTTGCAACAGCACATGTTGGGCTCGGGCATGTGTTGGTGCCGTATTTTTCTTTGTCGGGGCACCATCGCCGAAGCATCGCCGGAGAACCTGACCGGCGGCGTTGGGGTTCCGGCGATCGGGGGGCCGGGGGGCTGTGCGCACATCATGTGCGATGGGTGCTGGTACTTGGCCCTTATACTAGCCCCCTATCCCTCATCAAACCTCGAGAACTTACGCCCCCTTAAAGAGCATTTGAGATTTTACAGGTTTGCTGCCTGTAGCCATTAAAGTGTCTTAAATGGGGAAACTTTTTTCAAATTGTCATAAAATCTTGTACACTTCGAGTTTTTAGCTGAATTTTTTTGTGCATGCCAACAAAAATACAAGGATCACGTCTGCCAAATTTGTGGCCAAAATTCCTTCTGAAAAAATTTTCAAAAATCTTAAACCGTAAAAAGTTTCAAAAATCATGAAAAATAGAAAACGAGTCGTCTTGCCATGAAACTTCACGTGAAGGCTTAAACCCACCTACCACCCTATCGATCCATGGCTTGCGCATCCCGTCTTTCTGGCCGTCGAAGTGCCCGCCCGCCCATCCGCCCACTCGTTTCGTCGGTTGGGGTAAGCATACAGAGTTCATTCCCAGTCTAAGATCAGACCGGACCGAGGGTTGCGGCAGCAGGATCGGTAGCACGCATAGGGGGACCCGACCAATCCCCGCTTTGTGCATCCCACCCCTCTAGCGGGCTGAGTGCCCGCACGCTCATTTCGTGGGTTGACTTAGGCATACAAAGTTCATTCCCAGTCTAAGCATACGAAGTTCATTCCCAGTCTAGGATCGGACAAGACTGAGGGTTACGGTAGCACATGCTGGGCTCGGGCATGTGCTAGTGCCGCATTTTTCTTCGTCGGGGCACCATCACCGAAGCATTGTCGGAGAACCTGCCCGGCGGCATTGGGGTTCCGACGATCGGGGGGCCGGGGGGTGTGCGCACATCATGTGCGATGGGTGCTGGTACTTGGCCCATATATTGGCCCCCTATCCCTCATCAAACCTCGAGAACTCTCACCCCCTTAAAGAGCATTTGAGATTTTACAGGTTTGCTGCCAGTAGCCATTAAAGTGTCTGAAATGGGGACACTTTTTTCAAATGGTCACAAAATCTTGTAGACTTCGAGTTTTTACCTGAATGTTTTTGTGCATGTAAACAAAAATAAAAGGATCACGTCTACCAAGTTTGGGGCCAAAATGCCTTCCGAAAAAGTTTTAAAAAATCTCGAACCGTAAAAAGTTTCCAAAATCGTGAAAAATAGAAAACGAGTCGTCTTGCCATGAAACTTCACGTGAAGGCTTAAGGGACCATTGTATGAATTTACAAGCCATAAAAATGGCATTGGCATGCAGAAATAAAAAGATGTGCCTAAACCCACCTACCACCCCATCGATCCACAGCTTGCGCATCCCGTCTCTCTAGCCGGCGTAGTGCCTGCTTGCCCGCACGCCTGCCCATTTCATTGGTTGGCTTAGGCATACGGAGTTCATTCCTAGTCTAAGATCAGACTGGACCGAGGGTTACGGCGGTAGGATCGGCAGCACGCAGAGGGGGACCCGACCCATCCCCGCCTTGTGCATCCGACCCCTCTGGCCGGCTGAGCGCCCGAACACTCGTTTCGTGGGTTGACTAAGGCATACAGAGTTCATTCCCAGTCTAAGCATACAAATTTCATTCCCAATCTAGGATCGGACCGGACCGAGGGTTGCGGCAGCACATGCTGGGCTCGAGCATGTGCTGGTGTCACATTTTTCTTTACCGAGGCACCATCACCGGAGCATCGTAGGAGAACTTGACCGACGGCATTGAGGTTCCGACGATCGGGGGGCCGGGGGGGTGTGCGCACATCATGTGTGATGGGTGCTGGTACTTGGCCCTTATATTGGCCCCCTATCCCACATCAAACCTCCAGAACTCACAACCCCTTAAAGAGCATTTGAGGTTTTACAGGTTTGGTGCCACTAGCCATTAAAGTGTCTTAAATGGGGACACTTTTTTCAAATGGTCACAAAATCTTGTACACTTTGAGTTTTTAGCTGAATTTTTTTGTGCATGCCAACAACAAACAAGGATCATGTCTACCAAGTTTGGGGCCAAAACTCCTTTCGAAAAAATTTTAAAAAATCCCGACCTGCAAAAAGTTTCCAAAATTGTGAAAAATAGAAAACGAGTCCTCTTGCCATGAAACTTGACGTGAACGCTTAAGGGACCATTGTATGAATTTACAAGCCATAAAAGTGGCATTGGCATACAAAAATATGAAGATGTGCCTAAACCCACCTACCACCCTATCGATCCACGGCTTGCGCATCCCGTCTCTCTGGTCGACATAGTGCCTGCCTGCCCACCCGCGCGCTCGTTTCGTCGGTTGGCTTAGGCGTACGGAGTTCATTCCCAGTCTAAGATTGCATCGAACTGAGGGTTGCAGCAGTTGGATGGCCAGCACGTAGAGGGGGACCCGGTCGATCCCCGGCTTGTGCATCCCGCCTCTATGGCCGGCTGAGCGCCCGTTCGCTTGTTTCGTGGGTTGACTTCGGCATACGGAGTTCATTCCCAGTCTAAGCATACAGAGTTCATTCCCAGTCTAAGATCCGACCAGACCGAGGGTTACGGTAGCACATGCTGGGCTCGAGCATGTGCTGGTGCCACATTTTTCTTTGCCGGCGCACCATCGCCAGTGCATCGTCGGAGAACCTGACCGCGGCATTAAGGTTCCGACGATCGCGGGGCCAGGGGGTGTGCGCACATGATGTGCGATGGGTGCTGGTACTTGGCCCTTATATTGGCCCCCTATCCTCATCAAACCTCGAGAACTCACACCCTCTTAAAAAGCATTTGAGATTTTATAGGTTTGCTGCTAGTAGCCACTAAAGTGTCTGAAATGGGGACACTATTTGCAAATGGTCACAAAATCTTGTACGCTTCGAGTTTTTAGCTGGATTGTTTTGTGCATGCTAACAAAAATACAAGGATCACGTCTACCAAGTTTGGGGCCAAAACTCCTTCCGAAAAAATTTTGAAAAATCCCAAACCGCAAAAAGTTTCGAAAATCATGAAAAATAGAAAACGAGTCGTCTTGCCATGAAACTTCACGTGAAGGCTTAAGGGACCAATGTATGAATTTACAAGCCATAAAAATGGCATTGGCACATAGAAATATGAAGATGTGCCTAAACCCATCTACCACCCTATCGATCCACGGCTTGCGCATCCCGTCTCTCTGGCCAGCGTAGTGCCCGTTCGCCCGCTCGTTTCATCGGTTGGCTTAGGCATACAGAGTTCATTCCAAGTCTAAGATT
The DNA here is from genome assembly GCF_047325235.1 of Durio zibethinus. NCBI lineage: Eukaryota > Viridiplantae > Streptophyta > Magnoliopsida > Malvales > Malvaceae > Durio > Durio zibethinus. The sequence goes on from NC_143163.1 coordinate 16,673,619, forward strand.
GGACCAGATAGAGGGTTGCGGTAGTAGGATCGACAGCACGCGGAGGGGGACCCAATCGATCCCCGGCTTGTGCATCCGCCCCTCCGGCCGGCTGAGCGGCCGCACGCTCATTTCGTGGGTTGACTTAGGCATACGGAGTTCATTCCCAATCTAACATCGAATTGGACCGAGGGTTGCAACAACAGGATCGACAGCACGCAAAGGGGGACACGATCGATCCCCGGCTTGCGCATCCTGCCTTTCTGGCCATCTGAGTGCCGTACGCTCATTTTGTGGGTTGACTTAGACATACGGAGTTCATTCCCAGTCTGAGATCGGATCCGACCGAGGGTTGCGGCAGCACATGCTAGGCTCGAGCATGTGCTGGTGTCGTATTTTTCTTCGTCGGGGCACCATCACCGGAGCATCGTCGGAGAACCTGACCGGCGACATTGGGGTTCCGACGATCGGACGGGTCGGGTGGGGTGTGCGCACATGATGTGCGATGGGTGCTGGTACTTGGCCCTTATATTGGCCCCCTATACCTCATCAAACCTCGAGAACTCACATGCCCTTAAAGAGCATTTGAGATTTTACAGGTTTGCTGCCAGTAGCCATTAAAGTGTCTGAAATGGGGACACTTTTTTCAAATGATCACAAAATCTTGTACACTTTGAGTTTTTAGCTGAATTTTTTTGTGCATGCCAAGAAAAATACAACGATCACGTCTACCAAGTTTGGGGCCACAACTCCTTCGAAAAAATTTTAAAAAATTTTGAACCGTAAAAAGTTTCAAAAATCGTGAAAAATAGAAAACGAGTCGTCTTGCCATGAAACTTCACGTGAGGGCTTAAGGGACCATTGTATGAATTTACAAGCCATAAAAATACCATTGGAATGCATAAATATGAAGATGTGCCTAAACCCACCTACAACCCTATCGATCCGCGGCTTGCGCATCCCGTATCTCTTGCCGATGTAGTGCCCGCCTGCCAGCCTGCCCGCTTGTTTCATCTGTTGGCTTAGGCATATGGAGTTCATTCCCAGTCTAAGATCAGATCGGGTCGAGGGTTGCCACAGCAGGATCGGCAGCACGCAAAGGGGGACCCGGCTGATCCTCGGCAGCACGCAGAGGGAGGCCTGGGGGTGTACGCACATGATGTGTGATGGGTGCTGGTACTTGGCCCTTATATTGGCCCCCTATCCCTCATCAAACCTTGAGAACTCACACCCCCTTATAGAGCATTTGAGATTTTACAGGTTTGCTACCAGTAGCCATTAAAGTGTCTGAAATGGGGTTACTTTTTTCAAACGATCACAAAATCTTGTACACTTCGAGTTTTTAGAAAAAAATTTTTGTTCATGCCAATAAAAATAGAAGGATCACGTCTACGAAGTTTGGGGCCAAAACTCCTTCCGAAAAAATTTTAAAAAATCCCAAACCGTAAAAAGTTTCAACAATCGTGAAAAATAGAAAACGAGTCGTCTTGCCATTAAACTTCACGTGAAGGCTTAAGGGACCATTGTATGAATTTACAAGCCATAAAAATGGCATTGGCAGGCAGAAATATAAAGATGTGCCTAAACCCACCTACCACCCTATCGATCCACGGCTTGCGCATCCCGTCTCTCTGGTCGGCGTAGTTCCCGCCAGCCCGCCCGCCCGTTCATTTCGTCGGTTGGCTTAGGCATACGGAGTTCATTCCCAGTCTAAGATCAGACTAGACAGTGGGTTGCAGCAATAGGATCGACAGCACGTAGAGGAGGACCCGGTTGATCCCCGACTTGCGCATCCCGCCCCTCTGGCCGGCTGAGCGCCCGCACGCTCGTTTCGTGTGTTGACTTAGGCATACGGAGTACATTCTTAGTCTAAGCATACGGAGTTCATTCCCAGTCTAAGATCAGATCAGACCGAGGGTTACGGCAGCACATGTTGGGCTCGAGCATGTGCTGGTGCCGCATTTTTCTTCGTCGAGGCACCATCGCCGGAGAACTTGACTGGCGTCATTGGGGTTCCGACGATCGGGGGGGTCGGAGGGGTGTGTGCACATGATCTACGATGGGTGCTAGTACTTGCCCCTTATATTGGCCCCCTATCCCTCATCAAACCTTGAGAACTCACACCCCCTTAAAGAGCATCTGAGATTTTACAAGTTTGCTGTCAGTAGCCATTAAAGTGTCTGAAATGGGGACACTTTCTTCAAATGGTCACAGAATCTTGTACACTTTCAGTTTTGAGCTGAATTTTTTTGTGCATGCCAACAAAAATACAAGATCATGTCTAACAAGTTCGGGGCCAAAACTCCTTTCAAAAAAATTTTAAAAAATCTCAAACCATAAAAAGTTTCAAAAATCGTGAAAAATAGAAAATGAGTCGTCTTTCCATGAAACTTCACGTGAAGGCTTAAGCGAGCATTGTATGAATTTACAAGCCATAAAAATGGCATTGGCACGTACAAATATGAAGATATGCATAAACCCACCTACCACCCTATCGATCCACGGCTTGCGCATCCGGTCTCTCTGGCCGACATAGTGCCCGCCCGCCCGCTCATTTCGTTGGTTGGCTTAGGCATACGGAGTTCATTCCCAGTATAAGATCAGATCAGACTGAGGGTTGCAGCAACAGGATCGGCAGCACGCAGAGAGGGACCCGACCGATGCCCAGCTTACGCATCCCACCCCTCTAGCCGGCTGAGCGCCCGTACGCTAGTTTCATGGGTTGACTTTGGCATACGGAGTTTATTCCCAGTCTAAGCATACGGAGCTCATTCCCAGTCTAAGATCGGACCGAACCGAGGGTTATGGCAGCATATGCTGGGCTCGGGCAAGTGCTGATGCCGCATTTTTCTTTGCTGGGGCACCATCGTCGGAGCATCACTGGAGAACCTGACCGACGGCATTGACGTTCCGATGATCGGGGGGCCGGGGGGTGTGCACGCATGATGTGCGATGGGTGCTAGTATTTGGCCCCTATAATGGCCCCCTATCCCTCATTAAACCTCGAGAAGTCACACCCCCTTAAAAAGCATTTGAGATTTTATAGGTTTGCTGCCAGTAGCAATTAAAGTGTCTGAAATGGGGACACTTTTTTCAAATGGTCACAAAATTTTTTACACTTCGAGTTTTTAGCTAAATTTTTTTATGCATGCCAAAAAAAATACAAGGATCACGTCTACCAAGTTTGGGGCCAAAACTCCTTCCGAAAAAATTTTAAAAAATCCCAAACTATAAAAAGTTTCAAAAATCGTGAAAAATAGAAAACTTCACATGAAGGCTTAAGGGACCATTGTATGAATTTACAAGCCATAACAATGGCATTGGCATGTAGAAATATGAAGATGTGCCTAAACCCACCTACCACCCTATCGATCTACGGCTTGCGCATCCCGTCTCTCTGGCCGACGTAGTGCCCGCCTGCCCGCCCTCTTGCTCGTTTCGTCGGTTGGCTTAGGCATACGGAGTTCAATCCCAGTGTAAGATCAAACGGACTGAGGGTTGCAGCAACAGGATTGACAGCACACAGAGGGGGACCCAGCCGATCTCCAGCTTGCGCATCCCTACCCTCTGGCCGGCTGAGCACTCACACGCTTATTTTATGGGTTGACTTAGGAATACGGAGTTCATTCCCTATCTAAGCGTATGGAGTTCATTCCCAGTCTAAGATCAGACCGGACCGAGGGTTGCGGCAGCACATGTTAGGCTTGGGCATGTGCTGGTACCACATTTTTATTCACCTGGGCATCATCGTCGGAGAACCTGACCGGCGGCATTGGGGTTCCGGAGATCGGGTGGGCCGGGGGTGTGTGTGCACATGATGTGCGATGGGTGTTGGTACGTGGCCATTATATTGGCCCCCTATCCCTCATCAAACCTCGAGAACTCACACACCCTTAAAGAGCATTTGAGATTTTACTGGTTTGCTACTAGTAGCCATTAAAGTGTCTGAAATGGGGATTTTTTTTCGAATGGTCACAAAATCTTGTACGGTTTGAGTTTTTAGCTGAATTTTTTTATGCATGCCAACAAAAATACAGGGATCACGTCTACCAAGTTTGGGGCCAAAAATTCTTCTGAAAAAATTTCAAAAAATCCCGAACCGTAAAAAGTTTTGAAAATAGTGAAAAATAGAAAACGAGTTGTCTTGCCTTGAAACTTCACGTGAAGGCTTAACGGAACATTGTATGAATTTAGAAGCCATAAAAATGGCATTGGCATGCAGAAATATGAAGATGTGCCTAAACCCACCTGCCACCCTATCGATCCACAGCTTGCGCACCCGTCTCTCTGGCCGACGTAGTGCCCGCCTGCCCGCCCGCTCGTTTCATCTGTTGGCTCAGGCATACGAAGTTCATTCCCCATCTAAGATTGGACCAGACCAAGGGTTACGGTAGTAGGATCGACAGCACGTAGAGGGGGACCCGATCGATCCCCGACTTGCACATCCCACCCCTCTGGCCGGCTGAGCGCCCGCACGCTCGTTTCATGGGTTGACTTAGGCATACGGAGTTCATTCCCAGTCTAAGATCAGACCGGATTGAGGGTTACGACACAACATGCTGGGTCCGGGCATGTGCTGGTGCTGCATTTTTCTTCACCGGGGCACCATCGTCGGAGCATCGTCGGAGAACCTGACCGACGGCATTGGGGTTCTGACGATCGGTGGGGTCGAGGGGGTGTGCGCATATGATGTGCGATGGGTGCTGGTACTTGGCCCTTGTAGTCGCCCCCTATCCCTCATCAAACCTCTAGAACTCACAACCCCTTAAAAGAGCATTTGATATTTTACAGGTTTGCTGCCAGTAGCCATTAAAGTGTCTGAAATGGGGACACTTTTTTCAAATGGTCACAAAATCTTGTACACTTCAAGTTTTTAGCTGCATTTTTTATGCATGCCAAAAAAAATACAAGGATCACGTCTACCAAGTTTAGGGCCAAAACTCCTTCCGAAAAAATTTAAAAAAATCCTGAACCGTAAAAAGTTTCAAGAATCATGAAAAATAGAAAATGGGTCGTCTTGCCATGAAACTTTATGTGAAGGCTTAAGGGACCACTGTATGAATTTACAAGCCATAAAAATGGCATTGGCATGCAGAAATATGAAGATGTGCCTAAAACCACCTACCACCCTATCGATTCACGGCTTGTGCATCCCGTCTGTCTGGCCGACGTAGTGCCCGCCTGCCCGCCCCTTCATTTCGTCGTTTTGCTTAGGCATGCGGAGTTCATTCCCAGTCTAAGATCAGACCAAGCCGAGGGTTGCGGAAGCAGGATTGGTAGCACGTAGAGGGGGCCCCGACCATCCCCGGCTTGTGCATCCTGCCCCTTTGGCCGGCTGAGCGACCGCACGCTCGTTTTGTGGGTTGACTTAGGCATACGGAGTTCATTCCCAGTCTAAGCAGACAGAGTTCATTCTCAGTCTAAGATCAGACCGGATCGAGGGTTACGGTAGCACATGCTGGGCTCGAGCATGTGCTGGTGCCATATTTTTCAGCCCCGGGGCACCATTGCCGGAGCATCATCGGAGAACCTGACCGGCGGCATTGGGGTTCCGGCGATCGGAGGGGTCGGGGGGTGTGCGCACATGATGTACGATGGGTGCTGGTACTTGGCCCTTATATTGGCCCTCAATCCCTCATCAAACCTCAAGAACTCACACCCCCTTAAAGAGCATTTGAGATTTTACAGGTTTGCTGCCAGTAGCCTTTAAAGTGTCTGAAATGGGGACACTTTTTTCAAATGGTTACAAAATCTTGTACACATCGAGTTTTTAGCTGAAGTTTTTTGTGCATGCCAACAAAAATACAAGGATCACGTCTACAAAGTTTGAAGCTAAAACGCCTTCTGAAAAAATTTTAAAAAATCTCGAACCTCAAAAAGTTTCAAAAATCATGAAAAATAGAAAACGAGTTGTCTTGCCATGAAACTTCACGTGAAGGCTTAAGGGACCACTGTATGAATTTAAAAGCCATAAAAATGGCATTGGCATGCAGAAATATGAAGATGTGCCTAAACCCACCTACCACCCTATCGATCAACGGCTTGCGCATCCCGTCTCTCTGGCCGGCGTAGTGCCCGCCCGCCCGTTCGGTCGTTTCGTCGGTTGGCTTAGGCATACGGAGTTCATTCCCAGTCTAAGATCAGACTGGATTAAGGGTTGCAGTAGCAGGATCGATAGTGCATAGCGGGGGACCCGACCGATTCCCGGCTTTCGCATCCCGCCCCGTTGGCCGCCAGAGTGCCCGCGCGCTCGTTTTGTGGGTTGACTTAGGCATACGGAGTTCATTCCCAGTCTAAGCATATGAAGTTAATTCCCAGTCTAAGATCGAACCTGATCGAGGGTTTCGACAGCACATGCTGGGGTCGAGCATTTGCTGGTGCCACATTTTTCTTCGTCGGGGCACCATCGTCGGAGCATCGCTGGAGAACCTGACTGACGGCATTAGGGTTCCGGCGATTGGGGGGGCCGGGGGGTGTGCGCACATGATGTGCGATTGGTGCTGGTACTTGGCCCTTATATTGGCCCTCTATCCCTCATCAAACCTCGAGAACTCATAGCCCCTTAAAGAGCTTTTGAGATTTTACAGGTTTGCAGCCAGTAGCCATTAAAGTGTCTGAAATGGGGACACTTTTTTCAAATGGTCACAAAATCTTGTACACTTCGAGTTTTTACCTGAATTTTTTTGTGCAAGCCAAAAAAAATACGAGGATCACGCCTACCAAGTTTGGGGCCAAAATTCCTTGCGAAAAAATTTAAAAAAATATCGAACCGCAAAACATTTCGAAAATCGTGAAAAAAAAAAAACGAGTCACCCTGCCATGAAACTTCACGTGAAGGCTTAAGGGACCATTGTATGAATTTACAAGCCATAAAAATGGCATTGGCATGCAAAAATATGAAGATGTGCCTAAACCCACCTACCACCCTATCGATCCACGGCTTGCGCATCTCGTCTCTCTGGTCGGCGTAGTGCCCGCCCGCCTGCCCGCTCGTTTCGTCGGTTGGCTTAGGCATACGGAGTTCATTCCCAGTCTATGATTAGATCAGACCGGGGTTTGCGGTAGCAAGATCGACAGTGCACTGTGAGGGACCCGACTGATCCCCGGCTTGCGCATCCCGCCCCTCTGGCCGGCTGACCGCCCGCACGCTCGTTTCGTGGGTTGACTTAGGCATATGGAGTTCATTCGCAATCTAAGCATACGGAGTTCATTCCCAGTCTAAGATTGAACTGGATCGAGGGTTGTGACAGCACATGCTGGGCTCGGGCATGTGCTGGTGTCGTATTTTTCTTCATCGGGGCACCACACCAGAGCATCGTCGGAGAACCTGACCGGCGGCATTGGGGTTCCGATGATGGGGGGCGCCAGGGGGTGTGCGCACATGATGTGCGATGGGTCCTGGTACTTGGCCCTTATATTGGCCCCCTATCCCTCATCAAACCTCAAAAACTCACACCCCCTTAAAGAGCATTTGAGATTTTACAGGTTTGCTACCAGTAGCCATTAAAGTGTCTGAAATGGGGACACTTTTTCCAAATGGTCACAAAATCTTGTACACTTCAAGTTTTTAGCTGAATTTTTTTTTTCATGCCAAGAAAAATACAAGGATCACATCTACCAAGTTTGGGGCCAAAACTCCTTCCGAAAAAATTTTAAAAAATCCTGAACCACAAAAAGTTTTAAGAATCATGAAAAATAAAAAACAAGTCGTCCGGCCATGAAACTTCACGTGAAGGCTTAAGGGACCATTGTATGAATTTACAAGCCATAAAAATGGCATTGGCATGCAGAAATATGAAGATGTGCCTAAACCCACCTACCACCCTATCGATCCACGGTTTGCGCATCCTGTCTCTCTGGCCGGTGTAGTGCTCGTCCGTCCCCCCGCCAACTCATTTCGTTGGTTGGCTTAGGCATACGGAGTTCATTCCCAGTCTAAGATTGGACCGGATCGAGGGTTGCGGCAGCAAGATCGGCAGCATGCAGAGAGGGGCCCAATCAATCCCCGGCTTGCGCATCCCGTCCCTCTGGCTGGCTGAGCGCCCGCACGCTCGTTTCGTGGGTTAACTTAGGCATACGGAGTTCATTCCTAGTCTAAGGATACGGAGTTCATTCCCAGTCTAAGATAAGATCGGACTGAGGGTTGTGGTAGCACATGCTGGGATCGAGCATGTGCTGGTGCTGCATTTTTCTTCGCCGGGGCACCATCGCTGAAGCATCGCTGGAGAACCTGACCGGCGGCATTGGGGTTTCGGTGATCGGGGGGCCGGGGGGTGTGGGCACATGATGTGCAATGGGTGCTGGTACTTGGCCCTTATATTGGCCCCCTATGCCTCATCAAACCTCGAGAACTCACACCCCCTTAAAGAGCATTTGAGATTTTACACGTTTGCTGCTAGTAGCCATTAAAGTGTCTGAAATGGGGACACTTTTTTCAAATGGTCACAAAATCTTGTACACTTCGAGTTTTTAGCTGAATTTTTTTGTGCATGCCAACAAAAAAACAAGGATCAGGTCTACCAAGTTTGTGGCGAAAAGTCCTTCCGAAAAAATTTTAAACAATCCTGAACCGTAAAAAGTTAAAAAATCGTGAAAAATAGAAAACGAGTCGTCTTGCCATTAAAACTTCACGTGAAGGCTTAAGGGACAATTGTATGAATTTACATGCCATAGAAATGGCATTGGCATGCAGAAATATGAAAATGTGCCTAAACCCACCTACCACACTATCGATCCACGGCTTGCGCATCCCGTCTCTTTGGCTGGCTTAGTGCCCGCCAGCCCGTCCGCTCGTTTCGTCGGTTGGCTTAGGCATACAAAGTTCATTCCTAGTATAAGATCGGATCGGACCGAGGGTTGTGGCAACAGGATTGGCAGCATGCAGAAGGGGACTTGGCCAATCCCCAGCTTGCGCATCCTGCCCCTCTGGCCGGCTGAGTGCCCGTACACTCGTTTCGTGTGTTGACTTAGGCATACGGAGTTCATTCCCAGTCTAAGCATATGGAGTTCATTCCCAGTCTAAGATCAGACCGGGTCAAGGGTTGTGGCAGCACATGCTGGGCTCGGGCATGTGCTGGTGCCGCATTTCTCTTCGCCGGGGCACCATCGTTGGAGAACTTGACAGGCGGTTTTAGGGTTCCGACGATCGGGGGGGCCGGGGGGGCTGTGCGCACATAATGTGTGATGGGTGCTGGTACTTGGCCCTCATATTGGCCTCCTATCCCTCATCAAACCTTGAGAACTCACACCCCCTTAAAGAGCATTTGAGATTTTACACGTTTGCTGCCAGTAGCCATTAAAGTGTCTGAAATGGGGACACTTTTTTCAAATGGTCACAAAATCTTGTACACCTCGAGTTTTTAGCTGAATTTTTTTGTGCGTGCCAACAAAAATACAAGGATCAGGTCTACCAAGTTTAGGGCCAAAACACCTTCCAAAAAAATTTTAAAAAATTCAAAAAAGGCAAAAAGTTTCACAACTCGTGAAAAATAGAAAACGAGTCGTCTTGCCAAGTAACTTCACGTGAAGGCTTAAGGGACCATTGTATGAATTTACAAGCCATAAAAATGGCATTGGCACATAGAAATATGAAGATGTGCCTAAACCAACCTACCACCCTATCGATCCACGACTTGCGCATCCCGTCTTTCTGGCCGGTGTAGTGCCCGCCCACCCGCCCACCCGATCGTTTCGTCGGTTGGCTTAGGCATACGAAGTTCATTCCCAGTCTAAGACCGGACCAGACCGAGGTTGCGGTAACAGGATCGGTAGCACGTAGAGGGGGACCCGGCCGATCCCCGACTTGCGTATCCCACCTACCCTCTGGCCCGCTGAGTGCCCGCACGCTCGTTTCGTGGGTTGACTTAGGCGTATAGAGTTCATTCTCAGTCTAAGCATACGAAGTTCATTCCCAGTCTACGATCAGACTAGACAGAGGGTTGCGACAGCACATGCTAGGCTCGGGCATGTGCTGGTGCCGCATTGTTCTTTGCCGGGGCACCATCGCCAGAGCATCGCCAGAGAACCTGACCGACAGCATTGAGGTTCCGACGATCGGGGGGGCCAGGGGGTGTACACACATGATGTGCGATGGGTGCTGATACTTGGCCCTTATATTGGCCCCCTATCCCTCATCAAACCTAGAGAACTCACACCCCCTTAAAGAGCATTTGAGATTTTACAGGTTTGCTGCCAGTAGCCATTAAAGTGTCTGAAATGGGGGCACTTTTTTCAAATGGTCACAAAAATCTTGTACACTTCGAGTTTTTAGCTGAATTTTTTTATGCATGCCAACAAAAATACAAGGATCCCGTCTACCAAGTTTGGGCCAAAACTCCTTCCAAAAAAATTTTAAAAAATCTCAAACCGTAAAAAGTTTCAAAAATCGTGAAAAATAGAAAACGAGTCGACTTGCCATGAAACTTCACGTGAAGGCTTAAGGGACCATTGTATGAATTTACAAGCCATAAAAATGGCATTGGCACTCAAAAATATGAAGATGTGCCTAAACCCACCCACCACGCTATCGATCCACGGCTTGCGCATCCCGTCTCTCTGGCCGACGTAGTGCCTGCACGCCCACCCGCCCACTCGTTTTGTCGGTTGGCTTAGGCATACAGAGTGCATTCCTAGTGAAATATTAGACCGGACCAAGGGTTACGATAGCAGGATCGGTAGAATGCAGAGGGGGACCCCGACCGATCCTCGGTTCGCACATCCTGCCCCTCTGTTCGGTTGAGCGCCCGTACGCTCATTTCGTGGGTTGACTTAGGCATACGGAGTTCATTCCCAGTCTAAGCATATGGAGTTCATTCCCAGTCTAAGATCGGACCGGACCGACGATTACGGCAACACCTGCTGGGCTCGGGCATGTGTTGGTGGAGCATTTTTCTTCGCCGGGGCACCATCCCCGGAGAACCTGACCAGCGGTATTAGGGTTCCGACGATCAGGGGGCCGGGGGGTGTGCACAGTTGATGTGAGATGGGTGCTGGTACTTGGCCTTTATAGTGGCCCCCTATCCCTCATCAAACCTCGAGAACTCACACCCCCTTAAAGAGCATTTGAGATTTTACAGGTTTGCTGCCAGTAGCCATTAAAGTGTCTGAAATGGGGACCCTTTTTTCAAATGGTCACAAAATATTGTACACTTCAAGTTTTTAGCTGAATTATTTTGTGCATGCCAACAAAAATACAAGGATCACGTCTACCAAGTTTGGGGCCAAAAATCCTTCCAAAAAAATTTTAAAAAATCCCGAACCGTAAAAAGTTTTAAAAATCGTGAAAAATAGAAACGAGTCGTCTTGCCATGAAACTTCACGTGAAGGCTTAAGGGACCATTGTATGAATTTACAAGCCATAAAAATGGCATTGGACACAAAAATATGAAGACGTGCCTAAACCCACCTACCACCCTATTGATCCACGGCTTGCGGATCCCATTTCTTTGGCCGGTGCAGTGCCCGCCCACCCGCCCGCCTGCTCGTTTCGTCGGTTGGCATAGGCATACAGAGTTCATTCCCAGTCTAAGATCAGCAGCACCAAGAGGGGGACCCGACCGATCCCGGGCTTGCGCATCCCGCCCCTCTGGCCGGCTGAGCACCCGCACGCTCGTTTCGTGGGTTGACTTAGGCATACAGAGTTCATTCCTAGTCTAAGCATACGAAGTTCGTTCCAGGTCCAAGATCGGACCGGACAAAGGGTTGCGGTAGCACATGCTGGGCTAGGGCATGTGCTGGTGCCGCATTTTACTTCGTCGGGGCACCATCGCCGGAGCATCGCCGGAGAACCTAATATGCGACACTGGGGTTCTGCCGATCGGGGGGTGTGCGCACATGATGTGCGATGGGTGCTAGTACATGGCCCTTATATTGGCCCCCTATCCCTCATCAAACCTTGAGAACTCACACCCCTTAAAGAGCATTTGAGATTTTACAGGTTTGCTGCCAGTAGCCATTAAAGTGTCTGAAATGGGGACACTTTTTTGAAATGGTCACAAAATCTTGTACACTTCGAGTGTTTAGCTGAATTTTTTTTTGCATGCCAACAAAAATACAAGGATCATGTCTACCAAGTTTGGGGCCAAAACTCCTTCCGAAAAATTTTTAAGAAATCCTGAACTGTAAAAAGTTTTAAAAATCGTGAAAAATAGAAAACGAGTCGTCTTGCCATGAAACTTCACGTGAAGGCTTAAGCGACCATTGTATGAATTTAAAAGCCATAAAAATGGCATTGGCATGTAGAAATATGAAGATGTGCCTAAACCCACCTACCACCCTATCGATCCACGGCTTGCGCATCCCGTCTCTCTGGCCAGCGTAGTTCCCGCCCACCCGCCCGCCCGCTCGTTTCGTCGGTTGGCACAGGCATACGGAGTTCATTGCCAGTATAAGATGGGACCAGACCAATGGTTGCGACTGCAGGATTGGTAGCACACAGAGGGGGACCCAGCTGATCCCCGGCTTGCGCATCTTGCCCCTCTGGCCGACTGAGCGCCCGCACGTTCGTTTCGTGGGTTGACTTAGGCATGCGGAGTTCATTCCCAGTCTAAGCATACGGAGTTCATTCCCAGTCTAAGATCGGATCGGAGCGAGGGTTGCGGCAGCACATGCTGGGCTCAGGCATGTGATGGTGCCGCATTTTTCTTTGCCGGGGCACCTTCGCCGGGGCATCGCCAGAGAACCTGACCGACAGCATTGAGGTTCCGACGATCGGGGGGGCCAGGGGGGGTGTACACACATGATGTGCGATGGGTGCTGATACTTGGCCCTTATATTGGCCCCCTATCCCTCGTCAAACCTAGAGAACTCACACCCCCTTAAAGAGCATTTGAGATTTTACAGGTTTGCTGCCAGTAGCAATTAAAGTGTCTGAAATGGGGGTACTTTTTTCAAATGGTCACAAAAATCTTGTACACTTCGAGTTTTTAGCTGAATTTTTTTATGCATGCCAATAAAAATACAAGGATCCCGTCTACCCAGTTTGGGCCAAAACTCCTTCCCAAAAAATTTTAAAAAATCGTGAACCGTAAAAAGTTTCAAAAATCGTGAAAAATAGAAAACGAGTCGTCTTGCCATTAAACTTCACTTGAAGGCTTAAGGGACCATTATATGAATTTACAAGCCATAAAAATGGCATTGGCATGCAAAAATATGAAGATGTGCCTAAACCCACCTACCACCCTATCGATCCACGGCTTGCGCATCCCGTCTCTCTAACCGGTGTAGTGCTCGCCCGCCTGCCCGCCCGCTAGTTTCATCGGTTGGCTTAGGGATACGGAGTTCATTCCTAGTCTAAGATTGGACCTAACCGATGGTTACAGCAGTAGGATCGGTAGCACGCAGAGTGGGACCCGATCGATCCCCGACTTGCGCATCCCGCCCCTCTGGCCGGTTGAACGCCCGCATGCTCATTTCGTGGGTTGACTTAGGCATACAGAGTTGATTCCCAGTATAAGCATACGGAGTTCATTCCCAGTCTAAGATCGGACCGGACCGAGGGTTGCGGCAGCACTGGCTGGGCTCGAGCATGCACTGGTGCCGCATTTTTTTTCGTCGAGGCACCATCGTCGGAGCATCACCGGAGAACTTGACCGACGGCATTGGGGTTTCGACGATCGGGGGGGCCGGGGGGTGTGCGCACATGATATGCGATGGGGGCTGATACTTGGCCCTTATATTGGCCGCCTATCCCTCATGAAACCCCGAGAACTCACACCCCCTTAAAGAGCATTTAAGATTTTACAGGTTTGCTGCTAGTGGCCATTAAAGTGTCTGAAATGGGGACACTTTTTTAAAATGATCACAAAATCTTGTACACTTTGAGTTTTTAGGTGAATTTTTTTGTGCATGCCAAAAAAAATGTAAGGACCACGTCTACCAAGTTTGGGGCCAAAAATCTTTCTGAAAAGATTTTAAAAAATCTCGAACTGCAAAAAGTTTCAAAAATCGTGAGAAATAGAAAACGAGTCGTCTTGCCATGAAACTTCACTTGAAGGCTTAAAGGACCATTGTATGAATTTACAAGCCATAAAAATGGCATTGGCATGCAGAAATATGAAGGTGTGCCTAAACCCACCTACCAACCTATCGATCCACGGCTTATGCATCCCGTCTCTTTGGTGGACGTAGTGCCCGCCCGTCCGCCCGCCCCCTAGTTTCGTTGGTTGGCTTAGGCATACGGAGTTCATTCCCAATCTAAGATCAGACCAGACCGATGGTTGCCATAGCAGGATTGGAAGCACGCAGAGGGGGACCTGATCGATCCCCAGCTTGCGCATCCCGCCCCTCTGGCCGACTGCGCACCCGCACGCTCGTTTCGTGGGTTGACTTAGGCATACGGAGTTCATTCCCAGTCTAATCATACGGAGTTCATTTCCAGTCTAAGATCGGACTAGACCAAGGGTTGCGGCAGCACTTGCTGGGCTCGGGCATGTGCTGGTGCCACATTTTTCTTCGCCGGAGCACCATCATCGGAGCATCACCGGAGAACCTGACCGGTAGCATTGGGGTCCGATGATCGGGGAGGCCGGGGGGTGTGCGCACATGATGTGCGATGGGTGATGGTACTTGGCCCTTATATTCGCCCCTTATCCCTCATCAAACCTGGAGAACTTACACCCCCTAAAAGAGAATTTGAGATTTTACGGGTTTGCTGCCAGTAGCCATTAAAGTGTCTGAAATGGGGACACTTTTTTCAAATAGTCGAAAAATCTTGTACACTTCGAGTTTTTAGCTGACTTGTTTTGTGTATGCCAACAAAAATACAAGGATCACATCTACCAAGTTTGGGGCCAAAACTGCTTTCGAAAAAATTTTAACAAATCTCGAACCGTAAAAAGTTTCAAAAATCGTAAAAAATAGAAACCGAGTCGTCTTGCCATGAAACTTCATGTGAAGGCTTAAGGGACCATTTCATGAATTTACAAACCATAAAAATGGCATTGGCACGCAGAAATATGAATATGTGCCTAAACCCACCTACCACGCTATCGATCCACGGCTTGCGCATCCCGTCTCTCTGGCCGACATAGTGCCCGCCCGCCTGCCCGCTCATTTCGTCGGTTGGCTTAGGCATACGGAGTTCATTACCAGTCTAAGATTAGATAGGATCGAGGGTTGTAGGAACAGGATTGTCAGCACGCAGAGGGGGACCCGACTGATCCCCGGCTTGCGCATCCTGCCCCTCTGGTCGGATGAGCGCCCGCACGTTCATTTCGTGGATTGACTTAGGCATACGAAGTTAATTCCCAGTCTAAGCATATGGAGTTCATTCCCAGTCCAAGATCGGATCGGAGCGAGGGTTGCGGCAGCACATGCTGGGCTCGGGCATTTGCTAGTGCCGAATTTCTCTTCGCTGGGGCATCATCGCCGGAGCATCGTCGAAGAAGCTGATAGGCGGCATTGGGGTTCCGACGATCGGGGGGGCCGGGGTGTGCGCACATGATGTGTGATGGGTGCTGGTACTTGGCCCCTATATTGGCCCCCTATCCCTCATCAAACCTTGAGAACTCACACCCCCTTAAAGAGCATTTGAGATTTTATAGGTTTGCTGTCAGTAGCCATTAAAGTGTCTGAAATGGGGACAGTTTTTTCAAATGGTGACAAAATCTTGTACACTTCTAGTTTTTAGCTGATTTTTTTTGTGCATGCCAACAAAAATACAAGGATCACGTCTACCAAGTTTGGGGGAAAAACTCAATCCAAAAAAATTAAAAAAAATCCCGAACCGTAAATAGTTTCAAAAATCATGAAAAATAGAAAACGAGTCATCTAGCCATCAAAACTTCGCGTGAAGGCTTAAGGGACCATTGTATAAATTTAAAAGCCATAAAAATGGCATTGGCACGCAGAAATATGAAGATGTGCCTAAACCCTTCTACCACCCTATCGATCCACGACTTGTGCATCCCGTCTCTCTGGTCGACATAGTGCCTACCCGCCCGCACGCTCGTTTGGTTGGTTGGCTTAGGCATACGGAGTTCATTCCCAGTCTAAGATTGGATCAGATCGAGGGTTACGACAACAAGATCGGTAGCGCGCATCGGGGTACCCGATCGATCCTCGGCATGCGCATCTCACCCCTCTGGCCGGTTGAGTGCCCGCACGCTTGTTTCGTGGGTTGACCTAGGCATATGGAGTTCATTCCTAGTCTAAGCATATGGAGTTCATTCCCAGTCTAAGATCGGATTGGACCAAGGATTGCAGCAGCACACGCTGGGCTCGAGCATGTGCTGGTGCCGCATTTTTCTTTCTCGGGGCACCATCGTCGGAGCATCACCGGAGAACCTGATCGGCGGCATTGGGGTTCCGACGATCGGGGTGCCGGGGGGGTGTGCTCACATGATGTGTGATGGGTGCTGGTACTTGGCCCTTATGTTGGCCCCCTATCACTCATCAAACCTCTAGAACTCACACCCCCTTGAAGAGCATTTGAGATTTTACAAGTTTACTGCCAGTAGCCAATAAAGTGTCTGAAATGGGGGCACTTTTTTCAAATGGTCACAAAATCTTGTACACTTCGAGTTTTTAGCTGAAACTTTTTTTTGCATGTCAAAAAAATACAAGGATCACGTCTACCAAGTTTGGGGCCAAAACTCCTTTCGAAAAAATTTTAACAAATCCCGAACCGCAAAAAGTTTCGAAAATCATGAAAAATAGAAAATGATTCGTCTTGCCATGAAACTTTAGGTGAAGGCTTAAGGGACCATTGTATGAATTTACAAGCCATAAAAATGGTATTGGCACGTAGAAATATGAAGATGTGCCTAAGCCCACCTACCACGCTATCGATCCACGGCTTGCGCATCCCGTCTCTCTGGCCGGCATAGTGCCCGCCCGCCCGCTCGTTTCATCAGTTGGCTTAGGCATACGGAGTTCATTCCCAGTATAAGATCAGACCCACTGAGGGTTACGACAGCACCAAGTTTGGGGCCAAAACTCCTTCCGAAAAAATTTTAACAAATCCCGAACCAGAAAATTTTTGAAAATCGTAAAAAATAGAAAACGAGTCGTCTTGCCATGAAACTTCATGTGAAGTCTTAAGGGACCATTGTATGAATTTACAAGCCATAAAAATGGCATTGGCATGCAGAAATTTGAAGATGTGCCTAAACCCACCTACCACGCTACCGATCCACGGCTTGCGCATCCCATCTCTCTGGCCGACGTAGTGCTCGCCCGCCTGCCCACTCGTTCCATCGGTTGGCTTAGGCATAAGGAGTTCATTCCCAGTCTAAGATCGGACAGGACCGAGGGTTGCGGCAGTAGGATCAGCAGCACGTAAAGGAGGACCCGACCAATCCCCGACTTGCGCATCCCGCCCCTCTGGCTGGCGGAGCGCCTACACACTCATTTCGTGGGTTGAATTAGGCATACGGAGTTCATTCCCAGTCTAAGATCGGATCGGATCGAGGGTTGCGGCAGCACATGCTAGGCTCGGGCATGTGCTGGTGTCGTATTTTTCTTCACCGGGGCACCGTCGCCGGAGCATTGCCGGAGAACCTGACCGGTGGCATTAGGGTTTTGGCAATCAGGGGGGCCGGGGGGGGTGTGGGCACATGATGTGCGATGGGTGCTGGTACTTGGCCCTTATATTGGCCCCCTATCCCTCATCAAACCTTGAGAACTCACACCACCTTAAAGAGCATTTGATATTTTATAGGTTTGCTACTAGTAGCCAGTAAAGTATCTAAAATGGGGACACTTTTTTCAAATGGTCAAAAAATCTTGTACACTTTGAGTTTTTAGCTGAATTTTTTTTTGCACGCCAACAAAAATACAAGGATCTCGTCTACCAAGTTTGGGGCCAAAACTCCTTCCGAAAAAATTTTAACAAATCCTGAACCGTAAAAAGTTTTGAAAAAGGTGAAAAATAGAAAACGAGTCGTCCTGCCATGAAACTTCACGTGAAGGCTTAAGGGACCATTGTATGAATTTACAAGCCATAAAAATGGCATTGGTACGCAGAAATATGAAGATGTTCGTAAACCCACCTGCCACCCTATCGATCCACGGCTTGCGCATCCCGTCTCTTTGGCCGGCTTAATGCCCGCCCGCCCACCCGCTCATTTCGTCGGTTGGCTTAGACATACGGAGTTCATTCCCAGTCTAAGATCGAACAGGACTAAGGGTTGCAGAAACAGGATTGGCAGCACACAGAAGGGGACCCGACCGATCCCCGGCTTGCGCATCTCGCCCCTTTGGCCGGCTGAGCGCCGGCACACTCATTTTGTGGGTTGACTTAGGCATAAGCTGTTTATTCCCAGTCTAAGCATACGAAGTTCATTCCCAGTCTAAGATCGGACCGGATCAAGGGTCGCGGCAGCACATGTTGGGCTCGAGCATGTGCTGGTGCCGCATTTTTCTTCGTCGGGGCACCATCGCTGAAGCATCGCCGGAGAACCTGAATGGCGGCATTGGGGTTCTAGCGATCGGGGGTGCCGGGGTGGTGTGCACACATGATGGGCGATGGGTGCTAGTACTTGGCCCTTATATTGGCCCCCATCCCTCATCAAACCTCGAGAACTCACACCCCCTTAAAGAGCACTTGAGATTTTACAAGTTTGCTGCCAGTAGCCATTAAAGTGTCTGAAATGGGGACACTTTATTCAAATGGTCACAAAATCTTGTACACTTCAAGTTTTTAGCTGACTTTTTTGTGCATGCCAACAAAAATACAAGGATCACGTCTACCAAGTTTGGGGCCAAAACTCCTTCCGAAAAAATTTTAAAAAATCCCGAACGGGAAAAAGTTTTGAAAATCTTAAAAAATAGAAAACGAGTCATCTTGCCATGAAACTTCACGTGAAGGCTTAAGGGACCATTGTATGAATTTACAAGCCACAAAAATGGTATTGGCATGCAGAAATATGGAGATGTGCCTAAACGCACCTACCACACTATCGATCCACGGCTTGCGCATCCTGTCTCTCTGGCCGGCGTAGTGCCCGCCCGCCCGCCCGACCGCTCGTTTTGTCGGTTGGCTTAGGCATACGGAGTTCATTCCCAATCTAAGATCAGATCAGACTGAGGGTTGCATCTGTACGATCGACAGCACGTAGAGGGGGACCCGGTCGATCCCCGACTTACGCATCCCGCCCCTCTGCTCGTTTGAGCGCCCGTACACTCATTTCGTGGGTTGACTTAGGCATATGGAGTTCATTCTCAGTCTAAGCATACGGAGTTCATTGCCAGTCTAAGATCGGACCGGACAGAGGTTTGCGGCAGCACATGCTGGGCTCGGGCATGTGCTGGTGCCATATTTTTCTTCGTCGGGGCACCATCGTCGGAGCATCGTCGGAGAACTTGACCGACGGCATTGGGGTTCCGACGATCGGGGGGGCCGGAGGGGTGTGCACACATGATATGCGATGGGTGCTGGTATTTGGCCCTTATATTCGCCCCCTATCCCTCATCAAACCTCAAAAACTCACACCCCCTTAAAGAGCATTTGAGATTTTACAGGTTTGCTGCTAGTAGCCATTAAAGTGTCTGAAATGGGGATACTTTTTCCAAATGGTCACAAAATCTTGTACACTTCGAGTTTTTAGCTGAAATGTTTTGTGCATGCCAACAAAAATACAAGGATCACGTCTATCAAGTTTGGGGCCAAAACTCCTTCCGAAAAAAGTTTGAAAAATCCTGAACCGTAAAAAGTTTCAAAAATCATGAAAATTAAAAAACGAGTCGTCTTGCCATGAAACTTCACGTGAAGTCTTAAGGGACCATTGTATGAATTTACAAGCCATAAAAATGGCATTGGCACGTAGAAATATAAAGATGTGCCTAAATCCACCTGCCACCCTATCGATCCATGGCTTGCGCATCCCGTCTCTCTGGCCGGCATAGTGCCCGCCCGCCTGCCCGCCCACCCGCTCGTTTCATCAGTTGGCTTAGGCATACGGAGTTCATTCCCAGTATAAGATCAGACTCACCGAGGGTTATGGCAGCAGGATCGGTAGCACGCAGTTGGCGACCCGATCGATCCCCGGCTTGCACATCCCGCCCCTCTGGTCGGCTCAGCGCACGCGCGCTCGTTTCGTGAGTTGACTTAGGCATACGGAGTTCATTCCCAGTCTAAGCATACGGAGTTCATTCTCAATCTAAGATCAGACCGGATCGAGGGTTGCAGCAGCACATGCTGGGCTCGGGCATGTGCTGGAGCCGTATTTTTCTTCGTCGAGACACCATCGCCGGAGCATCACCGGAAATCCTGGCCGAGGGGGGTGTGCGCACATGATGTGCGATGGGTGCTGGTACTTGGCCCTTATATTGGCCCCCTATCCCTCATCAAACCTCAAAAACTCACAACCCCTTAAAGAGCATTTGAGATTTTACAGGTTTGCTGCCAGTAGCAATTAAAGTGTCTGAAATGGGGACACTTTTTTCAAATGGTCACAAAATCTTGTACACTTCGAGTTTTTAGCTGAATGTTTTTGTGCATGCCAAAAAAAATACAAGGATGACGTGTACCAAGTTTGGGGCCAAAACTCCTTCCGAAAAATTTTTAAAAAATCTCAAATCGCAAAAATTTTTGAAAATCGTGAAAAATAGAAAATGAGTCGTCTTGCCATGAAACTTCACGTGAAGGCTTAAGGGACCATTGTATGAATTTACAAGGTAGACCGATGGCATTGGAAAGCAGAAATATGAAGATGTGCCTAAACCCACCTACCACCTTATCGATCCACGGCTTGCGCATCCCGTCACTCTGTCCGACGTAGTGCCTGCCCGCTCGTTTGTCGGTTGGCTTAGGCATACGGAGTTCATTCCCAGTCTAAGCATATAGAGTTCATTCCCAGTCTAAGATTGGATCGGACCGAGGGTTACGGTAGCACATGCTGGGTTCGGGCATGTGCTGGTGCCGTATTTTTCTTCACCGGGGCACCGTCGTCGGATCATCGTAGGAGAACCTGACCGGCGGCATTGGGGTTCCGACGATCGGGGGGGCCAGGGGGGGTGTGCGCACATGATGTACGATGGGTGCTGGTACTTGGCCCTTATATTGGCACCCTATCCCTCATCAAACCTCTAGAACTCACAGCGCCTTGAAGAGCATTTGAGATTTTACAGGTTTGCTGCCAATTGCCATTAAACTGTCTGAAATGGGGACACTTTTTTCAAATGGTCACAAAATCTTGTACACTTCGAGTTTTTAGCTGAATTTTTTTGTGCATGCCAACAAAAGTACAAGGATCACGTCTAGCAAGTTTGGGGCCAAAACACCTTCCAAAAAAATTTTAAAAAATCCCAAGAGCAAAAAGTTTCAAAAATCATGAAAAATAGAATACGAGTCGTCTTGTCGTGAAACTGCACGTGAAGGCTTAAGGGACCATTGTATGAATTTACAAGCCATAAAAATGGCATTGCCATGTAGAAATATGAAGATGTGCCTAAACCCACCTACCACCCTATCAATCCATGGCTTGCGCATCCCATCTCTCTGGCCGACGTAATGCCCGCCCGCCCGCCCGCCCACTCATTTCGTCGGTTGGCTTAGGCATATGGAGTTCATTCCTAGTCTAACATCAGACTAGACCGAGGGTTACGGCAGCAGGATTGACAGCACACAGAGGGGGACCCGGTCGATCTCCGGCTTGCGTATCCCGCCCTTCTGGCCGGCTGAGCGCCTGCACGGTCGTTTCGTGGGTTGACTTAGACATACGGAGTTCACTACCAGTCTAAGCATACAGAGTTCATTCCTAGTCTAAGATCAAATCGAACCGAGGGTTACGGCAGCACATGCTGGGTTCGGGCATGTGCTGGTGCCGCATTTTTCTTCGTCGGGGCACCATCACCGGAGAACCTGACCGACGACATTGGGGTTCCGACGATCGGGGGGGCCGGGGGGGTGTGCGCATATGATGTGCGATGGGTGCTGGTACTTGGCCCTTATATTGGCCCCCTATCCCTCATCAAACCTTGAGAACTCACACCCACTTAGAGAGCATTAGAGATTTTACAGGTTTGCTGCCAGTAGCCATTAAAGTGTTTGAAATGGGGACACTTTTTTCAAATGTTACAAAATCTTGTACACTTCGAGTTTTTAGCTGAATTTTTTTGTGCATTTCAAAAAAAATACAAGGATCACGTCTTCCAATTTTGGGGCCAAAGCACCTTCCGAAAAAATTTTAAAAAATCCCAAACCGTAAAAAGTTTTAAAAATCGTGAAAAATAGAAAACGAGTCGTCTTGCCATGAAACTTCACGTGAAGGCTTAAGGGAACATTATATGAATTTACAAGCCATAAAAATGGCATTGGCACGCAGAAATATGAAGATGTGCCTAAACCCACCTACCACCCTATCGATCCACGGCTTTCGCATCCCGTCTCTTTGGTCGGCGTAGTGCCTGCATGCCCGCCCGCCCGCCCGCTCATTTCGTCGTTGGCTTAGGCATACGGAGTTCATTCCCAGTCTAAGATCAGACCGGACCGAGCGTTGTGGCAGCAGGATCGACAGCACGCAGAGGGGGACCCTGTCGATCCCTAGCTTGCGCATCCTACCCCTCTGGCCGGTTAAGCGCCCGTACGCTCGTTTCGTGGGTTAACTTAGGCATACAAAGTTCATTCCCAGTCTAAGCATATGGAGTTCATTCCCAGTCTAAGATAGGACTGGATCAAGGGTTGCGACAGTAGATGCTAGGCTCGGGCATGTGCTGATGCTGCATTTTTCTTCGTCGGGGCACCATCACCGGTGGCATTACCAAAGAACCTGACCGGCGGCATTGGCGTTCCGACGATCGGGGGGGCCGGGCGGGTGTGTGCACATGATGTACGATGGGTGTGGTACTTGGCCCTTATATTGGCCCCCTAACCCTCATCAAACCTTGAGAACTCACACCCCCTTAAAGAGCATTTGAGATTTTACAGGTTTGCTGCCAGTAGCCATTAAAGTGTCTAAAATAAGGACACTTATTTCAAATGGTCACAAAATCTTGTACACCGAGGGTTACGGCAGCACATGCTGGGCTCAGGCATGTGCTGGTGCCGCATTTTTCTTCGTCGGGGCACCATCATCGGAGCATCTTCGGAGAACCTGACCGGTGGCATTGGGGTTCCGACGATCGAGGGTGCCGGGGGGTGTGCGCACATGATGTGCAATGGGTGCTGGTACTTGGCCCTTATATTGGCCCCCTATCCCTCATCAAACCTCGAGAACTCACACCCCCTTAAAGAGCATTTGAGGTTTTACAGGTTTGCTACCAGTAGCCATTAAAGTGTTCGAAATGGGGACACTTTTTTCAAATGGTCACAAAATCTTGTACACTTCGAGGTTTTAGCTGAATTTTTTTGTACATGCCAAAAAAAATACAAGGATCACATCTACCAACTTTGGGGCAAAAACTCCTTCCGAAAAAATTTTAAAAAATCCCAAACCGTAAAAAGTTTTGAAAATCGTGAAAAATAGAACACGAGTCGTCTTGCCATGAAACTTCACGTGAAGGCTTAAGGGACCACTGTATGAATTTACAAGGTAGACCGGTGGCATTGGCAAGCATAAATATGAAGATGTGCCTAAACCCACCTACCACCTTATCGATCCACAGCTTGCGCATCCCGTCACTCTGCCCGGCGTAGGGCCTGCCCGCCCGCCCGCCCGCTTGTTTCGTCGGTAGGCTTAGGCATACGGAGTTCATTCCCAGTCTAAGATCAGACCGAATCGGGGGTTACGGCAGTAGGATCGACAGCACGCAGAGGGGGACCCGATCGATCCCCGGCTTACGCATCTCGCCCTTCTGGTCGGCTGAGCACCCGCACGCTCGTTTCGTGGGTTGACTTAGGCATATGGAGTTCATTCCCAGTCTAAGCATACGGAGTTCATTCCCAGTCTAAGATCAGACCAGACCAAGGGTTGCAGCAGGACTTGCTGGGCTCGAGCATGTGCTGGTGCCGCATTTTTCTTCGTCGGGGCACCATCGTCGGAGCATCATCGAAGAACCTGACCGGCGGCATTAGGGTTCCGACGACCGGGGACCCGGGGGGTGTGCACACATGATGTGCGATGGGTGCTCGTACTTGGCCCTTATATTGGCCCCCTATCCCTCATCAAACCTCGAGAACTCACACCCCCTTAAAGAGCATTTGAGATTTTACAGGTTTGCTGCCAGTAGCCATTAAAGTGTTTGAAATGGGGACACTTTTTTCAAATGGTCACAAAATCATGTACATTTCGAGTTTTTAGCTGAATTTTTTTGTGCATGCCAACAAAAATACAAGGATCACGTCTACCAACTTTGGGGCTAAAAATCCTTCCGAAAAAATTTTAAAAAATCCCGGACCGCAAAAAGTTTCAAAAATCATGAAAAATAGAAAACGAGTCGTCTTGCCATGAACTTCACGTAAAGGCTTAAGGGACCATTGTATGAATTTACAAGCCATAAAAATGGCATTGGCACACAAAAATATAAAGATGTGCCTAAACCCACCTACCACCTTATCGATCCACGGCTTGCGCATCCCGTCTCTCTAACCGGCGTAGTGCCCGCCCGCCCGTCCGCTCGTTTCGTCGGTTGGCTTAGGCATACAAAGTTCATTCCCAGTCTAAGATCAGACCGGACCGAGGGTTGTGGCAGCAGGATCGGCAGCACATAGAAGGAGACCGGGCCGATCCCCGGCTTGCACATCCCGCCCCACGCACGCTCGTTTCATGGGTTAACTTACGCATACGGAGTTCATTCCCGGTCTAAGTATACGGAGTTCATTCCCAGTCTAAGATGAGACCAGACCGAGGGTCGCAGCAGCACATGCTGGGCTTGGGCATGTGCTGGTGTCGTATTTTTCTTCGTCGGAGCACCATCATCGAAGCATCGTCGGTGAACCTGACCCGTAGCATTGGGGTTCCGACGATCGGGGGGTCGGGGGGTGTGCGTACATGATGTGCGATGGGTGCTGGTACTTGGCCCTTATCTTGGCCCCCTATCCCTCATCAAACCTCGAGAACTCACACACCCTTAAAGAGCATTTGAGATTTTACAATTTGCTGCCAGTAGCCATTAAAGTGTCTGAAATGGGGACACTTTTTTCAAATGGTCACAAAATCTTGTACACTTCGAGTTTTTAGCTGAATTTTTTTGTGCATGCCAAAAAAAATACAAGGATCATGTCTACCAACTTTGGGGCAAAAACTCCTTTCGAAAAAATTTTAAAAATCCCAAACCGTAAAAAGTTTTGAAAATCGTGAAAAATAAAACACGAGTCGTCTTGCCATGAAACTTCACGTGAAGGCTTAAGGGACCATTGTATGAATTTACAAGCTAGACCGGCGGCATTGGCACGTAGAAATATGAAGATGTGCCTAAACCCACCTACCACCCTATCGATCCACGGCTTGCGCATCCCGTCACTCTGCCCGGCGTAGTGCCTGCCCGTTCGCCCGCCCGCTTGTTTCGTCAGCTGGCTTAGGCATACGGAGTTCATTCCAAGTCTAAGATCAGATCGAATCGAGGGTTACGGTAGCAGGATTGACAGCACGTAGAGGGGGACCCGACCGATCCCCGACTTACGCATCCCGCCCCGATGGCCGGCTGAACGCCCGCACGCTCGTTTTATGGGTTGACTTAGGCATATGGAGTTCATTCCCAGTCTAAGCATACGGAGTTCATTCCCAGTCTAAGATCAGTCTGGACCAAGGGTTGCAGCAGGACATGCTGGGCTCGAGCATGTGCTGGTGCCACATTTTTCTTTGTCGGGGCACCATCGTCGGAGCATCGCTGAAGAACCTGACCGGCGGCATTTGGGTTCCGACGATCGGGAGCCCGGGGGAGTGTGCACACATGATGTGCGATGGGTGCTGTACTTGGCCCTTATCTTGGCCCCCTATCCCTCATCAAACCTTGAGAACTCACACCCCCTTAAAGAGCATTTGAGATTTTACAGCTTTGCTGCCAATAGCCATTAAAGTGTCTGAAATGGGGACACTTTTTTCCAATGGTCACAAAATCTTGTACACTTCGTGTTTTTAGCTGAATTTTTTTATGCATGCCAGCAAAAATACAAGGATCACGTCTACCAAGTTTAGGGCCAAAACCCCTGCCAAAAAAATTTTAAAAAATCTCGCACGTAAAAAGTTTCAAAAATCATGAAAAAGAGAAAACGAGTCGTCTTGCCATGAAACTTCACGTGAAGGCTTAAGGGACCATTGTATGATCTTACAAGCCATAAAAGAGGAATTGGCATGTAGAAATATGAAGATGTGCCTAAACCCACCTACCACCCTATTGATCCACGGCTTGCGCATCCTGTCTCTCTGGCCAGCGTAGTGCCCGCCCCCCCGCCCACCCGTTCATTTCGTCGGTTGGCTTAGGCATGCAGAGTTCATTCCCAGTCTAAGATTAGACCGAACTGAGGGTTATGGTAGCAAGATCGGTAGCACGCAGAGGGGGACCCGGCTGATCCCTGGCTTGCGCATCCCGCCCTTCTGGCCGACTGAGCGCCTACACGCTCGTTTCGTGGGTTGACTTAGGCATACGGAGTTCATTCCCAATCTAAGCATATGGAGTTCATTGCCAGTCTAAGATTGTATTGGATCGAGGGTTACGGCAGCACATGCTAGGCTCAGGCATGTGTTGGTGCCGTATTTTTCTTCGTCGGTGCACCATCACCGAAGCATCATCGGAGAACCTGACCGACGACATTGGGGTTTCGACAATCGGGGGGGCCGGGGGCTGTGTGCACATGATGTGCGATGGGTGCTGGTACTTGGCCCTTATATTGGCCCCCTATCCCTCATCAAACCTCGAGAAGTCACACCCCCTTAAAGAGCATTTGAGATTTTATAGGTTTGCTGCCAGTAGCCATTAAAGTGTCTTAAATGGGGACACTTTTTTCAAATGGTCACAAAATCTTGTACACTTCTAGTTTTTAGCTGAATTTTTTTACGCATGCCAACTAAAATACAAGGATCATGTCTACCAATTTTGGGGCCAAAACTCCTTTCGAAAAAATTTTAAAAAATCCGAAACCGTAAAAAGTTTTAAAAATCATGAAAAATAGAAAACGAGTTGTCTTGCCATGAAACCTCACGTGAAGGCTTAAGGGACCATTGTATGAATTTACAAGCCATAAAAATGGCATTGGCGCACAAAAATATAAAGATGTGCCTAAACCCACCTACCACCCTATCGATCCACGGCTTGCGCATCCCGTCTCTCTAGCCGGTGTAATGCCCACCCGTCCGCTCGTTTCGTCGGTTGGCTTAGGCATACGGAGTTCATTCCTAGTCTAAGAGTGGACCGGAGTGAGGGTTGCGGTAGCAGGATCGACAGCACATAGAAGAAGACCCGGCCGATCCCCGGCTTGTGAATCCCGCCCCTCTGGCTGGCTGAGCACCCGCACGCTCGTTTCGTGAGTTGACTTACGCATACGGAGTTCATTCCCAGTGTAAGCATACGGAGTTCATTCCCAGTCTAAGATCGGACCAGAGCAAGGGTTGCGGTAGCACATGCTGGGCTCGAGCATGTGCTGGTGCCGTATTTTTCTTCGTCGAGGCACCATCGTCGGAGCATCGTCGGTGAACCTGACCGGCAGCATTAGGGTTCCAATGATCGGGGGGCCCGGGGGGTGTGCGCACATGATGTGCGATGGGTGCTGGTACTTGGCCCTTATCTTGGCCCCCTATCCCTCATCAAACCTCGAGAACTCACACCCCCTTAAAGAGCATTTGAGATTTTACAAGTTTGCTGCGAGTAGCCATTAAAGTGTTTGAAATGGGGACACTTTTTTCAAATGGTCACAAATTCTTGTACACGTCGAGTTTTTAGCTGAATTTTTTTGTGCATGCCAAAAAAAATACAAGGATCACGTCTACCAACTTTGGGACTAATACTCCTTCTGAAAAAATTTTAAAAAATCCTGAACCGAAAAAAGTTTCAAAAATCGTGAAAAATAGAAAACGAGTAGTCTTGCCATGAAACTTCACATGAAGGTTAAGGGACCATTGTATGAATTTACAAGCCATAAAAATGGCATTGGCATGCAAAATATGAAGATGTGCCTAAACCCACGTACCACCCTATCGATCCACAGCTTGCGCATCCCGTCTCTCTAGCCGACGTAGAGCCCCCCCGCTTGTTTCGTCGGTTGGCTTAGGCATACGGAGTTCATTCAAAGTCTAAGATCAGACTGGAACAAGGGTTGTAGCAGCAGGATTGACAGCACACAGAGGGGGACCGGGTCGATCCCCGGCTTGTGCATCCCGCCCCTCTGGCCGGCTGAGCGCCCGCACGCTCGTGTCGTGGGTTGACTTACACATACGGAGTTCATTCCCAGTCTAAGCATACGGAGTCATTCCCAGTCTAAGATCAGACCAGTCCAAGGGTTGCGGTAGCGCATGCTGGGCTCGAGCATGTGCTGATGTCGTATTTTTCTTCGCCAGGGCACCATCACCGGAGCATCGTCGGAGCATCGCCGGAGAACCTGATCGACGGCATTGGGGTTCCGACGATCGGGGGGGCTGGGGGGTGTGCGCACATGATGTGCGTTGGGTGCTGGTACTTGACCCTTATACTGGCCCCTTATCCCTCATCAAACCTTGGGAACTCACACCCCTTAAAAAGCATTAGAGATTTTACAGCTTTGCTGCCAGTAGCCTTTAAAGAGTCTGAAATGGGGACACTTTTTTCAAATGGTCACAAAATCTTGTACACTTCGAGTTTTTAGCTGAGTTTTTTTGTGCACGCCAAAAAAAATACAAGGTTTACGTCTACCAAGTTTGGAGCCAAAACGCCTTCCAAAAAAATTTTAAAAAATCTCGAACTGCAAAAAATTTCAAAAATCATGAAAAATAGAAAACGAGTCGTCTTGCCATGAAACTTCATGTGAAGGCTTAAGGGACCATTGTATGAATTTACAAGCCATAAAAATGGCATTGGCATGCAGAAATATGAAGATGTGCCTAAACCCACCTACCACCGTATCAATCCACGCCTTGTGCATCCCGTCTCTCTGGTCGGCGTAGTGCCGGCCCGCCCGCCCGCCCGCCCGCTAGTTTCGTCAGATGCCTCAGGCATACGGAGTTCTTTCCCAGTCTAACATCAGACTGGACCGATGGTTGTGGCAGTAGGATCGACAGCACACAGAGGGGGACCTGACCGATCCCCGGCTTGCGCATCCCGCTTCTCTGGCCGACTGAGCGACCGCACGCTTGTTTCGTGGGTTGACTTGGGCATACGGAGTTCATTCCCAGTCTGAGCATATAGAGTTCATTCCCATTTAAGATCAAACCAAACCGAGGGTTACGGCAGCACTTGCTGGGCTCAGGCATGTGCTGCTACCGCATTTCTCTTCGTCAGGGCACCATCGTTGGAGCATCACCGGAGAACCTGACCGACGGCATTGGGGTTCCGGCAATCGAGGGGCCGGGGGGTGTGCGCATATGATGTGTGATGGGTGCTGGTACTTGGCCCTTATATTGGCCGCCTATCCCTCATCAAACCTTGAGAACTCACACCCCCTTAAAGAGCATTTGAGATTTTACAGGTTTGCTGCCAGTAGCCATTAAAGTGTATGGAATGGGGACACTTTTTTCAAATGGTCACAAAATCTTGTACACTTCGAGTTTTTAGCTGAATTTTTTTTTGCATGCCAAAAAAAATACAAGGATCACGTCTACCAAGTTTGGGGCCAAAACTCCTTCCGAAAGGATTTTAAAAAATCTCGAACCGTAAAAAGTTTCAAAAATCGTGAAAAATAGAAAATGAGTTTTCTTCCATGAAACTTCACGTGAAGGCTTAAGGGACCATTGTATGAATTTACAAGCCATAAAAATGGCATTGGCATGCAAAAATATGAAGATGTGCCTAAACCCACCTACCACGCTATCGATCCACGGCTTGCGCATCCCAACTCTCTGGCCGATGTAGTGCCCGCCCGCTCGTTTCATCGGTTGGCTTAGGCATACGGAGTTCATTCCCAAACTAAGATCAGACCAAACCGAGGGTTGTGGCAGCAGGATCAACAGCATGTAGAGGGGGACCCAACCGGTCCCCAACTTGTGCATCCTGCACCTTTGGCCTGCTGAGCGCCCGTACGCTCGTTTCGTGGGTTGACTTAGGCATACGGAGTTCATTCATAGTCTAAGCATACGAAGTTCATTCCAATTCTAAGATCGGACCAGACCAAGGGTTGCGGCAACACATGCTGGGCTCGGGCATGTGCTGATGCCGCATTTTTCTTCATTGGGGCACCATCGTCAGAGCATCACCGGAGAACCTGACCGACGGTATTGGGGTTCCGACGATCGGGGGGGCCGGGGGGTGTGCGCACATGATGTGCGATGGTGCTGGTACTTGGCCCTTATATTCGCCCCCTATCCCTCATCAAACCTTGAGAACTCACACCCCCTTAAAGAGCCTTTGAGATTTTACAGGTTTGCTGCCAGTGGCCATTAAAGTGTCTCAAATGGGGACACTTTTTTCAAATGGTCACAAAATCTTGTACACTTCGTGTTTTTAGCTGACTTTTTTTGTGCATGCCAAAAAAAATACAAGGATCACGTCTACC
The DNA here is from genome assembly GCF_047325235.1 of Durio zibethinus. Classification (NCBI taxonomy): domain Eukaryota; kingdom Viridiplantae; phylum Streptophyta; class Magnoliopsida; order Malvales; family Malvaceae; genus Durio; species Durio zibethinus. The sequence continues at coordinate 16,704,094 of NC_143163.1, forward strand.
AAGTTTGGGGCCAAAACCCCTTCTGAAAAAATTTTAAAAAATCCTGAACTGTAAAAAGTTTCAAAAATCTTGAAAAATAGAAAACGAGTCATCTTGCCATGAAAGTTCACGTGAAGGCTTAAGGGACCATTGTATGAATTTAGAAGCCATAAAAATGGCATTGGCACGCAAAAATATGAAGATGTGCCTAAACCCACCTACCACCCTATCGATCCACGGCTTGCGCATCCTGTCTCTCTGGCCAGCGTAGTGCCCACACGCCCGCACGCCCGTTCGTTTCGTCGGTTGGCTTAGGCATACGGAGTTCATTCCCAGTCCAAGATCAGACCGGACCAAGGGTTACAGCATGATCAGCAACACGTAAAGGGGGACTCGGCCGATCCTCGACTTACGCATCCATCCCTTCTGGCCGGCTGAGCTCCCAGATGCTCATTTCGTGGGTTGATTTAGGCATGCGGAGTTCATTCCCAGTCTAAGCATACGGAGTTCATTCCCAGTCTAAGATCAGACCGGATCGAGGGTTACAGCAGGACATGCTGGGCTCGGGCATGTGCTGGTGCTGCATTTTTCTTCGTCGAGGCACCTTCATCGGAGCTTCGCCAGAGAACCTGACCGACGGCATTAGGGTTCCGACGATCGGGGGGCCGCGGTGGTTGTGTGCTCTGATGTACGATGGGTGCTGGTACTTGTCCCTTATATTGGCCCCCTATCCCTCATCAGACCTCGAGAACTCACACCCCCTTAAAGAGCATTTGAGTTTTACAGGTTTGCTGCCAGTAGCCATTACAGTGTTTAAAATGGGGACACTTTTTTCAAATGGTCACAAAATCTTGTACACTTCGATTGTTTTGCTGAATTTTTTTGTGCGTACCAAAAAAAATACAAGGATCACATCTGCCAAGTTTGGGGCCAAAAGTCCTTCCAAAAAAATTTTAAAAAATCTCAAAATGTAAAAAGTTTTACAAATCGTGAAAAATAGAAAACGAGTCATCTTCCAATGAAACTTCACGTGAAGGCTTAAGGGACCATTTTATGAATTTACAAGCCATAAAAATGGCATTGGCATGCAGAAAAATGAAATGTCCCTAAACCCACTTACCACCCTATCGATCCATGGGTTGCGCATCCCATCTCTCTGGCCGGCGTAGTGCCCGCCCGCCCGCCCGACCGCTCGTTTCATCAGTTGGCTTAGGCATATGGAGTTCATTCCCAGTCTAAGATTGGACCGGACTGAGGGTTGCAGTAGCAAGATTGGCAACATGCAGAGGGGGTCTCGATCGATCCCCGACTCACGCATCCCGCCCCTCTGGCCAGCTGAGCACCCGCACGCTCGTTTCATGGGTTGACTTAGGCATACGGAGTTCATTCCCAGTCTAAGCAAACGAAGTTCATTCCTAGTCTAAGATCGGATAAGACCGAGGTTTACGGTAGCACATGTTGGGCTTGGGCATGTACTGGTGCCACATTTTTCTCCCTCGGGGCACCATCTTTGGAGCATCGCCAGAGAACCTGACCGGTAGCATTGAGGTTCCGGCGATCAGTGGGGCCAGGGGGTATGCACACATGATGTACGATGGATGCTGGTACTTGACCTTTATATTGGCCCCCTATCCCTCATCAAACCTCGAGAACTCACACCCCCTTAAAGAGCATTTGAGATTTTACAGGTTTGCTGCCAGTAGCCATTAAAGTGTTTAAAATGGGGACACTTTTTTCAAATGGTCACAAAATCTTGTACACTTCGATTGTTTTGCTGAATTTTTTTGTGCGTGCCAAAAAAAATACAAGGATCACATCTGCCAAGTTTGGGGCCAAAAGTCCTTCCAAAAAAATTTTAAAAAATCTCAAACCGTAAAAAGTTTTACAAATCGTGAAAAATAGAAAACGAGTAGTCTTGCCATGAAACTTCACGTGAAGGCTGAAGAGACCATTGTATGAATTTGCAAGCCATAAAAATGGCATTGGCATGCAGAAATATGAAGATGTGCCTAAATCCACCTACCATCCTATCGATCCATGGCTTGCGCATCCTGTCTCTCTGGCTGGCGTAGTGCCCGCCCGCCCGTTCGTTTCGTCGGTTGGCTTAGGCATACGGAGCTCATTCCCAGTCTCAGATCAGATCAAATCGAGGGTTGCAGCAGCGGGATCGGCAGTACATAAAGGGGGACCCAATCGATCCCCGACTTGCTCATCCATCCCCTCTGGCCGACTGAGTTCATTCCCAGTCTCAGATTAGACCGGATCGTGGGTTACGGCAGTAGGATTGGTAGCACACAGAGGGGGACCCAGCCGATCCCCGGCTTGCGCATCCATCCCCTCTGGCCGACTGAGCTCCCGCACACTCGCTTCGTGGGTTGACTTAGGCATACGGAGTTCATTCCTAGTCTAAGCATATAGAGTTCTTTCCCAGTCTAATATCGGACCAGACCGAGGGTTACGGCAGCACATGCTGGGCTCGAGCATGTGCTGGTGCCGTATTTTTCTTCGCCGGGGCACCATCGTCGGAGCATCGCTGGAGAACCTGATTGGCAGCATTGGGGTTCCGGCGATCGAGGGGGCCGGGGGGGTGTGCGCACATGATTTGCGATGGGTGCTGGTACTTGGCCCTTATATTGGCCCCCTATCCCTCATCAAACCTCGAGAACTCACACCCCCTTAAAGAGCATTTGAGATTTTATAGGTTTGAGGCCCCTAGCCATTAAAGTGTCTGAAATAGGGACACCTTTTTCAAATTGTCACAAAATCTTGTACACTTCGAGTTTTTAGCTGAATTTTTTTTTTGCATGCCAACAAAAATACAAGGATCACGTCGACCAAGTTTGTGGCCAAAACTCCTTGTAAAAAATTTTAAAAAATCCCGAACCGTAAAAAGTTTTGAAAATCATGAAAAATAGAAAACGAGTTGTGTTGCCATTAAAACTTCACGTGAAGGCTTAAGGGACCATTGTATGAATTTACAGGCCATAAAAATGGCATTGGCATGTAGAAATATGAAGATGTGCCTAAACCCACTTACCACCCTATCGATCCACGACTTGCGCATCCCGTCTCTCTGGCCGGCGTAGTGCCCACCCGCCCGCCCGCCCGTTCGTTTCGTTGCATGGCTTAGGCATACGGAGTTCATTCCCAGTCTAAGATCAGACTGGATCGAGGGTTACATCACCAGGATCGACAGCACACAGAGAGGGACCTGGCCGATCCCCGGCTTGTGCATCCCGCCCCTCTAGCCGACTGAGCGCCCGCACGTTCATTTCGTGGGTTGACTTAGGCATACGGAGTTCATTCCTAGTCTAAGCATACGGAGTTCATTCATAGTCTAAGATCCGATCGGACCAAAAATTACGGCAGCACATGCTGGGCTCGGGCATGTGCCGGTGCCATATTTTTCTTCGTCGGGGCACCATCGCCAAAGCACCGCCGAAGAACCTGACCGACAGCATTATGGTTCCGGCGATCAGGGGGGCCGGGGGGTGTGCGCACATGATGTGCGATGGGTGCTGGTACTTGGCCCTTATATTGGCCCCCTATCCCTCATCAAACCTCGAGAACTTTCACCCCCTTAAAGTGCATTTGAGATTTTACAGGTTTGCTGCCAGTAGCCATTAAAGTGTCTGAAATGGGGACACTTTTTTCAAATGGTCACAAAATCTTGTACACTTCGAGTTTTTAGCTGAATTTTTTTGTGCATGCCAACAAAAATACAAGGATCACGTCTAAAAAGTTTTGGGCCAAAAATCCTTCCAAAATTTTTTTTAAAAATCTCGAACCCAAAAAAGTTTCAAAAATCGTGAAAAATAGAAAACGAGTCATCTTGCCATGAAACTTCACGTGAAGGCTTAAGGGACCATTGTATGAATTTACAAGCCATAGAAATGGCATTGGCACATAGAAATATGAAGATGTGCCTAAACCCACCTACCACCCTATCGATCCACGGCTTACGCATCCCGTCTCTTTGGTCGGCATAGTGCCCGCCCACCCGCCCACCCGCTCGTCTCATCGATTGGCTGAGGCATACGGTGTTCATTCCCAGTCTAAGATCAGACCGAACCAAGGGTTACTGTAGCACACAGACGTGGATGCGTCCGATCCCCAGCTTGTGCATCCCACCCCTCTGGCCGGTTGAGCGCCCGTATGCTCGTTTCGTGGGTTGACTTAGGCATAAGGAGTTCATTTCCAATCTAAGCATACGGAGTTCATTCCCAGTCTAAGATTGGACCAGACTAAGGGTTGCGACAGCACATGCTGGGCTCGGGCATGTGCTGGGGCCACATTTTTCTTCGTCGGGGCACCATCATCGGAGCATCATCGGAGAACCTGACTGGCGGCATTGGGGTTCCGGCGATCGGGGGGGCCGGGGCAGGAGTGCACACTTGATGTATGATGGGTGCTGGTACATGGCCCTTATATTGGCCCCCTATCCCTCATCAAACCTCGAGAAATCACACCCCCTTAAAGAGCATTTGAGATTTTACAGGTTTGCTGCCAGTAGCCATTAAAGTGTCTGAAATGGGGACGCTTTTTTCAAATTGTCACAAAATCTTGTACACTTCGAGTTTTTAGCTGAATTTTTTATGCATGCCAACAAAAATACAGCGATCACGTCTACCAAGTTTGGGGCCAAAACTCCTTCCAAAAAAATTTTAAAAAATTTGGAACCACAAAAAGTTTCAAAAATTGTGAAAAATAGAAAACGAGTTGTCTTGCCATAAATCTTCACGTGAAGGCTTAAGGGACCATTGTATGAATTTACAAGCCATAAAAATGGCATTGCCACACATAGAAATATGACGATGTGCCTAAACCCACCTACCATCCTATCGATCCACGGCTTGCGCATTCCGTCTCTCTGGCCGGTGTAATGCCCACCCGCCCGCCCGCCCGCTCATTTTGTCGGTTGGCTTAGGCATACGGAGTTCATTCCCAGTCTAAGATCGGATCGGACTGAGGACGGCAGCAAGATTGGTAACATGCAGAGGGGGACCCGACCGATCCCCGACTTGCGCATCCCACCCCTCTGGCCGGCTGAGCGCCCGTCCGCACGTTTCGTGGGTTGACTTAGGCATACGGAGTTCATTCCCAGTCTAAGATCGGACCTGACCGAGGGTTGCTGTAGAACCTGCTGGGCTCGGGCATGTGCTGGTGTCACAATTTTCTTCGTTAGAGCACCATCGTCGAAGCATCGTCAGAGAACCTGACCGACGGCATTGGGGTTTCGGCGATCGGGGGGGTCGGGGGTGTGCGCACATGATGTGTGATGGGTGCTGGTACTTGGCCCTTATATTGGCCCCCTATCACTCATCATACCTTGAGAACTCACACCCCCTTAAAGAGCATTTGAGATTTTACAGGTTTGCTGCCAGTAGCCATTAAAGTGTCTGAAATGGGGACACTTTTTTCAAATGGTCACAAAATCTTGTATAGTTTGAGTTTTTAGCTGTATTTTTTTATGCATCCTAACCAAAATACAAGGATCACGTCTACCAAGTTTGGGGCCAAAACTCCTTCCAAAAAAATTTTCAAAAATCCCACACCGCAAAAGGTTTCAAAAATCGTGAAAAATAGAAAACGAGTCATCTTGCCATGAAACATAACGTGAAGCCTTAAGCGACCATTGTTTGAGTTTACAAGCCATAAAAATGGCATTGGCATGCAGAAATATGAAGATGTGCCCAAACCCACCTACCACCCTATCGATCCACGGCTTGCGTATCTCGTCTCTCTAGCCGGCATAGTGCCCGCCCACCCTCCCGCCTGCTCATTTCATCGGTTGGCTTAGGCATACGGAGTTGATTCCCAGTCCAAGATCGGACCGGATAGAGGGTTCTGGTAGCAGGATCAGCAGCACATAGAGGGGGACTCGGTCGATCCTCGACTTGCGCATCCCACCCCTCTGGTCGGTTGAGCGCCCGCACGCTCGTTTCATGGGTTGACTTAGGCATACGGAGTTCATTCCCAGTCTAAGCATACAGAGTTCATTCCTAGTCTAAGATCGGATCGGACCGAGGGTTGCGACAGCACATGCTGGGGTTGGGCATTTACTGGTGCCATATTTTTCTTCACCGGAGCACCATCGCCGGAGCATCACCGGAAAACTTGACCGGCGGCATTGGGGTTCCGGCGATCGGGGGGGTCGGGGGGTGTGCGCACATGATGTGCGATGGGTGCTGGTACTTGGCCCTTATACTGGCCCCCTATCCCTCATCAAACCTTGAGAACCCTCACCCCCTCAAAGAGCATTTGAGATTTTACAAGTTTGCTGCCAGTAGCCATTAAAGTGTCTGAAATGGGGACACTTTTTCCAATGGTCACAAAATCTTGTACATATCGAGTTTTTAGCTGAATTTTTTTGTGCATGCCAACAAATATACAAGGACCACGTCTACCAAGTTTGGAGCCCAAACTCCTTCTAAAAAAATTTTAAAAAATCCCAAACCACAAAAAGTTTCAAAAATCGTGAAAAATAGAAAAGAGTCGTCTTGCCATGAAACTTCACGTGAAGGCTTAAGGGACCATTGTATGAATTTAGAAGCCATAAAAATGGCATTGGCATGTAGAAATATGAAGATGTGCCTAAACTCAGCTACCACCCTATCAATCCACAACTTGCGCATCCCGTCTCTCTGGCCGACCCGCCCGCCCGTTTGTTTCGTTGGTTGGCTTAGTTATACAGAGTTCATTCCCAGTCTAAGATCGGATCAGATCGCGGGTTGTGGCAGCAAGATCAGCAACACACAGAGCGAGACCCGATCGATCCCCGGCTTGCGCATCCCACCCCTCTGGTCAGCTGATGACCCGCACGCTCGTTTCGTGAGTTGACTTAGGCATACAGAGTTCATTCCCAGTCTAAGATTGGACCGGACCGAGGGTTGCGGCAGCACATGCTGGGCTCGAGCATATGCTGGTGCCGCATTTTTCTTCGTCAGGGCACCATCGTCGGAGCATCACCGAAGAACCTGATCGGTGGCATTGGGGTTCTGACGATCGGGGGGTTGGAGGGGTGTGTGCACATGATGTGCGATGGGTGCTAGTACTTGGAACTTATATTGGCCCCCTATCCCCATTAAAGTGTCCGAAATGGGGACACTTTTTTCAAATGGTCTCAAAATCTTGTACACTTCAAGGTTTTAGCTGAATTTTTTTGTGCATGCCAAAAAAAATAAAAGGATCACATCTACCAAGTTTGGGGTCAAAATTCCTTCTGAAAAAATTTTAAAAAATCTCAAACCGTAAAAAGTTTCAAAAATCATGAAAAATAGAAAATGAGTCATCTTGCCATGAAACTTCATATGAAGGCTTAAGGGACCATTGTATGAATTTACAAGCCATAAAAATGGCGTTGGCATGCAAAAATATGAAGATATGCCAAAACCCACGTACCACCCTATCAATCCACGGCTTGCGCATTCCGTTTCTCTGGCCGGCTTAGTGCCCGTCCGCCCGCCCGCTTGTTTTGTCGGTTGGCTTAGGCATACGGAGTTCATTCCCAGTCTAAGATTGGATCAGACCAAGGGTTGTGGTAGCAAGATCGGCAGCACGCAGAGGGGGACCTGGCCGATCCTCGGCTTACGCATCCCGCCCCTCTGGCTAGTTGAGGGCTTGCACGCTAGTTCCATGGGTTGACTTAGGCTTACGGAGTTCATTCCCAGTCTAAGCATATGGAGTTCATTCCCAGTCTAAGATCGGACCGAACTGAGGGTTACGGCAGCACATGCTGGGCTTGCGCATGTGTTGGTGCCACATTTTTCTTCATCGGGGCACCATCCTCGTAGAACCTGACGGTGGCATTGGTGTTCCGGTGATTGGGGGGGCCGGGGGGTGTGCGCACATGATATGGGATGGGTGCTAGTACTTGGCCCTTATATTGGCCCACTATCCCTCATCAAACCTTGAGAACTCACACCCTCTTAAAGAGCATTTGAGATTTTACAGGTTTGCTGCCAGTAGCCATTAAAGTGTCTAAAATGGGGACACTTTTTTCAAATGGTCACAAAATCTTGTACACTTCGAGTTTTTAGCTGAATTTCTTTGTGCATGCCAACAAAAATACAAGGATCGCGTCTACCAAGTTTGGGGCCAAAACTCCTTCCGAAAAATTTTAAAAAATCCCAAACCGTAAAAAGTTTTGAAAATTGTGAAAAATAAAAAACGAGTCGTCTTGCCATGAAACTTCATGTGAAGGCTTAAGGGACCATTGCATGAATTTACAAGCCATAAAATGGCATTGGCACGTAGAAATAAGAAGATGTGCCTAAACCCACCTACTACCCTATTGATCCACGGCTTGCGCATCGCGTCTCTCTGGCCGACGTAGTACCCGCTCGCCCACCCGACCGCTCATTTCGTTGGTTGGCTTAGGCTTACTGAGTTCATTCCTAGTCTAAGATCAGACCGGAGCAAGGGTTGCGATAGCAGGATCGGTATCATGCAGAAGGGGACCCGATCGATCCCCAACTTGCACATCCCGCCCCTCTGGCTTGCTGAGCGCCCGTACGCTCGTTTCGTAGGTTGACTTAGGCATACGGAGTTCATTCCCATTCTAAGCATATGAAGTTCATTCCCAGTCTAAGATCGGACCGGACCGAGGGTTGCGACAGCACATGCTGGGCTCGAGCATGTGCTGGTGCCGCATTTTTCTTCGCTGGGGCACCAACACCGGAGAACCTGAACGGCGGCACTGGGGTTCCGACGATCGGGGGGGCCGGGGGGGTGTGCACACATGATGTGCGATGGGTGCTGGTACTTGGCCCTTATATTGGCCCCCTATCCCTCATCAAACGTTGAGAACTCACACCCCCCTAAAGAGCATTTGAGATTTTACAGGTTTGCTGCCAGTAGCCATTAAAGTGTCTGAAATGGGGACAATTTTTTCAAATGGTCACAAAATCTTGTGCACTTCGAGTTTTTAGCTGAATTTTTTTGTGCATGCAAAAAAAAATACAAGGATCACATCTACCAAGTTTGGGGCCAAAAATCCTTCTAAAAAAATTTTACAAAATCCTGAATCGTAAAAAGTTTCAAAAATCATGAAAAATAGAAAAGGAGTCGTCTTGCCATGAAACTTCAGGTGAAGGCTTAAGGGAGATTTGTATGAATTTACGAGCCATAAAAATGGCATTGGCATGTAGAAATATGAAGATGTGCCTAAACCCACCTACCACCCTATCGATCCACGGCTTGCGCATCCCGTCTCTATGGCCGACGTAGTGCCCGCCCGCCCGCCCGCCCGCTTGTTTCGTTGGTTGGCTTAGGCATATGGAGTTCATTCCCAGTCTAAGATTGGACTGGACCGAGGGTTGCGGTAGCAGCATCGACAGCACGCAGAGGGGGACCCGGTCGATCCCCGGCTTGCGTATCCCGCCCCTCTGGTCAGCTGAGCGCCCGCACGCTCATTTCATGGGTTGACTTAGGCATATGAAGTTCATTTCCAGTCTAAGCATACGGAGTTCATTCCCAGTCTAAGATCTACAGTTTGAGATTTTACAGTTTGCTGCCAATAGCCATTAAAGTGTCTGAAATGGGGACAGTTTTTTCAAATGGTCACAAAATCTTGTACACTTTGAGTTTTTAGCTGAATTTTTTTGTGCATGTGAAAAAAAATACAAGGATCACGTCTATCAAGTTTGGGACCAAAAATCCTTCCAAAAAAATTTTAAAAAATCCCGAACCGTAAAAAGTTTCAAAAATTGTGAAAAATAGAGAACGAGTCGTCTTGCCATGAAACTTCACGTGAAGGCTTAAGGGACAAATGTATGAATTTACAAGCCATAAAAATGGCATTGGCACATAGAAATATGAAGATGTACCTAAACCCAGCTACCATCCTATCGATCCACGGCTTGCGCATCCCGTCTCTCTGGCCGGCTTAGCACCCAGCCACCCGCCCGCCCGCTCGTTTCGTTGGTTGGCTTAGGCATACGGAGTTCATTCCCAGTCTAAGATTGGACCAGACTGAGGGTTACGGTAGCAGGATCGGTAGCACATAGAGGGGCACCCGATCGATCCCCAGCTTGTGCGTCCCGCCCCTCTGGCCGGCTGAGCGCTCGCACGGTCATTTTGTGGGTTGACTTAGGCATACGGAGTTCATTCCCAGTCTAAGATCGAACTAGACCAAGGGTTGCGGCAGCACTTGCTAGGCTCGGGCATGTGCTGGTGCCATATTTTTCTTCGTCAGGGCACCATCGTCGAAGCATCGCCGAAAAACTTGACCGACGGCATTGGGGTTCTGGCGGTCGGGGGGGTGTGCGCACATGATGTACGATGGGTGCCGGTACTTGGCCGTTATATTGGCTGCCTATCCCTCATCAAACCTCAAGAACTCACACCTCCTTAAAGAGCATTTGAGATTTTACAGGTTTGCTGCCAGTAGCCATTAAAATGTCTGAAATGGGGACACTTTTCTCAAATGGTCACAAAATCCTGTACACTTTGAGTTTTTAGCTGAATTTTTTTGTGCATGTCAACAAAAATACAAGGATCACGTCTACCAAGTTTGGGGCCAAAAATCCCTTTGAAAAAATTTTAAAAAATCCCGAACCGTAAAAAGTTTCAAAAATCGTAAAAAATAAAAAACGAGTCGTCTTGCCACGAAACTTCACGTGAAGGCTTAAGGGACCATTGTATGAATTTACAGCCATAAAAATGGCATTGGCACGTAGAAATATGAAGATGTGCCCAGACCCACCTACCACCCTATCGATCCACAGCTTTTGCATCCCGTCTCTTTGGCCGGCGTAGCGCCCGCCCGCCCGTTCTTTTCATCAGTTGGCTTAGGCATACGGAGTTCAATCCCAGTCTAAGATTGGACCAGACTGAGGGTTGCGGCTGCAGGATCTGCAGCACGCAGAGGGGGACCCGACCGATCCCCAGCTTGCGCATCCCACCCCTCTGGCCGGCTGAGCGCCCGCACGCTCGTTTCGTGGGTTGACTTGGGCATACGGAGTTCATTCCCAGTCTAAGAATACGGAGTTCATTTCCAGTCTAAGATCAGATCAGACCGAGTGTTGCGGCAGCACATGCTACGCTCGGACATGTGCTGGTGTCGTATTTTTCTTCGTCGGGGCACCATCACCGTAAAACTTGACCGACGGCATTGGAGTTCCGACGATCGAGAGGGCCCGGGGGGTGTGCGCACATGATGTGCGATGGGTGCTGGTACTTGGCCCTTATATTGGCCCCATGTCTCTCATCAAACCTCAAGAACTCACACCCGCTTAAAGAGAATTTGAGATTTTACAGGTTTGCTGCTAGTAGCCATTAAAGTGTCTGAAATGGGGACACTTTTTTCAAATTGTCACAAAATCTTGTACACTTTGAGTTTTTAGCTGAATGTTTTTGTGCACACCAACAAAAATACAAGGATCACGTCTACCAAGTTTGGGGGCAAAACTGCTTCCGAAAAAATTTTAAAAAATCTCGAACCGTAAAAAGTTTCGAAAATCATGAAAAATAGAAAACGAGTCATCTTGCCATGAAACTTCACGTGAAGTCTTAAGGGACCATTGTATGAATTTACAAGCCATAAAAATGGCATTGGCATGCAGAAATATGAAGTTGTGCCTAAACCCACCTACCACCCTATTGATCCATGGCTTGCGCATCCCGTCTCTCTGGCCGGCGTAGTGGCCGCCCGCCCGCACGCCCGCTCGTTTCGTCGGTTGGCTTAGGCATACGGAGTTCATTCCCAGTCTAAGATCAAACCGGACCAAGGGTTGCAGTAGCAGGATCGACAGCACGCAACGAGCACCCGGCCGATCCCTTGCTTGCGCATCCTGCCCCTCTGGCCGGTTGAGCGCCCGCACGCTCGTTTCGTGGGTTGACTTAGGCATACGTGGTTCATTCCTTGTCCAAGCCTACGGAGTTCATTCCCAGTCTAATATCGGACCGGATCAAGGGTTACGACAGCACATGCTGGGCTCGGGCATGTGCTGGTGCCACATTTTTCTTGTCGGGGCACTATCGTCGGAGCATCACCGGAGAACCTGACCGGCAGCATTGGGGTTCCGGCGTTCGGGGGGCTGGGGAGGTTGTGCGCACATGATGTGTGATGGGTGCTGGTACTTGGCCCTTATATTGGCCCCCTATCCCTCATCAAACCTCGAGAACTCACACCCCCTTAAAGAGTATTTGAGATTTTATAGGTTTGCTGCCGGTAGCCACTAAAGTGTTTGAAATGGGGACACTTTTTTCAAATGGTCACAAAATCTTGTACACTTCGAGTTTTTAGCTGAATTTTTTTATGCATACCAACAAAATATACAAGGATCACGTCTACCAAGTTTAGGGCCAAAACTCTTTTCAAAAAAATTTTAAAAAATCCCGAGCCAAAAAAAGTTTTAGAAATCGTGAAGAATAGAAAATGAGTCGTCTTGCAATGAAACATCAGGTGAAGGCTTAAGGGACCATTGTATGAATTTACAAGCCATAAAAATGGCATTGGCACATAGAAATATGAAGATGTGCATAAACCCACCTACCAACCTATCGATACACGGCTTGCGCTTCCCGTCTCTCTGGCCGACGTAGTGCCCGCCCGCCCGCTCGCTCGTTTCGTCGGTTGGCTCAGGCATACGGAATTCATTCCCAGTCTAAGATCGGACCGGATCGAGGGTTGTGACAGCAGGATCGACAGCACGCAGAGGGGGACCCGACCGATCCCCGGCTTGTGCATCCCGCCCCTCTGGCCGACTGAACACCTGCACGCTCGTTTCGTGGGTTGACTTAGGCATACGGAGTTCATTCCCAGTCTAAGCATACAGAGTTCATTCTCAGTCTAAGATCGGACCGGACTGAGGGTTGTGACAGCACATGTTGGGCTCGGGCAAGTGCTGGTGCCACATTTTTCTTCGTCGGGGCACCATCGCCAGAGCATCACCGGAGAACCTAACGGGTGGCATTAGGGTTCCGGTGATCGAGGGGGCCGGGGGGGTGCGCACATGATGTGTGATGGGTGCTGGTACTTGGCCCTTATATTGGCCCCCTATCCCTCATCAAACCTCAAGAACACACACCCCCTTAAAGAGCATTTGAGATTTTACAGGTTTGCTGCCAGTAGCCATTAAAGTGTCTAAAATGGGGACACTTTTTTCAAATGGCCACAAAATCTTGTACACTTCGAGTTTTTAGCTGAATTTTTTTGTGCATTCCAGTAAAAATACAAGGATCCCAAACCCCTCAAAAATCGTGAAAAATAGAACACGAGTCGTCTTGCCATGAAACTCCACGTGAAGGCTTAAGGGACCATTGTATTAATTTACAAGCCATAAAAATGGCATTGTCACGCAGAAATATGAAGATGTGCCTAAACCCACCTACCACCCCATCGATCCACGGCTTGCGCATCTCGCCCGCCCGCCCGCCCGCTCGTTTCGTCGGTTGGCTTAGCCAAACGGAGTTCATTCCCAGTCTAAGATCAGACCAGATCGAGGATTATGGCAGCAGGATCGACAGCACGCAGAGGGGGACCCGGCCGATCTCTGGCTTGCGCATCCCACCCCTCTGGTCGGTTGAGCGCCCGTACGTTCGTTTCGTGGGTTGACTTAGGCATACGGAGTTCATTCCCAGTCTAAGCATATGGAGTTCATTACCAGTCTAAGATCGGATCGGACCGAGGGTTACGGCAACACATGCTGGGCTTAGGCATGTGCTAGTGCCGCATTTTTTATCGTCGGGGCACCATCGCCAGAGCATCACCGGAGAACTTGACCGAAGGCATTGGGGTTCCTGTGATCGAGGGGCCGTGGGGGGTGTGCGCACATGATGTACGATGGGTGCTGGTACTTGGCCCTTATATTGGCCCCCTATCCCTCATCAAACCTCTAGAACTCACACCCCCTTAAAGTGCATTTGAGATTTTATAGGTTTGCTGCCAGTAGCCATTAAAGTGTCTGAAATGGGGACACTTTTTTCAAATGGTCACAAAATCTTGTACACCTCGAGTTTTTAGCTGAATTTTTTTGTGCATGCCAACAAAAATAAAAGGATCATGTATACCAAGTTTGGGACTAAAAATCCTTCCAAAAAGATTTTAAAAAATCCTGAACCGCAAAAAGTTTTGAAAATCGTGAAAAATAAAAAACGAGTCATCTTGCCATGAAACTTCACGTGAAGGCTTAAGGGACCATTGTATGAATTTACAAGCCATAAAAATGGCATTGGCACACAGAAATATGAAGATGTGCGTAACCCAACTATGACCATGTCGATCCACGGCTTGCACATCCCGTCTCTCAGGTCGGCGTAATGACCGCCCGCCCGTCCGCTCGTTTCGTCGGTTGGCTTAGGCGTACAGAGTTCATTCCCAGTCTAAGATCAGATCCAACCAAGGGTTGCAATAGCAAGATCAGCAGCACATAAAGGGGGACCCGACCGATCCCCAGCTTGCGCATCTTGCCCCTCTGGCCGGTTGGGCGCCCGCACGCTCGTTTCGTGAGTTGACTTTAGCATACAAAGTTCATTCCCAGTCTAAGCATACGGAGTTCATTCCCAGTCTAAGATCAGATCGGACCGAGGGTTACGACAACACATGCTGGGCTCGGGCATGTGCTGGTGCCGCATTTTTCTTCGCCGAGCACCATTGCCGGAGCATCGCCGGAGAACCTGAGCAGCGGCATTGGGGTTCCGACGATCAGGGGGCCGGGGGGTGTGCGCACTTGATGTACGATGGGTGCTGGTACTCGGCCCTTATGTTGGCCCCCTATCCCTCATCAAACCTTAAGAACTCACACCCCCTTAAAGAGCATTTGAGATTTTACAGATTTGCTGTCAGTAGCAATTAAAGTGTCTGAAATGGGGACAAATTTTTCAATTGGTCACAAATTCTTGTACACTTCAAGTTTTTACTTGAATTTTTTTGTGCATGCCAGAAAAAATACAAGGATCATGTTTACCAAGTTTGGCTCCAAAACCCCTTCCGAAAATATTTTAAAAAATCTTGAACCGTAAAAAGTTTCAAAAATCGTCACAAATAGAAAATGAGTCGTCTTGCCATGAAACTTCAGGTGAAGGCTGAACGAACCATTGTATGAATTTACAAGCCATAAAAATGGCATTGGCATGCAGAAATATGAAGATGTGCCGGAACCCACATGCCACCCTATCGATCCACGGCTTGTGCATCCCGTCTCTTTGGCCGGCGTAGTGCCCGCCCGCCTGCACGTTTCGTCGGTTGGCTTAGGCATACAGAGTTCATTCCTAGTCTAAGATTGGATAGGACTGAGGGTTACAGTAGCAGGATCGGCAGCACACAGAGGGAGACCCGGTTGATCCCCGACTTGCGCATCCCGCCCCTCTGGCCGACTAAGCACCCGCACACTCGTTCCGTGGGTTGACTTAGGCATACGGAGTTCATTCCCTGTTTAAGCTTACGGAGTTCATTCCCAGTCTAAGATCAGACCAGACCGATGGTTGCTGTAGCACATGCTGGGCTCGGGCATGTGCTGGTACCGTATTTTTCTTCGTCGGGGCACCATCGCTGGAGCATCATTAGAGAACCTGACCAACGGCATTGGGGTTCCGGCGATTGGGGGGGCCGGGGGGGGTGTGCGCACATAATGTGCGATGGGTGCTGGTACTTGGCTCTTATACTGGCTCCCAATCCCTCATCAAACCTCGAGAACTCACACCCCCTTAAAGAGCATTTGAGGTTTTACAGGTTTGCTACCAGTAGCCATTAAAGTGTCTGAAATGGGGACACTTTTTTCAAATGGTCACAAAATCTTGTACACTTCGAGTTTTTAGCTGAATTGTTTTGTGCATGCCAACAAAAATACAAGGATCACGTCTACCAAGTTTGGGGGCAAAAATCATTGTGAAAAAATTTTAAAAAATCCCGAACCGCAAAAGGTTTCAAAAATCGTGAAAAATAGAAAACGAGTCATCTTGCAATGAAACTTCACGTGAAGGCTTAAGGGACCATTGTATGAATTTACAAGCCATAAAAATGGCATTGGCATGCAAAAATATGAAGATGTACCTAAACACACCTACCACCCTATCGATCCATGGCTTGCGCATCCCGTCTCTCTGGCCGACGTAGTGCCCGCCCCCCCGCCCGTTCATTTCGTCGTTGGCTTAGGCAAACGGAGTTCATTCCTAGTCTAAGATCGGACCAGACCGAGGGTTGCGGCAGCAGGATTGACAGCAGGTAGAGGGGGACTAGGTCGATCTTCGGCTTGCGAATCCTACCCCTCTAGCCGACTAAACGCCCGTACGCTCGTTTCATGGGTTGATTTAGGCATACAAAGTTCATTCCCGGTCTAAGATCAAACTGGACCGAGGGTTACAGTAGCACATGCTGGGCTCGGGCACTGCTGGTGCCATATTTTTCTTCATCGGGGTACCATTGTCGGAGCATCACCGGAGAACCTGACCAGCGGCATTGGGGTTCCGACGATCGGGGGGCCCGGAGGGGGTGTGCACACATGATGTGCGATGGGTGCTGGTACTTGGCCCTTATATTGGCCCCCTATCCCTCATCAAACCTCGACAACTCACACCCCCTTAAAGAGCATTTGAGATTTTACAGGTTGTTGCCAGTAGCCATCAAAGTGTTTGAAATGGGGACACTATTTTCAAATGGTCACAAAATCTTGTACACTTCGAGTTTTTAGCTGAATTTTTTTGTGCATGCCAACAAAAATACAAGGGTCACGTCTACCAAGTTTGGGGCCAAAACTCCTTCCGATGATGTGGGATGGGTGCTGGTACTTGGCCCTTATATTGGCCCCCTATCCCTCATCAAACCTCGAGAACTCACACCCCCTTAAAGAGCATTTGAGATTTTACAGGTTTGCTGCCAGTAGCCACTAAAGTGTCTGAAATGGGGATACTTTTTTCAAATGGTCACAAAATCTTGTACACTTCGAGTTTTTAGCTGAATTTTTTTGTGCATGCCAACAAAAATACAGGGATCCCATCTACTAAGTTTGGGGCCAAAACTCCTTCCGAAAAAATTTAAAAAAATCTCGAACCGTAAAAAGTTTCAAAAATCGTGAAAAATAGAAAACGAGTCGTCTTGCCATGAAACTTCACGTGAAGGCTTAAGGGACCATTGTATGAATTTACAAGCCATAAAAATGGCATTGGCATGCAGAAATGTGAAGATGTGCCTAAACCCACCTACCACCCTATCGATACACGGCTTGCGTGTCCTGTCTCTCTGGCCGGCGTAGTGCCCGCCCGTCCGCCCGCTCGCTCGTTTCGTCGGTTGGCTTAGGCTTACGGAGTTTATTCCCAGTCTAAGATCGGATCGGACTATAGGTTACAGCAGCAGGATCGACAGCATGCAGTGGGGGACCCGACCGATCCCCGGCTTGCGCATCCCGCCCCTCGGCCGGCTGAACGCCCGTACGCTCGTTCCATGGGTTGACTTAGGCATACGGAGTTCATTCCCAGTCTAAGCATACGGAGTTCATTCCCAGTCTATGATCAGACCGGACCGAGGGTTACGACAGCACATGCTAGGCTCGGGCATGTGCTGGTGCCGCATTTTTCTTTGTCGGGGCACCATCTTTGGAGCATCGTGGGAGAACCTAACCGGCGGCATTGAAGTTCTGACGATCGGGGGGGCGGGGGGTGTACGCACATGATGTACGATGGGTGCTGGTACTTGGCCCTTATATTGGCCCCCTATCCTTCATCAAAGCTCTAGAACTCACACCCCCTTAAAGAGCATTTGAGATTTTCCAGGTTTGCTGCCAGCAGCCATTAAAGTGTCTGAAATGGGGACACTTTTTTCAAATGGTTACAAAATCTTGTACACTTCGAGTTTTTAGCTGAATTTTTTTGTGCTAGGCAACAAAAATACAAGGATCACGTCTACCAAGTTTGGGGCCAAAACTCTTTCCGAAAAAATTTTAAAAAATCCCGAACCACAAAAGGTTTCAGAAATCATGAAAAATAGAAAACGAGTCGTCTTGCCATGAAACTTCACATAAAGGCTTAAGGGACCATTGTATGAATTTACAAGCCATAAAAATCACATTAGCAAGCTGAAATATGAAGATGTGCCTAAACCCACCTACCACCCTATCGATCCACGGCTTACACATCCCATCTCACCGGCTGACGTAGCGCCCGCCCGTACATCCCCCCGCCTGCCTGCCCACCCACCCGCTCGTTTTGTCGGTTGGCTTAGGCATACGGAGTTCAATCTCAGTCTAAAATTGGACCGGATTGAGGGTTGTGACAGCAGGATCGACTGCATGCAGAGAGGGACCTGGTTGATCCCTGGCTTGTGCATCCCGCCCCTCTGGTCGACTGAGCACCCGCACGTTGGTTTCATGGGTTGACTTAGGCATACGGAGTTCATTCCCAGTCTAGGCATACAGAGTTCATTCCCAATCTAAGATCGGACCAGACCGAGGGTTACAGCCGCACATGCTAGGCTCAGGCATGTGCTGGTGCCGCATTTTTCTTCGTCGGGGCACCATCGTCGGAGAACCTGACCGGCGGCATTAGGGTTCCGACGATCGGGAGGGCCAAAGGGGGGGTGTGCACACATGATGTGTGATGGGTGCTGGTACTTGGCCCTTATATTGGCCCCTTATCCCTCATCAAACCTTGAAAACTCACACCCCCTTGAAGAGCATTTGAGATTTTACAGGTTTGCTGCTAGTAGCCATTAAAGTGTCTGAAATGGGGACACTTTTTTCAAATGGTCACAAAATCTTGTACACTTCGTGTTTTTAGCTGAATTTTTTTATGCATGGCAACAAAAATACAAGGATCATGTCTACCAAGTTTGGGGCCAAAACCCCTTCCGAAAAAATTTTAAAAAATCCCTCCCGCCCACCTACTCGTTTCATCGGTTGGCTTAGGCGTACGGAGTTCATTCCCAGTCTAAGATCGGACCGGACCAAGGGTTATGATAGCAGGATCGGTAGCACGCAGAGGGCGACCCCGTCGATCCCTGGCTTGTGCATCCCGCCCTTCTGGCTGGCTGAGCGCCTGCACGCTCGTTTTGTAGGTTGACTTAGGCAGACGGAGTTCATTCCCAGTCTAAGCATACTGATTTCATTGCCAGTCTAAGATTGTACTAGATCGAGGGTTGCGGTAGCACATGCTAGGCTCAGGCATGTACTGGTGCCGCATTATTCTTCGCCGGGGCACCATCGTCGAAGCATCGTCGGAGAACCTGACCGACGACATTGGGGTTTCGATGATCAGGGGGGCCGAGGGGGTGTGTGCACATGATGTGCGATGGGTGCTGGTACTTGGCCCTTATATTGGCCCCCTATCCCTCATCAAACCTCGAGAACTCACTCCCCCTTAAAGAACATTTGAGTTTTTACAGGTTTGCAAACAGTAGCCATCAAAGTGTCGAGTTTTTAGCTGAATTTATTTGTGCATGTAAACAAAAATACAAGGAGCACGTCTACCAAGTTTCGGGCCAAAACTCCGTCCAAAAAAATTTTAAAAAATCCTGAACCGTAAAAAGTTTCAGAAATCGTGAAAAATAGAAAACGAGTCGTCTTGCCATGAAACTTCACGTGAAGGCTTAAGGGACCATTGTATGAATTTACAAGCCATAAAAATGGCATTGGCACGCAGAAATATGAAGATGTTCATAAACCCACCTACCACCCTATCGATCCATGGCTTACGCATCCCGTCTCTCTGGCCGGCGTAGAGCTCGCCCGCCCGCCCGCCCACTCGTTTCATCGGTTGGCTTAGGCATACGGAGTTCATTCCCTGTCTGAGATCAGATTAGACCGAGGGTTGCGACAGCAGGATAGGCAGCACGCAGAGGGGGACCCAATCAATCCCCGGCTTACGCATCCCGCCCCTCTGGCTGGCTAAGCGCCCGCACGCTAGTTTCATGGGTTGACTTAGGCATACGGAATTCATTCCCAGTCTAAGCATACAGAGTTCATTCCTAGTCTAAGATCGAACCGGACTGAGGGTTACAGCAGCAAATGCTCGCCTCGGGCATGTGCTGGTGCCGTATTTTTCTTCATTGGGGCATCATCGCCAGAGCATCGTCGAAGAACCTGACTGACGACATTGGGGTTCTGGCGATCGGGCGGGCCGGGGCGGGTGTGCGCACGTGATGTGCGATGGGTGCTGGTACTTGGCCCTTATATTGGCCCCCTATCCCCAAATAAACCTCAAGAACTCACACCCCTTAAAGAGCATTTGAGATTTTACAGGTTTGTTGCCAGTAGCCATTAAAGTGTATGAAATGCGGACACTTTTTTCAAATGGTCACAAAATCTTGTACACTTCGCGTTTTTAGCTCAATTTTTTTGTGCATGCCAAAAAAAATACAAGGATTAGGTCTACCAATTTTGGAGCCAAAACCCCTTCCGAAAAAATTTTAAAAAATCCCGAACAATAAAAAGTTTCAAAAATCGTGAAAAATAGAAAACGAGTCGTCTTGCCATCAAACTTCACGTGAAGGCTTAAGGGACCATTGTATGAATTTACAAGCCATAAAAATGGCATTGGCACATAGAAATATGAAGATGTGCCTAAACCCACCTACAACCCTATAGATCCACGGCTTGCGCATCCCGTCTATCTGGCCAGCGTAGTGCCCGCTCGCCCGCTCGTTTCGTCCGTTGGCTTAGGCATACGAACTTCATTCCCAGTATAAGATCGAATTGGACCGAGGGTTACGGCAGCAGGATCGGCAGCATGTAGAGGGGGACCCGATCGATCCCCGGCTTACGCATCCCACCCCTCTGGCCGACTAAGCACCCGCACGCTCGTTTCGTGGGTTATCTTAGGCATACGGAGTTCATTCCCAGTCTAAGCATACGGAGTTCATTCCCAGTCTAAGATCAGACCAGATCAAGGATGACGGCAACACAGGCTGGGCTTGGGCATGTGCTGGTGCCGTATTTTTCTTCACCCGGGCACCATCGTCGGAGCATCACCGGAGAACCTAACCGACGGCGTTGGGGTTCCGACGATCGAGGAGGCCAGGGGTGGTGTTCGCACATGATGTGCGATGGGTGCTGGTATTTGGCCCTTATATTGGCCCCCTATCCCTCATCAAACCTCGAGAACTCACACCTCTTTAAAAAGCATTTGAGATTTTACAGGTTTGCTGCCAGTAGCCATTGAAGTGTCTGAAATGGGGACACTTTTTTCAAATGGCCACAAAATCTTGTACACTGCGAGTTTTTAGTTGAATTTTTTTTTGCACGCCAAAAAAAATACAAGGATCACGTCTATCAGGTTTGGGGTGAAATCTCCTTTCGAAAAAATTTTAAAAAATCTCAAACAGTAAAAAGTTTCAAAAATCATAAAAAATAGAAAATGAGTCGTCTTGCTATGGAACTTCACGTGAAGGCTTAAAGGACCATTGTATGAATTTACAAGCCATAAAAATGGCATTGGCACATAGAAATATGAAGATGTGCCTAAACCCACCTACCACCCTATCGATCTACGGCTTACGCATCCTATCTCTCTGGCCGACGTTGTGCCCGGCCTCCCGACCTCCCGCTCGTTTGGTCGGTTGGCTTAGGCATACAGAGTTCAATCCCAATCTAAGATCGGACCAGACCGAGGGTTGCAGTAGCAGGATTAGTAGCACGCAAAGGGGGACCTGACCGATCTTCGGCTTGCGTATCCCGCCCCTCTGGCCGACTGAGCGCCCGCACGCTTGTTTCGTGGGTTGACTTAGGCATACGGAGTTCTTTTCTAGTCTAAGCATACGGAGTTCATTTCCAGTCTAAGCATACGAAGTTTATTCCTAGTCTAAGATCGGACCGGACCGAGGGTTGCGACAGCACATGTTGAGCTCGGGATGTGCTGGTGCCGCATTTTTCTTCACCGGGGCACCATTGTCGGAGTATCGCCGGAGAACCTGACGGGTGGCATTGGGGTTCCGACGATCGGGCGGGCCGGGGAGGTGTGCACACATGGTGTGCGATGGGTGCTGGTACTTGGCCCTTATATTGGCCCCCTATCCCTCATCAAACCTCGAGAACTCACAACCCCTTAAAGAGCATTTGAGATTTTACAGGTTTGCTGCCTGTAGCCATTAAAGTGTCTAAAATGGGGACACTTTTTTCAAATGGTCACAAAATGTTGTACACTTCGAGTTTTTAGCTAAATTTTTTTGTGCATGGCAAAAAAAATACGAAGATCACGTCTACCAAGTCTGGGGCCAAAACTCCTTCTGAAAAAATTTAAAAAAATCCCCAACCGCAAAATGTTTCGAAAATCATGAAAAATAGAAAACGAGTAGTCTTGCCATGAAATTTCACGTGAAGGCTTAAGGGACCATTGTATGAATTTACAAGCCATAAAAAGGGCTTTGCCATGCACAAATATGAAGATGTGCCTAAACCCACCTACCACCCTATCGATCCACGGCTTGCGCATCCTGTCTCTCTGGTAGGGCATAGTGCCCGCCCGTCCGCCTGCCTGCTCGTTTCGTCGGTTGGCTTAGGCATAAGGAGTTCATTCCCAGTATAAGTTCAGATTGGATCGAGGGTTGTGATAGCAAGATTGACAGCATGTAGAAAGGGACCCGGTCGATCCCTGGCTTGCGCATCCCGCCCCTCTGGCCGGCTGAGCACCTGCACGCTTGTTTTGTGGGTTGACTTAGGCATACGAAGTTCATTCCCAGTCTAAGATCGGATCAGACCGAGGGTTGCGATAGCACATGCTAGGCTCGGGCATGTGCTGGTGCCACATTTTTCTTCATCGGGGCACCATCATCAGAGCATCACTGGAGAACCTGACTAGCGGCATTGGGGTTCTGGCGATCGGGGGGCCGGGGGGTGTGCGCACATGATTTGGGATGGGTGCTGGTACTTGGCCCTTATATTGGCACCCTATCCCTCATCAAACCTCAAGAACTCACACCCCCTTAAAGAGCATTTGAGATTTTACAGGTTTGCTGCCAGTAGCCATTAAAGTGTCTGAAATGGGGACACTATTTTTGAATGGTCACAAAATATTGTACACTTCGAGTTTTTAGCTGAATTTTTCTGTGCATGCCAACAAAAATACAAGGATCACATCTACCAAGTTTGGGACCAAAACTCCTTCCGAAAAAATTTTACAAAATCCAGAACCGCAAAAAGTTTCAAAAATCGTGAAAAATAGAAAACGAGTCGTCTTGCCAAGAAACTTCACGTGAAGGCTTAAGGGACCATTGTATGAATTTACAAGCCATAAAAATGGCATTGGCACACAGAAATATGACGATGTGCCTAAACCCACCTGCCACCCTATCGATCCACGGCTTGCGCATCTCGTCTCTCTAGCCGGCGTAGTGCCCGCCCGCCTGCCCGCTCGTTTCATCGGTTGGCTTAGGCATGCGGAGTTCATTTCCAGTCTAAGATCAGATCAGACTAAGGGTTACAGCAATAGGATCGGCAGCACGTTGAGGGGGACCCAGTCGATCCTCGACTTACGCATCCTACCCCTCTGGCCGGCTGAGCACCCGCACGCTCGTTCCGTCGGTTGACTTAGGCATATGGAGTTCATTCCCAATCTAAGGTCAGATCAGACCGAGGGTTGCGGCAGCACATGTTGGGCTTGGGCATGTGCTGGTGCTGCATTTTTCTTCACCGGGGCACCATCATCGGAGCATCGCCAGAGAACCTAACCGGCGGCATTGGGGTTCCGACGATCAGGGGGGCCGGGGGGGTGTGTGCACATGATGTGCGATGGGTGCTGGTACTTGGCCCTTATATTGGCCCCCTATCCCTCATCAAACCTCAAGAACTCACACCCCCTTAAAGAGCATTTGAGATTTTATAGTTTTGCTGCCAGTAGCCATTAAAGTGTTTGAAATTGGGACACTTTTTTCAAATGGTCACAAAATCTTGTACAGTTCGAGTTTTTAGCTGAATTTTTTTGTGCATACCAAAAAAAATACAAGGATCACGGCTACCAAGTTTGGGGCCAAAACTCTGTTCGAAAAAATTTTAAAAAGTCCCGAACCTCAAAAAGTTTCGAGAATCGTGAAAAATAGAAAACAAGTCGTCTTGCCATCAAACTTCACGTGAAGGCTTAAGGGACCATTGTATGAATTTACATGCCATAAAAATGGCATTGGCATGCAGAAATATGAAGATGTGCCTAAACCCACCTACCACGCTATCGATCCACGGCTTGCGCATCCCGTCTCTGTGGCCGACGTAGTGCCCGCCCGCTCGTTTCATTGGTTGGCTTAGGCATACGGAGTTCATTCCCAGTCTAAGATCAGACCGGACCGAGGGTTGCAGTAGCAGGATCGGTAGCACACAGAGGTGGACCCGGCCGATCCCCGACTTGTGCATCCCGCCCCTCTGGCCGGCTAAGCACCTGCACGCTCCTTTCGTGGGTTCACTTAGGCATACAGAGTAATTCGCAGTCTAAGCATACGGAGTTCATTTCCAGTCTAAGATCGGACCTGACCAAGGGTTACGGCAGCACATGCTGGGCTCGGGCATGTGCTGAGGCCGCATTTTTCTTTGTCAGGGCACCATCGTCGGAGCATCGTTGGAGAACCTGACCGGCGGCATTGGGGTTTCGACGATCGAAGGAGCCGGGGCGAGAGTGCGCACTTGATGTGCGATGGGTACTGGTACTTGGCTCTTATATTGGCCCCCTATTCCTCATCAAACCTTGAGAACTCACACCCCGTTAAAGAGCATTTGAGATTTTACAAGTTTGCTGCCAGTAGCCATTAAAGCGTCTTAAATGGGGACACTTTTTTCAAATGGTCACAAAATCTTGTACACTTCTAGTTTTTGCTGAATTTTTTTGTGCATGGCAACAAAAATACAAGGATCATGTATAACAAGTTTGGGGCCAAAACGTTTTTCGAAAAAATTTTAAAAAATCATGAACCGCAAAAAGTTTCAAAAATCATGAAAAATAGAAAACAAGTCGTCTTGCCATGAAACTTCACGTGAAGGCTTAAGGGACCATTGTATGAATTTACAAGCCATAAAAATGGCATTGGCACACAGAAATATGATGATGTGCCCAAACCCACCTACCACCCTATCGATCCATGGCTTGCGCATCCCGTCTCTCTGGCTGACGTAGTGCCTGCCCGGTCGTTTTGTCGGTTGGCTTAGACAGACGAAGTTCATTCCCAGTCTAAGATCAGACCAGACTGAGGGTTGCGACAGCAGGACTGGCAGCATGTAGAGGTGGACCCGACCGATCCCCGACTTGTGCATCCCGCTTCTCTGGCCGACTAAGCACCCGCACGCTCGTTTCGTGGGTTGACTTAGGCAAACGGAGTTCATTCCCAGTCTAAGCATACGAAGTTCATTCCCAGTCTAAGATCTGACCGGACCGAGGGTTGCGGCAGCACATGCTGGGCTTGGGCATGTGCTGGGACCACATTTTTCTTCACCGGGGCACCATCGCCGAAGAATCGCCGGAGAACCTGACCGATGGCATTGGGGTTCCGACGATCGGAGGGGCCGGGGCGGGAGTGCGCACTTGATGTGCAATGGGTGCTGGTACTTGGCCCTTATATTGGCCCCCTATCCCTCATCAAACCTCGAGAACTCACACCCCCTTAAAGAGCATTTGAGATTTTATAGGTTTGCTGCCAGTAGCCATTAAAGTGTCTGAAATGGAGACACTTTTTTCAAATGGCCACAAAATCTTGTACGCTTCAAGTTTTCAGCTGAATTTTTGTGTGCATGCCAAAAAAAATACAAGGATCACGTCTACCAAGTTTGGTGCCAAAAATCCTTCTGAAAATATTTTAAAAAATCCCGAACCGTAAAAAGTTTCAAAAATCGTGAAAAATAGAAAACGAGTCGTCTTGCCATGAAACTTCACGTGAAGGCTTAAGGGACCATTGTATGAATTTACAAGCCATAAAAATGGCATTGGCACACAGAAATATGAAGATTTGCCTAAACCCACCTACCACCTTATCGATCCACAACTTGCGCATCCCGTCACTCTGGCCGTCGTAGTGCCCAACCGCCCACCCGCCCGCTCGTTTCGTCGGTTGGCTTAGGCATACGGAGTTCATTCCCAGTCTAAGGTTAGACCAGATTGGGGGTTGCGGCAGCAGGATCAGAAGCACATAGAGGGGGACTCGGTCGATCCCCAGCTTGCGCATCCTGCCCCTCTGGCCGGCTGAGCCCCCGTACGCTCGTTTCGTGGGTTGACTTAGGCGTACGGTGTTCATTCCCAGTCTAAACATACAGAGTTCATTCCCAGTCTAAGATTGGACCAGACCGAGGATTACGGCAACAAATGCTGGGCTCGGGCATGTGCTGGTGCCACATTTTTCTTCACCGGGGCACCATCACCGGAGAACCTGACCGACGACATTGAGGTTCCGGCGATAGGGGGGCCGGGGGTGTGCGCACATGATGTGCGATGGGTGCTGGTACTTGGCCCTTATATTGGTCCCCTATCCCTCATCAAACCTCGAGAACTCTCACCCCCTTAAAGAGCATTTGAGATTTTACAGTTTGCTGCCAGTAGACATTAAAGTGCCTGAAATGGGGACACTTTTTTTAAATGGTCACAAAATCTTGTACACTTCGAGTTTTTAGCTAAATTTTTTTATGCATGCCAACAAAAATACAAGGATCACGTCTAAAATGTTTCGAGCCAAAACTCCTTTCGAAAAAATTTTAAAAAGTCTCGTACTGCAAAAAGTTTTGAAAATCGTGAGAAACAGAAAACGAGTCGTCTTGCCATGAAACTTCACGTGAAGGCTTAAGGGACCATTGTATGAATTTACAAGCCCTAAAAATGGCATTGGCATGCAGAAATATGAAGATGTACCTAAACCCACCTACCACCCAATCGATCCACGGATTGCGCATCCCGTCTCTGTGGCTGGCGTAGTGCCCGCCCTTTCGCCCGCCCGACCGCTCGTTTCCTCAGTTGGCTTAGGCATATGGAGTTCATTCCCAGTCTAAGATCAGACCGGACCGAGGGTTGTGGCAGCAGGATCGATAGCAGGCGGAGGTGGACCCGATCGATCCTCGGCTTGCGCTTCTCGCCCCTCTGCCCGACTAAACGCCCGCACACTCGTTTCGTGGGTTGACTTAGGCATACGGAGTTCATTCCCAGTCTAAGCATACGGAGTTCATTCCCAGTCTAAGATCTGACCGGACCGCGGGTTGCAGCAGCACATGCTGGGCTTGAGCATGTGCTGGGGCCGCATTTTTCTTCATCGGGGCACCATCGTCGGAGAACCTGACCGACGGCATTGTGGTTCCGACGATCGGAGGGGTCGGGGCAGAAGTGCGCACTTGATGTGCGATGGGTGCTGGTACTTGGCCCTTATATTGGCCCCCTATCCCTCATCAAACCTCGAGAACTCACACCCTCTTAAAGAGCATTTGAGATTTTACAGGTTTACTGCCAGTAGCCATTAAAGTGTTTGAAATGGGGACACTTTTTTGAAATGGTCACAAAATCTTGTACACTTCGAGTTTTTAGCTAAATTTTTTTGTGCATGCCAACAAAAATACAAGGATCACGTCTACAAGTTTTGGGCCAAAAATCCTAAAGAAAAAATTTTACAAAATCCCGAACCGTAAAAAGTTTCAAAAATCATGAAAAATAAAAAATGAGTCGTCTTGCCATGAAACTTCACGTGAAGGCTTAAGGGACCATTGTACGAATTTACAAGCCATAAAAATGGCATTGGCACGTAGAAATATGAAGATGTGCCTAAACCCACCTACCACCCTATCGATCCACGGCTTGCGCATCCCGTCTCTCTGGCAGGCGTAGTGCCCGTCCGCCCACCCGCCCGCTCATTTCGTCGGTTGGCTTAGGCATATGGAGTTCATTCCCAGTCTAATATCACACCAGACCGAGGGTTGGGGCAGCAAGATCGGCAGCACGTAGAGGGGGACCCGGCCGATCCCCAGCTTGCGCATCCTGTCCCTCTGGCCGCCTGAGCCCCCGCATGCTCATTTCATGGGTTGACTTAGGCATACAGTGTTCATTCCCAGTCTAAACATACGGAGTTCATTCCCAGTCTAAGATCGGACCAGACCAAGGGTTGTGACAACACATGCTGGGCTCAAGCATGTGCTGGTGCCACATTTTTCTTCGTCGGGGCACCATTG
This sequence comes from Durio zibethinus, assembly GCF_047325235.1. NCBI lineage: Eukaryota > Viridiplantae > Streptophyta > Magnoliopsida > Malvales > Malvaceae > Durio > Durio zibethinus. The sequence continues at coordinate 16,732,116 of NC_143163.1, forward strand.
CCAGAGCATCGCCGGAGAACCTGACCGGCGGCATTGGGGTTCCGACGATCGGGGGGGCTGGGGGGTCTGCGCACATGATGTGATGTGGGTCCTGGTTCTTGGCCCTTATATTGGCCCCCTATCCCTCATCAAACCTTGAGAACTCACTCCCCCATAAAGAGCATTTGAGATTTTACAGGTTTGCTGCCAGTAGCCATTAAAGTGTCTGAAATGGGGACACTTTTTTCAAATGGGCACAAAATCTTGTACACTTCGAGTTTTTAGCTTAATTTTTTTATGCATGCAAACAGAAATACAAGGATCACGTCTACCAAGTTTGGGGCCAAAACTCATTCCGAAAAAATTTTAAAAAATCTTGAACCGCAAAAAGTTTTAAAAATTGTGAAAAATAGAAAACGAGTCATCTTGCCATGAAACTTCACGTGAAGGCTTATGTGACCATTGTATGAATTTACAAGTCATCAAAGTGGCATTGACACACAGAAAAATGAAGATGTGCCTAAACCCACCTACCACCGTATCGATCTACGGCTTGCGCATCCCGTCTCTCTGGCCGACGTAGTGCCCGTCAGCCCGCCCCCTGCTCGTTTCGTCAGTTGGCTTAGGCATACGGAGTTCATTCCCAGTCTAAGATCAGACCAGACCAAGGGTTACAGCAGCAGGACTGCAGCACGTAGAGGGGGACCCTACCGATCCCCGGCTTGCGCATCTTGCCCCTATGGCCGATTGAGCCCCCGTACGCTCGTTTCGTGGGTTGAGTTAGGCATACGGTTTTCATTCCCAGTTTAACCATACAGAGTTCATTCCCAGTCTAAGATCAGACTGGACCAAGGGTTGCGGCAACACATACTGGGCTCGGGCATGTGCTGGTGCCGTATTTTTCTTTGCCGGGGCACCATCACCGGAGAACCTGACCGGCGGCATTGGGGTTTCGACGATCGGGGGGGCCGGGGGGTGTACGTACATGATGTGCGATGGGTGCTAGTACTTGGCCCTTATATTGGCCCCCTATCCCTCATAAAACCTCAAGAACTCACACCCCCTTAAAGAGCATTTGAGATTTTACAGGTTTGCTGCCAGTAGCCATTAAAGTGTCCGAAATCAGGACACTTTCTTCAAATGGTCACAAAATCTTGTATACTTTGAGTTTTTAGCTGAATTTTTTTGTGCATGCCAACAAAAATACAAGCATCATGTCTACCAAGTTTGAGGCCAAAAATCCTTTCGAAAAAAGTTTAAAAAATCCTGAAACATAAAAAGTTTAGAAAATCGTGAAAAATATAAAACGGGTCATCTTTCCATGAAACTTCACGTGAAGGCTTAAGGGACCATCGTACGAATTTACAAGCCATAAAAATGGCATTGGCACGTAGAAATATGAAGATGTGCGTAAACCCACCTACCACCCTATCATCCAAGGCTTGCGCATCCCGTCTCTCAGCCCGACGTAGTGCCCGCCCACCCATCCGCTCGTTTCGTCGGTTGGCTTAGGCATAGGAGTTCATTCCCTGTCTAAGATTGAACTGGACCGAGGGTTGCAACAGCAGGATCAGTAGCACGCAAAGGGGGACCCGGCTGATCCCCGACTTGCGCATCTCGCCCCTCTGGCTGGCTGACCGCCCGCACTCTCGTTTCGTGGGTTGACTTAGGCATACGAAGTTCATTCCCAGTCTAAGCATACGGAGTTCATTCCCAGTCTAAGATCGGACCGGACCGAGGGTTGTGGCAGCACATGCTGGGCTCGGGCATGTGCTGGTGCCGTATTTTTCTTTGCCAGGGCACCATCGTCGAAGCATCACCGAAGAACTTGACCGACGGCGTTGGGGTTCCGACGATCGAGGGGGTCGGGGGGGTGTGCGCACATGATGTGCGATTTGTGCTGGTACTTGGCCCTTATATTGGCCCCCTATTCATCATCAAACCTCGAAAACTCTCACCCCCTTAAATAGCATTTGAGATTTTACAGGTTTGCTACTAGTAGCCATTAAAGTGTCTGAAATGGGGACACTTTTTTCAAATGGTCACAAAATCTACCAAGTTTGGGGCAAAACTCCTTCCGAAAAAATTTTAAAAAATCCCAAATCGCAAAAAGTTTTAAAAATCGTGAAAAATAGAAAACGAGTCATCTTGCCATGAAACTTCACATGAAGGCTTAAGGGACCGTTGTATGAATTTACAAGCCATAAAAATGGCATTGGCACGTAGAAATATGAGGATGTGCCTAAACCTACCTACCACCCTATCGATACACGGCTTGCGCATCCCGTCTCTCTGGCCAACGTAGAGCCCGCCCGCTCGTTTCGTCGGTTGGCTTAGGCATACGGAGTTCATTCCCAGTCTAAGATCGGACCGGGCCGAGGGTTACGGCAGCACATGCTAGGCTCAGGCATGTGCTGGTGCCACATTTTTCTTCGTTGGGGCACCATCCCCGGAGAACCTGACCGGCAGCATTGGGGTTCCGACGATCGGTGGGGCCGGGGGGTGTGCGCACATGATGTATGATGGGTGCTGGTACTTGGCCCTTATATTGGCCCCCTAACCGTCATCAAACCTCGAGAACTCACACCCCTTAAAGAGCATTTGAGATTTTACAAGTTTGTTGCCAGTAGCCATTAAAGTGTCTGAAATGGGGACACTCTTTTCAAATGGTCACAAAATCTTGTACACATCGAGTTTTTAGCTGAATTTTTCTGTGCATGCCAACAAAAATACAAGGATCACGTCTACCAAGTTTGCGGCCAAAATTTCTTTCGAAAAAATTTTAAAAAATCCCGAACAGTAAAAAGTTTCAAAAATCGTGAAAAATAAAAAATGAGTCGTCTTGCCATGAAACTTCACGTGCACACTTAAGGGACCATTGTATGAATTTACAAGCCATAAAAATGGCATTGGCGCACAAAAATATGAAGATGTGCCTAAACCCACCTACTACCCTATCGATCCACGGCTTGCGCTTCCCGTCTCTCTAGCAGCGTACTGCCCGCCTGCCCCCCTGCCTGCTCATTTCGTCGGTTGGCTTAGGCATACGGAGTTCATTCCTAGTCTAAGATCAGACCAGACCAACAGTTGCGATAGCAGGATTAACAGCACGCAGAGGGGGACCCGGTCGATCCCCAGCTTGCGCATCTCGCCCCTCTGGCCGACTGAGCGCCCGCACGCTCGTTTTGTCGGTTGACTTAGGCATACGGAGTTCATTCCCAGTCTAAGCATACGGAGTTCATTCCCACTCTAAGATTGGACTGAACTGAGGGTTGCGGTACCACATGCTGGGCTAGTGCATGTGCTGGTGCCACATTTTCTTCACCGGGGCAGATCCCCGGAGAACCTGATCGGCAGCATTGGGGTTCCGACGATCGGAGGGCCCAGGGGGCTGTGCGCACATGATGTACGATGGGTGATGGTACTTGGCCCTTATATTGGCCCCTATCCCTCATCAAACCTTGAGAACTCACACCCTCTTAAAGAGCACTTGAGATTTTACAGGTTTGCTGGCAGTAGCAATTAAAGTGTCTGAAGTGGGGACACTTTTTTCAAATGGTCACAAAATCTAGTACACTTCGAGTTTTTTCTGAATTTTTTTGTGCATGCCAACAAAAATACAAGGATCACGTCTACCAAGTTTGGGGCCAAAACTTCTTGCGAAAAAAGTTTAAAAAATCTCAAACCGCAAAAAGTTTCAAAAATCTTGAAAAATAGAAAATGAGTCATCTTGCCATGAAACTTCACGTGAAGGCTTAAGGGACCATTGTATGAATTTACCAGCCATAAAAATGGCATTGGCACACAAAAATATGAAGATGTGCCTTAACCCACCTACCACCCTATCGATCCACTGCTTGCGCATCCCGTCTCTCTGGCCGGCATAGTGCCCGCTCGCCCGCCAGCCCGTCCGCTCATTTCATCGGTTGGCTTAGGCATACGGAGTTCATTCCCAGTCTAAGCTCAGACCAGACCGAGGGTAGTGACAGCAGGATCAAGAGCATGCAGAGGGAGACCCGGTCGATCCCCGACTTGCGCATCCCACCCCTCTGGCAGACTGAGCGCCCGCACGCTCATTTTATGGGTTGACTTAGGCATACGGAGTTCATTCCCAGTCTAAGCATACGGAGTTCATTCCCAGTCTAAGATTGGATTGAATCGAGGGTTGCGACCGCACATGCTGGGCTCTGGCACGTGCTGGTGCCACATTTTTCTTAGCCGAGGCACCATCGTCGGAGCATCGTCAGAGAACCTGACCAGCGACATTGGGGTTCCGGTGATCGGGGGGCAGGGGGTGTGCGCACATGATATGCGATGGGTGCTAGTACTTGGCCCTTATATTGGCCCTCTATCCCTCATCAAACCTCGAGAACTTACACCCCCTTAAAGAGCATTTAAGATTTTACAGGTTTGCTACCAGTAGCCATTAAAGTGTCTGAAATGGGGACACTTTTTTCAAATGATCACAAAATCTTGTACACTTCAAATTTTTAGCTGAATTTTTTTGTGCAAGCTAAAAAAAATTCAAGGATGACGTATGCCAAGTTTGGGGCCAAAACTCCTTCCAAAAAAATTTTAAAAAATCACGAACCCCAAAAAGTTTCAAAAATCGTGAAAAATAGTAAACGAGTCGTCTTGCCATGAAACTTCACATGACGGCTTAAGGGACCATTCTATGAATTTACAAGCCATAAAAATGTCAGTGGCACATATAAATATGAAGATGTGCCTAAACCCACCTACCACCCTATCGATCCATGACTTGTACATCCCGTCTCTCTGGCCGGCATAGTGCCCGACCGCCGGCCGGCCCGCCCGCTCGTTTCGTCGGTTGGCTTAGGCATCGAAGTTCATTCCCAGTCTAAGGTCGGACCGGACTGAGGGTTACGACAACAAGATCGACAGCACATAGAGGGGGACCCGATCGATCCCCGGCTTGTGCATCCCGCCCCACTGGCCGGCTGAGTGCCCGTACGCTCGTTTCGTGGGTTGACTTAGGGAGACGGAGTTCATTCCCAGTCTAAGATCGGACCTAACCGAGGGTTGCGGTAGCACATACTGGGCTCGGGCATGTGCTGGTGCCGCATTTTTCTTCACAGGGGCACCATCGCCGGAGCTTCGCCGGAGAACCTGACCGGCGGCATTGGGGTTCCGACGATCGGGGGGGCCGAGGGGGGGTGTGCGCACATGATGTGCGGTGGGTGCTGGTACTTAGCCCTTATATTGGCCCCTACCCCTCATCAAACCTCGAGAACTCACACCCCCTTAAAGAGCATTTGAGATTTTACAGGTTTGCTGCCAGTAGCCATTAAAGTGTCTGAAATGGAGACATTTTTTTCAAATGGTCACAAAATCTTGTACGCTTCGAGTTTTTACCTGAATTTTTGTGTGCAAGCCAACAAAAATACAAGGATCATGTCTACCAAGTTTGGGGCCAAAAATCCTTTCGAAAAAATTTTAAAAAATCCCAAACCGTAAAAAGTTTTGAAAATCGTGAAAAATAGAAAACGAGTCGTCTTGCCATGAAACTTCACGTGAAGGCTTAAGGGACCATTGTATGAATTTACAAGCCATAAAAATGGCATTGGCATGCAGAGATATGAGATGTGCCTAAACCCTCCTACCACCTTATTGATCCAGGGCTTGCACATCCCGTCTCTCTAGTCGACGTAGTGCCCACCCGCCCGCCCGTCCGCTCATTTCGTCGGTTGGCTTAGGCATACGGAATTCATTATCAGTCTAAGATCAGATTGGATCGAAGGTTACTGCAATAGGATCAGTAGCACGCAGAGGTGGACCCGGTCGATCCTCGGCTTGCGCATCTCGCCCCTATGGCCGACTGAGCGCCCGCACACTCGTTTTATGGGTTGACTTAGGCATACGGGGTTCATTCCCAGTCTAAGATCGGACCAGACCGAGGGTTGCGGCAGCACATGCTGGGCTCGGGCATGTGCTGGTGCCGTATTTTTCTTCGCTGGGGCACCATCGTCGGAGAACCTGACCGACAACATTGGGGTTCGGCGATCGGGGGGCCGAGGGGTGTGCGCACATGATGTTCGATGGGTGCTGGTACTTGGCCCTTATATTGGCCCCCTTATCCCTCTTCAAACCTCGAGAACTCACACCCCCTTAAAGAGCATTTGAGAATTTACAGGTTTGCTGCCAGTAGCCATTAAAGTGTCTAAAATGGGGACATTTTTTTCAAATGGTTACAAAATCTTGTACACTTCGAGTTTTTAGCTGAATTTTTTTGTGCATGCCAACAAAAATACAAGGATCACGTCTACCAAGTTTGGGGCCAAAAAACCTTCTGAAAAAATTTTAAAAAATCCCAAATCGTAAAAAGTTTCAAAAATCGTTAAAAATAGAAAAGGAGTCGTCTTGCCATGAAACTTGAGGTGAAGGCTTAATGGACAATTGTATGAATTTACAAGCCATAAAATGGCATTGGCATGCAAGAATATGAAGATGTGCCTAAACCCACCTAGCACCCTATCGATCCATGGCTTGTGAATCCCGTTTCTCTGGCCGACGTAGTGCCCACCCGCCCGCCCAGCCCGCTCATTTCGTCGGTTAGCTTAGCCATACGGAGTTCATTCCCAGTCAAAGATCAGACCAAACCAAGGGTTGCAGCAACAAGGTCGACAGCACGCAGAGGGGTACCCGATCGATCCCCGGCTTGCGCATCCCTCTAGCCGACTGAGCGTCTGCACGCTCGTTTCGTGGGTTGACTTAGGCATACGAGTTCATTCCCAATCTAAGCATACAGAGTTTATTCCCAGTCTATGATTGGACCGAACCGAGGGTTACGGCAGCACATGCTGGGCTCAGGCATTTTTCTTCACCGAGGCACCATCGCCGGAGCATCACCGGAGAACCTGACCTACGACATTAGGGGTTCCGATGATCGGGGGGCCCGAGGGGGTGTGCTCACATGATGTGCGATGGGTGCTGGTACTTGGCCCTTATATTGGCCCCCTATCCCTCATCAAACCTCGAGAACTCACACCCCCTTAAAGAACATTTGAGATTTTACAGGTTTGCTACCAGTAGCCATTAAAATGTCTGAAATGGGGACATTTTTTTCAAATGGTCACAAAATCTTGTACACTTTGAGTTTTTAGCTGAATTTTTTTGTGCATGCCAAAAAAAATATAAGGATCACGTCTACCAAGTTTGGGCCCAAAACTCCTTTCGAAAAAATTTTAAAAAATTTTGAACAATAAAAAGTTTCAAAAATCATGAAAAATAGAAAACGAGTCGTCTTGCCATGAAACTTCACGTGAAGGCTTAAGGGACCATTGTATGAATTTACAAGCCATAAAAATGGCATTGGCATGAAGAAATATGAGATGTGCCTAAGCCCAGCTACCACCTTATCGATCCACGTCTTGCGCATCCCGTCTCTCTGGCCTGCGTAATGCCCGCCCGCTCGCCGGCCCGCTCATTTCGTCGGTTGGCTAAGGCATACGGAGTTCATTCCTAGTCTAAGATCAGACCAAATCGAGGGTTGTGGCAGCAGGATCGAAACACACAGAGGGGGACCCGGTCGATCCCCGGCTTGCGCATCCCACCCTTCTGGCTGACTGACCGCCTGCACGCTCGTTTCGTGGGTTAGCTTAGGCATACGGAGTTCATTCACAGTCTAAGATCGGATCAGATAGAGGGTTGCGGCAGCATTTATTGGGCTCAGGCATGTGCTGGTGCCACATTTTTCTTCGTCGGGGCACCATCGCCGAAGCATCGCCAGAGAACCTGACCTGCGGCATTGGGGTTTCGACGATCGGGGGGCCGGGGGGGTATGCGCACATGATGTGCGATGGCTGCTGGTACTTGGCCCGTATAATATCCCCCTATCCCTCATCAAACCTCGAGAACTCACACCCCTTTTAAGAGCATTTGATATTTTACAGGTTTGGTGCCAGTAGCCATTAAAGTGTCTAAAATGAGGACAATTTTTTAAGATGGTCACAAAATCTTGTACACTTCGAGTTTTTAGCTGAATTTTTTTGTACATGCCAAAGAAAATAAAAGGATCATGTCTACCTAGTTTGGGGACAAAACTCCTTCTGAAAAATTTTAATAAATCCCGAACCGTAAAAAGTTTCAAAAATCATGAAAAATAGAGAATGGGTCATCTGGCCATGAAACTTCACGTAAAGGCTTAAGGGACCATTGTATGAATTTACAAGCCATAAAAATGGCATTGGCATGTAGAAATATGAAGATGTGCCTAAACGCACCTACCACCATATCGATCCACGGCTTGCGCATCCCGTCTCTCTGGCCGGCGTAGTGCCCGCCCACCCGTCCGCCCGCTCGTTTCATTGGTTGGTTTAGGCATACAGAGTTCACATGATGTGCGATGGGTGCTGGTACTTGGCCCTTATATTGGCCCCCTATCCCTCATCAAACCTCGAGAACTCACACCCCCTTAAAGAGCATTTGAGAATGTACTAGTTTGCTGCCAGTAGCCATTAAAGTGTCTGAAATGGGGACATTTTTTTCAAATGGTTACAAAATCTTATACACTTTGAGTTTTTAGCTGAATTTTTTTGTGCATGCCAACAAAAATACAAGGATCACGTCTACCAAGTTTGGGGCTAAAACTGCTTCTGAAAAAATTTTAAAAAAATCCCAAATCGTAAAAAGTTTCAAAAATCATGAAAAATAGAAAAGAAGTCGTCTTGCCATGAATCTTCAGGTGAAGGCTTAATGGACAATTGTATGAATTTACAAGCCATAAAAATGGCATTGGCATTCAAGAATATGAAGATGTGCCTAAACCCACCTAGCACCCTATCGATTCACGGCTTGCGCATCCCGTTTCTCTGGCCGGTGTAGTGCCCACCCGCTCGTCCAGCCCGCTCATTTCGTCAGTTGTCTTAGCCATACGGAGTTCATTCCCAGTCAAAGATCGGACCAAACCAAGCGTTGCAGCAACAAGATCGGCAGCACGCAGAGGGGTACCCGGTCGATCCCCAGCTTGCGCATCCCTATAGTCGATTGAGCGTCTACACGTTCGTTTCGTGGGTTGACTTAGGCATACGAGTTCATTCCCAGTCTAAGCATACTGAGTTTATTCCCAGTCTATGATTGGACCAGACCGAGGGTTACGGCAGCACATGCTGGGCTCAAGCATTTTTCTTCACCGAGGCACCATCATCGGAGCATCACCGGAGAACCTGACCTGCGACATTAGGGTTCCAATGATCGGGGGGCCGAGGGGGTGTGCTCACATGATGTGCGATGGGTGCTGGTACTTGGCCCTTATATTGGCCCCCTATCCCTCATCAAACATCGAGAACTCACACCCCCTTAAAGAGCATTTGAGATTTTACAGGTTTGCTGCCAGTAGCCATTAAAATGTTTGAAATGGGGACATTTTTTTCAAATGGTCACAAAATCTTGTACACTTTGAGTTTTTAGCTGAATTTTTTTCAGCATGCCAAAAAAAATATAAGGATCACGTCTACCAAGTTTGGGGCAAAATTCCTTATGAAAAAATTTAAAAAAATTTTGAACAGTAAAATGTTTCAAAAATCGTGAAAAATAGAAACGAGTCGTCTTGCCATGAAAATCCACGTGAAGGCTTAAGGGACCATTGTATGAATTTACAAGCCATAAAAATGGCATTGGCATGAAGAAATATGAGATGTGCCTAAGCCTAGCTACCACCCTATCGATCCACGTCTTGCGCATCCCGTCTCTCTGGCCTGCGTAATGCTCGCCCGCCCGCCCGCCCGCTCATTTCGTCGGTTGGCTTAGGCATACGGAGTTCATTCCCAGTCTAAGATCAGACCAAATCAATGGTTGTGGCAGTAGGATCGGCAGCACATAGTGGGGGACTCGGTCGATCCCTGCCTTGTGCATCCCACCCTTCTGGCCGGCTAACCGCCCACACGCTCGTTTCGTGGGTTAACTTAGGCATACGGAGTTCATTCCTAGTCTAAGTATACGGAGTTCATTCCCAATCTAAGATCGGATCAGACCGAGGGTTACGGCATCACTTACGGGGCTCGAGCATGTGCTGGTGCCGTATTTTTCTTCGTCGGGGCACCATCGCCGAAGCATCGTCGGAGAACCTGACCTGCGGCATTGGGGTTCTGATGATCGGGGGGCCGGGGGGGTATGCGCACATGATGTGAGATGGGTATTGGTACTTGGCTCGTATAATATCCCCCTATCCCTCATCAAAGCTCGAGAACTCACACCCCTTTAAAGAGCATTTGAGATTTTACAGGTTTGGTGCCAGTAGCCATTAAAGTGTCTAAAGTGGGGACAATTTTTTAAGATGGTCACAGAATCTTGTACACTTCGAGTTTTTAGCTGAATTTTTTTGTGCATGCCAAAAAAAATACAAGGATCATGTCTACCTGGTTTGGGACAAAAACACCTTATGAAAAATTTTTAATAAATCCCGAACCGCAAAAAGTTTCAAAAATCATGAAAAATAGAAAATGGGTCATCTTGCCATGAAACTTCACGTGAAGGCTTAAGGGACCATTGTATGAATTTACAAGCCATAAAAATGGCATTGGCATGTAGAAATATGAAGATGTGCCTAAACGCACCTACCACCCTATCGATCCACGGCTTGCGCATCCCGTCTCTCTGGCCGACGTAGTGCCCGCCCACCCGTCCGCCCGCCCACCCGCTCGTTTCGTCGGTTGGCTTAGGCATACGGAGTTCATTCCCAGTCTAAGATCAGACCAAACCGAGGGTTACGGTAGTAGGATCGGCGCATGCAGAGGGGTCCTGGTCGATCCCCGGCTTGCGCATCCTGCCCTTCTGGCCGGCTGAGCGCCCGCACGCTCGTTTCATGGGTTGACTTAGGCATACGAGTTCATTCCTAGTGTAGGCATACGGAGTTCATTCCCAGTCTAAGATTGGACCGGTCCAAGGGTTGCAGCAGCACATGCTGGGCTCGAGCATGTGCTGGTGCCACATTTCTCTTCGTCGGGGCACCATCTCGGTAGCATCTCCGGAGAACTTGACCGGCGGCATTAGGGTTCCGGTGATTGGGGGGCCGGGGGGTGTGCGCACATGATGTGCGATGGGTGCTGGTACTTGGCCCTTATATTGGCCCCCTATCCCTCATCAAACCTCGAGAACTCACACCCCCTTAAAAAGCATTTGAGATTTTACAGGCTTGCTGCCAGTGGCCATTAAAGTGTCTGAAATGGGGACATTTTTTTCAATGGCTACAAAATCTTGTACACTTCGAGTTTTTTTCTGAATTTTTTTATGCACGCCAAAAAAAATACAAGGATCATGTCTACCTAGTTTGGGGCTAAAACTCCTTCTGAAAAAATTTTAAAAAATCCCGTACCGTAAAAAGTTTCAAAAATCGTGAAAAATAGAAAATGGGTCATCTTGCCATGAAACTTCACGTGAAGGCTTAAGGGACCAATGTATGAATTTACAAGCCATAAAAATGGCATTGGCATGTAGAAATATGAAGATGTGTCTAAACGCACCTACCACCCTATCGATCCACGGCTTGCACATCCCGTCTCTCTGGCCGGCGTAGTGCCCGCCCACCCGTCCGCCCACTCGTTTCATTGGTTGGCTTAGGCATACAGAGTTCATTCCCAGTCTAAGATCAGATCGGACCGAAGGTTACGGCAGCAGGATCGGCAGCACGCAGAGAGGTCCTAGCCGATCCCCGACTTGCACATCCCGCCCCTCTGGCCGACTGAGCACCCACACACTCGTTTCATGGGTTGACTTAGGCATACGAGTTCATTCCCAGTCTAGGCATACGAAGTTCATTCCTAGTCTAGGCATACAGAGTTCATTCCCAGTCTAAGATTGGACCGGACCAAGGGTTGCGGTCGCACATGCTGGGCTCGAGCATGTGCTGGTGCCCCATTTTTCTTCGTCGGGGCACCATTTCCGGAGCATCTTCAGAGAACCTCACCGATGGCATTGGGGTTCCGATGATCGGGGGGGCCGGAGGGTGTGTGCACATGATGTGTCAAGGGTGCTTGTACTTGGGCCTTATATTGGCCCCCTATCCCTCATCAAACCTCGAGAACTCACACCCCTTGAAGAGCATTTGAGATTTTACAGGTTTGCTGCCAGTAGCCATTAAAGTGTCTAAAATGGGAACATTTTTTTCAAATGGTTACAAAATCTTGTACACTTCAAGCTTTTTGCTGAATTTGTTTGTGCATGCCAACAAAATACAAGGATCACGTCTACAAAGTTTGGGGCCAAAAATCCTTCTGAAAAAATTTTAAAAAATCCCAAATCGTAAAAAGTTTTGAAAATCATGAAAAATAGAAAATGAGTCGTCTTGCCATGAAACTTCACGTGAAGACTTAAGGGACCATTGTATGAATTTACAAGCCATGAAAATGGCATAGGCATGTAGAAATATGAAGATGTGCCTAAACCCACCTACCACCCTACCGATCCACGACTTGCGCATCCCGTCTCTCTAGGCGGCGTAGTGCCTGCTCACCCGCCGCTCTTTTCGTCGGTTGGCTTAGGCATACGGAGTTCATTCCCAGTCTAAGATCAGTCCGGACCGACGGTTACGGCAGCAGCATCGGTAGCACGCAGAGGGGCCCTAGCCGATCCCCGGCTTGCTCATCCCGCCCCTCTGGCCGGCTGAGCGCCCGTATGCTCGTTTCATGTGTTGACTTAGGCATACGAGTTCATTCCTAGTCTAGGCATACAGAGTTCATTCCCAGTCTAAGATTGGACCGGGCCAAGGGTTGTCGCAGCACATGCTGGGCTCGGGCATGTGCTGGTGCAACATTTTTCTTTGTCGGGGCACCATCTCCGGAGCATCTCCGGAGAACCTGACCGGCGGCATTGGGGTTTCAGCGATCGAGGGGGCCGGAGGGTGTGCGCACATGATTTGTGGTGGGTGCTGATACTTAGCCCTTATATTGGCCCCCTATCCCTCATCAAACCTCGAGAACTCACACCCCCTTAAAGAGCATTTGAGATTTTATAGGTTTGCTGCTAGTAGCCATTAAAGTGTCAGAAATGGGGACATTTTTTTCAAATGGTTACAAAATCTTGTACACTTCGAGTTTTTAGCTGAATTTTTTTGTGCATGCCAAAAAAAATACAAGGATCATGTCTACCATGTTTGGGGCCAAACCTCCTTCTGAAAAAATTTTAAAAAATCCCAAATCGTAAAAAGTTTCAAAAATCGTTAAAAATAGAAAAGGAGTCGTCTTGCCATTAAACTTCAGGTGAAGGCTTAATGGACAATTGTATGAATTTACAAGCCATAAAAATGGCATTGGCATGAAAGAATATGAAGATGTGCCTAAACCCACCTAGCACCCTATCGATGCACGGCTTGCGCATCCCGTCTCTCTGGTCGGCGTAGTGCCCGCTCGCTAACCCGCCCGCTCGTTTCGTTGGTTGGCTTAGGCATACGGAATTCATTCCCAATCTAAGATTGGACTGGACCAAGGGTTGCGGCAACATGATCGACAGCACGCAGAGAGGGACCCGGTCGATCCCCAGCTTGCACATCTCGCCCCTCTAGTCGGCTGAGCGCCCGCACGCTCATTTCGTGGGTTAAGTTAGGCATACGAAGTTCATTCCCAGTCTAAGCAAACGGAGTTCATTCCCAGTCTAAGATTAGACCAGACCGAGGGTTGCGGTAGCACATACTGGGCTCGGGCTTGTGCTGCTGCCACATTTTTCTTCGTCGGGGCACCATCGTCGGAGCATCATCGGAGAACCTGATCAGCAGCATTGGTGTTCCAGCGATCGGGGGGGCCGAGGGGGTGTGCGCACATGATGTGCGGTGGGTGCTGGTACTTGGCCCTTATATTGGCCACCTATCCCTCATCCAACCTTGAGAACTCATACCCCCTTAAAGAGCATTTGAGATTTTACAGGTTTGCTGCCGGTAGCTATTAAAGTGTCTGAAATGGGGACACTTTTTTCAAATGGTCACAAAATCTTGTACACTTTGAGTGTTTAGCTGAATTTTTTTGTGCATGGCAACAAAAGTACAAGGATCACGTCTACCATGTTTGGGACCAAAACTCCTTCCGAAAAGATTTAAAAAATCTCGAACCGTAAAAAGTTTCAAAAATCGTGAAAAATAGAAAATGAGTCGTCTTGCCATGAAACTTCACGTGAAGGCTGAAAGGACCATTGTATGAATTTACAAGCCATAAAAATGGCATGGGCACGCAGAAATATGAATATGTGCCCTAAACCCACCTACCACTCTATTGATCTACTACTTGCGCATCCCGTCTCTCTGGCCGGCATAGTGCCCACCCGCCCGCTCGTTTTATCGGTTGGCTTAGGCATTCGGAGTTCATTCCCAGTCTAAGATCAGACCAGATCGAGGGTTACGGTAGCAGGATCGGCAGCACGTAGAGGGGGACCCGACCGATCCCCTACTTGCACATCCCACCCCTCTGGCCGGCTGAGCACCCGCACGCTCATTTCGTGGGTTGACTTAGGCATACAGAGTTCATTCCCTATCTAAGATCAGACCAGACCGAGGGTTACAGCAACACATGCTAGGCTCGGGCAAGTGCTGATGCCGCATTTTTCTTCGCTAGGGCACCATCATCAGAGCATCAACGGAGAACCTGACCGACGGCATTAGGGTTCCGACGATCGGGGGGACTAGGGGGTGTGCGCATATGATGTGCGATGGGTGCTGGTACTTGGCCCTTATATTGGCCCCCTATCCCTCATCAAAGCTCGAAAACTCACACCCCCTTACAGGTTTGCTACCAGTAGCCATTAAAGTGTCTGAAATGGGGACACTTTATTCAAATGGTCACAAAATCTTGTACACTTCGGGTTTTTACCTGACTTTTTTTGTGCATGCCAACAAAAATACAAGGATCACGTCTAAGAAGTTTGGACCCAAAACTTCTTCCGAAAAAATTTTAAAAAATCTCAAACCGCAAAAAGTTTTGAAAATCGTGAAAAATAGAAAACGAGTCGTCTTGCCATGAAACTCCATGTGAAGGCTTAAGGGACCATTGTATGAATTTACAAGCTATAAAAATGGCATTAGCATGCAGAAATATGAAGATGTGCCTATACCCACCAACCACCCTATCGATCCATGGCTTACGCATCCCGTCTCTTTGGCCGACGTAGTGCCCGCCCACTCGTTTTGTCGGTTGGCTTAGCTATACGGAGTTCATTCCCAGTCTAAGATCAGATCGGACCGAGGGTTGTGGCACCAGCACATGCTCGAGCCCAGCATGATTTGTGATCGAGGGGGCCGGGGGGGTGTGCGCACATGATGTGTGATGGGTGCTGGTACTTGGCCCTTATAGTGGCCCTCTATCCCTCATCAAACCCCGAGAACTCACCCCCCCTTAAAGAGCATTTGAGATTTTACAGGTTTGCTGGCAGTAGCCATTAAAGTGTTTAAAATGGGGACACTTTTTTCAAATGGTCACAAAATCTTGTACACTTCGAGTTTTTAGCTGAATTTTTTTGTGCATGCAAACAAAAATACAAGGATCAAGTCTACCAATTTTGGGACCAAAACTCCTTCTGAAAAAGTTTTAAAAAATCTTGAACCGTAAAAAGTTTTAAAAATCATGAAAAATAGAAAACGAGTCGTCTCGCCATGAAACTTCACGTGAAGGCTTAAGGGACCATTGTATGAATTTACAAGCCATAAAAATGGCATTGGCATGAATAAATATGAACATGTGCCTAAACCCACCTACCACCCTATCCATCCATGGCTTGCCCATCCCGTCCTCTGGCCGAAGTAGTGCCCGCCCGCCCGCCCGCCTGTCCGCTCGTTTCGTCGATTGGCTTAGGCATACGGAGTTCATTCCCAGTCTAAGATTAGACCAGACCGAGCCTTGTGGCAGCAAGATTGGCGACACGCAGAGGGGGAGCCGAC
The DNA here is from genome assembly GCF_047325235.1 of Durio zibethinus. Classification (NCBI taxonomy): domain Eukaryota; kingdom Viridiplantae; phylum Streptophyta; class Magnoliopsida; order Malvales; family Malvaceae; genus Durio; species Durio zibethinus. The sequence continues at coordinate 16,747,969 of NC_143163.1, forward strand.
CGATCCCCGACTTGCGCATCTCACCCCTTTGGCTGGCTGAGCGCCTGCACGCTCGATTCATGGGTTGACTTAGGCATACGGAGTTCATTCCCAGTCTAAGCATACAGAGTTCATTCCCAGTCAAAGATCGAACCAGACCGAGGGTTACAGCCACACATACTGGGCTCGGGCATGTGCTGGTGCCGCATTTTTCTTCGTCGGGGCACCATCGCCGGAGCATCATCGGGGAACCTGATCGGCGACATTGGGGTTCCGACGATCGGGGGGGCCAGGGGGGGTGTGCGCACATGATGTGTGATGGGTGCTGGCACTTGGCCCTTATATTGGCCCCCTATCCCTCATCAAACCTCGAGAAATCACACATCCTTAAAGAGCATTTGAAATTTTACAGGTTTCCTACTAGTAGCCAATAAAGTGTGTGAAATGGGGATACTTTTTTCAAATGGTCACAAAATCCTGTACACTTTGAGTTTTTAGCTGAATTTTTTTGTGCATGCTGAAAAAAACAAAAGGATCACGTCTACCAAGATTGGGGCCAAAACACCTTCCAAAAAAATTTTAACAAATCTCGAACCGCAAAAAGTTTCGAAAATCATGAAAAATAGAAAACGAGTAGTCTTACCATGAAACTTCACGTGAAGGCTTAGGGGACCATTGTATGAATTTACAAGCCATTAAATATAAAGATGTGCCTAAACCCACCTACCACCCTATCGATCCACGGCTTGCGCATCCCGTCTCTCTGGTCGGCGTAGTACCCGCCCACCCACCCGTCCACTCGTTTTGTCGGTTGGCTTAAGCATACGGAGTTCATTCTCAGTCTAAGATCAGACCGGACCGAGTGTTGCGGTAGCAGGATTGGCTGCACGCAGAGGGGGACCCGATTGATCCCCGGCTTGCGTATCCCACCCCTCTGGCCAGTAGAGCGCCTGCACGCTCATTTCGTGGGTTGACTTAGGCATACGGAGTTCATTCCCAGTCTAAGCATACGGAGTTCATTCCCAGTTTAAGATCGAACCGGACCGAGGGTTGCGACAGCACATGCTGGGCTCGAGCATGTGCTGGAGTCACATTTTTCTTCATCGGGGCACCATCGTCAGACCATCGCCGGAGAACCTGACCGGCGGTATTGGGGTTCCGGAGATCGGGGGGGTTGGGGGGGCATGTGCGCACATGATGTACGATGGGTGCCGGTACTTGGCCCTTATATTGGTCCCCTATCCCTCATCAAACCTCGAGAACTCACACCCCCATAAAGAGCATTTGAGATTTTACAGGTTTGCTACCAGTAGCCATTAAAGTGTTTGGAATGGGGACACTTTTTTCAAATGGTCGCAAAATCTTGTACACTTCAAGTTTTTAGCTGAATGTTTTTGTGCATGCCTACAAAATTACAAGGATCACATCTATGAAGTTTGGGACCAAAACTCCTTCCAAAAAAATTTTAAAAAATCCCGAACCGTAAAATGCTTTAAAAATCGTGAAAAATAGAAAATGAGTCGTCTTGCCATGAAACTTCACGTGAAGGCTTAAGGGACCATTGTATGAATTTACAAGCCATAAAAATGGCATTGGAATGTAGATATATGAAGATGTACCTAAACCCACCTGCCACCCTATCGATCCACGGCTTGCGCATCCCGTCTCTCTGGTCGGCGTAGTGCCCGCCCGCCCACTCGTCCGCCCGCTCGTTTCGTCGGTTTGCTTAGGCATACGGAGTTCATTCCCAGTCTATGATCTGATCGGATCAAGGGTTGCGGCAGCAGGATTGGCAGTATGCAGAGGGGTACCCGGCCTATCCTCAGCTTGCGCATCCCGCCCCTCTGGCCGGCTGAGCACCCGCACACTCATTTCGTGGGTTGACTTAGGCATACGGAGTTAATTCCCAGTCTAAGCATACTGAGTTCATTCCCAATCTAAGATCGGACTAGACCGCGGGTTGCCGCAGCACATGCTGGGCTCGGGCAAGTGTTGGTACCACATTTTTCTTCACCGGGGCACCATCTTCAGAGCATCACCGGAGAACCTAACCGACGGTATTGGGGTTTCAACGATCGGGGGGGCCGGGGGGTGTGCGCACAGGATGTGCGATGGGTGCTGGTACTTGGCCCTTATATTGGCCCCCTCTCCCTCATCAAACCTCGAGAACTCACACCCCCTTAAAGAGCATTTGAGATTTTATAGGTTTGCTGCCAGTAGCCATTAAAGTGTCTGAAATGGGGACACTTTTTTCAAATGGTCCCAAAATCTTGTACACTTTAAGTTTTTAGCTGAATTTTTTTGTGCATGCCAAAAAAAATACAAGGATCACGTCTACAATGTCTGGGGCCAAAAATCCTTTCAAAAAAAGTTTAAAAAATCTCGAACCATAAAAAGTTTCAAAAATCGTGAAAAATAGAAAACGAGTCGTCTTGCCATGAAACTTCACGTGAAGGCTTAAGGGACCATTGTATGAATTTGCAAGCCATAAAAATGGCATTGGCACACAAAAATATGAAGATGTGCCTAAACCCACCTAGCACCCTATCGATCCACAGCTTGCGCATCCCGTCTCTCTGGCCAGTGTAGTGCCCACCCGCCTGCTCGTTTTGTCGGTTGGCTTAGGCATACAGAGTTCAATCCCAATCTAAGATCAGACCAAATTGAGGGTTGTGGTAGCAGGATTGACAGCACCCAGAAGGGGACCTGGTTGATCCTCGGCTTACGCGTTCCGCCCCTCTGGCCAGTTGAGCGCCCGCACGCTCGTTTTGTGGGTCGATTTGGGTATATGGAGTTCATTGCCAGTCTAAGCATACGGAGTCCATTCCCAGTCTAAGATCGGACTGGATCGAGGGTTACAGTAGCACATGCTGGGCTCGAGCATGTGCTGGTGCTGCATTTTTCTTCACCGAGGCACCATCGCCGGAGCATCGTCGGAGAACCTGACTAGCGGCATTGGGGTTCCGATGATCGGGGGGGCCGGGGGGTGTGCACACATGATGTATGATGGGTGCTGGTACTTGGCCCTTATATTGGCCCCCTATCCCTCATCAAACCTCGAGAACTCACACCCCCTTAAAGAGCATTTGAGATTTTATAGGTTTGCTGCCAGTAGCCATTAAAGTGTCTGAAATGGGGACACTTTTTTCAAATGGTCACAAAATCTTGTACAGTTTGAGTTTTTAGCTGAATGTTTTTTTGCATGCCAACAAAAGCACAAGGATCACATCTACCAAGTTTGGGGCCAAAACTCCTTTCGAAAAAATTTTAAAAAATCTGGAACCGTAAAAAGTTTCAAAAATCGTGAAAAATAGAAAACGAGTCGTCTTGTCATGAAACTTCACGTGATGACTTAAGGGACCATTGTATGAATTTACAAGCCAGAAAAATGGCATTGGCACGTAAAAATATGAAGATGTGCCTAAACCCACCTACCACCCTATTAATCCACAGCTTGCGCATCCCGTCTCTCTGGCCGACGTAGTGCCCGCCCACCCGCCCGCTCGCTCGTTTCATCAGTTGGCTTAGGTGTACGGAGTTCATTCCCAGTCTAAGATCGGATCGGACAGAGGGTTGCGGCAGCAGGATCGACAGCACGCAGAGGGGGACTGATCTATCCCCGGCTTACGCATTTCACCGCTCTGGCGGGCTGAGCGCCCGCACGCTTGTTTCGTGGGTTGACTTAGGCACGGAGTTCATTCCCAGTCTAAGATCAGATCGGACCAAGGGTTGTGGCAGAACATGCTGGGCTCGGGCATGTGCTGGTGCCACATTTTTGTTCGTCGGGGCACCATCGCCGGAGAACTTGACCGACGGTAATAGGGTTTCGGCGATCGGGGGGGCCCGGGGGGGTGTGCACACATAATGTGCGATGGGTGCTGGTACTTGGCCCTCATATTGGCCCCCTATCCCTCATCAAATTGTGAGAACTCACACCCCCTTAAAGAGCATTTGAGATTTTACAGGTTTGCTGCCAGTAGCCATTAAAGTGTCTGAAATGGGGACACTTTTTTCAAATGGTCACAAAATCTTGTACACTTCGAGTTTTCAGCTGAACTTTTTGTGCTTGCCAAAAAAAATACAAGGATCTCGTCTACCAAGGTTGGGACCAAAACTCCTTCTGAAGAAATTTTAAAAAATCCCGAACCGTAAAAAGTTTCAAAAATCATGAAAAATAGAAAACGAGTCGTCTTGCCATGAAACTTAACGTGAAGGCTTAAGGGACCATTGTATGAATTTACAAGCCATAAAAATGGCATGGGCATGCAGAAATATGAAGATGTCCCTAAACCCACCTACCACCCTATTGATCCACGGCTTGCGCATCCCGTCTCTCTGGCCAGCGTAGTGCCAGCCCGCTCGTTTTGTCGGTTCGTTTAGGCATACCGAATTAATTCCCAGTCTAAGATCGGACCGGATCAAGGGTTAGGCAGCAGGATCAACAGCACACAACAGGGGACCCGATCTATCCCCGACTTGCGCATCCTACCCCTTTGGCCGACTGAGCGCCCTCACGCTCGATTTGTGGGTTCACTTAGGCATGCAGAGCTCACTCCCAACCTAAGCATACAGAGTTCATTCCCAGTCAAAGATTGGACCAGACCAAGGGTTGTGGCAGCACATGCTGGGCTCGGGCATGTGCTAGTGCCGCATTTTTCTTCACTGGGGCACCATCATCGGACCATCATCGGAGAACCTGACCGGCGGCATTGGGGTTCCGGTGATTGGGGGGCCGGGGGCGGCATGCGCACAAGATGTGTGATGAGGGCTGGTACTTGGCCCTTATATTGGCCCCCTATCCCTCATCCAACCTCAAAAACTCACACCCCCTTAAAGAACATTTGAGATTTTACAAGTTTGCTGCCAGTAGCCATTAAAGTGTCTGAAATGGGGACATTTTTTTCAAATGGTCACAAAATCTTGTACAATTCGAGTTTTTAGCTGAATTTTTTTGTGCATGCCAACAAAAATACAAGGATCACGTCTTCCAAGTTTGGGGCAAAAAATCCTTCTGAAAAATTTTTAAAAAATCTTGAACCGTAAAAAGTTTTAAAAATCATGAAAAATAGAAAACGAGTCGTCTTGCCATGAAACTTCACGTGAAGGCTTAAGGGACCATTGTATGAATTTGCAAGCCATAAAAATTGCATTGGGATGCAGAAATATGAAGATGTGCCTAAACCCACCTACCAACCTATCGATCCACGGCATGCGCATCCCGTCTCTCTGGCCGGCATAGTGCCCGCACGCTCGCCCGCCCACTCATTTTGTCGGTTGGCTTAGGCATACAGAGTTCATTCCCAGTCTAGGTTTGGATCAGATCGATGGTTACGGCAGTAGGATCGGCAGCACACAGAGGGGGACCCGACCGATCCCCGGCTTGCGCATCCCGCCCCTCTGGCCGGTTGAGCACCAGCACGCTTGTTTCATGGGTTGACTTAGGCATACGGAGTTCATTCCCAGTCTAAGCATACGGAGTTCATTCCCAGTCTAAAATCGGATTGAACCGAGGGTTGCAATAGCACATGCTAGGCTCGAGCATGTGCTGGTGCCACATTTTTCTTTGCCGGGGCACCATCGCCGAAGCATCGTCGGAGAACCTGACCGGCGGCATTGGGTTCCGACATCGAGGGGCTCGGGGGGTGTGTGCACATGATATGCGATGGGTACTGGCACTTGGTGCTTATATTGGCCCCCTATCCCTCATCAATCCTCGAGAACTCACACCCCCTTAAGGAGCATTTGAGATTTTACAAGTTTGCTACCAGTAGCCATTAAAGTGTCTGAAATGGGGACATTTTTTTCAAATCGTCACAAAATCTTGTACACTTCGAGTTTTTAGCTGAATTTTTTTGTGCATGCCAAAAAAAAATACAAGTATCACGTCTACCAAGTTTGGGGCCAAAACGCCTTCCGAAAAAATTTTGAAAAATCCCGAACAGTAAAAAGTTTCAAAAATCATGAAAAATAGAAAATTAGTCGTCTTGTAATGAAACTTCACGTGAAGGCTTAAGGGACCATTGTATGAATTTACAAGCCATAAAAATGGCATTGGCATAGAGAAATATGAAGATGTGCCTAAACCCACCTCCCACCCTATCGATCCACGGCTTGCGCATCTCGTCTCTCTGGCCGATGTAGCGCCCGCCCGCCTGTCTACCCGCTCGTTTCGTCAGTTGGCTTAGGCATACGGAGTTCATTCCCAGTCTAAGATCGGATCAGACCTGGGGTTGCAGTAGCAAGATTGGAAGCACGCAGTGGGGGACCCGACCGATCCCCGGCTTGCGCATCCCACCCCTCTGGCCGGTTGAGCGCCTGTACGCTTGTTTCATGGGTTGACTTAGGCATACGGAGTTCATTCCCAGTCTAAGCTTATATAGTTCATTCCTAGTCTAAGATCGGACCAGACCAAGGTTTGCGGCAGCACATGTTGGGCTTGGGCATGTGCTGGTGCCGCATTTTTCTTCACTGGGGCACCATCACCAGAGCATCATCAGAGAACCTGACCGACGACATTGGGGTTCCGGTGATCGGGGGGCCGGAGGGGTGTGCGCACATGATGTGTGATGGGTGGTGGTACTTGGCCCTTATATTGTCCCCTTATCCCTCATCAAACCTTGAGAACTCACACTCCCTTAAATAGCATTTGAGATTTTACAGGTTTTCTACTAGTAGCCATTAAAGTGTCTGAAATGGGGACACTTTTTTCAAATGGTCACAAAATATTGTACACTTTGAGTTTTTAGCTGAATTTTTTTATGCATGCCAACAAAAATATAAGGATCACGTCTACCAAGTTTGTTGTCAAAACTCCTTCCGAAAGAATTTTAAAAAATCCCGAACTAAAAAAAGTTTCAAAAATCATGAAAAATAGAAAACGAGTCGTCTTGCCATGAAACTTCACGTGAAGGCTTAAGGGACCATTCTATGAATTTACAAGCCATAGAAATGGCATTGGCACGCAAAAATATGAAGATGTACCTAAACCCACCTACCACCCTACCGATCCACGGCTTGCGCATCCCGTCTCTCTGGCTGACGTAGTGCCCGCCCGTCCGCCTGCACGCTCGTTTTGTCGGTTGGCTTAGGCATAAAGAGTTCATTCCTAGTCTAAGATCGTACCAGATCGAGGGTTGCGGTAGTAGGATCGGCAGCACGCAGAGGGAGACCCGACTGATCCCCGGCTTGCGCATCCCGCCCCTCTGGCTGGCTGAGCACCCGCACACTCGTTTCGTGGGTTGACTTAAGCATACGAAGTTCATTCCCAGTCTAAGCATACGTAGTTCATTCCCAGTCTAAGATCGGATCAGACCAAGGGTTGCGACAGCACATGCTGGGTCGGGCATGTGCTGGTGTCACATTTTTCTTCACCAGGGCACCATCACTGGAGAACCTGGCCGACGGCACTGGGCTTGCGGTAGCAAGATTGGTAGCACGTAGTGGGGGACCCGACCAATCCCCGGCTTGCGTATCCCACCCCTCTGGCCGGTTGAGCGCCCGCACGCTCGTTTCTTGGGTTGACTTAGGCATACGGACTTCATTCCCAGTCTAAGCTTATATAGTTCATTCCCAGTCTAAGATCGGACCAGATGAAGGTTTGCGGTAGCACATACTGGGCTTGGGCATGTGCTGGTGCCGTATTTTTTTTCACCGGGGCACCATCACCAGAGCATCGCCAGAGAACCTGACCGGCGACATTGGGGTTTCGACGATCGGGGGGGCCGAGGGGGGTGTGCGTACATGATGTGCGATGGGTGTTGGTACTTGGCCCTTATGTTGGCCCCCTATCCCTCATCAAACCTCGAGAACTCAGAGCCCCTTAAAGAGCATTTGAGATTTTACAGGTTTGCTGCCAGTAGCCATTAAAGTGTCTGAAATGGGGACACTTTTTTCAAATGTTCACAAAATCTTGTACACTTCGAGTTTTTAGTTGAATTGTTTTGTGCATGTCAACAAAAATACAAGGATCACATCTTCCAAGTTTGAGGCCAAAACTCATTCCGAAAAAATTTTAAAAAATCTCGAACCGGAAAAAGTTTTGTAAATCATGAAAAATAGAAAACGAGTCGTCTTGCCATGAAACTTCGCGTGAAGGCTTAAGGGACCATTGTATGAATTTACAAGCCGTAAAAGTGGCATTGGCATCCAGAAATATGAAGATGTACCTAAACCCACCTACCACCCTATCGATCCACGGCTTGCACATCCCGTCTCTCTGGCTGGCGTTGTGCCCGCCTGCCCGCCCGCCTGTTCGTTTCATCGGTTGGCTTAGGCATATGGAGTTCATTCCCAGTCTAAGATCGGATCAGACTGAGGGTTACGATAGTAGGATCGATAGCACACAGAGGGGGACCCGGCCGATCCTTCGCTTGCGCATCCCGCCCCTCTGGCCGACTGAGTGCCCACATGCTCGTTTCGTGGGTTGACTTAGGCATACGGAGTTCATTGCCAGTCTAAGCATATGGAGTTCATCCACAGTTTAAGATTGGACTGGATCGAGGGTTGCGGCAGCACATGCTGGGCTAGGGCATGTGCCGGTGCCGCATTTTTCTTTGCCGAGGCACCATCGCCAGAGCATCACCGGAGTATCGTTGGAGAACCTGACCGGCGGCATTGGGGTTCTGACGATCGGAGGGGCCGAGGGGTGTGCGCACATGATGTGTGATGGGTGATGGTACTTGGCCCTTATATTGGCCCCTTATCCCTCATCAAACCTCGAGAACTCACACCCACTTAAAGAGCATTTGAGATTTTATAGGTTTGCTGCTAGTAGCCATTAAAGTGTCTGAAATGGGGACACTTTTTTCACATGGTCACGAAATCTTGTACACTTCGAGTTTTTAGCTGAATTTTTTATGCATGCAAACAAAAATACAAGGATCACGTCTACCAAGTATGGGAAGAAAACTCCTTCCGAAAAAATTTTAAAAATTCTCGAACCGCAAAAAGTTTCAAAAATCATGAAAAATAGAAAACGAGTCGTCTTGCCATGAAACTTCACATGAAGGCTTAAGGGACCATTGTATGAATTTACAAGCCATAAAAATGGCATTGGCAAGCAGAAATATGAAGATGTGCCTAAACCCACCTACCACCCTATAGATCTACGACTTGCGCAACCCGTCTCTCTGGCTGGCGTAGTGCCCGCCCGTCCGTCCCCCCTCTCGTTTCGTCGGTTGGCTTAGGCATACGAAGTTCATTCCTAGTTTAAGATCGGATCGGATTGAGGGTTACAGCAGCAGGATCGACAGCACGTAGAGGGGGACTCGATCGATCCCCGGCTTGCGCATCCCGCCCCTCTGGCCTACTGAGCGCCCGTACGCTCGTTTTGTGGGTTGACTTAGGCATACGGAGTTCATTCCCAGTCTAAGCATACAAATTTTATTCCCAGTCTAAGATCAGACCGGACCGAGGGTTGCGGTAGCACAGGCTGGGCTCGAGCATGTGCTGGTGCCGTATTTTTCTTCATCGGGGCACCATCGCCGGAGCATCGCTGGAGAACCTGACCGGCGGCATTGGGGTTTCGACGATCGGGGGGCCGTGGGTGTGTGTGCACATGATGTGCGATGGGTGCTGGTACTTGGCCCTTATATTGGCACCCTATCCCTCATCAAACCTCGAGAACTCACACCCCCTTAAAGAGCATTTGAGATTTTACAGGTTTGCTGCCAGTAGCTATTAAAGTGTCTGAAATGGGGACACTTTTTTCAAATGGTCACAAAAGCTTGTACACTTCGAGTTTTCAGTCGAATTTATTTGTGCATGCCAACAAAAATACAAGGATCATGTCTACCACGTTTGGGGCCAAAACTCCTTCTGAAAAAATTTTAAAAAATCCCGAACCATAAAAAGTTTCGAAAATCATGAAAAATAGAAAACGAGTCGTCTTGCCATGAAACTTCACGTGAAGGCTTAAGGGACCGTTGTATGAATTTGTAAGAAATAAAAATGGCGTTGGCATGCAGAAATATGAAGATATGCCTAAACCCACCTACCACCCTATCAATGCACGGCTTGCGCATCCCGTCTCTCTGGCAGGCATAAAGGCCGCCTGCCCGCCCGCTCGTTTTGTCGGTTGGCTTAGGCATACAGAGTTCATTACCAGTCTAAGATTGAACCAGACCGAGGGTTACGGTAGCAGGATTGGCAGCACCCAGAGGGGGACCCGACCGATCCCCGACTTCTGCATCTCACCCCTCTGGCCGGCTGAGCGCCCGCACGCTCGTTTTGTGGGTTGACTTAGGCATACATAGTTCATTCCCAATCTAAAATCAGACCAGACCGAGGGTTGCGGCAGCACATGCTGGGCTCGAGCATGTGCTGGTGCAGCATTTTTCTTCACCGGGGCACCATCGCCGGAGCATCATCGGAGATCCTGACCAACGGCATTGGGGTTCCGACGATCGGCGAGGCCGGGGCGTGTGCGCACATGATGTGAGATGGGTGCTGGTACTTAGCCCTTATATTAGCCCCCTATCCCTCATCAAACCTTGAGAACTCACACCCCCTTAAAGAGCATTTGAGATTTTATAGGTTTGCTGCCAGTAGCCATTAAAGTGTCTGAAATGGGGACACTTTTTTCAAATGGTCACAAAATCTTGTACACTTTGAGTTTTTAGCTGAATTTATTTGTGCATGCCAACAAAAATACAAGGATCACGTCTACCAAGTTTGGGGCCAAAACTCTTTCCAAAAAAATTTTAAAAAATCTCGAACCGTAAAAAGTTTTGAAAATCGTGAAAAATAGAAACCAAGTCGTCTTGCCATGAAACTTCACGTGAAGGCTTAAGGGACCATTGTATGAATTTACAAGCCATAAAAATTGCATTGGCATGCAAAAATATGAAGTTTTGCCTAAACCCACCTACCACACCATCGATCCATAGCTTGTGCACCATCAAACCTCGAGAACTCACACCCCCTTAAAGAACATTTGAGATTTTACAGGTTTGCTGCCAGTAGCCATTAAAGTGTCTGAAATGGGGATATTTTTTTCAAATGGTCACAAAATCTTGTACAATTCGAGTTTTTAGCTGAATTTTTTTGTGCATGCCAACAAAAATACAAGGATCACGTCTACCAAGTTTGGGCCAAAAATCCTTCTGAGAAAATTTTAAAAAATCCCGATCCGTAAAAAGTTTCAAAAATTGTGAAAAATAGAAAACGAGTCGTCTTGCCTTGAAACTTCATGTGAAGGCTTAAAGGACCATTGTAAGAATTTAAAAGCCATAAAAATGGCATTGGCACGCAGAAAAATGAAGATGTGCCTAAACCCACCTACCACCCTAAGCATACAGAGTTCATTCCCAGTCTAAGATCGGATCGGACCGAGGGTTGCAACAGCACATGCTGGGCTCGGGCATATGCTGGTGCCGCATTTTTCTTCACCGGGGCACCATCGCCGGAGCGTCGCCGGAGAACCTGACAGGCGGCATTGGGGTTCCGACGATCGGGGGCCGTGGGGTGTGCACACATGATGTGCGATGGGTGCTGGTACTTGGCCCTTATATTGGCCCCCTATCCTTCATCAAACCTCGAGAACTCACACCCCTTTAAAGAGCATTTGAGATTTTATAGGTTTGCTGCCAGTAGCCATTAAAGTGTCTGAAATCGGGACACCTTTTTGAAATGGTCACAAAATCTTGTACACTTCGAGTTTTTAGCTAAATTTTTTTGTGCATGCCAACAAATATAAAAGGATCACATCTACCAGGTTTGGGGCCAAAACTCCTTCCTAAAAATTTTTAAAAAATCATGAACCGTAAAAAGTTTTGAAAATTGTGAAAAATAGAAAATGAGTCATCTTGCCATGAAACTTCACGTGAAGGCTTAAGGGACCATCTTATGAATTTACAAGCGATAGAAATAGCATTGGCATGCAGAAATATGAAGATATGCCTAAACCCACCTACCACCCTATCGATCCACGGCTTGTGCATCCCGTCTCTCTGGCCGACGTAGTGCCCGCCCACCCACCTGCACTTTCATCGGTTGGCTTAGGCATACGGAGTTCATTCCCAGTCTAAGATCGGACCGGACCGAGGGTTGAGACAGTAGGATTGGCAGCACGCAGAGGGGGACCCGATCGATCCCCGACTTGCGCATCCCGCCCCTCTGGCCGGTTGAGCGCCCGCTCGCTCGTTCCGTAAGTTGACTTAGTCATACGGAATTCATTCCCAATCTAAGCATACGGAGTTCATTCCCAGTATAAGATCGAACCGAACCGAGGGTTGCCGCATGTGCTGGTACCAGCACATGCTGGGCTCAGGCATGTGCTGGTGCCGCATTTTTCTTCGTCGGGGCACCATCACCAGAGAACCTGACCAGCGGCATTGGGGTTCCGGCGATCGAGGGGGTGTACACGCGTGATGTGCGATGCGTGCTGGCACTTGGCCCTTATATTGGTCCCCAATCCTTCATGAAACCTCGAGAACTCACACTTCTTAAAGAGCATTTGAGATTTTACAGGTTTGCTGCCAGTAGCCATTAAAGTGTCTGAAATGGGGACACTTTTTTCAAATGGTCACAAAATCTTGTACACTTTGAGTTTTTAGCTGAATTTTTTTGTGCATGCCAACAAAAATACAAGGATCACTTGTACCAAGTTTGGGGCCAAAAATCCATCTGAAAAAATTTTAAAAAATCCCAAACCGAAAAAAGTTTCAAAAATCGTGAAAAATAGAAAACGAGTCATCTTGTTATGAAACTTCACGTGAAGGCTTAAGGGACCATTGTATGAATTTACAAGCCATAAAAATGGCATTGGCAGGCAGAAATATGAAGATGTGCCTAAACCCACCTACCACCCTATCGATCCATGGCTTACGCATCCTGTCTCTCTGGCCGACGCAGTGCCCGCCCGCCCGCTCGTTTCGTTGGTTAGCTTAGGCATACGGAGTTCATTCCCAGTCTAAGATCAGATCTGACTGAGGGTTACGGTAGCAGGATCAGCAGTACGCAGAGAGGGACTCGGTCGATCCCCAGCTTGCACATCCTACCCCTTTGGTCGGTTGAGCGCCGCACGCTCGTTGCGTGGGTTGACTTAAGCATACGAAGTTCATTCCCAGTCTAAGCATACAGAGTTCATTCCTAGTCTAAGATTGGACCGGACTGAGCGTTGTGGTAGCACATGCTGGGCTCGGGGATGTGCTGGTGCCGCATTTTTCTTTGCTGGGGCACCATCATCGGAGCATCGTCGGAGAACCTGACCGGTGGCATTGGGGTTCCGGCAATCGGGGGGCCGGGGGGGTGTGCGCACATGATGTGCGATGGGTGCCGGTACTTGGCCCTTATATTGGCCCGCTATCCCTCATCAAACCTCGAGAACTCACACCCCCTTAAAGAGCATTGGAGATTTTACAGGTTTGTTGCCAGTAGCCATTAAAGTGTCTGAAATGGGGACACTTTTTTCAAATGGCCACAAAATCTTGTACACTTCGAGTTTTTAGCTGAATTTTTTTGTGCATACCAACTAAAATACAAGGATCATGTGTAAAAAGTTTGGGGCTAAAACTCCATTCAAAAAAATTTTAAAAAATCTGAACCGCAAAAAGTTTCAAAAATCATGAAAAATAGAAAATGAGTCGTCTTGCCATGAAACTTCACGTGAAGGCTTAAGGGACCATTGTATGAATTTACAAGCCATAAAAATGGCATTGGCACATAGAAATATTAAGATGTGCCTAAACCCACCTACCACCCTATCGATCCATGGCTTGCGCATCCCGTCTCTCTGGCCGATGCAGTGCCCGCCCGCCCGCCCGCGCGTTTCGTCGGTTGGCTTAGTTATACGAAGTTCATTCCCAGTTTAAGATCAGATCAGACTGAGGGTTGCAGCAGCAAGATCGGTAGCACACAGAGGGGGACCCGACCGATCCCCGTCTTGCGCATCCCACCCCTCTGGCAGGCTGAGCACCCGCACGCTCATTTCGTGGGTTGACTTAGGCATGATGTGTGATGGGTGCTAGTACTTGGCCCTTATATTGGCCCCCTATCCCTCATCAAACCTTGAAAACTCACACCCCCTTACAGAGCATTTGAGATTTTACAGGTTTGCAGCCAGTAGCCATTAAAGTGTCTGAAATGGGGATAGTTTTTTCAAATGGTCACAAAATCCTGTACACTTTGATTTTTAGCTGAATTTTTTTGTGCATGCTAACAAAAATACAAGGATCACGTGTACCAAGTTTGGAGCCAAAACTCCTTTCAAAAAAATTTTAAAAAATCTCGAACCACAAAAAGTTTCAAAAATCATAAAAAAAAAAAAACAAGTCGTCTTGCCATGAAACATCACGTCAAGGCTGAAGGGGCCATTGTATGAATTTACAAGCCATAAAACTGGCATTGGCACATAGAAATATGAAGATATGCCTAAACGCACCTACCACCCTATCAATCCACGGCTTACGCATCCCGTCTCTCTAGCCGGCGTAGTGCCCGCCCACCCACCCGCTCGTTTCGTCAGTTGGCTTAGGCATACGAAGTTCATTCCTAATCTAAGATCAAATCAGACCAAGGGTTATGGCAGTAGGATCAGCAGCACGTAGAGGGGGACCCGGCCGATCCCCAACTTACGCATCCCGCCCCTCTGGCCGGTTGAGCGCCCACACGCTCGTTTCGTGGGTTGACTTAGGCATACGGAGTTCATTCCCAGTCTAAGCATACGGAGTTCATTCCCAGTCTAAGATCGGACCGGACCGAGGGTTGCGACAGCACATGCTAGGCTCGGGCATGTGCTGGTGCCGCATTTTTCTTCACCAAGGCACCATCATTGGAGCGTTGCCAGAGAACCTGACCGACGGATTGGGGTTCCGACGATCGTGGGGTCGGGGGGTGTGCGCACATGATGTGCGATGGGTGCTGGTACTTGGCCCTTATATTGGCCCCATATCCCTCATCAAACCTCGAGAACTCACGGCCCCTTAAAGAGCATTTGAGATTTTACAGGTTTGCAGCCAGTAGCCATTAAAGTGTTTGAAATAGGGTCAATTTTTTTAAATGGTCATAAAATCTTGTACACTTCGAGTTTTTAGCTGAATTTTTTTGTGCATGCCAACAAAAATACAAGGATCAAGTGTACCAAGTTTGGGGCCAAAACTCCTTCCGAAAAAATTTTACAAAATCTCTAACCGCAAAAAGTTTCAAAAATCATGAAAAATAGAAAACGAGTCATCTTGCCATGAAACTTAACGTGAAGGCTTAAGGGACCATTGTATGAATTTAAAAGCCATAAAAATGGCATTGGCACACAGAAATATGAAAATGTGCCTAAACCCACCAACCACCCTATCGATCCACGGCTTGCGCATCCCTCTCTCTGGCCGGAGTAATGCCCGCCCGCCCGCTCGTTTTGTCGGTTGGCTTAGGCATACGTAGTTCATTCCTAGTCTAAAATCAGATCAGACCGAGGGTTGTGGCAGCAGGATCGGCACCACGCAGAGGGGGACCCAGTCGATCCCCGACTTACACATCCCGTCTCTCTGGCCGGTTGAGCGCCCGTACGCTCGTTTTGCGGGTTGACTTAGGCATACAGAGTTCATTCCCAATCTAAGCATACGGAGTTCATTCCCAGTCTAAGATCGGATCGGACCGAGGGTTGCGGCATCACATGCTGGGCTCGAGCATGTGCTGGTGCCACATTTTTCTTCGTCAGGGCACCATTACCGGAGTATCGTCGGAGAACCTAACCGACGGCATTGGGGTTCCGGCGATTGGGGGGGCTAGGGGGTGTGCGCACATGATATACGATGGGTGCTGGTACTTGGCCCTTATATTGGCCCCCTATCCCTCATCAAACCTCGAGAACTCACACCACCTTAAAGAGCATTTGAGATTTTACAGGTTTGCTGCCAGTAGCAATTAAAGTGTCTGAAATGGGGACACTTTTTTCAAATGGTCACAAAATCTTGTACGCTTCAAATTTTTAGTTGAAGTTTTTTGTGCTTGCCAACAAAAATACAAGGATCACATATACCAAGTTTGGGGCAAAACTCCTTCCGAAAAAATTTTAAAAAATCTCGAACCGTAAAAAGTTTCAAAAATCGTGAAAAATACAAAATGGGTCGTCTTGCCATGAAACTTCATGTGACGGCTTAAGGGACCGTTGTATGAATTTACAAGCCATAAAAATGGCATTGCCACGCAGAAATATGAAGATGTGCCTAAACCCACCTACCACCCTATCGATCCACGGCTTGCGCATCCCATCTCTCTGGCCGACGTAGTGCCCGTACGCCCGTCCGCCCATTCGTTTCATCAGTTGGCTTAGGCATACAAGTTCATTCCCAGTCTAAGGTCCGACCAGATCGAGGGTTGCGGCAGTAGGATCGACAGCACGCAGAGGGGGACCCGATCGATCCTCGGCTTTCGCATCCCGCCCCTCTGGCCGGCTAAATGCCCGCACGATTATTTCATGGTTTGACTTAGGCATACGGAGTTCATTCCCTGTCTAAGCATATGGAGTTTATTCCCAGTATAAGATCAGACCGGATTGAGGGTTACGGTAGCACATGCTGGGCTCGAGCATGTGCTGCTGTCGCATTTTTGTTTGTCGGGGCACCATCGCCGGAGAACTTGACTGACGACATTGGGGTTCCGACGATCGGGGGGGCTAGGGGGGGTGTGCGCACATAATGTGCGATGGGTGCTGGTTTTTGGCCCTCATATTGGACCCCTATCCCTCATCAAACTGTGAGAACTCACACCCTCTTAAAAAGCATTTGAGATTTTACAGGTTTGCTGCCAGTAGCCATTAAAGTGTCTGAAATGGGGGCACTTTTTTCAAATGGTCACAAAATCTTGTACACTTCGAGTTTTTAGCTGAATTGTTTTGTGCATGCCAAAAAAAATACAAGGATATCGTCTCCCAAGTTTGGGGCCAAAACTCCTTCCGAAGAAATTTTAAAAAATCCCGAACCGTAAAAAGTTTCAAAAATCGTGAAAAATAGAAAACGAGTCGTCTTGCCATGAAACTTCATGTGAAGGCTTAGGGGACCATTGTATGAATTTACAAGCCATAAAAATGGCATGGGCATGAAGAAATATGAAGATGTGCCTAAACCCACCTACCACCCTATCGATCCACGACTTGCGCATCCCGTCTTTCTGGCCGGCATAGTGCCAGCCCGCTCATTTCATCGGTTGGCTTAGGCATACGAAATTCATTCCCAGTCTAAGATCGAACCGGATTGAGGGTTACGATAGCATGATCGAAAGCATGCAGCGGGGGACCCGGTCGATCCCCAGCTTGCACATCCCGCCCCTCTGGCCGATTGAGCGCCCGCACGCTCGTTTCGTGGGTCGACTTAGGCATACGGAGTTCATTCCCAGTGTAAGCATACGGATTTCATTCCCAGTCTAAGATTGGACCGAACATAGGGTTGCGACAACACATGCTGGGCTCGGGCATGTGCTGGTGCCGCATTTTTCTTCATCGGGGCACCATCGCCGAAGCATCGCCGGAGAACCTGACCGACGGGATTTGGGTTCCGACGATCGGGGGGGCCAGGAGGGGGTGTGCGCACATGATGTGCGATGGGTTTTGGTACTTGGCCCTTATATTAGCCCCCTATCCCTCATCAAACCTCAAGAACTCACAACCCCTTAAAGAGCATTTGAGATTTTACAGGTTTGCTGCCAGTAGCCATTAAAGTGTCTGGAATGGGGACACTTTTTTCAAATGGTCACAAAATCTTGTACACTTCGAGTTTTTAGCTGAATTTTTTTGTGCATGCCAAAAAAAATACAAGGATCACGTCTACCAAGTTTGGGGCCAAAAATCCCTCCGAAAAAATTTAAAAAAATCCTGAACCGCAAAAAGTTTCAAAAATCATGAAAAATGGAAAACGAGTCGTCTTGCCATGAAACTTCACGTGAAGGCTTAAGGGACCATTGTATGAATTTACAAGCCATAAAAATGGCATCGGAAAATAGAAATATGAAGATGTGCCTAAACCCACCTACCAGCCTATCGATCCACGGCTTGCGCATCCCGTCTCTCTGGCCGGCGTAGTGCCCGCCTGTCCGCTCATTTCGTCGATTGGCTTAGGCATATAGAGTTCATTCCCAGTCTAGGATCAGACTGGATTGAGGGTTACGGTAGTAGGATCGACAGCACGCAGAGAGGGACTCGACCGTTCCCCGGTATGCACATCCTGCCCCTCTGGCCGGTTGAGCGCCCGCACGCTCATTTCCTGGGTTGACTTAGGCAGACGGAGTTCATTCCCAGTGTAAGATCAGACCAGACCAACGATTGTGGTAGCACATGCTGGGCTCGGGCATGTGCTGGTGCCACATTTTTCTTCGTCGGGACACCATCGTCGGAGAACTTGACCGGCAGCATTTGGGTTCCGTCGGTAGGGGGGCTGGGGGGTGTGCACACCTGATGTGCGATGGCTGCTGGCACTTGGCCCTTATATTGGCCCCCTATCCCTAATCAAATCTCAAGAACTCACACCCCTTTAAAGAGCATTTGAAATTTTACAGGTTTGCTGCCAGTAGCCATTAAAATGTTTGAAATGTGGACACTTTTTTCAAATGGTCACAAAATCTTGTACACTTCAAGTTTTTAGCTGAATTTTTTTTTGCATGCCAACAAAAGTACAAGGATCACGTCTGCCAAGTTTGGGTACAAAACTCCTTTCGAATTAATTTTAAAAAATCCCGAACCCCAAAAAAGTTTCAAAAATCGTGAAAAATAGAAAACGAGTCGTCTTGCCATGAAACTTCACGTGAAGTCTTAAGGGACCATTGTATGAATTTACAAGCCATAAAAATGGCATTGGCATGCAGAAATATGAAGATATGCCTAAACCCACCAACCACCCTATTGATCCACGGCTTGCGCATCCCGTCTCTCTGACCGGTGCAGTGCCCGCCAGCCTGCCTGCCTGCTCGTTTCGTTGGTTGGCTTAGGCATACGGAGTTCATTCCCAGTCTAAGATCAGACCAGATTGAGGGTTACGGTAGCAGGATCGGCAGCACGTAGAGTGGGACCCGACCAATCGTCGGCTTGTGCATCCCGTCCCTCTGGCCGGCTAAGCGCCTGCACGCTCGTTTTGTGGGTTGACTTAGGCATACGAAGTTCATTCGCAGTCTAAGCATACGGAGTTCATTCCCAGCCTAAGATCGGACCGGACCGAGGGTTGCGGCAGCACATTCTGGGCTTAGGAATGTGCTGGTGCCGCATTTTTCTTCGTGGGGGCACCATCGCCGGAGCATCGCCGGAGCATCGCCGGAGAACCTGACCGGCCGCATTGGGGTTCCGACGATCGGGTGGGTCTCCACACAAGATGTGCGATGGGTGCTGGTACTTGGCCCTTATATTGGCCCCCTATCCCTCATCAAACCTCAAGAACTCACCCCCCTTAAAGAGCATTTGAGATTTTACAGGTTTGCTGCCAGTAGCCATTAAAGTGTCTGAAATGGGGACACTTTTTTCAAATGGTCACAAAATCTTGTACACTTCGAGTTTTTAGCTGAATTTTTTTGTGCATGCCAGTAAAAATACAAGGATCACATCTACCAAGTTTGGGACCAAAACTCCCCCCGAAAAAATTATAAAAAATCCCGAACCACAAAAAGTTTCAAAAATCGTGAAAAATAGAAAACGAGTCGTCTTGCCATGAAACTTCACATGAAGGCTTAAGGCACCATTGTATGAATTTACAAGCCATAAAAATGGCATTGGCACGTAGAAATTTGAAGATGTGCCTAAACTCACCTACCACCCAATTGATCCACGACTTGCGCATCCTGTCTCTCTGGCCAGCGTAGTGCCCGCCCGCCCGCTCGTTTTGTCGGTTGGCTTAGGCATACAGAGTTCATTCCCAGTCTAAGATCAGACCGGACTGAGGGTTGCGGCAATAGGATCGACAGCACATAGAGGTGGACCTGGCCGATCCCCGGCTTACGCATCCCGCCCCTCTGGCCGGTTGAGCGCCCGCACGCTCATTTCATGGGTTGACTTAGTCAAACGGAGTTCATTCCCTGTCTAAGCATACGGAGTTCATTCCTAGTCTAAGATCGGACTGGACCAACAGTTGCGGTAGCACATGCTGGGCTCGGGCATGTGCTGGTGCCACATTTTTCCTCGTCGGGGCACCATCACCGGAGAACCTGACCGGTGGCATTGGGGTTCCGTCGGTTGGGGGGTCGGGGGGTGTGCACACATGATGTGCGATGGGTGCTGGTACTTGGCCCTTATATTATTGGCCCCCTATCCCTTATCAAACCTCGAGAACTCACACCGCCTTAAAGAGCATTTGAGATTTTACAGGTTTGCTGCCAGTAGCCATTAAAATGTCTGAAATGTGGACACTTTTTTCAAATGGTCACAAAATCTTGTACACTTCGAGTTTTTAGCTGAAGTGTTTTATGCACGCCAAAAAAAATACAAGTATCACATCTACCAACTTTGGGCACAAAAATCCTTCCGAAAAATTTTTAAAAAATCTCGAACCGTAAAAAGTTTCAAAAATCGTGAAAAATAGAAAACGAGTCGTCTTGCCATGAAACTTCACGTGAAGGCTTAAGGGACCATTGTATGAATTTACAAGCTGTAAAAATGGCATTGGCACATAGAAATATGAAGATGTGCCTAAACCCACCTACCACCCTATTGATCCACGGCTTGCGCATCCCGTCTCTCTAGCCATCGTAGTGACCGCCCGCCCGCCCGCCCACCCGCCCACTCGTTTTGTCGGTTGGCTTAGGCATATGGAGTTCATTCCTTGTCTAAGATTGGACCAGAGCGAGGGTTACGGTAGCAAGATCGACAGCACGCAGAGGGGGACCCGATCGATCCCCGTCTTGCGCATCCCACCCCTCTGGTCGACTGAGTCCCCGCACGCTCATTTTGTGGGTTGACTTAGGCATACGGAGTTCATTCCCAGTCTAAGCATACGGAGTTTATTCCCAGTCTAAGATCGGATTGGACCAAGGGTTGTGGCTGCACATGCTGGGCTCGGGCATGTGCTGGTGCCACATTTTTCTTTGCCAGGGCACCATCGCCGAAGCATTGCCGGAGAACCTAACCGACGGCATTGGGGTTCCGACGATCGGGGGGCGGAGGGGGGTGTGCTCACATGATGTGCGATGGGTGCTGGTACTTGGCCCTTATATTGGCCCCCTATCCCTCATCAAACCTCGAGAACTCACACCCCTTTAAAGAGCATTTGAGATTTTACAGGTTTGCTGCCAGTAGCCATTAAAGTGTCTGAAATGGGGACACTTTTTTCAAATTGTCACAAAATCTTGTACACTTTGAGTTTTTAGCTGAATTTTTTTTTTGCATGCCGACAAATATAAAAGGATCACGTCTACCAAGTTTGGGGCCAAAACACCTTCCGAAAAAATTTTAAAAAATCTCGAACCGTAAAAACTTTCAAAAATCATGAAAAATAGAAAACAAGTCGTCTTGCCATGAAACTTCACGTGAAGGCTTAAAGGACCATTGTATTAATTTACAAGCCATAAAAATGGCATTGGCATGCAGAAATATGAAGATGTGCCTAAACCCACCTACCACTCTATCGATCCACGGCTTACGCATCCCGTCTCTCTGGCTGGCCGCCCGCCCGCTCGCTCATTTCGTCGGTTGGCTTACACATATGGAGTTTATTCCCAGTCTAAGATTAGACCAGATTGACAGTTACGGTAGTAGGAACGGTAGCATGCAGAGGGGGACCCGATTGAGCGCCCGCACGCTCGTTTCGTGTGTTGACTTAGGCATACGGAGTTCATTCCCAGTCTAACATCGGACCGGATCAAGGGTTGTGGCAGTAGATGCTGGCCTCGGGCATGTGCTGGTGCCATATTTTTCTTCACCGGGGCACCATCGCTGGAGCACCATCGCCAGAGCATCGCCAAAGAACCTGACCGGCGATGTTGTAGTTCTGACGATCGGGGGGGCCGGGGGGTGTGCGCACATGATGTGCGATGGGTGCTGGTACTTGGCCCTTATATTGGCCTCCTATCTCTCATCAAACCTCCAGAACTCACACCCCCTTAAAGAGCAATCGAGATTTTACAGGTTTGCTGCCAGTAGCCATTAAAGTGTCTGAAATGGGGACACTTTTTTCAAATGGTCACAAAATCTTGTACACTTCACATGAAGGCTTAAAGGGACCATTGTACGAATTTACAAGCCATAAAAATGGCATTGGCATGCAGAAATATGAAGATGCGCCTAAACTCACCTACCACCCTATCGATACACGGCTTGCGCATCCCGTCTCTCTTGCCGGCGTAGTGCCCGCCCTCCCGTCCGCTCGTTTCGTCGGTTGGCTTAGGCGTACGGAGTTCATTCCCAATCTAAAATCAAATCGGACTGAGGGTTGCAACAGCAGGATCGGCAGCATGTAGAGGGGGACACGACCGATCCTCAGCTTGCGCATCCCGCCCCTTTGGCCGGCTGAGCGCCCGCACGCTCGTTTCGTGGGTTGACATAGGCATATGGGGTTCATTCCAAGTCTAAGCATACGGGGTTTATTCCCAGTCTAAGATCGGACCAGACTGAGGGTTGCGACAGCACATGCTGGGCTCGGGCATGTGCTGGTGCCGTATTTTTCTTCACCAGGGCACCATCACCGGGGAACCTGACTGGCGGCATTAGGGTTCCGGCGATCGGGGGGGCTGGGGGGGTGTGTGCACATGATGTGCGATGGGTGCTGGTACTTGAACCTTATATTGACCCCCTATCCCTCATCAAACCTCTAGAACTCACACCCCCTTAAAGAGCATTTGAGATTTTATAGGTTTGCTGCCAGTAGCCATTAAAGTGTTTGAAATGGGGACACTTTTTTCAAATGGTCACAAAATCTTGTATAGTTCTAGTTTTTAGCTGAATTTTTTTGTGCATGCCAACAAAAATACAGGGATCATGTCTACCAAGTTTGGGTCCAAAACTGCTTCTGAAAAAATTTTAAAAAATCCTGAACCACAAAAAGTTTCAAAAATCGTGAAAAATAAAAAACGAGTCGTCTTGCAATGAAACTTCACGTGAAGGCTTAAGGGACCATTCTATGAATTTACAAGCCATAAAAATGGCATTGGCAAGCAGAAATATGAATACGTGCCTAAACCCACCTACCACCTTATCGATCCACGGCTTGCGCATATCGTCTCTCTGGCCGGCGTAGTGCTCGCCCGCTCGTTTCGTCGGTTGGCTTAGGCATACGGAGTTCATTCCCAGTCTAAGATTAGACCAGACCAAGGGTTGTAGCAGCAGGATAGGCAGCACGTAGAGGGGCACCCGATCGATCCTCGGCTTACGCATCTTGCCTCTCTGGCCGACCGAGTGATGGCACGCTCGCTTTGTGCGTTCACTTAGGCATACGGAGTTCATTCCCAGTCTAAGCATAGAAAGTTCATTCCCAGTCTAAGATCGGATCGGACTGAGGGTTGCAGTAACACATGCTGGGCTCGGGCATGTGTTGGTGCTGCATTTTTCTTCGTCAGGGCACATCGCCAGGACATCGCCGAAGAACCTGACCGGTGGCATTGGGGTTCAGGCGATCGGGGGGAACGGGGGGGGTGTGCACACATGATGTGTGATGGGTGCTGGTACATGGCCCTTATATTGGCCCCCTATCCCTCATCAAACCTGGAGAACTCACACCCCCTTAAAGAGTATTTGAGATTTTACAGGTTTGCTGCCACTAGCCATTAAAGTGATTGAAATGGGGACACTTTTTTCAAATGGTCACAAAATCTTGTACACTTTGAGTTTTTAGCTGAATTTTTTTGCACAAGCCAAAAAGAATACAAGGATCACGTCTACCAAGTTTAGGGCCAAAACTCCTTTCGTAAAAATTTTAAAAAATCTCGAACCGCAAAAAGTTTTGAAAATCGTGAAAAATAGAAAACGAGTGGTTTTGCCATGAAACTTCACGTGAAGGCTTAAGGGACCATTGTATGAATTTACAAGCCATAAAAATGGCATTGGCAAGCAGAAATATGAAGATGTACCTAAACCCATCTACCACCCTATCAATTCACGGTTTACGCATCCCGTCTCTCTGGCAGGCGTAGTGCCCGCCCGCCCGCCCATTCGCTCGTTTCGTCGGTTGGCTTAGGCA
Source organism: Durio zibethinus (assembly GCF_047325235.1). Classification (NCBI taxonomy): domain Eukaryota; kingdom Viridiplantae; phylum Streptophyta; class Magnoliopsida; order Malvales; family Malvaceae; genus Durio; species Durio zibethinus. Next base: position 16,772,025 of record NC_143163.1, read on the forward strand.
TACGAAGTTCCTTCCCAGTCTAAGATCGAACCGGACCGAGGGTTACGGCAGTAGGATCAGCAGCATGTAGAGGGGGACCCGGCCGATCCTCGGCTTGCGCAACCCGCCCTTCTGGTCGGCTGAACGCCCGTACGCTTGTTTCATGGGTTGACTTAGGCATATGAAGTTCATTCCCAGTCAAAGCATACGAAGTTCATTCCTAGTCTAAGATCGGATCGGACCGAGGGTTGCGACAGCACATGTTGGGCTCGCGTATGTGCTGGTGTCACATTTTTCTTCGTCGAGGCACCGTCACCAGAGTATCGTCGGAGAACCTGACCGGCGGCATTAGGGTTCCGGCGATCGGGGGGGCTAGGGGGTGTACGCACATGATGTGCGATGGGTGCTGGTAGTTGGCCCTTATATTGGCCCCTTATCCCTCATCCACCCTCAAGAACTCATGCCCCCTTAAAGAGCATTTGAGATTTTACAGGTTTGCTACCAGTAGCTGTTAAAGTGTCTGAAATGGGGACAATTTTTTAAAATGGTCACAAAATCTTGTACACTTCGAGTTTTTAGCTCAACTTTTTTGTGCATGCCAAAAAAAATACAAGGATCACGTCTACCAAGTTTGGGGCCAAAACTCCTTTCGAAAAAATTTTAAAAAATCTTGAACCGTAAAATTTTAAAAAATCATGAAAAATAGAAAACGAGCCGTCTTGCCATGAAACTTCACGTGAAGGCTTAAGGGACCATTGTATGAATTAACAGGCCATAAAAATGGCATTGGCATGTAGAAATATGAAGATGTGCATAAACCCACCTACCACCCTATCGATCCACGGCTTGCACATCCCGTCTCTCTGGCTGGCGTCGTGCCCGCCCGCCCGCCCGCTCGTTTCGTCGGTTGGCTTAGGCATACAAAGTTCATTCCCAGTCTAAGATCGAATCGGACTGAGGGTTATGGCAGCAAGATCGGCAGCACGCAGAGGGGGACTCGGCCGATCCCTGACTTGCGCATCCCGCTCCTCTGGCCGGCTGAGCGCCCGTACGCTTGTTTCATGGATTGGTTTAGGCATACAGAGTTCATTCCCAGTCTAAGCATACGAAGTTCATTCCCAGTCTAAGATTAGAGTAGACTGAGGGTTACGGCAGCACATGCTGGGCTCGGGCATGTGCTCGTGCCGCATTTTTCTTCGTCGGAGCATCGCCGTTGAACCTGACCGGCGGCATTGGGGTTCCGGCGATCGGGGGGGCCGGGGGGGTGTGCACACATTATGTGCGATGGGTGTCGGTACTTGGCCCTTATATTGGCCCCCTATCCCTCATCCAACCTCGAGAACGCACACTCCCTTAAAGTGCATTTGAGATTTTACAGGTTTGCTGCTAGTAGCCATTAAAGTGCCTGAAATGGGGACACTTTTTTCAAATGGTCACAAAATCTTGTACACTTCGAGTTTTTAGCTGAATTTTTTGTGCATCCCAACAAAAATACAAACATCATGTATACCAAGTTTGGGGCCTAAACTGCTTCCGAAGAAATTTTAAAAAATCTCGAACCGAAAAAAGTTTTAAAAATCATGAAAAATAGAAAACGAGTCGTCTTGCCATGAAACTTCACGTAAAGGCTTAAGGGACCATTGTATGAATTTACAAGCCATAAAAATGGCATTGACAGACAGAAATATGAAGATGTGCCTAAACCCACCTACCACCCATCGATCCATGGTTGCGCATCCCGTCTCACTGGCCGGCGTAGCGCCCACCCGCCCGTCCGTTCGTTTTGTCGGTTGGCTTAGGCATACAGAGTTCATTCCCAGTCTAAGATTAGACCGGACTGAGGGTTACGGTAGCAGGATCGGCAGCACGCAGCGGGGGACCCGACCGATCCCTGGCTTGTGCATATCGCCCCTCTAGCCGGCTGAACACCCGCACGTTTATTTCGTGGGTTGACTTAGGCATACGGAGTTCATTCCCAGTCTAAGCATATGGAGTTCATTCCCAGTCTAAGATCAGACTGGATCGAGGGTTGTGGCAGCACATGCTGGGCTCGGGCATGTGCTACTGCCACATTTTTCTTTGCCGGGGCACCATCACCGGAGAACCTGACCGGTGGCATTGGGGTTCTGACGATCGGGGGGCCGGGGGGTGTGTGCCCATGATGTGGATTGGTGCTGGTACTTGGCCCTCATATTGGCCTCCTATCCCTCATCAAACCTCAAGAACTCACACCCCCTTAAAGAGCATTTGAGATTTTACAGGTTTGCTGCCAGTAGCCATTAAAGTGTTTAAAATAGGGACACTTTTTCAAATGGTCACAAAATCTTGTACACTTTGAGTTTTTAGCTGAATTTTTTTGTGCATGGCAAAAAAAATACAAGGATCACGTCTACCAAGCTTGGGGCCAAAACTCCATCCGAAAAAATTTTAAAAAATCCCGAACCGCAAAAAGTTTCAAAAATCGTCAAAAATAGAAAACGAGTCGTCTTGCCATGAAACTTCACATGAAGGCTTAAGGGACATTTGTATGAATTTACAAGCCATAAAAATGGCATTGCCAAGCAGAAATATGAAGATGTGCCTAAACCCACCTACCACCTTATCGATCCACGGCTTACGCATCCCGTCTCTTTGGCCGGCGTAGTGCCCGCCCACCCGCCCGCTCGTTTCATCGGTTGGCTTAGGCATACGGAGTTCATTCCCAGTCTAAGATCAGACCGGATTGAGGGTTGCGGTAGAAGGATTGGCAGCACACGGAGGGGGACCCGGCCGATCCCCGGCTTGCGCATCTCGCCCCTCTGGTCGACTGAGGGCCCGCACGCTCGTTTCGTGGGTTGGCTTCGGCATATGGAGTTCATTCCTAGTCTAAGCATACGGAGTTCATTCCCAGTTTAAGATCAGATCGGATCGAGGGTTGCGGCAGCACATGCTGGGCTCGGGCATGTGCTGGTGTCACATTTTTCTTCGTCGGGGCACCATCGTCGGAGCATCGTCGGAGAACCTAACCCGCGACATTGCGGGTTCGACGATCGGGGGGGCCGAGGGGGGGTGTGCGCACAACATGTCCGATGGGTGCTGGTAGTTGGCCCTTATATTGGCCCCTTATCCCTCATCTAACCTCGAGAACTCACACCCCCTTAAAGAGCATTTGAGATTTTACAGGTTTATTGCCAGTAGCCATTAAAGTGTCTGAAATGGGGAAACTTCTTTCAAATGGTCACAAAATCTTGTACACTTCGAGTTTTTAGCTGAATTTTTTTATGCACACCAAAAAACATACAAGGATTACGTCTAATATGTTTGGGGCCAAAACTCTTGCCGAAAAAATTTTAAAAAGTCCCGAATCGAAAAAAGTTTAAAAAATCGTGAAAAATAGAAAACGAGTCGTCTTGCCATGAGACTTCACGTGAAGGCTTAACGGACCATTGTACGAATTTAAAAGCCATAAAAATGGCATTGGCATGTAGAAATATGAAGATGTGCCAAAACCCACCTACCACCCTATCGATCCACGGCTTGCGCATCCTGTCTCTCTAGCCGGCACAGTGCCTGCCCGCCCACCCGCCCGCTCGTTTCATCGGTTGACTTAGGCATACGGAGTTCATCCCCAGTCTAAGATCGGATCATACTGAGGGTTGCGGTAGCGAGATCGGTAGCATGCAGAGGAGGACCCGGCTGATCCCCGACTTGCGCATCCGCCTCTTTGGTCGGCTGAGCACCTGCAAGCTCATTTCGTGGATTGACTTAGGCATACAGAGTTCATTCCTAGTCTAAGCATGCGGAGTTCATTCTCAGTCTAAGATCGGACTGGACCGTGGGTTGCGGCAGCACATGCTGGGCTTGGGAATATGGTGGTGCCACATTTCTCTTCGTCGGGGCACCATCGCTAGAGAACCTGACCGGCGGCATTGGGGTTCCGACGATCGGAGGCGCCGAGTGGTGTGCGCACATGATGTGCGATGGGTGCTGGTACTTGGCCCTTATATTCCCCCCCTATCCCTCATCAAACCTCAAGAACTCACACCCCTTTAAAGATCATTTGAGATTTTACAGGTTTGCTGCTAGTAGCCATTAAAGTGTCTGAAATGGGGACACTTTTTTCAAATGGTCACAAAATCTTGTACACTTCGAGTTTTTAGCTGAATTTTTTTGTGCATGCCAACAAAATTACAAGGATCACGTCCACCAAGTTTGGGGAAAAAATGCCTTCCGAAATAATTTTAAAAAATCCCGAACCATAAAACATTTCAAAAATCGTGAAAAATAGAAAATGAGTCGTCTTGCCATGAAACTTCACGTGAAGGCCTAAGGGACCATTGTATGAATTTACAAGCCATAAAAATGGCATTGGCACACAGAAATATGAAGATGTGCCTAAACCCACCTATCACCCTATCGAACCATGGCTTGCGCATCCCGTCCCTCTGGCCGACGTAGTGCCCGCCCGCCCGCTCGCCCCCTCGTTTCATCGGTTGGCTTAGGCATACGGAGTTCATTCCCAGTCTCGAATTAGACCAAAACGAGGGTTACGGTAGCAAGATCAGTAGCACACAGAGGGGGACCCGACCGATCCCCGGCTTGCGCATCTCACCCCTCTAGCCGGCTGAGCGCCTGCACACTCGTTTCGTGGGTTGACTTAGGCATACAAAGTTCATTCCCAGTCTAAGCATACGGAGTTCATTCACAGTCTAAGATCGGACCAGACCAAGGGTTGCGGTAGCACATGCTGGGCTCGAGCATGTGCTGGTGCCGTATTTTTCTTCACCGGGGAACCATCACCGGAGCATTGCCGGAGAACCTAACCACCAGCATTAGGGTTCCAACGATCGGGGGGCCGGGGGGTGTGCGCACATGATGTGCGATGGGTGCTGGTACTTGGCCCTTATATTGGCCCCCTATCCCTCATCAAACCTCGAGCACTCACACTCCCTTAAAGAGCGTCTGAGATTTTACAGGTTTGCTGCCAGTAGCCATTAAAGTGTCTGAAATGGGGAAACTTTTTTCAAATGGTCACAAAATCTTGTACACTTTGAGTTTTTAGTTGAAATTTTTTGTGCATGCCAACAAAAATAGAAGGATCACGTCTAAAAAGTTTGGGACCCACACTCCTTTCGAAAAAATTTTAAAAAATCCCGAACCGTAAAAAGTTTCAAAAATCGTGAAAAATAGAAAACGAGCCGTCTTGCCATGAAACTTCACGTGAAGGCTTAATGGACCATTGTATGTATTTACAAGCCATAAAAATGGCATTGGCATGCAGAAATATGAAGATGTCACTAAACCCACCTACCACCCTATCGATCCACGGCTTGCGCATCCCGTCTCTCTGGCCGGCATAGTGCCCGCCTGCCCGCTCATTTCGTCGATTGGCTTAGGCATACGGAGTTCATTCCCAGTCTAGGATCAGACCGGACTGAAGGTTGCGGCTACAGGATCGACAGCACGTAGAGGGGGACCCGACCGATCCCCGGCTTGTGCATCCTGCCCCTCTGGCCGGCTGAACGCCTGCACGCTCGTTTCGTGGGTTGACTTAGGCATACAGAGTTCATTCCCAGTCTAAGCATATGGAGTTCATTCCCAGTCTAAGATCAGAACCGGACTGAGGGTTGCGGCAGCACATCCTGTGCTCGGGCACGTGCTGGTGCCACATTTTTCTTCGTCAGGGCACCATCGTCGGAGATCCTGACCTGCGGCATTGGGGTTCCGGCGATCGGGGAGGATTCCCCCCCTATCCCTCATCAAACCTTAAGAACTCACACCCCATTAAAGAGCATTTGAGATTTTACAGGTTTGCTGCCAGTAGCCATTAAAGTGTCTAAAATGGGGACACTTTTTTCAAATGGTCACAAAATCTTGTACACTTTGAGCTTTTAGCTGAATTTTTTTGTGCATTCCAACAAAAATACAAGGATCACGTCTACCAAGTTTGGGGCTAAATTTCCTTCCGAAAGAATTTTAAAAAATCTCGAACCGTAAAAAATTTCGAAAATCGTGAAAAATAGAAAACGAGTTGTCTTGCCATGAAACTTCACGCGAAGGCTTAAGGGACCATTGTATGAATTTACAAGCCATAAAAATGGCTTTGGCATGCAAAAATACAAAGATGTGCCTAAACCCACCTACCACCCTATCGATTCACGGCTTACGCATCCCGTCGCTCTGGCCGACGTAGTGCCCGCCTGCCCGTCCGCTCGTTTCATCGATTGGCTAAGGCATACGGAGTTCATTCCCAATCTAAGATCGGACCAAACTGAGGGTTACAGCAACAGGATCGGCAGCATGCAGAGGGGGACCCGACCATCCCCGACTTGCGCATCCCGCTCCTCTGGTCGGCTGAGCACCCGCACGCTCGTTTCATGGGTTGACTTAGCCATACGGAGTTCATTCCCAATTTAAGCATACGAAGTTCATTCACAGTCTAAGATCAGACCAGACCGAGGGTTACTGCAGCACATGCTGGGCTCAGGTATGTGCTGGTGCCATATTTTTCTTCATCGAGGCACCATCGTCGGAGAACCTGACTGGCGGCATTGGGGTTCCGGCGATAGGGGGGCCGAGAGGGGGTGTGCACACATGATGTGCGATGGGTGCTGGTATTTGGCCCTTATATTGGCCCCTTATCCCTCATCAAACATCGAGAACTCACAACCCCTTAAAGAGCATTTGAGATTTTACAAGCTTGCTGCCAGTAGCCATTAAAGTATCCGGAATGGGGACACTTTTTTCAAATGGTCACAAAATCTTATACACTTCGAGTTTTTAGCTGAATTTTTTGTGCATGCCAAAAAAAATAAAAGGATCATGTCTACCAAGTTTTGGGCTAAAACTGCTTCCGAAAAATTTTTCAAAAATCTTGAACCGCAAAAAGTTTCGAAAATCATGAAAAATAGAAAACGAGTCATCTTGGCATGAAACTTCACGTGAAGGCTTAAGGGACCATTGTATGAATTTACAAGCCATAAAAATGGCATTGGCACATAGAAATTTGAAGATGTGCCTAAATCAACCTACCACCCTATCGATCCACGGCTTGCGCATCCCGTCTCTCTGGTCGGCGTAGTGCCCGCCCGCCCTCCCGCCCGCTCATTTCATCGGTTGGCTTAGGCATACGGAGTTCATTCCCAGTCTAAGATCAGACCAGGTCGAGGTTTGCGGTAGCAGGATTGGCAGCACGCAGAGGGGGACCCGACTGATCCCCGACTTGCGAATCCATCCCCTCTGGCCGTCTGAGCGATCGCACGCCCGCACTTAGGCATACGGAGTTCATTCCTAGTCTAAGCATATAGAGTTCATTCCCAGCCTAAGATCGGACCGAACCGAGGGTTGCGGCAGCACATGCTGGACTCGGGCATGTGCTGGTGCCGCATTTTTCTTCGTCGGTGCACCATCGCCGGAGAACCTGACCGGTGGCATTGGCGTTTTGACGATCGGGGGGGCCGGGGGGTGTGCGCGCATGATGTGTGATGGGTGCTGGTACTTGGCCCTTATATTGGCCCCCTATCCCTCATCAAACCTCAAGAACTCACACCCCCTTAAAGAGCGTTTGAGATTTTACAGGTTTGCTGCCAGTAGCCATTAAAGTGTCTAAAATGGGGACACTTTTTTCAAATGGTCACAAAATCTTGTACACTTCGAGTTTTTAGCTGAATTGTTTTGTGCATGCCAACAATAATATAAGGATCACGTCTACGAAGTTTGGGGCCAAAACCCCTTCCGAAAAAATTTTAAAAAATCCCGAACCGTAAAAAGTTTTGAAAATCATGAAAAATAGAAAACGAGTCGTCTTGCCATGAAACTTCACGTGACGGCTTAAGGGACCATTCTATGAATTTACAAGCCATAAAAATGGCATTGGCATGCAGAAATATGAAGATGTGCCTAAAGCCACCTACCACCCTATCGATCCACGGCTTGCGCATCCCGTCTCTCTGGCAGACGTAGTGCCCGCCCGCCCACCCGCCCGCTCGTTTCGTCGGTTGCCTTAGGCATATGGAGTTCATTCCCAGTCTAAGATCGGACCCGACCGAAGGTTGCAGCAGCAAGATTGGCAACACGTAGAGGGGGACCTGGCCGATCCCCAGCTTGCGCATCCCGCCTCTCTGGCCGGATGAGCGCCTGCGCGCTCGTTTCGCGAGTTGACTTAGGCATACGTAGTTCATTCCCAGTCTAAGGAAACGAAGTTCATTCCCAGTCTAACATCAGACCAGACCAAGGTTTACGGTAGTACATGCTAGGCTCGGGCATGTGCTGGTGCTGCATTTTTCTTCGCCGGGGCACCATCACCGGAGCATCGCCAGAGAACCTGACCGGCGGCATTGGGGTTCCGGCGATCGGGGGGGCCAGGGGGGTGTGCGCACATGATGTGCGATGGGTGCTGGTACTTGGCCCATATATTGGCCCCCTATCCCTCATCAAACCTCGAGAACTCACACCCCCATAAAGAGCATTTGAGATTTTATAGGTTTGCTGCCAGTAGCCATTAAAGTGTCTGAAATGGGGACACTTTTTTCAAATAGTCGCAAAATCTTGTACACTTCGAGTTTTTAGTTGAATTTTTTTGAGCATGCAAAAAAAATATAAGGATCACGTCTACCAAGTTTGGTGCCAAAACTCCTTCCAAAAAAATTTTAAAAAATCCCGAACCGCAAAAAGTTTCAAAAATCATGAAAAATAGAAAACAATTCGTCTTGCCATGAAACTTCACAAGAAGGCTTAAGAGACCATTGTATGAACTTACAAGCCATAAAAATGGCATTGGCATGAAGAAATATGAAGATGTGCCTAAACCCACCTACCACCCTATCGATCCATGAGTTACGCATCCCGTCTCTCTGGTCGGGATAGTGCCCGCCCACCCGCTCGTTCCATCGATTGGCTTAGGCATACGGAGTTCATTCCCAATCTAAGATCAGATCGGACCAAGGGTTGCGACAGCACGTAGAGGGGGACCCGATCGATCCCGCCCCTCTGGCCGGTTGAGCGCCCGCACGCTCGTTTCATAGGTTGACTTAGGCATACAGAGTTCATTCCCAGTCTAAGCATATGGAGTTCATTCCCAGTCTAAGATCGGACTGAACCGAGGGTTGCGGCAGCACATGCTGGGCTGGAGCATGTGCTGGTGGCGCATTTTTCTTTGTCGGGGCAACATCACCGGAACATCGTCGGAGAAGTTGACCGGCGGCATTGGGTTCCGACGATCGGGGGGGCCGGGGGGGTGTGCGCACATGATGTGCGATGGGTACCGGTACGTGGCCCTTATATTGGCCCCCTATCCCTCATCAAACCTTGAGAACTCACACCCCCTTAAAGAGCATTTGAGATTTTACAGGTTTGCTGCCAGTAGCCATTAAAGTGTCTGAAATGGGACACTTTTTTCAAATGGTCACAAAATCTTTTACACTTTGAGTTTTTAGTTGAATTTTTTTTTTGCATGCCAAAAAAATACAAGGATCACGTCAACCAAGTTTGGGGCCAAAAATCTTTCCAGAAAAATTTAAAAAAAACTCGAACCGTAAAAAGTATTGAAAATCGTGAAAAATAGAAAACGAGTCGTCTTGCCATGAAACTTCACGTGAAGGCTTAAGGGACCATTGTATGAATTTACAAGTCATAAAAATGGCACTAGCATGTAGAAATATGAAGATGTGCCTAAACCCACCGACCACCCTATCGATCCACAGCTTGCGCATCCCGTCTCTCTGGCCGACGTAGTGCCCGTCCGCCCGCTCGTTTCGTTGGTTGGCTTAGGCATACAGAGTTCATTCCCAATCGAAGATCGGACCTGACCAAGGGTTACGACAGTAGGATTGGCAACATGCAGAGGGGACCCGATCGATCCTCGGCTTGTGCATCCTGCCCCTCTGGCCAACTGAGTGCCCGTATGCTCGTTTCGTGGGTTGACTTAGGCATACGGAGTTCATTCCCAGTCTAAGCAAACGAAGTTCATTCCCAGTCTAAGGTCAGATCAGATTGAGGTTTAAGGCAGAACATGCTGGGCTTGGGCATGTGCTAGTGCTGCATTTTTCTTTGCCGGGGCACCATCGCCGGAGACCTTGACCGACGGCATTGGGGTTCCGACGATCGAGGGGGCTAGGGGGGTGTGCGCACATGATGTGTGATGGGTGCTGGTACTTGGCCCTTATCTTGGCCCCCTATCCCTCATCAAACCTCGAGAACTCACACCCCCTTAAAAAACATTTGAGATTTTACAAGTTTGCTGCCAGTAGTCATTAAAGTGTCTGAAATGGGGACAATTTTTTCAAATGGTCACAAAATCTTGTACACTTCGAGTTTTTAGCTGAATGTTTTTGTGCATGCCAAAAAAAATAGAAGGATCACATCTACCAAGTTTGGGGCCAAAAATCTTTTCAAAATGAATCGTCTTGCCATGAAACTTCACGTGAAGGCTTAAGGGACCATTGTGTGAATTTACAAGCCATAAAAATGGCATTGGCATGTAGAAATATGAAGATCTGCCTAAACCCACCTACCACCGTATCGATCCACGGCTTGCGCATCCCCGTCTCTCTGGCTGGCGTAGTGCCCACCCTCTCGCTCGCTCGTTTCATCGGTTGGCTTAGGCATACAGAGTTCATTCCCAGTCTAAGATTGAACCTAATCGAGGGTTGTGGCAGCAGGATCAGTAGCACACAGAGAGGGACCCGACCGATCCCCGGCTTGTGCATCTCACCCTTTTGGCCGACTGAGTGCCCGCACACTCGTTCCATGGGTTGACTTAGGCATACGGAGTTCATTCCCAATCTAAGCATACGGAGTTCATTCCCGGTCTAAGATCGGACCGGACCGAGGGTTACGACAGCACATGCTGGGCTCGGGCATGTGCTGGTGCCACATTTTTCTTCGTCGGGGCACCATCGCCGGAGAAACTGACCGGTGGCATTAGGGTTCCGACGATCGGGGGGGTCGGGGGGGTGTGCGCACATGATGTGCGATGGGTGCCGATACTTGGCCCTTATATTGGCCACCAATCCCTCATCAAACCTCAAGAACTCACACCTTCTTAAAGGGCATTTGAGATTTTACAGGTTTGCTGCCAGTAGCCATTAAACTATCTGAAATGGGGACACTTTTTTCAAATGGTCACAAAATCTTGTACACTTCGAGTCTTTAGCTGAATTTTTTTGTGCATGCCAACAAAGATATAAGGATCATGTCTACCATGCTTGGGGCCAAAAATCCTTGCAAAAAAATTTTAAAAAATCTCGAACAGCAAAAAAGTTTCAAAAATTGTGAAAAATAGAAAACGAGCCGTCTTGCCATGAAGCTTCACGTGAAGGCTTAAGGGACCATTGTATGAATTTACGAGCGATAAAAATGGCATTGGCATGCAGAAATATGAAGATGTGCCTAAACCCACCTACCACCCTATCGATCCACGGCATGCGCATTCCGTCTCTCTGGCCGATGTAATGCCTGCCCGCCCGCCCGTCCGCTCGTTCGTCGGTTGGCTTAGGCATACGGAGTTCATTCCCAGTCTAAGATCAGATCAGACCGAGGGTTGTGGCAGCAGGATTGGCAGCCCATAGAGGGGGACTCGGCCGATCCCCGGCTTGCGCATCCCGCCCCTCTCGCCGGCTGAGCACCTGCACGCTCGTTTCGTGGGTTGACTTAGGCATACGGAGTTCATTCCCAGTCTAAGCATATGGAGTTCATTCCCAGTCTAAGATCAGATCAGACCGAGGGTTGCGGCCGCACATGCTGGGGACACGCATGTGCTGGTGCCACATTTTTCTTCGTCGAGGCACCATCGTCGGAGCATGCCGGAGAACTTGATCGGCGGTATTGGGGTTCCGGTGATCGGGGGGCCGGGGCGGTGTGCACACATGATGTGTGATGGGTGCTGGTACTTGGCCCTTATATTGGCCCCCTATCCCTCATCAAACCTCGAGAACTCACACCCCCTTAAAGAGCATTTGAGATTTTACAGGTTTGCTGCCAGTAGCCATTAAAGTGTCTTAAATGGGGACACTTTATTGAAATGGTCACAAAATCTTGTACACATCGAGTTTTTAGCTAAATTTTTTTATGCATGCCAACAAAAATAAAACGATCATGTCTACCAAGTTTGGGGCCAAACTCCTTCCAAAAAAATTTTAAAAATTCCCGAACCACAAAAAGTTTTAAAAATCGTGAAAAGTAGAAAACGAGCCGTCTTGCCAAGAAACTTCACATGAAGGCTTAATGGACCATTGTATGAATTTACAAGCCATAAAAATGGCATTGGCATGTAGAAATATCAAGATGTGCCTAAACCCACCTACCACCCTATATATCCACGGCTTGCGCATCCCGTCTCTTTGGCCGACGTAATGCCCGCCTGTCCGCCCGCCTGCTCGTTTTGTCAGTTGGCGTAGGCATACGGAGTTCATTCCTAGTCTAAGATGAGACCGGATTGAGGGTTGTGGCAGCAACATCGACAGCACGCATAAGGGGACCTGGCCGATCCTCGGCTTGCGCATCCCGCCCCTCTGGTCGGCTGAACGCCCGTACGCTCGTTTCATGGGTTGACTTAGGCATACGAAGTTCATTCCTAGTCTAAGCATACGGAGTTCATTCCCAGTCCAAGATCGGACCGGATCGAGGGTTGCAGCAGCACATGCTGGGCTCGGGCATGTGCTGGTGCCGCATTTTTCTTCACCGGGGCATCATCGTCGGAGAATCATCGAAGAACCTGATCGGCGACATTTGGGTTCCGGCGATCGAGGGGGCCGGGGGGGGGTGTGCGCACATAATGTACGATGGGTGCTGGTACTTGGCCCTTATATTGGCCCCCTATCCCTCATCAAACCTCGAGAACTCACACCCCCTTAAAGAGCATTTGAGATTTTACAGGTTTGCTGCCAGTAGCCATTAAAGTGTCTTAAATGGGGACACTTTTTTCAAATGGTCACAAAATCTTGTACACTTCGAGTTTTTAGATGAATTTTTTTGTGCGTGCCAGCAAAAATACAAGGATCACGTCTACCAAGTTTGGGGCCAAAACTTCTTCCGAAAAAATTTTAAAAAATCCTAAACCGTAAAAAGTTTTGAAAATCGTGAAAAATAGAAAATGAGTCGTCTTGCCATGAAACTTCACGTGAAGGCTTAAGGGACCATTGTATGAATTTGCAAGCCATAAAAATGGCATTTGCACATAGAAATATGAAGATGTACCTAAACCAACCTACACCCTATTGATCCACGGCTTACGCATCACGTCTCTCTGGTCGGCGTAGAGACCGCCCACCCGCCCGCCCTCTCATTTCATCGGTTGGCTTAGGCATACGGAGTTCATTCCTAGTCTAAGATCAGACCGGATCGAGGGTTGCGGTAGTAGGATCGGCAGCACGTAGAGGGGGCCTCGACTGATCTCTGTCTTGCATATCCCACCCCCTTGCCGGCTGAGCGCCCGCACGCTTGTTTCGTGGGTTGACTTAGGCATACGGAGTTCATTCCCAGTCTAAGATTGGACCGGACCGAGGGTTGCGGCTGCACATGCTGGTGCCGCATTTTTCTTCGTCGAGGCACCATCACTGGAGCATCGCCGGAGAACCTGACCAGCGGCATTTGGGTTCCGGCAATCGAAGGGGCCGGGGGGGTGTGCACACATAATGTGCGATGGGTGCTGGTACTTGGCCCTTATATTGGCCCCCTATCCCTCATCAAACCTCAAGAACTCACACCCCCTTAAAGAGCATTTGAGATTTTACAGGTTTGCTGCCAGTAGCCATTAAAGTGTCTTAAATGGGGACACTTTATTGAAATGGTCACAAAATCTTGTACACATCGAGTTTTTAGCTGAATTTTTTTATGCATGCCAACAAAAATAAAACGATCATGTCTACCAAGTTTGGGGCCAAAACTCTTTCCAAAAAAATTTTAAAAATTCCCGAACCGCAAAAAGTTTTGAAAATCGTGAAAAGTAGAAAACGAGCCGTCTTGCCAAGAAACTTCACATGAAGGCTTAATGGACCATTGTATGAATTTACAAGCCATAAAAATGGCATTGGCATGTAGAAATATCAAGATGTGCCTAAACCCACCTACCACCCTATCGACACACGGCATGCGCATCCCGTCTCTCTGGCCAACGTAGTGTCCGCTCGCCCACCCGCCCGCTCGTTCATCGGTTGGCTTAGGCATACGGAGTTCATTCCCAGTCTAAGATTGAGCCAGATCGGGGGTTGTGGCAGCAAAATTGACAGCACGTAGATGGGGACTCGGCCGATCCTCGGCTTGCGTATCTCGCCCCTCGGCCGACTGAGCACGCGCACGCTCGTTTCATGGGTTGACTTAGGCATACGGAGTTCATTCCCAGTCTAAGCATACGGAGTTCATTCCGAGTCTAAGATCAGATCGGACCAAGGGTTGCGACAGCACATGCTGGGCTCGGGCATGTGCTGGTGCCGTATTTTTCTTCACCGAGGCACCATCGCCGGAGCATGCCAGAGAACCTGATCGATGGCATTGGGGTTCCGGTGATCGGGGGGCCGGGGGGTGTGCACACATGATGTGTGATGGGTGCTGGTACTTGGCCCTTATATTGGCCCCCTATCCCTCATCAAACCTCGAGAACTCACACCCCCTTAAAGAGCATTTGAGATTTTACAGGTTTGCTGCCAGTAGCCATTAAAGTGTCTAGAGCGGGGACACTTTTTTAAAATGGTCACAAAATCTTGTACACTTCGATTTTTTAGCTGAATTTTTTTTTCATGCCAACAAAAATACAAGCATCACATCTTCCAAGTTTTGGGCCAAAACTCCTTCCGAAAAAATTTTAAAAAATCTCGAACCGTAAAAAGTTTCCAAAATCATGAAAAATAAAAAACGAGTCGTCTTGCCATGAAACTTCACGTGAAGGCTTAAGGGACCATTGTATGAATTTACAACCATAAAAATGGCATTGGCACATAGAAATCTGAAGATGTGCCTAAACCCACTTACCACCCTATCGATCCACGGCTTGCGCATCCCGTCTCTCTGGCCAGCGTAGTGCTCGCCCGCCCGTCCGCCCGCCCTCTCGTTTCGTCGGTTGGCTGAGGCATACGGAGTTTATTCTCAGTCTAAGATCAGACCAGACCGAGGGTTGGGGCAACAGGATCGACAGCCCAGAGAGGGGGACTCGGCCGATCCCCGGCTTGCGCATCCCGCCCCTCTGGCTGACTGAGCACCTGCACGCTCGTTTCGTGGTTTGACTTAGGCATACAGAGTTCATACCCAGTCTAAGCATACGGAGTTCATTTCCAGTCTAAGATCGGACCAAACCGAGGCTTGTGGCTGCACATGCTGGGCTCGGGCATGTGCTGGTGCTGCATTTTTCTTCGTCGGGGCACCACCACCGGAGCATCGCCGGAGAACCTGCTCGATGGCATTAGGGTTTCAGCGATCGGGGTGGCCAGGGGGGTGTGCGCACATGTTGTGCGATGGGTGCTGGTACTTGGACCTTATATTGGCCCCCTATCCCTCATCAAACCTTGAGAACTCACACCCCCTTAAAGAGCATTTGAGATTTTACAGGTTTGCTGCCAGTAGCCATTAAAGTGTTTGAAATGGGGACACTTTTTTCAAATGGCCACAAAATCTTGTACACTTCGAGTTTTTAGCTGAATTTTTTGTGCATGCCAACAAAAATACAAGGATCACGTCTACCAAGTTTGGGGCCAAAAATCCTTTCGAAAAAATTTAAGAAATCCCGAACCGCAAAAAATTTCAAAAATCGTGAAAAATAGAAAACGAGTCGTCTTGCCATGAAACTTCACATGAAGGCTTAAGGGACCGTTGTATGAATTTAGAAGCCATAAAAATGGCATTGGAACGCAGAAATATGAAGATGTGCCTAAACCCACCTACCACCCTATCGATCCATGGCTTGCGCATCCCGTCTCTCTGGCCGACGTAGTGCCTGCCCGTCCGCCCGCCCACTCGTTTCATCGATTGGCTTAGGCATATGGAGTTCATTCCAGTCTATGATCAGACCGGACTGAGGGTTGTGGCAGCAAGATCAGCAGCACACAGAGGGGGACTCGGCCGATCCTCAGGTTATGCATCCCGCCCCTCTAGCCGGCTGAGCGCCTACACGTTCATTTCGTGGGTTGACTTAGGCATACGGAGTTCATTTCCAGTCTAAGCATACGGAGTTCATTCCCAGTCTAAGATCAGACCGGACAGAGGTTTACGGTAGCACAAGCTGGGCTCGGGCATGTGCTGGTGCAGCATTTTTCT
The DNA here is from genome assembly GCF_047325235.1 of Durio zibethinus. Taxonomy (NCBI): domain Eukaryota; kingdom Viridiplantae; phylum Streptophyta; class Magnoliopsida; order Malvales; family Malvaceae; genus Durio; species Durio zibethinus. Next base: position 16,788,225 of record NC_143163.1, read on the forward strand.
TCGTCGGGGCACCACCACCGGAGCATCGCCGAAGAATCTGCTCGATGGCATTGGGGTTTCGATGATCGGGGGGGCCGGGGGGGTGTGCGCACATGATGTGCGATGGGTGCTGGTACTTGGCCCTTATATTGGCCCCTTATCCCTTATCAAACCTTGAGAACTCCCACCCCCTCAAAGAGCATTTGAGATTTTACAGGTTTGCTGCCAGTAGCCATTAAAGTGTCTGAAATGGGGACACTTTTTTCAAATGGTCACAAAATCTTGTACACTTCGAGTTTTTAGCTGAATTTTTTGTGCATGCCAAAAAAAATACAAGCCATGAAGTCTGCCACCACTAGGGCCAAAACTCCTTCCGAAAAAATTTTAAAAAATCTCGAACCGCAAAAAGTTTCAAAAATCGTGAAAAATAGAAAACAAGTCGTCTTGCCATGAAACTTCACGTGAAGGCTTAAGGGACCATTGTATGAATTTACAAGCCATAAAAATGGCATTGGCATATAGAAATATGAAGCTGTGCCTAAACCCACCTACTACCCTATCGATACACGGCTTGCGCATCCCGTCTCTTTGGCCGGCATAGAGTCCGCCCGCCCGTTCGTATCATCGGTTGGCTTAGGCATACGAAGTTCATTCCCAGTCTAAGATTGGACTGGATCGAGGGTTATGGCAGTAGGATTAGTAGCACACAGAGGGGGTCCCGGTCGATCCCCGACTTACGCATCCCGCCCCTCTGGCCAGCTGAGCGCTCGCACGCTCGTTTCGTGGGTTGACTTAGGCATACGGAGTTCATTCCCAATCTAAGCATACGGAGTTCATTCCCAATCTAAGATCAAACCAGACCGAGGGTTGTGACACCACATGCTTGGCTTGGGCATTTGCTGGTGCCGTATTTTTCTTCGGCAGGGCACCATCGTCGGAGCATCGTCAGAGAACCTGACCGACGGCATTGGGGTTTCGGCGATCGGGGGGGCCAGGGCGACTGTGCGCACATGATGTGCAATTGGTGCTGGTACTTGGCGATTATATTCTTCCCCTATCCCTCATGAAACCTCGAGAACTCACACCCCCTTAAAGAGCATTTGAGATTTTACAGGTTTGCTGCCAGTAGCCATTAAATTGTCTGAAATGGGGACACTTTTTTCAAATGTTCACAAAATCTTGTACACTTCGAGTTTTTAGCTGAATTTTTTTGTGCATGTGACCAAAAATACAAGGATCACGTCTACAAAGTTTGGGCCAAAACTCCTTCCAAAAAAATTTTAAAAAATCTCAAACCAAAAAAGTTTTGAAATCGTGAAAAATAGAAAACGAGTCATCTTGCCCTGAAAGTTCACGTGAAGGCTTAAGGGACCATTGTAAGAATTTACAAGCCATAAAAATGGCATTGGCAAGTAGAAATATGAAGATGTGCCTAAACCCACCTACCATCCTATCGATCCATGACTTGCGCATCCCGTCTCTCTGGCCGGCGCAGTGCCCGCCCACCCGCCCGCTTGCCCACTCATTTCATCGGATGGCTTAGGCATACGGAGTTTATTCCCAGTCTAAGATCGGACCAGACCGAGGGTTAAAGTAGAAAGATCGACAGCACGTAGATGGGGACCCAATCGATCCCCGGCTTGCGCATTTCGCCTCTCCGTCGACTGAGCGCCCGCACGCTCGTTTCGTGGGTTGACTTAGGCATACAGAGTTCATTCCCAGTCCAAGCTTACAGAGCTGATTCCCAATCTAAGATCGGACCGGTCCGAGGGTTGCGGCAGCACATGCTGGTGTCGCATTTTTCTCCACCGAGGCACCATTGCCGGAACCTAACCGATGGCATTGGGGTTCTGGCAATCGGGGGGGTCGGGGGGTGTGCGCACATGATGTGCGATGGGTGCCGGTACTTGACCCATATATTGGCCCCCTATTCCTCATCAAACCTCGAGAACTCACACCCCTTTAAAGAGCATTTGAGATTTTACAGGTTTGCTGCCAGTAGCCATTAAAGTGTCTGAAATGGGGACACTTTTTTCAAATGGTCACAAAATCTTGTACACTACAAGTTTTTAAATGAATTTTTTTACGCATACCAACAAAAATACAAGGGTCACCTCTACCAAGTTTGCTCCAAAACTCCTTCCGAAAAAATTTTAAAAAATCTCGAACCGTAAAAAGTTTCAAAAATCATGAAAAATAGAAAACGAGTCGTCTTGCCATGAAACTTCACGTGAAGCCTTAAGGGACCATTGTAAGAATTTACAAGCCATAAAAATGGCATTGGCATGCATACCAACAAAAATACAAGGGTCACCTCTACCAAGTTTGCTCCAAAACTCCTTCCGAAAAAATTTTAAAAAATCTCGAACCGTAAAAAGTTTCAAAAATCATGAAAAATAGAAAACGAGTCGTCTTGCCATGAAACTTCACGTGAAGCCTTAAGGGACCATTGTAAGAATTTACGAGCCATAAAAATGGCATTGGCATGCAGAAATATAAAGATGTGCCTAAACGCACCTACCACCCTATCGATTAATGGCTTGCGCATCCCGTCTCTCTGGCCAGCGTATTGCCCGCCCGCCCGTCGGCCCGCTCGCTTCGTCGGTTGGCTTAGTCATACGGAGTTCATTCCTAGTCTAAGATCGGACCAGACCGAGGGTTGTGGTAGCAGGATCGGTAGCACACAGAGGGGGACCCGATCGATCCTCGGCTTGGGAATCCCGCCCCTCTGGCCGGCTGAGCGCCTGCACGATTGTTTCGTGGGTTGACTTAGGCATACGGAGTTCATTCCCTGTCTAAGCATACGGAGTTCATTCCCAGTCTAAGATCAGACCGGACCGAGGGTTACGGCAGCACATGCTGGGCTCGGGCAAGTGCTGGTGCCGTATTTTTCTTCACCGGGGCACCATTACCAGAGAACCTGACCGACGGCATCGGGGTTCCGACGATCGGAGGGGCCGGGGGGTGTGCGCACATGATATGCGATGGGTGCTAGTACTTGGCCCTTATATTGGCCCCCTATCCCTCATCAAACCTGGAGAACTCACACCCACTTAAAGAGCATATGAGATTTTACAGGTTTGCTGCCAGTAGCTGTTAAAGTGTCTGAAATGGGGACACTTTTTTCAAATGGTCACAAAATCTTGTACACTTCGAGTTTTTAGCTAAATTTTTTTGTGCGTGCCAAGAAAAATACAATGATCACGTCCACCAAGTTTGGGCCAAAAATCTTTCCGAAAAAATTTTAAAAAATCTCGAACCGCAAAAAATTTCAAAAATCATGAAAAACAGAAAACAAGTCGTCTTGCCATGAAACTTCACGTGAAGGCTTAAGCGACCATTGTATGAATTTACAAGCCATAAAAATGGCATTGGCATGTAGAAATATGAAGATGTGCCTAAACCCACCTACTACCCTATCGATCCACAGCTTGCGCATCCCGTCTCTCTGGCAGGAATAGTGCCCGCCCGCCCGTCCGCTCGTTTCGTCGGTCGGCTTAGGCATACGGAGTTCATTACCAGTCTAAGATCAGACCGGACCAAGGGTTGCGATAGCAGGATCGGCAGCACACACAGGCGGTCCCGACCGATCCCCGACTTACGCATCCTGCTCCTCTGGCCAGTTGAGCGCCCGCACGCTCGTTTCATGGGTTGACTTAGGCATACAGAGTTAATTCCCAGTCTAAGCATTCGGAGTTCATTCCTAGTCTAAGATCAGACCCGACCGAGGGTTGCGGCACCACATGCTGGGCTCGGGCATTTGCTGGTGCCGTATTTTTCTTCGGAAGGGCACCATCATCGGAGCATCGTCGGAGAACCTGACCAGCGGTATTGGGGTTCCAACGATCGGGGGGCCGGGGGGAGGTGTGCGCACATGATGTGCATTGGGTGTTGGTACTTGGCCCTTATATTGGCCCCCTATCCCTCATCAAACCTCGAGAACTCACACCCCTTAAAGAGCATTTAAGATTTTATAGGTTTGCTGCCAGTAGCCATTAAAGTGTCTGAAATGGGGACATTTTTTTCAAATGGTCACCAAATCTTGTACACTTCAAGTTTTTAGCTGAATTTTTTTGTGCAAGCGAACATTAATACAAGGATCACGTTTACCAAGTTTGGGGCCAAAACTCCTTCCGAAAAAATTTTAAAAAATCTCGAACCAAAAAAGTTTTAAAAATTGTGAAAAATAGAAAACGAGTCGTCTTGCCATGAAACCTCACGTGAAGGCTTAAGGGACCATCGTAAGAATTTACAAGCCATAAAAATGGCATTGGCACGCAGAAATATGAAGATGTGCCTAAACCCACGTATCATCCTATCGATCCACGACTTGCGCATCCCGTCTCTCTGGTCGGCGTAGTGCCCGCCCGCCCGCCCGCCAGCTCGTTTCGTCGGTTGGCTTAGGCATACGAAGTTCATTCCCAGTCTAAGATCAGACCAGACCGAGGGTTACAGCAGCAAGATTGGCAGCACGCAGAGGGGGACCCGACCGATCCCCAACTTGCGCATCTCGCCCCTCTGGCCGACCGAGCGCCTGCACGCTCGTTTCGTGGGTTGACTTAGGCATACGGAGTTCCTTCCCAGTCCAAGCATACAGAGTTGATTGCCAATCTAAGATCGGACCGGACCGAGCATTGCGGCAGCACATGCTGGGCTAGGACATGTGCTGGTGCCTCATTTTTCTTCACCGGGGCACCATTGTCGGAGCATCGTCGGAGAACCTTACTGGCGGCATTGGGGTTCCGGCAATCGGGGGGGTGTGCGCACATGATGTGCGATGGGTGCTGGTACTTGGCCCTTATATTGGCCCCCTATCCCTCATCAAACCTCGAGAACTCACACCCCTTTAAAGAGCATTTGAGATTTTACAAGTTTGCTACCAGCAGCCATTTAAGTGTCTGAAATGGGGACACTTTTTTCAAATGGTCACAAAATCTTGTACACTTCGAGTTTTTAGCTGAATTTTTTTGTACACACCAACAAAAATGCGAGGATCACGGCTACCAAGTTTGGCTCTAAATCTCTTTCCAAAAATATTTTAAAAAATCTCGAACCGTAAAAAGTTTCAAAAATCGTGAAAAATAGAAAACGAGTCGTCTTGCCATGAAACTTCACGTGAAGGCTTAAGGGACCATTGTATGAATTTACAAGCTATAAAAATGGTATTGGCACGTAGAAATATAAAGATGTGCCTAAACTCACCTACCACCCTATCGATTCACGGTTTACGCATCCCGTCTCTCTGGTCGACGTAGTGCCCGCCCGCCCGTCGGCCTGCTCGTTTCGTCGGTTGGCTTGGTCATACAGAGTTCATCTCGTCTCTCTGGCCGGCTGAGCGCCCGCACGCTCGTTTCATGGGTTGACTTAGGCATACGGAGGTCATTCCCAGTCTAAGCATACGGAGTTCATTCCCAGTCTAAGATCGGATCGGATCGAGGGTTGCGGTAGCACATGCTGGGCTCGGGCATGTGCTGGTGCCGTATTTTTCTTCACCGGGGCACCATCATCGGAGCATCACCGGAGAACCTGACCGACGGCATTGGGGTTCCAACGATCGGGGGGCCGGGGGGAGGTGTGCGCACATGATGTGCGATGGGTGTTGGTACTTGGCCCTTATATTGGCCCCCTATCCCTCATCAAACCTCGAGAACTCACACCCCTTAAAGAGCATTTGAGATTTTACAGGTTTGCTCCCAGTAGCCATTAAAGTGTCTGAAATGGGGATACTTTTTTCAAATGGTCACAAAATCTTGTACACTTCGAGTTTTTAGCTGAATTTTTTTGTACATGCCAAGAAAAATACAAGGATCACGTCTACCAAGTTTGGTTCATAAACTAATTCGGAAAAAATTTTAAAAAATCATGATTCATAAAAAGTTTCAAAAATCGTGAAAAATAAAAAATGAGTCGTCTTGCTATGAAACTTCACGTGAAGGCTTAAGGGACCATTGTATGAATTTACAAGTCATAAAAATGGCATTGGCATGCAGAAATATGAAGATGTGCCTAAAACCACCTACCACCCTATCGATCCACGGCTTGCGCATCCCGTCTCTCTGGCCGGCGTGGTGCCCGCCCGCCCGCCCGCTTGTTTCGTCCGTTGGCTCAGGCATACGGAGTTCATTCCTAGTCTTAGATTGGACCAGACCGTGGGTTGTGGTAGTAGGATCGGCAGCACGTAGAGGGGGACCCGACCGATCTCTGGCTTGCCCATCCCGTCGCTCTGGCCAACTGAGCACACGCACACTCGTTTCGTGGGTTAACTTAGGCATACGGTATTCATTCCCAGTCTAAGCATACGGAATTCATTCGCAGTCTAAGATCGGATCAGATCAAGGGTTACGACAGCACATGCTGGGCTCGAGCATGTGCTGGTGCCGTATTTTTCTTCACTGGGGCACCATCGTCGGAGCATCTCCGGAGAACCTGATCGGTGGCATTGGGGTTCCGACGATCGGGGGGCCGGGGGGGTCTGCGCACATGATGTGCAATGGGTGCTGGTACTTGGCCCTTATATTGGCCCGCTATCCCTCATCAAACCTCAAGAACTCACACCCCCTTAAAGAGCATTTGAGATTTTACAGGTTTGCTGCCAGTAGCCATTAAAGTGTCTGAAATGGGGACACTTTTTTCAAATGGTCACAAAATCTTGTACACTTCGAGTTTTTAGCTGAATTTTTTTGTGCGTGCCAAAAAAAAATACAATGATCACGTCCACCAAGTTTGGGAACAAAACTCCTTCCGAAAAAATTTTAAAAAATCCCAAACCATAAAAAGTTTCAAAAATCATGAAAAATAGAAAACGAGTCGTCTTGCCATGAAACTTCACGTGAAGGCTTAAGGGACCATTGTATGAATTTACAAGCCACAAAAATGGCATTGGCATACAGAAATATGAAGATGTGCCTAAACCCACCTACCACCCTATCAATCCACGGCTTGCGCGTCCCGTCTCTTTGGTCGGCGTAGTGCCCGCCCACCCGTCCGCTCGTTTCGTCGGTTGGCTTAGGCATACGGAGTTCAATCACAGTCTAAGATCAGACCAGACTGAGGGTTACGGCAGCAAGATCGGTAGCATGCAGAGGGGGACCCGGTCGATCGCCGGCTTGTGCATCCCGCCCCTCTAGCCGACTGAGCGCCCGCACGCTCGTTTCGTGGGTTGACTTAGGCATACGGAGTTCATTCCCAGTCTAAGCGTACAGAGTTTATTCCCAGTCTAAGATCGGACTGGACCGAAGGTTGTGACAGCACAAGCTAGGCTCGGGCATGTGCTGGTGCCGCATTTTTCTTTGTCGGGGCACCATCGCCGGAGCATCGCCGGAGAACCTGACCGGCGGCATTGGGGTTCCGGCGATCGGAGGGGCCGGGGGGGGTGTGCGCACATGATGTACGATGGGTGCTGGTACTTGACCCTTATATTGGCCCCCTAACCCTCATCAAACCTCAAGAACTCACACCCCCTTAAAGAGCATTTGAGATTTTACAGGTTTGCTGGCAGTAGCCATTAAAGTGTCTGAAATGGGGACACTTTTTTTAAATGGTCACAAAATCTTGTACAATTCGAGTTTTTAGCTGAATTTTTTTGTGCATGCCAAGAAAAATACAAGGATTACGTCTACCAAGTTTTGGGCTGAAACTCCTTCCAAAAAAATTTTAAAAAATCCCGAACCGCAAAAGGTTTTGAAAATCGTGAAAAATATAAAATGAGTCATCTTGCCATGAAACTTTACGTGAAGGCTTAAGGGACCATTGTATGAATTTACAAGCCATAAAAATGGCATTGGCATACAACAATATGAAGATGTGCCTAAACCCACCTACCACCCTATCAATCCACGGCTTGCGCATCCCGTCTCTCTGGCCGACGTAGTGCCCGCCCACCTGCCCACCCGCTCGTTTCGTCGGTTGGCTTAGGCATACGGAGTTCATTACCAGTCTAAGATCAGACCAGACCGAGGGTTTTGGCAGCAGGATCGGCAGCACGCAGAGGGGGACCCGACCGACCCCAGGCTTGCGCATCCCGCCCCTCTGGTCGGCTGAGCGCCCGCACGCTCGTTTCGTGGGTTGACTTAGGCATACGGAGTTCATTCCCAGTCTAAGCATACGGAGTTCATTCCTAGTCTAAGGTCAGACCGGACCGAGGGTTGTGGAAGCACATACTGGGCTCGGGCATGTGCTGGTGCCGCATTTTTCTTCATTGGGGCACCATCGTCGGAGCATCGTCGGAGAACCTGACCGATGGCATTGGGGTTCCGGCGATCGGGGGGGCCGGGGGGGTGTGCGCACATGTGTGCGATGGGTGCTGGTACTTGGCCCTTATATTGGCCCCCTATCCCTCATCAAACCTTGAGAACTCACACCCCCTTAAAGACCAATTGAGATTTTACAGGTTTGCTGCCAGTAGCCATTAAAGTGTCTGAAATGGGGACACTTTTTTCAAATGGTCAGAAAATCTTGTACACTTCGAGTTTTTAGCTGAATTTTTTTATGCATGCCAACAAAAATAGAAGGATCATGTCTACCAAGTTTGGGGCAAAAAATCCTTTCAAAAAATTTTAAAAAATCCGAAACCGTAAAAAGTTTCAAAAATCGTGAAAAATAGAAAACCAGTCGTCTTGCCATGAAACTTCACGTGAAGGCTTAAGGGACCATTGTATGAATTTACAAGCCATAAAAATGGCATTGGCATGCAGAAATATGAAGAAGTGCCTAAACCCACCTACCACCCTATCGATCCACGGCTTGCGCATCCCGTCTCTCTGGCCGACGTAGTGACCACCCGTCCACCCGCCCGCTCGTTTCGTCGGTTGGCTTAGGCATACGGAGTTCATTCCCAGTCTAAGATCGGACCGGACCGAGGGTTGTGGCAGCAAGATCGACAACACGCAGAGGGGGACCCGAACGATCCCCGATTTGTGCATCCCGCCCTTCTGGCCGGTTGAGCGCCCGTACGCTCATTTTGTGGGTTGACTTAGGCATATGGAGTTCATTCCCAGTCTAACCATACGGAGTTCATTCCCTATGTAAGATCGGACCAGACCGAGGGTTGCGACAGTGCATGCTGGGCTCGGGCATGTGCTGGTGCCGCATTTTTCTTCACCGGGGCACTATCGTCGGAGCATCGTCGGAGAACCTGACCGGTGGCGTTGGGGTTCCGATGATCGGGGGGCGGGGGGTTTGCTCACATGATGTGCGATGGGTGCTGGTACTTGGCCCTTTTATTGGCCCCCTATCCCTCATCAAACCTCGAGAACTCACACCCCCTTAAAGAGCATTTGAGATTTTACAGGTTTGCTGCCAGTAGCCATTAAAGTGTCTGAAATGGGACACTTTTTTCAAATGGTCACAAAATATTGTACGCCTCGAGTTTTTTGCTGAATTTTTTTGTGCATGCCAAAAAAAATACAAGGATCACATCTACAAAGTTTGTTGCCAAAAATCCTTTAAAAAAAATTTTGAAAAATCCTGAACCGTAAAAAGTTTCAAAAATCGTGAAAAATAGAAAACGAGTCGTCTTGCCATGAAACTTCACGTGAAGTCTTAAGGGACCATTGTATGAATTTACTAGCCATAAAAATGGCATTGGCATGTATAAATATGAAGATGTGCCTAAACCCACCTACCTCCCTATCGATCCATGACTTGCGCATTCCGTCTCTCTGGCCGGCATAGTGCCCACCCGCCCGCCCGCTCTCTCGCCCGCCCGCCTGCCCGTACGTTTCGTCAGTTGGCTCGGGCATGTGCTGGTGCCGTATTTTTCTTCACCGAGGTGCCATCGCCGGAGCATCCCGTAGAAGCTAACCGGCGGCATTGGGGTTCCGACGATCGGGGGGGCCGGGGGGTGTGTGCACGTATGATGTGCGATGGGTGCTCATACTTGGCCCTTATATTGGCCCCCTATCCCTCATCAAACCTTGAGAACTCACATTCCCTTAAAGAGCATTTGAGATTTTACAGGTTTGCTGCCAGTAGCCATTAAAGTGTCTAAAATGGGGACACTTTTTTCAAATGGTCACAAAATCTTGTACGCATCGAGTTTTTAGTGAATTTTTTTGTGCATCCCAACAAAAATGCAAGGATCATGTCTACCAGGTTTGGGGCCAAGACTCCTTCCAAAAAAATTTTAAAAAATCTTGAACCGTAAAAAGTTTCAAAAATCGTTAAAAATATAAAACGAGTCGTCTTGCCATGAATCTTCACGTGAATGCTTAAGGGACCATTGTATGAATTTACAAGCCATAAAAATGGCATTGGCATGTAGAAATATGAAGATGTGCCTAAACACACCTACCACCCTATGATCCACGGCTTGTGCATCCCGTCTCTCTGGCCGGCGTAGTGCCCGCCCGCCCGCCCGCTCGGTTCATCGGTTGGCTTAGGCATACGAAGTTCATTCCAAGTCTAAGATCAGACAGGACCGAGGGTTAGAGTCGTAGGATCGGCAGCACGTAGATGGGGACCCAGCCAATCCCCGGCTTGCACATCCCGCCCCTCTGGCCGGCTGAGCACCCCCATGCTCGTTTCGTGGGTTGACTTTGGGATACGGAGTTCATTCCCAGTCTAAGCATGCGGAGTTCACTCCCAGTCTAAGATCGGATCGGACCGAGTGTTGTGGCAGCACATGCTGGGCTTGGGCATTTGCTGGTGCCACATTTTTCTTCATCCAGGCACCATCGTCGGAGCATCGTCGGAGAACATAACCGACGGCATTGGGGTTCCGGCGATCGGGGGGGCCAGGGGGTGTGCGTACATGATGTGCGATGGGTGCTGGTACTTGGCCCTTATATTGGTCCCTTATCCCTCATCAAACCTTGAGAACTCACACCCCTTAAAAAGCTTTTGAGATTTTACAGGTTTGCTGCCAGTAGCAATTAAAGTGTTTGAAATGGGGACACTTTTTTCAAATGGTCACAAAATCTTGTACACTTCGAGTTTTTAGCTGAATTTTTTTGTGCATGCCAACAAAAATACAAGGATTACGTCTACCAAGTTTGGGGCCAAAAATCCTTCCAAAAAAATTTTAAAAAAATCCCGAACCATAAAAAGTTTCAAAAATCGTGAAAAATAGAAAACGAGTCGTCTTGCCATGGAACTTCACGTGAAGGCTTAAGGGACCACTGTATGAATTTACAAGCCATAAAAATGGCATTGGCATGTAGAAATATGAAGATGTGCCTAAACCCACCTACCACCATATCGATCCACGGCTTGCGCTTCCCGTCTCTCTGGCCGGCGTAGTGCCCGCCCGCCTGCCCGCCCGTTTTGTCGGTTGGCTTAGGCATACGGACTTCATTCCCAGTCTAAGATCTGACCAGACTGAAGGTTATGATAGCAGGATTGGTAACACGTAGAGGGGGACCCGGTCGATCCTCGGCTTACGCATCTCGCCCCTCTAGTCAGCTGAGCGCCCGCACGCTCGTTTCGTGGGTTGACTTGGGCATACGGAGTTCATTCCTAGTCTAAGCATACGGAGTTCATTCCCAGTCTAAGATCGGACTGGACCAAGGGTTGCGACAGCACATGCTGGGCTCGAGCATGTGCTGGTGCCGCATTTTTCTTCGCCAGGGCACCATCGTCGGAGCATCGCCGAAAAACCTGATCGACGGCGTTGGGGTTCCGATGATAGAGGGGGTCGGGGCGGTGTGCGCACATGATGTGCGATGGGTGCTAGTACTTGGCCCTTATATTGGCCCCCTATCCCTCATCAAACCTCGAGAACTCACACCCCTTTAAAGAGGATTTGAGATTTTACAGGTTTGCTGCCAGTAGCCATTAAATTATCTGAAATGGGGACACTTTTTTCAAATGGTCACAAAATCTTGTACACTTCGAATTTTTAGCTGAATTTTTTTTTGCATGCCAAAAAAAATACAAGGATCATGTCTACCAAGGTTGGGGCCAAAACTCCTTCCGAAAAGATTTTAAAAAATCCCAAACCGTAAAAAGTTTTAAAAATCATGAAAAATAGAAAACGAGTCGTCTTGCCGTGAAACTTCACGTGAAGGCTTAAGTGACCATTGTATAAATTTACAAGCCATAAAAATGGCATTGGCATGAAGAAATATGAAGATATGCCTAAACTCACCTACCACCCTATCGATCCACGGCTTGCGCTTCCTGTCTATCTGGCCGGCGTAGTGCCCGCCCACCCGTCCGCCCGCTCGTTTCGTCGGTTGGCTTAGGCATACGGAGTTCATTCTCAGTCTAAGATTGGACTAGACTGAGGGTTGCGGCAGCAAGATCAGAGCAGGCAAAGCGGGACCCGACCGATCCCCGGCTTACTCATCCCGCCCCTCTGCCCGGCTGAGCGCCCACACGCTCGTTTTGTGGGTTAACTTAGGCATACAGAGTTCATTCCCAGTCTAAGCATACAGAGTTCATTCCTAGCCTAAAATCAGACCAGACCGAGGGTTACGGCAGCACATGCTGGGCTCGAGCATGTGCTCGTGCCGTATTTTTCTTCGTCGGAGCACCATCGCCAGAGCATCATTGGAGAACCTGATCGACGACATTGGGGTTCCGGCGATCGGTGGGGTTGGGGGGTGTACGCACATGATGTGAGATGGGTGCCAGTATTTGGCCCTTCTATTGGCCCCCTATCCCTCATCAAATCTCGAGAACTCCCACCCCTTTAAAGAGCATTTGAGATTTTACAGGTTTTCTGCCAGTAGCTATTAAAGTGTCTAAAATGGGGACACTTTTTTCAAATGGTCACAAAATCTTGTACACTTCGAGTTTTTAGCTGAATTGTTTTGTGCATGCCAACAAAAATACAAGGATCACGTCTACCAACTTTGGGCCTAAAACTCCTTTCGAAAAAATTTTAAAAAATCGCGAACCACAAAAAGTTTCGAAAATCATGAAAAATAGAAAACGAGTCGTCTTGCCATGAAACTTCACGTGAAGGCTTAAGGGACCATTGTATGAATTTACAAGCCATAAAAATGGCATTGGCACGTAGAAATATGAAGATGTGCCTAAACCCACCTACCACCCTATCGATCCACGGCTTGCGCATCCCGTCTCTCTGGCCGACGTAGTGCCCACCCACCCGCCCGTCCACTTGTTACGTTGGTTGGCTTAGGGATACGGAGTTTAGTCCCAGTCTAAGATCAGACCAGAATGAGGGTTGCAGTAGCAGGATCGGCAGCACACATTAGGGGACCCGATCGATCCCTAGCTTACGCATTCGACCCCTCTGGCTAACTGAGCACCCACATGCTCGTTTCGCTGGTTAACTTAGGCATACGGAGTTCATTCCCAGCCTAAGCATATGGAGTTCATTCCCAGTCTAAGATCAGACCAGACCGAGGGTCACAGCAGCACATGTTGGGCTCGGGCATGTGCTGGTGCTACATTTTTCTTCGTCGGGGCACCATCACCGGAGCATCGTCGGAGAACCTGATCGACAGCATTGGGGTTCCGACGATCGGGGGGCCGGGGGGTGTGCGCACATGATTTGCGATGGGTGCTGGTACTTGGCCCTTATATTGGCCCCCTATCCCTCATCAAACCTCGAGAACTCACACCCCCTTAAAGAGCATTTGAGATTTTACAAGTTTGCTGCCAGTAGCCATTAAAGTGTCTGAATTGGGGACACTTTTTTCAAATGGTCACAAAATGTTGTACATTTCGAGTTTTTAGCTGAATTTTTTTGTGCATGCCAACAAAAATACAAGGATCTCGACTACCAAGTTTGGGGCCAAAACCCCTTTCGAAAAAATTTTAAAAAATCCCGAACCGTAAAAAGTTTCAAAAATCATGGAAAATAGTAAACGAGTCATCTTCCCAAGAAACTTCACGTGAAGGCTTAAAGGGACTATTGTATGAATTTACAAACCATGAAAATGGCATTGGCACGTAGAAATATGAAGATGTTCCTAAACCCACCTACCACTCTATCGATCCATAGCTTACGCATCCCATCTCTATGGCCGGTGTAGTGCCCGCCCGCCCGTCCGCCCGCTCGTTTCATCGGTTGGCTTAGGCATACGAAGTTCATTCCCAGTCTAAGATCGGACCAGACCGAGGGTTGTGGCAGCAAGATCAGAGCTTGCAGAATGGGACCCGATCGATCCCCGGCTTGCGCATCCCGCCCCTCTACCCGGCTGAGCACCCGTACGCTTGTTTTGTGGGTTGACTTAGGCGTACAGAGTTCATTCCTAGCCAAAGATCGGACCAGACCGAGGGTTGTGATAGCACATGCTGGGCTTGAGCTTGTGCTGGTGCCGTATTTTTCTTCTTCGGGGTACCATCGTCGGAGCATCGCTAGAGAACCTGACCGGTGACAGTGGGGTTCCGATGATCGGGGGACTGGACATGATGTGCGATGGGTGCTGGGACTTGGCCCTTATAATGGCCCCCTATCACTCATCAAACCTCAAGAACTCACACCCCCTTAAAAAGCATTTGAGATTTTACAGGTTTGCTGCCAGTAGCCATTAAAGTGTCTGAAATGGGGACACTTTTTCAAATGGTCACAAAATCTTGTACACTTCGAGTTTTTAGCTGAATTTTTTTGTGGATGCCAACAAAAATACAAGGATCACGTCTAACAAGTTTGGAGCCAAAACTCCTTCCAAAAGAATTTTAAAAAATCCTGAACCGTAAAAAGTTTTGAAAATCGAGAAAAATAGAAAACGAGTCGTCTTGCCATGAAACTTCACGTGAAGGCTTAAGGGACCATTGTATGAATTCACAAGCCATAAAAATGGCATTAGCACACAGAAATATGAAGATGTACCTAAACCCACCTACCACCCTATCGAGGGTTGCGGTAGCAGGATCGACAGCACGCAGAGGGGGACCCAACTGATCCCCGGCTTGCGCATCCTGCCCCTCTGGCTGACTAAGTGGCCGCCCTCTCATTTTATGGGGTGACTTAGGCATACGGAGTTCATTCCCAATCTAAGCATACGGAGTTCATTCCCACTCTAAGATTGGACTGGATCGAGGGTTGTGGCAGCACATGCTGGGCTCGAGCATGTGCTGGTGTCGCATTTTTCTTCCTCGGGGCACCATCACCGGAGCATCGTCGGAGAACCTGATCGACGGCATTGGGGTTCTGACGATCGGGGGGCCGGGGGGTGTGCGCACATGATGTGTGATGGGTGCTAGTACTTGGCCCTTATATTGGCCCCTTATCCCTCATCAAACCTCGAGAACTCACACCCCTTTAAAGAGCATTTAAGATTTTATAGGTTTGCTGCCAGTAGCCATTAAAGTGTCTGAAATTAGGACACTTTTTTCAAATGGTCACAAAATCTTGTGCACTTCGAGTTTCTGGCTAAATTTTTTTATGCTTGCCAACAAAAATGCAAGGATCACGTCTACCAAGTTTGGGCCAAAACACCTTCCGAAAAAATTTTAAAAAATCCCGAACCGTAAAAAGTTTCAAAAATCGTGAAAAATAGAAAACAAGTCAACTTGCCATGAAACGTCACGTGAAGGCTTAAGGGACCATTGTATGAAATTACAAGCCATAAAAATGGCATTGGCATGCGGAAATATGAAGATGTGCCTAAACCCACCTACCACCCTATCGATTCACGGCTTGCGGATCCCATCTCTCTGGTCGGCATAGTGCCCGCCCACCCGCGCGCGCTCTAGTTTCGTTAGTTGGCTTAGCCATACGGAGTTCATTCCCAGTCTAAGATCGAACCAGACTAACGGTTGTTGTAGCAGGATTGGCAGCACGTAGAGGGGGACCCAGTCGATCCCCGGCTTAGGAAATCTCGCCCCTTTGGCCGACTGAGCACCCGTACGCTTGTTTCGTGGGTTCACTTAGGCATACGGAGTTCATTCCCAATCTAAGCATACGGAGTTTATTCCCAATCTAAGATCGGATCAGACCGAGGGTTGCGGTAGCACATGCTGGGCTCGGGCATGTGCTGGTGCCGCATTTTTCTTCGTCGGGTCACCATCACCGGAGCTTAGTCATTGAACCTGACTGGCGACATTGGGGTTCCGGGGATCGAGGGGGCCGGGCGGGTGTGCGCACATGATGTGCGATGGGTGCTGGTACTTAGCCCTTATGTTCACCCCCTATCCCTCATCAAACCTTGAGAACTCACACCCTCTTAAAGAGCATTTGAGATTTTATAGGTTTGCTACCAGTAGCCATTAAAGTGTCTGAAATGGGGACACGTTTTTCAAATGGTCACAAAATCTGGCACACTTCGAGTTTTTAGCTCAATTTTTTTGTGCATGCCAACAAAATTACAAAGATCACGTCTACCAAGTTTGGGGCCAAAACTCCCTCTGAAAAAATTTTAAGAAATCTTGAACCGTAAAAAGTTTCAAAAATCGTGAAAAATAGAAAACGAGTCATCTTGCCATGAAACTTCACGTGAAGGCTTAAGGGACCACTGTATGAATTTACAAGCCATAAAAATGGCATTGGCATGCAGAAATATGAAGATGTGCCTAAACCCAGCTACCACCTTATCGATCCACGGCTTGTGCATCCCATCTCTCTGGCAGGCGTAGTGCCTGCCCGCCCGTCGGCCCACTCGTTTGGTCGGATGGCTTAGGCACACGGAGTTCATTCCCAGTCTAAGATCAAATTGAATCGAGGGTTATGGCAACAGGATTGGTAGCACGCAGAGGGGGACTCGGCCGATCCCCGGCTGGCGCATCCCGCCCCTCTGGCCGGCTGAGCACCCGCACGCTCGTTTCGTGGGTTGACTTAGGCATACGAAGTTCATTCTCAGTCTAAAATCGGATTGGACCGAGGGTTGCGGCAGCACAAACTGGGCTTGGGCATGTACTGGTGCCGCATTTTTCTTCGTCGGGGCACCATCGTCGAAGCATCGCCAGAGAACCTGACCGACGACATTGGGGTTCCGACGATCGGGGGGGCCGGGGGGTGTGCGCACATGATGTGCGATGGGTGCTGGTACTTGGCCCTTATATTGGCCCCCTATCCCTCATCAAACCTCGAGAACTCACACCCCCTGAAAGGGCATTTGAGATTTTACAGGTTTGCTGCCAGTAGCCATTAAAGTGTTTGAAATGGGGACACTTTTTTCAAATGGTCACAAAATCTTGTACACTTCGAGTTTTTAGCTGAATTTTTTTGTGCACGCCAACAAAAATACAATGACACGTCTACCAAGTTTGGCACCAAATTTCTTCTGAAAAAATTTTAAAAAATCCAGAACCGGAAAAAGTTTCAAAAATCATGAAAAATAGAAATCGAGTCCTCTTGCAAGGAAACTTCAGTTGAAGGCTTAAGGGACCATTGTATGTATTTACAAGTGATAAAAATGGTATTGGCACACAGAAATATGAAGATGTGCCTAAACCCACCTACCACCCTATCGATCCACAGCTTGCGCATCCCTTCTCTCTGGCCGGCGTAGTGCCCGCCCGCCCGTCCGCCCGCTCATTTCATCGGTTGGCTTAGGCATAAGGAGTTCATTCCCAATCTAAGATCAAACCGGACTGAGGGTTGCGGCAGCAAGATCGGTAGCACGTAGAGGGGGAACCGACCGATCCCCAGCTTGCGCTTTCCGCCCCTCTGGCCGACTGAGCGCCCGTACGCTCGTTTCGTGGGTTGACTTAGGCATACGGAGTTCATTCCCAGTCTAAGATCAGACCGGACCGAGGGTTACGATCAGCACATGCTGGGCTCGGGCATGTGCTAGTGCCATATTTTTCTTCATCGGGGCACCATCATCGAAGTATCGCTGGAGAACCTGGCGGACGGCATTGTGGTTCCAGCGATCGGGGGGGTCGGGGGGGTGTGCGCACATGATGTGCGATGGGTGCTGGTACTTGGCCCTTATATTGGTCCCCTATCCCTCATCAAACCTCAAGAACTCACACCCCCTTAAAGAGCATTTGAGATTTTATAGGTTTGCTGCCAGTAGCAATTAAAGTGTCTGAAATGGGGACACTTTTTTCAAATGGTCACAAAATCTTGTACACTTTGAGTTTTTAGCTGAATTTTTTTATGCATGCGAACAAAAATACAATGATCACGTCTACCAAGTTTGGGACCAAAACTCCTTCCGAAAAGCTTTAAAAAATCCTGAACCTTAAAAAGTTTCAAAAATCATGAAAAATAGAAAACGAGTCGTCTTGCCATGGAACTTCACGTGAAAGCTTGAAGAACCATTGTATGAATTTACAAGCCATAAAAATGGCATTGGCACGTAGAAATATGAAGATGTGCCTAAATCCACCTACCACCCTATCGATCCATGGCTTGCGTATCCCGTCTCTCTGGCCGGCGTAGTGCCCGCCTGCACACCTGCCCGCTCGTTTCGTCGGTTGGCTTAGGCATAGGGAGTTCATTACCAGTCTAAGATTGGACCGGACCGAGGGTTGCGGCAACATGATCGACAGCACACATAGGGGGACCCGACCGATCACGGCTTGCTGCCAGTAGCCATTAAAGTGTCTGAAATGGGGACACTTTTTTCAAATGGTCACAAAATCTTATACACTTCGAGTTTTTAGCTGAATTTTTTTATGCACGCCAACAAAAATACGAGGACATGTCTACCAAGTTTGGCACTAAAACTCCTTCTGAAAAAATTTTAAAAAATCCAGAATCGAAAAAAGTTTCAAAAATCATGAAAAATAGAAAATGAGTTGTCTTGCCATGAAACTTCACATGAAGGCTTAAGGGACCATTGTATGAATTTACAAGGCATAAAAATGGCGTTGGCATGCAGAAATATGAAGATGTGCCTAAACCCACCCACCACCTTATCGATCCACGGCTTGCACATCCCGTCTCTCTGGCCGTCGTAGTGCCCGCCCGCTCATTTTATCAGTTGGCTTAGGCATACAGACTTCATTCCCAGGCTAAGATCAGACCGAACCGAGGGTTACGACAGCAGGATTGGCAGCACACAAAGGGGGACCCGACCGATCCCCGACTTGCACATCCCGCCCCTCTGGCAGGCTGACCGCCCACACGCTCGTTTTGTGGGTTGACTTAGGCATACGGAGTTCATTCCCAGTCTAAGATCGGACCGGATCGAGGGTTGCGACAGCACATGCTGGGCTCACACACGTGCTGGTGCCATATTTTTCTTCACCGAGGCACCATCGTTGGAGCATCACCGAAGAACCTGACCGACGTCATTGGGGTTTCGATGATCGAGGGGGCCGGGGGGTGTGAGCATATGATGTGCGTTGGGTGCTGGTACTTTGCCCTTATATTGGCCCCCTATCCCTCATCAAACCTCGAGAACTCACACCCCCTTAAAGAGCATTTGAGATTTTACAGGTTTGCTGTCGGTAGCCATTAAAGTGTCTGAAATGGGGACACTTTTCTCAAATAGTCTGAAAATCTTGTACACTTTGAGTTTTTAGCTGAATTTCTTTTGTGCATGCCAAAAAAAAATACAAGGATCACGTCTACCAAGTTTGGGGCCAAAACTCCTTCCGAAAAAATTTGAAAAAATCCCGAACCGTAAAAAGTTTCAAAAATCATGAAAAATAAAAAATGAGTCATCTTGCCACGAAACTTCACGTGAAGGCTTAAGGGACCATTGTATGAATTTACAAGCCATAAAAATGGCATTGGCATACAGAAATATGAAGAGGTGCCTAAACCCAACTACCACCCTATCGATCCACGGCTTGCGCATCCCATCTCTCTAGCCGGTGTAGTGCCCGCCCACTCGTTTTGTCGGTTGGCTTAGGCATATGGAGTTCATTCCTAGTCTAAGATCGGATCAGACCAAGGGTTGTGGTAGTAGGATCGGTAGCACACAGAGGGGGACCCGGCCGACCCCCGGGTTGTGCATCCCGCCCCTCTGGCCAGTTGAGCGCCCGCACGCTCGTTTCGTGGGTTGACTTAGGCATACGGAGTTCATTCCCAGTATAAGCATATGGAGTTCATTCCCAGTATAAGCATACGGAGTTCATTCCCAGTCTAAGATCGGACCAGACCGAGGGTTGCGGCAGTGGGATCCCCGGCTTGCGCATCCCACCCCTCTGGCTTACTGAGCGCCCGCACGCTCATTTCGTGGGTTGACTTAGGCATACGAAGTTCATACCCAATATAAGCATACAGAGTTCATTCCCAGTCTAAGATCGGATCAGACCGAGGGTTGTGGTAGTACATGCTAGGCTCGGGCATGTGCTGATGCCGCATTTTTTTTTGTCGAGTTACCATCGTCGAAGCATCGTCGGAGAACCTGACCGACGGCATTAGGGTTCTGACGATCGGGGAGGCGACGGGGTGTGCGCACATGATGTGCGATGGGTGCTGGTACTTGGCCCTTATATTGGCCCCCTATCCCTCATCAAACCTCGAGAACTTATACCCCCTTAAAGAGCATTTGAGATTTTACAAGTTTGCTGCCAGTAGCCATTAAAGTGTCTGAAATGGGGACACTTTTTTCAAATGGTCACAAAATCTTGTACGCCTCGAGTTTTTGGTTGAATTTTTTTGTGCATTCCAACAAAAATACAAGGATCACGTCTACCAAGTTTGGGGCTAAAACACCTTCCAAAAATATTTTCACAAATCCTGAACCGTAAAAAGTTTCAAAAATCATGAAAAATAAAAAACGAGTCATCTTGCCATGAAACTTCACGTGAAGGCTTAAGGGACCATTGTATGAGTTTACAAGCCATAAAAATGGCATTGGCATGCAGAAATATGTAGATGTGCCTAAACCCACCTACCACCCTATCGATCCACGACTTGCGCATCCCATCTCTCTGGCAAGCGTAGCGCCCGCCCGCTCGTTTCGTCGGTTGGCTTAGCCATACGGAGTTCATTCCTAGTCTAACATCAGACCAAACCAAGGGTTGCAGCAGTAGGATCGACAGCACGCAGAGGGGGACACGGTCGATCCTCGGCTTACGCATCCCGCCCCTTTGCCCGGTTGAGCGACCGCACGCACATTTCTTGGGTTGACTTAGGCATACGGAGTTCATTCCCAGTCTAAGATCAGACTGGACCGAGGGTTACGGTAGCACATGCTGGGCTCGGGCATTTGCTAGTGCCGTATTTTTCTTCGTCAGGGCACCGTCGTCGGACCATCACCGGAGAACCTGACCGACGGCATTAGGGTTCTGACGATCGGGGGGGCTAGGGGGTGTGCGCACATGATGTGCGATGGGTGCTGGTACTTGGCCCTTATATTGGCCTCGTATCCCTCATCAAACCTCGAGAACTCACACCCCCTTAAAGAGCATTTGAGATTTTACAGGTTTGCTGCCAGTAGCCATTAAAGTGTCTGAAATAGGGACATTTTTTCAAATGGTCACAAAATCTTGTACGCTTTGACTTTTTAGCTGAAGTTTTTTATGCATGCCAACAAAAATACAAGGATCACGTATACCAAGTTTGGGGCAATCCATAAAGTTTCAAAAATCATGAAAAATAGAAAATGAGTCGTCTTGCCATGAAACATCATGTGAAGGCTTAAGGGACCATTGTATGAATTTACAAGCGATAAAAAGGGCATTGGCATGCAGAAATATGAAGATGTGCCTAAACCCACCTACCACTCTATCGATCCACAGCTTGCGCATCTTGTCTCTCTGGTCGGCGTAGTGCCCGCCCATCCGCCCGCCCGCTCATTTCGTTGGTTGGCTTAGGGATACGGAGTTCATTCACAGTCTAAGATCGAACCAGACTGACGGTTGCAGCAGCAGGATTGGTAGCACGCAGAGGGGGACCCAACCGATCCCCGACTTGTGCATCCCGCCCCTCTGGCCGACTGATCCTCCGCACGCTTGTTTCGTGGGTTGACTTAGGCATATAGAGTTCATTCCCAGTCTAAGCATACGAAGTTCATTCCCAGTCTAAGCATACGAAGTTCATTCCCAGTCTAAGATCGGATTGGATCGAGGGTTGCGGCAGCACATGCTGGGCTCGAGCATTTGCTGGTGCCGTAATTTTTCTTCACCGGGGCACCATCGTCGGAGCATCACCGGAGAACCTGACCCGCGGCATTGGGGTTCCAATGATCGGGGGGGCTGGTGGTGTGCGCTCATGATGTGTGATGGGTGCTGGTACTTGGCCCTTCTATTGGCCTCCTATCCCTCATCAAACCTCGAGAACTCACACCCCCTTAAAAAGCATTTGTGATTTTACAGGTTTGCTGCCAGTACCCATTAAATTGTCTACAATAGGGACACTTTTTTCAAATGGTCACAAAATCTTGTACACTTCTAGTTTTTAGATGAATTTTTTTATGCATGCCAACAAAAATACAAGGATCACGTCTACCAAGTTTGGGGCCAAACTCCTTCCGAAAAAATTTTAAAAATCCTGAACCGCAAAAAGTTTTGAAAATCGTGAAAAATAGAAAACAAGTCGCCCTGCCATGAAACCTCACATGAAGGCTTAAGGGACCACTGAATGAATTTTCAAGCCATAAAAATGGCATTGGCATGCAGAAATATAAAGATGTGCCTAATCCCGCCTACCACCCTATCGATCCACGGCTTGCGCATCCCGTCTCTCTGGCCGGCATAGAGCCCGTCCGCCAGCTTGCCCGCTCGTTTCGTCGGTTGGCTTTGGCATATGGAGCTCATTCCTAGTCTAAGATCAGATCAGACTGAGGGTTTTGGCAGCAGGATCAGCAGCATGCAGAGGGGCACCCGGCTGATCCCCGGCTTGCGCATCCCGCCCCTCTGGCTGGCTGAGCCCCCGTATGCTCATTTCGTGGGTTGACTTAGGCATACGGAGTTCATTCCCAGTCTAAGCATACGGAGTTCATTCCCAGTCTAAGATCAGACCAGACCGAGGGTTGCGGTAGCACATGCTAGGCTCGGGCATGTGCTGGTGCCGTATTTTTCTTCGTCGAGGCACCATCGCCAGAGCATCGTCGGAGAACTTGGCAGACGGCATCGTGGTTCCGACGATCGGGGGGGCCGGGGGGTTTGCACACATGATGTGCGATGGGTGCTGGTACTTGGCCCTTATATTGGCCCCCTATCCCTCATCAAACCTTGAAAACTCACACCCCCTTAAAGAGCATCTGAGATTTTACAGCTTTGCTGCCAGCAGCCATTAAAGTGTCTGAAATGGGGACACCTTTTTCAAATGGCCACAAAATCTTGTACACTTCGAGTTTTTAGCTGAATTTTTTTGTGCACGCCAATAAAAATACAAGCATCATGTCTACCAAGTTTGGGGCCAAAACGCCTTCTGAAAAAATTTTAAAAAATCCCAAACCGCAAAAAGTTTCAAAAATTGTGAAAAATAGAAAACGAGTCGTCTTGCCATGAAACTTCACGTGAAGGCTTAAGGGACCATTGTATGAATTTACAAGCCATAAAAATGGCATTGGAACGCAGAAATATGAAGATGTGCCTAAACCCACCTACCGCCCTATCGATCCACGGCTTGCGCATCCCGTCTCTCTGGCCGACGTAGTGCCCGCCCGCTCGCCCGCTCGTTCATTTGTCGGTTGGCTTAGGCATACGGAGTTCATTTCCAGTCTAAGATCGAACCAAACTGAGGGTTGCAGCAGCAAGATCGGTAGCACACAGAGGGGGACCCGACCAATCCCCAGCTTGCGCATCCCACCCCTCTGGTAGGCTGAGCGCCCGCACGCTCGTTTGGTGGGTTGACTTAGGCATACGGAGTTGATTCCCGGTCTAAGCATACAGAGTTTCTTCCCAGTCTAAGATCAGACCAGACCGAGGGTTGCGGCAGCACATGCTGGGCTCGGGCATGTGCTGATGCCGTATTTTCTTCATCGGGGCACCTTCGCTGAAGCATCACCGAAGAACCTGACCGACGGCATTGGGGTTCCGGCGATCGGGGGGGCCGGGGGGTGTGCGCACATGATGTGAGATGGCTGCTGGTACTTGGCCCTTATATTGGCCCCCTATCCCTCATCAAACCTTGAGAACTCACACCCCCTTAAAGAGCATTTGAGATTTTACAGGTTTGCTGCCAGTAGCCATTAAAGTGTCTGAAATGGGGACATTTTTTTCAAATGGTCACAAAATCTTGTACACTTCAAGTTTTTAGCTAAATTATTTTTTGCATGCCAACAAAAATACAAGCATCACGTCTACCAAGTCTGGGGCCAAAACCCCTTCCGAAAAAATTTTACAAATTCCCTAACCGCAAAAAGTTTTAAAAATCGAGAAAAATAGAAAACGAGCCGTCTTGCCATGAAACTTCACGTCAAGGCTTAAGGGACCATTGTATGAATTTACAAGTCATAAAAATGGCATTTTCATGAAGAAATATGAAGATGTACCTAAACACACCTACCACCATATCGATCCACGGCTTGCGCATCCCGTCTCTCTGGCCGGCATAGTGCCCGCCCGCCCGTTCGTTTCGTCGGTTGGCTTAGGCATACGGAGTTCATTCCCAATCTATGATCGGACCAAATTGAGGGTTGCGGTAGCAAGATCGGCAGCACGTAGAAGGGGACCCGACCGATCCCTGGCTTGCACATCCCACCCCTCTGGCCGATTGAGCGCCCGCACGCTCGTTTCGTGGGTTTACTTAGGCATACGGAGTTCATTCCCAGTCTAAGCATACGGAGTTCATTCCCAGTCTAAGATCGGATTGGATCGAGGGTGGCAGCAGCACATGCTGGGCTCGGGCATGTGCTGGTGCCTCATTTTTCTTTGCTGGGGCACCATCACCGGAGCATCGTCGGAGAACCTGACCGACGACATTGGGGTTCTGACGATCGGGGGGTCCGGGGGGGTGTGCACACATGATGTGCGATGGGTGCTGGTACTTGGCCCTTATATTGGCCCCCTATCCCTCATCAAACCTTGAGAACTCTCACCCCCTTAAAGAGCATTTGAGATTTTGCAGGTTTGCTGGCAGTAGCTATTAAAGTGTTTGAAATGGGGACACTTTTTTCAAATGGTCACAAAATCTTGTACACGTTGAGTTTTTAGCTGAATTTTTTTGTGCAAGCCAACAAAAATACAGGGATCACGTCTACCAAGTTTGGGGCCAAAACTCCTTCCGAAAAAATTTTAAAAAATCCCGAACGGCAAAAAGTTTAAAAAATCGTGAATAATAGAAAACGAGTTGTCTTGCCATTAAACTTCACGTGAAGGCTTAAGGGACCATTGTATGAATTTACAAGACATAAAAATGGCATTGGAACACAGAAATTTGAAGATGTGCCTAAACCCACCTACCAAACTATCGATCCACAGCTTGCGCATCCCGTCTCTCTGGCCGGCGTAGTGCCCGCCCGCCCGCCTGCCAGCTCATTTTGTTGGTTGGCTTAGACATACGGAGTTCATTCGCAGTCTGAGATCAGACCAGACTGAGGGTTGCGGCAACAGGATTGGCAGCACGCAGAGGGGGACCCGGTCGATCCTCGACTTGCGCATCCCGCCCCTGTGGTCGACTGAGCGCTCGCACTCTTGTTTTGTGGGTTGACTTAGGCATACGGAGTTCATTCGAAGTCTAAGATCGGATCGGACCGAGGGTGGCGGCAGCAAGATCGGTAGTACCCAGACGGGGACTCAGCCAATCCCCGGCTTGCGCATCCCGCCCCTCTGGCCGGCTGAGCACTCCCACGCTCGTTTCGTGGGTTGACTTCGGCGTACAGAGTTCATTCCCGATCTAAGATCAGATCGGACCAAAGGTTGTGGCAGCACATGCTAGGCTCGGGCATGTGCTGGTGCCGCATTTTTCTTCTTCGGGGCACCATCGTCGGAGCATCGCCGAAGAACTTGACCGGCGGCATTAGGGTTCCGGTGATCGGGGGGGCCGGGGGGGTGTGCGCACAGGATGTGCGATGGGTGCTGGTACTTGGCCGTTATATTGGCCCCCTATCCCTCACAAACCTCGAGAACTCACACCCCCTTAAAGAGTATTTGAGATTTTACAGGTTTGCTGCCAGTAGCCATTAAAGTGTCTGAAATGGGGACACTTTTTTCAAATGGTCACAAAATCTTGTGCACTTCGAGTTTTTAGCTCAATTTTTTTGTGCATGCCAAAAAAAATACAAGGATCACGTCTACCAAGTTTCGGGCCAAAACTTCTTCCGAAAAAATTTTAAAAAATCCCAAACCGCAAAAATTATGAAAAATAGAAAACGAGTCGTCTTGCCATGAAACTTCACGTGAAGGCTTAAGGGACCATTGTATGAATTTACAAGCCATAAAAATGGTATTGGCACATAGAAATAGCAAGATGTGCCTAAACCCACCTACCACCCTACCGATCTACGGCTTGCCCATCTCGTCTCTCTGTCCGGCGTATTGCCCGCCCGCCCGCCCGCCCGCTTGTTTCATCGATTGGCTTAGGCATATGGAGTTCATTCCTAGTCTAAGATCAGACTGGACCAAGGGTTGTGGCAGTAGGATCGACAGCACGTAGAGGGGGAGCCGACCGAACCCCGGCTTGCGCATCCTGCCCACCCGCTCGTTTCGTCGGTTGGCTTAGGCATATGAAGTTCATTCCAGTCTAAGATCAGATCGGACATAGGGTATTGGCAGCAGGATCGACAGCACACAGAGGGGGACCAGGCCGATCCCCGGCTCACTCATCCCGCCCCTCTGGCCGGTTGAGCGCCCGTACACTCGTTCCATGGGTTGACTTAGGCATACGGAGTTCATTCCCAGCCTAAGCATACGCAGTTCATTCCCAGTTAAGATCGGACCATACCGAGGGTTGCGATAGCACATGTTGGCCTCGAGCATTTGCTGGTGCCACATTTTTCTTCGTCGGAGCACCATCATCGGAGCATCGTCAGAGAACCTGACCGGCGGCATTGGCGTTTCGATGATCGGGCGGGCCGGGGGGTGGGGGTGTGCGCACATGATATGGGATGGGTGCTGGTACTTGGCCCTTATATTGGCCCCCTATCCCTCATCAAACCTTGAGAACTCACACCCCCTTAAAGAGCATTTGAGATTTTACAGGTTTGCTGCCAGTAGCAATTAAAGTGTCTGAAATGGGGACACTTTTTTCAAATGGTCACAAAATCTTGTACACTTTGAGTTTTTAGCTGAATTTTTTTGTGCATGCCAACAAAAATACAAGGATCACATCTACCAAGTTTGGGGCCAAAAATCGTTCCGAAAAAAATTTAAAAAATCCCGAACCGTAAAAAGTTTCAAAAATCGTGAAAAATAGAAAACGAGTCCTCTTGCCATGAAACTTCACGTGAAGGCTTAAGGGACCATTGTATGAATTTTCAAGCCATAAAAATGGCATTGGCATGCAAAAATATAAAGATGTGCTTAATCCCACCTGCCACCCTATCAATCCATGGCTTGCGCATCTCGTCTCTCTTACCGACGTAGAGCCCGCCCACCTGCCTGCCCGCTTGTTTTGTCGGTTAGCTTAGGCATATAAAGCTCATTCCTAGTCTAAGATCAGATCGGACCAAGGGTTGTGGCAGCAGGATCGACAGCATGCAGAGGGGGACCAGGCCGATCCCTAGGTTACGCATCCTACCCCTCTGGCTGGTTGAGCACCCGTATGCTCGTTTCGTGGGTGGACTTAGGCATACGGAGTTCATTCCCAGTCTAAGCATATGAAGTTCATTCCCAGTCTAAGATCGGACCGGTCGAGGGTTACGGCAGCACATGCTAGGTTCGAGCATGTGCTGGTGTCGCATTTTTCTTCGTCGGGGCACCATCGCCGGAGCATCGTCGGAGAACCTGATTGACGGTATTAGGCAAACGGAGTTCATTCCCAGTCTAAGATCGGATCAGATCGAAGGTTGCGGCAGCAAGATCCACAGGACGCAGAGGGGGACTCGGTCGATCCCCGGCTTGCGCCCGTACGTTCGTTCCGTGGGTTGACTTACGCATACGGAGTTCATTCCCAGTCTAAGCATATGGAGTTCATCCCCAGTCTAAGATTGGATCAGACCGAGGGTTGCGACAGCACATGCTGGGCTCGGGCATGTGCTGGTGCCATATTTTTCTTCGTCGGGGCACCATCACCGGAGAACCTAACCTATGGCATTGGGGTTCCGACGATCGGGGGGGCTTAGGGGTGTGCGGACATGATGTGCCATGGGTGCTGGTACTTGGCCCTTATATTGGCCCCCTATCCCTCATCAAACCTCGAGAACTCACACCCCCTTAAAGAGCATTTGAGATTTTACAGGTTTGCTGCCAGTACCCATTAAAGTGTCTGAAATGGGGACACTTGTTTCAAATGGTCACAAAATCTTGTACACATCGTGTTTTTAGCTGACTTTTTTTGTGCAAGCCAAAAAAAATACAAGGATCACGTCTACCAATTTGGGGCCAAAACACCTTCCCAAAAAAATTTAAAAAATCTGGAACCCCCCTCTGGCCGACTGAGTGCCCGCACGCTCGTTTCATGGGTTGACTTAGGCATACGGAGTTCATTCGCAATCTAAGCATATGGAGTTCATTCCCAGTCTAAGATCGGACTGGACCGAGGGTTGCAGTAGCACATGCTGGGCTCGAGCTTCTGCTGGTGCCGCATTTTTCTTTGCCAGGGCATCATCTCCAGAGAACCTGATCGTGGCATTGAGGTTCCTACGTCGGGGGGCTGGGGGGGTCTGTGCACAGGATGTGCAATGGGTGCTCGTACGTGGCCCTTATATTGGCCCCCTATCCCTCATCAAACCTTGAGAACTCACACCCCCTTAAAGAGCATTTGAGATTTTACAGGTTTGCTGCCAGTAGCCATTAAAGTGTCTGAAATGGGGACATTTTTTTCAAATGGTCACAAAATCTTGTACACTTCGTGTTTTTAGCTGAATTTTTTTGTGCATGCCAACAAAAGTACAAGGATCACGTCTACCAAGTTTGGAGCCAAAACGCCTTCCCAAAAAATTTTAAAAAATCTGGAACCCCCTTTGGCCGACTGAGCGCCCGCACACTCGTTTTGTGGGTTGATCGGCGGCATTGGGGTTCCGAAGATCGAGGGGGCCAGGGGGGGTGTGCACACATGATGTGCGATGGGTGCTGGTACTTGACCCTTATATTGGCCCTCTATCCCTCATCAAACCTCGAGAACTCACACTCCCTTAAAGAGCATTTGAGATTTTACAGGTTTGCTGCCGGTAGCCATTAAAGTGTCTGAAATGGGGACACTTTTTTCAAATGGTCACAAAATCTTGTACACTTTGAGTTTTTAGCTGAATTTTTTTGTGCATGCCAACAAAAATAAGTGGATCATGTCTACCAAGTTTGGGACAAAACTCCTTCTGAAAAAATTTTAAAAAATCCCGAACCGCAAAAAAGTTTGGAAAATTGTGAAAAATAGAAAACGAGTCGTCCTGTCATGAAACTTCACGTGAAGGCTTAAGGGACCATTGTATGAATTTACAAGCCATAAAAATGGCATTGGCACATAGAAATATGAAGATGTGCCTAAACCCACCTACCACCCTATCGCTCAACGGCTTGCGCATCAAGTCTCTCTGGTTGGCGTAGTGCCCGCCCGCCCGCCCACCCGCTCGTTTTGTCGGTTGGCTTAGGCATACGGAGTTCATTCCCAGTCTAAGATTGAACTGAAACTGAGGGTTGCGGCAGTAGGATCGGCAGCACACAGAGGGGACCTCGGTCGATCCCTGGCTTGCGCATCACGCCCTTATGGCCGGTTGAGCACCCGCATGCTCATTTCATGGGTTGACTTAGGCATACGGAGTTCATTCCAGTCTAAGCATATGGAGTTCCTTCCTAGTCTAAGATCAGACCGGATCGAGGCTTGCGACAGCACATGCTAGGCTATCGGACCAGACCGAGGGTTGTGACAGCACATGCCGGGCTCAGGCATGTGCTGGTGCCGTATTTTTCTTCGTCAGGGCACCATCGTCAGAAAATTACGGAGAACCTGACCGACGGCATTGGGGTTTCGACGATTCGGGGGCCGGGGGGTGTGGGGACATGATGTGCGATGGGTGCTGGTACTTCGCCCTTATATTGGCCCCCTATCCCTCATCAAACCTTGAGAACTCACACCCCCTTAAAGAGCATTTGAGATTTTACAGGTTTACTGCCAGTAGCCATTAAAGTGTCTGAAATGGGGACACTTTTTTCAAATGGCCACAAAATCTTGTACACTTCGAGTTTTTAGCTGAATTTTTTGTGCATGCCAACAAAAATACAAGGATCACGTCTACAATGTTTGGGGCCAAAAATCCTTCCGAAAACATTTTAAAAAATCTCGAACCGTAAAAAGTTTCAAAAATCATGAAAAATAGAAAATGATTTGTCTTGCCATGAAACTTCACGTGAAGGCTTAAGGGACCATTGTATGAATTTACAAGCCATAAAAATGGCATTGGATCGCAAAAATATGAAGACGTGCCTAAACCCACCTTCCACCCTATCGATCCACGGCTTTCGCATCCCATCTCTCTGGACGACGTAGTGCCCGTCCGCCCGCCCGCACTCTTGTTTCGTCGGTTGGCATAGGCATACGGAGTTCATTCCCAGTCTAACATCAGACCGAATCGAGGGTTACCATAGCAGGATCGACAGCACGAAAAGGGGGACCCGACCGATCCCCGGCTTGCTCATCCCACCCCTCTGGCCCTGAGCGCCCGCACGTTCGTTTCGTGGGTTGACTTAGGCATACGAAGTTCATTCCCAGTCTAAGCATACGGAGTTCATTCCCATTCTAAGATCAGACCGGATCGAGGGTTGCGGTAGCACATGTCGAGCTCGAGCATGTGCTAGTGTCGCATTTTTCTTCGTCGAGGCACCATCGTCGGAGAACCTGATCGACGGCATGGGGTTTCAGCAATCGGGGGGGCCGGGGGGGTGTGTGCACATGATGTGCGATGGGTGCTGGTACTTCGCCCTTATATTGGCCCCCTATCCCTCATCAAACCTCAAGAACTCACACCCCCTTAAAGAGCATTTGAGATTTCATAGGTTTGCTGCCAGTAGCCATTAAAGTGTCTTAAATGGGGACACTTTTTTCAAACGGTCACAAAATCTTGTACACTTTGAGTTTTTAGCTGAATTTTTTTATGCGTGCCAACAAAAATACAGGGATCACGTCAACCAAGTTTGGGACCAAAACTCCTTGTGAAAAAATTTTAAAAAATCCCGAACCAAAAAAAGTTTCAAAAATCGTGAAAAATAGAAAACGAGTCGTCTTGCCATGAAACTTCACGTGAAGGCTTAAGGGACCATTGTATGAATTTACAAGCCATAAAAATGGCATTGGTACGTAGAAATATGAAGATGTGCCTAAACCCACCTACCAACCTATCGATCCACGGCATGCGCATCCCGTACGCCTGCCCGGCCACTCATTTCATCGGTTGGCTTAGGCATATGGAGTTCATTGCTAGTCTAAGATCGAATCAGACCGAGTGTTACGGCAGTAGGATCAGCAGCACGCAGAGTGGCACCCGACCGATCCCTGACTTACGCATCCCGCCCCTCTGGTCGGTTGAGCGCCCGCACGCTCGGATCGAGGGGGACCCGATCGATCCTTGGCTTGCGCTTCCCACCCCTCTGGCAGGCTAAGCGCCCGCATGCTTGTTTCGTGGGTTGACTTAGGCATACGGAGTTCATTCCCAGTCTAAGCATACGGAGTTCTTTCCCAGTCTAAGATCGGACCGGACCGAGGGTTACGACAGCACATGCTTGGCTCAGACATGTGCTGGTGCCACATTTTTCTTCGTCGGGGCACCATCGCCGGAGCATCGTCGGAGAACCTAACAGGCGCCATTGGGGTTCTGACGATCAGGGGGGCCGGGGAGGGGTGTGCGTACATGATGTGCAATGGGTGCTGGTACTTGGCCCTTTTATCGAGTTTTTAGCTGAATGTTTTTGTGCACGCCAACAAAAATACAAGCATCACGTCTACCAAGTTTGGGGCCAAAACTCCTTCCCAAAAAATTTTACCAAATTCTGAACCCCAAAAAGTTTCAAAAATCTTGAAAAATAGAAAATGAGTCGTCTTGCCATGAAACTTCATGTGAAAGCTTAAGGGACCATTGTATGAATTTACAAGCCATAAAAATGGCATTGGCATGCAGAAATATGAAGATGTGCCAAAACCCACCAACCACCCTACCGATCCACAGCTTGCGCATCCCGTCTCCCTGGCCATCTAGTGCCCGCCCGTCCGTCCACTCGTTTCGTCGGTTGGCTTTGGCATACGGAGTTCATTCCCAGTCTAAGATCGGACCGGATTGAGGGTTGCGGCAGCAGGATCGGCAGCACGTAGAGGGGGATCCGGCCGATCCCCGGCTTGTGCATCCTGCCCCTCTGGCCGGCTGAGCGCCCGTACGCTCGTTTCGTGGGTTGACTTAGGCATATAGAGTTCATTCCCAGTCTAAGCATACGGAGTTTATTACCATTCTAAGATCGGACCTGACCGAGGGTTACGGTAGCACATGGTGGGCTTGGGCATGTGCTAGTGTCACATTTTTCTTCGCTGGGCACCATCGTCGGAGCATCATCGGAGAACCTGACCGGCAGCATTGGGGTTCCGGCGATCGGGGGGGTGTGCGCACATGATGTGTGATGGTGCTCACACTTGGCCCTCATATTGGCCACCTACCCTCACCAAACCTCGAGAACTCACATTCCCTTAAAGAGCCTTTGAGATTTTACAGGTTTGCTGCCAGTAGCCATTAAAGTGTCGGAAATGGGGACACTTTTTTCAAATGGTCACAAAATCTTGTACACTTCGAATTTTTAGCTGAATTTTTTTGTGCAAGCCAACAAAAATAGAAGGATCACGTCTACCAAGTTTGGGGCCAAAAATCCTTCCGAAAAAATTTTAAAAAATCCCGAACAGCAAAAGGTTTTGAAAATCATGAAAAATAGAAAACGAGTTGAACTTCACATGAAGGCTTAAGGGACCATTGTATGAATTTACAAGCCATAAAAATGGCATTGGCATGCATAAATATGAAGATGTGCCTAAACCCACCTACCACCCTATCGATCCACGGCTTGCGCATCACGTCTCTCTGGCCGGCGTAGTGCCCGACCGCCCGCCTGCTCGTTTTGTCGGTTGGCTGAGGCATACGGAGTTCATTCCCAGTCTAAGATCAGACCGAACCGAAGGTTACAGTAGCAGGATTGGTAGCACACAGAGGGGGACCCGGTCGATCCCCAGCTTGTGCATCCTGCCCCTCTGGCCGGCTGAGCGCCCGCACGCTCGTTTCGTGGGTTGACTTAGGCATACGGAGTTCATTCCCAGTCTCAGCATACGAAGTTCATTCCCAGTCTAAGATCGGACTGGATCGAGGGTTGTGGCAGCACATGCTGGGCTCGGGCATGTGCTGGTGTCGCATTTTTCTTCGTCGGGGCACCATCGTCGGAGCATCGCTGGAGAACCTAACCGGCGGCATTGGGGTTCCGACGATCGAGGGGGCCGAGGGGGTGTGCGCAGATGATGTGCGATGGGTGCTGGTACTTGGCCCTTATATTGGCCCCCTATCTCTCATCAAACCTTGAGAACTCACACCCCCTTAAAGCGCATTTGAGATTTTACAGGTTTGCTACCACTAGCCATTAAAGTGACTGAAATGGGGACACTTTTTTCAAGTGGTTACAAAATCTTGTACACTTCAAGTTTTTAGCTGAATTTTTTTTTGCATGCCAACAAAAATACAGGGATCTCATCTACCAAGTTTGGGGCCAAAACTCCTTCCAAAAAAATTTTAAAAAATCCTAAACCGCAAAAAGTTTCAAAAATTATGAAAAAAAGAAAACGAGTCGTCTTGCCATGAAACTTCACGTGAAGGGTTAAGGGACCATTGTATCAATTTAAAAGCCATAAATATGTGCCTAAACCCACCTACCACCCTATCGAACAACAGGTTGCGCTTCCCGTCTCTCTGGCCGGGGTAGTGCCCGCCCGCCCGCCCGCCTGCTCATTTCGTCGGTTGGCTTAGGCATACGAAGTTCATTCCCAGTCTAAGATCAGACCATACCGAGGGTTACGGTAGCACATGCTGGGCTCGGGCATGTGCTGGTGCACATTTTTCTTCGTCGGGGCACCATCGCCAGAGCATCGCTGGAGAACCTGACTGGCGGCATTGGGGATCAGGCGATCGGGGGGGTCGGGGGACGTTGTACGCACATGATGTTCTATGGGTGCTGGTACTTGGCCCTCATATTGGCCCCCTATCCCTCATCAAACCTCGAGAACTCACACCCCCTTAAAGAGCATTTGAGATTTTACAGGTTTGCTGCTAGTAGCCATTAAAGTGTCTGAAATGGGGACACTTTTTTCAAATGGTCACAAAATCTTGTACACTTCCATTTTTTAGCTGAATTTTTTTGTGCGTGCCAACAAAATACAAGGATCACGACTACCAAGTTTGAGGCCAAAACTCCTTCCGAAAAAATTTTAAAAAATCTCGAACCGCAAAAAGTTTTAAAAATCGTGAGAAATAGAAAACGAGTCGTCTTGCCATGAAACTTCATGTGAAGACTTAAGGGACCATTGTATGAATTTACAAGCCATAAAAATGGCATTGGCCTGCAGAAATATGAAGATGTGCCTAAACCCACCTACCACCCTATCGATCCACGGCTTACGCATTCCGTCTCTCTGGCCGGCGCAGTGCCCGCCCGTCCGCCCGTTCGTTTCGTCGGTTGGCTTAGGCATACGGAGTTCATTCCCATTCTAAGATCGGACTAGACTGAAGGTTGCAGCAACAGGATCGGCAGCACATAGAGAGGGACCCAATCGATCCCCGGCTTACGCATCCTGCCCCTCTGGTCGGCTAGGCGCCCGCACACTCGTTCCATGTGTTCACGTAGGCATACGGAGTTCATTCCCAGTTTATGCATATGGAGTTCAATTCCAGTCTACGATTGGACCGGACCGAGGGTTGCGGAAGAACATGCGGGGCTCGGCCATGTGCTGGTGCCACATTTTTCTTCGTCGGGGCACCATCACCGAAGCAACGTCGGAGAACCTGATCGGCGGTATTGGGGTTCCGACGATCGGGGGGGCCGGGGGGGTGTGCGCACATCATGTGCGATGGGTGCTGGTACTTGGCCCTTATATTGGCCCCCTATCCCTCATCAAACCACAAGAACTCACACCTCCTTAAAGAGCATTTGAGATTTTTCAGGTTTGCTACCAGTAGGCACTAAAGTGTTTGAAATGGGGACACTTTTTTCAAATGGTCACAAAATCTTGTACACTCCGAGTTTTTAGCTGAATTTTTTGTGCATGCCAACAAAAATTCAAGGATCACGTCTAAAAAGTTTGGGGCAAGAAGTCCTTCCGAAAAAATTTTAAAAAATCCCGAACCGTAAAAAGTTTCCAAAATCGTGAAAAATAGAAAACGAGTCGTCTTGCCATGAAACTTCACGTGAAGGCTTAAGGGACCAATATATGAATTTACAAGCCAAAAAAATGGCATTGGCATGCAGAAATATGAAGATGTGCCTAAACCCACCTACCACCCTATCGATCCACGGCTTACGCATCCCATCTTTGTGGCCGGCGTAGTGCTCACCCGCCCGCCCGCCCATTCGTTTCATCGATTGGCCTAGGCATACGGAGTTCATTCCTAGTCTAAGATCAGACCGGACCAAGGGTTGTGGTAGCAGCATCGACAGCACGCAAAGGGGGACTCGACCGATCCCCGGCTTGCGTATCCCACCCCTCTGGCCGGCTGAGCACCCGCACACTCGTTTCGTGGGTTGACTTAAGCATACGAAGTTCATTCCCAGTCTAAGATCAGACCAGACCGTGGGTTGCGGCAGCACATGCTGGGCTCGGGCATGTGCTGGTGCCGCATTTTTCTTCGTCGGGGCACCATCGCTGGAGCATCGCCGGAGAACCTGACCGGCGGCATTGGGGTTCCGAAGATCGAGGGGGCCGAGGGGGTGTGCGCACATGATGTGCGATGGGTGCTGGTACTTGGCCCTTATATTGGCCCCCTATCCCTCATCAAACCTCAAGAACTCACACCCCCTTAAAGAGCATTTGAGATTTTACAGGTTTGCTGCCAGTGGCCACTAAAGTGTCTGAAATGGGGACACTTTTTTCAAATGGCCACAAAATCTTGTACACTTCGAGTTTTTAGCTGAATTTTTTTGTGCATGCCAATAAAAATACAAGGATCATGTCTACTAAGTTTGTTGCCAAAACTCCTTCCAAAAAAATTTTAAAAAATCTTGAACCGCAAATAGTTTGAAAAATCGTGAAAAATAGAAAACGAGTCGTCTTGTAATGAAAGTTCACGTGAAGGCTTAAGGGACCATTGTATGAATTTACAAGCCAAAAAAACGGCATTGGCATGCAGAAATATAAAGATGTGCCTAAACCTACCTACCACCCCATTGATCCACAGCTTGCGCATCCCGTCTCTCTGGCCGGCGCAGTGCCCGCCTGCCCGCCCACCCGTTCATTTCATCGGTTGGCTTAGGCATACAGAGTTCATTCCCAGTCTAAGATCAGACCGGATTGAGGGTTACGATAGCAGGATCAGCAGCACGCAGAGGGGGACCCGATCGATCCCCGACTTGCGCATCCCGCCCATCTGGCCAGTTGAGTGCCTGCACACTTGTTCCGTGGGTTGACTTGGGCATACGGAGTTCATTCCCAGTTTAGGCATACGGAGTTCATTTCCAGTCTAAGATCGGACCAGACGGAGGGTTACGGCAGCACATGCTGGGCTCGGGCATGTGCTGGTGCCACATTTTTCTTCACCGAGGCTCCATCACAGGAGAATGTTGGAGAACCTGATCGACGACATTGGGGTTCCGACGATCGAGGGGGTCGGGGTGGGTGTGCGCACATGTTGTGCAATGGGTGCTGGTACTTGGCCCTTATATTAGCCCCCTATCCCTCATCAAACCTCGGGAACTCACACCCCCTTAAAGAGCATTTGAGATTTTACAAGTTTGCTGGCAGTAGCCTTTAAAGTGTCTGAAATGGGGACACTTTTTTCGAATGGTCACAAAATCTTGTAAACTTTGAGTTTTTAGCTGAATTTTTTTGTCCGTGCCAAAAAAAATACAAGGATCATGTCTACCAAGTTTTGGGCCAAAACTCCTTCCGAAAAAATTTTAAAAAATCTCGAACCGTAAAAAGTTTCAAAAATCGTGAAAAATAGAAAACGAGTAGTCTTGCCAAGAAACTTGACGTGAAGGCTTAAGGGACCATTGTATGAATTTACAAGCCATAAAAATGGCAATGGCATGCAAAAATATGAAGATGTGCCTAAACCCACCTACCACCCTATTGATCCACAGCTTGCGCATCCCGTCTCTCTTGCCGGCGTAGTGCCCGTCTGTCTGGCCGCCCGCTCGTTTCGTCGATTGGGTTAGGTATACGGAGTTCATTGCCAGTCAAGATCAGACTGGACCGAGGGTTGTGGTGGTAGGATCGACAGCACGGAGAGGGGGACCCGACCGATCCCCGACTTACGCATCCCGCCCCTCTGGCCGGCTGAGCGCCCGCACGCTCGTTTCGTGGGTTGACTTAGGCATACGGAATTCATTCCCAGTCTAAGCATATGGAGTTCATTCCCAGTCTAAGATCAGACCAGACTGAGGGTTGCGGCAGCACATGCTGGGCTTGGGCATGTGCTGGTGCTGCATTTTTCTTCACCGGGGGAGCATCGTTGGAGAACCTGACCGGCGGCATTGGGGTTTCGACGATCGGGGGGGCCGGGGGGTGTGCGCACATGATGTGCGATGGGTGCTGGCACTTGGCGCTTATATTGGCTCCCTATCCCTCATCAAACCTTGAGAATTCACACCCCCTTAAACAGCATTTGAGATTTTACAGGTTTGCTGCCAGTAGCCGTTAAATTGTCTAAAATGGGGACACTTTTTTCAAATGGTCACAAAATCTTGTATACTTCAAGTTTTTAGCTAAAATTTTTTGTACGTGCCAAAAAAATTCAAGGATCACGTCTACGAAGTTTGGGGACAAAAATCCTTTCGAAAAAATTTAAAAAAATCTCGAATAGCAAAAAGTTTTGAAAATCGTGAAAAATAGAAAACGAGTCGTCTTGCCATGAAATGCACGTGAAGGCTTAAGGGACCATTGTATGAATTTATAGGCCATAAAAATGGTATTGGCACGTAGAAATATGAAGATACACCTTAACCCAGCTACCACCCTATCGATCCACGGCTTGCGCATCCGGTCATCCTGGCCGGTGTAGTGCCCGCCCGCCTGCCCACCCGCTCGTTTCGTCGGTTGAGTTAGGCATACGGAGTTCATTCCAAGTCCAAGATCAGACCGAACCAAAGGTTGCGACAGCAGGATCGACAGCACGCAGAGGGGGACCCGATCGATCCCCGACTTACGTACCCGCCCCTCTAGCCGGCCGAGCGCCTGTATGCTCGTTTCGTGGGTTGACATAGGCATACAGAGTTCATTCCCAGTCTAAGATTGGACCGGACCGAGGGTTCCTACAGCAGGATCGGTAGAATGCAGAGGGGGACTCGGTCGATCCCCGGCTTGTGCATCCCACCCCTTTGGCCAGCTGAGTGCCTGCACGCTCGTTTCATGGGTTGACTTAGGCATACGGAGTTTATTCATAGTCTAAGCATACGGACTTCATTCCCAGTCTAAGATTGGATCGGACCGAGGGTTACGATAGCACATGCTGGCTCGGGCATGTGCTGATGCCGCATTTTTCTTCTTCGGGACACCATCGTCGGAGCATCGTCAGAGAACTTGACCGGAGGCATTGGGGTTCCGACGATCGGGGGGCCAGGGAGGGGGTTGTGCGCACATGATGTGCGATGCATGCTGGTACTTGGCCCTTATATTCACCCCCTATCCCTCATCAAACCTGGAGAACTCACACCCCCTTAAAGAGCATTTGAGATTTTACAGGTTTGTTGCCAGTAGCCATTAAAGTGTCTGAAATAGGGACACTTTTTTCAAATGGTCACAAAATCTTGTACACTTTGAGTTTTTAGTTGAATTTTTTTATGCGTGCCAAAAAAAATACAAGGATCACGTCTACCAAGTTTGGGGCCAAAACTCCTTCCGAAAAAAGTTTAAAAAATCCTGAACCGTAAAAAGTTTCAAAAATCGTGAAAAATAGAAAACGAGTCATCTTGCCATGAAACTTCGTATGAAGGCTTACGGGACCATTGTATGAATTTACAAGCCATAAAAATGTCATTGGCACGCAGAAATTTGAAGATGTTTCAAATTTCTTCGAGTCTCGAATGGTCACAAAATCTTGTAAACTTCGAGTTTCGAATCGTCACAAAATCGTGAAAAATAGAAAATGAGTAGTCTTGCCATGAAACTTCACGTGAAGGCTTAAGGGACCATTGTATGAATTTACAAGCCATAAAAATGGCAATGGCATGCAGAAATATGAAGATCTGCCTAAACCCACCTACCACCCTATCGATCCACGGCTTGCGCATCCCGTCTCTCTGGCCGGCGTAGTGCCCGCCCGCTCGCCCGCCCGCCCGCCCGCTCGTTTAGTCAGTTGGCTTAGGCATACAGAGTTCATTCCCAGCCAAGATTGGACCGGACCGAGGGTTGTGATAGCAGGATCAGCAGCACGTAGAGGGGGACCCAGCTGATCCCCGACTTGCGCATCCCGCCCCTCTGGCCGGCTGAGCGCCCACACGCTCGTTTCGTGGGTTGACTTAGGCATACGAAGTTCATTCCAAGTCTAAGCATATGGAGTTCATTCCCAGTCTAAGATCGGACCGGATCGAGGGTTGTGGCAGCACATGCTGGGCTCGGGCATGTGCGGGTGCCACATTTTTCTTCACCAGGGTAGCATCGTCAGAGAACCTGACCGACGGTATTGGGGTTTCGACGATCGGGGGGGTCGAGGGGGTTGTGCGCACATGATGTGCGATGGGTGCTGGCACTTGGCACTTATATTGGCCCCCTATCCCTCATCAAACCTTGAGAATTCACACCCCCTTAAAGAGCATTTGAGATTTTACAGGTTTGCTGCCAGTAACCGTTAAAGTGTCTTAAATGGGGACACTTTTTTCAAATGGTCACAAAATCTTGTACACTTCGAGTTTTTAGCTGAATTTTTTTGTACATGCCAAAAAATACAAGGATCACGTCTACCAAGTTTGCGGAAAAAACTCCTTTCGAAAAAATTTTAAAAAATCCCTAATAGCAAAAAGTTTTGAAAATCGTGAAAAATAGAAAACGAGTCGTCTTGCCATGAAACTTCATGTGAAGGCTTAAGGGACCATTGTATGAATTTACAGGCCATAAAAATGGCATTGGCATGCAGAAATATGAAGATGTGCCTAAACCCACCTACCACCCTATCGATCCACGACTTGCGCATCCCGTCTCTCTGGCCGACGTAGTGCCCGCTCGCCTGCCCGTCCGCTCGTTTCGTCGGTTGGCTTAGGCATACAGAGTTCATTCCCAGTCCAAGACTAGACTGGACCGAAGGTTGCGACAGCAGGATCGACAACACGCAGAGGGGGACCCAACCGATCCCCGGCTTGCGCATCCCGCCCCTCTGGCCGGCTAAGCGCCCGTACGCTCGTTTCATGGGTTGACTTAGGCATACGGAGTTCATTCCCAATCTAAGATTGGACCGGACCAAGGGTTGCTACAGCAGGATCGGTAGCACACAGAGGGGGACCCGACCGATCCCCGGCTTGTGCATCCCGCCCCTCTGGTCGGCTGAGTGCCCGCACGCTCGTTTCGTGGGTTGACTTGGGCATACGGAGTTCATTCCTAGTCTAAGCATACGGAGTTCATTGCCAGTCCAAACATACGGAGTTCATTCCCAGTCTAAGATCGGACTGGATCGAGGGTTATGGTAGCACATGCTGGCTCAGGCATGTGCTGGTGCCGCATTTTTCTTCATCAGGGCACCATCGCCGAAGCATAGTCGGAGAACCTGATTGGAGGCATTGGGGTTCCGACGATCGGGGGGGACGGGGAGGGGGTTGTACGCACATGACGTGCGATAGGTGCTGGCACTTGGCCCATATATTCACCCCTTATCCCTCATCAAACCTCAAGAACTCACACCCCCTTAAAGAGCGTTTGAGATTTTACAGGTTTGCTGCTAGTAGCCATTAAAGTGTCTGAAATGGGGACACTTTTTTCAAATGGTCACAAAATCTTGTACAATTCGAGTTTTTAGTTGAATATTTTTGTGCATGCCAACAAAAAAAAAAGGATCACATCTACCAAGTTTGGGGCCAAAACTCCTTCCGAAAAAGGTTTAAAAAATCCTGAACCGTAAAAAGTTTCAAAAATCATGAAAAATAGAAAACGAATCGTCTTGCCATGAAACTTCACGTGAAGGCTTAAGGGACCATTTTATGAATTTACAAGCCATAAAAATTGCATTGGTACGTAGAAATATGAAGATGTGCCTAAACTCACCTACCACCCTATCGATCCACGGCTTGTGCATCCCGTCTCTCTGGCCGACGCAATGCCCGCCCACCCGCCCGCCCGTTTGTTTCGACAGTTGGCTTAGGCATACGGAGTTCATTCCCAGT
Organism: Durio zibethinus; assembly: GCF_047325235.1. Taxonomy (NCBI): domain Eukaryota; kingdom Viridiplantae; phylum Streptophyta; class Magnoliopsida; order Malvales; family Malvaceae; genus Durio; species Durio zibethinus. The sequence continues at coordinate 16,829,538 of NC_143163.1, forward strand.
CTAAGATCGGACCAGACTGAGGGCTACGGTAGTAGGATCGACAGGACGTAGAGGGGAACCCGATCGATCCTCGGCTTGCACATCCCGCCCCTCTGGCCCGCTGAGCACCCGCATGCTCGTTTCATGGGTTGACTTAGGCATATGGAGTTCATTCCCAGTCTAAGCATACGGAGTTTTTCTCATTTTAAGATCAGACTGAACCGAGGGTTGCAGCAGCATATGCTGGGCTCGGGCATGTGCTGGTGCCGCATTTTTCTTCGCTGAGGCACCATTGTCGGAGCATCGTCGAAGAACTTGACCGGCGGCATTGGGGTTCCGACGATCGGGGGGGCCGGGGGGGTGTGCGCACACGATGGGCAATGGGTGCTGGTACTTGGCCCTTATATTGGCCCCTTATCCCTCATCAAACCCCGAGAACTCACACCCCCTTAAAGAGGATTTGAGATTTTACAGGTTTGCTGCCAGTAGCCATTAAAGTGTCTACGTGGGGACACTTTTTTCAAATGGTCACAAAATCTTGTACACTTCGAGTTTTTAGTTGAATTTTTTTATGCATGCCAACAAAAATACAAGGATCACGTCTACCAAGTTTGGGGCCAAAACTTCTTCCGAAAAAATTTTAAAAAATCCCGAACCGCAAAAAGTTTCAAAAATCATGAAAAATAGAAAACGAGTTGTCTTGCCATGAAACTTCACGTGAAGGCTTAAGGGACTATTGTATGAATTTACAAGCCATAAAAATGGCATTGGCACACAAAAATATGAAGATGTGCCTAAACCCACCTACCACCCTATCGATCCACGGCTTGCACATCCCATCTGTCTGGCCGGCATAGTGCCCGTCTGTCCGCCCGCCCGCTCGTTCCGTCGGTTGGCTTAGGCAAATAGAGTTCATTTGCAGTCTAAGATTGGACCAGACCGAGGGTTACGGTAGCAGGATCGATAGCACGCACAGGATGACCCGACCGATCCCCGGCTTGCACATCCCGCCCCTCTGGCAGGCTAAGCGCCCGCACGCTCATTTTGTTGGTTGACTTACGCATACGGAGTTCATTCCCAGTCTAGGCATATGGAGTTCATTCCTAGTCTAAGATCGGACCAGACCGAGGGTTGCAGCAGCACATGCTAGGCTCGAGCATGCGCTGGTGCCGCATTTTTCTTCGCCGGGGCACCATCTTCGGAGCATCACCGGAGAACCTAACCGGCAGCATTGGGGTTTCGACGATCGAAGGGGTCAGGGGGTGAGCACACATGATGTGCGATGGGTGCTGGTACTTGGCCCTTATATTGGCCCCCTATCCCTCATCAAACCTCAAGAACTCACACCCGCTTAAAGAGCATTTGAGATTTTACAAGTTTGCAGCCAGTAGCCATTAAAGTGTCTGAAATGGGGACACATTTTTCAAATTGTCACAAAATCTTGTACACTTCAAGTTTTTACCTGAATTTTTTTGTGCATGCCAACAAAAATACAAGGATCACATCTATCAAGTTCGGGGCCAAAACTCCTTCCGAAAAAATTTTAAAAAATCTCAAACTGCAAAAAGTTTCAAAAATCATGAAAAATAGAAAAGGAGTCGTCTTGCCATTAAAACTTCACGTGAAGGCCTAAGGGACAATTGTATGACTTTACAGGCCATAAAAATGGCATTGGCACACAAAAATATGAAGATGTCCCTAAACCCACCGACCACCCTATCGATCCACGACTTGCGCATCCCTTCTCTCTGGCCGGTGTAGTGCCCGCTCGCCCGCCCGTTCATTTCGTCAGTTGGCTTAGGCATACGAAGTTCATTCCCAGTTTAAGATCAGACTGGACCGAGGGTTGTGGCACCAGGATCGAAAGCACATAGAAGGGGACCCGACTGATCCCCGGCTTGCACATCCCGCCCCTCTGGCCGACTGAGCGCCCGTACGCTCCTTTCGTGGGTTGACTTTGGCATACGGAGTACATTCCTAGTCTAAGCATACGGACTTCATTCCCAAACTAAGATCAGACCATACTGAGGGTTGCAGCAGCAAATGCTGGGCTCGGGCATGTGCTGGTGCCATATCTTTCTTCGCCGGGGCACCATCGTCGAAGCATCGCCGGAGAACCTGACCAGCGACATTGGGGTTTCGGTGATCGGGGGGGCCGAGGGGGTGTGCGCACATGATGTGCGATGGGTGCTCGTACTTGGCCTTTATATTGGCCCCCTATCCCTCATCAAACCTTAAGAACTCACACCCCCTTAAAGAGCATTTGAGATTTTACAGGTTTGCTGCCAATAGCCATTAAAGTGTCTGAAATGGGGACAATTTTTTCAAATGATCACAAAATCTTGTACACTTCGAGTTTTAAGTTCAATTTTTTTTCCATGCCAAAAAAAAAATACAAGGATCACGTCTGCTAAGTTTGGGGCCAAAAATCCTTTCGAAAAAATTTTAAGAAATCCTGAACCGCAAAAAGTTTTGAAAATCGTGAAAAATAGAAAACGAGTCGTCTTGCCATGAAACTTCACGTGAAGGCTTAAGGGACCATTGTATGAATTTACAAGCCATAAAAATGGCATTGGCACGCAGAAATATGAAGATGTGCCTAAACCCACCTACCACCCTTCGACCATTTTCGTCGGTTGCCTTAGGCATACGGAGTTCATTCCCAGTCTAAGATTGGACTGGACCAAGGGTTGTGGTACCAAGATCGGCAGCACGCAGAGGGGGACCCGGCCGATCCCCGACTTGCGCATCCCGCCTCTCTGGCCGGCTAAGCGTCCGCACGCTCCTTTCGTGGGTTGACTTTTGCATACGGAGTACATTCCCAGTCTAAGCATACGGACTTCATTCCCAATCTAAGATCGGACCATACTGAGGGTTGCAGCAGCAAATGCTGGGCTCGGGCATGTGCTGGTGCCATATTTTTCTTCGTCGGGGCACCATCGTCGGAGCATCGCCAGAGAACCTGACCAGCGACATTGGGGTTCCGGCGATCGGGGGGCCGGGGGGTGTGCGCACATGATGTGCAATGGGTGCTAGTACTTGGCCCTTATATTGGCCCCCTATCCCTCATCAAACCTTAAGAACTCACACCCCCTTAAAGAGCATTTGAGATTTTACAGGTTTGCTGCCAGTAGCCATTAAAATGTCTGAAATGGGGACTCTTTTTTGAAATGGTCACAAAATCTTCTACACTTCGAGTTTTTAGCTGAATTTTTTTTTGTGAGTCAAAAAAAAATACAAGGATCACGTCTACCAAGTTGGGGGCCAAAAATCCTTCCAAAAAAATTTTAAAAAATCTCGAACCGTAAAAAGTTTTGAAAATCATGAAAAATAAAAAACAAGTTGTCTTGCCATGAAACTTCACGTGAAGGCTTAAGGGACCATTGTATGAATTTACAAGCCTTAAAAATGGCATTGGCACTTAGAAATATGAAGATGTGCCTAAACCCACCTACCACCTTATCGATCCAAGGCTTGCGCATCCCGTCTCTCTGGCCTACGTAGTGCCCGCCCGCCCGCCAGCCCGCTCGTTTCGTTGGTTGGCTTAGGCATACGGAGTTCATTCCCAGTCTAAGATCAGACCTGATCGAGGGTTGTGGCAACAGGATCGACAACACGTAGAGGGGGACCCAGTTGATCCCCGGCTTCCGCAACCCGCACCTCTGGCTGACTGAGCGCCCGCACGCTCTTTTCGTGGGTTGACTTAGGCATGCAGAGTTCATTCCCAATCTAAGCATGCGGAGTTCATTACCAGTCTAAGATCGGATTGGACCAAGGATTGCGGCAGCACATGCCGGGCTCGGGCGTGTTCTGGTGCCGCATTTTTCTTCGTCGGGGCACCATCGTCGGAGCATCGTCATTGGGGTTCCGGCATTCGGGGGGGTCGGGGGGGTGTGCGCACATGATGTTCGATGGGTGCTGTACTTGGCCCTTATATTGGCCCCCTATCCCTCATCAATCCTTAAGAACTCACACCCCCTTAAAGAGCATTTGAGATTTTAGAGGTTTGTTGCCAGTAGCCATTAAAGTGTCTGAAATGGGGACATTTTCTTCAAATGGTCACAAATTCTTATACAATTCAAGTTTTTAGCTGAATTTTTTTGTGCATGCCAACAAAGATAAAAGAATCACGTCTACCAAGTTTATTGCCAAAAATCCTTCCGAAAAAATTTTAAAAAATCTCGAACCGCAAAAAGTTTCAAAAATCGTGAAAAATAAAAAACGAGTCGTCTTGCCCTGAAACTTCACGAGAAGGCCTAAGGGACCATTGTATGAATTTACAAGCCATAAAAATGGCATTGGCTTGCAGAAATATGAAGATGTGCCTAAACGCACCTACCACCCTATCGATCTATGACTTGCGCATCCCGTCTCTCTGGCCGGCGTAGTGCCCGTCCCCCCGCCCGCTCTTTTCATCGGTTGGCTTAGGCATACGGAGTTCATTCCCAGTCTAAGATCAGACCTAACCGAGGGTTGTGGCAGCAGGATCGATAGCACAAAGAGGGGGATCCAGTCGATCCCCGGCTTGCGCATCCCGCCCCTCTGGCCGGCTGAGCGCTCACATGCTCGTTTCGTGGGTTGACTTAGGAATACGGAGTTCATTCCCAGTCTAAGCATACGGAGTTCATTTCCAGTCTAAGATCAGACCGGACCGAGGGTTGTGGCAGCACATGTTGGGCTCGGGCATGTGCTGGTGCTGCATTTTTCTTCATCGGGGCACCATCATCAGAGCATCGTCGGAGAACCTGACCGGCTGCATTGGGGTTTCGACGATCGGGGGGGCCGGTGGGGGTGTCCACACATGATGTGTGATGGGTGCTGGTACTTGGCCCTTATATTGGCCCCCTATCCCTCATCAAACCTCGAGAACTCACACCCCCTTAAAGAGCATTTGAGATTTTATAGGTTTGCTGCCAGTAGCCATTAAAGTGTCTAAAATGGGGACACTTTTTTCAAATGGTCACAAAATCTTCTACACTTCGAGTTTTTAGCTGAATTTTTTTATGCATGCCAACAAAAATACAAGGATCACTTCTACCAAGTTTGGGGCCAAAAATCCTTCCGAAAAAATTTAAAAAAATCTCGAACCGTAAAAAGTTTCAAAAATTGTGAAAAATAGAAAACGAGTCGTCTTGCCATGAAACTTCACGTGATGGCTTAAGGGACCACTGTATGAATTTACAGGCCATAAAAATGGCATTGGCTTGCAGAAATATGAAGATCTGTCTAAACCCACTACCACCCTATCCATCCACGGCTTGCATGTCCCGTCTCTCTGGCCGGCATAGTGCCCACCCGCCCGCCCGCTCGTTTCGTCAGTTGGCTTAGGCATACGGAGTTCATTCGCAGTCTAAGATCAGACCAGACCGTGGGTTGCAGCAGCAGGATCGACAGGACATTGAGGGGGACCCGATCGATACCTGACTTGCGCATCCCAACCCTCTGGCCGGCTGAGCGCCCACACACTCGTTCCGTGGGTTGACTTAGGCACACAGAGTTCATTCCCAGTCTAAGATCAGACCGGACCAAGGGTTGCAGCAGCACATGCTGGGCTCGAGCATGTGCTGGTGCCACATTTTTCTTCACCGGGGCACCATCACCGGAGCATCGTCAGAGAACCTGACCGACGATTTTGGGGTTCCGGTGATTGGGTGAGCCGGTGGGGCGTGCGCACATGATGTGGGATGGGTGCTAGTACTTGGCCCTTATATTGGCCCCCTATCCTTCATCAAACCTCAAGAACTCACACCCCCTTAAAGAGCATTTGAGATTTTACAGGTTTGCTGCCAGTAGCCATTAAAACGTCTGAAATGGGGACACGTTTTTCGAATGGTCACAAAATCTTTTACACTTCGAGTTTTTAGCTGAACTTTTTTATGCATGCCAACAAAAATACAAGGATCACGTCTATGAAGTTTGGGGCCAAACCTCTTTCTGAAAAAACTTTTAAAAAATCCTGAACCGTAAAAAGTTTCAAAAATCGTGAAAAATAAAAAACGAGTCATCTTGCCATGAAACTTCATGTGAAGGCTTAAGGGTCCATTGTATGAATTTACAAGCCATAAAAATGGCATTGGCATACAGAAATATGAAGATGCACCTAAACCCAGCTAACACCCTATCGATCCACGGCCAGCGCATCCCGTCTCTCTGGCTGGCGTAGTGCCCGCCCCCTCGCCCGCCCGCTCGTTTCGTCAGTTGGCTTAGGCATACAGAGTTCATTCCCAGTCTAAGATTAGACCGACCGAGGGTTGCAGCAATAGGATCGGCAGCACGTAGAGGGGGACCCGGTCGATCCTCGGCATGTGCATCCTGCCCCTCTGGCGGGCTGAGCGCCCGCACGCTCGTTTCGTGGGTTAACTTAGGCATACGAAGTTCATCCCAGTCTAAGCATACAGAGTTCATTCCCAGTCTAACATCAGACCGGATCGAGGGTTGTGGCAGCACATGCTGGGCTCGGGCATGTGCTGGTGCCACATTTTTCTTCGTCGGGGCACCATCGTCGGAGCATCGCAAGAGCCCCTGACCAGCGGCATTGGGTTTCGGCGATCGGGGGGTCGGGGGGTGTGCGCACATTATGTGCGATGGTTGCTGGTACTTGGCCCTTATATTGGCCCCCTATTGCTCATACAACCTTGAGAACTCACACCCTCTTAAAGAGCATTTGAGATTTTCAGGTTTGCTGCCAGTAGCCATTAAAGTGTTTGAAACGGGGATGCTTTTTTCAAATGATCACAAAATCTTGTACAGTTTGAGTTTTTAGCTGAATTTTTTTGTGCATGCCAAAAAAAATACAAGGATCACGTCTACCAACTTTGGGGCCAAAACTCGTTTCAAAAAAATTTTAAAAAATCTCGAACCACAAAAACTTTCAAAAATCGTAAAAAATAGAAAACGAGTCATCTTGCCATGCAACTTCACGTGAAGGCTTAAGGGGCCATTGTATGAATTTACAAGCCATAAAAATGGCATTGGCATGCAGAAATATGAAGATGTGCCTAAACCCACCTACCACTCAATCGATCCACGGCTTGTGCATCCCATCTCTCTGGCCGATGTAGTGCCCGCCCGTCCGCTCGCTCGTTTTGTTTGTTGCCTTTGGCATACAGAGTTCATTCCCAGTCTATGATTGGACCAGACTGAGGGTTGGGCGGTAGGATCGGCAGCATGCAGAGGGGGACCCGACCGATCCCCGGCTTGTGCATCCCGCCCCTCTGGCCGGCTAAGCGCTCGCACGCTCGTCTCGTGGGTTGACTTAGGCATACAGAGTTCATTCCCAGTCTAAGATCAGACCAGACCAAGGGTTGCGACAGCACACGCTAGGCTCGAGCGTGTGCTAGTGCCGTATTTTTCTTCGTCGGGGCTCCATCACCGGAGAACCTGACCGGCGGCATTGGGGTTCCGACGATCGGGGGGCCGGGGGTGTACGCACATGATGTGTGATGGTGCTGTACTTGGCCATTATGTTGGTCCCCTATCCCTCATCAAACCTCGAGAACTCACACCCCCTTAAAGAGCATTTGAGATTTTACAGGTTTGCTGCCGGTAGCCATTAATGTGTCTGAAATGGGGACACTTTTTTCAAATGGTCACAAAATCTTGTACACTTTGAGTTTTTAGCTGAATTTTTTTATGCATGCCAACAAAAATACAAGGATCATGTCTACCAAGTTTGGGGCCGAAACTCATTTTGAAAAATTTTTAAAATATCCTGAACCGCAAAAAGTTTCAAAAATCGTGAAAAATAGAAAATGAGTCGTCTTGCCATGAAACATCACGTGAAGGTTTAAGGGACCATTGTTTGAACTTACAAGCCATAAAAAGGGCATTGGCATGTAGAAATAAAAAGATGTGCCTAAACCCACCTACCACCCTATCGATCTACGGCTTGCGCATCCCGTCTCTCTAGTCGACGTAGTGCCCGCCTGCCCGCCCGCTCGTTTCGTCGGTTGGCTTAGGCATACGGAGTTCATTCCCAGTCTAAGATCGGACTGGATTGAGGGTTGCAGTAGCAGGATGGGTAGCACACAGAGGGGAACCCGGCCGATCCCCGACTTGCGCATCCCGCCCCTCTGGCCAGCTGAGCGCCCGTAGGCTCATTTCGTGGGATGACTTAGCCATACAGAGTTCATTCCCAGTCTAAGCATACGAAGTTCATTCCTAGTCAAAGATCGGACAGGACCGAGGGTTGCGGTAGCACATGCTGGGCTCGGGCATGTGCTGGTGCCGAATTTTTCTTCGTCGGGGCACCATCGTCGGAGCATCGTCAGAGAACCTGATCGGCGGCATTATGGTTCCGGCGATCAGGGGGGCCGGGGGGTTGTGCGCACATGATGTACGATGGGTGCTGGCACTTGGCCCTTATATTGGCCCCCTATCTCTCATCAAACCTTGAGAACTCACACCCCCTTAAAGAGCATTTGAGATTTTACAGGTTTCCTGCTAGTAGCTATTTAAGTGTCTGAAATGGGGACATTTTTTCAAATGGTCACAAAATCTTGTACACTTCGAGTTTTTAGCTGAATTTTTTTGTGCATGCCAAAAAAAATACAAGGATCACGTCTACCAACATTGGGGCCAAAATGCCTTCCGAAAAAATTTTAAAAAATCCCAAACCGCAAAAAGTTTCAAAAATCATGAAAAATAGAAAACAAGTCGTCTTGCCATGAAACTTCACGTAAAGGCTTAAGGGACCATTGTATGAATTTACAAGCCATGAAAATGGCATTGGCATGCAGAAATATGAAGATGTGCCTAAACCCACCGACTACCCTATCGATCCATGGCTTGCGCATCCCGTCTCTCTGGCCGACGTAGTGCCCGCCCACCCACCCGCCCGCTCGTTTCGTCAGTTCGCTTAGGCATACGGAGTTCATTCCCAGTCTAAAATCAGGCCAGACTAAGGGTTGCGGCAGCACATGCTTGGCTCGGGCATGTGCTGGTGCCCCATTTTTCTTCACCGGGGCACCATCGTCGGAGAACCTGACCGGCGGCATTGGGGTTCCGACGATCGGGGGGGCCACCGGGGTGTGCGTACATGATGTGCGATGGGTGCTGGTACTTGGCCCTTATATTGGCCCCCTATCCCTCATCAAACCTCGAGAACTCACATCCCCTTAAAGAGCATTTGAGATTTTACAGGTTTGCTGCCAGTAGCCATTAAAGTGTCTGAAATGGGGACATTTTTTTTCAAATGGTCACAAAATCTTGTACACTTCGAGTTTTTAGCTGAATTTTTTTTGCATGCCAAAAAAAAAAAAGGATCACGTCTACCAAGTTTGGGTCCAAAACACCTTCCAAAAAGTTTTAAAAAAATCCCGAACCCTAAAAACTTTCAAAAATCATGAAAAATAGAAAACGAGTCGTCTTGCCATGAAACTTCACGTGAAGGCTTAAGGGACCATTGTATGAATTTACAAGCCATAAAAATGGCATTGGCACGTAGAAATATGAAGATATGCCTAAACCCACCTACCACTCTATCGATCCACGGTTTCCACATCCCGTCTCTCTGGTCGGTATAGTGCTCGCCCGCCCGCCCGCTGGTTTAATCGGTTGGTTTAGCCATACGGAGTTCATTCCCAGTCTAAGATCGGACCGGATTGAGGGTTGTGGCAGCAGGAACAGCAGCACATAGAGGGGGACCCGATCGATCCCCGGCTTGCACATCCCACCCTTCTGGCCGACTGAGCGCCCGCTCGCTCGTTTCGTGTGTTGACTTAGGCATACGGAATTCATTCCCAGTCGAAGCATACGGATTTCATTCCTAGTCTAAGCATATGGAGTTCATTCCCAGTCTAAGATAGGACCGGATCAAGGGTTGCATTAGCACATGCCGGGCTCGAGCATGTGCTGGTGCCGTATTTTTCTTCACCGGGGCACCATCGCCGGAGCATCGCCGAAGAACCTGACCGGCGACGTTGCGGTTCCGACGATTAGGGGGCCGGGGGGTGTGCGCATATGATGTGCGATGGGTGTTGGTACTTGGCCCTTATATTAGCCTCCTATCCCTCATCAAACCTTGAGAGCTCACACCCCCTTAAAGAGCATTTGAGATTTTACAGGTTTGCTGCCAGTAGCCATTAAAGTGTTTAAAATGGGGACACTTTTTTCAAATGGTCACAAAATCTTGTACACTTCGAGTTTTTCACTGAATTTTTTTGTTCTTGCCAAAAAAAATACAAGGATCACGTCTACCAAGTTTGGGGCCAAAACTCCTTCCGAAAAAATTTAAAAACATCTCAAACCGTAAAAAGTTTTGAAAATCGTGAAAAATAGAAAACAAGTCGTCTTGCCATGAAACTTCACGTGAAGGCTTAAGGGACCATTGTATGAATTTACAAGCCATAAAAATGGCATTGCCACATAGGAATATGAAGATGTGCCTAAACCCACCTACCACCCTATCGATCCAGGGCTTGCGTATCCCGTCTCTCTGGCCGACGTGGTGCCCGCCCACCCACTTGTTTCGTCGGTTGGCTTAGGCATACAGAGTTTATTCCCAGTCTAAGGTCAGACTGGACCAAGGGTTGCGGCAGCAGGATCGGCAGCACGCAGAGGGGGACCCGATCGATCCCTGGCTTGCACATCCTGCCCCTCTAGCCTGCTAAGCACCCGCACGTTCATTTCGTGGGTTGACTTAGGCATAAGGAGTTCATTCGCAATCTAAGCATACGGAGTTCATTCCCAATCTAAGATCGGATAGGACTGAGGGTTGCGGCAGCACATGCAGGGCTCGGGCATGTGCTGGTGCCACATTTTTCTTCGTCGGGGCACCATCACCGGAGCATTGTCGGAGAACCTGACTGGCGGCATTGGGGTTCTAGCGATCGGTGGGGTCGGGGGGTGTACACACATGATGTGTGATGGGTGCTTGTACTTGGCCCTTATATTGGCCCCCTATCCCTCATCAAACCTCAAGAACTCACACCCCCTTAAAGAGCATTTGAGATTTTACAGGTTTGTTGCCAGTAGCCATTAAAGTGTCTGAAATGGGGACACTTTTTTCAAATGGTCAAAAAATCTTGTACACTTCGAGTTTTTTGCTGAATGTTTTTGTGCTTGCCAAAAAAAATACAAGGATCACGTCTACCAAGTTTGGGGCCAAAACTCCTTGCAAAAAAATTTTAAAAAATCCCGAACCGCAAAAAGTTTCAAAAATGGTGAAAAATAGAAAACAAGTCGTCTTGCCATGAAACTTCACGTGAAGGCTTAAGGGACCATTGTATGAATTTACAAGCCACAAAAATGGCATTGGCATGCAGAAATATGAAGATGTGCCTAAACCCAACTACCACCCTATCGATCCACGGCTTGTGCATCCTGTCTCTCGGGCCGACGTAGTGCTCGCCCGCCCGCCCGCCTGCTCGTTTCATCAGTTGGCTTAGGCATACATAGTTCAATCACAGTCTAAGATCAGACCGGACCATGGGTTGCAGTAGCAGGATCGGTAAAACGCAGAGGGGGACCCGGTCGATCCTCGGCTTGCGCATCCCGCCCCTCTGTTCGGCTGAGCCCCCGCACGCTCGTTTCATGGGTTGACTTAGGCATACGGAGTTCATTCGCAGTCTAAGCATACAGAGTTCATTCCCAGTCTAAGATCAGACCGGACCGAGGGTTACGGCAGCACATGCTGTGCTCCAGCATGTGATGGTGCTGTACTTTTCTTCGTTGGGGCACCATCGTCGGAGAACCTGACTAGTGGCATTGGGGTTCTGGCGATCGGGGGGGCCAGGGGGGTGTACGCACATGATGAGCGATGGGTGCTGGTACTTGGCCCTTATATTGGCCCCCTATCCGTCATCAAGCCTCGAGAAGTCACCCCCCCTTAAAGAGCATTTGAGATTTTACAGGTTTGCTGCCAATAGTAGCCATTAAAGTATCTGAAATGGGGACACTTTTTTCAAATTGTTGCAAAATCTTGTACACTTCGATTTTTTAGCTGAATTTTTTTATGCATGCCAACAAAAATAAAAGGATCGTGTCTACCTAGTTTGGGGCTAAAAATCCTTCTAAAAAAATTTTAAAAAAATCCCGAACCCCAAAAAGTTTCAAAAATCGTGAAAAATAAAAAACGAGTTGTCTTGCCATGAAACTTCACGTGAAGGCTTAAGGGACCATTGTCTGAATTTACAATCCATAAAAATGGCATTGGCACGTAGAAATATGAAGATGTGCCTAAACCCACCTACCACCCTATCGATCCACGGCTTGCGCATCCCGTCTCTCTAGCCAACGTAGTGCCCGCCCGCCCGTCCGCCTGCTCGTTTCTTCGGTTCGCTTAGGCATACGGAGTTCATTCCCAATCTAAGATTGGACCAGACTGAGGGTTGTAGTAGTAGGATCGACACACACAGAGGGGGACCCGACCGATCCCTGACTTGCTTATCCCGCCCCTCTGCCCGACTGTGCGTGCGTACGCTCGTTACGTGGGTTGACTTAGGCAAACAGAGTTCATTCCCAGTCTAAGCATATGGAGTTCATACCCAGTCTAAGATCGGACCAGATCGAGGGTTATGGCAGTAGATGCTAGGCTCAGGCATGTGTTGGTGCCGCATTTTTCTTCCTGGGGCACCATCGTCGGAGCATCATCGGAGAACCTGACCAGCGGTATCGGGGTTTCGACGATCGAGGGAGCCGAGGGGGGGTGTGCACACATGATGTGCGATGGGTGCTGGTACTTGGCCCTTATATTGGCCCCCTATCCCTCATCAAACCTCGAGAACTCACACCCCCTTAAAGAGCATTTGAGATTTTACATGTTTGCTGCCAATAGCCATTAAAGTGTCTGAATTGGGGACACTTTTTTAAAATGGTCACAAAATCTTGTACACTTCGAGTTTTTAGCTGAAATTTTTTATGCATGCCAAAAAAAATACAAGGATCATGTCTACCAAGTTTGTGGCCAAAACTCCTTCCTTAAAAATTTTAAAAAATCTCGAACTGTAAAAAGTTTTGAAAATCGTGAAAAACAGAAAACGAGTCATCTTGCCATGAAACTTCACGTGAAGGCTTAAGGGACCATTGTATGAATTTATAAGCCATAAAAATGGCATTGGCATGCAAAAATATGAAGATGTGCCTAAACCCACCTACCACCCTATCGATCAACGGCTTCCGCATCCCGTCTCTCTGGCCGGCGTAGTGTCTACCCCCCCACCCACCCGCTCGTTTCATCGGTTGGCTTAGGCATATGAAATTCATTCCCAGTTTAACATTGGACCGGATAGAAGGTTGGGCAGCAGGATCGGCAACATGCAAAAGGGGACTCGATCGATCCCCGGCTTACGCATCCCGGCCCTCTGGCCGGCTGAGCGCCCGTACGCTCGTTTCGTGGGTTGACTTAGGCATATGGTGTTGATTCCCAGTCTAAGCATACGAGTTCATTCCCAGTCTAAGATCCGATCAGACCGAGGGTTGTGGCAGCACATGCTGGGCTCATGCATGTGCTGGTGCCGCATTTTTCTTCATCGAGGCACCATCGCCGGAGCATCGCCGAAGAACCTGACCGACGGCATTGGGGTTCCGGTGATTGGGGGGCCAGGGGTGGTGTGCACACATCATGTGTGATGGGTGTGGTACTTGGCCCTTATATTGGCCCCCTATCCCTCATCAAACCTCAAGAACTCACACCCCCTTAAAGAGCATTTGAGATTTTACAGGTTTGCCGCCAGTAGCCATTGAAGTGTCTAAAATGGGGATACTTTTTTTGAATGGTCAAAAAATCTTGTACACTTCGAGTTTTTAGCTGAATTTTTTTGTGCTTGCCAACAAAAATACAAGGATCACATCTACCAAGTTTGGGGCCAAAACTTCTTTCAAAAAATTTTAAAAAATCCCGAACAGCAAAAAGTTTCAAAAATCGTGAAAAAAAGAAAACGAGTCGTCTTGCCATGAAACTTCACGTGAAGGCTTAAGGGACCATTGTACGAATTTACAAGCCACAAAAATGGCATTGGCATGCAGAAATATGAAGATGTGCCTAAACCCACCTACCACCTTATCGATCCACTGCTTGCGCATACCGTCTCTCTGGCCGACGTAGTGCCCGCCCGCCCGCCCGCTCGTTTCGTCGGTTGGCTTAGGCATACGGAGTTCATTCCTAGTCTAAGATCGGACCAGACCGAGGGTTGTGGCAGCAGGATCGACAGCACGCAGAGGGGGACCCGGTCGATCCCCGGCTTGCGTATCCCGCCCCTCTGGCCGGCTCAGTGCCCGCACGCTCGTTTTGTGGGTTTACTTAGGCGTACGGAGTTCATTCCCAGTCTAAGCATACGGAGTTCATTCCCAGTCTAAGATCGGACCGGACCGAGAGTTACGGCAGCACATGCTGGGCTTGGGCATGTGCTGGTGCCGCATTTTTCTTCACCGGGGCACCATCACCGGAGGATCGCTGGAGAACCTGACCGGGGTTCCGGCGATCGGGGGGGCCGGGGGGTGTGCGCACATGATGTGCGATGGGTGCTGGTACTTGGCACTTTGATTGCCACCTGTCCCTCATCAAAGCTCGAGAACTCACACCCGCTTAAAGAGCATTTGAGATTTTACAAGTTTGCTGCCAGTAGCCATTAAAGTGTCTGAAATGGGGACACTTTTTTCAAATGGTCACAAAATCTTGTACACTTTGAATTTTTTGCTGAATTTTTTTGTGCATACCAAAAAAAATACAAGGATCACGTCTACCAAGTTTGGGGCCAAAATGCCTTCCGAAAAAATTTTAAAAAATCCAGAACTGCAAAAAGTTTCAAAAATCATGAAAAATAGAAAACGAGTCGTCTTGCCATGAAACTTCACGTGAAGGCTTAAGGGATCATTGTATGAATTTACAAGCCATAAAAATGGCATTGGCATGCAGAAATATGAAGATGTGCCTAAACCCACCTACCACCCTATCGATCCATGGCTTACGCATCCCGTTTCTCTTGCTAGCATAGTGCCCGCCCGCTCGTTTCGTTAGTTGGCTTAGGCATACGGAGTTCATTCCCAGTCTAAGATCAGATCAGACCGAAGGTTACGGTAGCAGGATCGGTAGCACGCAGAGGGGGACCCGGCCGATCCCTGGCTTACGCATCCCACCCCTTTGGCCAGCTGAGTGCATGCACGATCATTTCGTTTGTTGACTTAGGCATACGGAGTTCACTCCCAATCTAAGCATAAGGAGTTCATTCCTAGTCTAAGATCGGATCAGACCGAGGGTTGAGGTAGCACTTGCTAGGTTCGAGCATATGCTGGTGCCGTATTTTTCTTCATCGGGGCACCATCGTCGAAGCATCGTCGGAGAACCTGACCTGCGGCATTAGGGTTCCGACGATCGGGGGGCCGAGGGGGGTGAGCGCACATGATGTGCGATGGGTGCTGGTACTTGGCCCTTATATTAGCCCCCTATCCCTCATCAAACCTCGAGAACTCACACTCCCTTAAAGAGCATTTCAGATTTTACAGGTTTACTACCAGTAGCCATTAAAATGTTTGAAATGGGGACATTTTTTTCAAATGGTCACAAAATCTTGTACACTTCGAGTTTTTAGCTGAATTTTTTTGTGCATGCCAAAAAGAATACAAGGATCATGTCTACCAAGTTGGGGCCAAAACTCCTTCCAAAAAAATTTTAAAAAATCCCGAACAGTAAAAAGTTTCAAAAATCATGAAAAATAGAAAACGAGTCGTCTTGCCATGAAACTTCAAGTGAAGGCTTAAGGGACCATTGTATGAATTTACAAGCCATAAAAATGGCATTGGCACATAGAAATATGAAGATGTGCCTAAACCCACCTACCACCCAATCGATCCACGGCTTGCGCATCCCGTCTCTCTGGCCGGCGTAATGGCCGCCCGCCGGCCCGTCCGTTCTTTACCTCGGTAGGCTTAGGCATATGGAGTTCATTCCCAGTCTAAGATCGAACCAGATCGAGGGTTGTGGCAGCAAAATCAGCAGCACGTAGAGGGGGACCCGATCGATCCTCGGCTTACGCATCCCACCTCTCTGGCCGGCTGAGCGCCTGCACGCTCGTTTCGTGGGTTGACTTAGGCATACGGAGTTCATTCCCAATCTAAGCATACGGAGTTCATTCCCAGTCTAAGATTGGATCAGGTCGAGGGTTGTGGCAGCACTTGCTGGGCTCGGGCATGTGCTAGTGCCGTATTTTACTTCGTCGGGGCACCATCATCGGAGCATCGTCCGAGAACCTGACCTGCGGCATTGGGATTCCGGTGATCGAGGGGCCGGGGGGTGTGAGTACATGATGTGCGATGGGTGCTGGTACTTGGCCTGTATAATATCCCCCTATCCCTCATCAAACCTCTAGAACTCACACCTCCTTAAAGAGCCATTAAAGTATCTGAAATGGGGACATTTTTTTCAAATGGTTACAAAATCTTGTACACTTCGAGTTTTTAGCTGAATTTTTTTGTGCATTCCAAAAAAAATACAAGGATCACGTCTACCAAGTTTGGGGCCAAAACTCCTTCCGAAAAAGGTTTGCTACCAGTAGCGCTCGTCGGGCGCCCGTCCGCTTGTTTCATCGATTGGCTTAGGCATACGGAGTTCATTCAGAGTCTAAGATCAGACCAGACCGAGGGTTGTAGCAGCAAGATCGACAACACACAGAGGGGGACCTGGCCGATCCCTGGCTTGTGCATCTCGCCCCTCTGGCCAGCTGAGCGCCCGCACGCTCGTTTCATGGGTTGACTTAGGCATACGGAGTTCATTCCCAGTCTAAGCATAAAGAGTTCATTCCCAGTCTAAGATCGGATCAGACCAAGGGTTGCGACTGCACATCCTAGGCTCGAGCATGTGCTGGTGCCACATTTCTCTTCGTCGGGGCACCATCTTCGGAGCATCATCGGAGAACCTAACCGGAGCATTGGGGTTCCGGCGATCGGGGGTGCCGGGGGGGTGTGCGCGCATGATGTGTGATGGGTGCTGGTACTTGGCCCCTATATTGGGCCCCTATCCCTGTTCAAACCTTGAGAACTCACACCCCCTTAAAAAGCATTTGAGATTTTACAGGTTTGCTGCCAGTAGCAATTAAAGTATTTGAAATGGGGACATTTTTTTCAAATCATTACAAAATCTTGTACACATAGAGTTTTTAGCTGAATTTTTTTATGCATGCCAAAAAAAATACAAGGATCACGTCTACCAAGTTTGGGGCCAAAACTCCTTTCGAAAAAATTTCAAGAAATCCCGAACCGTAAAAAGTTTTAAAAATCGTGAAAAATAGAAAACGAGTCGTCTTGCCATGAAACTTCACGTGAAGGCTTAAGGGACCATTGTATGAATTTACAAGCCATAAAAATGGCATTGGCATGTAGAATATATGAAGATGTGCCTAAACTCACTTACCACCCTATCGATCCACGGCTTGCGCATCCCATCTCTTTGGCCGGCGTAGTGCTCACCCGCCCGCCCGTCGCTCGTTCAGTCGGTTGGCTTAGGCACACAGAGTTCATTCCCAGTCTAAGATCAGACCAAACTGAGGGTTGCGGTAGTAGGATCGACAGCAGGCAGAGGGGGACTCGATCGATCCCCGACTTACGCATTTCGCACCTCTGGCCGACTGAGCGCCCGCACGCTTGTTTCATGGGTTGACTTAGGCATACAGAGTTCATTCCCAGTCTAAGCATACGAGTTCTTTCCTAGTCTAAGATCGGACTGGACCGAGGGTTACGACAGCACATGCTGGGCTCGGGCATGTCCTGGTGCCACATTTTTCTTCGCCGAGGCACCATCGCCAGAGAACCTGACAGGCGGCATTGGGGTTCCGACGATCGGGGGGTCCGGGGGTGTGTGTGCCCATGATGTGCGATGGGTGCTAGTACTGGGCCCTTATATTGGCCCCCTATCCCTCATCAAACCTCGAGAACTCACACCCCCTTAAAGAGCATTTGAGATTTTACAGGTTTGCTGCCAGTGGCCATTAAAGTGTCTGAAATGGGGACACTTTTTTCAAATGGTCACAAAATCTTGTACACTTTGAGTTTTTAGCTGAATATTTTTGTTCATGCCAAAAAAAAAATACAAGGATCACGTCTACCAAGTTTGGGGCCAAAACTCCTTCCAAAAAAATTTTAAAAAATTTTAAACCGTAAAAAGTTTTGAAAATCATGAAAAATAGAAAACGAGTCGTCTTGCCATGAAGATTCATGTGACATATTACCTTTGTATGAATTTACAAGCCATAAAAATGGCATTGGCATGTAGAAATATGAAGATGTGCCTAAACCCACCTACCACCCTATCGATCCACGGCTTGCGCATCCCGTCTCTCTGGCCAGCGTAGTGCCCGCCCGCCCACTCACTCGTTTCAAAGGTTGGCTTAGGCATACAGATTTCATTCCCAGTCTAAGCATACAGAGTTCATTCCCAGTCTAAGATTGGATCGGACCGAGGGTTGCAGCAACACAAGCTGGGCTCGGGCTTGTGCTGGTGCCGTATTTTTCTTCATCGGGTCACCATTGCCAAAGCATCGTCGGAGAACCTGACCGGCAGCATTAGGGTTCCGGCGATCGGGATGGCTGGGGGGGCGTGCGCACATGATGTGTGATGGGTGCTGGAACTTGGCCCTTATATTGACCCCCTATCCCTCATCAAACTTCGAGAACTCACACCCCCTTAAAGAGCATTTGAGATTTTACAAGTTTGCTGCCAGTAGCCATTAAAGTATCTGAAATGGGGACACCTTTTTCAAATGGTCACAAAATCTTGTACACTTCAAGTTTTTAGCTGAATTTTTTTGTGCATGCCAACAAAAATACAAGGATCACGTCTATCAAGTTTGGGCCAAAATTCCTTCCGAAAAAATTTTAAAAAATCTCGAACCGCAAAACATTTTGAAAATCATGAAAAATAGAGAACGAGTCGTCTTGCCATGAAACTTCACGAGAAGGCTTAAGGGACCATTGTATGAATTTACAAGCCATAAAAAATGGCATTGGCACGCAGAAATATTAAGATGTGCCTAAACCCACCTACGACCCTATCAATTCACGGCTTGCGCATCCCGTCTCCCTGGCCGGCGTAGTGCCCACCCGCCCGCCCGTTCATTTCATCGGTAGCATGCAGAGGGGGACCTGGCCGATCCCCGGCATGCGCATCCCGCCCCTATGGCCGGCTGAGCGCCCGGACGCTAGTTTCGTGGGTTGACTTAGGTATACGGAGTTCATTCCCAGTCTAAGCATATGGAGTTCATTCCCAGTCTAAGATCGGATCGGACCGAGGGTTACGGTAGCACATGTTGGGCTCGGGCATGTGCTGGGGTCACATTTTTCTTCGTCGGGGCACCATCGCCGGAGCATCGTCGGAGAACCTGACCGGCGGCATTGGGGTTCCGGCGATCAGGGGGTGTTCGCACATGATGTGTGATGGGTACTGGTACTTGGCCCTTATATTGACCCCCTATCCATCATCAAACCTCGAGAACTCACACCCCCTTAAAGAGCATTTGAGATTTTACAGGTTTGCTGCCAATAGCCATTAAAGTGTCTGGAATGGGGACACTTTTTTCAAATGGTCACAAAATCTTGAACACTTCGAGTTTTTAGTAGAATGTTTTTGTGCATGCCAACAAAAATAAAAGGATCACGTCTACCAATTTTGGGGCCAAAACTCATTCTAAAAAAATTTTAAAAAATCCCGAACCGTAAAAAGTTTCAAAAATTATGAAAAATAGAAAACGAGTCGTCTTGCCATGAAACTTAACGTGAAGGCTTAAGGGACCATTGTATGAATTTACAAGCCATAAAAATGGCATTGGCACACAGAAATACGAGGATGTGCCTAAACCCACCTACCACCCTATCAATCCACGGCTTGCGCATCCCGTCTCTCTGGCCGGCGTACTGCCCGCCTGCCCGCTCGTTTTGTCGGTTGGCTTAGGCATACGGAGTTCATTCCCAGTCTAAGATCGGACCAGACCAAGGGTTGTGGTAGCAGGATCGGCAGCACGCAGAGGGGGACCGGGTCAATCCCCGGCTTGCGCATCCCGCCCCTCTGGCCAGCTGAGCGCTCACACGCTCGTTTCGTGGGTTGACTTAGGCATACGCAGTTCATTCCCAGTCTAAGCATATGGAGTTCATTCCCAGTCTAAGATCAGACCAGACCGAGGGTTGCGGCAGCACATGCTGGGCTCGAGCATGTGCTGGTGCTGTATTTTTGTTCGTCGGGGCACCATCGCCAAAGCATCACCGGAGAACCTGACCGACGGCATTGGGGTTCCGACGATCGGGGGGACCGGGGGGTGTGCGCACATGATGTGGGATGGGTGATGGTACCTGGACCTTATATTGGCCCCCTATCCGTCATCAAAGCACAAGAACTTACACCCCCTTAAAGAGCATTTGAGATGTTACAGGTTTGCTGCCAGTAGCCATTAAAGTGTCTGAAATGGGGACATTTTTTTCAAATGGTCACAAAATCCTGTACACTTCGAGTTTTTAGCTGAATTTTTTTGTGCATGCCAACAAAAATACAAGGATCACATGTATCAAGTTTGGGGCTAAAAATCCTTCCAAAAAAATTTTAAAAAATCCCAAATCGCAAAACATTTCAAAAATCGTGAAAAATAGAGAACGAGTCGTCTTGCCATGAAACTTAACGTGAAGGCTTAAGGGACCATTGTATGAATTTACGAAGCATAAAAATTGCATTGGCATGCAGAAATATGAAGATGTGCCTAAACCCACCTACCACCCTATCGATGCAGAGCTTGCGCATTCTGTCTCTCTGGCCGACGTAGTGCCCACCCGCCCGTCCGCTCGTTTCGTCGGTTGGCGTAGGCATACAGAGTTCATTCCCAGTTTAAGATCAGACTGGATCAAGGGTTACGGCAGTAGGATCGACATCACGCAGAGGAGGACCCGATCGATCCCCGGCTTCCGCATCCCGCCCCTCTGGCTGGCTGAGCGCCCGTACACTCGTTTCGGGGGTTGACTTAGGCATACGAAGTTCATTCCCAGTCTAAGCATACGGAGTTCATTCCCAGTCTAAGATTCGGTGGGGCCGAGGGTTGCAACAGCACATGTTGGGCTCGGGCATTTGCTTGTGCTGCATTTTTCTTCACCGGGGCACCATCGCCGGAGCATCGTCGGAGAACCTGACCGACGGCATTGGGGTTCCGATGATCGAGGGGGCCGGGGGGGTTTGCGCACATGATGTGCGATGGGTGCTGGTACTTGGCCCTTATATTGGCCCCCTATCCCTCATCAAACCTCGAGAACTCACACCCCCTTAAAGACCATTTGAGATTTTACAGGTTTGCTGCCAGCAGCCATTAAAGTGTCTAGAATGACGACAATTATTTCAAATGGTCACAAAATCTTATACACTTTGAGTTTTTAGCTAAATTTTTTTGTGCATGCCAACAAAAATACAAGGATCACGTCTTCGAAGTTTGGGGCCAAAACTCCTTCCAAAAAAATTAAAAAAAAACCTGAACCGCAAAAAGTTTCAAAAATCATGAAAAATAGAAAACGAGCCGTCTTGCCATGAAACTTCACGTGAAGGCTTAAGGGACCATTGTATGAATTTACAAGCCATAAAAATGGCATTGGCACATAGAAATATGAAGATGTGCCTAAACCCACCTACCACCCAATTGATTCATGGCTTTCGCATCCCGTCTCTTTCGTCGGCGTAGTGCCCGCCCGCCTTCCCACCCGCCCGTTTCGTCGATTGACTTAGGCATACGGAGTTCATTCCCAGTCTATACATACGGAGTTCATTCCCAATCTAAGATAGGACCAGACCGAGGGTTACAACAGCACATGCTAGGCTCGGGCATGTGCTGGTGCCGCATTTTTCTTTGCCGGGGCACCATCCCTGGAGCATCGTCGGAGAACCTGACCGACGACATTGCGGTTTTGGTGATCGGGGGGCCCAGGGGGGTGTGCGCACATGATGTGAGATGGGTGCTGGTACTTGGCCCTTATATTGGCCCCCCATCCCTCATCAAACCTCGAGAACTCACACCCCCTTAAAGAGCATTCGAGATTTTACAGGTTTGTTGCCAGTAGCCATTAAATAGTCTGAAATGGTGACACTTTTTTCAAATGGTCACAAAATCTTGTACACCACGAGTTTTTGGCTGAATTCTTTTGTGCATCCCAACAAAAATACAAGGATCACGTCTACCAAGTTTTGGGCCGAAACTCCTTCCGAAAAAATTTTTAAAAAATCCCCAACCGTAAAAAGTTTCAAAATTGTCAAAAATAGAAAACGAGTCGTCTTGCCATGAAACTTCACGTGAAGGCTTAAGGGACCATTGTATGAATTTACCAGCCATAAAAATGGCATTGGCACACAGAAATATGAAGATGTGCCTAAACCCACCTACCACCCTATCGATCCACGGCTTACGCATCCAGTCTCTCTGGCCGGCGTAGTGCCCGCCCGCTTGTTTCGTCGGTTGGCATAGGCATACGGAGTTCATTCCCAGTCTAAGATCGGACTGAACCGAGGGTTGTGGTAGCAAGATCGGCAGCACGCAGAGGGGGAGCCGGTCGATCCCCGGCTTGTGCCTCCTGCCCTTCTGGCTGACTGAGCGCCCGCACGCTCGTTTCGTGGGTTGACTTAGGCATACGGAGTTCTTTCCCAGTCTAAGCATACAGAGTTCACTCTCATTCTAAGATCGGACCGGATCGAGGGTTACGGCAGCACATGCTGGGCTCAGGCATGTGCTGGTGCCACATTTTTCTTTGTCGGGACACCATCACCAGAGCATCGCCGGAGAACCTGATCGACGGCATTGGGGTTCTGACGATCGGGGGGGCCGGGGGGGTGTGCGCACATGATGAGCGATGGGTGCAGGTACGTGGCCCTTATATTGGCCCTCTATCCCTCATCAAACCTCAAGAACTCACACCCCCTTAACGAGCATTTGAGATTTTACAAGTTTGCTGCCAGTAGCCATTAAATTATCTGAAATGGGGACACCTTTTTCGAATGGTCACAAAATCTTGTACACTTCGAGTTTTTAGCTGAACTTTTTTGTGCATGCCAACAAAAATACAAGGATCACGTCTATCAAATTTGGGCCAAAAATCCTTCCAAAAAAGTTTTAAAAAATCCCGAACCGCAAAACGTTTCGAAAATCATGAAAAATAGAGAACGAGTCGTCTTGCCATGAAACTTCACGTGAAGGCTTAAGGGACCATTGTATGAATTTACAAGGCATAAAAACTGCATTGGGATGCAGAAATAGGAAGATGTGCCTAAACCCACCTACCACCCTATGGATACACGGCTTGCGCATCCCGTCTCTCTTGCCGACGCAGTGCCCACCCGCCCGCCCGCTCGTTTCGTCGGTTGGCTTAGGCATACGGAGTTCTTTCCCAGTCTAAGATTGAATTAGACCAAGGGTTGCAGCAGCAGGATCGACAGCACGTAGAGGGGGACCCGGTCAATCCTCGGCTTGCGCATCCCGCCCCTCTGGCCGACTGAGCGCCCGCACGCTTGTTCGTGGGTTGACCTAGGCATACGGAGTTCATTCCCAGTCTAAGCATATGGAGTTCATTCCCAGTCAAAGATCGGATTCGACCGAGGGTTGTGGCAGCACATGCTAGGCTCGGGCATGTGCTGGTGCTGCATTTTTCTTCGTCGGGGCACCATCGTCGAAGCATTGCCGGAGAACCTGACCGACGGCTTTGGGGTTCCGATGATCGAGGGGGCCGGGGGGTGTGAGCACATGATATGCGATGGATGCTAGTACTTGGCCCTTATATTGGCCCCCTATCCCTCATCAAACCTCAAAAACTCACACCCCTTAAAGAGCATTTGAGATTTTACAGGTTTGCTGCCAATAGCCATTAAAGTATATGAAATGGGGACACTTTTTTTAAATGGTCACAAAAATCTTGTACACTTCGAGTTTTTAGCTAAATTTTTTTGAGCATGCCAACAAAAATACAAGGATCACGTCTACCAACTTTGGGGCCAAAACTCCTTCCAAAAAGATTTTAAAAAATCTCGAACCGTAAAAAGTTTCAAAAATCGTGAAAAATGGAAAACGAGTCGTCTTGCCATGAAACTTCACGAGAAGGCTTAAGGGACCATTGTATGAATTTACAAGCCATAAAAAATGGCATTGGCACACAGAAATATGAAGATGTGCCTAAACCCAGCGACCACCCTATCGATCCACGGCTGGCACATCCCGTCTCTCTGGCCCTTGTAGTGCCCGCCCGCCCGCCCGCTCATTTCGTCGGTTGGCTTAGGCATACGGAGTTCATTTCCAGTCTAAGATGGGACTAGACCGATGGTTGCGATAGCAGGATCGATAGCACGTAGAGGGGGACCCGACCGATCCCCGGCTTGAGCATCCCGCCCCTATGGCCAGCTGAGCGCCCGCACGCTTATTTCGTGGGTTGACTTAGGCATATGGAGTTCATTCCCAGTCTAAGATCGAACCGAACTGAGGGTTGTGGTAGCAAGATCGATAGCACGCAGAGGGGGACCCGGTCGATCCCCGGCTTGTGCATCCTGCCTTTCTGGCTGACTGAGCGCCCGCACGCTTATTTCGTGCGTTGACTTAGGCATACGGAGTTCTTTCCCAGTCTAAGCATACGGAGTTCATTCTCAGTCTAAGATCGGACTGGATCGAGGGTTGCAACAGCACATGCTGGGCTCGGGCATGTGCTGGTGCCGCATTTTTCTTTGTCGGGACACCATCACCAGAGCATCGTCGGAGAACCTGATCGACGGCATTGGGGTTCTGACGATCGGGGGGGCCGGGGGGTGTGCGCATATGATGTACGATGGGTGCTGGTACGTGGCCCTTATATTGGCCCCCTATCCCTCATCAAACCTCAAGAACTCACACCCCCTTAACGAGCATTTGAGATTTTACAGGTTTGCTGCCAGTAGCCATTAAATTATCTAAAATGGGGACACCTTTTTCGAATGGTCACAAAATCTTATACACTTCGAGTTTTTAGCTGAACTTTTTTATGCATGCCAACAAAAATACAAGGATCACGTCTATTAAATTTGGGCCAAAAATCCTTCCAAAAAAGTTTTAAAAAATCCCGAACCGCAAAACGTTTCGAAAATCATGAAAAATAGAGAACGAGTCGTCTTGCCATGAAACTTCACGTGAAGGCTTAAGGGACCATTGTATGAATTTACAAGGCATAAAAACTGCATTGGGATGCAGAAATAGAAAGATGTGCCTAAACCCACCTACCACCCTATTTATACACGGCTTGCGCATCCCGTCTCTCTGGCCGACGTAGTGCCCACCCGCCCGCCCGCTCGTTTCGTCGGTTGTCTTAGGCATACGGAGTTCATTCCCAGTCTAAGATTGAATTAGACCAAGGATTGCAGTAGCAGGATCGACAACACGTAGAGGGGGACCCGGTCGATCCCCGGCTTGCGCATCCCGCCCCTCTGGCCGACTGAGCGCCCGCACGCTTGTTTGTGGGTTGACCTAGGCATACGGAGTTCATTCCCAGTCTAAGATTGGATCCAACCGAGGGTTGTGGCAGCACATGCTGGGCTCGGGCATGTGCTGGTGCTGCATTTTTCTTCATCGGGGCACCATCGTCGAAGCATTGTCGGAGAACCTGACCGACGGCTTTGGGGTTCCGATGATCGAGGGGGCCGGGGGGGGTGTGAGCACATGATATGCGATGGGTGCTAGTACTTGGCCCTTATATTGGCCCCCTATCCCTCATCAAACCTCAAAAACTCACACCCCTTAAAGAGCATTTGAGATTTTACAGGTTTGCTGCCAATAACCATTAAAGTATATGAAATGGGGACACTTTTTTCAAATGGTCACAAAAATCTTGTACACTTCGAGTTTTTAGCTGAATTTTTTTGAGCATGCCAACAAAAATACAAGGATCACGTCTACAAAGTTTGGGGCCAAAACTCCTTCTGAAAAGATTTTAAAAAATCTCGAACCGTAAAAATTTTCAAAAATCGTGAAAAATGGAAAACGAGTCGTCTTGCCATGAAACTTCACGAGAAGGCTTAAGGGACCATTGTATGAATTTACAAGTCATAAAAAATGGCATTGGCACACAGAAATATGAAGATGTGCCTAAACCCAGCTACCACCCTATCGATCCACGGCTGGCGCATCTCGTCTCTCTGGCCCCTGTAGTGCCCGCCCGCCCGCCCGCTCATTTCGTCGGTTGGCTTAGGCATACGGAGTTCATTTCTAGTCTAAGATGGGACCAAATCGATGGTTGCGATAGCAGGATCGGTAGCACGTAGAGGGGGACTCGGCCGATCCCCTGTTTGCGCATCCCGCCCCTATGGCCAGCTGAGCGCCCGCACGCTTATTTCGTGGGTTGACTTAGGCATACGGAGTTCATTCCCAGTCTAAGATCAGACCGGACCGAGGGTTGCGGTAGCACATGTTGGGCTCGGGCATGTGCTGGTGCCACATTTTTCTTCGTCGGGGCGCCATCGTCAGAGCATCGCCGGAGAACCTGACCGGTGGCATTGGGGTTCCGACGATCGGGGGGTGTGCGCACATGATGTGTGATGGGTGCTGGTACTTGGCCCTTATATTGGCCCCATATCCCTCATCAAACCTCGAGAACTCACACCCCCTTAATGAGCATTTGAGATTTTACAGGTTTGCTGCCAGTAGCCATTAATGTGTCTGAAATGGGGACACTTTTTTCAAATGGTCACAAAATCTTGTACACTTCGAGTTTTTAGTAGAATGTTTTTGTGCATGCCAACAAAAATACAAGGATCACGTCTACCAATTTTGGGGCCAAAACTCGTTCTGAAAAAATTTTAAAAAACCCGAACAGGAAAAAGTTTCAAAAATTGTGAAAAGTAGAAAACGAGTCATCTTGCCATCAAACTTCACGCGAAGGCTTAAGGGACCATTGTATGAATTTACCAGCCATAAAAATGGCATTGGCACATAGAAATACGAAGATGTGCCTAAACCCACCTACCACCATATCAATCCACGCCTTGCGCATCCCGTCTCTCTGGCCGGCGTAGTGCCTGCCCACCAGCCCACCCGCTCGTTTCGTCGGTTGGCTTAGGCATACGGAGTTCATTCCCAGTCTAAGATCAGACCGAACCGATGGTTGTGGCAGCAAGATCGGTAGCACACAGAGGGGGACCCGGTCGATCCCCGGCTTGTGCATCCTGTCCTTCTGGCCGACTGAGCACACGCAAGCTCGTTTCGGGGGTTGACTTAGGCATACGGAGTTCATTCCCAGTCTAAGCATACGGAGTTCATTCTCAGTCTAAGATCGGACTGGATCGAGGGTTACAGCAGCACATGCTGGGCTCGGGCATGTGCTGGTGCCATATTTTTCTTTGTCGGGACACCATCACCGGAGCATCACCGGAGAACCTGACCGGCGGCATTGGGGTTCTAACGATCGGGAGGGCCCGGGGGGTGTGCGCACATGATGTGCGATGGGTGCTGGTACGTGGCCCTTATATTGGCCCCCTATCCCTCATCAAACCTCAAGAACTCACACCCCCTTAAAGAGCATTTGACATTTTACAGGTTTGCTGCCAGTAGCCATTAAAGTATCTGAAATGGGGACACCTTTTTCAAATGGTCACAAAATCTTGTACACTTCGAGTTTTTAGCTGAATTTTTTGTGCATGCCAACAAAAATACAAGGATCACGTCTATCAAGTTTGGGCCAAAAATCCTTCCAAAAAAGTTTTAAAAAATCCCAAACCGTAAAACGTTTCGAAAATCATGAAAAATAGAAAACGAGTCGTCTTGCCATGAAACTTAACGTGAAGGCTTAAGGGACCATTGTATGAATTTACAAGGCATAAAAACTGCATTGGCATGCAGAAATAGGAAGATGTGCCTAAACCCACCTACCACCCTATCGATACACGGCTTGCGCATCCCGTCTCTCTGGCCGACGTAGTGCCCACCTGCCCGCCCGTTAATTTCATCAGTTGGCTTAGGCATACGGAGTTCATTCCCAGTCTAAGATTGGATTAGACCAAGCGTTGCAGCAGCAGGATCGACAGCACGTAGAGGGGGACCCGGTTGATCCCCGACTTGCGCATCCCGGCCCTTTGGCTGACTGAGCGCCCGCACGCTTGTTCGTGGGTTGACCTAGGCATACGAAGTTCATTCCCAATCTAAGCATATGGAGTTCATTCCCAGTCTAAGATCGGATCGGACCAAGGGTTGTGGCAGCACATGCTGGGCTCGGGATGTGCTGGTGCTGCATTTTTCTTCATCGGGGCACCATCACTGGAGCATTGTCAGAGAACCTGACCGACGACCTTGGGGTTTCGACGATCGAGGGGGCCGAGGGGGTGTGAGCACATGATATGCGATGGGTGCTAGTACTTGGCCCTTATATTGGCCCCCTATCCCTCATCAAACCTCAAAAACTCACACCCCTTAAAGAGCATTTGAGATTTTCCAGGTTTGCTGTGAATAGCCATTAAAGTGTATGAAATGGGGACACTTTTTTCAAATGGTCACAAAAATCTTGTACACTTCGAGTTTTTAGCTGAATTTTTTTTAGCATGCCAACAAAAATACAAGGATCACGTCTACCAAGTTTGGGGCCAAAAATCCTTCCAAAAAAATTTTAAAAAAACCCGAACCGTAAAAAGTTTTAAAAATCATGAAAAATAGAAAACGAGTCGTCTTGCCATGAAACTTCACGTGAAGGCTTAAGGGACCATTGTATGAATTTACAAGCCATAAAAATGGCATTGGCACATAGAAATATGAAGATGTGCCTTAACCCACCTACCACCCTATCGATCCACGGCTTCTGCATCCCGTCTCTTTCGTCGGCGTAGTGCCCGCCCGCCTTCCCACCCGCTCGTTTCATCGGTTGACTTAGTCATACGGACTTCATTCCTAATCTAAGCATACGGAGTTCATTCCCAGTCTCAGATAGGATCGAACCGAGGGTTACAACAGCACATGCTAGGCTCAGGCATGTGCTGGTGCCGCATTTTTCATCGTCGGGGCACCATCCCCGGAGCATCGTCGGAGAACCTGACCGACGGTATTTGGGTTTCGACGATCGGGGGGCCCGGGGGGTGTACGCACATGATGTGCGATGGGTGCTGGTACTTGGCCCTTATATAGGCCCCCCATCCCTCATCAAACCTCGAGAAATCACACCCCCTTAAAGAGCATTCGAGATTTTACAGGTTTACTGCCAGCAGCCATTAAATAGTCTGAAATGGGGACACTTTTTTCAAATGTCCACAAAATCTTGTACACTTCGAGTTTTTAGCTGAATGTTTTTGTGCATGCCAACAAAAATACAAGGATCACATCTACCAAGTTTGGGGCTAAAACTCCTTTCGAAAAAATTTTAAAAAATCTCAAACCGCAAAAAGTTTTGAAAATCATGAAAAATAGAAAACGAGTCGTCTCGCCATGAAACTTCACGTGAAGGCTCAAGGGACCATTGTATGAATTTACAAGCCATAAAAATTTTATTGGCACATAGAAATATGAAGATGTGCCTAAACCCACCTACCACCCTATCGATCCCCGGCTTGCGCATCCCGTCTCTCTGGCCGGCGTAGTGCCCGCCCGCCCGCCCGCTCATTTTGTCAGTTGGCTTAGGCATACGAAGTTCATTCCCAGTCTAAGATCAGATCGGACTAAGCGTTGTAGCAGCAAGATCGTTAGCATGCAGAGGGGCACCCAGCCGATCCCTGGCTTGCACGTCCCGCCCCTCTGGCCGGCTGAGCGCCCGCACGCTCATTTAGTGGGTTGACTTAGGCATACGGAGTTCATTCCCAGTCTAAGCATATGGAGTTCATTCCCAGTAAAGATAGGATCGGATCGAGGGTTGCAGCAGCACATGCTAGGCTCGGGCAGGTGCTGGTGCCACATTTTTCTTTGTGGGGGCAGCATCGTCGGAGCATCGTCGGAGAACCTGACCGACGACATTGGGGTTCCGGTGATCGGGGGCGCCGAGGGGGGTGTGCACACATGATGTGTGATGGGTGCTGGTACTTGGCCCTTATATTGGCCCCCTATCCCTCGTCAAACCTCGAGAACTCACATACCCTTAAAGAGCATTTGAGATTTTATAGGTTTGCTGCCAGTAGCCATTAAAGTGTCTGAAATGGGGAGACTTTTTTCAAATGGTCACAAAATCTTGTACACTTCGAGTTTTGAGCTGAATTGTTTTGTGCATGCCAAAAAAAACACAAGGATCACGTCTACCACGTTTTGGGCCAAAACTCCTTCCGAAAAAATTTTAAAAAATCCCGAACCGCAAAAAGTTTTTAAAATCGTTAAAAATAGAAAACGAGTCCTCTTGCCATGAAACTTCACGTGAAGGATTAAGGGACCATTGTATGAATTTACAAGCCTTAAAAATGGCATTGGCATGTAGAAATAAGAAGATGTGCCTAAACCCACCTACCACCCTATCGATCCACGGCTTGCGCATGCTGTCTCTCTGGTCGGTGTAGTGCTCGCCCACCCGCCCGCTCGCTCGTTTCGTCAGTTAGCTTAGGCAGACGGAGTTCATTCCCAGTCTAAGATCGGACCAGACCGAGGGTTACGGCAGCACATGCTGGGCTCGGGCAGGTGCTGGTGTCGCATTTTTCTTTGCCGGGGCAACATCGCCGGAGCATCACCGGAGAACCTGACCGACGACATTGGGGTTCCGACAATCGGGGGGGCCGAGGGGGGTGTGCGCACATGATGTGCGATGGGTGCTGGTACTTGGTCCCTATATTGGCCCCCTATCCCTCGTCAAACCTCGAGAACTCACACACCCTTAAAGAGCATTTGAGAGTTTACAGGTTTGCTGCCAGTAGCCATTAAAGTGTCTGAAATGGGGACACTTTTTTCAAATGGTCACAAAATCTTGTACACTTCGAGTTTTTAGCTGAATTTTTTTGTGCATGCCAAAAAAAATAGAAGTATCACGTCTACCAATTTTGGGGCCAAAACTCCTTCCAACAAAATTTTAAAAAATCCGGAAGCACAAAAAGTTTTGAAAATCATGAAAAATAGAAAACGAGTCGTGTTGGCATGAAACTTCACGTGAAGGCTTAAGGGACCATTGTATGAATTTACAAGCCATAAAAATGGCATTGGCACACAGAAACATGAAGATGAGCCTAAACCCACCTACCACCCTATCGATCCACGGCTTGCGCATCCCGTCTCTCTGGCAGGCGTAGTGTCCGCCCGCTCGTTTCATCGGTTGGCTTAGGCATACGGAGTTCATTCTCAGTCTAAGATCAAGCTAAATCGGGGGTTACGGCAGTGGGATCGGTAGCACGCATAGGGGGACCCGACCGATCCTTGGCTTGCGCATCCCGCCCCTCTGCCCGACTGAGCGCCCGCATGCTCGTTTCGTGGGTTGACTTAGGCATGCGGAGTTCATTCCCAGTCTAAGATCAGATTACACCGAGGGTTACGACAGCACATGCTAGGCTCGGGCATGTGCTGGTGCCGCATTTTTCTTCGTCGGGGAACCATCGTCGGAGCATCACCGGAGAACCAGACCAGCAGCATTTGGGTTCCGACAATCGGGGGCCGGGGGGGTGTGTGCATACATGATGTACAATGGGTGCTGGTACTTGGCCCTTATATTGGCCCCCTATCCCTCATCAAAGCTCGAGAACTCACCCCCCCTTAAAGAGCATTTGAGATTTTACAGGTTTGCTGCCAATAGCCATTAAAGTGTCTGAAATGGGGACTCTTTTTTCAAATGGTCGCAAAATCTTGTACACTTCGAGTTTTTAGCTAAATTGTTTTGTGCATGCCAACAAAAATACAAGGATCACGTCTACCAAGTTTGGGGCCAAAACTCCTTCCGAAAAAATTTTAAAAAATCCTGAACTGTAAAATGTTTTAAAAATCGTAAAAAATAGAAAACGAGTCGTCTTGCCATGAAACTTCACGTAAAAGCTTAAGGGACAATCGTACGAATTTACAAGCCATAAAAATTGCATTGGCACACAGAAATATGAGATGTGCCAAAACCCACCTACCACCCCATCGATCCAAGGCTTGCGCATCCCGTCCCTCTAGCCGGCGTAGTGCCCGCCCGCCCACTCATTTCGTCAGTTGGCCTAGGCATACAGAGTTTATTCTCAATCTAAGATCGGACCGGACTGAGAGTTGCGGCAGCACATGCTGGGCTCGGGCATGTGCTGGTGCCACATTTTTCTTCACCGGGGCACCATCGTCGGAGAACCTGACCGACGGCATTGGGGTTCCGACGATCGGGGGGGCCGGTGGGGTGTGCGCACATGATGTGCGATGGGTGCTGGTATTTGGCCCTTATATTGGTGCCCTATCCCTCATCAAACCTTGAGAAGTCACACCTCCTTAAAGGACATTTGAGATTTTACAAGTTTGCTGCCAGTAGCCATTAAAGTGTCTAAAATGGGGACACTTTTTTCAAATGGTCACAAAATCTTGTACACTTTGAGTTTTTAGCTGAATTTTTTTGTGCATGCCAACAAAGATACAAGGATAACATCTAAAAAAGTTTGGGGCCAAAACTCCTTCCAAAAAAATTTTAAAAAATCTCGAACTGTAAAAAGTTTTGAAAATGGTGAAAAGTAGAAAATGAGTCGTCTTGCCATGAAACTTCACGTGAAGGCTTAAGGGACCAATGTATGAATTTACAAGCCATAAAAATGGCATTGGCATGCAAAAATATAAAGATGTGCCTAAACCCACCTACCAACCTATCGATCCACGGCTTGCGCATCCCGCCCCTCTGGCCAGCGTAATGCCCTCCCGCCCGCCCGCTCGTTTCGTCGGTTGGCTTAGGCATACGGAGTTCATTCCTAGTCAAAGATCAGACCGGACCGAGGGTTGCGGCAGCAGGATCGACAGCACGTAGAGGGGGACCCAGCTGATCCCTTGCATCCTGCCCCTCTGGGCGACTGAGCGCCCGCACGTTCATTTCGTGGGTTGACTTAGGTATATGGAGTTCATTCCCAATCTAAGCATACGGAGTTCATTCCCAGTCTAAGATCGGAATGGACCGAGGTTGCGGCTGGACATGCTAGGCTCGGACATGTGCTGGTGTCACATTTTTCTTCGTCGAGGCACCATCGTCAGAGCGTCGTCGAAAAACCTGACCGGTGGCATTGAGGTTTCGACGATCGGGGGGGCCGGGGGGTGTGCGCACCTGATGTGTGATGGGTGCTGGTACTTGGCCCTTATATTGGCCCCTATCTCTCATCAAACCTCGAGAACTCACACCCCCTTAAAGAGCATTTGAGATTTTACAGGTTTGCTGCCAGTAGTAGCCATTAAAGTGTCTGAAATGGGGACACTTTTTTCAAATGGTCACAAAATCTTGTACGCTTCGAGTTTTTAGCTGAATTGTTTTGTGCATGCCAACAAAGATACAAGGATAACATCTAAAAAATTTTGGGGCCAAAACTCCTTCCAAAAAAATTTTAAAAAATCCAGAACCGCAAAAAGTTTTGAAAGTGGTGAAAAGTAGAAAACGAGTCATCTTGCCATGAAACTTCACGTGAAGGCTTAAGGGACCAATGTACGAATTTACAAGCCATAAAAATGGCATTGGCATGCAGAAATATAAAGATGTGCCTAAACCCACCTACCACCCTATCGATCCACGGCTTGCGCATCCCGTTTCTCTGACCGGCGTAATGCCCACCCGCCCGCCCGCCCGCCTGCTCGTTTCGTCGGTTGGCTTAGGCATATGGAGTTCATTCCCAGTCTAAGATCAGACCGGACTGAGGGTTCCAATAGCAGGATCGGCAGCACGTAGAGGGGGACCCGGCCGATCCCCGACTTACGCATCCTGCCCCTCTGGCCGGCTGAGGCCCCACACGCTCGTTTCGTGGGTTGACTTAGGCATACGATGTTCATTCCCAGTCTAAGCATACAGAGTTCATTCCTAGTCTAAGATCGGACTGGATTGAGGGTTGTGGCAACACATGCTGGGCTCGGGCATGTGCTGGTGCCGCATTTTTCTTCACTGGGGCACGATCGCCGAAGCATCATCGGAGAACCTGACCGACGACATTGGGGTTCCGACGATCAGGGGCCAGGGGGTGTGCGCACATGATGTGCGGTGGGTGCTCATACTTGGCCCTTATATTGGCCCCCTATCCCTCATCAAACCTTGAGAACTCACGCCCCCTTAAGGAGCATTTGAATTTTACAGGTTTCCTGCCAGTAGCAATTGAAGTGTCTAAAATGGGGACACTTTTTTCAAATGGTCACAAAATCTTGTACACTTCGAGTTTTTAGCTGAATTTTTTTGTGCATGCCAACAAAAATACAAGGATAACATCTAAAAACGTTTGGGGCCAAAACTCCTTGCAAAAAAATTTTAAAAAATCCCGAACCGTAAAAAGTTTTAAAAATTGTGAAAAATAGAAAACGAGTCGTCTTGCCATGAAACTTCACGTGAAGGGTTAAGGGACCATTGTATGAATTTACGAGCCATAAAAATGGAATTGGCATGTAGAAATATGAAGATGTGCCTAAACCCACCTACCACCATATCGATCCACGGCTTGCGCATCCCGTCTCTCTGGTCGGTATAGTGCCCGCCCGCCCGTTCGTTTCGTCGGTTGGCTTAGGCATACGGAGTTCATTCCCAGTCTAAGATCAGACCGGACAGAGGGTTACAACAGTAGGATAGACAACACGTAGAGGGGGACCCGACCAATCCTCAGCTTGCGCATCCCGCCCTTCTGGTCGACTGAGCGCCCGCACGCTAGTTTCGTGGGTTGACTTAGGC
The DNA here is from genome assembly GCF_047325235.1 of Durio zibethinus. Lineage (NCBI taxonomy): Eukaryota > Viridiplantae > Streptophyta > Magnoliopsida > Malvales > Malvaceae > Durio > Durio zibethinus. The sequence continues at coordinate 16,864,209 of NC_143163.1, forward strand.
ATACGGAGTTCATTCCCAGTCTAAGATCGGACCGGATCGATGGTTACAGCAAAACATGCTAGGCTCGGGCATGTGCTGGTGTCACATTTTTCTTTGTCAGGGCACCATCACCGAAGCATCGTCGGAGAACCTGACCGACGACGTTGGGGTTCCAGCGATCGGGGGGCCCGGGGGGGTGTGCGCACATGATGTGCGATGGGTGCTGGTAGTTGGCCCTTATATTGGCCTCCTATCCCTCATCAAACCTCGAGAACTCACACCCCCTTAAAGAGCATTTGAGATTTTACAGGTCTGCTGCAATTAGCCATTAAAGTGTCTAAAATGGGGAACTTCCTTGAAATGGTCACAAAATCTTGTACACTTCGAGTTTTTAGCTGAATTTTTTTGTGCATGCCAAAAAAAATACAAGGATAACATCTAAAAAAGTTTGGGGCCAAAACTCCTTCCAAAAAAATTTTAAAAAATCCCAAACCATAAAAAGTTTTGAAAAACGTGAAAAATAGAAAACGAGTCGTCTTGCCATGAAACTTCACGTGAAGGGTTAAGGGACCATTGTATGAATTTACAAGCCATAACATGCAGAAATATGAAGATGTGCCTAAACCCACCTACCACCCTATCGATCCATGGCTTACGCATCCCGTCTCTCTGGCTGACGTAATGCCTGCCTGCCCGCCCGCCCGCTCGTTTTGTCAGTTGGCTTAGGCATACGGAGTCCATTCCCAGTCTAAGATCAGACCGGATTGAGGGTTGTGGTAGCAGGATTGGCAGCACGTAGAGGGGGACCCGACCGATCCCCCGCTTGCGCATCCTGCCCCTCTGGCCGGCTGAGCCCCCATACGCTCGTTTCGTGGGTTGACTTAGGCATACGGTGTTCAATCCATGTCTAAGCGTACATAGTTCATTCCCAGTCTAAGATTGGATCAAACCGAGGCTTGCAGCAACACATGCTGGGCTCGAGCATGTGCTGGTGCCACTTTTTTCTTCACCGGGGCACCATCGCCGGAGCATCGCCGGAGAACCTGACCGGCAGCATTGGGGTTCCGGCGACCGGAGGGCTGGGGGGTTGTGCGCACATGATGTGTGGTGGGTGGTGGTACTTGGCCCTTATATTGGCCCCTATCCCTCATCAAACCTCGAGAACTGACACCCCTTAAAGAGCATTTGAAATTTTACAGGTTTGCTGCCAGTAGCCATTAAAGTGTCTAAAATGGGGACACTTTTTTCAAATGGTCACAAAATCTTGTACACTTCGAGTTTTTAGCTGAATTTTTTTGTGCATGCCAAAAAAAATACAAGGATCATGTCTACCAAGTTTGGGGCAAAACTCATTGCAAAAAAATTTTTAAAAATCCTGAACCGCAAAAGGTTTCAAAAATCGTGAAAAATAGAAAATGAGTCATCTTGCAATGAAACTTCACGTGAAGGCTTAAGGGACCATTCTATGAATTTACAAGACATAAAAATGGCATTGGCATGCAAAAATATGAAGATGTACCTAAACCCACCTACCACCCTATCGATCCACGGCTTGTGCATCCCGTCTCTCTGACCGGCGTAGTGCCCGCCTGCCCGCCCGCCCGCTTGTTTCATCGGTTGGCTTAGGCATATGGAGTTCATTCCTAGTCTAAGATCAGACCGGACGGAGGGTTGCGGCAGCAGGATCGGCAGTAGGCAGAGGGGGACCAGGTCGATCCCCGGCTTGCGCATCCCGCCCCTCTAGCCGACTGAGCTCCCGTATGCTCGTTTCGTGGGTTGACTTAGGCATACGGAGTTCATTCCCAGTCTAAGATCGAATCGGACCGAGGGTTGCGACAGCACATGCTAGGCTCAAGCATGTGCTGGTGCCGCATTTTTCTTCGTCAGGGCACCATCGTAGGAGCATCGTTGGAGAACCTAACCGGTGACATTGGGGTTCTGGCGATCGGGGGTCCGGGGGGGTGTATGCACATGATATGGGATGGGTGCTGGTACTGGGCCCTTATATTGGCCCCCTATCCCTCATCAAACCTCGAGAACTCACACCCCCTTAAAGAGCATTTGAGATTTTATAGGTTTGCTGCCAATAGCCACTAAAGTGTCTGAAATGGAGACATTTTTTTCAAATGGTCACAAAATCTTGTACACTCCGAGTTTTTAGCTGAATTTTTTTGTGCAAGCCAAAAAAAATACAGGGATCTTGTCTACAAAGTTTGGGGCCAAAACTCCTTCCGAAAAAATTAAAAAAAATCCCGAACTACAAAAAGTTTCAAAAATCGTGAAAAATAGAAAACGAGTCATCTTGCCATGAAACTTCACGTGAAGGCTTAAGGGACCATTGTATGAATTTACAAGCCATAAAAATGGCATTGGCATGCAGAAATGTGAAGATGTGCCTAAACCCACCTACCACCCTATCGATCCACAGCTTGCGCGTCCCATCTCTCTCGCCGGCGTAGTGCCCGCCCACCCGCCTGCCCGATCGTTTCGTCGATTGGCTTAGGCTTACAGAGTTCATTCCCAGTCTAAGATCAGACCAGACTGCAGGTTACACAATAGGATCGGCAACATGCAGAGGGGGACCCGGCCGATCCTCGGCTTACGCATCCCGCCCCTCTGGTCGGCTGAGCGCCCGCACGCTCGTTTCATGGGTTGACTTAGGCATACGGAGTTCATTCCCAGTCTAAGCATACGGAGTTCATTCCTAGTCTAAGATCGGATCGGACCGAGGGTTATGGCAGCACATGCTAGGCTCGAGCATGTGCTGGTGCCACATTTTTCTTCGTCAGGGCACCATCGTTGGAGCATCATTGGAGAACCTGACCGGCGGCATTGGGGTTCCGACGATTGGGGGGGCCGGGGGGTGTCCGCACATGATGTGTAATGGGAGCTGGTACTTCCAGGTTTTAGCTGAATTTTTTTGTGCATGCCAACAAAAATACAAGGATCACGTCTACCAAGTTTGGGGCCAAAACTCCTTCCGAAAAAATTTTTAAAAATCTCAAAACATAAAAAGTTTTGAAAATCGTGAAAAATATAAAACGAGCCGTCCTTCCATGGAACTTCACGTGAAGGCTTAAGGGACCATTGTATGAATTTACAAGCCAGAAAAATGGCATTGGCACATAGAAATATGAAGATGTGCCTAAACCGACCTACCACCCTATCGATCCACGGCTTGCCCATCCCGTCTCTCTGGCCGACTTAGTGCCCGCCCGCCCGCACGTTTCATCGGTTGGTTAGGCATACGGAGTTCATTCCTAGTCTAAGATTAGACCAGACCGAGTGTTGCGGCAGCAAGATCGGCGGCATGTAGAGGGGGACCCGACCGATCCCCTGCTTGTGCATCCCGTCCCTCTGGCCGGCTAAGCACCCGCACGCTTGTTTCGAGGGTTGACTTAGGCTTGCGGACTTCATTCCCAGTCTACGCATACGGAGTTCATTCCCAGTCTAAGATTAGACCGGACCGAGGGTTGCAGCAGCACATGCTGGGCTCGGGCATGTGCTGGTGCTATTTTTTTCTTCATCGGTGCACCATCGTTGGAGCATCGTCGGAGAACCTGACCGACGGCATTGGGGTTCTGGTGATTGTGGGGGCGGGGGGTGTGTGCACATGATGTGCGATGCGTGCTGGTACTTGGCCCTTATATTGGCCCCCTATCCCTCATCAAACCTTGACAACTCACAACCCCTTAAAGAGCATTTGAGATTTTACATGTTTGCTGCCAGTAGCCATTAAAGTGTCTGAAATGGGGACATTTTTTTTCAAATGGTCACAAAATCTTGTACACTTCGAGTTTTTAGCTGAATTTTTTTGTGCATGCCAAAAAAAATACAAGGATCACGTCTAACAAGTTTGGGAAAAAAACTCCTTTCGAAAATATTTTAAAAAATCTTGAACCGTAAAAAGTTTTTAAAATCATGAAAAATAGAAAATGACTCATCTTGCCATGAAACTTGACGTGAAGTCTTAAGGGACCATTTTATGAATTTACAAGCCATAAAAATGGCATTGGCATGCAAAAATATGAAGATATACCTAAACCCACCTACCACCCTATCGATTCACGGCTTGCGCATCCCGTCTCTCTGGCCGAAGTAGTGCCCGCCCGCCTGCTCGATCGCTCGTTTCATCGGTCGGCTTAGGCATACGAAGTTCATTCCCTGTCTACGGTCGGACCAGACCAAAGGTTGCGGCAGTAGGATCGACAGCACACAGAGAGGGACCCCACCGATCGTCGACTTGCACATCCCGCCCTCTGGCCGACTGAGCGCTCTCACGCTCATTTCGTGGGTTCACTTAGGCATACGGAGTTCATTCCCAGTCTAAGCATATGGAGTTCATTCCAAGTCTATGATCGCATCGAACCGAGGGTTGCGGCAGCACATGCTGGGCTCGGGCATGTGCTGGTGTCGCTTTTTTCTTTGTCGGGGCAGCATCGCTGGAGCATCGCCGGAGAATCTAACCGACGGCATTAAAGTTCCGACGATTGGGGGGCGTGGGGTGTGCGCACATGATGTGCGATGGGTGCTGGTACTTGGCCCTTATATTGGCCCTCTATCCCTCATCAAACCTCGAGAACTCACACCCCCTTAAAGAGCATTTGAGATTTTATAGGTTTGCCGCCAGTAGCCATTAAAGTGTCTGAAATGGGGACACTTTTTTCAAATGGTCACAAAATCTTGTACACTTCGAGTTTTTAGCTAAATGTTTTTGTGCTTGCCAACAAAAATAAAAGGATCACGTCTACCAAGTTTGGGGCCAAAACTCCTTCAAAAAAATTTTAAAAAATCTTGAAGTGCAAAAAGTTTCAAAAATCCTGAAAAATAGAAAATGAGTCGTCTTGCCATGAAACTTCACGTGAAGGCTTAAGGGACCATTGTATGAATTCACAAGCCATAAAAATGGCATTGGCATGTAGAAATATGAAGATGTGCCTAAACTGACCTACCACCCTATCGATCTAGGGCTTGCGCATCCCGTCTCTCTAGTCGGTGCACCATCGTCGGAGCATCGTCGGGGAACTTGACCGGCGGCATTAGGGTTCTGGTGATCGGGGGAGGGTGTGCGCACATGATGTGCGATGCTTGCTGGTACTTGGCCCTTATATTGGCCCCCTATCCCTCATCAAACCTCGAGAACTCACAACCCCTTAAAGAGCATTTAAGATTTTACAGGTTTGCTGCCAGTAGCCATTAAAGTGTCTGAAATGGGGACATTTTTTTCAAATGGTCACAAAATCTTGTACACTTCGAGTTTTTAGCAGAATTTTTTTGTGCATGCCAAAAAAAATACAAGGATCACGTCTACCAAGATTGGGAAAAAAACTCTTTTTGAAAAAATTTTAAAAAATCCTGAACCGTAAAAAGTTTTGTAAATCATGAAAAATAGAAAACGACTCGTCTTGCCATGAAACTTGATGTGAAGTCTTAAGGGACCATTTTATGAATTTACAAGCCATAAAAATGGCATTGGCATGCAAAAATATGAAGATGTGCCTAAACCCACCTACCACCCTATCAATTCATGGCTTGCGCCTCCCGTCTCTCTGGCCGGCGTAGTGCCAGCCCGTCCGCCCGGCCGCTCATTTCATCGGTTGGCTTAGGCATACGAAGTTCATTCCCTATCTAAGGTTAGACCAGACCGAGGGTTGCGGCAGTAGGATCGGCAGTACACAGAGAAGGACCCCTCCGATCCTCGGCTTGCGTATCCCGCCCCTCTGGCCGGCTGAGCGCCCTCACGCTCATTTCGTGGGTTCACTTAGGCATACGGAGTTCATTCCTAGTCTAAGCATACGGAGTTCATTCCAAGTCTATGATCAGATCAGACCAAGGGTTACGGCAGCACATGCTGGGCTCGGGCATGTGCTGGTGCCACTTTTTTCTTTGTCAGGGCACCATCGCTGGAGCATCGTCGGAGAACCTGACCGACGGCATTAATGTTCCGACGATCGGGGGGGCCGGGGGGTGTGCGCACATGATGTGCGATGGGTGCTTGTACTTGGCCCTTATATTGGCCCCATATCCCTCATCAAACCTTGAGAACTCACACCCCCTTAAAGAGCATTTGAGATTTACAAGTTTGCTGCCAGTAGCCATTAAAGCATCTGAAATGGGGACACTTTTTTCGAATGGTCACAAAATCTTGTACACTTCGAGTTTTTAGCTTAATTTTTTTTTGCATGCCAACAAAAATACAAGGATCACGTCTACCAAGTTTGGGGACAAAAATTCTTCCGAAAAAATTTTAAAAAATCCCGAACCGTAAAAAGTTTTCAAAATCGTGAAAAATAGAAAATGAGTCGTCTTGCCATGAAACTTCACATGAAGGCTTAAGGGACCATTGTATGAATTTACAATCCATAAAAATGGCATTGGCACGTAGAAATATGAAGATGTGCCTAAACCCACTACCATCCTATCAATCCACAGCTTGCGCATCCCGTCTCTTTGGCCGGCGTAGTGCCCACCCGCTCGTTTCGTCGGTTGGCTTAGGCATACGGAGTTCATTCCCAGTCTAAGATTAGACCAGACCAAGGGTTGCGGTAGCAAGATCAACAGCATGCAGAGGTGGACCCGATCGATACCCGGCTTGCGCATCCTGCCTGTCTGGCCGGCTGAGCGCCCGCACGCTTGTTTCGTGGGTTGACTTAGGCATATGGAGTTCATTCCCAGTCTAAGCATACAGAGTTCATTCCCAGTCTAAGATCGGACCAGACCGAGGGTTTCAGTAGCACATGCTGGGCTCGGGCATGTGTTGGTGCCGCATTTTTCTTCGCCGGGGCACCATCGTCGGAGCATCACCAGAGAACCCGACCCGCGGCATTGGGTTTTCGGTGATCGGGGGGGCGGTGTGCGCACATGATGTGTGATGGGTGCTGGTACTTGGCCCTTATATTGGCCCCCTATCCCTCACCAAACCTCGAGAACTCACACCCCCTTAAAGAGCATTTCAGATTTTACAGGTTTACTGCCAGTAGCCATTAAAGTGTCTGAAATGGGGACACATTTTTCAAATGGTCACAAAATCTTGTACACTTTGACTTTTTAGCTGAATTTTTTTGTGCATGCCAACAAAAATACAAGGGTCACGTCTACCAAGTTTGGGGCCAAAACTCCTTTCAAAAATATTTTAAAAAATCTTGAAAAATAGAAAACGAGTCGTCTTGCCATGAAACTTCACGTGAAGGCTTAAGGGACCATTGTATGAATTTACAAGCCATTAAAATGGCATTGGCACGTAGAAATATGAAGATGTGCCTAAACCCACCTACCACGCTATCGATCCAGGGCTTATGCATCCCGTCTCTCTGGCCGACGTAGTGCCCGCCCGGCAGTCAGCCCGTTCATTTTGTCGGTTGGCTTAGGCATACGAAGTTCATTCCTAGTCTAAGATCAGACCGGATTGGGGGTTATGGTAGCAAGATCGGTAGCACGCAGAGGGGGACCCAGCCGATCCCTGGCTTGTGCATCTCCCCCCTCTGCCGGCTGAACACCCACGCGCTCATTTCGTTGGTTGACTTAGGCATACGGAGTTCATTCCCAGTCTAAGATTGGACCGGACTGAGGGTTGTGGAAGCACATGCTGGGCTTGGGCATGTGCTAGTGCCTTATTTTTCTTCGCTGGGGCACCATCGTCGGAGCACCGTCAGAGAACCTGACCGGTAGCATTAGGGTTTCGGCGATCGGGGGGGCCGGGGGATGTGCACACATGATGTGCGATGGGTGCTGGTACTTGCCCTTATATTGGCCCCCTATCCCTCATCAAAGCTCGAGAACTCACACCCCCTTAAAAGGAATTTGAGATTTTACAGGTTTGCTGCCAGTAGCCATTAAAGTATCTGAAATGGGGACACTTTTTTCAAATGGCCACAAAATCTTGTGCACTTCGAGTTTTTAGCTGAATGTTTTTGTGCATGCCAACAAAAATACAAGGATCACGTCTACCAAGTTTGGGGCCAAAACTCCTTCAAAAAAAATTTTAAAAAGTCCCAAATCGTAAAAAGTTTCAAAAATCGTGAAAAATAGAAAACGAGTCGTCTTGCCATGAAACTTCACGTGAAGGCTTAAGGGACCATTGTATGAATTTACAAGCCATAAAAATGGCATTGGCATGCAGAAATATGAAGATGTGCCTAAAACCACCTACCACCCTATCGATACACGGCTTGCGCATCCCGTCTCTCTGGCCAGCATAGTGCCCGTCCGCCCGCCCGCTCGTTTCTTCGGTTGGCTTAGGCATACGGAGTTCATTCCCAGTCTAAGATCAGATCGGACCGAGGGTTGTGGCAGCAGGATCGACAGCACATAGAGGGGGACCCAACCGATTCCCGGCTTGCGCATCCCGCCCCTCTGGCCGGTTGAGCACCCGCACGCTCGTTTCGTTGGTTGACTTAGGCATACAGAGTTCATTCCCAGTCTAAGCATATGGAGTTCATTCCCAGTCTAAGATCAGATCAGATCGAGGGTTGCGGTGGCACATGCTGGGCTCGGGCATGTGCTGGTGCCGCATTTTTCTTCACCGGGGCACCATCATTGGACTTTCAACGAAGAACCTGACCGACGGCATTAGGGTTCCGGTGATCGGGGGGCCGGGGGTGTACGCACATGATGTACGATGGGTGCTGGTACTTGGCCCTTATATTGGCCCCCTATCCCTCACCAAACCTCGAGAACTCACACCCCCTTAAAGACCATTTGAGATTTTACAGGTTTGCTGCCAGTAGCCATTAAAGTGTCTGAAATGGGGACACTTTTTTCAAATGGTCACAAAATCTTGTACACTTCGAGTTTTTGGCTGAATTTTTTTATGCATACCGACAAAAATACAAGGATCACATCTACCAAGTTTGGGGCCAAAACTCCTTTCAAAAATATTTTAAAAAATCCCGAACCACAAAAAGTTTTGAAAATCTTGAAAAATAGAAAACGAGTCGTCTTGCCATGAAACTTCACGTGAAGGCTTAATGGACCATTGTATGAATTTACAAGCCATAAAAATGGCATTGGCATGCAGAAATATGAAGATGTGCCTAAACCCACCTACCACCCTATCGATCCACAGCTTGCGCATCCCATCTCTCTGGCCGACGTAGTGCCCGCTTGCTCATTTTGTCGGTTGGCTTAGGTATACGGAGTTCATTCCCAGTCTAAGATCAGACCAGACCGAGGGTTGTGGCAGCAGGATCGACAGCACGCAGAGGGGGACCCGACCAATCCCCGGCTTGTGCATCCCGCCCCTCTGGCTGGCTGAGCGCCCGCATGTTCGTTTCATGGGTTGACTTAGTCATATGGAGTTCATTCTCAATCTAAGCATACGTAGTTAATTCCTAGTCTAAGATCGGACCAAACTGAGGGTTGCGGTAGCACATGCTCGGGTCGGGCATGTTCTGGTGTCATATTTTTCTTCGTCAGTGCACCATCACCGGAGAACCTGATCGGCAGCATTAGGGTTCCAACGATCGGGTGGGCCGAGGGGTGTGTGCGCACATGATGTGCGATGGGTACTGGTATGTGGCCCTTATATTGGCCACCTATCCCTCATCAAACCTCGAGACCTCACACCCACTTAAAGAGAATTTGAGATTTTTCAGGTTTGCTGCCAGTAGCGATTAAAGTGTCTGAATTGGGGACACTTTTTTCAAATGGTCACAAAATCTTGTACACTTCGAGTTTCTAGCTAAATTTTTTTGTGCATGCTAAAAAAAATAAAAGGATCACGTCTACCAAGTTTGGGGCCAAAACTACTTTCGAAAAAATTTTAAAAAATCTTGAACCGTAAAAAGTTTCAAAAATCGTGAAAAATAGTAAACAAGTCATCTTGCCATGACACTTCACGTGAAGGCTTAAGGGACCATTGTATTAATTTACAAGCCATAAAAATGTCATTGGCATGCAGAAATATGAAGATGTGCCAAAACCCAACTACCACCCTATCGATCCATGGCTTGCGCATCCCGTCTCTCAAGCCGGCGTAGTGCCCGCCCGCCCGCCCGCTCGTTTCATCGGTTGGCTTAGGCATATGGAGTTCATTCCCAGTCTAAGATCAGACCGAATCGAGGGTTATGGTAGCAAGATCAGCAGCATGCAGAGGGGGACCCGATCGATCCCCAGCTTGCGCATCCCACCCCTCTGGCTGGCTGAGCGCCCGCACGTTCTTTTCATGGGTTGACTTAGGCATACGGAGTTCATTCCCAGTCTAAGCATACGAAGTTCATTCCCAGTCTAAGATGGGATCGGACCGAAGGTTGCGACAGCACATGCTGGGCTCGGGCATGTGCTGGTGCCGCATTTTTCTTCATCAGGGCACCATCCCCGGAGAACCTGACCGACGGCATCGGGTTTTCGACGATCGGGGGGGCCGAAGGGGTGTGTGCGCACATGATATGCGGTGGGTGCTAGTATTTGGCCCTTATATTGGCCCCCTATCCCTCATAAAACCTCGAGAACTCACACCCTCTCAAAGAGCTTTTCAGATTTTACAGGTTTACTGCCAGTAGCCATTAAAGTGTCTGAAATGGGGACACTTTTTTCAAATGGTCTTAAAATCTTGTACACTTCGAGTTTTTAGCTGAATTTTTTTGTGCATGCCAAAAAAAATACAAGGATCACCTCTACGAAGTTTGGGACCAAAACTCCTTCTAAAAAAATTTTGAAAAATCCCAAACCGCAAAAAGTTTCAAAAATCGTGAAAAATAGAAAACGAGTCGTCTTGCCATGAAACTTCACGTGAAGGCTTAAGAGACCATTGTATGAATTTACAAGCCACGAAAATGGCATTGGCATGCAGAAATATGAAGATGTGCCAAAACCCACGTACCACCCTATCGATCCACGGCTTGCGCATCTCGTTTAACTGGCCGACGTAGTGCCCGCCCGCCCGTTCGTTTCGTCGGTTGGCTTAGGCATACGGAGTTCATTCCTAGTCTAATATCAGACCAGACCAAGGGTTGCGGTAGCAGGATCGACAGCACATAGAGGGGGACCTGGTCGATCCCCGACTTGTGCATCCCGCCCCTCTGGCCGGCTGAGCGCCCCCACTCTAGTTTCGTGAGTTGACTTAGGCATACGAAGTTCATTCCCAGTCTAAGCATACGGAGTTCATTCTCAGTCTGAGATCGGACCGAATCGAGGGTTGCGGCAACACATGCTGGGCTCGGGCATGTGCTGGTCCCATATTTTTCTTCGTCGGGGCACCATCCCCGGTGAACCTGACCGACAACATTGGGGTTCCGACGATCGGGGGGCAGGGGGGGTGTGCGCACATGATGCATGATGGGTGCTGGTACTTGGCCCTTATATTGGCCCCCTATCCTTCATCAAAGCTCGACAACTCACACTCTCTTAAAGAGCATTTGAGATTTTACAAGTTTACTGCCAGTAGCAATTAAAGTGTCTGAAATGGGGACAATTTTTTCAAATGGTCACAAAATCTTGTACACTTCAAGTTTTTAGCTGAATTTTTTGTGCATGCCAAAAAAAATACAAGGATCACGTCTACCAAGTTTGGGGCCAAAACTCTTTTCGAAAAAATTTTAAAAAATCTCAAACCGCAAAAAGTTTCAAAAATCGTGAAAAATAGAAAACGAGTCATCTTGCCATGAAACTTCACGTGAAGCTTAAGGGACCATTGTATGAATTTACAAGCCATAAAAATGGCATTGGCACACAAAAAGATGAAGATGTGCCTAAACTCACCTACCACCCTATCGATCCACAGCTTGCGCAACCCGTCTCTCTGGCCGACGTAGTGCCCGCCCGCCCGCCCGCCTGCTTGTTTCGTCGGTTGGCTTAGGCATACGGAGTTCATTCCCAGTCTAAGATCCTACCAGACTGAGGGTTGTGGCAGCAGGATCGACAGCACGCAAAGAGGGACCCGATCGATACTCGACTTACGTATCCTGCCCCTCTGGTCGGCTGAGCACCCGCACGCTCGTTTTGTTGGTTGACTTAGGCATACGGAGTTCATTCCCAGTCTAAGCATACGAAGTCCATTCCTAGTCTAAGATCGGATCGGACCGAGGGTTGCGATGGCACATACTGGGCTTGGGCATGTGCTGGTGCCGTATTTTTCTTTGTCGAGGCACCATCGTCGGAGCATCGCCGGAGAACCTGACCGGAGGCATTGGGGTTTCGGTGATCGGGAGGGCCGGGGGGGTGTCCGCACATGATTTGCGATGGGTGCTGGTACTTGGCCCTTATATTGGCCCCCTATCCCTCATCCAACCTTGAGAACTCACACCCCGTTAAAGAGCATTTGAGATTTTACAGGTTTGCTGCCAATAGCCATTAAAGTGTCTGAAATGAGGACACTTTTTTCAAAATGGTCACAAAATCTTGTACAGTTCGAATTTTTAGCTAAAGTTTTTTGTCCATGCCAACAAAAAAACAAGGATCACGTATACCAAGTTGGGGCCAAAACTCCTTCCCAAAAAATTTTAAAAAATCCCGAACCGTAAAATGTTTCAAAAATCATGACAAATAGTAAACGACTCATCTTGCCATGAAACTTCATGTGACGGCTTAAGGGACCATTTTATGAATTTACAAGCCATAAAAATGGCATTGGCACGCAGAAATATGAAGATGTACCTAAACCCACCTACCACCCTATCGATCCACGGCTTGCGCATCCCGTCTCTCTGGCTGACGTAGTGCACGCTCGTCCGTCCATCTCTCGGGCATGTGCTGGTCCCGCATTTTTCTTCATCGGGGCACCATCGCCGGAGCATCACCGGAGAACCTGACCGGCGGCATTGGGGTTTCGATGATCGGGGGGGCTGGGGGTGTGCGCACATGATGTGCGATGGGTGCTGGTACTTGGCCCTTATATTGGCCTCCTATCCCTCATCAAACCTAGAGAACTCACACCCCCTTAAAGAGCATTTGAGATTTTACAGGTTTGCTTCCAGTAGCCGTTAAAGTGTTTGAAATGGGGACACTTTTTTCAAATGGTCACAAAACCTTGTACACTTTGAGTTTTTAGCTGAATTTTTTTGTGCATGCCAACAAAAATACAAGGATCACGTCCACCACGTTTAGGGCCAAAAATTCTTCTGAAAAAATTTAAAAAAATCCCGAACCGTAAAAACTTTCGAAGATCGTGAAAAATAGAAAACGAGTCATCCTGCCATGAAACTTCACGTCAAGGCTTAAAGGACCATTGTATTAATTTACAAGCCATAAAAATGGAATTGGCATGCAGAAATATGAAGATGTGCCTAAACCCACCTACCACCTTATCGATCCACAGCTTGGGCATCCCGTCTCTCTGCCGGTGTGGTGCCCGCCCGCCCGCTCACCCGTTCATTTTGTCGGTTGGCTTAGGCATACGGAGTTCATTCCAAGTCTAAGATCAGATCAGATCAAGGGTTACGATAGCAGGATCAGTAGCACGCAGAGGGGGACCCGTCCGATCCCCGGCTTGTGCATCCCGCCCCTCTGGCCAACTGAGCGCCCTCACGCTCGTTTCATGGATTCACTTAAGCATACGGAGTTCATTCCCAGTCTAAGCATACGAAGTTCATTCCCAGTCTATGATCGGACCGGACCGAGGGTTGCGGCAACACATGCTGGGCTCGGGCATGTGCTGGTGTCGCTTTTTTCTTTGTCGGGGCACCATCGCTGGAGCATCGCCGGAGAACTTGACCGGCGGCATTAAGGTTTCGACGATCGGTGGGGCCGAGGGGTGTGCGCACATGATGTGCGATGGGTGCTGGTACTTGGCCCTTATATTGGCCCTCTATTCCTCATCAAACCTCGAGAACTCACACCCCCTTAAAGAGCATTTGAGATTTTACAAGTTTGCTGCCAGTAGCCATTTAAGTGTCTGAAATGGGGACACTTTTTTCAAATGGTCACAAAATCGTGTACACTTCAAGTTTTTAGTTGAATGTTTTTGTGCATGTCAAAAAAAATAAAAGGATCACGTCTACCAAGTTTGGGGCCAAAACTCCTTCCGAAAAAATTTTAAAAAATCTCGAAGCGCAAAAAGTTTCAAAAATCTTAAAAAATAGAAAACCAGTCGTCTTGCCATGAACTTCACGTGAAGGCTTAAGGGACCATTGTATGAATTCACAAGCCATAAAAAATGGCATTGGCGCATAGAAATATGAAGATGTGCCTAGACCGACCTACCACCCTATTGATCCACGGCTTGCGTATCCCGTCTCTCTGGTCGGCGTAGTGCCCGCCCGCCCGCTCGTTTCGTGGGTTGGCTTAGGCATACGGAGTTCATTCCCAGTCTAAGATCAGACCGGACCGAGGGTTGCAGCAGTAGGATCAACAGCACGTAGAGGGTGACCCGGCCGATCCTCAGCTTTCGCGTCTCGCCCCTCTGGTCGGCTAAGTGCCCGCGCGCTCGTTTCGTGGGTTTACTTAGGCATACGGAGTTCATTCCCAGTCTAAGCATGCGGAGTTCATTCCCAGTCTAAGATCAGACCGGACCGAGGGTTGCGGCAGCACATGCTGGGCTCGGGCATGTGCTGGTGTCGCATTTTTCTTCGTCGGGGCACCATTGTCGGAGCATCGCCGGAGAACCTAACCGACGGTTTTGGGGTTCCGACGATCGGGGAGCCAGGGGGTGTGCGCACATGATGTGCGATGGGTGCTGGTACATGGCCCTCATATTGGCCCCCTATCCCTCATCAAACCTTGAGAACTCACACCCCCTTAAAGAGCATTTGAGATTTTACAGGTTTGCTGCCAGTAGCCATTAAAGTGTCTGAAATGGGGACACTTTTTTCAAATGGTCACAAAATCTTGTACACTTCGAGTTTTTAGCTTAATTTTTTTGTGCATGCCAACAGAAAAACAACGATCACGTCTACCAAGTTTGGGGCCAAAACTTCTTCCGAAAAAATTTTAAAAAATCTCGAACCGTAAAAAGTTTTAGAAATTGTGAAAAATAGAAAACGAGTCGTCTTGCCTTGAAACTTCACATGAAGGCTTAAGGGACCATTGTATGAATTTACAAGCCATAAAAATGGCATTGGCACGTAGAAATATGAAGATGTACCTAAACCCACCTACCACCCTATCGATCCACAGCTTGCCCATCCCGTTTCTTTGGCCGGTGTAGTACCGCCCTTCCGTTCGCTCGTTTCGTCGGTTGGCTTAGTCATATGGAGTTCATTGCCAGTCTAAGATCAGACCAGATTGAGGTTTGTGGTAGCAGGATCAATAGCACATAGAGGGGGACCCGATCGATCCCCGACTTGCGCATCCCTCCCGTCTGGCCGGCTGAGTGCCCGCACGCTCGTTTCGTGGGTTAACTTAGGCATACAGAGTTCATTCCCAGTCTAAGATCGGACCAGACCGGGTGTTTCAGAAGAACAAGCTGGGCTCGGGCATGTGTTGGTGCCGCATTTTTCTTCGTCGGGGCACCATCGTCGGAGCATCGCCGGAGAACCTGACCCGCGACATTGGGTTTCTAGTGATCGGGGGGGCCGGGGGGGCGGTGTGGGCACATGATGTGCGATGGGTGCTGGTACTTGTCCCTTATATTGGCTCCCTATCCCTCACCAAACCTCGAGAACTCACACCCCCTTAAAGAGCATTTGAGATTTTACAGGTTTGCTGCCAGTAGCCATTAAAGTGTCTGAAATGGGGACACTTTTTTTAAATGGTCACAAAATCATGTACACTTCGAGTTTTTAGCTGAATTTTTTTGTGTATGCTAATAAAAATACAAGGATCACGTCTACCAATTTTGGGACCAAAAATCCTACTGAAAAAATTTTAAAAAACCCCGAACCACAAAAAGTTTCGAAAATCGTGAAAAATAGAAAACGAGTTGTCTTGCCATGAAACTTCATGTGAAGGCTTAAGGGATGATTGTATGAATATAGAAGCCATAAAAATGGCATTGGCATGCAGAAATATGAAGATGTGCCTAAACCCACCTACCACCCTATCGATCCACTGCTTGCGCATCCCGTCTCTCTGTCCAGCCTAGTGCCTGCCCGCCCGCCCGCCCGCCCGCTCGTTTTATCAGTTGGCTTAGGCATACGGAGTTCATTCCCAGTCTAAGATCACTCCAGACCGAGGGTTGTGGCAGCAGGATCGACAGCACGCATAAGGGGACCCATCCGATCCCCCGCTTGCACATCCCTCCCCTCTGGCCGGCTGAGCGCCCGCACGCTCGTTTCGTGGGTTGACTTAGGCTTACGGAGTTCATTCCCAGTCTAAGCATACGGAGTTCATTCCCAGTCTAAGATCAAATCAGATCGACGGTTACGACGACACGTGCTAGGCTCGGGTATGTGCTGGTGCCGCATTTTTCTTCGTCGGGGCACCATCACTGGAGCATCGTCGGAGAACCTGACCGGCGTCATTGGGGTTCCGGTGATCGGGGGGGCCGAGGGGGTGTGCGCACATGATGTGTGATGGGTGCTGGTACTTTGCCCTTATATTTGCCCCCTATCCCTCATCAAACCTAGAGAACTCACACCCCCTTAAAGAGCATTTGAGATTTTACAGGTTTGCTTCCAGTAGCCGTTAAAGTGTCTGAAATGGGGACACTTTTTTCAAATGGTCAAAAAATCTTGTACACTTCGAGTTTTTAGCTGAATTTTTTTGTGCATGCCAACAAAAATACAAGGATCATGTCTACCATGTTTGGGGCCAAAAGTCCTTCTGGAAAAATTAAAAAAAATCTTGAACCGTAAAAACTTTCGAAAATCATCAAAAATAAAAAACGAGTCATCCTGCCATGAAACTTCACGTGAAGCCTTAAGGGACCGTTGTATGAATTTACAAGCCATAAAAATATAATTGGCATGCAGAAATATGAAGATGTGCCTAAACCCACCTACCACCCTATCGATCCACGGCTTGCGCATCCTGTCTCTCTGGCCGACGTGGTGCCCGCCCGCCCGCTCGTTTCGTCAGTTGGCTTAGGCATACGGAGTTCATTCCCAGTCTAAGATCAGATCAGACTGAGGGTTGTGGTAGCAAGATCGACAGCACGCAGAGGGGGACCCTATCCATCCCCGGCTTACGCACCCCGCCCCTCTGGCCGGCTGAGTGCTCGCACGCTCGTTGCATGGGTTGACTTAGGCATACGGAGTTCATTCCCAGTCTAAACATATGGAGTTCATTCCCAGTCTAAGATCGGACTGGACCGAGGGTTACGGCAGCACATGCTGGGCTCAGGCATGTGCTGGTGCCGCATTTTTCTTCGTCGGGGCACCATCGCCGGAGAACCTGACCGATGGCATTGGCGTTCTGATGATCGGGGGGCCGGGGGGGTGTGCGCACATGATGCGTGATGGTGCTGGTACTTGGCCCTTATAATGGCCCCCTATCCCTCATCAAACCTTGAGAACTCACACCCACTTAAAGATCATTTGAGATTTTACAGGTTTCTGCCAGTAGCCATTAAAGTGTCTGAAATGGGGACAATTTTTTCAAATGGTCACAAAATCCTGTACACTTCCAGTTTTGAGCTGAATTTTTTTCTGCATGCCAACAAAAATACAAGGATCATGACTATTAAGTTTGGTTCTGAAACTCCTTCCGAAAAAATTTTAAAAAATCCTGAACCGTAAAAGGTTTCAAAAATCGTGAAAAATAGAAAACGAGTCGTCTTGCCATGAAACTTCATGTGAAGCCTTAAGGGACCATTGTATGAATTTACAAGCCATAAAAATGGCATTGGCACGCAGAAATATGAAGATGTGCCTAAACCCACCTACCACCCTATCGATCCACGGCTTGCGCATCCCGTCTCTCTGGCCGGCGTAGTGCCCGCCCACCCGCCCGCCCGCTCATTTTGATGGTTTGCTCAGGCATACGAAGTTCATTCCCAGTCTAAGATCAGACAGACCGAGGGTTGTGGTAGCAGGATCGGCAGCACCCAGAGGGGGACCCGACCGATCCCCGGCTTGCACACCCCACCCCTCTAGCCGGCTGAGCGCCCGCACGCTCGTTTCGTGGGTTGACTTAGTCATACTTAGTTCATTCCCAGTCTAAGCATACGGAGTTCATTCCCAGTCTAAGATCAGACCGGATCGAGGGTTCCGACAGCACATGCTGGGCTCGGGCATGTGTCGGTGCCGCATTTTTCTTCGTCGGGGCACCATCGCCAGAGAACCTGACCGACGGCATTGGGGTTCCGACGATCGGGGGGCCGGGGGGGTGTGCGCACATGATGCATGATGGGTGCTGGTACTTGGCCGTTATAATGGCCCCCTATCCCTCATCAAACCTTGAGAACTCACACCCCTTAAAGTGCATTTGATATTTTACAGGTTTCTGCCATTAGCCATTAAAGTGTCTGAAATGGGGACACTTTTTTCAAATGGTCACAAAATCTTGTGCACTTTGAGTTTTTAGCTGAATTTTTTTGTGCATGCCAAAAAAAATACAAGGATCACGTCTACCAAGTTTGGCTTTAAAACTCCTTCCGAAAAAATTTTAAAAAATCCCAAACCGCAAAAAGTTTTGAAAATCATGAAAAATAGAAAACGAGTCGTCTTGCCTTGAAACTTCACGTGAAGGCTTGAGGGACCCTTGTCTGAATTTACAAGCCACAAAAATGGCGTTGGCACATAGAAATATGAAGATGTGCCTAAACCCACCTACCACCCTATCGATCCATGGCTTGCGCGTCTCGTCTCTCTGGCCGGCGTAGTGCACGCTTGCCCGCTCGTTTTGTCGGTTAGCTTAGGCATAAGGAGTTCATTCTCAGTCTAAGATTGGACCAGACCAAGGGTTACGGTAGCAGGATCGGTAGCATGCAGAGGGGGACCTGCCCGATCCTCAGCTTGCACATCCCGCCCCTCTGGCCGGTTGAGCGCCCGCACGCTCATTTCATGGGTTGACTTAGGCATACGGAGTTCATTCATAGTCTAAGCATATGGAGTTCATTCCCAGTCTAAGATCGGACCAGACCGAGGGTTGCTACAGCACATGCTGGGCTCGAGAATGTGCTGGTGCCGCATTTTTCTTCGTCGGGGCACCATCGCCGTAGCATCGCCGGAGAACCTGACCGGCGGCATTGGGGTTCCGACGATCGGGGGAGTCGGGTGGGGTGTGCGCACAGGATGTGTGATGCGTGCTGGTACTTGGCCCTTATATTGGCCCCCTATCTCTCATCAAACCTCGAGAACTCACACCCCCTTAAAGAGCATTTGAGATTTTACAGGTTTGCTGCCAGTAGCCATTAAAGTGTCTGAAATGGGGACTCCTTTTTCAAATGATCACAAAATCTTATACACTTCGAGTTTTTGGCTGAATTGTTTTGTACATGCCAAAAAAAATAAAAGGATCATGTCTACCAAGTTTGGGCTGAAAACTCCTTCCGGAAAAATTTTAAAAAATCCCGAACCGTAAAAAGTTTTGAAAATCATGAAAAATAGAAAACGAGTCGTCTTGCCATGAAACTTCACGTGAAGGCTTAAGGGACCATTGTATGAATTTATGAGCCATAAAAATGGCATTGGCACGTAGAAATATGAAGATGTTCCTAAACGCTCCTACCACCCTATCAATCCACGGCTTGCTTCTCCCGTCTCTCTAGTCGGCATAGTGCCCCCCGCCCGTCCGCCCGCCCGCTCGATTCGTCAGTTGGCTTAGGCATACGGAGTTCATTCCCAGTCTAAGATCAGACCCGACCATGGGTTCTAGCAGCAGGATGACAGCACGCAGAGGGGGACCCGATCTATCCCCGGCTTGCGCATCCTGTCACTCTGGCCGGCTGAGCACCTGCAAGCTTGTTTCGTGGGTTGACTTAAGCATACGGAGTTCATTCCCAGTCTAAGCATACAGAGTTCATTCCCAATCTAAGATCAGACCGGACCGAGGGTTGCGGCAGCATATGCTAGGCTCAGGCATGTGCTGGTGCTGCATTTTTCTTCACCGAGGCACCATCGTCAGAGAACCTGACCGACGGCATTGGGGTTCCGACGATCGGTGGGGCCGGGGGGTGTGCGCACATGATGTGCGATGGGTGCTGCTACTTGGCCCTTATATTGGTCCCCTATCCCTCATCAAACCTCGAGAACTCACACTCCCTTAAAGAGCGTTTGAGATTTCACAAGTTTGCTGCCAGTAGCCATTAGAGGGTCTGAAATGGGGACACTTTTTTCAAATGGTCACAAAATCTTGTGCACTTCGAGTTTTTAGCTGACTTTTTTTGTGCATGCCAACAAGAATACAAGGATCACATCTAGCAAGTGTAGGGCCAAAACTCCTTCCAAAAAATTTTTAAAAAATCCTGAACAGCAAAAAGTTTCGAAAATCATGAAAAATAGAAACGGGTCGTCTTGCCATGAAACTTCACGTGAAGGCTTAAGGGACCATTTTATGAATTTACAAGCCATAAAAATGGCATTGGCATGCAGAAATATGAAGATGTGCCTAAACCCACCTACCACCTTATCGATCCACGACTTGCGCATCTCGTCTCTCTGGCCGACGTAGTGCCCGCCCGCCCGTCCGCTCGTTTCGTCGGTTGGCTTAGGCATACGGAGTTCATTCCCAGTCTAAGAATACGTATTTCATTCCCAGTCTAAGATCAGATCGGACCGAGGGTTGCGGTAGCCCATGCTGGGCTCGGACATTTGTTGGTGTCGCATTTTTCTTCGTCGGGTTACCATCACCGGCGGCATTGGGGTTCTAGTGATGGGTGCTGGTACTTAGCCCTTATATTGTTCCTCTATCCCTCATCAAACCTCTAGAACTCACACCCCCTTAAAGAGCATTTCAGATTTTACAGGTTTCTGTTAGTAGCAATTAAAGTGTCTGAAATGCGGACACTTTTTTCAAATGGTCACAAAATCTTGTACGCTTCGAGTTTTTAGCTGAATATTTTTGTGCATGCCAACAAAAATACAAGGATCACGTCTACCAAGTTTGGGGCCAAAACTCCTTTCGAAAAAATTCTAAAAAATAGAAAACAAGTCGTCTTGCCATGAAACTTCACGTTAAGGCTTAAGGGACCATTGTATGAATTTACAAGCCATAAAAATGGCATTGGCACGCAGAAATATGAAGATGTGCCTAAACCCACCTACCACCTTATCGATCCACGGCTTGCACATCCTGTCCCTCTGGCCGGAGTAGTGCCCGCCTGCCCGTATGCCTACTCATTTCAACGGTTGGCTTAGGCATACGGAGTTCATTCCCAATCTTAGATCGGACTGAACTGAGGGTTACGGCAGCAGGATCGTTAGCACGCAGAGGGGGATTCGGCCGATCCTCGACTGAGCGCTCGCACGCTTGTTGCGTGGGTTGACTTAGCCATACGGAGTTCATTCACATTCTAAGATTGGACCGGATCGAGGGTTGCGGCAGCAGATGCTGGGCTCGGGCATGTGCTAGTGCCACATTTTTCTTCGCTGGAGCATTGTCGGAGAACCTGACCGACAGCAGTGGGGTTCCGACGATCGGGGGGGTGTGCGCACATGTTGTGCGATGGGTGCTGGTACTTGGCCCTTGATTGGCCCCCTATCCCTCATCAAACCTCGAGAACTCACACCCCCTTAAAGAGCATTTGAGATTTTACAGGTTTACTGCCAGTAGCCATTAAAGTGTCTGAAATGGGGACACTTTTTTCAAATGGTCACAAGATGTTGTACGCTTCGAGTTTTTAGCTGAATTTTTTTGTGCATGCCCACAAAAATACAAGGATCACGTCTACCTAGTTTGGGGCCAAAACTCTTTTCGAAAAAATTTTAAAAAGTCTCGAACCGTAAAAAGTTTTGAAAATTGTGAAAAATAGAAAACGAGTCGTCTTGCCATGAAACGTCACGTGAAGGCTTAAGGGACCATTGTATGAATTTACAAGCCATAAAATTGGCATTGGCAACCAGAAATATGATGATGTGCCTAAACCCACCTACCACCCTATCGATCCACGGCTTGCGCATCCCGTCTCTCTGGCCGGGGTAGTGCCCGCCCGCCCGCCAAATCGTTTCGTCGGTTGGCTTAGGTATACGGAGTTCATTCCCAGTCTAAGAATGGACCAGACCGAGGGTTACGGTAGCAGGATCGCAGCACGCAGAGGGGGACCCGACCGATCCCCGGCTTGTGCATCCCGCCCCTCTGGCCGGCTGAGCGCCCACACGATCGTTTCGTGGGTTGACTTAGGCATACGGAGTTCATTCCTAGTCTAAGATCGGACCGGACCGAGGGTTGTGGCAGCACATGCTGGGCTCGGGCATGTGCTGGTGCTGCATTTTTCTTCACCAGGGCACCATCGCCGGAGAACTTGACCGACGGCATTGGGGTTTCGACGATCGGGGGGGCCGGAGGGGGCTGTGTGCACATAATGTGCGAAGGGTGCTGGTACTTGGCCCTCATATTGGCCCCTTATCCCTCATCAAACCTCGAGAACTTTCACCCCCTTAAAGAGCATTTGAGATTTTACAGGTTTGCTGCCAGTAGCCATTAAAGTGTCTGAAATGGGGACACTTTTTTCAAATGGTCACAAAATCTTGTACACTTCGAGTTTTTAGATGAATTTTTTTGAGCATGCCAACAAAAATAAAAGGATCACGTCTAATAAGTTTGGGGCCAAAACTCCTTCCGAAAAAATTTTAAAAAATCCAAAACCACAAAAAGTTTCAAAAATCGTGAAAAATAGAAAACGAGTCATCTTGCCATGAAACTTCACGTGAAGGCTTAAGCGACCATTATATGAATTTACAAGCCATAAAAACGACATTGGCATGTAGAAATATGAAGATGTGCCTAAACCCACCTACCACCCTATCGATCCACGACTTGCGCATCCCGTCTCTCTGGCCGGCGTAGTGCTCACCCGCCCACCCGTCCGCTCGTTTCGTCGGTTGGCTTAGGCATATCGAGTTCATTCCCAGTCTAAGGTTAGACTAGACCGAGGGTTGTGACAACAGGATCGGCAGCACACAAAGGGGAACCCAGCCGATCCCCGGCTTGCGAATCCTGCCCCATTGGCCGGCTGAGCGCCCGCACGCTCGTTCCATGGGTTGACTTAGGCATACGGAGTTCATTCCCAGTCTAAGATCAGACCAGACCGAGGGTTACGGCAGCACATGCTGGGCTCGGGCATGTGCTGGTGCCACATTTTTCTTTGTCTGGGCACCATCACCGGAGAACCTGACTGGCGGCATTGGGGTTCTGGCGATCGGGGGGCCTGGGGGGGTGTGCGCACATGATGTGCGATGGGTGCTGGTACTTGGCCATTATATTGGCCCCCTATCCCTCATCAAACCTCCAGAACTCACACCCCCTTAAAGAGCATTTGAGATTTTACAGGTTTGCTGCCAGTAGCCATTAAAGTGTCTGAAATGGGGACACTTTTTTCAAATGGTCACAAAATCTTGTACACTTCGAGTTTTTAGCTTAATTTTTTTGTGCATGCCAACAAAAATGGCATTGGCACGCAGAAATATGAAAATGTGCCTAAACCCACCTACCACCCTATCGATCCACGGCTTGCGCATCCCGTCTTTCTGGCCGACGTAGTAACCGCCCACCCGTCCGCCCGCTCGTTTCGTCGGTTGGCTTAGGCATACGGAGTTCATTCCCAGTCTAAGATCAGATCGGACTGAGGGTTGCGGCTATAGGATCAGTAGTACATAGAAGGGGATCCGGCCAATCCCCGGCTTGCGCATCCCTTCCCTCTGGCCGACTGAGCGCACGCACGCTCGTTTCGTGGGTTGACTTAGGCATACGAAGTTCACTCCCAGTCTAAGCATACAGAGTTCATTCCCAGTCTAAGATCGGACTTGACCGAGGGTTACGGTAGCACATGCTGGGCTCGGGCATGTGCTGGTGCCGCATTTTTCTTCACCGGGGCACCATCGCTGGAGCGTCACCGGAGAACCTGACCGGCGGCATTGGGGTTCCGACGATTGGGGGGCCGGGGGGGTGTGCACACATGATGTGCGATGGGTGCTGGTACTTGGCCCTTATATTGGCCCCCTATCCCTCATCAAATGTCAGGAACTCACACCCCTTTAAAGAGCATTTGAGATTTTACAGGTTTGCTGCCAATAGCCATTAAAGTGTCTGAAATGGGGACACTTTTTTCAAATGGTCACAAAATCTTGTACGCTTCGAGTTTTTAGCTGAATTTTTTTGTGCACGCCAACAAAAATACAAGGATCTTGTCTACCAGGTTTGGGGCCAAAAATCCTTCCGAAAAAATTTTAAAAAATCCCGAACCGTAAAAAGTTTTAAAAATCATGAAAAATAGAAAACGAGTCGTCTTGCCATGAAACTTCACGTGAAGGCTTAAGGAACCATTGTATGAATTTACAAGCCATAAAAATGGCATTGGCATGAAGAAATATGAAGATGTGCCTAAACTCACCTACCAACCTATCGATGCACGGCTTGCGCATCCCGTCTCTCTGGCTAGCGTAGTGCCCGCCCGCCTGCCTCCTCGCTCGTTTCATCAGTTGGCTTAGGCATACAGAGTTCATTCCCAGTCTAAGGCCAGACCAGACTGAGGGTTACGGCAACTGGATCGGCAGTACACAGAGGGGGACCCGTTCGATCCCCGACTTGCACATCCAGCCCCTCTGGCCGGCTGAGCGCCTGGACGCTCGTTTCGTGGGTTGACTTAGCCATACGGAGTTCATTCCCAGTCTAAGCATACGGAGTTCATTACCAATCTAAGACCGGACCTGATCAAGGGTTGCGATAGCACATGCTGGGCTCGGGCATGTGCTGGTGCTGCATTTTTCTTCGTCGGGGCACCATCGCCGGAGAACCTGACCGACGGCATTGGGGTTCCGGCGATGGGGGGTCGGGGGGGGTGTGCGCACATGATGTGCGATGGGTGCTGGTACTTAGCCCTTATATTGGCCCCCTATCCCTCATCAAAGCTTGAGAACTCACACCCCCTTAAAGAGCATTTGAGATTTTGCAGGTTTCCTGCCAGTAGCCATTAAAGTGTCTAAAATGGGGACACTTTTTTCAAATGGTCACAAAATCTTTTACAGTTCGAGTTTTTAGCTGAATTTTTTTGTGCATGCCAAAAAAAATACAAGGATCACGTCTACCAAGCTTGGGGCTAAAACTCCTTCTGAAAAAATTTTAAAAAATCCTGAACCGCAAAAGGTTTTGAAAATCGTGAAAAATAGAAAACGAGTCATCTTGCCATGAAACTTCACGTGGAGGCTTAAGGGACCATTATTTGAATTTACAAGCTTAAAAATGGCATTGGCACGCAAAAATATGAAGATGTGCCTAAACCCACCTACCACCCTATCGATCCATGGCTTGCGCAACCCGTCTCTCTAGCCGGCATAGTGCCCATCCGCCCGCCCGCTCGTTTCATCGGCTGGCTTAGGCATACGAAGTTCATTCCCAGTCTAAAATCGGATCAGACCAAGGGTTGTGGCAGTAGGATCGACAGCACGCTGAGGGGTACCCGGTCGATCCCCGACTTGCACATCCCGCCCCTCTGGCAGAATGAGCGCCCGCACGCTCGTTTCGTGGGTAGACCTAGGCATACGGAGTTCATTCCCAGTCTAAACATATGGAGTTCATTCCCAGTCTAAGATCGGACCGGACCGAGGGTTACGGCAGCACATGCTGGGCTCGGGCATGTGCTGATGCCGTATTTTTCTTCGTCGGGGCACCATCATAGAGCCCGCCCACCCACCCGCTCGTTTCGTATGTTGGCTTAGGCATACGGAGTTCATTCCCAGTCTAAGCATACGAAGTTCATTCCCAGTCTAAAATGGCATTGGGACGCAAAAATGTGAAGATGTGCCTAAACCCATCTACCACCCAATCGATCCACGGCTTGCGCATCCTGTCTCTATGGCCGAGGTAGTGCCCGCCCACCCACCCACCCGCTCGTTTCGTCGGTTGGCTTAGGCATACGGAGTTCATTCCCAGTCTAAGATCGGATCGGACTGATGGTTGCGACAGCAGGATCGATAGCACGTAGGGGGGACCCCGCTGATCCTCGGCTTGTGCATCCTGCCCCCTAGGTCGACTGAGCGCCCTCACGCTCGTTTTGTGGAATGACTTAGGCATACGAAGTTCATTCCTAGTCTAAGCATACGGAGTTCATTCCCAGTCTAAGATCGAACCGAACCAAGGGTTACGGCAGCACATGCTAGGCTCGGGCATGTGCTGGTGCCGCATTTTTCTTCGTCGAGGCACCATCACTAGAGTATCGCTGGAGAACCTGAACGATGGCTTTAGGGTTTACTGCCAGTAACCATTAAAGTGTCTGAAATGGGGACACCTTTTTCAAATGGTCACAAAATCTTGTACACTTCGAGTTTTTAGCTAAATGTTTTTTGGCATGCCAACAAAAATACAAGGATCACGTCTAATAAGTTTGGGGCCAAAACTCCTTCCGAAAAAATTTTAAAAAATCCTGAATCGTAAAAAGTTTCAAAAATCATTAAAAATAGAAAACGAGTCATCTTGCCATGAAACTTCATGTGAGGCTTAAGCGACCATTATATGAATTTACAAGCCATAAAAACGGCATTGGCATGTAGAAATATGAAGATGTGCCTAAACCCACCTACCACCCTATCGATCCATGACTTACGCATCCCGTCTCTCTGGTCGGCGTAATGCCCACCCGCCCGCCTGCCCGCTCGTTTCGTCGGTTGGCTTAGGCATACGAAGTTCATTCCCAGTCTAGGATCAGATCAGGCCGAGAGTTGCGATAGTAGGATCGACAGCATGCAGAGGGGGACCCAGCTGATCCCCGGCTTACGCATCTCGCCCCTTTGGCCGGCTGAGTGCCCGTACGCTCGTTTCGTGGGTTGACTTAGGCATACGAAGTTCATTCCCAGTCTAAGCATACGGAGTTCATTCCCAATCTAAGATCGAATCGGAGCGAGGGTTACGGTAACACATGCTGGGCTCGGGCAAGTGCTGGCCCCGTATTTTTCTTTGCTGGGGCACCATCGCTGGAGCATCGCCGAAGAACCTGACCGGCGACGTTGGGGTTTTGGCGATCGGGGGGGCCAAGGGGTGTGCGTACATGATGTGCGATGGGTGCTAGCACTTGGCCCTTATATTGGCCCCCTATCCCTCATCAAACCTCGAGAACTCACACCCCCTTAAAGAGCATCTGAGATTTTACAGTTTTGCTGCCAGTAGCCATTAAAGTGTCTAAAATGGGGACACTTTTTTCAGATGCTCACAAAATCTTGTACACTTCGAGTTTTTAGCTGAATTTTTTTGTGCATGCCAACAAGAATACAAGGATCATGTCTACCAAGTTTGGGGCCAAAACCCCTTCCGACAAAATTTTAAAACATCCCAAACCGCAAAAAGTTTTGAAAATCATGAAAAACAGAAAACAAGTCGTCTTGCCATGAAACTTCACGTGAAGGCTTAAGGGACCATTGTATGAATTTACAGGCCATAAAAATGGCATTGGCACATAGAAATATGAAGATGTGCCTAAACCCACCTACCACCCTATTGATCCACGGCTTGCGCATCCCGTCTCTCTGGCCGACGTAGAGCCCGCCCGCCCGCCCGCCCGCCCGCCCGCCCGCTTGTTTCGTCGGTTGGCTTAGGCATATGGAGTTCATTCCTAGTCTAAGATTAGATCAGATCGAGGGTTATGACAGCAGGATCGGCAGCACACAGAGGGGGAGCCGGTCGATCTCGACTTGCGGATCCCACCCCTCGTGTCGGCTGAGCGCCCGCACGCTCGTTTCATGGGTTGACTTAGGCATACAGAGTTCATTCCCAGTCTAAGCATACGAAGTTCATTCCCAGTCTATGATCAAACCGGACCGAGGGTTGCGGCAGCACATGCTGGGTTCAAGAATGTGCTGGTCCGCATTTTTCTTCACCGGGGCACCATCACCGAAGAACCTAACCGACAGCATTGGGATTTCGACGATCGGAGAGGCCGGGGGTGTGCACACATGATGTGCGATGGGTGCTGGTACTTGGCCCTTATTTTGGCCCCCTATCCCTCTTCAAACCTGGAGAACTCACACCCCCTTAAAGAGCATTTGACATTTTACAGGTTTGCTGCCAGTAGCCATTAAAGTGTTTCAAATGGGGACACCTTTTTCAAATGGTCACAAAATCTTGTGCATTTCGAGTTTTTAGCTGAATTTTTTTTTTGCATGCCAAAAAAAATAAAAGGATCACGTCTACCAAGTTTATGGCCAAAACACCTTTCAAAAAAATTTTAAAAAATCCCAAACCTCAAAAAGTTTCAAAAATCGTGAAAAATAGAAAACGAGTCGTCTTGCCATGAAACTTCACGTGAAGGCTTAAAGGACCATTGTATGAATTTACAAGCCATAAAAATGGCATTGGCATGCAGAAATATAAAGATGTGCCTAAACCCACCTACCACCCTATCAATCCACGGCTTGCGCATCCCGTCTCTCTGGCCGGCGTAGTGCCCGCCCGCCCGCCCGTCCGCTCATTTCGTGGGTTGGCTTAGGCATATGGAGTTCATTCCCAGTCTAGGATCAGACCGGCCTGAGGGTTGCGGTAGTAGGATCGACAGTACGTAGAGGGGGACCCGACCGATCCCTGGCTTGCACATCCCACCCCTCTGGCCTGCTGAGCGCCCGCACGCTCCTTCCGTGGGTTGACTTAGGCATACGGAGTTCATTCCCAATCTAAGCATACGGAGTTCATTCCCAGTCTAAGATCGGATCGAACCGAGGGTTGCGGTAGCACATACTGGGCTTGGGCATGTGTTGGAGCCATATTTTTCTTCGCTCGGGCACCATCGCTGGAGCATCGCCGAAGAACCTGACTGGCGGAGTTGGCGTTTCGACGATATGGGGGGCCAGGGGGTGTGCGCACATGATGTGCGATGGGTGCTAGTACTTGGCCCTTATATTGGCCCCCTATCCCTCATCAAACCTCGAGAACTCACACCCCCTTAAAGAGCATTTGAGATTTTACGGGTTTGGTGCCGGTAGCCATTAAAGTGTCTGAAATGGGGACACTTTTTTCAATTGGTCACAAAATGTTGTACACTTCGAGTTTTTAGCTGAATTTTTTTGTGCATGCCAACAAAAATACAAGGATCACATCTACCAAGTTTGGGGCCAAAACTCCTTCAAAAAAAAGTTTAAAAAATCCTGAACCATAAAAAGTTTCAAAAATCGTGAAAAATAGAAAACGAGTCGTCTTGCCATGAAACTTCACGTGAAGGCTTAAGGGACCATTCTATGAATTTACAAGCCATAAAAATGGTAGTGGCACGCAGAAATATGAAGATGTGCCTAAACCCACCTACCACCCTATTGATCCACGGCTTGCGCATCCTGTCTCTCTGTCCGGCGTAGTGCCCGCCCGCCCGCTCGTTTTGTCAGTTGACTTAGGCATACGGAGCGCATTCCCAGTCTAAGATCAGACCAGCTGAGGGTTGCAGTAGCAGGATCGACAGCATGTAGAGAGGGACCCGATCGATCCCCGGCTTGCGCATCCCGCCCTTCTGGCTGGCTAAGCGCCCGCACGCTCGTTTCATGGGTTGACTTAAGCATACGGAGTTCATTCCCAATCTAAGCATACGGAGTTCTTTCCCAGTCTAAGATCAAACCGGATCGAGGGTTGCCGCATTTTTCTTCACCGAGACACCATCGCCGGAGCGTCACCGGAGAACCTTACCGGTGGCATTGGGGTTCCAGCAATCGGGGGGTCGGGGGGTGTGCTAACATGATGTGCGATGGGTGCTTGTACTTGGCCCTTATATTGGCCCCCTATCCCTCATCAAACCTCAAGAACTCACTCCCCCTAAAAGAGCATTTGAGATTTTACAGGTTTGCTGCCAGTAGCAATTGAAGTGTCTGAAATGGGGACACTTTTTTCAAATGGTCACAAAATGTTGTACAGTTTGAATTTTTAGCTGAATATTTTTGTGCATGCCAAAAAAAATACAAGGATCACGTCTACCAAGTTTGGGGCCAAAACTCCTTTCAGAAAAATTTAAAAAAATCTCAAACCACAAAAAGTTTTGAAAATCGTGAAAAATAGAAAATGAGTCGTCTTGCCATGAAACTTCACGTGAAGGGTTAAGGGACCATTGTATGAATTTACAAGCCATAAAAATGGCATTGGCATGCAGCAATATGAAGATGTGCCTAAACCCACCTACCACCCTATCGATCCACGGCTTGCGCATCCCGTCTCTTTGGCCGGCGTAGTGCCCGTCCGCCTGCCTGCCCACTCGTTTCATCGGTTGGCTTAGGCATACGAAGTTCATTCCTAGTCTAAGATCAGACTGGACCAAGGGGTGCGGCAGCAGGATCGACAGCACACAGAGGGGTACCCGACTGATCCCCGGCTTGTGCATCCCGCCCCTCTGGCCGACTGAGCGCCCGCACGCTCGTTTCGTGGGTAGACTTAGGCATACGGAGTTCATTCCTAGTCTAAGCATACGGAGTTCATTCCCAGTCTAAGATCGGACCGAACCAAAGGTTACGATAGCACATGCTAGGCTCGGGCATGTGCTGGTGCCGCATTTTTCTTCGTCGGGGCACAATCGCCGGTGAACCTGATCGACGGCATTGGGGTTCCGACGATCGGGGGGCCCAGGGGGTGTGCGCACATGATGTGCGATGGGTGCTGGTACTTGGCCCTTATATTGGCCCCTATCCCTCATCAAACCTCGAGAACTCACATCCCCTTAAAGAGCATTTGAGATTTTACAGGTTTGCTGCCCGTAGCCATTAAAGTGTCTGAAATGGGGACACTTTTTTCAAATGGTGGCAAAATCTTGTACACTTCGAGTTTTTAGCTGAATTTTTTTTGTGCATGCCAACAAAAATACAAGGGTCACGTCTACCAAGTTTGGGGGAAAACTCCTTCCGAAAAAATTTCAAAAAATCCCGAACCGTAAAATGTTTCGAAAATCGTGAAAAATAGAAAACGAGTCGTCTTGCCATGAAACTTCACGTGAAGCCTTAAAGGACCATAGTATGAATTTACAAGCCATAAAAATGGCATTGGCACTTAGAAATATGAAGATGTGCCTAAACCCACATACCACCCTATTGATCCACGGCTTGCACATCCCGTCTCTCTGGCCGACGTAATGCCCGCCTGTCCGCCCGCCTGCTCGTTTCGTCAATTGGCTTAGGCATACGGAGTTCATTCCCAGCTAAGATCAGACTGGACCGAGGGTTGTGGTAGCAGGATCGACAGCACGCAGAGGGGGACCCGACTGATCCCCGGCTTGCGTAGCCCGCCCATCTGGCCGGCTGAGCGCCTCGTTTCGTGGGTTGACTCAGGCATATAGAGTTCATTCCCAGTCTAAGCATATGGAGTTCATTCCCAGTCTCAGATCAGACCGGACCGAGGGTTGCGCCAGCACATGCTGGGCTCAGGCATGTGCTGGTGCCGTATTTTTCTTCGTCGGGGCACCATCGTCGGAGCAACGCCGAAGAACCTGACCGACGGCGTTGGGGTTCCGACGATCGGGGGGGCCGGTGGGGGTGTGCGCACATGATGTGCGATGGGTGCTGGTTTTTGGCCCTTATATTGGCCCCCTATCCCTCATCAAACCTCGAGAACTCACTCCCCCTTAAAGAGCATTTGAGATTTTACAGGTTTGCTGCCAATAGCCATTGAAGTGTCTGAAATGGGGACACTTTTTTCAGATGCTCACAAAATCTTGTACACTTCGAGTTTTTAGGTGAATTTTTTTGTGCATGCCAACAAAAATACAAGGATCACGTCTACCAAGTTTGGGGCTAAAACTCCTACCGAAAAAATTTTAAAAAATCCCAAACCGCAAAAAGTTTTGAAAATAATGAAAAATAGAAAATGAGTCGTCTTGCCATGAAAGTTTACGTGAAGGCTTAAGGGACCATTGTATGAATTTACAAGCCATAAAAATGGCATTGGCACATAGAAATATGAAGATGTGCCTAAACCCACCTACCACCCTATCGATCCACGGCTTGCGCATCCCGTCTCTCTGGCTGGCATAGTGCCCGCCCGTCCGCCCGCTCATTTCGTCGGTTGGCTTAGGCATACGGAGTTCATTCCAGTCTAAGATCGAACCAAACCAAGGGTTGCAGCAGAAGGATCGGTAGCACGCAAAGGGGGACCTGATCGATCCTCGACTTGCGCATCTCGCCCCTCTGGTCGACTGAGCGCCGGCACACTCGTTTCGTGGGTTGACTGAGGCATACGGAGTTCATTCCCAGTCTAAGCTTACGGAGTTCATTCCTGGTCTAAAATTAGACTGAACTGAGGGTTGCGGTAGTAAATACTGGCTCGGGCATGTGCTGGTGCCGCATTTTTCTTCACCGGGGCACCATCACCGGAGCATCGCCGGAGAGCCTGACCGATGGCATTGGGGTTCTGACGATCGGGGGGTCGAGGGGTGTGCTTACATGATGTGTGATGGGTGCTAGTACTTGGCCCTAATATTGGCCCCCTATCCCTCATCAAACCTCAAGAACTCAGACCCCCTTAAAGAGCATTTGAGATTTTAGAGGTTTGCTGCCAGTAGCCATTAAAGTGTCTGAAATGGGGACACTATTTTCAAATGGTCACAAAATGTTGTACACTTCGAGTTTTCAGCTAAATTTTTTTTTGCATGCCAACAAAAATACAAGGATCACGTCTACCAAGTTTGGGGCCAAAACCCCTTCTGAAAAATTTTAAAAAACCCCGAACCGTAAAAAGTTTCAAAAATCATAAAAAATAGAAAACGAGTCGTCTTGCCATGAAACTTCACGTGAAGGCTTAAAGGACCATTGTATGAATTTACAAGCCATAAAAATGGCATTGGCATGCAGAAATATGAAGATGTGCCTAAACCCACCTACCACCCTATCGATTCACGGCTTGCGCATCCCGTCTCTCTGGCCAAATAGTGCCCGCCCGCCCGCCCACTCGTTTTGTCGATTGGCTTAGGCATACGGAGTTCATTCCCAGTCTAAGATCAGACCGGATTGAGGGTTACGACAGCAGGATCGACAACATGTAGAGGGGGATCCGACCGATCCTCGGCTTGCGCATTCTGCCCCTCTGGCCAACGGAGCGCCTGCACGCTCATTTCGTGGGTTGACTTAGGCCTGCGGAGTTCATTCCCAGTCTAAGCCTACGGAGTTCATTACCAATCTAAGATCGGATAGGACCGAGGGTTGCGGCAGCACATGCTGGGCTCAGGCATGTGCTGGAGACTTATTTTTCTTCGTCGGGGCACCATCGCAGGAGAACCTGACCGGCAACATTGGGGTTTCGACGATCGGGGGGGCCAGGGGGTGTGCGCACATGATGTGCGATGGGTGCTGGCACTTGGCCTTTATATTGGCCCCCTATCCCTCATCAAACCTTGAGAACTCACACCCCCTTATAGTGCATTTGAGATTTTATAGGTTTTCTGGCAATAGCCATTAAAGTGTCTGAAATGGGGACACTTTTTTCAAATGGTCACAAAATCTTGTACACTTCGAGTTTTTAGATGAATTTTTTTGTGCGTGCCAAAAAAAATATAAGGATCACAAAAAAATTTTTTTGTACACTTACGCATCTCGTCTCTCTGGCCGGTGTAGTGGCCGCCCGTCCGCCTGCTCGTTCCATCGATTGGCTTAGCCATACGGAGTTTATTCCCAGTCTAAGATTAGATCGGACCGAGGGTTGTGGCAGTAGGATCGATAGCATGCAGAGAGGGACCCGGCCGATCCCCAGCTTGCGCATCCTGCCCCTCTGGCCGGCTGAGCGCCCGCAGGCTCGTTTCGTGGGTTGACTTAGGCATACGGAGTTCATTCCCAGTCTAAGCATACAGAGTTCATTCCCAGTCTAAGATCAGACCAGACTGAGGCTTACGGCAGCACATGCTGGGCTCGGGCATGTGTTGGTGTCGCATTTTTCTTCGTCGGGGCACCATCATCGAAGCATCACCGAAGAACCTGACCGACAACATTGGGGTTCAGGAGATTGGGGGTGCCGGGGGGGTGTGCGCACATGATGTGTGATGGGTGCTGGTACTTGACCCTTATATTGGCCCCCTATCCCTCATCAAACCTCGAGAACTCACACCTCTTTAAAGAGCATTTGAGATTTTACAGGTTTGTTGCCTGTAGCAATTAAAGTGTCTGAAATGGGGACACTTTTTTCAAATGGTCACAAAAATCTTGTACACTTCGAGTTTTTAGCTAAATTTTTTTGTGCATGCCAACAAAACTACAAGGATCACGTCTACCAAGTTCAAGGCCAAAACCCCTTCCCATAAAATTTCAAAAAATCCCGACCGCAAAAAGTTTCAAAAATTGTGAAAAATAGAAAATGGATCGTCTTGCCATGAAATTTCATGTGAAGGCTTAAGGGACCATTGTATGAATTTACAAGCCATAAAAATGGCATTGGCACGCAGAAATATGAACATGTGCCTAAACCCACCTACCACCCTATCGATCCACAGCTTGCGCATCCCGTGTTGTGGTGCCCGCCTGCCCGCTCGTTTCGTCGGTTGGCTTAGGCATACAGAGTTCATTCCCAGTCTAAGATCAGACTGGACCGAGGGTTGTGACAGCAAGATCGACAGCACGTAGAGGGGGACCGGATCGATCCCCGACTTGTGCATCCTGCCCCTTTGGCCGGCTGAGTGCCTGCACGCCCGTTTCGTGGGTTGACTTAGGCATACGGAGTTCATTCCCAGTCTAAGCATACAGAGTTCATTCCTAGTCTAAGATCGGACCGGACCTTCGGTTGCGGCAGCACATGCTGGGCTCGGGCATGTGCTGGTGCCGCATTTTTCTTCGTTGGGGCACCATCGCCGAAGCATCGCTGGAGAACCTGACCCACAAAATTGGGGTTCCGACGATCGAGGGGGTTGTGTGCACATGATGTGTGATGGGTGCAGGTACTTGGCCCTTATATTGGCCCCCTGTCCCTCATCAAATCTCGAGAACTCACACCCCCTTAAAGAGCATTTCAGATTTTACAGGTTTGCTGCTAGTAGCAATTAAAGTGTCTGAAATGGGGACACTTTTTTCAAATCTTGTACACTTTGAGTTTTTAGCTGAATGTTTTTGTGCATGCCGACAAAAATACAAGGATCACGTCTACCAAGTTTGGGGCCAAAACTCCTTCTAAAAAAATTTCAAAAAATCTCGAACCGCAAAAAGTTTCAAAAATCATGAAAAATAGAAAACGAATCGTCTTGCCATGAAACTTCACGTCAAGGCTTAAGGGACAATTGTATGAATTTACAAGCCATAAAAATGGCATTGGTACGCAGAAACATGAAGATGTGCCTAAACCCACATACCACCCTATCGATCCACGGCTTGCGCATCCCGTCTCTTTGGCCGGCGTGGTGCCCGCCCGCCCGTCAGCTGATTTCATCGGTTGGCTTAGGCATATGGAGTTCATTCGCAATCTAAGATCGGACCGGACCGAGGGTTGCGGCAGCACATGCTGGGTTCAGGCATGTGCTGGTAACATTTTTCTTTGTCGGGGCACCATCGCCTGCCACCCTATCGATCCACCTACCACCCTATCGATCCATGGCTTGCACATACCGTCTCTCTGGCCGGCGTAGTGCCCGCCTGCCCACCCGCCCGCCCACTCGTTTCGTCGGTTGGCTTAGGCATATGCAGTTCATTTCCAGTCTAGGATTAGACCGGACCGAGGGTTGAGACAGCAGGATCGGCAGCACGCAGAGGGGGACCCGGTCAATCCCAGGCTTGCGCATCTCGCCCCATTGGTCGGCTGAGCGCCCGCTCGCTCGTTTCGTGGGTTGACTTAGGCATACGGAGTTCATTCCCAGTCTAAGCATACCAAGTTCACTCCCAGTCTAAGATCGGACCAGACCGAGGGTTACGGCTGTACATGCTGGGCTCGGGCATTTGCTGGTGCTGCATTTTTCTTCGTCGGGGCACCATCGCCAGAGCATCACCGAAGAACCTGACCGGCGGCATTGGGGTTCAGGAGATTGGGGGTGCCGGGGGGGGGTGTGCGCACATGATGTGCGATGGGTGCTGGTACTTGGCCCTTATATTGGCCCCTATCCCTCATCAAACCTCGAGAACTCACACCTCCTTAAAGAGCATTTGAGATTTTACAGGTTTGTTGCCAGTAGCAATTAAAGTGTCTGAAATGGGGACACTTTTTTCAAATGGTCACAAAATCTTGTACACTTCGAGTTTTTAGCTGAATGTTTTTGTGCAAGCCAACAAAAATACAAGGATCACGTCTACGAAGTTTGGGGCCAAAACTCCTTCTGAAAAAATTTTAAAAAATCTTGAATCGCAACAAGTTTCAAAAATCATGAAAAATAAAAAATGAGTCGTCTTGCCACGAAACTTCACGTGAAGGCTTAAGGGATCATTGTATGAATTTACAAGCCATAAAAATGGCATTGGCACGCAGAAATATGATGATGTGCCTAAATCCACCTACCACCCTATCGATCAATGGCTTGCGCATCCTATCTCTCTGGCCGGCGTAGTGCCCGCCCGCCTGCTCGTTTCGTCGGTTGGCTTAGGCATACGGAGTTCATTCCCAGTCTAAGATCAGACCAGACAAAGGGTTGTGGCAGCAAGACCAGCAGCACGCAGAGGGGGACCCGATCGATCCCCGGCTTGCGCATCCCGCCCCTCTGGCCAGCTGAGCGCCCGCACGCTCATTTCATGGGTTGACTTAGGCATACGGAGTTCATTCCCAGTCTAAGCATACAGAGTTCATTCCTAGTCTAAGATCAGATCGGACCGAGGGTTGCGGCAGCACATGCTGGGCTCGGGCATGTGCTGGTGCCGCATTTTTCTTCGTTGGGGCACCATCGCCGGAGAACCTGACCCACGAAATTAGGGTTCCGACGATCGGGGGCCGGGGGGAGTGCGCACATGATGTGCGATTGGTGCTGGTACTTGGCCCTTATATTGGTCCCCTATCCCTCATCAAACCTCGAGAACTCACACCCCTTAAAGAGCATTTGAGATTTTACAGGTTTGCTACCAGTAGCCATTAAAGTGTCTAAAATGGGGACACTTTTTTCAAATGGTCACAAAATCTTGTACACTTCGAGTTTTTAGCTGCATTTTTTTTTGCATGCCAAAAAAAATACAAGGATCACGTCTACCAAGTTTGGGGCCAAAACTTTTTCCGAAAAAATTTTAAAAAATCCCGAACCGCAATAATTGTCAAAAATCATGAAAAATAAAAAACGAGTCGTCTTGCCACGAAACTTCACGTGAAGGCTTAAGGGACCATTGTATGAATTTACAAGCCATAAAAATGGCATTGGCATGCAGAAATATGACGATGTGCCTAAACCCACCTACCACCCTATCGATCAACGGCTTGCACATCCTGTCTCTCTGGCCAGCGTAGTGCCTGCCTGCCTGCTCGTTTCGTCGGTTGGCTTAGGCATACGGAGTTCATTCCCAATATAAGATCAGACCAGACCGAGGGTTGCGGCAGTAAGACCAGCAGCACACAGAGGGGGACCCGATCGATCCCCGGCTTGCGCATCCCGCCCCTCTGGCCGGTTGAGCACCCGTACGCTCATTTCATGGGTTGACTTAGGCATACGGAGTTCATTCCCAGTCTAAGCATACGGAGTTCATTCCTAGTCTAAGATCAGACCGGATCGAGGGTTGCAGCAGCACATGCTGGGCTCAGGCATTTGCTGGTGCCGTATTTTTCTTCACTGGGGCACCATCATCGGAGCATCGTCAGAGAACCTAACTGGTGGCATTGGGGTTTTCGCGATTGGAGGGGCCGGGTGGTTGTGCGCATATGATGTGCAATGGGTGCTGCCACTTGGCCCTTATATTGCCCCCCTATCCCTCATCAAACCTCTAGAACTCACACCTCTTTAAAGAGCATTTGAGATTTTACAGGTTTCCTGTCAGTAGCCATTAAAGTATCTGAAATGGGGACACTTTTTTCAAATGGTCACAAAATCCTGTACACTTTGAGTTTTTAGCTGAATTTTTTTGGGCATGCCAAAAAAAATACAAGGATCACGTCTACCAAGTTTGGGGAAAAAATCCTTCTGAAAAAATTTTAAAAAATCTCGGACCGTAAAAAGTTTCAAAAATCATGAAAAATAGAAAACGAGTCGTCTTGCCATGAAACTTCACGTGAAGGCCTAAGGGACCATTGTATGGATTTACAAGCCATAAAAATGGCATTGGCATGCAGAAATATGAAGATGTGCCTAAACCCACCTACCACCCTATCGATCCACGGCTTGCGCATGCCGTCTCTCTGGCCGGTGTAGTGCCCGCTTGCCCACCCACCCGTCCGCTCGTTTCGTCGATTGGCTTAGGCATACAGAGTTCATTGCCAGTCTAAGATCGAACCGAGGGTTGAGATAGCAGGATCGGCAGCACGCAGAGGGGGACCCGATCAATCCCCGCCTTGCGCATCCTGCCCCTTTGGCCGGCTGAGCGCCCACTCGCTCGTTTCGTGGGTTGACTTAGGCATACGGAGTTCATTCCTAGTCTAAGCGTACGGAGTTCATTCCCAGCCTAAGATCAGACCGGACTGAGGGTTGTGGCTGCACATGCTAGGTTCGGGCATGTGCTGGTGCTACATTTTTCTTTGCCGGGGCACCATCGTCGGACTTCACCAGAGAACCTGACCGGCGACATTGGGGTTCCGGTGATTGGGGGCGTCGGGGGGGGTGTGCGCACATGATGTGCGATGGGTGCTAGTACTTGGCCCTTATATTGGCCCCCTATCCCTCATCAAACCTCGAGAACTCACACCCCCTTAGAGAGCATTTGAGAATTTACAAGTTTGCTGGCTGTAGCCATTAAAGTATCTGAAATGGGGACACTTTTTTCAAATGGTCACAAAATATTGTACACTTTGAGTTTTTAGTTGAATTTTTTGTGCATGCCAACAAAAATACAAGGATCACATCTACCAGGTTTGGGACAAAAAGTCTTTCCAAAAGAATTTTAAAAAATCCTAAATCGCAAAAGTTTCAAAAATTGTGAAAAATAGAAAACGAGTCGTCTTGCCATGAAACTTCACGTGAAGGCTTAAGGGACCATTGTATGAATTTACAAGTAAAAAAAATGGCATTGGAAGACAGAAATATGAAGATGTGCCTAAACCCACCTACCACCCTATCGATCCACGGCTTGCGCATCCCGTCTTTCGGGCCGACGTAGGCTTAGGCATACGGAGTTCATTCCCAGTCTAAGATTGGACTGGACTGAGGGTTGTGATAGCAGGATCGATAGCACGCAGAGGGGGACCCGGCCGATCCCTAGCTTGCGCATCCCGCCCCTCTGGCTGGCTGACTGCCCGCACGCTCATTTCATGGGTTGACTTAGGCATACGGAGTTCATTCCCAGTCTAAGCATACAGAGTTCATTCCCAATCTAAGATTGGATTGCACAGAAGTTTACGACAGCACATGCTGGGCTCGGGCATGTGCTGGTGCCGCATTTTTCTTCGCCGGGGCAAATCGCTGGAG
Source organism: Durio zibethinus (assembly GCF_047325235.1). Classification (NCBI taxonomy): domain Eukaryota; kingdom Viridiplantae; phylum Streptophyta; class Magnoliopsida; order Malvales; family Malvaceae; genus Durio; species Durio zibethinus. The sequence goes on from NC_143163.1 coordinate 16,903,537, forward strand.
AACCTGACCGACGGCATTGGGGTTCCGGCGATCGGGGGCCAGGGGGTGTGCGCACATGATGTGCGATGGGTGCTGGTACTGGGCCCTTATATTGGCCCCTTATCCCTCATCACACCTCAAGAACTCACACCCCCTTAAAGAGCATTTGAGATTTTATAAGTTTGCTGCCAGTAGCCATTAAAGTGTCTGAAATGGGGACACTTTTTTCAAATGGTCACAAAATCTTGTACACTTCGAGTTTTTAGCTGAATTTTTTTGTGCATACCAATAAAAATACAAGAATCACGTCTACGAAGTTTGGGGGCAAAAATCCTTTGGAAAAAATTTTAAAAAATCTCGAACCGCAAAATGTTTAAAAAATCATGAAAAATAGAAAACGAATCGTCTTGCCATGAAACTTCACGTGAAGGCTTAACGGACCATTGTATGAATTTACAAGCCATGAAAATGGCATTGGCACATAGAAATATGAAGATGTGCCTAAACCTACCTACCACCCTATATATCCACAGCTTGCGCATCCCGTCTCTCTGGCCGGCGTAGTGCCCATCCGCACGCTCGTTTTTTCGGTTGGCTTAGGCATACAGAGTTCATTCCCAGTCTACGATTGGACCAGACCAAGGGTTGCAGTAGCAGGATTGGCAACACGCAGACGAAGACCCGACCGATCCCCGACTTATGCATCCTGCCCCTCTGGCCAGTTAAGCGCCCGCGCGCTCATTTCATGGGTGGACTTAGGCTATAGAGTTCATTCCCAGTCTAAGATCTTACTGGACCAAGGGTTACGGTAGCACATGTTGGGCTCGGGCATGTGCTGGTGCCGCATTTTTCTTCGTCGGGGCACCATCGTCGGAGAACCTGACTGGCAGCATTGAGGTTCTGACGATCGGGGGGCCGGGGGGTGTGCGCACATGATGTGCAATGGGTACTGGTACTTGGCCCTTATATTGGCCCCCTATCCCTCATCAGACCTTGAGAACTCACACCCCTTTAAAGAGCATTTGAGATTTTATAGGTTTGCTGCCAATAGCAATTAAAGTGTCTGAAATGGTGACACTTTTTTCAAATGGTCGTAAAATCTTGTACACTTCGAGTTTTGAGCTGAATTTTTTTGTGCATGCCAACAAAAATACAAGGATCACGACTACCAAGTTTGGGGACAAAAATCCTTCCGAAAAAATTTTAAAAAATCCCGAACTGCAAAAAGTTTCAAAAATCGTGAAAAATAGAAAACGAGTCGTCTTGCCATCAAACTTCACGTGAAGGCTTAAGGGACCGTTGTATGAATTTACAAGCCATAAAAATGGCATTGGCGTGTAGAAATATGAAGATGTGCCTAAACCCACCTGCCACCCTATCGATCCATGGCTTGCGCATCCCGTCTCTCTGGCTGACGTAGTGCTCGCCCGCCCGCTCGTTTCGTCGATTGGTTTAGGCATACAGAGTTCATTCCCAGTCTAAGATCAGACCAGATCGAGGGTTGCAGCAGTAGGATCGGCAACACACAGAGGGGGACCTAGTCGATCCCCTACATGCACATCCCGCCCCCTGGCCGGTTGAGCACCCGTACGCTCATTTCGTGGGTTGACTTAGGCATACGGAGTTTATTCCCAGTCTAAGCATATGGAGTTCATTCCCAGTCTAAGATCGGACCGGACTGAGGGTTGCAGCAGCACATGCTGGGCTCGAGCATGTGCTGGTGCCGCATTTTTCTTCAATGGGGCACCATTGTCGGAGCATCCCCGGAGAACTGGACCGGCGGCATTGAGGTTCCGACGATCGGGGGTGCCGGGGGGTGTGCGCACATGATGTGCGATGGGTGCACACTTCGAGTTTTTAGCTAAATTTTTTTGTGCATGCCAAAAAAAAATACAAGGATCGTGTCTACCAAGTTTGGGCCAAAACTCCTTCTGAAAAAATTTTAAAAACTCTCGAACCGTAAAAAGTTTCAAAAATCATGAAAAATAGAAAACGAGCCGTCTTGCAATGAAACTTCACGTGAAGGCTTAAGGGACCATTGTATGAATTTACAAGCCATAAAAATGGCATTTGCACATAGAAATATGAAGATGTGCCTAAATCCACCTACCACCCTATCGATCCACGGCTTGCGTATCCCGTCTCTCTGGCTGACGTAGTGCCTGCCCGCCTGCCCGGCCGCTCGTTTCGTCGGTTGGCTTAGGCATACTGAGTTCATTCCCAGTCTAAGATCAGATCGAACCAAGGGTTGTGGCAGTAGGATCGGTAGCATGTAGAAAGGTACCCGACCGATCCCTGGCTTGCGCATCCCGCCCCTCTGGCCGGCTAAGCGCCCGCATGCTCGATTCGTGGGTTGACTTAGGCATACGGAGTTCATTCCCAGTCTAAGCATACGGAGTTCATTAGCAGTCTAAGCATATGGAGTTCATTCCCAGACTAAGATCAGACCTAACCGAGGGTTGCGGCAGCACATGCTGGGCTCGGGCATGTGCTGGTGTCGTATTTTTCTTCATCGGGACACCATCACCAGAGCATCGCCGGAGAACCTGACTGGAGGCATTGGGGTTCCGACGATCGGGGGGGTGTGTGCGCACATGATGTGTGATGGGTGCTGGCACTTGGCCCTTATGTTTGCCCCCTATCCCTCATCAAACCTTGAGAACTCACACCCCCTTAAAGAGCATTTGAGATTTTACAGGTTTGCTGCCAGTGGCCATTAAAGTGTCTGAAATGGGGACACTTTTTTCAAATGGTCACAAAATCTTGTACCCTTCGAGTTTTTAGCTGAATTTTTTTGTGCATGCCAACAAAAATACAAGGATCACGTCCACCAAGTTTGTGGCCAAAACTCCTTCCAAAAAAATTTTAAAAAATCTCGAACCGCAAAAAGTTTCAAAAATTATAAAAAATAGAAAACGAGTCGTCTTGCCAAGAAACTTCACGTGAAGGCTTAAGGGACCATTGTATGAATTTACAAGCCATGAAAATGACACTGGCATGCAGAAATATGAAGATGTGCCTAAACCCACCTACCACCCTATCGATCCACGGCTTGCGCATCCCATCTCTCTGGCCGGCGTAGTGCCCGCCCGCCCGCCTGCTCGTTTCATCGGTTGGCTTAGGCATACGGAGTTCATTCCCAGTCTAAGATCGGACTGGATAGAGGGTTGTGGCAGCAGGATCGGTAGCACACAGAGGGGGACCCGGTCGATCCCTGGTTTGCGCATCCTGCCCCTCTGGCCGGCTGAGCGCCCGCACGCTCGTTTCGTGGGTTGACTTAGGCATACGGAGTTCATTTCCAGTCTACGCATACCGAGTTCATTCCCAGTCTAAGATCGGATCAGGCCGAGGGTTGTGGCAGCACATGCTGGGCTCAGGCATGTGCTGGTGCCACATTTTTCTTCGTCGGGGCACCATCGTCGGAGCATCACCGGAGAACTTGACCGGCAGCATTGGGGTTCCGACGATCGGGGGGGCCGGGGGGGGTGTGCGCACCGGATGTGCAATGGGTGCTGGTACTTGGCCCTTATATTGGCCCCCTATCCCGCATCAAACCTCAAGAACTCACACCCCCTTAAACAGCATTTAAGATTTTACAGGTTTGCTACCAGTAGCCATTAAAGTGTCATAAATGGGGACACTTTTTTCAAATGGTCACAAAATCTTGTACACTTCGAGTTTTTAGCTGAAATTTTTTGTGCATGCCAAAAAAAATACAAGGATCGTGTCTACCAAGTTTGGGGCCAAAACTCCTTTCGAAAAAGTTTTAAAAAATCCCGAACCGCAAAAAGTTTCAAAAATCTTGAAAAATAAAAAACGAGTCGTTTTGCCATGAAACTTCACGTGAAGGCTTAAGGGACCATTGTATGAACTTACAAGCCATAAAAATGGCATTGGCAGGCAGAAATATGAAGATGTGCCTAAACCCACCTACCAGCCTATCGATCCACGGCTTGCGCATCCCGTCTCTCTGGCCGTTGCAGTGCCCGCCCACCCGCCCGCTTGTTTCGTCGGTTGGCTTAGGCATACGGAGTTCATTCCAGTCTAAGATCAGGCCAGACCAAGGGTTACAACAGCAGGATTGGCAGTACGTAGAGGGGGACCCGACCAATCCTCAGCTTACGTATCCCACCCTTCTAGCTAGCTGACCGCTCGCGCGCTCGTTTCGTGGGTTGACTTAGGCATGCGGAGTTCATTCCCAGTCTAAGCATACGGAGTTCATTCCCAGTCTAACATTGGACCGGACCGAGGGTTGTGGTAGCACATGCTGGGCTCGGGCATGTGCTGGTGCCGTATTTTTCTTCACCGGGGCACCATCACCGCAGCATCGCCGGAGAACTTAATCGACGGCATTGGGGTTTCGGTGATCGGGGGGGTGTGCGCACATGATGTGCAATGGGTGCTTGTACTTGGCCCTTATATTGGCCCCCTATCCCTCATCAAACTTCAAGAACTCACACCCCCTTAAAGAACATTTGAGATTTTACAGGTTTGCTACCAGTAGCCATTAAAATGTCTAAAATGTGGACACTTTTTTCAAAAGGTCACAAAATCTTGTACACTTCGAGTTTTTAGCTGAATATTTTATGCATGCCAAGAAAAATACAAGGATCACGTCTACCAAGTGTGGGGCCAAAATCCCTTCCGAAAAAATTTTAAAAAATCACGAACCACAAAAAGTTTCAAAAATCGTGAAAAATAGAAAACGAGTCATCTTGCCATGAAACTTCACGCGAAGGCTTAAGGGACCATTGTAGGAATTTACAAGCCATAAAAATGGCATTGGCACGCAAAAATATGAAGATGTGCCTAAACCCACCTACCACCCTATCGATCCACGGCTTGCGCATCCCGTCTCTCTGGTAGGCGTAGTGCCCGCCCGTCCGCCCGCCTGCTCATTTCGTCGGTTGGCTTAGGCATACGAAGTTCATTCCTAGTCTAAGATCAGATCGAATGGAGGGTTGCGGCAGCAGGATCGACAGCACGCAGAAGGGGACCCAGCCGATCCTCGACTTGTGCATTCCGCCCCTCTGGCCGCCTGAGCGCTCGCATGCTCGTTTCGTGGGTTGACTTAGGCATACAGAGTTCATTCCCAATCTAAGCAAACGAAGTTCATTCCCAGTCTAAGATTGGATCGGACCGAGGGTTGCGGCAGCCCATGCCGAGGTCGGGCAAGTGCTGGTGCCGTATTTTTCTTTGTTGGGGCACCATCGTCGAAGCATCGTCGGATAACCTGACCGGCGGCATGACAGTTCCGACGATCGGGGGAGCCGGGGGGTGCGCACATGATGTGCGATGGATACTGGTACTTGGCCCTTACATTGGCCCCTATAACTCATCAAACCTCAAGAACTCACACCCCCTTAAAGAGCATTTGAGATTTTATAGGTTTGCTGCCAGTAGCCATTAAAGTGTCTGAAATGGGGACACTATTTTCAAATGGTCACAAAATCTTGTACAGTTCGAGTTTTTAGCTGAATTTTTTTTTGCATGCCAACAAAAATACAAGGATTACGTCAACAATTTTGGGGAGAAAACTCCTTCCCAAAAAATTTTAAAAAATCCCAAACCACAAAAAGTTTCAAAAATCGTGAAAAATAGAAAACGAGTCGTCTTGCCATCAAACTTCACGTGAAGGCTTAAGGGACCATTGTATGAATTTACAAGCCATAAAAATGGCATTGGCACGCACAAATATGAAGATGTGCCTAAACCCACCTACCACCCTATCGATCCATGGCCTGCGCATCCCGTCTCTCTGCCCGACATAGTGCCCACCTGCCCGCCCGCTCATTTCGTCAGTTGGCTTAGGCATACGAAGTTCATTCCTCGTCTAAGATCAGACCGGACCAAGGGTTGCGGCAGCAGGATTGGAAGCACATAGACGGGGACCCAGCTGATCCCCGGTTTGTGCATCCCACCCCTCTGGCCGCCTGAGCGCCCGCATGCTCGTTTCATGGGTTGACTTAGGCATACGGAGTTCATTCCCAGTCTAAGCATACAGAGTTCATTCCCAGTCTAAGATCAAACCGGACCGAGGGTTGTGGCAGCACATGTTGGGCTCGGGCATGTGCTGGTGCCAAATTTTTCTTTGTCGGGGCACCATCGCCAGAGCATTGGGGTTCCGACGATCGGGGGGCCGGGGGGTGTGCGCACATGATGTGCGATGGGTGCTGGTACTTGGCCCTTATGTTGGCCCCCTATCCCACATCAAACCTTGAGAACTCACACCCCCTTAAAGAGCATTTGAGATTTTACAAGTTTGCTGCCAGTAGCCATTAAAGTGTCTGAAATGGGGATACTTTTTTCAAATGGTCACAAAATCTTGTACACTTCGAGTTTTTAGCTGAATTTTTTTATGCATGCTAACAAAAATACAAGGATCACGTCTACCAAGTTTGGGGCCAAAACTCCTTCCGAAAAAATTTCAAAAAAATCCCGAACCGTAAAAACTTTTGAAAATTACGCAAAATAGAAAGCGAGTCGTCTTGCCATGAAACTTCATGTGAGGCTTAAGGGACCATTGTATGAATTTACAAGCCATAAAAATGGCATTGGCACATAGAAATATTAAGATGTGCCTAAACCCACCTACCACCCTATTAATCCATGGCTTGCGCATCCCGTCTCTCTGGTCGACGTAGTGCCCACCAGCCCGCCCGCCCGCCCGCTCGTTTCGTCGGTTGGCTTAGGCATACGAAGTTTATTCCCAGTCTAAGATCAGACCAGACCGAGGGTTGTGGCAGCAGGATTCACAACACGTAGAAGGGGACCCGGTCGATCCTCGGCTTGTGCATCCCAGCCCTCTGGCCATCTGAGCACCCGCACGCTCGTTTCGTGGGTTGACTTAGGCATACGGAGTTCATTCCCAATCTAAGCATACGGAGTTCATTCCCAGTCCAAGATCGGACCGGACCAAGGGTTGCGGTAGCACATGCTAGGCTTGGGCATGTGCTGGCGCCATATTTTTCTTCGCCGGGGCACCATCGCCGGAGAACCTGACTGAGGGCATTAGGGTTCCGAAGATTGGGGGGGCCAGGGGGCTGTGCGCACATGATGTGCGATGGGTGCTGGTACATGGCCCTTATATTGGCCCCCTATCCCTCATCAAACCTCAAGAACTCACACCCCTTAAAGAGTATTTGAGATTTTACAGGTTTGTTGCCAGTAGCCATTAAAGTGTCTGAAAATGGGGACACTTTTTTCAAATGGTCACAAAATTTTGTACACTTCGAGTTTTTAGCTGAATTTTTTTGTGCATGCCAAAAAAAATACAAGGATCACGTCTACCAAGTTTGTTGCCAAAACACCTTCCGAAAAAATTTTAAAAAATCCCAAACCGTAAAAAGTTTCAAAAATCGTGAAAAAGAGAAAACGAGTCGTCTTGCCATGAAACTTCACGTGAAGGCTTAAGGGACCATTGTATGAATTTACAAGCCATAAAAATGGCATTGGCTTGCAGAAATATGAAGATGTGCCTAAACCCACCTACTACCCTATCGATCCACGGGTTGCGCATCCCGTCTCTCTGGCCAACGTAGTGCCCGCCCGCCCTCTTTTTTCGTCGATTGGGTTAGCGATACGGAGTTCATTCCCAGTCTAAGATTGAACTAGAATGAGGGTTACAGCAGCAGGATCGGCAGCATGCAGAGGGGGACCCAGATGATCCCCGGCTTGCGCATCCCGCCCCTCTGGCCAGCTGAGTGCTCGCACGCTCGTTTCGTGGGTTGACTTAGGCATACGGAGTTCATTCCCAGTCTAAGCATATAGAGTTCATTCCCAGTCTAAGATCGGACCGTACCAAGGATTGCAGTAGTGCATGCTGGGCTCGGGCATGTGATGATGTCGCATTTTTCTTCGTCGGGGCACCGTCGCCGGAGAACCTGACCGGCAACATTGGGGTTCCGACGATCTAGGGGGCCGGGGGGGTGTGCGCACTTGATGTACGATGGGTGCTGGTACTTGGCCCTTATATTGGCCCCCTATCCCGCATCAAACCTCGAGAACTCATGCCCCCTTAAAAAGCATTTGAGATTTTACAAGTTTACTGCGAGTAGCCATTAAAGTGTCTAAAATGGGGACACTTTTTTCAAATGGTCACAAAATCTTGTACACTTCGAGTTTTTAGCTGAAGTTTTTTGTGCATGCCAACAAAAATACAAGGATCACGTCTACCAAGTTTGGGGCCAAACCTCTATCTGAAAAAATTACAAAAAATCCCGAATCATAAAAAGTTTCAAAAATCGTGAAAAATAGAAAACGAGTCGTCTTGCCATGAAACTTCACATGAAGGCTTAAGGGACCATTGTGTGAATTTACAAGCCATAAAAATGGCATTGGAATGCAGAAATATGAAGATGTGCCTAAACCCACCTACCACCCTATCGATCCACGGCTTGCGCATCCCGTTTCTCTGGCCGACGTAGTGCCCACCTGCCCGCCCACCCACTCGTTTCGTCGGTTGGCTTAGGCATATGGAGTTCATTCCTAGTGTAAGATCAGACTGAACTGAGGGTTGTGGCAGCAGGATTGGCAGCACGCAGAGGGGGACCCGATCGATCCCCGATTTGTACATCCCGCCCTTTTGGCCGGCTGAGCGTCCGCACGCTCGTTTCGTGGGTTCACTTAGGCATACGGAGTTCATTCCCATTCTAAGCATATGGAGTTCATTCCCAGTCTAAGATTGGACCAGACCAAGGATTGCGGCAGTGCATTTTCTTCATCGGGGCACCATTGTCGGAGCATCGCCGGAGAACCTGACCGGCAGCATTGGGGTTCCGACGATCTAAGGGGCCGGGGGGTGTGCGCACTTGATGTGCGATGGGTGCTGGTACTTGGCCGTTATATTGGCCCCCTATCCCTCATCAAACCTTGAGAACTCACACCCCCTTAAAGAGCTTTTGAGATTTTACAGGTTCGCCGCCAATAGCCATTAAAGTGTCTGAAATGGAGACACTTTTTTCAAATGGTCACAAAATCTTGTACACTTCGAGTTTTTAGCTGAAATTTTTTGTGCATGCCAACATAAAAACAAGGATCACGCCTAGTTTGGGGCCAAAACTCCTTCTGAAAAAATTTTAAAAAATACTGAACCGTCAAAAGTTTCAAAAATCGTGAAAAACAGAAAATGAGTCGTCTTGCCATGAAACTTCACATGAAGGCTTAAGGGACCATTGTAGGAATTTACATGCCATAAAAATGGCATTGGCATGCAGAAATATGAAGATGTGCCTAAACCCACCTACCACCCTATCGATCCACGGCTTGCGCATCCCGTCTCTCTAGCCGGTGTAGTGCCCGTCCGCCCGTCCGCCCGCTCGTTTCGTCGGTTGGCTTAGGCATACAGGTTCATTCCCAGTCTAAAATCAGATCGGACCAAGGGTTGCAGCAGCAGGATCGATAGCACGCAGAGGGGGACCCGATCGATCCCCATCTTGCGCATCCCGCCCCTCCGGCCTGCTGAGCGCTCGCACGCTCGTTCCGTGGGTTGACTTAGGCATACGGAGTTCATTCCCAGTCTAAGCATACGAAGTTCATTCCCAGTCTAAGATCAGACCGGACCGAGGGTTACGGCAGCACATGCTGGGCTCGGGCATGTGCTGGTGCCATATTTTTCTTCACTGGGGCACCATCGCCGGAGCATCGTCGGAGAACCTGACTGGCAACATTGGGGTTTTGACAATCAGGGGGGCCAGGGGGATGTGCGCACATGATGTACGATGGGTGCTGGTACTTGGCCCTTATATTGGCCCCCTATCCCTCATCAAACCTCAAGAACTCACTCCCCCTTAAAGTGCATTTGAGATTTTACAGATTTGCTGCCAGTAGCCATTAAAGTGTCTGAAATGGGGACACTATTTTCAAATGGTCACACAATCTTGTACACTTCGAGTTTTTAGCCTAATTCTTTTACGCATGCCAACAAAAATACAAGTATCACGTCTACCAAGTTTAGGGCCAAAACTCCTTCCGAAAAAATTTTAAAAAATCTTGAACTGCAAAAAGTTTCAAAAATCATGAAAAAAAAAAAACGAGTCGTCTTGCCATGAAACATCACGTGAAGGCTTAAGTGACCATTGTATGAATTTACAAGCCATAAAAGTGGCATTGGCATGTAGAAATATGAAGATGTGCCTAAACCCACCTACTACGCTATCGATGCACGGCTTACGCATCTCGTCTCTCTTGCCGACGTAGTGCTCGCCCGCCCGCTCGTTTTGTCGGTTGGCTTAGGCATACGAAGTTCTTTCCCAGTCTAAGATCGTACCCAACCGAGGGTTGCGGTAGCAGGATTGGCACACGTAGAAGGGGACTCGGCCGATCCCTGGCTTATGCATCCCGCCCCTCTAGCCTGCTGAGCACCCGCACGCTCGTTTCGTGGGTTGACTTAGGCATACGTAGTTCATTCCCAGTCTAAGCAAATGGAGATCATTCCCAGTCTAAGATCAGATCGGACCAAGGTTTACGGGTACATGCTGGGCTCGGGCATGTGCTGGTGTCGCATTTTTCTTCGTCGGGGTAAATCGTCGGAGCATCACCGGAGAACCTGACCGACGGCATTGGGGTTCCGGCGATCGGGGGCCAGGGGGTGTGCGCACATGATGTGCGATGGGTGCTGGTACTGGGCCCTTATATTGGCCCCTTATCCCTCATCACACCTCAAGAACTCACACCCCCTTAAAGTGCATTTGAGATTTTACAGGTTTGCTGCCAGTAGCCATTAAAGTGTCTGAAATGGAGACACTTTTTTCAAATGGTCACAAAATCTTGTACACTTTGAGTTTTTAGTTGAATGTTTTTATGCATGCCAACAAAAATACAAGGATCACGTCTACCAAGTTTAGGGCCAAAACTCCTTTCGAAAAAATTTAAAAAAATCTTGAACCGTAAAAAGTTTCAAAATTCGTGAAAAAAAAAACGAGTCGTCTTGCCATGAAACTTCACGTGAAGGCTTAAGGGACCATTGTATGAATTTACAAGCCATAAAAGTGGCATTGTCATGTAGAAATATGAAGATGTGCCTAAACCCACCTACCACCCTATCGATCCACGGCTTGCGCATCCGTCTCTCTGGCCGGCATAGTGTCCGCCCGCTCGTTTCATCGGTTGGCTAAGGCATACGAAGTTCATTCCCAGTCTAAGATCGGACCGAAATGAGGGTTGTGGTAGCAGGATCAGCAGCATGCAGAGGGGGACCCGATCGATCCCCGGTTTGCGTATTTCGCCCCTCTGGCCTGCTGAGCACCCGCACGCTCATTTCGTGGGTTGACGTAGGCATACGGAGTTCATTCCCAGTCTAAGATCGGATTGGATCGAGGGTTGCTGCAGCACATGCTGGGCTCGGGCATGTGCTGGTGCCACATTTTTCTTCGTCGGGGCAACATCGTCGGAGCATCGTCGGAGAACCTGACCGGCGGCATTGGGGTTCCAGCGAGCGGGGGGGCCGGGGGGTGTGTGCACATGATGTGCGATGGTTGCTGGTGCTTGGCCCTTATATTGGCCCCCTATCCCTCATCAAACCTCGAGAACTCACACCCCTTTAAAGAGCATTTGAGATTTTACAAGTTTGCTGCCAGTAGCAATTAAAGTGTCTGAAATGGGGACAGTTTTTTGAAATGGTCACAAAATCTTGTACACTTCGAGTTTTTAGCTGAATGTTTTTGTGCCTGCCAACAAAAATACAAGGATCACATCTACAAAGTTTGGGGCCAAAAATCCTTCTGAAAAAATTTTAAAAAATCCCAAACCATAAAAAGTTTTGAAAATCGTGAAAAATAGAGAACGAGTCGTCTTGCCATGAAACTTCACGTGAAGGCTTAAGGGACCATTGTATGAATTTACAAGCCATAAAAATGGCATTGGCATGGAGAAATATGAAGATGTGCCTAAACCCACCTACCACGCTATCGATCCATCGCTTACGCATCCCGTCTCTCTGGCCGACATAGTGCCCGCCCACTCGCCCACCCGCTCGTTTCGTCCATTGGCTTAGGCATACGGAGTTCATTCCCAGTCTAAGATTGGACCAGACTGAGGGTTGTGGCAGCAGGATTGGCAGCACGTAGAGGGGACCCGACCGATCCTCGGCTTGCACTTCGCGCCCCTCTGGCCGGCTGAGCGCCCGCACGCTCGTTTCGTAGGTTGACTTAGGCATACAGAGTTTATTCCCAGTTTAAGCATACGGAGTTCATTCCCAGTCTAAGATCAGACCGAACCGAGGGTTGCGGTAGCACATGCTGGGCTCAGGCATGTGTTGGGGCCGCATTTTTCTTCGCCAGGGCACCATCGCCAGAGAACCTAACCGGCGGCATTGGGGTTGATGCGATCGGGGGGCCCAGGGGGGTGTGCGCACATGATGTGCGATGGGTGCTGGTACCTGGCCCTTATATTGGCCCCCTATCCCTCATCAAACCTCGAGAACTCACACCCCCTTAAAGAGCATTTGAGATTTTACAGGTTTGCTGCCAGTAGCCATGAAAGTGTCTAAAATGGGCACACTTTTTTCAAATTGTCACAAAATCTTGTACACTTCAAGTTTTTGGCTGAAGTTTTTTTTGCATGCCAACAAAAATACAAGGATCATGTCTACCAAGTTTAGGGCCAAAAATCCTTTCAAAAAAATTTAAAAAAATTCGAAACCCCAAAAATTTTTGAAAATCATGAAAAATAGAAAACGAGTCGTCTTGCCATGGAACTTCACGTGAAGGCTTAACAGACCATTGTATGAATTTACAAGCCATAAAAATGGCATTGGCATGCAGAAATATGAAGATGTGCCTAAACCCACCTACCACCTTATCGATCCACGGCTAGCGTATCCCGTCTCTCTGGCCGGCCGCCCGTCCACTCATTTCGTCGGTTGGCTTAGGCATACAGAGTTCATTCCCAGTCTAAGATAGGACCGGACTGAGGGTTACGGCAGTAGGATTGGCAGCACGTAGAGGGGGACCCGACCGATCCCCAGCTTGTGCATCCTGCCTTCTGGCTGGCTGAGCACCCACACGCTCGTTTCGTGGATTGACTTAAGCATACGGAGTTCATTCCAAGTCTAAGCATACAGAGTTCAATCCCAGTCTAAGATCGGATCAGACCAAGGGTTGCGGCAGCACATGCTGGGCTCAGGCATGTGCTGGTGCCGCATTTTTCTTCACCGGGGCGCCATTGCCGGAGCATCGCCGTAGAAGCTAACCGACGGCATTGGGGTTCCGACGATCGGGGGGTCGGGGGGTGTGTGCGGGCATGATGTGTGATGGGTGCTCATACTTAGCCCTTATATTAGCCCCCTATCCCTCATCAAACCTCGAGAACTCACACCGCCTTAAAGAGCATTTGAGATTTTACAGGTTTGCTGCTAGTAGCCATTAAAGTGTCTGAAATGGGGACACTTTTTTCAAATGGTCACAAAATCTTGTACATGTCGAGTTTTTGGCTAAATTTTTTTGTGCATGCCAACAAAAATACAAGGATCACGTTTACCAAGTTTGGGACCAAAACTCTTTCCAAAAAAATTTTAAAAAATCCTAAACTGCAAAAGGTTTTGCAAATCGTGAAAAATAGAAAATGAGTCGTCTTGCCATGAAACTTCACGTGAAGGCTTAAGGGACCATTGTATGAATTTACAAGCCATAAAAATTGCATTGGCATGCAGAAATATGAAGATGTGCCTAAACCCACCTACCACCTTATCGATCCACGGCTTGCGCATCCAGTCTCTCTGGCCGGCGTAGTGCCCGCCTTCCGACCCGCCTGCTCGTTTCGTCGGTTGGCTTAGGCATACGGAGTTCATTTCCAGTCTAAGATAGGACCGAATCGAGGGTTGTGGCAGTAGGATTGGCGGCACACAAAGCGGGACCCGGTAGATCCTCGGCTTGCGCCTCCCACCCCTCTGGCCGGTTGAGCACCCGCACGCTCGTTTCGTGGGTTGACTTAGGAATATGGAGTTCACTCCCAGTCTAAGCATACGAAGTTCATTCCGAGTCTAAGATCGGATCGGGTCAAGGGTTGCGGTAGCACATGCTGAGCTCAGGCATGTGCTGGTGCCGCATTTTTCTTCACCGGGGTGCCATCGCCAGAGCATCGCCGTAGAAGCTAACCGACGGCATTGGGGTTCCAGCGATCGGGGGGGTCGGGGGTGTGTGCGCGCATGATGTGCGATGGGTGCTGGTACTTGGCATTTATATTGGCCCCCTATCCCTCATCAAACCTCAAGAACTCACACCCCCTTAAAGAGCATTCAAGATTTTACAGGTTTGCTGCTAGTAGCCATTAAAGTTTCTGAAATGGGGACCCTTTTTTCAAATGGTCACAAAATCTTGTACACTTCGAGTTTTTAGCTGAATTTTTTTGTGCACGCCAAAAAAAATACAAGGATCACGTCTACCAAGTTTGGCACCAAAACTCTTTCTGAAAAAATTTTAAAAAATCTTGAACTGCGAAGAGTTTTGAAAATCGTGAAAAATAGAAAATGAGTCTTCTTACCGTGAAGTAGTGAAGGCTTAAGGGACCATTGTATGAATTTACAAGCCATAAAAATGGCATTGGCACACCGAAATATGAAGATGTGCCTAAACCCACCTACCACCCAATCGATCCATGGCTTGCGCATCCCGTCCCTCTGGCTGGCGTACTGCCCGCCCGTCCGGCCGATCATTTTGTCGGTTGGCTTAGGCATATGGAGTTCATTCCCAGTCTAAGATCGGACCAGACCGAGGGTTGCGACAACATGCAGAGGGGGACCCAGCCGATCCCCGACTTGTGCATCCCGCCCCTCTAGCCGGCTGAGCGCACGTACGCTGGTTTCGTGGGTTGACTTAGGCATACGGGGTTCATTCCCAGTCTAGGCATACGGAGTTCATTCCCAGTCTAAGATCGGATCGGACTGAGGGTTGCGACAGCACATGCTGGGCTCAAGTATGTGCTGGTACTGCATTTTTTTTCGTCGGGGCACCATTGCCGGAGCATCGTCGGTGAACCTGACCGGCGGCAGTGGGGTTCCGACGGTCAGGGGGGCCAGGGGGGTGCGCGCACATGATGTGCGATGGGTGGTGGTACTTGGCCCTTATGTTGGCCCCCTATCTCTCATCAAACCTCGAGAACTCACACCCCCATAAATGGCATTTGAGATTTTACAGGTTTGCTACCAGTAGCCATTAAAGTGTCTGAAATGGGGACACTTTTTTCAAATGGTCACAAAATCTTATACACTTCGAGTTTTTAGCTGATTTTTTTTGTACATCCCAACAAAAATTCAGGGATCACATCTACCAAGTTTGGGGCCAAAAATCCTTTCGAAAAAATTTAAAAAAATCTCAAACTGCAAAACTTTCAAAAATTGTGAAAAATAAAAAACGAATCGTCTTGCCATGAAACTTCACGTGAAGGCTTAAGGGACCATTGTATGAATTTACAAGGCATAAAAATGGAATTGGCACATAGAAATATAAAGATGTGCCTAAACCCACCTGCCACTCTATCGATCCACAGCTTGCGCATCCCGTCTCTCTGGCCGACGTAATGCCCACCCGTCCGCCCGCCTGCTCGTTTCGTTGGTTTGCTTAGGCATACAGAGTTTATTCCCAGTCTAAGATTGGACTGGACCGAGGGTTGCAGCAGCAGGATCGACAGCGCACAGAGGGGGACCCAACCGATCCCCGGGTAGTGCATCCCACCCCTCTGGCCGACTGAGCGCCCGCACGCTCATTTCTTGGGTTGACATAGGCATACGGAGTTCATTCCCTGTCTAAGCACACGGAGTTCATTCTCAGTCTAAGATCAGATCGGACCGAGGGATGCGGCAGCACATGTTGGGCTCGGGCATGTGCTGGTGTCGCATTTTTCTTCTCCGGGGCACCATCGTCGGAGCATTACCGGAGAACCTGACCGACGGCATTAGGGTTCCTGCGATCGAGGGGGCCGGGGGGTGTGCGCACATGATGTGCGATGGGTGCTGGTACTTGGCCCTTATATGGCCCCCTATCCCTCATCAAACCTCGAGAACTCACACCCCCTTAAACAGCATTTGAGATTTTACAGGTTTGCTGCTGGTAGCCATTAAAGTGTCTGAAGTGGGGACGCTTTTTTCAAATGGTCACAAAATCTTGTACACCTCAAGTTTTTAGCTGAATTTTTTTGTGCATGCCAACAAAAATACAAGGATCACGTCTACGAAGTTTGGGGCCAAAACTGCTTCCG
This sequence comes from Durio zibethinus, assembly GCF_047325235.1. Lineage (NCBI taxonomy): Eukaryota > Viridiplantae > Streptophyta > Magnoliopsida > Malvales > Malvaceae > Durio > Durio zibethinus. The sequence continues at coordinate 16,919,707 of NC_143163.1, forward strand.
AAAAAATTTAAAAAAATGTCGAACCGCAAAAAGTTTCAAATATCATGAAAAATAGAAAGTGAGTCATCCTGCCATGAAACTTGACGTGAAGGCTTAAGGGACCATTGTATGAATTTACATGCCATAAAAATGGCATTAGCACGCAGAAATATGAAGATGTGCCTAAACCCACCTACCACCCTATTGATTCACAGCTTGTGGATCCCGTCTCTTTGGCCGGCGTAGTGCCCACCCGCCCGCCTGCCCACCCACTCGTTTCGTCAGTTGGCTTAGGCATATGAAGTTCATGCCCAGTCTAAGATCACCGGAGAACCTGATCGACGGCATAGGGGTTCCGATGATCGAAGGTGCCGGGGGGGTGTACGCACATAATGTGCAATGTGTGCTAGTACTTGGCCCTTATATTGGCCCCTTATCCCACATCAAACCTCGAGAACTTACACCCCCTTAAAGAGCATTTGAGATTTTACAGGTTTGCTGCCAATAGCCATTAAAGTATCTGAAATGGGGACACTTTTTTCAAATGGTCAAAAAATCTTGTACACTTCGAGTTTTTAGCTAAATTTTTATGTGCATGCCAACCAAAATACAAGGATCACATGCACCAAGTTTGGGGCCAAAGCTCCTTCCAAAAAATTTTAAAAAATCTCGAACCGCAAAAAGTTTCAAAAATCGTGAAAAATAGAAAAGGAGTCGTCTTGAAATGAAACTTCACCTGAAGGCTTAAGGGACCAATATATGAATTTACAAGCCATAAAAATGGCATTGGCACGCAGAAATATGAAGATGTGCCTAAACCCACCTACCACCTGATCGATTCACTGCTTGCGAATCCTGTCTCTCTGGTCGGCGTAGTGTCCGCCCGCCCGCTCGTTTCGTCGGTTGGCTTAGGCATGCAGAGTTCATTCCCAGTCTAAGATCTGACCGGACTGAGGGTTACGGTAGCAGGATCGGTAGCGTGCAAAGGGGGACCCAGCCAATCCTCGACTTGCGCATCCCGCACCTCTGGCCGGCTGAGCACCCGCACGCTCGTTTCGTGGGTTGACTTAGGGATATGGAGTTCATTTCCAGTCTAAGCGTATGGAGTTCATTCCCAGTCTAAGATCGGACTGGACCAAGGGTTGCAGTAGCAAATTTTTGGCTTGGGCATGTGCTGGTGTCGCATTTTTCTTCGTCGGGGCACCATCGCCGGAGCATCGCCGGAGAACCTGACGGGCGGCATTGGGGTTCTGACGATCGGGGGGGCAAAGGGGTGTGTGCACACATGATGTGCGATGGGTGCTGGTACCTGGCCCTTATATTGGCCCCCTATCCCTCATCAAACCTTGAGAACTCACACCCCTTTAAAGAGCATTTGAGATTTTACAGGTTTGCTGCCAGTAGCCATTAAAGTGTCTCAAATGGGGACATTTTTTTCAAATGGTCACAAAATCTTGTACACTTCGTGTTTTTAGCTGAATTTTTTTGTGCATGCCAAAAAAAATACAAGGATCATGTCTACCAAGTTTGGGGCCAAAACTCTTTCCGAAAAAATTTTAAAAAATCTTGAACCATAAAAAGTTTCAAAAATTATGAAAAATAGAAAATGAGTCGTCTTGCCATGAAACTTCATGTGAAGGCTTAAGGGACCATTGTATGAATTTACAAGCCATCAAAATGGCATTCGCACATAGAAATATGAAGATGTGCCTAAACGCACCTACCACCCTATCGATCCACGGCTTGCACATCCCGTCTCTCTGGTCGGCGTAGGGCTCGACCGCCCGCCCCCTCGTTTCGTCGGTTGGCTTACGCATACGGAGTTCATTCCAAGTCTAAGATCGAACCTGACCGAGGGTTGCGGCAGCAGGATCGGCAGCACGCAGAGGGGGACCCGGCCGATCCCCGGCTTGCGCATCCAGCCCCTCTGGCCGGCTGAGCACCCGCACACTCGTTTCGTGGTTTGACTTAGGCATACGAAGTTCATTCCCAGTCTAAGCATACAGAGTTCATTCCCAGTCTAAGATCGGATCGGACTGAGGGTTGCGACAGCACTTGCTAGGCTCGGGCATGTGCTAGTGCCGCATTTTTCTTTGCCGGAGCACCATCGTCGGAGCATCGTCAAAGAACCTGACCTGCGACACTGGGGTTCCGGCGATCAGGGGGCCGGGGGTTGTGCGCACATGATGTGCGATGGGTGCTGGTACTTAGCTTGTATAATATCCCCCTATCCCTCATCAAACCTCCAGAACTCACACCCTCTTAAAGAGCATTTGAGATTTTACAGGTTTGCTGCTAGTGGCTACTAAAGTGTCTGAAGTGGGGACACTTTTTTCAAATGGTCCCAAAATCTTGTAGACTTTGATTTTTTAGCTGAATGTTTTTGTGCATTTCAACAAAAATACAAGGATCACGTCTACCAAGTTTGGGGCCAAAACTCCTTCCGAAAAAATTTTAAAAAATCCCGAACCTTAAAAAGTTTCAAAAATCGCGAAAAATAGAAAATGAGTCGTCTTGACATGAAACTTCACGTGAAGGCTTAAGGGACCATTGTATGAATTTACAAGCCATAAAAATGGCATTCACACGTAGAAATATGATGATGTGCCTAAACGCACCTGCCACCCTATCGATCCACGGCTTGCACATCCTATCTCTCTGGTCGGCTTAGTGCCCGCCCGCCCGCCTGCTCGTTTCGTCGGTTGGCTTAGGCATACGGAGTTAATTCCAAGTCTAAGATTGAACCTGACCGAGGGTTGTGACAGTAGGATCGATAGCACATAGAAGGGGACCCAGCCGATCCCCAGCTTGCACATCCCGCCCCTCTGGCTAGCTGAGCGCCCGCACGCTCGTTTCTTGGGTTGACTTAGGTATACGGAGTTCTTTCCCAGTCTAAGCATACGGAGTTCATTCCTAGTCTAAGATCAGATCAGACCGAGGGTTGCGGCAGCACTTGCTAGGCTCGGGCATGTGCTGGTGTCGTATTTTTCTTCGTCGGGGCACCATCGCCGGAGCATCGTCGGAGAACCTAAATTACGGCATTGGGTTCCGACGATCGGGGGGCCGGGGGGGTGTGCACACATGATGTGCGATGGGTGCTAGTACATAGCCCGTATAATATCTCACTATCCCTCATCAAACCTCGAGAACTCACACCCCCTTAAAGAGCATTTGAGATTTTACAAGTTTCCTGCTAGTAGCCGTTAAAGTGTCTAAAATGGAGACAATTTTTTCAAATGGTCACAAAATCTTGTACACTTTGAGTTTTTAGCTGAATTTTTTTTTGCATGCCAACAAAAATACAAGGATCATGCCTACCAAGTTTGGGGCCAAAACACCTTCCGAAAAAATTTTAAAAAATCCTGAACAGCAAAAGGTTTCAAAAATCGTGAAAAATAGTAAACGAGTCGTCTTGCCATGAAACTTCACGTGAAGGCTTAAGGGACCATTGTATGAATTTACAAGCCATAAAATAGGTATTGGCATGAATAAATATGAAGATGTGATTAAACGCACCTACCACCCTATCGATCCAGGGCTTGCGCATCCCGTCTCTCTGGCCGGTGTAGTGCCCGCCCGCCCGCTCGTTTCATCAGTTGGCTTAGGCATACGGAGTTCATTCCTAGTCTAAGATCAGACCGGATTGAGGGTTGTGGCAGCAGGATCGGCACCACGCAGAGGGGGACCCGGTCGATCCCCGGCTTGTGCATCCCGCCCCTCTGGCCAGCTGAGCGCCCGCACGCTCGTTTTGTGGGTTGACTTAGGCATACGAGTTCATTCCCAATCTAAGCATACGGAGTTCATTCCCATTCTAAGATCGGACCGGACCGAGGGTTGCGACAGCACTTCTTGGGCTCGGGCATGTCCTGGTGCCACATTTTTCTTTATCGGAGCACCATCGCCGGAGCATCGTCGGAGAACCTGACCTACGACATTGGGGTTCTGGAGATCGGGGGGCCGAGGGGGGTGTGCGCACATGATGGGCAATTGGTGCTGGTACTTAGCCTGTATAATATCCCCTATCCCTCATCAAACCTCGAGAACTCGCACTCTCTTAAAGAGCATTTGAGATTTTACAGGTTTGCTGCCAGTCGCCATTAAAGTGTCTGAAGTTGAGACACTTTTTTCAAATGGTCACAAAATCTTGTACACTTCGATTTTTTAGCTGAATGTTTTTGTGCATGCCAACAAAAATACAAGGATCACGTCTACCAAGTTTGGGGCCAAAACTCCTTTCGAAAAAATTTTAAAAAATCCCAAGCCGTAAAAAGGTTCAAAAATCGTGAAAAATAGAAAAAGAGTCGTCTTGAAATGAAACTTCATGTGAAGGCTTAAGGGACCATTGTATGAATTTACAAGCCATACAAATGGCATTGGCACGTAGAAATATAAAGATGTGGCTAAACCCACCTACCACCCTATCGATTCACGGCTTGCGCATCCTGTCTCTCTGGTCGGCGTAGTGCCCGCCCGCCCACCCGCTCGCTCGTTTCATCGGTTGGCTTAGGCATACGGAGTTCATTCCCAGTCTAAGATCGGATCGGACCGAGGGTTGCTACAGCAGGATCGGTAGCACGCAGAGGGGGAGCTGGTCGATCCCCGGCTTAAGCATCCTGCCCATCTAGCCGGCTGAGCACCCGCACGCTTGTTTCGTGGGTTGACTTAGGCATACGGAGTTCATTCCCAGTCTAAGATCAGACCGGACCAAGGGTTACGGCAGCACATGCTGGGCTCTGGCATGTGCTGGTGCCACATTTTTCTTTGTCAGGGCACCATTGTCAGAGAACCTGACCGACGGCATTGGGGTTTCGGTGATTGGGGGCGGATCCCCAACTTGTGCATCCCACCCCTCTGGCCGGATGAGCGCTCGCACGCTCGTTTCATGGGTTGACTTAGGCGTACGGAGTTCATTCCTAGTCAAAGCATACGGAGTTCATTCCCAGTCTAATATTGAACCGGAGTGAGGGTTACGGCGGCACATGCTAGGCTCGGGCATGTGCTGGTGCCGCATTTTTCTTCGCCCTGGCACCATCCCCAGAGCATCATTGGAGAACCTGACCGACGGCATTGGTGTTCCTGCGATCGGGGGGGCCGGGGGTGTGCGCACATGATGTGTGATGGGTGCTTGTACTTGGCCCTTATATTGGCCCCCTATCCCTCATCAAACCTCAAGAACTCACACCCCTTTAAAGAGCATTTGAGATTTTACAGGTTTGCTGCCAGTAACCATTAAAGTGTCTGAAATGGGGACATTTTTTTCAAATGGTCACAAAATCTTGTACACTTCGAGTTTTTAGCTGACTTTTTTTTGTGCATGCCCACAAAAATACAAGGATCATGTCGACCAAGTTTGGGGCCAAAACTCCTTCCGAAAAAATTTTAAAAAATCCAGAACCGTAAAAAATTTCAAAAATCGTGAAAAATAGACAACGAGTCGTCTTGCCATGAAATTTCATGTGAAGGCCGAAGGGACCATTGTATGAATTTACAAGCCATAAAAATGGCATTGGCATGCAAAAATATGAAGATGTGCCTAAACGCACCTACCACCCTATCGATCCACAGCTTGCACATCCCATCTCTCTAGCCGACATAGTGCCCGCCCGCCCGCCCCCTCGTTTCGTCGGTTGGCTTAGGCATACGGAGTTCATTCCAAGTCTAAGATCGAACCTGACCGAAGGTTACGGTAGCAGGATCGACAGCACGCAGAGGGGGACCCGATCGATCCCCAGCTTGTGCATCCCGCCCCTCTGGCCGGCTGAGCGCCCGCACTCTCGTTTCGTGGGTTAACTTAGGCATACGGAGTTCATTCCCAGTCTAAGCATATGGAGTTCATTCCCAGTCTAAGATCGGATCGGACCGAGGGTTGCGGCAGTAGTTGCTGGGCTCAGGCATGTGCTGGTGCCGCATTTTTCTTCACCGGGGCACCATCGCCGGAGCATCGTCGGAGAACCTGACCTGCGGCATTAGGGTTCCGGCGATCGAGGGGCCGGGGGGTGTGCGCACATGATGTAAGATGGGTACTGGTACATAGCCCGTATAATATCCCACTATCCCTCATCAAACCTCGAGAACTCACACCCCCTTAAAGAGCATTTGAGATTTTACAGGTTTGCTGCCAGTAGCCTTTAAAATGTCTAAAATGGAGACAATTTTTTCAAATGGTCACAAAATCTTGTACACTTCCAGTTTTAGGCTGAATTTTTTTATGCATGCCAACAAAAATACAAGGATCATGTCTACCAAGTTTGGGGGCAAAACACCTTTCAAAAAAATTTTAAAAAATCCTGAACAGCAAAAGGTTTCAAAAATCGTGAAAAATAGAAAACGAGTCGTCTCGCCATGAAACTTCACGTGAAGGCTTAAGGGACCATTGTATGAATTTACAAGCCATAAAAAAGGTATTGGCATGCAGAAATATGAAGATGTGATTAAACGCACCTACCACCCTATTGATCCACGGCTTGCGCATCCCGTCTCTCTGGCCGGTGTAGTGCCCGCCCGCCCGCTCATTTCGTTAGTTGGCTTAGGCATATGGAGTTCATTCCTAGTCTAAGATTAGACCGGACCGAGGGTTGCTGCAGCAGGATCGGTAGCACTCAGAGGGGGACCCGACCGATCCCCGGCTTGCGCATCCTGCCCCTTTGGTCGGCTGAGCACCCGTACACTCGTTTCGTGGGTTGACATAGGCATACGAGTTCATTCCCAGTCTAAGCATACGGAGTTCATTCCCATTCTAAGATCGGACCAAAGCAAGGGTTGCAGCAGCACATACAGGGCTCGGGCATGTGCTAGTGTCGTATTTTTCTTCGTCGGGGCACCATCGTCGGAGCATCGCAGGAGAACCTGACCGACCGCATTGGGGTTCCGACGATCGGGGGGGTCGGGGGGTGTTCGCACATGATGTGCGATGGGTGCTGGTACTTGGCTCTTATATTGGCCCCCTATCCCTCATCAAACCTTGAGAACTCACACCCCTTTAAAAGGCATTTGAGATTTCACAGGTTTGCTGCCAGTAGGCATTAAAGTGTATGAAATGGGGACATTTTTTTCAAATGGTCACAAAATCTTGTGCACTTCGAGTTTTTAGCTGAATTTTTTTATGCATGCCAACAAAAATACAAGGATCACGTCTACCGAGTTTTTGGTCAAAACTCCTTTCGAAAAAATTTTAAAAAATCCCGACCTGTAAAAAGTTTCAAAAACCGTGAAAAATAGAAAACGAGTTGCCTTGGAATGAAACTTCACGTGAAGGCTCAATGGACCATTATATGAATTTACAAGCCATAAAAATGACATTGGCATGCAGAAATATGAAGATGTGCCTAAACCCATCTACCACCCTATCGATCCACAGCTTGCGCATCCCGTCTCTCTGGCCGGCGTGGTGCCCGCCCGCCCGCTCATTTCATCGGTTGGCTTAGGCATACGGAGTTCATTCCCAGTCTAAGATCGGACCGGACCAAGGGTTGCGGTAGCAGGATCGACAGCACACAGAAGGGGACCCAGTCGATTCCCGGCTTACGTATCGCACCCCTCCTCTCGGCTGAGTGCCCGTGCGCTCGTTTCGTGGGTTGACTTAGGCATACGAAGTTCATTCCCAGTCTAAGCATACGGAGTTCATTTCCAGTCTAAAATTGGTCCGGATCGAGGGTTGCGACAGCACATGCTGGGCTCGGGCATGTGCTGGTGCCATATTTTTCTTCACTGGGGCACCATCACCGAAGCATCGCCGGAGAACCTAACCGACGGCATTGGGGTTCCGGTGATCGGGGGGCCGGGGGAAGTGTGCGCGCATGATGTGGGATGTGTGCTGGTACTTGACCCTATTCCCAGTTTAAGCATACAGAGTTCATTCCCAGTCTAAGATCAAATCGGAGCGAGGGTTGCGGTAGCACATGCTAGGCTTGGGCATGTGCTGGTGCCTCATTTTTCTTCGCCCTGGCACCATCACCGGAGCATCATTGGAGAACCTGATCGGCAGCATTGGAGTTCCAGCGATTCGGGGGGCCGGGGGTGTGCGCACATGATGTGTTAGGTGCTTGTACTTGGCCCTTATATTGGCCCCCTATCCCTCATCAAACCTCAAGAACTCACACCCCCTTAAGGAGCATTTGAGATTTTACAGTTTTGCTGCCAGTAGCCATTAAAGTGTCTGAAATGGGGACATATTTTTCAAATGGTCACAAAATCTTGTACACTTAGAGTTTTTAGCTAAATTTTTTTATGCATGCCAACAAAAATACAAGGATCATGTCGACCAAGTTTGGGGCCAAAACACCTTCCGAAAAAATTTTAAAAAATTCCGAAGCTCAAAAAGTTTTGAAAATCGTGAAAAATAGAAAATGAGTCGTCTTGCCATGAAACTTCACGTGAAGGCTTATGGGACCATTGTATGAATTTACAAGCCATAAAAATGGCATTGGCACGTAGAAATATGAAGATGTGCCTAAACACACCTACCACCCTATCGATCCACGGCTTGCGCATCCCATCTCTTTGGCCTACGTAGTGCCCGCCCGCCCGTCCGCTCGTTTCGTCGGTTGGTTTAGGCATACGGAGTTCATTCCCAGTCCAAGATCAAACTCGACCGAGCGTTATGGTAGCAGGATCAGCAGCACACAGAGGGGGACCCGATTGATCCCCGACTTGTGCATCCCACCCCTCTGGCCAACTGAGCCCCCGCACGCTAATTTCGTGGGTTGACTTAGGCATATGGAGTTCATTCCCAGTCTAAGCATACGGAGTTCATTCCCAGTCTAAGATCAGACCGAATTGAGGGTTGCGGCAGCAAATGCTAGGCTCGGGCATGTGCTAGTGTCGCATTTTTCTTCGTCGGGGCACCATCGTTGAAGCATCGCCGGAGAACCTGACCGGCGGCATTGGGGTTCCGACGATCAGGGGGGCTAGGGGATGTGCACACATGATGTGCGATGGGTGCTGGTACTTGGCCCTTATATTGTCCCCCCATCCCTCATCAAACCTCAAGAACTCACACCCCCTTAAAGAGCATTTGAGATTTTACAGGTTTGCTGCTAGTAGCCATTAAAGTGTCTGAAATGGGGACACTTTTTTCAAATGGTCACAAAATCTTGTACACTTCGAGTTTTTAGCTGAATTTTTTTGTGCATGCCAACAAAAATACAAGGATCACGTCTACCAAGTTTGGGGATAAAACTCCTTCCGAAAAAATTTTAAAAAATCTTGAACCGTAAAAAGTTTTCAAAAATCGTGAAAAATAGAAAACGATTCGTCTTGCCATGAAACTTCATGTGAAGCGTTAAGGGACCATTATATGAATTTACAAGCCATAAAAATGGTATTGGCACATGGAAATATGAAGATGTGCCTAAACCCACCTACCACCCTATCGATCCACGGCTTGCGCATCCCATCTCTCTGGTCGGCGTGGTACCCACCCACCCGCCCGTCCGCTCGTTTCGTCAGTTGGCTTAGGCATATGGAGTTCATTCTAGTCTAAGATCAGACTAAACCAAGGGTTGTGGCAGCAGGATCGACAGCACGCAGTAGAGGACCCGACCGATCCCCGACTTGCGCAACCCACCCCTCTGGCCGGCTGAGCCCCCGCACGCTCGTTTCCTGGGTTGACTTAGGCATACGGAGTTCATTCCCAGTCTATAATCGGATCGGACCGAGGGTTTCAGCAGCACATGCTAGGCTTGGGCATGTGCTGGTGCCGCATTTTTCTTCGTCGGGGCACCATCGCTGGAGCATTACTGGAGAACCTGACCTGTGGCATTGGGGTTCCAACGATCGGGGGGCCGGGGGGTGTGCGCACATAATGTGCGATGGGTACTGGTACTTGGCCTGTATATTATCCCTCTATCCCTCATCAAACCTCGAGAACTCACACCCCCTTAAAAAGCATTTGAGATTTTACAGGTTTGCTACCAGTAGCCATTAAAGTGTCTAAAATGGGGACATTTTTTTCAAATGGTCACAAAATCTTGTACACTTGGAGTTTTTAGCTGAATGTTTTTGTGCATACCAAAAAAAATACAAGGATCATGTCTACCATGTTTGGGGCCAAAACTCCTTTCGAAAAAATTTGAAAAAATCCCGAACCACAAAAAGTTTCAAAAATCGTGAAAAATAGAAAACGAGTCGTCTTGCCATGAAACTTCACGTGAAGGCTTAAGGGACCATTGTATGAATTTAGAAGCCATGAAAATGGCATTGGCACATGGAAATATGAAGATGTGCCTAAACCAACCTACCACCCTATCGATCCACGGTTGCACATCCCGTCTCTTTGGCCGACGTATTGCCCGCCCGCCTGCCCGCTTGTTTCGTCAGTTGGCTTAGGCATACAGAGTTCATTCTTAGTCTAAGATCAGATCGGACTGAGGGTTGCGGCAGCAGGATCGGCAGCACGCAGAGAGGGACCCGACCGATCCTCGGCTTGCGCATCCGACCCATCTGGCTGGTTGAGCACCCGCACGCTCGTTTCGTGGGTTGACTTAGGCATACGGAGTTCATTCCCAGTCTAAGATCGGATCAGACCGAGGGTTGCGGCAGCACAAGCTAGGCTCGGGCATGTCTTGGTGCCGTATTTTTCTTCATCGGGGCACCATCGTCAGAGCATCGCCAAAGAACCTGACTTGCGGCATTGGGGTTCCGGCGATCGGGGGGCCGGGGGGTGTGCGCACATGATGTGCGATGGGTGCTGGTACTTGGCCCGTATATTATCCCCCTATCCCTCATCAAACCTATAGAACTCACACCCTTTAAAGAGCATTTGAGATTTTACAGGTTTGCTGCCAGTAGGCATTAAAGTGTCTAAAATGGGGTCACTTTTTTCAAATGGTCACAAAATCTTGTACACTTCGAGTTTTTAGCTGAATTTTTTTGTGCATGCCAACAAAAATACAGGGATCACGTCTATCAAGTTTGGGGTGAAAGCTCCTTCCGAAAAAATTTTCAAAAATCCCAAACCGTAAAAAGTTTCAAAAATCATGAAAAATAGAAAATGAGTCGTCTTGCCATGAAACTTCACGTGAACGCTTAAGGGACAATTGTATGAATTTACAAGCCATAAAAATGGCATTGGCATGCAGAAATATGAAGATGTGCCTAAATGCACCTACCACCCTATCGATACACGGCTTGCGCATCCCATCTCTCTGGCCGGGGTAGTGCCCGCCCGCCCGCCCGCTCGCTCGTTTCATCGGTTCGCTTAGGCATATGGAGTTCATTCCCAGTCTAAGATCAGATCAGACTGAGAGTTACAGTAGTAGGATTGGTAGCACGCAGATGGGGACCTGACCGATCCCTGGCTTGCGCGTCCCTCTGGCCAGCTGAGCGCCCGCATGTTCGTTTCATAGGTTGACTTAGGCATACGAGGTCATTCTCAGTCTAAGCATACACAGTTCATTCCTAGTCTAAGATCAGACTAGATCGACGGTTGCAGCAGCACATGCTAGGCTCAGGCATGTGCTGGTGCCGCATTTTTCTTTGTCAGGGCACCATCGTCGGAGCATCACCGGAGAACCTGACCGACGGCATTGGGGTTCCGGCGATCGGGGGGGCCGGGGGGTGTGCGCACAAGATGTGTAATGGGTGCTGGTACTTGGCCCTTATATTGGCCCTCTATCCCTCATCAAACCTTGAGAACTCACATCCCCTTAAAGAGCATTTGAGATTTTACAGGTTTGCTGCCAGTAGCCATTGAAGTGTCTGAAATGGGGACACTTTTTTCAAATGGTCACAAAATCTTGTACACTTCGAGTTTTTAGCTGAATTTTTTTGTGCATGCTAAAAAAAATACAAGGATCACGTCTACCAAGTTTGGGGCCAAAACTACGTAAGAAAAAATTTTAAAAAATCCCGAACCGTAAAAAGTTTCAAAAATCGTCAAAAATAGAAAACGAGTTGTCTTGCCATGAAGCTTCACATGAAGGCTTAAGGGACCATTGTATGAATTTACAAGCCATAAAAATGGCATTGGCACACAGAAATATGAAGATGTACCTAAACCCACCTACCACCCTATCGATCCACGGCTTGCACATCCTGTCTCTCTGGCCGGTGTAGTGCCCGCCCGCCCGTCCGCTCATTTCGTCGGTTGGCTTAGGCATACGGAGTTCATTCCTAGTCTAAGATCAGATTGGACCAAGGGTTGCGGTAGCAGGATCGACAGCACCCAGAGGGGGACCTGGCCGATCCCCGGCTTGCGCATCCCGCCCCTCTAGCCGGTTGAGCGCCCGTACGCTCGTTTCCAGGGTTGACTTAGGCATATGGAGTTTATTCCCAGTCTAAGCATATGGAGTTCATTCCCAGTCTAAGATTGAACCGGACCAAGGGTTGCAGCAGCACATGCTGTGCTCGGGCATGTGCTGGTCCCGCATTTTCCTTCGTCGGGGCACCATCGTCGGAGAACCTGACCGGCGACATTGGGGTTCCGGCGATCGGGGGGACCGGGGGGGGTGTGCGCAAATGATATGCGATGGGTGCTGGTACTTGGCCCATATATTGGCCCCCTATCCCTCACCAAACTTTGACAACTCACACCCACTTAAAGAGCATTTGGGATTTTACAGGTTTGCTACCAGTAGCCATTAAAGTGTCTGAAATGGGGACACTTTTTTCAAATGGTCACAATATCTTGTACACTTCGAGTTTTTACCTGAATTTTTTTGTGTATGCCAACAAAAACACAAGGATCACGTCTACCAAGTTTAGGGCCAAAACCCTTCTGAAAAGATTTTAAAAAATCCCGAACCGTAAAAGGTTTCAAAAATCGTGAAAAATAGAAAAGGAGTCGTCTTGCCATGAAACTTCACTTAAAGGCTTAAGGGACCATTGCATGAATTTACAAGCCATAAAAATGGCATTGGTATGCAGAAATATGAAGATGTGCCTAAACCCACCTACAACCCTATCGATCCATGGCTTGCGCATCCCACCTCTCTGGCCGACGTAGTGCCCGCCCGCCCGCCTGCTCGTTTCGTCGGTTGGCTTAGGCATACAGAGTTCATTCCTAGTGTACGACCGGATCAGATCGAGGGTTCCGATAGTAGGATCGGCAGCACGCAGAGAGGGACCCGGCCGATCCCGACTTGAGCATCCCGCCCCTCTGGCCGACTGAGCGCCCGCTTGCTCGTTTCACGCATTGACTTAGGCGTATGGAGTTCATTCCTAGTCTAAGCATACAAAGTTTGTTACCAGTCTAAGATCAGACCAGACCGAGGGTTGCGGCAGCACATGCTAGGCTCGAGCATGTGCTGGTGCCGCATTTTTCTTCGTCGGGGCACCATCGTTGGAGCATCGCCAGAGAACCTGACCGGCGGCGTTGCGGTTCCGACGATCGGGGGGACCGGGAGGTGTGCGCACATGATGTGTAATGGGTGCTGGTACTTGGCCCTTATATTGGACCCCTATCCCTCATCAAACCTTGAGAACTCGTACCCCCTTAAAGAGCATTTGAGATTTTACAGGTTTGCTGCCAGTAGCCATTAAAGTGTCTGAAATGGGGACACTTTTTTCAAATGGTCACAAAATCTTGTACACTTCGAGTTTTTAGCTGAATTTTTTTGTGCATGCCAACAAAAATACAAGGATCACGTCTACCAAGTTTGGGGCCAAAACTAATTAAGAAAAAATTTGAAAAAATCCCAAACCGCAAAAAGTTTGAAAATCGTCAAAAATAGAAAATGAGTTGTCTTGCCATGAAGCTTCACGTGAAGGCTTAAGGGACCATTGTATGAATTTACAAGCCATAAAAATGGCATTGGCACACAAAAATATGAAGATGTGCCTAAACCCACCTACCACCCTATCGATCCACGGCATGCGCATCCCGTCTCTTTGGCCGGTGTAGTGCCCGCCTGCCCGCCCGCTCGTTTCGTCGGTTGGCTTAGGCATATGGAGTTCATTCCTAGTCTAAGATCGGACTAGGCCAAGGGTTACGGTAGCAGGATCGGCAGCACCCAGAGGGGGACCCGACCAATCCCCGGCTTGCGCATCCCGCCCTTCTAGCCGGCTGAGCGCCCGTACGCTCATTTCTAGGGTTGACTTAGGCATATGGAGTTTATTCCCAGTCTAAGCATATGGAGTTCATTCCCAGTCTAAGATCGAACCGGACCGAGGGTTGTAGCAGCACATGCTGTGCTCGGGCATGTTCTGGTGCCGCATTTTTCTTCATCAGGGCACCATCACCGGAGAACCTGATCGGCGGCATTGGGGTTCCGACGATCGGGGGGGCCGGGGGGGTTGTGCGCACATGATAAGTGATGGGTGCTGGTACTTGGCCCTTATATTGGCCCCCTATCCCTCATCAAACTTTGAGAACTCACACCCCCTTAAAGAGCATTTCAGATTTTACAGGTTTGCTACCAGTAGCCATTAAAGTGTCTCAAATGGGGACACTTTTTTCAAATGGTCACAAAATCTTGCACACTTCGAGTTTTTACCTGAATTTTTTTGTGCATGCCAAAAAAAACACAAGGATCACGTCTACCAAGTTTGGCACAAAAAATCCTTCTGAAAAAATTTTAAAAAATCTCAAACCGAAAAAAGTTTTAAAAATCATGAAAAATAGAAAACGAGTTGTCTTGCCAAGAAACTTCACATGAAGGCCTAAGGGATCATTGTATGAATTTACAAGCCATAAAAATGGCATTGGAACATAAAAATATGAAGATGTGCCTAAACCCACCTACCACCCTATCGATCCACGGCTTGCGCATCCCGTCTATTTGGCCGACGTAGTGCCTTCCCGCCCGTCCGCTCGTTTCGTCAGTTGGCTTAGGCATACGGAGTTCATTCCCAGTCTAAGATTGGACCAGGTCAAGGGTTACGGCAGCAAGATCGGCAACATGCAGAGGGGGACCCGATCGATCCTCGGCTTGCACATCCCACCCCTCTCGTCGGCTGAGCACCCGTACGGTCATTTCATGGGTTGACTTAGGCATACAGAGTTCATTCCCAGTCTAAGCATACGGAGTTCATTCCCAGTCTATGATCGGACCGGACCGAGTGTTGCGGTAGCACATGCTTGGCTCGGGCATGTGCTGGTGTCGTAATTTTCTTCACCGGGGCACCATCGCCGGAGCATCGGTGGAGAACCTGACTGACGGCATTGGGGTTCCGACGATTGGGGGGCCGGGGGGTGTGCGCACATGATGTGCGATGGGTGCTGGTACTTGGCCCTTGTACTGGCCCCCTCTCCCTCATCAAACCTCGAGAACTCACACCCTCTTAAAGAGCATTTGAAACTTTACAGGTTTGCTGCCAGTAGCCATTAAAGTGTCTGAAGTGGGGACACTTTTTTCAAATGGTCACAAAATCTTGTACACTTCAGTTTTTTAGCTAAATTTTTTAGTGCATGCCAACAACAATATAAGGATCACGTCTACCAAGTTTGAGGACAAAAATCCTTTCGAAAAATTTTTAAAAAATCCCGAACTACAAAAAGTTTCAAAAATCGTGAAAAATAGAAAACGAGTCGTCTTGCCATGAAACTTCACGAGAAGTCTTAAGGGACCATTGTATGAATTTACAAGCCATAAAGATGGCATTGGCACGCAGAAATATGAAGATGTGCCTAAACCCACCAACCACCCTATCGATCCACGGCTTGCGCATCTCGTCTCTCTAGCCGGCGTAGTGCCCGCCCGCCCGCCGTTTCATCGGTTTTCTTAGGCATACGGAGTTCATTCCCAGTCTAAGATTGGACAAGGTCAAGGGTTACGGCAGCAGGATTGGCAACATGCAGAGGGGGACCCGATCAATCCCCGGCATGCGCATCCCACCCCTCTCACCGGCTGAGCACCCGTACGATCATTTCGTGGGTTGACTTAGGCATACGGAGTTCATTCCCAGTCTAAGCATACGGAGTTCATTCCCAGTCTAAGATCGGACCGGACCGAGTGTTGTGGCAACACATGCTTGGCTCGGGCATGTGCTGGTGTCGTAATTTTCTTCACCGGGGCACCAACGTCGGAGCATCGGTGGAGAACCTGATCGACGGCATTGGGGTTCCAACGATTGGGGGGGCCGGGGGGTGTGCGCGCATGATGTGCGATGGGTGCTGGTACATGGCCCTTGTATTGGCCCCTTCTCCCTCATCAAACCTTGAGAACTCAAACCCTTTTAAAGAGCATTTGAGATTTTACAAGTTTGCTGCTAGTAGCCATTAAAGTGTCTGAAATGGGGACACTTTTTTCAAATGGTCCCAAAATCTTGTACACTTCGAGTTTGTAGCTAAATTTTTTTGTGCATGCCAACAAAAATACAAGGACCATATCTACCAAGTTTGGGGACAAAACTCTTTCCGAAAAAATTTAAAAAAATCTTGAACCGCAAAAAGTTTTGAAAATCGTGAAAAATAGAAAACGAGTCGTCTCGCCATGAAACTTCACGTGAAGGCTTAAGGGACCATTGTATCAATTTACAAGCCATAAAAATGGCATTGGAATGCAGAAATATAAAGATGTGCCTAAACCACCTACCACCCTATCGATCCACGACTTGCGCATCCCGTCTCTCTGGCCGACGTAGTGCCCACCCGCCCGCCTGGCCACTCGTTTCATCGGTTGGCTTAGGCATACGGAGTTCATTTCCAGTCTAAGATCAGACCGAACCAAGGGTTGCGGCAGCAGAATCGGCAGCAAGCAGAAGGGGACCCGATCGATCCCCAGCTTACGCATCCCGCCCCTCTGGTCGACTGAGCACCCGCACGCTCGTTCCGTGGTTGACTTAGGCATATGGAGTTCATTCCTAGTCTAAGATCGGATCGGACCGAGGGTTGCAGCAGCACATGCTGGGCTCGGGCATGTGCTGGTGCCGCATTTTTCTTCATCGGGGCACCATCGTCGGAGTATCGCAAGAGAACCTGACCGGCGGCATTGGGGTTCCGGTGATCAGGGGGGCCGGGGGGTGCGCGCACATGATGTTCGATGGGTGCTGGTACTTGGCCCTTATATTGGCCCCCTATTCCTCATCAAACCTCGAGAAGTCACACCCCCTTAAAGTGCATTTGAGATTTTACAGGTTTGCAGCCAGTAGCAATTAAAGTGTCTGAAATGGAGACACTTTTTTCAAATGGTCACAAAATCTTGTACACTTCGAGTTTTTAGCTGAATGTTTTTGTGCATGCCAACAAAAATACAAGGATCATGTCCACCATGTTTGGGGACAAAACTCCTTCCGAAAAAATTTTAAAAAATCTTGAACCGTAAAAAGTTTCAAAAATCATTAAAAAATAAAAAATGAGTCATCCTACCATGAAACTTCACGTGAAGGCTTAATGGACCATTGTATGAATTTACAAGCCATAAAAATGGCATTGGCACGCAGAAATATGAAGATGTACCTAAATCCACCTACCACCCTATCGATCCACGACTTGCGCATCCCATCTCTCTGGTCAGCGTACTGCCCACCCACTTGTTTCGTCGGGTGGCTTAGGCATACGAAGTTCTTTCCCAGTCTAAGATCAGATCAGACCGAGGGTTGTGGTAGTAGGATCGACAGCACGTAGAGGGGGACCCGGCCGATCCACGGCTTGCGCATCCCGCCCTTCTGGCCGGCTGAGCGCCCGTACGCTCGTTTCGTGGGTTGAGTTAGGCATACGGAGTTCATTCCTAGTTTAAGCATACGGAGTTCATTCCCAGTATAAGATTGGACCGGACAGAGGTTTACGACAGCACAGGTTGGGCTCGGGCATGTGCTAGTGTCGTATTTTTCTTCGTCGGGGTCCCATCGTCGGAGAACCTGACCGGCAGCATTGGGGTTCCGGCGATCAGGGGGGCCAAGGGGTGTGAGCACGTGATGTGCGATGGGTGCTGGTACTTGGCCCTCATATTGGCCCCCTATCCCTCATCAAACCTCGAGAACTCACACCCCCTTAAAGAGCATTTGAGATTTTACAGGTTTGCTGCCAGTAGCCATTAAAGTGTCTGAAATGGGGACACTTTTTTCAAATGGTCACAAAATCTTGTACACTTCAAGTTTTTAGCTAAATTATTTTATGCATGCCAACAAAAATACAATGATCACGTCTACCAAGTTTGGGGACAAAAATCATTTCAAAAAAATTTTAAAAAATCTCGAACTGCAAAAAGTTTCAAAAATCATGAAAAATAGAAAACGAGTCCTCTTGCCATGAAACTTCACGAGAAGTCTTAAGGGACCATTGTATGAATTTACAAGCCATAAAGATTTCATTGGCACGCAAAAATATGAAGATGTGCCTAAACCCACCAACCACCCTATCGATCCACGGCTTGCGCATCCCGTCTCTCTGGTCGGATAGTGCCCGCCCGCCCGCTCGTTTCATCGGTTCGCTTAGGCATACAGAGTTCATTCCCAGTCTAAGATCAGACCAGGTCAAGGGTTATGGCAGCAGGATCGGCAACATGCAGAGGGGGACCCGAACGATCCCGGACTTGTGCATCCCACCCCTCTGGCCGACCGATCTCGGACTTGTGCCTGCCCGCCCCCTCGTTTCGTCGATTGGCTTAGGCATACGAAGTTCATTCCCAGTCTAAGATTGGACTAGATCGAGGATTGTGGCAGCATGCAGAGGGGGACCCGGCCGATCTCCGGCTTACGCATCCCGCCCCTCTGGCCGGCTGAGCGCCCGCACGCTCGTTTCGTGGGTTGACTTAGGCATATGGAGTTCATTCCCAGTCTAAGCATACGGAGTTCATTCCTAGTCTAAGATCGGACCAGACCGAGGGTTATGGTAGCCCATGCTGGGCTGGGGCATGTGCTGGTGCCACATTTTTCTTCGCCAGGGCACCATCGTCGGAGCATCGCCGGAGAACTTTACCGGCAGCATTGGGGTTCCGAAGATCGGGGGGGCCGGGGGGTGTGTGCACATGATGTGCGATGGATGCTGGTACTTGGCCCTTATATTGGCCCCCTATCCCTCATCAAACCTCGAGAACTCACACCCCTTAAAGAGCATTTGAGATTTTACAGGTTTGCTGCTAGTAGCCATTAAAGTGTCTGAAATGGGGACACTTTTTTCAAATGGTCACAAAATCTTGCACACTTCGAGTTTTTAGCTAAATGTTTTGTACATGCCAACAAAAATACAGGGATCACATCTACCAAGTTTGGGGCCAAAACTCCCTTCGAAAAAATTTTAAAAAATCCCGAACCACAAAAAGTTTCAAAAATCATGAAAAATAGAAAACGAATCGTCTTGGCATGAAACTTCAAGTGAAGGCTTAAGGGACCATTGTATCAATTTACAAGCCATAAAAATGGCATTGGCACACAAAAATATGAAGATGTACCGAAACCCACCTACCACCCTATCGATCAACGGCTTGCGCATCCCATCTCTCTGGCCGGCGAAGTGCCCACCCGCCCGCCCGCTCGCTCGTTTCGTCGGTTCGCTTAGGCATACGGAGTTCATTCCCAGTCTAAGATCAGATCAGACCGAGTATTGTGGCAGTAGGATCGTTAGCACGCAGATGGGGACCCGACCGATCCCCGGCTTGCACATCCGTCTGGCTGACTTAGTGCCTGCACGCTCGTTTCGTGGGTTGACTTAGGCATACGGAGTTCATTCCCAGTCTAAGCATACGGAGTTCATTCCCAGTCTAAGATCAGACCGAACCGAGGGTTGCGGTAGCACATGCTGGGCTCGGGCATGTGCTGGTGCTACATTTTTCTTCGTCAGGGCACCATCGTCGGAGTATCGTCAGAGAACCTGACCGGTGGCATTGGGGTTCCAACGATCGGGGGGCCGGGGGGGATGTGCGCACATGATGTGCGATTGGTGCTGGTACTGGGCCCTTATATTGGCCCCTATCCCTCATCAAACCTCAAGAAGTCACACCCCCTTAAAGAGCATTTGAGATTTTACAGGTTTGCTGCCAGTAGCCATTAAAGTGTCTGAAATGGGACGCTTTTTTGAAATGGTCAGAAAACCTTGTACACTTCGAGTTCTTAGCTGAATTGTTTTGTGAGTGCCAACAAAAATACAAGGATCACGTCTACCAAGTTTGGGGCCAAAACTTCTTTTGAAAAAGTTTTAAAAAATCCCGAATCGTAAAAAGTTTCAAAAATCGTGAAAAATAGAAAACGATTTGACTTGCCATGAAACTTCACGTGCAGGCTTAAGGGACCATTGTACAAATTTACAAGCCATAAAAATGGTATTGGCATGCAGAAATATGAAGATGTGCCTAACTTAAGCATTTACAATAATTTCGTGGGTTAACTTAAGCATACAAAGTTCATTCCCAGTCTAAGCATATGGAGTTCATTCCCAGTCTAAGATCGGATCAGACCAAGGGTTGCGACAGCACATGCTGGGCTCGGGCATGTGCTGGTGACGCATTTTTCTTTGCCGGAGAACCTGACCGACGGTATTGGGGTTCCGATGATCAAGGAGGCCGGGGGGGTGTGCGCACATGATGTGCGATGGGTGCTGGTACCTGGCCCGTATATTATCCCCCTATCCCTCATCAAACGTTAAGAACTCACACTCCCTTAAAGAGCATTTGAGATTTTACAGGTTTACTGCCAGTAGCCATTAAAGTGTCTGAATTGGGGACATTTTTTTCAAATGGTCACAAAATCTTGTACACTTCAATTTTTAGCTGAATTTTTTTATGCATGCCAACAAAAATACAAGGATCACGTCTACCAAGTTTAGGGCCAAAACCCTTTCGAAAAAATTTTAAAAAATCTTGAACCGCAAAAAGTTTCCAAAATCATGAAAAATAGAAAACGAGTCGTCTTGCCATCAAACTTCACGTGAAGGCTTAAGGGACCGTTGTATGAATTTACAAGCCAAAAAAATGGCATTGGCATGTAGAAATATGAAGATGTGCCTAAACCCACCTTCCACCCTATCGATCCACGGCTTGCGCATCCCGTCTCTCTAGCCGGCGTAGTGCCCGCCCGCCCGCCTGCCCGCTCGTTTCGTCGGTTGGCTTAGGCATACAGAGTTCTTTCCCAGTCTAAGATCAGATCGGATTGAGGTTTGCGACAGCAGGATCGGTAGCACGCATAGAGGGACCCGACCGACCCTGGCTTGCGCATCCGACCCCTCTGGTCGGCTGAGCGCCAGCACGCTCGTTTCGTGGGTTGACTTAGCCATACGGAGTTCATTCCCAGTCTAAGCATACGGAGTTTGTTCCCAATCTAAGATCGGATTGGACCTAGGGTTATGACAGCACATGCTAGGCTCGGGTATGTGCTGGTGCCGCATTTTTATTCGTCGGGGCACCATCGTCGGAGAACCTGACCTGTGGCATAGGGGTTTCGGCGATCGGGGGGCCGGGGGGGATGTGCGCACATGATGTGCGATGGGTGCTGCTACCTGGCCCGAATATTATCCCTCTATCCCTCATCAAACCTCGAGAACTCACACCCCCTTAAAGAGCAGTTGAGATTTTACAGGTTTGCTGCCAGTAGCCATTAAAGTGTCTGAAATGGGGACACTTTTCTCAAATGGCCACAAAATCTTGTACACTTCAAGTTTTTAGCTGAATTTTTTTGTGCATGCCAACAAAAATACAAGGATCACGTCTACCAAGTTTAGAGTCAAAACCCTTCCAAAAAAATTTTCAAAAATCTCGAACCGTAAAAAGTTTTGAAAATCGTGAAAAATAGAAAACGAGTCGTCTTGCCATGAAACTTCACGTGAAGGCTTAAGGGACCATTGCATGAATTTACAAGCCATAAAAATGGCATTGGCACATAGAAATATGAAGATGTGCCTAAACCCAGCTACCACCCTATCGATCCACGGCTTGCGCATCCCGCCTCTCTGGCGGACGTAGTGCCCACCCACCCGCCCGCTCGTTTCGTCGGTTGGCTTAGGCATACAGAGTTCATTCCTAGTCTAAGACCGAATCAAATCGAGGGTTGCAACAGTAGGATCGGCAGCACATAGAGGGGGACCGGCCAATCCTCGACTTGCCCATCCCGCCCCTCTGGCCGGCTGAGCACCCGCTCGCTCGTTCCATGGGTTGACTTAGGCATACGGAGTTCATTCCCAGTCTAAGCATACGGAGTTCATTCCCAGTCTAAGATCGGACCAGACCGAGGGTTGTGGTAGCACATACTGGGCTCGGGCATGTGCTGGTGCCGCATTTTTCTTCGCAGGGGCACCATCGCCGGAGAACTTGACCGACGGCATTGGTGTTTCGGCGATCGGGGGAGCCGGGGGGGTGTGCGCACATGATGTGTAATGGGTGCTGGTACTTGGCCCTTATACTGGCCCCCTATCCCTCATCAAACCTCGAGAACTGACACCCCCTTAAAGAGCATTTGAGATTTTATAGGTTTGCTGGCAGTAGCTATTAAAGTGTCTGAAATGGGGACACTTTTTTCAAATGGTGACAAAATCCTGTACACTTTGAGTTTTTAGCTGCATTTTTTTGTGCAGGCCAAAAAAATACAAGGATCACGTCTATCAAGTTTGGGTCCAAAACTCCTTTCGAAAAAATTTTAAAAAATCCTGAACCATAAAAAGTTTCAAAAATCATGAAAAATAAAAAACGAGTCGTCTTGCCATCAAACTTCACGTGAAGGCTTAAGGGAGCATTGTATGAATTTACAAGCCATAAAAATGGCATTGGCATGCAGAAATATGAAGATGTTCCTAAACCTGCCTACAACCCTATCGATCCACGGCTTGCGCATCCCCTCACTCTGGCCGACGTAGTGCCCGCCTGCCCGTACGTTCATTTCGTCAGTTGGCTTAGGCATACGGAGTTCATTCCCCATCTAAGATTGGACCGGACTGAGGGTTACGGTAGCAGGATCGGTAGCACGTAGAGGGGGACCCGGCCAATCCCCGGCTTGTGCATCCCACCCCTCTGGCCGGCTGAGCGCCCGTACGCTCATTTCGTGGGTTGACTTAGGCATACGGAGTTCATTCGCAGTCTAAGCATACGGAGTTCATTCCCAGTCTAAGATCAGACCGGACCGAGTGTTGCGACAGCAAATGTTGGGCTCAGGCATGTGCTGGGGTCGCATTTTCTTCGTCGGGGCACCATGGCCGGATCATCGCCGGAGAACCTGACCGACGGCATTGGGGTTCCGCCGATCGGAGGGGCCGGGGGGGTGTGCGCACATGATGTGTGATGGGTGCTGGTAGTTGGCCCTTATATTGGTGCCCTATCCCTCATCAAACCTCAAGAACTCACACCCCCTTAAAGAGCATTTGAGATTTTACAGGTTTGCTGCCAGTTGCCACTAAAGTGTCTGAAATCGGGACACTTTTTTCAAATGGTCACAAAATCATGTGCACTTCGAGTTTTTAACTGAATTTTTTTGTGCTTGCCAACAAAAATACAAGGATCATGTCTACTAAGTTTCGGGCCAAAACTTCTTCCGAAAAAATTTAAAAAAATCCCGAACCGCAAACGGTTTCGAAAATCATGAAAAATAAAAAACGAGTCTTCTTGCCATGAAACTTCACGTGAAGGCTTAATGGACCATTGTATGAATTTACAAGCCATAAAAATGGCATTGGCATGTAGAAATATAAAGATGTGACTAAACCCACCTACCACCCTATCGATCCACGGCTTGCGGATCCTGTCTCTCTGGCCGACGTAGTGCCCGCCAGCTCGTTTCGTCGGCTGGCTTAGGCATACAGAGTTCATTCCCAGTCTAAGACCGGATCGGACTGAGGGCTGTGGCAGCAGGATCGGTAGCATGCAGAGGGGGACCCGGTCGATCCCCAGCTTGCGCATCCCACCCCTCTGGTCGACTGAGCGCCCGCACGCTCGTTTCGTGGGTTGACTTAGGCATATGGAGTTCATTCCCAGTCTAAGCATATGGAGTTCATTCACAGTTTAAGATTGGACCGGACCGAAGGTTGCAGCAGCACAAGTTGGGCTCAGGCATGTGCTGGTGCCGCATTTTTCTTCGCCAGGGCACTATCGCCGGAGAACCTGACCGGTGGCATCGGGGTTCCGGCGATTGGGGGGGCCGGGGGGGTGTGCGTACATGATGTGCGATGGGTGCTAGAACTTGCCTCTTATATTGGCCCCCTATCCCTCATCAAACCTCGAGAACTCACACCCCCTTAAAGTGCAATTGAGATTTTACAGGTTTGCTGCCAGTAGCCATTAAAGTGTCTAAAATAGGGACACTTTTTTCAAATGGTCACAAAATCTTGTACACTTCGAGTTTTTAGCTGAATTTTTTTGTGCATGCCAACAAAAATACAAGGATCACGTCTACCAAGTTTGGGGCCAAAACTCCTGAAAAAATTTTAAAAAATCCCGAACCGCAAAAAGTTTCAAAAATTGTGAAAAATAGAAAACGAGTCGTTTTGCAATGAAACTTCACGTGAAGGCTTACGGGACCATTGTATGAATTTACAAGCCATAAAAATGGCATTGGCATGCAGAAATATGAAGATGTGCCTAAAACCACCTACCACCCTATCGATAGACGGCTTACGCATCCCGTCTCTCTGGCAGCCGTAGTGCCCACCCACCCGCCCGCCCGCTCGTTTCGTTGGTTGGCTTATGCATATGGAGTTCATTCCTAGTCTAAGATCAGACCCGACTGAGAGTTGCGGCAGTAGGATCGGTAGCACGCAGAGGGGGACTCGACCGATCCCGGCTTGCGCACCCGCCCCTCTGGCCAGCTGAGCGCCCGCACTCTCGTTTCGTGGGTTGACGTAGGCATACGGAGTTTATTCCATGCCTAAGCATACGGAGTTCATTCCCAGTCTAATATAGGACCGAACCGAAGGTTACGGTAGAACATGTTGGGCTCGGGCATGTGATGGTGCCGTAATTTTCTTCGTCGGGTCAACATCATCGGGTTATCGTCGGAGAACCTGACCAGTGGCATTGGGGTTTCGACGACTGAGGGGGCCGAGGCGGGTGTGCGCACATGATGTGCGATGGGTGCTGGTAGTTGGCCCTTATATTGGCCCCCTATCCCTCATCAAACTTCGAGAACTCACACCCCCTTAAAGAGCATTTGAGATTTTGTAGGTTTGCTGCCAGTAGCCATTAAAGTGTCTAAAATGGGGACACTTTTTTCAAATGGTCACAAAATATTGTACACTTCCAGTTTCTAGCTAAATTGTTTTGTGCATGCCAACAAAATTACAAGGATCATGTCTACCAAGTTTGGGGCCAAACCTCCTTCCGAAAAAATTTTAAAAAATCCCAAATCGTAAAAAGTTTCGAAAATCATGAAAAATATAAAACCAGTCGTCTTGCCAGAAACTTCACGTGAAGGCTTAAGGGACCATTGTATGAATTTACAAGCCATAAAAATGGCATTGGCACACAGAAATATGAAGATGTGCCTAAACCCACCTACCACCCTATCGATTCATGGCTTGCGCATCTCGTCTCTCTGGCCGGCGTAGCGGCCGCTTGCCTGCCCGGCCGCCCGCTCGTTTCGTCGGTTGGCTTAGGCATACGGAGTTGATTCCCAGTCTAAGATCAGACCGGATTGAGGGTTGCGGCAGCAGGATCGACAGCACGTAGAGGGGGACCCGATCGATCCCCGGCTTGTGCATCCCGCCCCTCTTGCCGGTTGAGCGCCCGCCCACTCGTTTCGTGGGTTGACTTAGGCATACAAAGTTCATTCCCAGTATAAGCATACGGAGTTAATTCCCAGTCTAAGATCAGACCGGACCGAAGGTTACGACAACAGGATCGACAGCACGTAGAGGGGGACCCGATCGATCCCCAGCTTGCGCATCCCGCCCTTCTGGCCGGTTGAGCGCCCGCACGCTCGTTTCGTGGGTTGACTTAGGCATACGGAGTTCATTCCCAATCTAACCATACGGAGTTCATTCCCAGTCTAAGATCGGACCGGATCGAGGGTTGTGCAGCACATGCATTTGAGATTTTACAGGTTTGCTGCCAGTAGCTATTAAAGTGTCTGAAATAGGGACACTTTTTTCAAATTGTCACAAAATCTTGTACACATCAAGTTTTTAGCTGAATTTTTTTGTGCATGCCAACAAAAATACAAGGATCAGGTCTATGAAGTTTGGGGCCAAAACCTCTTTCAAAAAAATTTTAAAAAATCCCGAACTGCAAAACGTTTTGAAAATCGTGAAAAATAGAAAACGAGTCCTCTTGCCATGAAACTTCACGTGAAGGCTTAAGGGACCATTGTATGAATTTACAAGCCATAAAAATAGCATTGGCACGCAGAAATATGAAGATGTGCCTAAACCCACCTACCACCCTATCGATCCACGGCTTGCGCATCCCGTCTCTTTGGCCGACATAATGCCTGCCCGCCCGGCCGCCTGCTTGTTTCATCAGTTGGCTTAGGCATACAGAGTTCATTCACAGTCTAAGATCAGACCGACTAGAGGGTTGTGGCAGCAGGATCGGTAGTAGGATCAGCAGCACACAGAGGGGGACCCGACCGATCCCCAGATTGCGCATCTCGCCCCTCTGGCCGGCTGAGCACCCACACGCTCGTTTCGTGGGTTGACTTAGGCATACGGAGTTCATTCCCAGTCTAAGCATACCGAGTTCACTCCCAGTCTAAGATCAGACCAGACCGAGGGTTGTGGCAGCACATGCTAGGCTCGGGCATGTGCTTGTGTCATATTTCTCTTCGTCGGGCACCATCGTCGGAGCATCATCAGAGAACCTGACCGGTGGCATTGGGATTCTGACGATCGGGGGGGTCGGGGGGTGTGCGCACATGATGTGTGATGGGTGTGGTACTTGTCCCTTATATTAGCCCCCTACCCCTCATCAAATCTTGAGAACTCACACCCCCTTAAAGAGCATTTGAGATTTTATAAGTTTGCCGTCAGTAGCCATTAAAGTGTCTGAAACGGGGACACTTTTTTCAAATGGTCACAAAATCTTGTACACTTCGACCTTTTAGCTGAATTTTTTTTTGCATGCCAACAAAAATACAGGGATCATGTCTACCAAGGTTGGGGGCAAAACTCCTTCCGAAAAAATTTTAAAAAATCCCGAACCGCAAAAAGTTTCAAAATTCATGAAAAATAGAAAACGAGTCGTCTTGCCATGAAACTTCACGTGAAGGCTTAAGGGACCATTGTATGAATTTACAAGCCATAAAAATGGCATTGGCACATAGAAATATGAAGATGTGCCAAAACCCACCTACCACCCTATCGATCCACGGCTTGCGCATCCCGTCTCTCTGGCCGACGTAGTGCCCGCCCGCTCGTTTCGTCGGTTGGCTTAGGCATACGGAGTTCATTCCCAGTCTAAGATCAGACCGGACCGAGGGTTGTGGCAGCAGGATCGGTAGCACGCAGAGGGGGATCCGGTCGATCCCCAGCTTGCGCATCCCGCCCCTCCGACCGGCTGAGCGCCCGCACGCTCGTTTCGTGGGTTGACTTAGGCATACGGAGTTCATTCCCAGTCTAAGCATACGATGCTCATTCGCAGTCTAAGATCGGACCGGACGGAGGGTTGTGGCAGCACATACTGGGCTCGCTCACGTGCTGGTGCCACATTTTTCTTCGTCGGGGCACCATCGTCAGAGCATCGCCGGAGAACCAGACCGACGGCATTGGGGTTCCGACGATCGGGGGGGCCGAGGGAGGTGTGCACACATGATGTATGATGGGTGTTGTACTTGGCCCTTATAATGGCCCCCTATCCCTCATCAAACCTCGAGAACAAACACCCCCTTAAAGAGCATTTGAGATTTTACAGGTTTGCTGCCAGTAGCCACTAAAGTGTCTAAAATGGGGACACTTTTTTCAAATGGTCACAAAATCTTGTACACTTCCAGTTTTTAGCTGAATGTTTTTGTGCATGCCAACAAAAATACAAGGATCACGTTTACCAATTTTGGGGCCAAAAATCATTCCGAAAAAATTTTAAAAAATCTTGAACCTCAAAAAGTTTCAAAAATCTTGAAAAATTGAAAACGAGTCGTCCTGCCATGAAACTTCACGTGAAGGCTTAAGGGACCATTGTATGAATTTAAAAGCCATAAAAATGGAATTGGCATGCAAAAATATGAAGATGTGCCTAAACCTACCTACCACCATATCGATCCATGGCTTTCGCATCCCGTCTCTCTGGCCGATGTAGTGCCCGCCCACCCGCTCATTTCGTCGATTGGCTTAGGCATACAGAGTTCATTCCCAGTCTAAGATCGGACTGGATCAAGGGTTGTGATAGTAGGATCGACAGCATGCAGATGGGGACCCGATCGATCCCTGGCTTACGCATCCCGCCCCTCTGGCCGGCTAAGCACCCGCACGCTCGTTTCGTGGGTTGACTTAGGCATACGGAGTTCATTCCCAGTCTAAGCATACCGAGTTCATTCCCAGTCTAGGATCGGACCGAACCGAGGGTTGTGGCAGCACATGCTGGGCCCGGGCAAATGCTGGTGCTGCATTTTTCTTGATCGGGGCACCATCGCCAGAGCATCGTCGGAGAACCTAACCGGCGGCATTGGGGTTTCGACGATCGGGGGGGCCGGGGGGTGAGCGCACATGATGTGCGATGGGTGCTGGGACTTGGCCCTTATATTGGCCCCCTATCCCTCATCAATCCTCGAGAACTCACACCCCCTTAAAGAGCATTTGAGATTTTACAGGTTTGCTGCCAGTAGCCATTAAAGTGTCTGAAATGGGGACACTTTTTTCAAATGGTCACAAAATCTTGTACACATCGAGTTTTTAGCTGAATTTTTTTGTGCATGCCAACAAAAATACAAGGATCACGGCTACAAAGTTTGGGGCCAAAACTCCTTCTGAAAAAATTTTAAAAAATCTCGAACTGCAAAAATTTTGAAAATCTTGAAAAATAGAAAACGAGTCGTCTTGCCATGAAACTTCACGTGAAGGCTTAAGGGACCATTGTATGAATTTACAAGCCATAAAATTAGCATTGGCATGTAGAAATATGAAGATGTAACTAAACCCACCTACCACACTATCGATCCATGGCTTGCGCATCCCATCTCTCTGGTCGGCGTAATGCCCGCCCGGCCGCTTGTTTCGTCGGTTGGCTTAGGCATACGGTGTTCATTCCCAGTCTAAGATCAGACCAGACCGAGGGTTGCAGTAGTAGGATCGGCAGCACATAGAAGGGGACCCGACCGATCCCCAGCTTGTACATTCCGCCCCTCTGTCCGGCAGAGCACCCGCACGCTCGTTTCATGGGTTGACTTAGGCATACGGAGTTCATTCCCAGTCTAAGAGTATAGAGATCATTCCCAGTCTAAGATTGGACCGGACCGAGGGTTACGGCAGCAAATCCTGGGCTCAGGCATGTGCTGGTGCCACATTCTTCTTCGTCGGGGCACTATCGCCGGAGCATCGCTGGAGAACCTGACAGGCGGCACTGGGGTTCCGGTGATCGGGGGGCCGGGGGGTGTGTGCGATGGGTGCGCACATGATGTGCAATGGGTGCTGGTACTTGGCCCTTATTTTACACCCCTATCCCTCACCAAACCTCGAGAACTCACACCCCCTTAAAGAGCATTTGAGATTTTACAGGTTTGCTGCCAGTAGCCAATAAAGTGTCTGAAATGGGGACACTTTTTTCAAATGGTCACAAAATCTTGTACACTTCGAGTTTTTAGCTGAATTTTTTGGGCATGCCAAAAAAAATACAAGGATCATGTCTACCAAGTTTGGGCCCAAAACTCCTTCTGAAAAATTTTTAAAAAATCTCGAACCGAAAAAGTTTCAAAAATCGTGAAAAATAGAAAACGAGTCGTGTTGCCATGAAACTTCATGTGAAGGCTTAAGGGACCATTGTATGAATTTACAAGCCATAAAATGGCATTGGCACGTAGAAATATGAAGATGTGACTAAACCCACCTACCACCCTATCGATCCACAGCTTACAGATCTCGTCTCTCTGGCCGGCGTAGTGCCCGCCTGCCCGTCCGCTCGTTTCGTTGTTTGGCTTAGGCATACGAAGTTCATTCCCAATCTAAGATTGGACAGGACCGACAGTATGATCGACAGCATGCAGAGGGGGACCCGGCCGATCCCCGGCTTACGCAGCTCGCCCCTCTGGCTGGTTGAGCATCCGCACGCTCGTTTCGTGGGTTGACTTAGGCATACAGAGTTCATTCCCAGTCTAAGATCAGACCAGACCGAGTGTTACGGTAGCACATGCTAGGCTCGGGCATGTGCTGGTGTCGTATTTTTCTTCGTCGGTGCACCATCGTCGGAGCATTGTCGGAGAACCTGATCGGTGGCATTGGGGTTCCGACGATCGGGGGGGCCGGGGGGTGTGCGCACATGATGTGCGATAGGTGCTGGTACTTGGCCCTTATATTGGCCCCCTATCCCTCATCAAACCTCGAGAACTCACACCCCCTTAAAGAGCATTTGAGATTTTACAGGTTTGCTGCCAGTAGCCATTAAAGTGTCTGAAATGGGGGCAGTTTTTTCAAATGGTCACAAAATCTTGTACACTTCGAGTTTTTAGCTGAATTTTTTGGGCATGCCAACAAAAATACAAGGATCACGGCTACCAAGTTTGGGGACAAAACTCCTTCCAAAAAAATTTTGAAAAATCCCGAATCGCAAAAAGTTTCAAAAATCGTGAAAAATAGAAAACGAGTTGTCTTGCCAAGAAACTTCACGTGAAGGCTTAAGGGACCATTGTATGAATTTACAAGCCATAAAAATGGCATTGGCACATAGAAATATGAAGATGTGACTAAACCCACCTACAACCCTATCGATCCACGGCTTGCGCATCCCGTCTCTCTAGCCGGCATAGTGCCCGCCCGCCCGCCTGCTCGCTCGTTACGTCAGTCGGCTTAGCCATACGGAGTTCATTCCTAGTCTAAGATTGGACCGGACCGGCAGTAGGATTGGAAGCACACAGAGGGGGACCCGGCTGATCCCCGGCTTGTGCATCCCGCCCCTCTGGCCAGCTGAGCTCCCGCACGCTCGTTTCGTGGGTTGACTTAGAAATACAGAGTTCATTCCCAGTCTAAGCATACGGAGTTCATTCCTAGTCTAAGATCGGACTGGACCGAGGGTTACGACAGCACATGCTGGGCTCGAGCATGTGCTGGTGCCGCATTTCTCTTCACCGAGGCACCAT
This sequence comes from Durio zibethinus, assembly GCF_047325235.1. Lineage (NCBI taxonomy): Eukaryota > Viridiplantae > Streptophyta > Magnoliopsida > Malvales > Malvaceae > Durio > Durio zibethinus. Next base: position 16,950,694 of record NC_143163.1, read on the forward strand.
CGCCAGAGCATCATCGGAGAACCTGACCGGTGGCATTGGGGTTCCGACGATCGGGGGGGCCGGGGGGTGTGCGCACATGATGTGCGATGGGTGCTGGTACTTGGCCCTTATATTGGCCCCCTATCCCTCATCAAACCTCAAGAACTCACACCCCCTTAAAGAGCATTTGAGATTTTACAGGTTTGCTACCAGTAGCCATTAAAGTGTCTGAAATGGGGACACTTTTTTCAAATGGTCACAAAATATTGTACAGTTCGAGTTTTTAGCTAAATTTTTTTGTGCATGCCAAAAAAAATACACGGATCACGTCTACCAAGTTTGGGGCCAAAACTCTTTCCAAAAAAATTTTCAAATATCCCAAACCGCAAAAAGTTTTGAAAATCATGAAAAGTAGAAAACGAGTTGTCTTGCCATGAAACTTCACGTGAAGGGTTAAGGGACCATTGTATGAATTTACAAGCCATAAAAATGGCATTGGCATGCAGAAATATGAAGATGTGCCTAAACCCACCTACCACCCTATCGATCCATGGCTTGCGCATCCCGTCTCTTTGGCCGGCGTAGTCCCGCCCGCTTGTTTCGTCGGTTGGCTTAGGCATACGGTGTTCATTCCCAGTCAAAGATCGGACCGGACCGAGGGTTACTGCAGCAGGATCGACAGCACGCAGAGGGGGACCGGCCGATCCCCGACTTACGCAGCTTGCCCTTCTACCGGCTAAGCGCCCGCGCGCTCGTTTCGTGGGTTGACTTAGGCATACGGAGTTCATTCCTAGACTAAACATACGGAGTTCATTCTTAGTCTAAGATCAGACCGCACCGAGGGTTGTGACAGCACAAGCTGGGCTCGGGCAAATGATGTGCGATGGGTGCTGGTACTTGGCCCTTATGTTGGCCACCTGTCCCTCATCAAACCTGGAGAACGCACCCCCCCTTAAAGAGCATTTGAGATTTTACAGGTTTGCTACCAGTAGCCATTAAAGTGTCTGAAATGGGGACACTTTTTTCAAATGGTCACAAAATCTTGTACACTGCGAGTTTTTAGCTGAATTTTTTTGTGCGTGCCAAGAAAAATACAAGGATCACGTCTACCATGTTTGGGGCCAAAACACCTTCCAAAAAAGTTTTAAAAAATCCCGAATCGTAAAAAGTTTCAAAAATCGTGAAAAATAGAAAACGAGTCGTCTTGCCATGAAACTTCACGTAAAGGCTTAAGGGACCATTGTTGAATTTACAAGACTTAAAACTGGCATTGGGCAGCAGAAATATGATGATGTACCTAAACCCACCTACCACCCTATCGATCCAGAGCTTGCACAGCCCGTCTCTCTGGCCGGCGTAGTGCCTGCCCTCCCTCCCGCCCGCTTGTTCCGTCGGTTGGCTTAGGCATACGGAGTTCATTCTCAATCTAAGATCGGTCCGGATCGAGGGTTGTGGCAGTAGGATCAGCAGCACCCAGATGGGGACCCAATCGATCCCCGGCTTGCGCATCCCGCCCCTCTGGCCGACAGAGCGCCCGCACGCTCGGTTCATGGGTTGACATAGGCATACGGAATTCATTCCCAGTCTAAGCATACAGAGTTCATTCCCAGTCTAAGATCAGACCAGACCGAGGGTTGCGACAACACATGCTGGGCTCGGACATGTGCTGGTGCCACATTTTCTTCGCCGAGGCACCACCGTCGGAGCATCGTCGGAGAACCTGACCGGCGACATTGAGGTTCCGGTGATCGGGGGGCCGGGGGGGTGTGCGCACATGATGTGCGATGGGTGCTGGTACTTGGCCCTTATATTGGCCCCCTATCCCTCATCAAACCTCGAGAACTCACACCCCCTTACAAAGCATTTGACATTTTACAGGTTTGCTGCCAGTAGCCATTAAAGTGACTGAAATGGGGTCACTTTTTTCAAATGGTCACAAATCTTGTACACTTCGAGGTTTTAGCTAAATTTTTTTGTGCATGCCAAAAAAAATACAAGGATCACGTCTACCAAGTTTGGGGCCAAAACTCCTTCCGAAAAAATTTTCAAAAATCCCAAACCGTAAAAAGTTTCAAAAATCATGAAAAATAGAAAACGAGTCGTCTTGCCATGAAACTTGACGTGAACGCTTAGGGGACCATTGTATGAATTTACGAGCCATAAAAATGGCATTGGCATGCAAAAATATGAAGATGTGCCTAAACCCACCTACCACCCTATAGATCCATGGCTTGCGCATCCCGTCTCTCTGGCCGGCGTAGTGCTCGCCCGCCTATCTGCCCGCTCATTGCTAGTCTAAGATCAGACCGAACTGAGGGTTGCGGTAGTAGGATCAAGAGCACGCAGAGGGGGACCCGACCAATCCCCAGTTGCACATCCCGCCCCTCTGGCCGGCTGAACGCCTGCACGCTTGTTTCGTGGGTTGACTTAGGCATACGGAGTTCATTCCCATTCTAAGCATACGGAGTTCATTCCCAGTCTAAGATCGGACCAGACCGAGGGTTACGGCAGCACATGCTGGGCTCAAGCATGTGCTAGTGCCGCATTTTTCTTCGTCGGGGCACCATCGCCGGAGCATCACCGGAGAACCTGACCGGCGGCATTGGGGTTCCGATGATCGGGGGGGCCGGGGGGTGTGCGCACATGATGTGTGATGGGTGCTGGTACTTGGCCCTTATATTTTCCCCCTATCCCTCATCAAACCTTGAGAACTCACACCCCCTTAAAGAGCATTTGAGATTTTACGGGGTTGCTGCCAGTAGCCATTAAAGTGTCTAAAATGGGGACATTTTTTTCAAATGGTCAGAAAATCTTGTACACTTCGAGTTTTTAGCTGAATTTTTTTTTGCATGCCAAAAAAAGTACAAGGATCACGTCTACCTAGTTTGGGGCTGAAACTCCTTCCGAAAAAATTTTAACAAATCCCGAACCACAAAGAGTTTCAAAAATCATGAAAAATAAAAAACGAGTCGTCTTGCCATGAAACTTCACGTGAAGGCTTAAGGGACCATTGTATGAACTTGCAAGCCATAAAAATGGCATTGGCATGCAGAAATATGAAGATGTGCCTAAACCAACCTACCACCCTATCGATCCACGGCTTGCGCATTCCGTCTCTCTGGCCGGCGTAGTGCCCGCCCGCTCGTTTCGTCGGTTGCTTAGGCATACGAAGTTTATTCCCAGTCTAAGATCAGACCGGATCGAGGTTTGTGGTAGCAGGATCAACCGCACACAGAGGGGGACCCAGCCGATCCTCGGCTTGCGCATCCCACCCCTCTGGTCGGCTGAGCGCCCGCACGCTCGTTTCATGGGTTGACTCAGGCATATGGAGTCCATTCCTAGTCTAAGCATACAGAGTTCATTCCCAGTCTAAGATTGGATCAGACTGAGGGTTGTGGTAGCACATGCTAGGCTCAGGCATGTTCTGGTGTCGTATTTTTCTTCGTGGGGCACCATCGTCGGTGCATCGTCGGAGAACCTGACCAGCGGCATTGGGGTTCCGACGATAGGGGGGTTGGAGGGTGTGTGCGCACATGATGTGCGATGGGTGCTGGTACTTGGCCCTTATATTTGCCCCCTATCCCTCATCAAACCTCGAGAACTCACACCCCCTTAAAGAGCATTTGAGATTTTACAGGTTTGCTGCCACTAGCCATTAAAGTGTCTGAAATGGGGACACTTTTTTGAAATGGTCACAAAATCTTGTACACTTCGAGTTTTTAGCTGAATTTTTTTGTGCATGCCAAAAAAAATACAAGGATCATGTCTACAAAGTTTGGGGCCAAAAATCCTTTCAAAAGAATTTTAAAAAATCCCAAACCGTAAAAAGTTTCAAAAATCGTGAAAAATAGAAAACAAGTCGTCTTGGCATGAAACTTCACGTGAAGGCTTAAGGGACCATTGTATGAATTTACAAGCCATAAAAATGGCATTGGCATGCAGAAATAAGAAGATGTTCCTAAATCGACCTACCACCATATCGATCCACGGCTTGCGCATCCTGTCTCTCTGGCTTGCATAGTGCCCGCCCGCCCGCCCGCCCACCCGCCCGCTCATTTCATCGGTTGGCTTAGGCATACGGAGTTGCTTCCCAGTCTAAGATTCGACCAAATCGAGGGTTGCAGCAGCAGGATCGGCAGCACGTAGAGGGGGACCCGACCGATCCCCGACTTGCCGATCGCGCCCCTCTGGCCGGCTGAGCGGCCGCACGCTCGTTTCGTGGGTTGACTTCAGCATACGGAGTTCATTCCCAGTCTAAGCATATGAAGTTCATTCCCAGTCTATGATCGGACCGAACCGAGGGTTACGGCAGTACATGCTGGGCTCGAGCATGTGCTAGTGCCGCATTTTTCTTCTTCGGGGCACCATCCCCGGAGAACCTGACCGGCGGCATTGGGGTTCCGACGATCGAGGTTGCCGGGGGGGTGTGCGCACATGATGTATGATGGGTGCTGGTACTTGGCCCTTATATTGGCCCCCTATCCCTCATCAAACCTTGAGAACTCATACTCCCTTAAAGAGGATTTGAGATTTTACAGGTTTGCTGCCACTAGCCATTAAAGTGTCTGAAATGGGGACACTTTTTTCAAATGGTCACAAAATCTTGTACACTTCAAGTTTTTAACTGAATTCTTTTGTGCATGCCAACAAAAATACAAGGATCACGTCTACCTAGTCTGGGGGCAAAACTCCTTCTGAAAAAATTTTAAAAAATCCCAAACAGCAAAAAGTTTCAAAAATCATGCAAAATAGAAAACGAGTTGTCTTGCCATGAAACTTCACGTGAAGGCTTAAGGGACCATTGTATGAATTTACAAGCCATAAAAATGGCATTGGCATGCAGAAATAAGAAGATGTTCCTAAACCGACCTACCACCCTATCGATCCACGGCTTGCGCATCCCGTCTCTCTGGCCGGCGTAGTGCCCACCCGCCCACCCGCCCGTTCGTTTCGTCGGTTGGCTTAGGCATAGGGAGTTCCTTCCCAGTCTAAGATTCGACCAAATCAAGGGTTGCAGTAGCAAGATCGACAGCACGCAGAGGGGGACCTGACCGATCCCCAGCTTGCGCATCCTGCCCCTCTTGCCGGCTGAGTGCCCGCACGCTCGTTTCGTGGGTTGACTTAAGCATACGGAGTTCATTCCCAGTCTAAGCATATGGAGTTCATTCCCAGTCTAAGATCAGACCGGAATGAGGGTTGCGACAACACATGCTGGGCTCGGGCATGTGCTGGTGTTGTATTTTTCTTCATCGGGGCACCATCGTCGGAGCATCGTCGAAGAACATGACTGGCGGCATTGGGGTTCTGGCGATCGGGGGGCCGGGGGGTTGTGCGCACATGATGTGCGATGGGTGCTGGTACTTGGCCCTTATATTGGCCCGGTATCCCTCATCAAACCTCGAGAACTCACACCCCCTTAAAGAGCATTTGAGATTTTATAGGTTTGCTACCAGTAGCCATTAAAGTGTTTGAAATGGGGACACTTTTTTCCAATGGTCACAAAATCTTGCACACTTCGAGCTTTTAGCTGAATTTTTTTGTGCATGCCAACCAAAATACAAGGATCACGTCTACCAACTTTGGGGCCAAAAATCCTTCCAGAAAAATTTAAAAAAATCTTGAACCGTAAAAAGTTTCAAAAATCAAGAAAAATAGAAAACGAGTCGTCTTGCCATGAAACTTCACGTGAAGGCTTAAGGGACCATTGTATGAATTTAGAAGGCATAAAAATGGCATTGGCACGCAAAAATATGAAGATGTGCCTAAACCCACCTACCACCCTATCGATCCACGGCTTGCGCATCCCGTCTCTCTAGCCGGCGTAATGCCCGCCCATCCGCCGACCCACTCATTTCATCGGTTGGCTTAGGCATACGGAGAAGGATCAGCAGCACGCAGAGGGGGACCTGACCGATCCCCGACTTGTGCATCCCGCCCCTCTGGCCGGCTGAGCACCCGCACGCTTGTTTCGTTGGTTGACTTAGGCATACGGAGTTCATTCCCAGTCTAAGCATACGGAGTTCATTCCCAGTCTAAGATAGGACCGGACCGAGGGTTGCGGCAGCACATGCTGGGCTCGATCATGTGCTGGTGCTGCATTTTTCTTCACCGGGGCACCACCATCGGAGCATTACCGGAGAACCTGACCGGCGGCATTGAGGTTCCGGCTATCGGGGGGGCCGGTGGGTGTGCGCACATGATGTGCGATGGGTGCTGGTACTTGGCCCTTATATTGGCCCCCTATCCCTCATCAAACCTTGAGAACTCACACCCCCTTAAAGTGAATTTGAGATTTTACAGGTTTGCTGCCAGTAGCCATTAAAGTGTCTGAAATGGGGACACTTTTTTCAAATGGTTACAAAATCTTGTACACTTCGAGTTTTTAGCTGAATTTTTTTTGTGCGTGCCAAAAGAAGTAAAAGGATCATGTCTACCAAGTTTGGGGCCAAAACTCCTTCCGAAAAAATTTTAAAAAATCTCAAATCGTAAAAAGTTTTAAAAATCGTGAAAAATAGAAAACGAGTCGTCTTGCCCTGAAACTTCACGTAAGGGCTTAAGGCACCATTGTATGAATTTACAAGTCATAAAAATGGCATTGGCATGCAGAAATATGAAGATGTGCCTAAACCCACCTACCACCCTATCGATCCGCGGCTTACGCATCCCGTCTCTCTGGCCGGCGTAGTGCCCACCCGCCCGCCCCGCCGCTCGTTTTGTCGATTGGCTTAGGCATACGAAGTTCATTCCCAGTCTAAGATGGGATCAGACCGAGGGTTGCGGCAGCAGGATTGGCAGCACACAGAGGGGGACCCGGCGGATCCTCGGCTTGCGCGTCCCACCCCTTTGGCCGACGACATTGGGGTTACGGCGACCGGGGGGCCGGGGGCTGTGCGCACATGATGTGCGATGGGTGCTGATACTTGGCCCTTATTTCGGCCCCCTATCCCTCGTCAAACCTCGAGAACTCACACCCCCTTAAAGAGTATTTGAGATTTTACAGGTTTGCTGCCAGTAGCAATTAAAGTGTCTAAAATGGGGACACTTTTTTCAAGTGGACACAAAATCTTGTTCACTTCGAGTTTTTAGCTGAATTTTTTTGTGCATGCCAACAAAAATACAAGGATCACGTCTACCAAGTTTGGGGCCAAAAATCCTTCTAAAAAAATTTTAAAAAATCTCGAACCGTAAAAAGTTTTGAAAATCGTGAAAAATTGAATTTACCTGCCCGCCCGCCCGCGTTTTGTCAGTTGGCTTAGGCATATGGAGTTCATTCCCAATCTAAGATCGGACCGGATCGAGGGTTGCAACCGCAGGACTGGTAGCACGCAGAGGGGGACCCGACTGATCCCCAGTTTGCGCATCCCGTCCCTCTGGCCGGTTGAGCGCCCGTACGCTTGTTTCGTTGGTTGACTTAGGCATACGGAGTTCATTCCCAATCTAAGATCAGATCGGATCGAGGGTTACGGTAGCACATGCTAGGCTCGAGCACGTGCTGGTGCCGTATTTTTCTTCGCTGGGGCACCATCGTCGTAGCATCGTCAGAGAACTTGACCGACGGCATTGGGGTTCCGGTGATCGGGGGGGCCGGGGGGTGTGCGCACATGATGTACGATGGGTGCTGGTACTTGGCCCTTATATTGGTCCCCTATTCCTCATCAAATCTTGAGAACTCACACCCCCTTAAAGAGCATTTGAGATTTTACAGGTTTGCTACCAGTAGCCATTAAAGTGTCTGAAATGGGACACTTTTTTCAAATGGTCACAAAATCTTGTACACTTTGAGTTTTTAGCTAAATTTATTTGTTCATGCCAACAAAAATACAAGGATCACGTCTACCAAGTTTGGGGCCAATACTCCTTCCAAAAAAATTTAAAAAAATCCCGAACCTCAAAAAGTTTCAAAAATCGTGAAAAATAGAAAACGAGTCGTCTTGCCATGAAAGTTCACGTGAAGGCTTAAGGGACCATTGTATGAATTTACAAGCCATAAAAATGGCATTGGTACTCAGAAATATGAAGATGTGCCTAAACCCACCTAGCACCCTATCGATCCACGACTTACGTATCTCGTCTCTCTGGCCGGCGTAATGCCCGCTCGCCCGCCCGCTGGCTCGTTTCGTCGGTTGGCTTAGGCATACGGAGTTCATTCCCAGTCTAAGATCAGATCGGATCGAGGGTTGTGGTAGCAGGATCGGTAGCACGCAGAGGGGGACCCGACCGATCCCCGGCTTGCACATCCCACCCCTCTGACCGACAACATTGGGGTTACGGTGATCAGGGGGGCCGAGGGGTGTGCGCACATGATGTGCGATGGGTGCTGGTACTTGACCCTTATATTGGCCCCCTATCCCTCATCAAACCTTGAGAACTCACAACCCTATAAAGAGCATTTGAGATTTTACAGGTTTGCTGCCAGTAGCCATTAAAGTGTTTGAAATGGGCACACTTTTTTCAAGTGGACACAAAATCTTGTACACTTAGAGTTTTTAGCTGAATTTTTTTATGCATGCCAAAAAAAAATACGAGGATCACGTCTACCAAGTTTAAGGCCAAAAATCCTTCTGAAAAAATTTTAAAAAATCTTAAACCGCAAAAAGTTTTCAAAATCGTGAAAAATAGAAAACAAGTCGTCTTGTGCTGAAACTTCACATGAAGGCTTAAGGGACCATTGTATGAATTTACAAGCCATAAAATTGGCATTGGCATGCAGAAATATGAAGACGTGCCTAAACCCACCTACCACCCTATCGATCCACGACTTGCGCATCCCGTCCCTCTGGCCGGCGTAGTGCTCATCCGCCGCCCGCCCGTTCGTTTCGTCAGTTGGCTTAGGCATACGGAGTTCATTCCCAGTCTAAGATCAGACTGGATCGAGGGTTGTGGCAGCAGGATCGGTAGCACGCAGAGGGGGTCCGATCGATCCTCAGCTTACGCATCCAGCCCCTCTGGCTGGCAGAGCGCCCGCACGCTCGTTTCGTGGGTTGACTTAGGCATACGGAGTTCATTCCCAGTCTAAGCATACAGAGTTCATTCCCAATCTAAGATTAGATCAGATCGAGGGTTGCGGCAGCACATGCTGGGCTCGGGCACGTGCTGGTGCCTCATTTTTCTTTGCTGGGCCAGCATCGTCGGAGAACCTGACCAGTGACTTTGGGGTTCCGGCAATCGGGGGGCTCGGGGGCGGGTGTGCGCACATGATGTGCAATGGGTGCTGGTGCTTGGGCCTTATATTGGCCCCCTATCCCTCACCATACCACGAGAACTCACACCCCCTTGAAGAGCATATGAGATTTTACAGGTTTGTTGCCAGTAGCCATTAAAGTGTCTGAAATGGGGACACTTTTTTCAAATGGTCACAAAATCTTGTACACTTCGATTTTTTAGCTGAATTTTTTTGTGCAAGCCAAGAAAAATACAAGGATCACGTCTACTAAGTTTGGGGCCAAAAATCCTTTCGAAAATATTTTAAAAAATCCCAAACCGCAAAAAGTTTCAAAAATCATGAAAAATAGAAAACGTGTCGTCTTGCCATGAAACTTCACGTGAAGGCTTAAGGGACCATTGTATGAATTTACAAGCCGTAAAAATGGCATTGGCATGCAGAAATAAGAAGATGTGCCTAAACCCACCTACCACCCTATCGATCCACGGCTTGCGCATCCCGTCTCTCTGGCCGGCGTAGTACCCGCCCGCCCTCCCGCTCGTTTCATCGGTTGGCTTAGGCATACAGAGTTCATTCCAAGTATAAGATCGGACCGAACCAAGGGTTGCAGCAGCAGGATAGAGAGCACATAGATGGGGACCCGACCACTCCCCGGCTTGCGCATCCCGCCCCTCTGCCCGGCTGAACGCCCGAAAGCTCGTTTCGTGGGTTGACTTAGGCATACGGAGTTCATTCCTAGTCTAAGCATACGAAGTTCATTCCCAGTCTAAGATCGGAGTAGACTGAGGGTTGCAACGGCACATGCTGGGCTCAGGCATGTGCTGGTGCCGCATTTTTCTTCGTCGGGGCACCATCACCGGAGCATCGCCTGAGAACCTGACCGGTGACATTGGGGTTCTGACGATCGGGGGGGCTGGGGGGTGTGCGCACATGATGTGCGATGGGTGCTGGTACTTGGCCCTTATATTGGCCCCCTATCCCTCATTAAACCTCGAGAACTCACACCCCCTTAAAGAGCATTTGAGATTTTACAGGTTTTCTGCCAGTAGCCATTAAAGTGTCTGAAATGGGGACACTTTTTTCAAATGGTCACAAAATCTTGTACACTTCGATTTTTTAGCTAATGTTTTTTTTGGATGCCAACAAAAATACAAGGATCACGTCTACCAAGTTTGGGGCCAAAACTCTTTCCAAAAAAATTTTAAAAAATCCCAAGCCGTAAAAAGTTTTAAAAATCGTGAAAAATAGAAAACAAGTCATCTTGCCATGAAACTTCACAAGAAGGCTTAAGGGACCATTGTATGAACTTACAAGCCATAAAAATGGCATTGGAATGTAAAAATATGAAGATGTGCCTAAACCCACCTACCACCTTATCGATCCACGGCTTGCGCATCCCGTCTCTCTGGCCGGCGTAGTGCCCGCCTGCTCGTTTCGTCGGTTGGCTTAGGCATACGAAGTTCATTCCCAATCTAAGATCAGACCGGATCGAGGGATGCGACAGCAGGATCGACAGCACACAGAGGGGGACCCGGCCGATCCTCGACTTGTGCATCCCGCCCCTATGGCCGGCTGAGCGCCTGCACGTTTGTTTCGTGGGTTGACTTAGGCATACAGAGTTCATTCCCAGTCTAAGCATACGAAGTTCATTCCCAGTCTAAGATCAGACCAGACCGAGGGTTGTGGCAGTACATACTGGTCTCGGGCATGTGCTGGTGATGCATTTTTCTTCGTCGGGGCACCATCGCCAAAGCATCGTCGGAGAACCTGACCGACGGCATTGGGGTTTCGACGATCGGGGGGGCTGGGGGAGGTGTGCGCACATGCTGTGCGATGGGTGCTAGTACTTGGCCCTTATATTGGCCTCCTATCCCTCATCAAACCTCAAGAACTCACACCCCCTTAAAGAGCATTTTAAGATTTACAGGTTTGCTGCCAGTAGCCATTAAAGTGTCTGAATTGGGGACACTTTTTTCAAATGGTCACAAAATCTTGTACACTTAGAGTTTTTAGATGAATTCTTTTGTGCATACCAACAAAAATACAAGGATCACGTCTACCAAGTTTAGGGCCAAAACTCCTTTCGAAAAAATTTTTACAAATCCCAAATCGTAAAAAGTTTCAAAAATAGTGAAAAATAGAAAACGAGTCATCTTGCCATGAAACTTCACGTGAAGGCTTAAGGGACCATTGTATGAATTTGCAAGCCATAAAAATGGCATTGGCATGCAGAAATATGAAGACGTGCCTAAACCCACCTACCACCCTATCGATCCACGGCTTGCACATCCCGTCACTCTGGCCGACGTAGTGCCCGCCTGCCCACCCGCCCGCTCGTTTCATCAGTTAGCTTAGGCATACGAAGTTCATTCCTAGTCTAAGATCGGACCAGACTGAGGGTTGTGGCAGCAAGATCGATAGCATGCAGAGGGGGATCCCGACCAATCTCTGGCTTACGCATCCCACCACTCTGGCCGGTTGAGCACCCGCACGCACGTTTCATGGTTGACTTAGGCATACGGAGTTCATTCCCAGTCTAAGCATATGGAGTTCATTCCCAGTCTATGATCGGACCTGACCGAGGGTTGCGACAGCATATGCTGGGCTCGGGCATGTGTCGGTGCCGCATTTTTCTTCACCGGGGCACCATCGCCAGAGCATCGCCAAAGAACCTGACCGGCAGCATTGGGGTTCCGATGATCGGGGGGGCCGGGGGGGTGTGCGCACATCATGTGTGATGGGTGCTGGTACTTGGCCCTTATATTGTCCCCTTATCCCTCATCAAACCTCGAGAACTCACACCTGCTTAAAGAGCATTTGTGATTTTATAGGTTTGCTGCCAGTAGCCATTATAGTGTCTGAAATGGGGACACCTTTTTCAAATGGTCACAAAATCTTGTACACTTCGAGTTTTTAGCTGAATTTTTTTGTGCATGCCAAAAAAAATACAAGGATCTCATCTAAAAAGTTTGGGGACAAAAATCCTTTCAAAAAATTGTTAAAAAAACCCGAACCGATAAAAGTTTTGAAAATCGTGAAAAATAGAAAACGAGTTGTCTTGCCATGAAAGCTCACGTGAAGGCTTAAGGGACCATTGTATCAATTTACAAGCCATAAAAATGGCATTGGCGCATAGAAATATGAAGATGTGCATAAACCCACCTACCACCCTATCGATCCATGGCTTGCGCATCCTGTCTCTCGGGCCGACGTAGTGCCCGCCCGCCCGTCTGCCCGCCCGCCCGCCCACTCGTTTCATCGGTTGGCTTAGGCATACGGAGTTCATTCCTAGTCTAAGATCGGATCGGACTGAAGGTTGCGGTAGCAGGATCGGTAGCACGCAGAGGGGGACCCGACCGATCCCCGACTTGCACATCCCGCCCCTCTGGTCGGCTAAGCGCCCGCACACTCGTTCCGTGGGTTGACTTAGGCATACTGAGTTCATTCCCAGTCTAAGATCGAACCCGACCGAGGGTTGCAGCAGCACATGCTGGGCTCGGGCATGTGCTGGTGCCGCATTTTTCTTTGTTGGGGCACCATCACCAGAGCATCACCGGAAAACCTGACCGGTGGCATTGGGGTTCCGACGATCGGGGGGCGGGGGGTGTGCGCACATGATGTGTGATGGGTGCTGGTATTTGGCCCTTATATTGGCCCCCTATCCCTCATTAAACCTCAAGAACTCACACCCCCTTAAAGAGCATTTGAGATTTTACAGGTTTGCTGCCAATAGCTGTTAAAGTGTCTGAAATTGGGGTACTTTTTTCAAATGGTCACAAAATCTTGTACACTTCGAGTTTTTAACGGTATTTTTTTGTGCATGCCAAAAAATGTACAAGGATCACGTCAAAAAGTTTGGGGCCAAAAATCATTTCAAAAAAATTTTAAAAAATCTCGAAGCACAAAAAGTTTCGAAAATCATGAAAAATAGAAAACGAGTCGTCTTGCGATGAAACTTCACGTGAAGGCTTAAGGGACCACTGTATGAATTTACAAGCCATAAAAATGGAATTGGCACACAGAAATATGAAGATTTGCCTAAATCCACCTACCACCCTATCGATCTACGGCTTGCGCATCTAGTCTTTTTGGCCAGCGTAGTGCAAGCCCGCCCGTCCGCCCGCTCGTTTCGTCAATTCGCTTAGGAATACGGAGTTCATTCCCATTCTAAGATCTAACCAGATTGAGGCTTGCGGTTGGATCGACAGCAGGCAGAGGGGGACCCGACCGATCCCCAGTTTACGCATCTCACCCCTCTAGCCGGCTGAGCGCCCGCACGCTTGTTTCGTGGGTTGACTTAGGCATACGAAGTTCATTCCCAGTCTAGGATCAGACTGGACCAAGGGTTGTGGCAGCGCATGCTGGGCTCGGGCATGTGCTGGTGCCGTATTTTTCTTCGTCGGGGCACCATCGCCGGAGCATCACCGGAGAACCTGACCCGCGGCATTGGGGTTCCAGCGATCGAGGGGGCCGAGGGGTGCACGCACATGATGTGCGATGGGTGCTGGTACTTGGCCCTTATATTGGTCTCCTATCCCTCATCAAACCTCGAGAACTCACTCCCCCTTAAAGAGCATTTGAGATTTTACAGGTTTGCTGCTAGTACCCATTAAAGTGTCTGAAATGGGGACACTTTTTTCAAATGGTCACAAAATCTTGTACACTTCGAGTTTTTGGCTTAATTTTTTTGTGCATGCCAAAAAAAATACAAGGATCATGTCTACCAACTTTGGGGCCAAAACTCCTTCAAAAAAAATTTTAAAAAATCTCGAACCATAAAAAGTTTCGAAAATCGTGAAAAATAGAAAACGAGTCGTCTTGTCATGAAACTTCACGTGAAGGCTTAAGGGACCATTGTATGAATTTAGAAGCCATAAAAATGGCATTGGCACACAGAAATATGAAGATGTGCCTAAACCCACCTACCACCCTATCGATCCACAGCTTGCGCATCCCGTCTCTCTCACTGACGTAGTGCGCACCCGCCAGTCCTCCCACTCGTTTCATTGGTTGGCTTAGGCATACGGAGTTCATTCATAGTCTAAGATCAGACTGGACCGTAGCAGGATCGGTAGCACACAGAGTGGGACCCAGCCGATCCCCGGCTTGAGCATCACGCCCCTCTGGCCGGCTGAGCGCCCGCACGCTCGTTTCGTGGGTTGACTTAGGCATACAGAGTTCATTCCCAGTCTAAGCATGCGGAGTTCATTCCCAGTCTAAGATCGGACCGAACAATGCGTTGCGGCAGCACATGCTAGGCACTGGCATCTGCTGGTGCCGCATTTTTCTTCGTCGGGGCACCATCGCCGGAGCATCGCCGGAGCATCGCCGGAGAACCTGACCGGCAGCATTGGGGTTCCAACGACCGAGGGGGCCGGGGGGTGTGCGCACATGATGTGCGATGGGTGCTGGTACTTGGCCCTTATATTGGCCCCCTATCCCTCATCAAACCTTGTGAACTCACACCCCCTTAGAGAGCATTTGAAATTTTACAGGTTTGCTGCCAGTAGCAATTAAATTGTCTGAAATGAGGACACTTTTTTCAAATGGTCACAAAATCTTGTGCACTTTGAGTTTTTAGCTGAATTTTTTTGTGCATGCCAAAAAAAATACAAGGATCACGTCTACCAAGTTTGGGGCTAAAACTCCTTCGAAAAAAATTTTAAAAAATCCCAAACCGTTAAAAGTTTTGAAAATCATGAAAAATAAAAAACGAGTCGTCTTGCCATGAAACTTCACGTGAAGGCTTAAGGGACCATTGTATGAATTTACAAGCCATAAAAATGGCATTGGCACACAGAGATATGAAGATGTGCCTAAACCCACCTATCACCCTATCGATCAATGGCTTGCGCATCCCGTCTCTCTGGCTGGCGTAGTGCCCGCCCACCCGCTCATTTCGTTGGTTGGCTTAGGCATACAAAGTTTAATCCCAATCTAAGACTGGACCGGACCGACAGCAGGATCGGCAGCACGCAGAGGGGGATACGATCGATCCTCGGCTTGCGTATCTCGCCCCTCTGGTCGGCTGAGCGCCCGTACGCTCATTTCGTGGGTTGACTTTGGCACACGGAGTTCATTCCCAGTCTAGGATTGGACCGGACCAAGGGTTGCAGCAGCACATGCTGGGCTCGAGCATGTGCTGGTGCCGCATTTTTCTTCGCAAGGGCACGATCACCGGAGAACCTGACCGCAGCATTGGGGTTCCGACAATCGAGGGGGTCGGGGGGGTGTGCGCATATGATGTGTGATGGGTGCTGGTACTTGGCCCTTATAGTGGCCCCCTATCCCTCATCAAACCTCGAGAACTCACACCCCCTTAAAGAGCATTTGAGATTTTACAGGTTTGCTGCCAGTAGCCATTAAAGTGTTTGATATGGGGACACTTTTTTCAAATGGTCACAAAATCTTGTACACTTCAAGTTTTTAGCTGAATTTTTTTGTGCATGCCAACAAAAATACAAGGATCAGGTCCACCATGTTTGTTGCCAAAACTCCTTCCGAAAAAATTTTAAAAAATCCCGAACGGTAAAAAGTTTTAAAAATCATAAAAAATAGAAAACGAGTCGTCTTGCCATGAAACTTCACGTGAAGTCTTAAGGGACCATTTTATGAATTTACAAGCCATAAAAATGGCATTGGCGCCCAAAAATATGAAGATGTGCCTAAACCCACCTACCACCCTATCGATCCACGGCTTGCGCATCCCGTCTCTCTGGCAGGCGTAGTGCCTGCCCGCCCGCCCGCCCACTCGTTTCGTCGGTTGGCTTAGGCATATGGAGTTAATTCCCTGTCTAAGATCGGACCGGACCGGCAGTAGGATCGGCAGCACACAGAGGGGCACCCGACCGATCCCTAGCTTGCGCATCCCGTCCCTCTGGCCGGCTGAGCGTTCGCACGCTCGTTTCGTGGGTTGACTTAGGCATACGAAATTCATTCCCAGTCTAAGCATACGGAGTTCATTCCCAGTCTAAGATCTTACCGGAATGAGGGTTGTGGCAGCACATGCTGGGCTTGGGCATGTGCTGGTGCCGCATTTTTCTTCACCGGGGCACCATCACCGGAGCATTGTCGGAGAACCTGACCGCCGGCATTGGGGTTCCGGCGATCGAAGGGGCCGGGGGGTGTGCCCACATGATGTGTAGTGGCTGCTGGTACTTGGGCCTTATATTGGCCCCCTATCCCTCATCAAACCTCGAGAACTCACACCCCCTTAAAGAGCATTTGAGATTTTACAGGTTTGCTGCCAGTAGCCATTAAAGTGTCTGAAATGGGGACACTTTTTTCAAATGGTCACAAAATCTTGTACACTTCGAGTTTTTAGCTGAATTTTTTTGTGCATGCCAAAAAAAATAGAAGGATCACATCTAACAAGTTTGGTATCAAAACTCCTTCTGAAAAAATTTTAAAAAATCCTGAACCACAAAAAGTTTTGAAAATCGTGAAAAATAGAAAACGAGTTGTCTTGCCATGAAACTTCACGTGAAGGCTTAAGGGACCATTGTATGAATTTACAAGCCATAAAAATGGCATTGGCATGCAGAAATATGAAGATGTGCCTAAACCCACCTACCACCCTATCGATCCACGGCTTGCGCATCCCATCTCTCTGGCCGACGTAGCGCCCACCCGCCTGCCCGCTCGTTACATCGATTGGCTTAGGCATACGGAGTTCATTCCCAGTCTAACATCAGACCGGACGGAGGGTTGTGGCCGCACGAAGAGGGGGACCCGACCGATCCCCGGCTTGCGCGTCTCGCCTCTCTAGACGGTTGAGCGCCCGCACACTCGTTTCGAGGGTTGACTTAGGCATACAGAGTTCATTCCCAGTCTAAGATCGGACCAGATCAAGGGTTTTGGTAGCACATGTTGGGCTCGGGCATGTGCTGGTGCAGCAATTTTCTTCGCTGGGGCACCATCGCTGGAGCATCACCGGAGAACCTGACCGGCGGCATTGGGGTTCCGACGATCGGGGGGTGTGCACACATCATGTGCGATGGGTGCTGGTACTTGGCCCTTATTTTGGCCCCCTATCACTCATCAAACCTTGAGAACTCACACCCCCTTAAAGAGCATTTGAGATTTTACAAGTTTGCTGCCAGTAGCCATTAAAGTGTTTGAATTGGGGACACTTTTTTGAAATGCTCACAAAATCTTGTACACTTCGAGTTTTTATCTGAATTTTTTGTGCATGCCAAAAAAAATACCAGGGATCAGGTCTGCCAACTTTGGGGCCAAAACACCTTCCGAAAAAATTTTAAAAAATCCCGAACGGCAAAAAATTTCAAAAATCGTGAAAAATAGAAAACGAGTCGTCTTGCCATGAAACTTCACGTGAAGGCTTAAGGGACCATTGTATGAATTTACAAGCCATAAAAATGGCATTGTCATGCAAAAATATGAAGATGTGGCTAAACCCACCTACCACCTTATCGATCCATGGCTTGCGCATCCCGTCTCTCTGGCCGGCGTAGTGCCCGCCTGTCCGCTCACCCGCTCGTTTCGTCGGTTGGCTTAGGCATACAGAGTTCATTCCCAGTCTAGGATAGGGCAGGATCGGCAGCAGGATCGACAGCACGCAGAAGGGGTCCCGGCTGATCCTCGACATGTGCATCCCGCCCCTCTGGCCGTCTGAGCACCCGTACGCTCGTTTCGTGGGTTGACTAAGGCATACGGAGTTCATTCCCAGTCTAAGCATATGGAGTTCATTCCCAGTCTAAGATCAGACCAGACCGAGGGTTGTGACAGCACATGCTGGGCTCGGGCATGTGCTGGTGCTGCATTTTTCTTAATCGGGGTACCATCGCCGGAGCATCGTCGGGGAACCTGACTGACGGCATTTGGGTTCCGGCGATCGGGGGGGTGTGCGCACATGATGTGCGATAGGTGCTGGTACTTGGCCCTTATATTGGCTCCCTATCCCTCATCAAACCTCGAGAACTCACACCCCCTTAAAGAGCATTGGAGATTTTACAGGTTTGCTGCCAGTAGCCATTAAAGTGTCTAAAATGAGGACACTTTTTTCAAAAGCTCACAAAATCTTGTCCACTTCGAGTTTTGAGCTGAATTTTTTTGTGCATGCCAACAAAAATCCAAGGATCATAGTTCATTCCTAGTCTCATATGAAGTAATATGAAGATGTGCCTAAACCGGGGCATGCAGTAATATGAAGATGGGCCTAAACCCTCCTACCACCTTATCGATCCACGGCTTGCGCATCCCGTCTCTCTGGTAGGCATAGTGCCCGTCCGCCCGCTCGCCTGCTCTTTTCGTCGGTTGGCTTAAAATACGGAGTTCATTCCCAGTCTAAGATTGGACCGAACTGAGGGTTGTGGTAGCACATGCTGGGCTCGGGCATGTGCTGGTGCCGTATTTTTCTTCGTCGGGGCACCATCGCCAGAGCATCGCCGGAGAACCAGACCGGCGGCATTGGGGTTCAGACGATCGGGGGGGCTAGGGTGGTGTGCGCACATGATGTGTAATGGGTGCAGGTGCTTGGCCCTTATATTGGCCCCCTATCTTTCATCAAACCTCGAGAACTCACACCCCCTTAAAGAGCATTTGAGAATTTACAAGTTTGCTACCAGTAGCCATTAAAGCGTCTGAAAATGGGGACACTTTTTTCAAATGGTCACAAAATCTTGTACACTTCGACTTTTTAGCTTAATTTTTTTGTGCATGCCAACAAAAATACAAGGATCACATCTACCAAGTTTGGGGCCAAAACTCTTTCCAAAAAAATTTAAAAAAATCCTGAACCGTAAAAAGTTTTTAAAATCATGAAAAATAGAAAACGGGCCGTCTTGCCATGAAACTTCACGTGAAGGCTTAAGGGACCATTGTATGAATTTACAAGCCATAAAAATGGCATTGGCATGCAGAAATATGAAGATGTGCCTAAACCCACCTACCACCCTATTGATCCACGGCTTGCGCATCCCGTCTTTCTGGCCGACGTAGTACCCGCCTGCCCGTACGCTCGTTTCATCGGTTGGCTTAGGCATACGGAGTTCATTCCCAGTTTAAGATCAGATTGGACCGAGGGTTGTGGCAGCAGGATCGATAGCACGCAGCGGTAGACCTGAGCTATCCCCGACTTGTGCATCCCGCCCCTCTGGCCGACTGAGCGCCTGCACGCTCATTTCATGGGTTGACTTAGGCATACGGAGTTCATTCCCAGTCTAAGATCAAACCGGATCGAGGGTTGCGCCAACACATGCTTCGGGCATGTGCTGGTGCCGTATTTTTTTTCACCGGGGCACCATCATCGGAGAACCTGACCGACGGCATTAGGGTTCCGATGATCGGGGGGGCCAGGGAGGGTGTGCGTACATGATGTGCGATGGGTGCTGGTACTTGGCCCTTATATTGGCCCCCTATCCCTCTTCAAACCTCGAGAACTCACACCCCCTTAAAAAGCATTTGAGAGTTTACAAATTTGCTGCCAGTAGCCATTAAAGTGTCTGAAATGGGGACACTTTTTTCAAATGGTCACAAAACCTTGTACAATTCGAGTTTTTAGCTGAATTGTTTTGTGCATACCAACAAAAATACAACGATCACGTCTACCAAGTTTGGCTTAGGCATACGGAGTTCATTTCCAGTCTAAGATCGAACCAGACCGAAGGTTGCGGCAGTAGGATCGGTAGCACGTAGAGGGGGACCCGATCGATCCCTAGCTTGCACATCTCGCCCCTTTGGCCGGTTGAGCGTCCGCACGCTCGTTTCGTTGGTTGACTTAGGCATACGTTGTTCATTCCCAATCTAAGCATACGGAGGTCATTCCCAGTCTAAGATCGTACCGAATCGAGGGTTGCAGCAGCACATGCTGGGCTCGGGCATGTGCTGGTGTCGTATTTTTCTTCACGGGGCACCATCGTCGGAGAACCTGACCGGCGACATTGGGGATCCGACGATCGGGGGGGCTGGTGGGGTGTGCACACATGATGTGCGATGGGTGCTGGTACTTGGCCCTTATATTGGCCCCCTACCCCTCATCAAACCTGGAGAACTCGCACCCCCTTCAAGAGCATTTGAGATTTTACAGGTTTGCTGCCAGTAGGCTTTAAAGTGTCTGAAATGGGGACAGTTTCTTCAAATGGTCACAAAATCTTGTACACTTTGAGTTTGAAGATGAATTTTTTTTTGCATGCCAACAAAAAGACAGGGATCATGTCTACCAAGTTTGGGGACAAATCTCCTTCTGAAAAAATTTAGAAAAATCCCGAACCGAAAAAGTTTCAAAAATCGTGAAAAATAGAAAACGAGTCGTCTTGCCATGAAACTTCACGTAAAGGCTTAAGGGACCATTGTATGAATTTACAAGCCATAAAAATGGCATTGGCACACAGAAATGTGAAGATGTACCTAAAGCCACCTACCACCCTATCGATCCACGGCTTGCGCATCCCGTCTCTCTGGCCGTCGTTGTGCCCCCCCGCCCGCCCGCTCGTTTCGTCGGTTGGCTTAGGCATACGGAGTTCATTTCTAGTCTAAGATCAGACCGAACCACAAGTTACAGTAGTAGGATCAGCAGCACGCAGAGGGGGACCCAACCGATCCCCGGCTTGTGCATCCCGCTCCTCTGGCCGGCTGAGCGCCCGCACGCTCGTTTCGTGGGTTGACTTAGGCAAACGGAGTTCATTCCCAGTCTAAGCAAATGGAGTTCATTCCTAGTCTAAGATCAGATCAGACCGAGGGTTGCGGCAGCACATGCTGGGCTTGAGCATGTGCTGGTGCGGCATTTTCCTTCGTAGGGGTACCATCGTCGGAGCATCACCGGAGAACTTGACTGACGGCATTAAGGTTCCGGCGATCGGGGGGGCCGGGGGGTGTGCGCACATGATGTGCGATGGGTGCTAGTACTTGGCTCTTATATTGGCCCCCTATCCCTCATCAAACCTCGAGAACTCACACCCCCTTAAAAAGCATTTGAGATTTTACAGGTTTGCTGCCAGTAAGCATTAAAGTGTCTGAAATGGGGACACTTTTTTCAAATGGTCACAAAATCTTGTACACTTCGAGTTTTTGGCTGAACTTTTTTGTGCACGCCAAAAAAAATACAAGGATCATGTCTACCAAGTTTGGGGCCAAAACTCCTTCCGAAAAAAGTTTAAAAAATCTCGAACCCAAAAAGTTTCAAAAATCATGAAAAATAGAAAAGGAGTCGTCTTGCCATGAAACTTCACGTGAAGGCTTAATGGACCATTGCATGAATTTACAAGTCATAAAAATGGCATTGGCATGCAAAAATATGAAAATGTGCCTAAACCCACCTACCACCCTATCGATCCATGGCTTGCGCATCCTGTCTCTCTGGCCGACGTAGTGCCCGCCCGTCCGCCCGCCCGCTCTTTTCGTTGGTTGGCATAGGCATACGGAGTTCATTCCCAGTCTAAGATCAGACAGGACTAAGGGTTGCAGCAGCAGGATCGGTAGCACGTAGAGGGGGACCCGACCGATCCCTAACTTGCGCTTCTCGCCCGTTTGGCCGACAGAGCACCCGCACGCTCGTTTCGTGGGTTGACTTAGGCATACGGAGTTCATTCCTAGTTTAAGCATGCGGAGTTCATTCCCAGTCTAAGATCGGACCGCACCGAGGGTTGCGGCAGCAGATGCTGGGCTCGGGCTTGTGCTGGTGCCGTATTTTTCTTCACCGGGGCACCATCCCCGGAGCATCACCGGAGAACCTAACCTGCGGCATTGGGGTTCCGGCGATCGGGGGGGCCAGGGGTGTGTGCGCACATGATGTGTGATGGATGCTGGTACTTGGCCCTTATATTGGCCCCCTATCCCTCATCAAACCTCGAGAACTCACACCCCCTTAAAGAGCATTTGAGATTTTACAGGTTTGCTACCAGTAGCAATTAAAGTGTCTAAAATGGGGACACTTTTTTCAAATGGTCACAAAATCTTGTACACTTCGAGTTTTTAGCTGAATTTTTTTGTGCATGCCAACAAAAATACAAGGATCACGTCTAAGAAATTTGGGGCCAAAAATCCTTCAGAAAAATTTTAAAAAATCCCGAACCTCGAAAAGTTTCAAAAATTGTGAAAAAGAAAAAACGAGTCATCTTGCCATGAAACTTCACGTGAAGGCTTAAGGGACCATTGTTTTAATTTACAAGCCATAAAAATGGCATTGGCATGTAGAAATATGAAGATGTGCCTAAACCCACCTACCACCCTATCGATCCACGGCTTGCGAATCCCGTCTCTCTGGCCGGTGTAGTTCCCGCCTGCCCGCCCGCTTGTTTCGTCAGTTTGCTTAGGCATACGAAGTTCATTCCTAGTCTAAGATCGAACCAGACCGAGGGTTGTGGCAGCAAGATCGGCAGCATGCAGCGGAGGACTCGATCGATCCCTGGCTTGCGCATCCCGCCCCTCTGGCCGGCTGAGCGCACGCATGCTCGTTTCGTGGGTTGACTTAGGCATACGGAGTTGATTCCCAGTCTAAGCATAGGGAGTTCATTCCTAGTTTAAGATCGGACCAGGCCGAGGGTTGCGGCAGCACATGCTGGGCTCGGGCATGTGCTGGTGTCGTATTTTTCTTCACCGGGGCACCATCGTCGGAGCATCACCGGAGAACCTGACCGGCGGCATTGGGGTTCCGACGATCGGGGGGTCGGGGGGGTGTGCGCACATGATGTGCAATGGGTGCTGGTACTTGGATCTTATATTGACCCGATCGATCCCCGGCTTGCGCTTCCCGCCCCTCTCACCGGCTGAGTGCCCACACGCCCGTTTCGTAGGTTAACTTAGGCATACGGAGTTCATTCCCAGTCTAAGATCAGACCGGACCGAGGGTTACTACAACACATGCTGGGCTCGGGCATGTGCTGGCGCCGTATTTTTCTTCGTCGATGCACCATCGTCGGAGCATCGTCGAAGAACCTGACCAGCGGCATTAGGGTTCCGGCGATCGGGGGGGCTGGGGGGTGTGCGCACATGATGTGCGATGGGTGCTGGTACTTGGCCCTTATATTGGCCCCCTATCCCTCATCAAACCTCGAGAACTCACACCCCCTTAAAGAGCATTTGAGATTTCATAGGTTTGTTGCCAGTAGCCATTAAAGTGTCTGAAATGGGGACACTTTTTCAAATGGTCACAAAATCTTGTACACTTTGAGTTTTTAGCTGAATTTTTTTGTGCAAGCAAAAAAAAATACAAGGATCACGTCTGCCATGTTTGGGGCCAAAACTCCTTCGTAAAAATTTTAAAAAATCCTGAACTGTAAAAAGTTTCAAAAATCATGAAAAATGGAAAACGAGTCGTTTTGCCATGAAACTTCACGTGAAGGCTTAAGGGACCATTGTATGAATTTACAAGCCATAAAAATGGCATTGGCATGTAGAAATATGAAGATGTGCCTAAACCCACCTACCACCCTATTGATCCACGGCTTGCGCATCCCATCTCTTTGGCCGGTGTAGTGCCCGCCCGCTCATTTCGTCGATTGGCTTAGGCATACGGAGTTCGTTCCTAGTCTAAGATCGGACTAGACTGATGGTTGTGGTAGTAGGATCGGGAGCACATAAATGGGGACCCTACCGATCCCGGCTTGTGCATCTTACCCCTCTGGCCGGTTGAGCGCCTGCACGCTCATTTCGTGGGTTGACTTAGGCATACGGAGTCCATTCCCAGTCTAAGCATACGGAGTTCATTCCTAGTCCAAGATCGGGCCGGACCGAGAGTTATGACAGCACATGCTGGGCTCGGGCATGTCCTGGCTGAATTTTTTTCTGCATGCCAACAAAAAAACAAGGATCACGTCTACCAAGTTTAGGGTAAAAAATCCTTCCGAAAAAATTTTAAAAAATCTCAAACTGCAAAAACATTCGAAAATCATGAAAAATAGAAAACGAGTCGTCTTGCCATGAAAATTCACGTGAAGGCTTAAGGGACCATTGTATGAATTTACAAGCCATAAAAATTGCCTTGGCATGCAAAAATATGAAGATGTGCCTAAACCCACCTACCACCCTATCGATCCACGGCTTGCGCATCCCGTCTCTTTGGCCGACGTAGTGCCCGCCCGCCCGCCTGTTCGTTTCGTCAGTTGGCTTAGGCATACGGAGTTCATTCCCAGTCTAAGATCGGATCGAACCGAGGGTTACGGCAGCAAGATCAGAAAGATGCAGAGGGGGACCCGACCGATCCCCAGCTTGCGCATCCCGCCCCTCTGGCCGACTGAGCGCCCGCACGCTCATTTCGTGGGTTGACTTAGGCATACGGAGTTCATTCCCAGTCTAAGCATACGGAGTTCATTCCCAGTCTAAGATCGAACCGGACCGAGGGTTGCGGCAGCACATGCTAGGCTTGGGCATGTGCTGGTGCCGCATTTTTCTTTGCCGGGGCACCATCGTCAAAGAACCTGACTGGCGACATTGGGGTTCCAGCGATCGGGTGGGCCGGAGGGTGGTGTGCGCACATGATGTGCGATGGGTGCTGGTACTTGGCCCTTATATTGGCTGCCTCTCTCTCATTAAACCTCGAGAACTCACACCCCCTTAAAGAGCATTTGAGATTTTATAGGTTTGCTGCGAGTAGCCATTAAAGTGTCTGAAATGGGGACACTTTTCTCAAATGGTCACAAAATCTTGTACACTTCGAGTTTTTAGCTGAATTTTTTTATGCATACCAACAAAAATACAAGGATCACGTCTACCAAGTTCGAGGCCAAAACTCCTTCCGAAAAAATTTTAAAAAATCCCAAACCATAAAAAGTTTCAAAAATTGTGAAAAATAGAAAACGAGTCGTCTAGCCATGAAACTTCACGTGAAGGCTTAAGGGACCACTGTATGAATTTACAAGCCATAAAAATGGCATTGGCATGTAGAAATATGAAGATGTGCCTAAACCCACCTACCACCCTATTGATCCACGGCTTGCGCATCCTGTCTCTCTGGCCGACGTAGTGCCTGCACGCCCGCCCGCCCGCTCGTTTCGTCGGTTGGCTTAGGCATACAAAGTTCATTCCCAGTCTAAGATTAGACCGGACTGACGATTGCGGCAACTGGATTGGTAGCACGCAGAGGGAGACCTGACCGATCCCCGGCTTGTGCATCCCACCCCTCTGGCCGGCTGAACGCCCGCACGCTCGTTTCATGGGTTGACTTAGGCATACGGAGTTCATTCCCAGTCTAAGCATATGGAGTTCTTTCCCAGTCTAAGATCGGATCGGATTGAGGGTTGCGGCAGCCCATGCTGGGCTCGAGCATCTGCTGGTGCCACATTTTTCTTCGTTAGGGCACCATCGTCGGAGAACCTAACTGGCAGCATTGGGATTCCGACGATCGGGGGGGCCAGGGGGGTATGCCCACATGATGTGCGATGGGTGCTGGTACTTGGCCCCTATATTGGCCCCCTATCCCTCATCAAACCTCAAGAACTCACACACCCTTAAAGAGCATTTGAGATTTTACAAGTTTGCTGCCATTAGCCATTAAAGTGTCTGAAATGGGGACACTTTTTTCAAAAGGTCACAAAATCTTGTACACTTCGGGTTTTTAACTAAATTTCTTTGTGCAAGCCAACAAAAATACAAGGATCGCGTCTACCAAGTTTGGGGCCAGAACTCCTTCTGAAAAAAATTTTAAAAAATCCTGAACCGTAAAAAGTTTTGAAAATCGTGAAAAATAAAAAACGAGTCGTCTTGCCATGAAACTTCACGTGAAGGCTTAAGGGACCATTGCATAAATTTACAAGCCTCCAAAATGGCATTGGCATGCAGAAATATGAAGATGTGCCTAAACCCACCTACCACCCTACCGATCCACGGCTTGCCAATCCCGTCTTTCTGGCCGGAGTAGTGCCCGCCCACCCGCCCGCTCGTTTCGTCGGTTGGCTTAGGCATACAGAGTTCATTCCCAGTCTAAGATTGGATCAGATCAAGGGTTGCGACAGTAGGATCGACAACACGTAGAGGGGGACTCGGTCGATCCCTGGCTTGCGTTTTCCGCCCCTCTGGTCGGCTGAGCACCCGCACGCTTGTTTCGCGGGTTGACTTAGGCATACAGAGTTCATTCCCAGTCTAAGATCGGACTGGACTGAGGGTTACGGCAGCACATGCTGGGCTCGGGCATGTGCTGGTGCCACATTTTTCTTCGTCGGGACACCATCGTCAGAACATCATCGAAAAACCTGACCGACGGCATTGGGGTTCCGGAGATCAGGGGGCCGGGGGGTGTGCGCGCATCATGTTCGATGGGTGCTGGTACTTGGCCCTTATATTGGCCCCCTATCCCTCATCAAACCTCGAGAACTCACACCCCCTTAAAGAGCATTTGAGATTTTACAGGTTTGCTGCCAGTAGCCATTAAAGTGTCTGAAATTGGGACTCTTTTTTCAAATGGTCACAAAATCTTGTACACTTCGAGTTTTTAGCTAAATTTCTTTATGCATGCCAACAAAAATACAAGGATGACGTCTACCAAGTTTGGGGCCAAAACTCCTTGCGAAAAAATTTTAAAAAATCCCGAACCGTAGAAAGTTTTAAAAATCGTGAAAAATAGAAAACAAGTCGTCTTGCCATGAAACTTCACGTGAAGTTTTAAGGGACCATTGTATGAATTTACAAGCCTCTAAAATGGCATTGGCGTAGAGAAATATGAAGATGTACCAAAACCCACCTACAGCACGCAGAGAGGGACCCGGTCGATCCCCGGCTTGCGCATCCTACCCCTCCGACCGGCTGAGCACCCGCACGCTCATTTCGCGAGTTGACTTAGGCATACGGAGTTCATTCCCCATCTAAGATTGGACCGGACCGAGGGTTCCGACAGCACATGCTAGGCTCGGGGATGTGCTGGTGTCGCATTTTTCTTCATTGGGGCACCATCGTCAGAGCATCGCCGGAGAACTCACACCCCCTTAAAGAGCATTTTAGACAACACGCAAGATCAACAACATGCAGAGGAAGACCCGGTCGATCACTGGCTTGCGCATCTCGCCCCTCTGGCCGGTTGAGCACCCGCACGCTTGTTTCGTGGGTTGACTTAGGCATACGGAGTTCATTCCCAGTCTAATATCGAATTGGACTGAGGGTTGTGGCAGCACATGCTGGGCTCGGGCATGTGCTGGTGCCGCATTTTTCTTCGTCGGGGCACCATCATCGGAGCATTGTCGGAGAACCTGACCGACGGTATTAGGGTTCTGACGATCGGGGGGCCGGGGGGGTGTGCGCACATGATGTGCGATGGGTGCTGGTACTAGGCCCTTATATTGGCCCCATATCCCTCATCAAACCTTGAGAACTCACACCCCCTTAAATAGCATTTGAGATTTTACAGGTTTGCTGCCAGTAGCCATAAAAATGTCTGAAATGGGGACACTTTTTTCAAATGGTCACAAAATCTTGTGCACTTCGATTTTTTAGCTGAATTTTTTTATGCATGCCAACAAAAATACAAGGATCATGTCTACCAAGTTTGGGGCCAAAAATCCTTCCGAAAAAATTTTAAAAAATCAAGAATCGCAAAAATTTTTGAAAATCGTGAAAAATCGAAAACGAGTCGTCTTGCCATGAAACTTCACGTGAAGGCTTAAGGGACCATTGCATGAATTTACAAGCCATAAAAATGGCATTGGCACGCAGAAATATGAAGATGTGCCTAAACCAACCTACGACCCTATCGATCCACGGCTTGCGCATCCCGTCTCTCTGGCCGACATAGTGCCCGCCTGCCCGCCCGCCCGCTCGTTTCGTCGGTTGGCTTAGGCATACGGAGTTCATTCCCAGTCTAAGATCAGACCGGACTGAGGGTTGCAGCAGCAGGACCGGCAGCACACAGAGGGGGACCCGACCGATCCGCGGCTTGTGCATCCCGCCACTCTGGCCGGCTGAGCGCCCGCACGCTCGTTTCGTGGGTTAACTTAGGCATACGGAGTTCATTCCTAGTCTAAGCATACGGAGTTCGTTCCCGATCTAAAATCGGATCGGACCGAGGGTTGCGGGAGCACATGCTGGGCTCGGGCATGTGCTGGTGCCGCATTTTTCTTCACTGTGGCACCATCGTCGGAGCATCATCAGAGAACCTGACCGATGGCATTGGGGTTCCGACGATCGGGGGGGTCAGGGGGTGTGCGCACATGATGTGCGATGGATGCTGGTACTTGGCCCTTATATTGGCCCCCTATCTATCATCAAACCTCGAGAACTCACAGCCCCTAAAAGAGCATTTGAGATTTTACAGGTTTTCTGCCAGTAGCCATTAAAGTGTTTGAAATGGGGATACTTTTTTCAAATGGTCAGAAAATCTTGTACACTTCGAGTTTTTAGATGAATTTTTTTGTGTATGCCAACAAAAATACAAGGATCATGTCTGTAGACACCCAATCAGGTCCGGGCCCGGACCAATTGGGCCTGACCCGAATCAATTGGGCCTGACCCAGATCATTTGGGCCTGGCCCAAATGGGCAAGGCCCAATTGAATTTTTACCCGTATTTTTTATTTTTATTTTTTTTCTCTCTCTTGTGTATTTTATTATTTATTATTATGTATTAATATATGTATATATATATATATTTTTTTTTTTTTCATTAGAATAGATTTATATGTATATAGTTATATATTTATTATTATTATATTATTATTCTTATCTTTTTTTTTTAATTATCTGTTCTGATTTTTTCTGATTTTCAGATATTATTTGAAAATTTTTTATCTTTTGATTTATCTTTCCAATTATCTAGATTTTTTTTTTAAATTTTATTTTAATTTTTATTTTGGAGGGCTAGGATTCAAAGTTGAAGACTCCCACTCTGAAGGGGAATTCAATCAGAAGAGTCCAATTGGATTCAAAGACTGAATTCCCGTCCAAAGAGGAATTGGGATTGATCAGAAACTCCTGATCAATCCCTATAAAAGGGACCCCCCTGGAACAGTCAAGAACACACAGAAAAAAACAGTGAGCAAAGCTACTGAATTTGAGAGAAAAAAGTGTTTAAAAGAGTTTTCGAAGGCTAAAGAAGGTCGAGGAGTGTTAGGATAGCTGTAGGGATCTGAAAAAAATTTTTTAGAAATTTTTTTGCGAAAATTTTTTCTGGAAATTTCTGGGAAATTTCCAGATTCCGGCGAAAATTCCGGCGACATTTGAATCTTCCGGCACAAATTCCGGCGAAACTTGAAGATTCCGGTGAACAACCCAGTTTCCGGCGAGATTCCCAGAAACCGGCGAAGATTCCGGCCATATTCCGGCAAAAATTCCAGATTCCGGCGACATTTCCAGAATCCGACACCGGTGTTCTTCGGTTTTCTAGAGAGAAGGGAGAGAAAAGGGAAGGAAGAGAGAGAGAGGGGAGGAGCGTTCTGCCGAAAAACAGAGGAGAGTGCCTTAAATACCCTCCAAAAACGACGTCGTTTTGGCCTTAAGTAACCAGAGGATCCGCGCGTTTTGCCGTGACCCGACCCGACCCGAGCGTCGACCCGCTTCTGACCCGCGCGTGCCAGCCTCCCTCCGAGCCAAGCCGAGCCGAGCCGAGCTTCCAAGCCGCTCCTCCGAGCCGTTTTTTTTCTTCCTTGAGCCGAGCCGAGCCGAGCCGATAGCCGAGCCGCTCCAGGTTTTTTTTTTTTTTTTTTTTTTTTTTTTTTTTTTTTAATTAATCCGACGACGGAGCCTCTACAAGTAAAAACAGTAGTTTTTCTTGCATACTCCTGAGGTGAGGGAATTTTCTCAATTTTCTGCTAAAAGTATTAGAGTCAATTGAGAATAATTTCCGATAATTAATTACTTGGCTGATTTTGATTTTTTTTCTTTAATTAATCCGACGACGGAGCCTCTACAAGTAAAAACAGTAGTTTTTCTTGCATACTCCTGAGGTGAGGGAATTTTCTCAATTTTCTGCTAAAAGTATTAGAGTCAATTGAGAATAATTTCCGATAATTAATTACTTGGCTGATTTTGATTTTTTTTTTCTTTAATTAATCCGACGACGGAGCCTCTGCAAGTGAAACAGTAGTTTTTCTTGCATACTCCTGAGGTGAGGGAATTTTCTCAATTTTCTGCTAAAAGTATTAGAGTCAATTGAGAATAATTTTTGATAATTAATTAATTGGTTGATCTTGATTTTTCTTTAAATAATCCGACGACGGAGCCTCTGCAAGTGAAACAGTAGTTTTTCTTGCATACTCTTGAGGTGAGAGAATTTTCTCAATTTTCTGCTAAAAGTATTAGAGTCAATTGAGAATAATTTTCAACAACTAACTACTTGGTAAAATTTTAAGGCTTTTGGATAACACAAATTCAAGCTGGTACCATCTTTTGATGGGCGTTGTGAGGGTGCTATAACCTTCCTCACACGTAACCGAACTCCCGAACCCTGTTCTGGTTAGCAGACCCGAACCTATTCTTTTAGGGACCCTTAAACTTAGGTGTTCCCTGAAAGGACAGATTCCTTAGGTGGCCAATCACACCTAGATAAAAAAAGATTGGTGGCGACTCCCTTAAGTCAATGTCTAGCGATAGATCCCCGGATCTAGACGTTATGACAGCTTGGCGACTCCACTGGGGACCTTGAGAGTCAGGCCAGCAAATAATTTGTGTTATCCAAAAGCCTAATAAAATTGAACCTTTTTGTATATATGTATTATTATTCATTCATGTCTGTTAATTATGTCATTCATATGCATGTGCATAACATGAGCTCTACACCCGAGCTCCGTCCCTTTAGGAGGGAGTAAAGTACCTATTGCTTTCGTGAGGTCTAATGCCTCCGCAGTGGCTAGCGAAATACTCCCACTCAAATTGAACCTTTTCCGCTTGTAGCCTGTAATGGGTGAGGATTAGGGTGCCTTACTAGTCTGTGATGGACAAGGATGTAAGGAATAATTTGAGGACCTTTAGACTCTGACCTTAAAACCACATGTAGTGAACTTTAAGAATGCCTACACCTAGGATAGAGCCCTTTCTACCCAATGATAGATATACCCTGAAATTAGGACACAAAAGGGTGTTTATCTAATCATTTCGATTGCTTAACTTTGTGTATTATTTTTATCATATGTAACACTATGCATCAGCATCACTTTCATGTCATCCATGGAACTAACTATGTTGTTTGTCTGATTGTATGCATCTGTATTATTTTCATGATCATGTTTTAACACAATCATTTGCATTCATTTCATACTAGATTTCATTCAAAAAATGTACATTTCATTTGTGTATCAAAGCATCATACATAAGGCACAGCATAACATTTCTAATCATAAGTATGGTACTCATGGTCCCAGAATAGCTCCATCTAGTGAAAATCCTGCTCATCCATACAACACAAGATCCAGAGCAAGGCAAATGGAGGAAGAAAGTTCCCATAAATTTGAAAAGCTAGAAAAAGCTCAGGAGAAGATTGAAAGTGAACTAAGCAAAATTCTGGAGGCCCTCAATAACATGAATAAGGGGAAAGGAGTTGAAGGAAGTACAAGCCAGCAAGAAGTGGCTGACCCTTTGTACCCTCCAGGTTTTGGCCCATCTCAGGTCCAGCCTGCTCAAGAGGTCCCGCCATATCCTGGAATACCATCAGCTTTCAACCCAGGGCAGTATAATAGCTATATAAATCCTGTCTTCACTGAAAAAGTAGCAGAACCAATTCCTGACCTAGATGCCTTAAAGGAGAAGGAAAAAGAAAAGATGAAAGTGGAAGCTGAGGAGAGTTCCAAGATTAGCATGCTAGAGCAGAGGCTACGGGCTGTGGAAGGATTTAGCTTTTATGGGTCAGTAGATGCTGCTGGGCTCTGCCTAGTCCCTGATGTGGTTATTCCCTATAAGTTCAAAGTACCAAAATTTGAAAAATATGACGGTACCAAGTGCCCCAAAACCCACATCACCATGTATTGCAGGAAGATGGCAGCTCATGCTCATGATGAAAAACTTCTGATGCATGTTTTCCAGGACAGTCTTACTGACTCTGCCGCCAGATGGTATGTTCAGTTGGATAGGACTCGTATTCGCTCTTGGAGTGATATGGCACACGACTTCATCAGTCAATATCGACACATTATCGATTTGGCTCCTGATCGTTTGTCTTTGCAGAACCTGGAGAAAAAGGCAAACGAGTCTTTTAAAGAATACGCCCAGAGATGGAGGGATATTGCTTCACAGGTACAACCTCCACTGACAGAGAAAGAGACCACAGTGCTGTTTGTTAGCACTTTAAAACCTCCCTATTATGAAAAGATGATAGGGAATGCAACAAAGAATTTTGCTGACATGGTAATCTCTGGAGAAATTATTGAAAGTGCCATAAAAAATGGCAAGTTGAGAGGAGGAGAAACCAAGAAGACATCAGAAAAGAAAGAAGCTGAAGCTCAAGCTGTGAGCTCTGATAGACAACAATTCGGCGGTTATCAACCCTATCCATCTCAAGGTTACTCTCCATACTATCCCGCTGTGAATAATGCCTCATCCTACCCATACCAGCTAGCTCCCCAACCATCTTATTCATCCACTTATCGCCTTAACATTCAAGCTCCTGTAAGAACCCAAATCCGCCCTACTAACCCAGCCAGTGGCTCGCGAGAACAACGGACTACTCGAGAAAAACCTGTATTTGATCCAATCCCTATGACTTATACAGAGTTATATCGAGAGCTTTATAATAGCCATTTGATTGCCCCCAGCCATGTGGAACCACTTAAACCACCCTATCCAAAATGGTATGATCCTACAGCCCGTTGTGACTATCATTATGGAATTACTGGCCATTCTACTGAAAATTGCACTGCTTTAAAGTATAAGGTGCAACGGTTGATCAATGATGGAATGGTAAGTTTTGATCAAGGAAAAGCAACAGCACCTAATGTTAGTGTACTGAGTGAAAGTCAAGAACAGAAAGGATCTGGAGAGTCACAATGAATTGAGGGGCAAGATGTCAATGGGGATTTCTTCACCTGATCATATAGGGAGCTAATTTTTAATGGAGATAAGGCGGGTTGAAGGTTTTTTGTCATTTTAAGATTTCTTTTCGAGTGATTGTTGGATTTTTTTTTTTTTTGCAATATGACTTCACTTGTTATCATTTTTAATAAAGGCAAGTCAATGCATTTCATTACATTTTTCTCTTTCACTTGACCATTATTCCATGCCTTGTTACCTTCCATAACTTCACACTCCCATTCTTAAATTTCAGATGATGAATATTTAGACAATGATAACAATAATTTTGGAATTTAATTTTGAGAACTCATTCACAGAGGAGATGATTTGAGCGAAAATAAAGAGGGTAAGCCATCACCAGAGATGAAAGAGATATATCTTGAAGGTGTGCAATATTTTATGAGCTCTGTTCAATAGATGATGTTCAAGAAAGGTATTCACAATTGAGATGAAAAATGGCCATCTTTTCTTTTACCATTTGAAAAACCATTTATTGTTACCCCCTTGAGCTTATCATTTTTTTTTTTTGAAGAACCCCAACCAAGGATCACCCTCTACACTGGAGGGTAATTTTTGAAAAAAAAAAAAAAAAAAAAAAAAAAAACCACAAAAGGTCTCAAAGATGAAAAGAGAAAGAAAAGCAAAAGAAAAAATAAATGCCACACATGACTTGGGGCAAAGTAATGAGAATCCTTTGTGTGAGGAAAGAAAAAACAGTGAAACGATGTGGGGCAAAATGCCAAGCTGCATCAAATGATCCTTCGGTCTTGAACCTTTTTAATACATATTTTGAGCCTATTATATCCATTTTTTTTATGACCCTTCACCTTGGCCTACATTACA
The DNA here is from genome assembly GCF_047325235.1 of Durio zibethinus. Classification (NCBI taxonomy): domain Eukaryota; kingdom Viridiplantae; phylum Streptophyta; class Magnoliopsida; order Malvales; family Malvaceae; genus Durio; species Durio zibethinus. The sequence goes on from NC_143163.1 coordinate 16,984,555, forward strand.
ACCTTGAAAAGTCCATTTGGATCAAGTGTGAATACTCAACTTGAATGATCATATGTTGAGCGAAGGTATGCTCATGAGGAAGCAATGAAATCATGGTCTAAAGTTGGACGTATGAAAGATATCAACAATGGATGAAAAAAAAAATGATGAAAAAAAAAAAAAAAAAAGGGAAAAAAAAAAGAAAAAATGAAAAAAAAAAGAAGGAAAAAAAGAGAAAATAAAAAAAAGAGATTCAAATTGAAAACCTGAAAGGGTGATTTTAGTAAAAAAAAAAATCAAGTCAAATGGCTCACATGAATGAAAGATCAAAGACATCTGAAGATCCCTCAAAGACTGGGGCAGAGTTCGCCAAGCTCAAGATGACTTCAACAGTAAATGGAATGAGTTTTTGAAAAAGAATCCTAGATTAATGTTGAAAATTGTCTGAATATTCATCATTTGGACATACCATTCACCTCAATGACATCCAATTTATTTCCTTTCCCATTTATTTTCTACCAAAATAGATCTCCATTGATTATCTTTACCATAATTCACCTTTTGTTCTCTTATTGTTTCACCCCTAGAATGAATTGAGAAAATGCTTGATTGCATTGTATTTGTCAGGATTTGAAATGATAATGAATGAATGAATATGTGCTTAAAAGAGTCTTGCATTTATTTGAAAAGAAATCTAAGATGATGAAGAAATGGTAGAAACCTAATAGAGAATATGATGGGGCAAATCTTGAAAAGTGATGAATTGATTGATATGACTTGCAAGATGTGATTGAATGATGAAGACAATCAGTAGACAAAGTTTGTTTTGGAATTGTTGAGGCTGAGACAAGGACCCAGTGATGGTGGATGAAACTTGTTTTGAAATTTGCTAGTGCTGAGAAATTCATTGAATGATAGTCAAGGGATGATCGATTGATGAAGCTTATTCCAAAGTATTGAAAAACAGAACAAGAAAGAATGTGAGTGGAAGAGACAATTGAGAGCTACACTGGTTCGATCTTAGAAGAGCAGTGCAATTGGATCCTTGAGGAATCAAAGGGCTTGACACCCAAAAAAAAAAAAGCTTGAGAAACTTGAGTACCATACATTGAACAGGAATTAATTGGCCAACATTTGCATGGCATGCATTGAAATTCATATGCATTGCACAGTATACACTACTTTCAGGAGAATATAGTGTACAAATTCAAGAAGCAAGGGTGTTCCAACATCCCACATGAAAAAGACAGATATGAAAAGACTTTGCAAGTTTGAGAAGAAACTTGTCAGGTAAGTTCCTAATCCTTGAAATAGGATGTCTCTTGGTATCGGGGTTGATTTATAAGACCTTTGGGCATAATCTCCTGAAATCCCTTCAAACACAACTTTCAACTCCTTCGGACATGATCGTCTAGGAGAATTTACTTTTCAAAGTTCGTTGCCTCTGTTTAGAGGAGCAATTTACTTTCCAAAGTTCGTTGCCTCTGTTTAGAGGAGCAATTTATTTTTCCAAAGTTCGTTGCCTCTGTTTAGAGGAGCAATTTATTTTTCCAAAGTCGTGGTACCTCTGTTTAGAGGAGCAATTTATTTTTCCAAAGTCGTGGTGCCTCTGTTTAGAGGAGCAATTTATTTTTCCAAAGTCGTGGTACCTCTGTTTAGAGGAGCAATTTATTTTTCAAAGTCGTGGTACCTCTGTTAAGATGAGCAATTTACTTTTCAAAAGTCGTGGTGCCTCTGTTTAGAGGAGCAATTTACTTTTCAAAGTTCGTTGCCTCTGTTTAGAGGAGCAATTTACTTTCAAAAGTCGTGGTGCCTTTGTTTAGAGGAGCAATTTACTTTTCAAAGTTCGTTGCCTCTGTTTAGAGGAGCAATTTACTTTCCAAAGTCGTGGTACCTCTGTTGAGAGGAGCAATTTACTTTCCAAAGTTCGTTGCCTCTGTTTAGAGGAGCAATTTACTTTCCAAAGTTCGTTGCCTCTGTTTAGAGGAGCAATTTATCTTTCCAAAGTCGTGGTGCCTCTGTTTAGAGGAGCAATTTATTTTTCAAAGTCGTAGAGCCTCTGTCAAGAGGAGCCAAAAAAAAAAAAAAAAAAAAAAAAAAAAAAAAAGGTCGAGTCGGGTCTTGACTGGGTGTCTACGTCTTTGCGCAATTTCTGTTTCACAGAAAATACGCAAAGAGGGGCAGCTGTAGACACCCAATCAGGTCCGGGCCCGGACCAATTGGGCCTGACCCGAATCAATTGGGCCTGACCCAGATCATTTGGGCCTGGCCCAAATGGGCAAGGCCCAATTGAATTTTTACCCGTATTTTTTATTTTATTTTTTTTCTCTCTCTTGTGTATTTTATTATTTATTATTATGTATTAATATATGTATATATATATATATTTTTTTTTTTCATTAGAATAGATTTATATGTATATAGTTATATATTTATTATTATTATATTATTATTCTTATCTTTTTTTTTTAATTATCTGTTTTGATTTTTTCTGATTTTCAGATATTATTTGAAAATTTTTTATCTTTTGATTTATCTTTCCAATTATCTAGATTTTTTTTTTAAATTTTATTTTAATTTTTATTTTGGAGGGCTAGGATTCAAAGTTGAAGACTCCCACTCTGAAGGGGAATTCAATCAGAAGAGTCCAATTGGATTCAAAGACTGAATTCCCGTCCAAAGAGGAATTGGGATTGATCAGAAACTCCTGATCAATCCCTATAAAAGGGACCCCCCTGGAACAGTCAAGAACACACAGAAAAAAACAGTGAGCAAAGCTACTGAATTTGAGAGAAAAAAGTGTTTAAAAGAGTTTTCGAAGGCTAAAGAAGGTCGAGGAGTGTTAGGATAGCTGTAGGGATCTGAAAAAAATTTTTTAGAAATTTTTTTGCGAAAATTTTTTCTGGAAATTTCTGGGAAATTTCCAGATTCCGGCGAAAATTCCGGCGACATTTGAATCTTCCGGCACAAATTCCGGCGAAACTTGAAGATTCCGGTGAACAACCCAGTTTCCGGCGAGATTCCCAGAAACCGGCGAAGATTCCGGCCATATTCCGGCAAAAATTCCAGATTCCGGCGACATTTCCAGAATCCGACACCGGTGTTCTTCGGTTTTCTAGAGAGAAGGGAGAGAAAAGGGAAGGAAGAGAGAGAGAGGGGAGGAGCGTTCTGCCGAAAAACAGAGGAGAGTGCCTTAAATACCCTCCAAAAACGACGTCGTTTTGGCCTTAAGTAACCAGAGGATCCGCGCGTTTTGCCGTGACCCGACCCGACCCGAGCGTCGACCCGCTTCTGACCCGCGCGTGCCAGCCTCCCTCCGAGCCAAGCCGAGCCGAGCCGAGCTTCCAAGCCGCTCCTCCGAGCCGTTTTTTTTCTTCCTTGAGCCGAGCCGAGCCGAGCCGATAGCCGAGCCGCTCCAGGTTTTTTTTTTTTTTTTTTTTTTTTTTTTTTTTTTAATTAATCCGACGACGGAGCCTCTACAAGTAAAAACAGTAGTTTTTCTTGCATACTCCTGAGGTGAGGGAATTTTCTCAATTTTCTGCTAAAAGTATTAGAGTCAATTGAGAATAATTTCCGATAATTAATTACTTGGCTGATTTTGATTTTTTTTCTTTAATTAATCCGACGACGGAGCCTCTACAAGTAAAAACAGTAGTTTTTCTTGCATACTCCTGAGGTGAGGGAATTTTCTCAATTTTCTGCTAAAAGTATTAGAGTCAATTGAGAATAATTTCCGATAATTAATTACTTGGCTGATTTTGATTTTTTTTTTCTTTAATTAATCCGACGACGGAGCCTCTGCAAGTGAAACAGTAGTTTTTCTTGCATACTCCTGAGGTGAGGGAATTTTCTCAATTTTCTGCTAAAAGTATTAGAGTCAATTGAGAATAATTTTTGATAATTAATTAATTGGTTGATCTTGATTTTTCTTTAAATAATCCGACGACGGAGCCTCTGCAAGTGAAACAGTAGTTTTTCTTGCATACTCTTGAGGTGAGAGAATTTTCTCAATTTTCTGCTAAAAGTATTAGAGTCAATTGAGAATAATTTTCAACAACTAACTACTTGGTAAAATTTTAAGGCTTTTGGATAACACAAATTCAAGCTGGTACCATCTTTTGATGGGCGTTGTGAGGGTGCTATAACCTTCCTCACACGTAACCGAACTCCCGAACCCTGTTCTGGTTAGCAGACCCGAACCTATTCTTTTAGGGACCCTTAAACTTAGGTGTTCCCTGAAAGGACAGATTCCTTAGGTGGCCAATCACACCTAGATAAAAAAAGATTGGTGGCGACTCCCTTAAGTCAATGTCTAGCGATAGATCCCCGGATCTAGACGTTATGACAATGTCTACAAAGTTTGGGGCCAAAACTCCTTCCGAAAAAATTTTAAAAAATCCCAAACCGTAAAAAGTTTCAAATATCGTGAAAAATAGAAAACGAGTCGTCTTGCCATGAAACTTCACGTGACGGCTTAAGGGACCATTGTATGCATTTACAAGCCATAAAAATGGCATTGGCACACAGAAATATGAAGATGTGCCTAAACCGACCTACCACCCTATCGATCCACGGCTTGTGCATCCCGTCTCCCTGGTCAGTGTAGTACCCGCTTACCCGCCCGCCCACTCATTTCGTCGGTTGGCTTAGGCATACGGAGTTCATTCCCAGTCTAAGATTGAACCAAACTGAGGGTTGCGGTAGCAGGATCAGTAGCATGCAGAGGGGGACCCAACCGATCCTCGGCTTGCGCATCCCACCGCTCTGGCTGGCTGAGCACTCGTACGCTCGTTTCATGGGTTGACTTAGGCATACGGAGTTTATTCCCAGTCTAAGCATATGGAGTTCAGTCCAAGTCTAAGATCAGACTGAACCTAGGGTTGCGGCAGCACATGCTGGGCTCGGGCATGTGCTGGTGTCGTATTTTTCTTCGTCGGGGCACAATCTCCGAAGCATCACCGGAGAACCTGACCAACGGCAATGGGGTTCCGACGATCGGGGGGGCCGGGGGGGTGTGCGCACATGATGTGCGATGGGTGCTGGTACTTGGCCCTTATATTGGCCCCCTATCCCTCGTCAAACCTTGAGAACTCACACCGCCTTAAAGAGCATTTGAGATTTTACAGTTTTGCTACGAGTAGCCATTAAAGTGTCTGAAATGGGGACACTTTTTTCAAATGGTCACAAAATCTTGTACACTTCGAGTTTTTAGCTGAATTTTTTGTGCATGCCAACAAAAATACAAGGATCATGTCTACCAAGTTTGGGGCCAAAACTCCTTTCAAAAAACTTTTAAAAAATTCGGAACTGCAAAAAGTATCAAAAATCGTGAAAAATAGAAAACGAGTCGTCTTGCCATGAAACTTCACGTGAAGGCTTAAGGGACCATTGTATGAATTTACAAGCCATAAAAATGGCATTGGTACGGAGAAATATGAAGATGTGCCTAAACCCACCTACCACCCTATCGATCCACGGCTTGCGCATCCAGTCTCTCTGGCCGACGTAAGGCCTGCCCGCCCGCTCGTTTCGTCGGTTGGCTTAGGCATACAGAGTTCATTCCCAGTCTAAGATTGGACAGGACTGAGGGTTACAGCAGTAGGATCGATAGCACGCAGAGGGGGACCCGACCGATCCCCAGCTTGCGCATCTCGCTTTTCTGGCCGATTGAGCGCCCGTACGCTCGTTTCGTGGTGTGACTTAGGCATACAGAATTCATTCCCAATCTTATCATACGGAGTTCATTCCCTGTCTAAGATCCGACCAGACCAAGGGTTGTGACAGCACATGTTGGGCTCCGGCATGTGCTGGTGTCGTATTTTTCTTCGTCGGGGCACCATCGTCGGAGCATCACCGGAGAACCTGACCGACGGCATTGGGGTTCCGACGATAGGCAGGGCCTGGGGGGGCGTGCGCGCACATGATGTGTGATGGGTGCTGGTACTTTGCCTTTATATTGGCCTCTTATCCCTCATCAAACCTCGAGAACTCACACCCCTTAAAGAGCATTTGAGATTTTACAGGTTTACTGCCAGTTGCCATTAAAGTGTCTGAAGTGGGCACACTTTTTTCAAATGGTCACAAAATCTTGTACACTTCGAGTTTTTAGCTGAATTTTTTTATGTATGCCAAAAAAAATACAAGGATCACGTCTACCAAGTTTGGGAACAAAAATCCTTCCGAAAAAATTCTAAAAAATCCGAAACCGTAAAATATTTTGAAAATCATGAAAAATAGAAACCGAGTCGTCTTGCCATGGAACTTCACGTGAAGGCTTAAGGATCATTGTATGAATTTACAAGCCATAAAAATGGGATTGGCACGTAGAAATATGAAGATGTGCCTAAACCCACCTACCACCTTATCAATCCACAGCTTGCACATCCCGTCTCTCTGGCCGACGTAGTGCCCGCCCGCCCGCCAGCCCGTCCGCTCGTTTCATCGATTGGCTTAGGCATGCGGATTCCACTCCCAGTCGAAGATCGGGCCGGACCAAAGGTTGCGGTAGCAGGATCACCAGTACGTAGAGGGGGACCCGACTGATCGTCGGCTTGCGCATCCCGCCCCTCTAGCCGGCTGAGAGCCCGCACGCTCGTTTCGTGGGTTGGCTTAGTCATACGGAGTTCATTCCCAGTATAAGCATACGGAGTTCATTCCCAGTCTAAGATCGGACCGGACCAAGGGTTGCGGCAGCACATGCTGGGCTCGGGCACGTGCTGGTGTCGTATTTTTCTTCATCGGGGCACCATCACCGGAGCATCGTCGGAGAACCTGACCGGCGGCATTGGGGTTCCGGCGATCGGGGGGGCCGGGGGGTGTGCGTACATGATGTGCGATGAGTGCTGGTACTTGGCCCTTATATTGGCCCCCTATCCCTCATCAAACCTTGAGAACTCACACCCCCTTAAAGAGCATTTGACATTTTACAGGTTTGCTGCCAGTAGCCGTTAAATTTTTTGAAATGGGGAGACTTTTTTCTAATGGCCACAAAATCTTGTACAATTTGAGTTTTTAGCTGAATTTTTTTGTTCGAGCCAACAAAAATACAAGGATCATGTCCACCAAGTTTGGGGCTAAAACACCTTTCGAAAAAATTTTAAAAAATCCAGGACCACAAAAAGTTTTGAAAATCGTGAAAAATAGAAAATGAGTCGTCTTGCCATGAAACTTCACGTGAAGGCCTAAGGGACTATTGTATGAATTTACAAGCCAAGAAAATGGCATTGGCATGCAGAAATCTGAAGATGTGCCTAAACCCACCTACCACCCTATCGATCCATGACTTGCGCATCCCGTCTCTCTGGCCGGCATAGTGCCCGCCCGCGCGCTCCTTCCATCTGTTGGCTTAGGCATACGGAGTTCATTCCAGTCTAAGATCGGACCGGACTGAGGGTTGCGGCAGCACGTAGAGGGGGACTCCGCCGATCCCCGGCTTGTGCATCCCGCCCCTCTGGCCGGTTGAGTGCCCGCACGCTTGTTTCGTCGGTTGACATAGGCATACGGAGTTCATTCCCAGTCTAAGCACACGAAGTTCATTCCCAATCTAAGATCATACTGGATTGAGGGTTGTGCCAGCACATGCTGGGCTCAGGCATGTGATGGTGCCATATTTTTCTTCGTCAGAGCATCGTCGGAGCATCACCGGAGAACCTGACCGGTGACATTGGGGTTCCGGTGATCGGGGAGGCTGGGGGTGTGCGCACATAATGTGCGATGGGTGCTGGTACTTGGCCCTTATATTGGCCCCCTATCCCTCATCAAACCTTGAGAACTCACACCCCCTTAAAGAGCATTTGAGATTTTACAGGTTTGCTGCCAGTAGCCATTAAAGTGTCTGAAATGGGAACATTTTTTTCAAATGGTCACAAAATCTTGTACACTTCGAGTTTTTAGCTGAATTTTTTTGTGCATGCCAACAAAAATTCAAGGATCATTTCTACCAAGTTTGGGGCAAAACTCCTTCCGAAAAAATTTTAAAAAATCCTCAACCGCAAAAAGTTTCAAAAATCATGAAAAATAGAAAACGAGTCGTCTTGCCATGAAACTTCACGTGAAGGCTTAAGGGACCATTTTATGAATTTACAAGCCATAAAAATGGCATTGGCATGCAGAAATATTAAGATCTACCTAAACCCACCAACCACCCCATCGATCCACGGCTTGCGCATCCCGTCTCTCGACCGGTGTAGTGCCCGCTCGTCCGCCCGCCTGCTCATTTCGTCAGTTGGATTAGGAATACGAAGTTTATTCCCAGACTAAGATTAGACGAGCTAAGGGTTACGGCAGCACGCAGAGGGGGACCCAGTCGATCCCCGACTTGCGCATCCCGCCCCTCTGGCCGGCTGAGCACCCGCACGATCGTTTCGTGGGTTGACTTAGGCATACGGAGTTCGTTCCTAGTCTAAGCATACGGAGTTCATTCCCAGTCTAAGATCGGACCAGACGGAGGGTTACAGCAGCACATGCTAGGCTCAAGCATGTGCTGGTGCCGCAATTTTCTTCGTCGGAGCATCGCCGGAGCATCATCAGAGAACCTGACAGGCAACATTGGGGTTCTGACGATCGAAGAGGCCGGGGGGGGAGTATGCGCACATGATGTGCGATGGGAGCTGGTACTTGGCCCTTATATTGGCCCCCTATCCCTCATCAAACCTTGAGAAATCACACCCCCTTAAAGAGCATTTGAGATTTTACAGGTTTGCTGCCAGTAGCCATTAAAGTGTTTGAAATGGGGACACTTTTTTCAAATGGTCACAAAATCTTGTGCACTTCGAGTTTTTAGCTAAATTTTTTTGTGCATGCCAACAAAAATTCAAGGATCGTTTCTACCAAGTTTAGGGCAAACTCCTTCAGAAAAAATTTTAAAAAATCCTCAACCGCAAAAAGTTTCAAAAATCATGAAAAATAGAAAACGAGTCGTCTTGCCATGAAACTTCACGTGAAGGCTTATGGGACCATTGTATGAATTTACAAGCCATAAAAATGGCATTGGCATGCAGAAATATGAAGATCTGCCTAAACCCACCAACCACCCTATCGATCCACGGCTTGTGCATCCCGTCTCTCGACCGGCGTAGTGCCCGCTCGCCCGCCCGCCCGCCCGCTAATTTTGTCAGTTGGATTAGGCATACGAAGTTCATTCCCAGACAAAGATCAGACCAGCTAAGGGTTACAGCAGCACACAGAAGGGGACCCGGCCGATCCCCGACTTGCGCATGCCGCCCCTCTGGCCGGCTGAGCACCCGCACGCTCGTTTCATGGGTTGACTTAGGCATACGGAGTTCGTTCCTAGTCTAAGCATGCGGAGTTCATTCCCAGTCTAAGATCGGACCAGACAGAGGGTTGCGGCAGCACATGCTAGGCTCAGGCATGTGCTGGTGCCACAATTTTTTTCGCCGGAGCATCACCGGAGAACCTGACCGGCAACATTGGGGTTCCGACGATCGGGGAGGCCGGGGGGGAGTGTGCGCACATGATGTGCGATGGGTGCTGGTACTTGGCCCTTATATTGGCTCCTTATCCCTCATCAAACCTCAAGAAATCACACCCCCTTAAAGAGCATTTGAGATATTACAGGTTTGCTGCCGGCAGCCATCAAAGTGTTTTAAATGGGGACACTTTTTTCAAATGGTCACAAATATCTTATACACTTCGAGTTTTTTGCTGAATTTTTTTGTGCATGCAAAAAAAAATATAAAAGGATCACATCTACCAAGTTTGGGGCAAAAAATCCTTCTGAAAAAATTTTAAAAAATCCTAAACCGTGAAAAGTTTCAAAAATCGTGAAAAATAGAAAATGAGTCGTCTTGCCATGAAACTTCACGTGAAGGCTTCAGGGACCATTGTATGAATTTACAAGCCATAAAAATGGCATTGGCACACGGAAATATGAAGATGTGCCTAAACCCACCTACCACCCTATCGATCCACGGCTTGCGCATCCCGTCTCTCTGGCCCGCGTAGTGCCCGCCCGTCCGTCCGCCCGTTCGTTTCACCGGTTAGCTTAGGCATACGGAGTTCATTTCCAGTCTAAGATTAGACTGGATTGAGGGTTTCGGTAGTAGGATCGGTAGCACGTAGAGGGGGGCCCGACCGATCCCCGGCTTGTGCATCCCGCCCCTCTGGCCGGTTGAGTGCCCGCACGCTCATTTCGTGGGCTGACTTAGGCATACGGAGTTCATTCCCATCTAAGCATACGGAGTTCATTCCCAGTCTAAAATCAGATCGGGTTGAGGGTTGCGGCAGCACATGCTGGGCTCGAGCATGTGTTGGTGCCGCATTTTTCTTCGTCGGGGCTCCATCACCGGAGCATCGCCGGAGAACCTGACCGGCGGCAATGGGGTTCCGACGATCGGGGAGGCCAGGGGGGTGTGCGCACATGATGTGCATTGGGTGCTGGTACTTGGCCCTTATATTGGCCACCTATCCCTCATCAAACCTCCAGAACTCACACCCCCTTAAAGAGCATTTGAGATTTTACAGGTTTGCTGCCAGTAGCCCTTAAAGTGTCTGAAATGGGGACATTTTTTTCAAATGGTCACAAAATCTTGTACACTTTGATTTGTTAGCTGAATTTTTTTGTGCATGCCAACAAAAATACAAGGATCACGTCTTCCAAGTTTTGGGCTAAAACTCCTTCCAAAAAAATTTTAAAAAATCCCGAACCGCACAAAATTTTGAAAATCGTGAAAAATAAAAAACGAGTCATCTTGCCATGAAACTTCACGTGAAGGCTTAAGGGACCATTGTATGAATTTTCAAGCCATAAAAATAGCATTGGCACATAGAAATATGAAGCTGTACCTAAACCCACCTACCACCCTATCGATCTACGGCTTGTGCATCCCGTCTCACTGGCCGGCGTAGTGCCCGCCCAGCCGCTTGTTTCGTCGGTTGGCTTAGGCATAGGGAGTTCATTCCCAGTCTAGATTGGATTAGATCGAGGGTTCCGGCAGCAGGATCGACAGCACGTAGAGGCAGACCCGACCGATCCCCGGCTTGCGCGTCCTGCCCCTCTAGCCAACTGAGCGCCCGCACACTCATTCCGTGGGTTGACTTAGGCATACGGAGTTCATTCCCAGTCTAAGCATACGGAGTTCACTCCTAGTCAAAGATCGAACAAGACCGAGGTTGCAGCAGCACATACTGGGCTCGAGCATGTGCTGGTGTCGTATTTTTCTTCGTCGGGGCACCATCGTCGGAGCATCGCCGGAGAACCTAACCGGCGGTATTGGGGTTCCGATGATCGGGGGGGCCGGGGTGGGTGTGCGCACATGATGTGCAAAGGGTGCTGGTACTTGGCCCTTATATTGGCCCCCTATCCCTCATCAAACCTCGAGAACTCACATCCCCTTAAAGAGCATTTAAGATTTTACAGGTTTGCTGCCAGTAGCCATTAAAGTGTTTGAAATGGGGACACTTTTTTCAAATGGTCACAAAATCTTGTACACTTTGAGTTTTTAGCTGAATTTTTTTGTGCATGCCAAAAAAAATACAAGGATCACATTTATCAAGTTTGGGGCCAAAAATCCTTCTGAAAAAATTTTAAAAAATCCCAAACCGCAAAAAGTTTCAAAAATCATGAAAAATAGAAAATGAGTCATCTTGCCATGAAACTTCATGTGAATGCTTAAGGGACCATTGTATGAATTTACAGGCCATAAAAATGGCATTGGCACTCAGAAATATGAAGATGTGCCTAAACCCACCTACCACCCTATCGATCCACAGCTTGCGCATCCCGTCTCTCTGGCCGACGTAGTGCCTGCCCACCCACTCATTTAGTCGGTTGCCTTAGGCATACAGAGTTCATTCCCAATCTAAGATTGGACCAGACTGAGGGTTGCCGCACCAGGATCAACAGCACGTAGTGGGGGACCCGACCGATCCTCGGCTTGTGCATCCCGCCCCTCTGGCCGGCTGTACGCCCGCTCGCTCGTTTCGTGGGTTGACTTAAGCATATGGAGTTCATTCCCAGTCTAAGTATACGGAGTTCATTCCAAGTCTAAGATTGGACCGGATTGAGGGTTGCGGCAGCACATGTTGGGCTCGGGCATGTGCTGGTGCCCCATATTTCTTCATCGGGGCACCATCGCCGGAGCATCGCTGGAGAACCTGACCGGCGGCATTGGGGTTCCGACGATCGGGGGGGCCGGGGGTGGTGTGCGCACATGAGGTGCGATGGGTGCTGGTGGTTGGCCCTTATATTGGCCCCCTATCCCTCATCAAACCTCGAGAACTCACACTCCCTTAAAAAGCATTTGAGATTTTACAAGTTTGCTGCCAGTAGCCATTACCATTAAAGTGTCTGAAATGGGGACACTTTTTTTAAATGGTCACAAAATCTTGTACAGTTTGAGTTTTTAGCTGAATCATTTTGTGCATGCCAAAAAAAAATACAAGGATCATGCCTACCATGTTTGGGGACAAAACTCCTACCAAAAAAATTTTAAAAAATCCAGAACCATAAAAAGTTTTGAAAATCGTGAAAAATAGAAAACGAGTCATTTTGCCATAAAACTTCACGTGACGGCTTAAGGGACCATAGTATGAATTTACAAGCCATCAAAATGGCATTGGCACATACAAATATGAAGATGTGCCTAAACCCACCTACAACCCTATCGATCCACGGCTTGCGCAACCCGTCTCTCTGGCCGGCGTAGTGGCCGCCCGCCCGCTCGTTTCGTCAGTTGGCTTAGGCATACGGAGTTCATTCCCAGTATAAGATCAGACTAGACTAAGGGTTGCAACAGCAAGATCGATAGCATGCGGAGGGGGACCCGACCAATCCCCGACTTACGCATCCCGCCCCTCTGGCCGGCTGAGCGCCCGCACGCTCGTTTCGTGGGTTGACTTAGAGATACGGAGTTCATTCCCAGTCTAAGCATATGGAGTTCATTCCCAGTCTAAGATCGTATCAGACCGAGGGTTACGGTAGCACATGCTGGGCTCGGGCATGTGCTGGTGCCGTAATTTGCTTCGTCGGGGCACCATCGTCGGAGCATCGTCGGAGAACCTGATCGACGGCATTGAGGCTCCGGGGATCGAGGGGTCGGGGCGGGGGGTGTGCGCACATGATGTGCGATGGGTGCTGGTACTTGGCCCTTATATTGGCCCCTATCCCTTATCAAACCTCGAGAACCCACACCCTCTTAAAGAGCATTTGAGATTTTACAGGTTTGCTACCAGTAGCCATTAAAGTGTCTGAAATGGGACACTTTTTTCAAATGGTCACAAAATCTTCTACACTTCGAGTTTTTAAATGAATTTTTTTGTACATGCAAACAAAAATACAAGGATTACGTCTAAGTTTGGGGCCAAAACTCCTTCCAAAAAAAGTTTAAAAAATCTCGAACCGTAAAAAATTTTGAAAATCGTGAAAAATAGAAAACGGGTCGTCTTGCAATGAAACTTCACGTGAAGGCTTAAGGGACCATTGTATGAATTTACATGCCATAAAAATGGCATTGGCATGCAGAAATATGAAGATGTGCCTAAAACCACCTACCACCCTATTGATCCAAGGCTTGCGCATCCCGTCTTTGTGGCCGGTGTAGTGCCAGCACGCCTACCCGCCCGCTCGTTTCGTTGGTTGGCTAAGGCGTACGGAGTTCATTCCCAGTCTAAGATCGGACCAGACTGAGCGTTACAGCAGCAGTATCGACAGCATGCAGAGGGGGACCCAGCTGATGCCTGGCTTGCGCATCCCACCCCTCTGGCCGGCTGAGCGCTCGAACGCTCGTTTTGTGGGTCGACTTAGGCATACGGAGTTCATTCCCAATCTAAGCATACGGAGTTCATTATCAATCTAAGATCGGATCAGACCGAGGGTTGTGACAGCACATGCTGGGCTCGAGCATGTGCTGGTGCCGTATTTTTTTTCGCTGGGGCACCATCATCGGAGCATCGCCGGAGAACCTGACCGGCAGCATTGGGGTTCCAGCGATCGGGGGGGCCAGGGGGTGTGCGCACATGATGTGCGATGGGTGCTGGTACTTGGCCCTTATATTGGCCCCTTATCCCTCATCAAACCTCAAGAACTAACACCCCCTTAAAGAGCATTTGAGATTTTATAGTTTTGCTGCTAGCAGCCATTAAAGTGTCTGAAATGGGGATACTTTTTTCAAATGGTCACAACTTCCTGTACACTTCGAGTTTTTAGCTGAATTTTTTTGTGCAATCCAAAAAAAATATAAGCATCACGTCTACCAAGTTTGGGGCCAAAACTCCTTTCGAAAAATTTTAAAAAATCTCAAACCGTAAAAAGTTTTCAAAATCGTGAAAAATAGGAAAAAAGTCTTATTGCAATGAAACTTCACGTGAAGGCTTAAGGGACCATTGTATGAATTTACAAGCCATAAAAATGGCATTGGCATGCAAAAATATGAAGATGTGCCTAAACCCACCGACCACCCTATCGATCCACGGCTTGTGCATCCCGTCTCTCTGGCCGGCGTAGTGCCCGCCCGCCCGTTCATTTCGTCGGTTGGCTTAGGCATACGGAGTTCATTCCCAGTCTAAGATTGGACAGGATTGAGGGTTACGACAGCATGATCGGCAGCACGCAAAGGGGGAACCGACCGATTCTCGGCTTGCGCATCCCACCCCTCTAGCTGGCTCAGCGCCTACACGCTCGTTTCGTGGGTTGACTTAGGCATACAGAGTTCATTCCCAGTCTAAGCATACGGAGTTCTTTCCCAGTCTAAGATCAGACCAGACCGAGGGTCACGACAGCATATGTTGGGCTCATGCATGTGCTGGTGCCATATTTTTCTTCACTGGGGCACCATCGTTGGAGCTTCGCCGGAGAACCTGACCGGCAGCATTGGGGTTCCAACGATCGGGGGGGCCGGGGGGGTGTGCGCACATGATGTGCGATGGGTGATGGTACTTGGCCCTTATATTGCCCCCTTATCCCTCATCAAACCTCAAGAACTAACACCCCTTTAAAGAGCATTTGAGATTTTACAGGTATGCTGCCAGTAGCCTTTAAAGTGTCTGAAATGGGGACATTTTTTTCAAATGGTCACAAAATCTTGTACACTTCGAGTTTTTAGCTGAATTTTTTGATGCATGCCAAAAAAAATATAAGGATCACGTCTACCAAGTTTGGGGCCAAAACTCCTTCTGAAAAAATTTTAAAAAATCTCGAACCATAAAAAGTTTTGAAAATCATGAAAAATAGAAAACGAGTAGTCTTGCCATGAAACTTCACGTGAAGGCTTAAGGGACCATTGTATGAATTTACAAGCCATAAAAATGGCATTGGCATGCAAAAATATGAAGATGTGCCTAAACCCACCTACAACCCTATCGATACACAGCTTACGCATCCCGTCTCTCTGGCCGACGTAGTGCCCGCCCGCCCGCCCGCTCGTTTCATCGGTTGGCTTAGGCATACGGAGTTCATTCCCAGTCTAAGATCTGACCGGACTGAAGGTTGCGGTTGCAGGATCGACAGCATGCAGAAGGGGACCCGGTCGATCCTCGGCTTACGCATCCCGCCCCTCTGGCTGGCTGAGCGCCTGCACGCTCCTTTCATGGGTTGACTTAGGCATACGGAGTTCATTCCCAGTCTAAGATCGGACTGGACCGAGGGTTACGGCAGCACATGCTATGCCCGGGCATGTACTGGTGCCATATTTTTCTTCACCAGGGCACCATCGTCGGAGCATCGTCGGAGAACCTGACCGGCGACATTGGGGTTCCGACGATTGGGGGGGCCGGGGGGGCCGGGGGGTGTGTACACATGATGTCCGATGGGTGTTGGTACTTGCCCCTTATATTGGCCCCCTATCCCTCATCAAACCTCGAGAACTCACACCCCCTTAAAGAGCATTCGAGATTTTACAAGTTTGCTGCCAGTAGCCATTAAAGTGTTTGGAATGGGGACAGTTTTTTCAAATGGTCACAAAATCTCGTACACTTTGATTTTTTAGCTGAATTTTTTTTTCATGCCAACAAAAATACAAGGATCACGTCTACCAAGTTTGGGGCCAAAACTCCTTCCCAAAAAATTCTGAAAAATCCTGAACCGTAAAAAGTTTTAAAAATCGTGAAAAATAGAAAACGAGTCGTCTTGCTATGAAACTTCACGTGAAGGCTTAAGGGACCATTGTATGAATTTACAAGCCATAAAAATGGCATTGGCACGCAGAAATATGAAGATGTGCCTAAACCCACCTACCACCCTATCGTTCCACGGCTTGCGCATCCCGTCTCTCTAGCCAACGTAGTGCCCGCCCACCCACCCGCCCGTTCATTTTGTCGATTGGCTTTGGCAAACAGAGTTCATTCCCAGTCTAAGATTAGACCAGACCGAGGGTTGCAGCAGCATGATCGGCAGCACGCAGAGGGGGACCCGGTTGATCCCCGGCTTGTGCATCCCACCCCTCTGGCCGGTTGAGTGCCCGCACACTCGTTTCATGGGTTGACTCAGGCATACGGAGTTCATTCCCAATCTAAGCATACGGAGTTCATTCCCAGTCTAAGATCGGATCGGATCGAGGGTTGCAGCAGCACATGCTGGGATCGGGCATGTGCTGGTGTCGCATTTTTCTTCGTCGGGGTACCATCATCGGAGCATCACCGAAGAACCTGTCTGATAGTGTCATAACGTCTAGATCCGGGGATCTATTGCTAGACATTGACTTAAGGGAGTCACCACCAATCTTTTTTATCTAGGTGCGATTGGCCACCTAAAGAATCTGTCCTTTCAGGGAACAACTAAGTTTAAGGGTCCCTAAAAGAATAGGTTCAGGTCTACAAACCAAAACAGGGTTCGAGAGTTCGGTTACGTGTGAGGAAGGTTATAGCACCCTCACAACACCCATCAAAAGATGGTACCAGCTAAAATTTGTGTTATCCAAAAAGCCTTAAAATTTTACCAATTAATTAATTATTGGAAATTATTCTCAATCGACTCTAATACTTTTAGCATAAAATTGAGAAAATTCCTTCACTTCAAGAGTATGCAAGAAAAACTACTGCTTCACTTGCAGAGGCTCTATCGTCGGATTAGTTAAAGAAAAATCAAAATCAAAATCAAAATAGAAAGGAAGGAAAGAATGATTGTTCTTGTGTAGGGAAAATTGATACTTTCAACTTTTCCCCAAAAATACTTTTTTTAAAAATTTATTTTTAAGGAAAATTGATACTTTCAACTTTTCCCAAAAAATATTTTTTTGGAAATTTATTTTTAAGAAAAATTGATACTTTCAACTTTTCCTCAAAAATATTTTTTTTTCAAACTTTGATTTCCAAGGAAAATTGATACTTTCAACTTTTCCTAAAAAACCCTTTTTTGAAAATTTATTTTTAAGGAAAATTGATACTTTCAACTTTTCCCTAAAAATATTTTTTTTGGAAATTTTGATTTTTATTTAAAAAAAATAGAATAATAAAAATAGAAAAATAAAGAAAAGTAAAAAAAAAATAAAAATAAAATTAAGATAAAAAGAATATTAAATAAACCTAATCTAATAAATAAACAAATAAATGAAAATAAAAAAAATTCAAAAAAAAAAACCTGGAGCGGCTCGGATCGCGGCTCGGCTCGCCTCGACTCAAGGAAGAGAAACGGCTCGGGGGGCGGCTTGGGAAGCTTGGCTCGGCTTGGCTCAGAGGGGGGCTGGCACGCGCGGGTCAAGAAGTGGGTCGACGCTCGGGTCGGGTCGGGTCGGTCACGGTAAAACGCGCAGATCCTCTGGGTCACTTAAGGCCAAAACGACATCGTTTTGAGAGGGTATAAAAAGCACTTCCCTCTATTTTTCGGCAGAACGCTCCTCCCTTCTCTCTCTCTTCTTCCTTTTTCCTCTCCCTTCTCTCTAAAAGGTCGAAGAACTCCGATTGAAGATTCACCAAATTCTGGGTTTTATCGTCGAAATCTGGGTTTTTTCACCGAAAGTTCACCGGAAGTTCGCTGGAAGGTCACCGATTTTTTGGATTCTTTGCCGAAAACTGGGCAGGTCGCCGGAAACTTCAAGGTTGGTCGGAATTTTCACCAAAAAATTCAAACTTTACCGAAAACTTCACTGGAATCTGGAATTTTCTAGAAATTCCTAAAAAAAAAAGCCAAAAATTTTCAAAAAATTTCTTCTAATTCCTAGAACCCTTCCACACCTTTTCTTAGCCTTCTATATGCCTCTTTTCCCTTAAATCAATAGCTTTTGCTTACTGTTTTTCTTCTGTCTAGCATTCTATTCCAGAGGTCCCTTTTATAGGGATTGATCAGGAGTTCCTGATCAATCCCAATTCCTCCTTGGACGGGAATTCAATCTTTGAATCCAATCTGGACTCTCTTGATTGAATTCCCCTTCACAGTGGGATTCTTCCACTTTCAATCCCAGCCCTCCAAAATCAAATAAAAAAATAATAGATAATTAGAAAAAATAGGATAGATAAAAAAAAAAATAATATCAGATATTCAAAAAATCAGATAAATGGAACAAGAATTATTAACAGATAATACAATAAGATAAATCAAAAAAATATTACAAGAAAAATAATAAAAAATAATAATAATAAAAAATAAATTATAATATATAATAAATATAGAACTATATAAATAAAATACATATAAATATTAACAGAAAAATAAATAAATAAATAAATAAGTAAAAATATACATATAATAATAATAAATAATAAAATCATAAAATACAAAAGAAAAGAAACGAAAAAAAGGAAAAAAAATACAAAGTAAAAATTGCATTGGGCTTACCCATTTGGGCCAGGCCTAATTGATCTGGGCCAGGACCCAATTGGGTGTCTACAGCTACCCCTCTTTGCACATTTTCTGTGAAACAGAAATTGTGCAAAGACGTAGACACCCAATCAAGACTCAACTCAATATTGTCATTTTTTGTTTTATTTGTGTTTTTTTTTTGTTTTTTGTTTTTTGTTTTTTGTTTTTTTTTTTTACCAAAGCTCCTCTAAACAGAGGCTCAATGACTTTGAGAAACATAAATTGCTCCTTTAAACAGAGACACCATGACTTTTGAAAATAAATTGCTCCTCTAAACAGAGGCACCACGACTTTGAAAAATAAATTGCTCCTCTAAACAGAGGCACCATGACTTTTGGAAAGTAAATTGCTCCTCTAAACAGAGGCACCACGACTTTGAAAAATAAATTGCTCCTCTAAACAGAGGAACCACGACTTTCACGACTTTGAAAAATAAATCGCTCCTCTAAACAGAGGCACCACGACTTTTGGAAAGTAAATTGCTTCTCTAAACAGAGGCACCACGACTTTGAAAAAGCACCACAACTTTGAAAAATAAATTGCTCCTCTAAACAGAGGCACTACGACTTTTGGAAAGTAAATTGATCCTCTAAATAGAGGCACCACGACTTTGGAAAATAAATTGCTCCTCTAAACAGAGGCACCACAACTTTTGGAAAGTAAATTGCTCCTTTACAATCATGTCCAAAGGAGTTGAAAGTTATGTTTGAAGGAATTTCAGGGGATTATGCAAAAGGTCTTATAAATCAACCCTGATACCAAAAGACATCCTATTTCAAGGATTAGGAACTTACCTGACAAGTTTTTTTTTCAATTTTACAAAATATCTTCATATCTGTCTTCTCCATGTGGGATGTTGGAACACCCTTGCTTCTTGAAATTATACACTCTACTTTTCTGAAAGTAGTGTATGCTATGCAAATGCATATGAATTTCAATGCATGCTATGCAAATGTTAGCCAAATAATTCCTATTCAATGTATAGTACTCAAGTTTCTCAAGCTCTTCTTGGGCATCAAGCTTTTTTATTCTTCAGAGATCCAATTGCACTGCTCTTCTAAGATCAAAACAGTGTAGCTCTTAATTATTTTTTTCCACTCACATTCTTCCTTGTTCAGTTTCTCAATACTTTGGAATAAGCTTCATCAATCGATCATCACTTGACCATCATTCAATGAATTTTTTAGCACTAACAAATTTCAAAACAAGTTTCATCCACCATCACTGGGTCATTACTCATAGGTGTCTCAGCATTAACCATTCCAAAACAAACTTTGTCCACTGATTGTTCTCATCATTCAATCATAACTTGCAAATCATATCGACCAATTCATCATTGTACTCATCACTCGGTTATACCACTTTTCAAGGTTTGCCCCATTATATTCTCCATTTGGTCACATCATATATCCTTCCAAATCATCTTTTTTAGGTTTCTACCATTTCTTCATTTTGCTACCACCATCATCTTAGATTTTCTTTTCAAATGAATGCAAGACTCTTTTAAGCACATATTCATTCATTCATTATCATTTCAATTCTTGACAAATACAATGCAATCAAGCATTTTCTCAATTCATTCTAGGGGTGAAACAATAAGAGAACACAAGGTGAATTATGGTAAAGATAATCAATGAAGATCTGTTTTGGTACAAAACAAATGGGAAAGAAAATAAATTGGACATATGTCATTAGGATGGATGGTACGTCCAAATGATGAATATCCAGACAATTCTCAACATTAATCTAGCATTTTTTTTCAAAAACTCATTCCATTTACTGTTGAAGTCACTTGAGCTTGGCGAACTTTGCCCCAGTCTTTGAGGGATCTTCAGATGTCTTTGATCTTCCATTTATGTGAGCCGTTTAACCTGGATCTTTTTCTATCAACCTTTCAGGTTTTTAATTTGAATCTCCTTTTTTTCATTTTCTCATTTCTTTCATTTTCTTTTTTTTTTCTTTTTTTTTCCTTTTTTCATCATTTTTTTTCTCTTTTCTCATTTTTCATCCATTGTTGATATCTTTCATACATCAAACTTTAGAGCCTAATTCCATTGCTTCCGCATGAGCATACTTTCGCTCAACATATGATCATTCAAGTTGAGTATTCACATTTGATCCAAATGGACTTTTCAAGGTTGTAATGTAGGCCAAGGTGAAGGGTCATAAAAAAAATGGATATAATAGGTTTAAAACACGTATTAAAAAGGTTCAACACCAAAGGATCATTTGATATAACTTGGCATTTTGCCCCCATATTGTTTCACTATTTGCTTTCTTCACACAAAGGATGCTCATTACTTTACCCCAAGTCATGTGTGCCATTTTTCTTTTTTCTTTTTTCTTTTGAGATCTTTTTGTGATTTTTTCAAAAATTGCCCCCCAGTGTAGAGGGTGATCCTTGGTTAGGGTTCTTCAGAAAAAGAAATCATAACAGGCTCAAAGGGGTAGCAATAAATGGTTTTTTGAATGGTAAAAGAAAGATGGCCATTTTTCATCTCAATTGTGAATACCTTTCTTGAACATCATCTATTGAACAAAGCTCATGAATCTGTATAAAAGATTACACATCTTTAAGACATATCTATTTCACCTCCGGTAATAGCCTATTTTTGCTCAAATCATCTTCTCATATTAAATGTGGATGAGTTCTCAAAATTAAATCCCAGAATTATTGTTATCATTGTCTAAATATTCATCATCTAAAATTTAATAATGGGAATGTAAAGTTATGAAAGGTAACGGAGCATGGAGTAATGGTCAAGTGAAAGAGAAAAATGTAATGAAATACATTGACTTGCCTTTATTAAAATGATAACAAGTGAAGTCATATTGCAAAAAGAAATCTAACATTATTTGAAAAGAAATCCTAAAATGACAGAAGAAACCTTCAACCAGCCTTATCTCCATTTTTTAAAATTGTCCCCCTATGCGATCAGGTGAAGAATCTCTATTGACATCTCTGTTGTCTATCAAAGCTCATAGCTTGAGCTTGAGCTTCTTTCTTTTCTGATGTCTTCTTGGTTTCTCCTCCTTTTAACTTGCCATTTTTTATGGCACATTCAATAATTTCTCCAGAGATCACCATGTCGGCAAAATTCTTTGTTGCATTCCCTATCATCTTTTCATAACAGGGAGGTTTTAAAGTGCTAACAAATAGCACTGTAGTTTCTTTCTCGATCAGTGGAGGTTGTACCTGTGAAGCTATATCTATCCATCTCTGGGCGTATTCTTTAAAAGACTCATTTTCTTTTTTCTCTAGATTCTGTAAAGACAAACGATCAGGAGCCAAATCGATAATGTGTCGATATTGACTGATGAAGTCATGAGCCATATCGCTCTAAGAGTGAATGTGGGTCCTATCCAACTGAACATACCACCTGGTAGCAGAACCAGTAAGGCTATCCTGGAAGACATGCATCAAGAGTTTTTTATCATGTGCATGAGCTGCCATCTTTTTGCAATACATGGTGATGTGGGTTTTGGGGCACTTTGTACTGTCATATTTTTCAAATTTTGGTACTTTGAACTTATGAGGGATAACCACATCAGGAACTAGCCAGAGCCCAGCAGCATCAACTGACCCATAAAAGCTAAATCCTTCCACAGCCCGTAGCCTCTGCTCTAGCATGCTAATTTTGGAGCTTTCCTCAGCTTCCACCCTTATCTTTTCCTTCTCTTTCTCTTTTAAATCATCTAGATCAGGAATTGGTTCTGTTGCCTTTTCAGTGAAGACAGGATTTATATAGCTATTATACTGCCCTGGGTTGAAAGCTGATGGCATTCCAGGATATGTTGGATATGCAAAATGTTATGGTGGGACCTCTTGGGTAGACTGGCCTTGAGGTGGGCCAAAACCTGGAGGGTACAAAGGGTCAGCCACTTCTTGCTGGCTTGTACTTCCTTTAACTCCTTTTCTTTTATTCATGTTATTAAGGGCCTCCAGAATCTTGCTTAGTTCATTTTCAATCTTCTCCTGAGCTTTTTCTAGCTTTTCAAATCTATGAGAACTTTCCTCTTCCATTTGCCCTGCTCTGGATCTTGTGTTGTATGGATGAGTAGGGTTTTCGCTAGATGGAGCTATCCTGGGACCTTGAGTACCATACTTATGATTAGAAATGTTATGCTGTGCCTTATGTATGATGCTTTGATACACAAATGAAATGTACATTTTTCTGAATGAAATCTAGTATGAAATGAATGCAAATGATTGTGTTAAAACATGATCATGAAAGTAATGCAGATGCATACAATTAGACAAACAACATAGTTAGTTCGATGGATGAAATGAAAGTGATGCTGATGCATAATGTTACATATGATAAAAATAATACACAAAGTTAAACAGTCAAAATGATTAGACAAACACACTTTTTGTGTCCTAATTTCAGGGTATATCTATCATTGGGTAGAAAGGGCTCTATCTTAGGTGTAGGCACTTTTAAGGTTCACTACATGCGATTTTAAGGTTAGAGTCTAAAGGTCCTCAAATTGCTCCTTACATCCTTGTCCATCATAGACTAGTAAGGCACCCTAATCCTCACCCATTACAGGCTACAAGCGGAAAAGGTTCAATTTGAGTGGGAGTATTTCGCTAGCCATTACGGAGACATTAGACCTCACGAAAGCAATAGGTACTTTACTCCTTCCTAATGGGATGGAGCTCGGGTATAGAGCTCATGTTATGCACATGCACATGAATGACATAATTAACAAGGTAAATAAACATGAATGAATAATAACACATATATACAAAAAGGTTCAATTTTATTAGGCTTTTGGATAACACAAATTATTTGTTGGCCTGACTCTCAAAGTCCCTAGTGGAGTCACCAAGCTATCATAACGTCTAGATCCGGGGATCTATCGCTAGACATTGACTTAAGGGAGTCGCCACCAATCTTTTTTATCTAGGTGCGATTGGCCACCTAAGAAATCTGTCCTTTCAGGGAACACATAAGTTTAAGGGTCCTTAAAAGAATAGGTTCAGGTCTACAAACCAGAACAGGGTTTGGGAGTTCGGTTACGTGTGAAGAAGGTTATAGCACCCTAACAACGCCCATCAAAAGATGGTACCAACTAAAATTTGTGTTATCCAAAAAGCCTTAAAATTTTACCAAGTAATTAATTATTGGAAATTATTCTCAATTGACTCTAATACTTTTAGCAGAAAATTGAGAAAATTCCTTCACCTCAAGAGTATGCAAGAAAAACTACTGCTTCACTTGCAAAGGCTCCATCGTCGGATTAGTTAAAGAAAAATCAAAATCAAAATCAAAATCAAAATAGAAAAGAAGGAAAGAATGATTGTTCTTGTGTAGGGAAAATTGATACTTTCAACTTTTCCCCAAAAATATTTTTTTTCAAAATTTATTTTTAAGGAAAATTGATACTTTCAACTTTTCCCAAAAAATATTTTTTTGGAAATTTATTTTTAAGGAAAATTGATACTTTCAACTTTTCCTCAAAAATATTTTTTTTGAAACTTTGATTTCCAAGGAAAATTGATACTTTCAACTTTTCCCTAAAAATATTTTTTTTGGAAAATTTGATTTTTATTTAAAGAAAATAGAATAATAAAAATAGAAAAATAAAGAAAAGTAAAACAAAAATAAAAATAAAATTAAGATAAAAAGAATATTAAATAAACCTAATCTAATAAATAAAAAAAAAACAAATAAACAAATAAATGAAAATAAAAAAAATTCAAAAAAAAAAAAACCTGAAGCGGCTCGGATTGCGGCTCAGCTCAAGGAAGAGAAACGGCTCGGGGGGCGGCTTGGAAAGCTCGGCTCGGCTTGGCTCGGAGGGGGGATGGCACGCGCGGGTCAGGAAGTGGGTCGATGCTCGGGTCGGGTCGGGTCACGGTAAAACGCGCGGATCCTCTGGGTCACTTAAGGCCAAAACGACCTTGTTTTGAGAGGGTATAAAAGGCACTTCCCTCTGTTTTTCGGTAGAACGCTCCTTCCCTCTCTTTCTTTTCTTCCTTTTTCCTCTCCCTTCTCTCTAAAAGGCCGAAGAACTCCGGTTGAAGATTCACCAGATTCTTGGTTTTGTCATCGGAATCTGGGTTTTTTCATCCGAAGTTTCGGGAAGTTCACCGGAAGGTCACCGGTTTCTGGGATTCTTTACCAGAAACTGGGCAGGTCATCGAAAACTTCAAGGTTGGTCGGAATTTTCATCGAAAAATTCAAACTTTGCCAGAAACTTCCCCGAAATCTGGAATTTTCCAAAAATTCCCAGAAAAAAAATGCCAAAAATCTTCAAAAAATTTCTTCTAATTCCCAGAACCCTTCTACCCTTCAAAAAATATGAAGATGTGCCTAAACCCACCTACCAACCAATCGATCCACGACTTGCGCATCCCGTCTCTCTGACTGGCGTAGTGGTCGCCCTCCAGCCCGCTCGTTTCGTCGGTTGGCTTAGGCATACAGAGTTCATTCCCAGTCTAAGATCAGATCAGACCGAGGGTTACGGTAGTAGGATCGATAGCACGCAAAGGGGGACCCGACCGATCCCCGGCTTGCGCATCCCACCCTTCTGGTCGGTTGAGCGCTCGCACGCTCATTTCATGGGTTGACTTACGTATCCCATCTCTCTGTTCGGCGTAGTGCCCGCTCGCCCGCCCGCCCGCTTGTTTTGTTTGTTGGCTTAGGTGTACGGAGTTCATTACTAGTCTAAGATTGAACAGGACCAACGGTTGCAGCAGCAAGATCGACAGCACGCAGATGGGGATGCAGCCGATCCCTGGCTTGCACATCCCGCCCCTCTGGCCGGCTGAGTGCCCGCACGCTTGTTTCGTGGGTTGACTTAGGCATACGGAGTTCATTCCCAGTCTAAGCATATGGAGTTCATTCTCAGCCTAAGATCGGATCGGACCGAGGGTTCCGGAAGCACATGCTGGGCTCGGGCATGTGCTGGTGCCGCATTTTTCTTCGCGGGGGCACCATCGTCGGACCATCGTTGGAGAACCTGACCTGCGACATTGGGGTTGGGGGTCGGGGGGGTGTGCGTACATGATGTGCAATGGGTGCGGTACTTGGACCTTATATTGGCCCCCTATCCCTCATCAAACCTCGAAAACTCATACCCCTTTAAAGAGCATTTGAGATTTTACAGGTTTGCTGCTAGTAGCCATTAAAGTGTCTGAGCTGGGGACACTTTTTTCAAATGGTCATAAAATCTTGTACACTCTGAGTTTTTAGCTGAATTTTTTTGTGGATGCCAACAAAAATACAAGGGTCACGTCTACCAAGTTTGGGGCCAAAAATTCTTTTGAAAAAATTTTAAAATATCCCGAACCGTAAAAAGTTTTGAAAATCTTGAAAAATAGAAAACGAGTCGTCTTGCCATGAAACTTCACGTGATGGCTTAAGGGACCATTGTATGAATATACAAGCCATAAAAATGGCATTAGCATGTAGAAATATGAAGATGTGCCTAAACCCACCTACCACCTTATCAATCCACGGCTTGTGCATCCTGTCTATTTGATCGGCGTAGCGCCCGCCCGCCCGCTCGTTTCATCGGTTGGCTTAGGCATACATAGTTCATTCCCAGCCTAAGATCAGATCGGACCAAGGGTTACGACAGCAAGATCGGTAGCACAGAGAGGGGGACTTGATCGATCCTCGGCTTGCGCATCCCGCCCCTCTGGCCGGCTGAGCGCCCACACGCTCGTTTTGTGGGTTGACTTAGGCATATGGAGTTCATTCCCAGTCTAAGCATACGGAGTTCATTCTCAGCCTAAGATCAGATCGGACCGAGGGTTGAGGAAGCACATGCTGGGCTCGGGCATGTGCTGGTGCCACATTGTTCTTCGTGGGGGCACCATCGTCAGAGCATCGCCGGAGAACCTGACCGACGACATTGGGGTTCCGGCGATCTGGGGGGCCGGGGGGTGTGCGCACATGATGTGCAATGGGTGTGGTACTTGGCCCTTATATTGGCCCCCTATCCCTCATCAAACCTCGAGAACTCACACCCCCTGAAAGAGCATTTGAGATTTTACAGGTTTGCTGCTAGTAGCCATTAAAGTGTCTGAAATGGGGACACTTTTTTCAAATGGTCACAAAATCTTGTACACTCTGAGTTTTTAGCTGAATTTTTTTGTGGACGCCAACAAAAATACAAGGGTCACATCTACCAAGTTTGGAGCCAAAAATTCTTCCGAAAAAATTTAAAAAAATCCCGAACCGTAAAAAGTTTTGAAAATCATGAAAAATAGAAAACGAGTCATCTTGCCATGAAACTTCACGTGAAGGCTTAAGGGACCATTGTATGAATATACAAGCCATAAAAATGGCATTAAAACCTAGAAATATGAAGATATGCCTGAACCCACCTACCATCCTATCTATCCATGGCTTGTGCATCCCGTCTCTTTGGTCGACGTAGCGCCCGCCCGCCTGCTCGAGCATGTAATACTGTCGTATTTTTCTTCACCGGGGCACCATCATCGGAGCATCACCGAAGAACCTGACCGGCGACATTGGGGTTCCGACGATCGACGGGGCCGGGGGGTGTGCGCACATGATGTGTGATGGGTGCTGGGACTTGGCCCTTATATTGGCCGCCTATCCCTCATCAAACCTTGAGAACTCACACCCCCTTAAAGAGCATTTGAGATTTTACAGGTTTGCTGCCAGTAGCCATTAAAGTGCCTGAAATGGGGACACTTTTTTCAAATGGTCACAAAATCTTGTACACTTTGAGTTTTTAGCTGAATATTTTGTGCATGCCAACAAAAATACAAGGATCATGTCTACCAAGTTTGGGGCCAAAACTCCTTCCGAAAAAATTTTAAAAAATCCCGAATCGAAAAAAGTTTCAAAAATCGTGAAAAATAGAAAATGAGTCGTCTTTCCATGAAACTTCAGGTGAAGGCTTAAGGGACCATTGTATGAATTTACAAGCCATAAAAATGGTGTTGGCACACAGAAATATGAAGATGTGCCTAAACCCACCTACCACCCTATTGATCCACGGCTTGCGCATCCCGTCTCTCTAGTC
This sequence comes from Durio zibethinus, assembly GCF_047325235.1. Lineage (NCBI taxonomy): Eukaryota > Viridiplantae > Streptophyta > Magnoliopsida > Malvales > Malvaceae > Durio > Durio zibethinus. The sequence continues at coordinate 17,012,294 of NC_143163.1, forward strand.
GAAGTAGTGCCCGCCCACCCGCTCGTTGTGTCGGTTGGCTTAGGCATACGGAGTTCATTCCCAGTCTAAGATCAGACCGAACCAAGGGTTAGGGTAGCAAGATTGGTAGCACACAGAGGGGGAGCCAACCGATCCCCTGCTTACTCATCCTGCCCCTCTGGCCGGCTGAGCGCCCGCACGCTCATTTTGTGGGTTGACTTAGACATACGGAGTTCATTCCCAGTCTAAGATCGGATCGGACCGAGGGTTGCGGCAGCACATGCTGGGCTTGAGCATGTAATACTGTCGCATTTTTCTTCACCGGGGCACCATCGTCAGAGCATCACCGGAGAACCTGACCGGCGGCATTGGGGTTCCGACGATCAGCGGGGCCAGGGGGTGTGCGCACATGATGTGCGATGGGTGCTGGGACTTGGCCCTTATATTGGCCGCCTATCCCTCATCAAACCTTGAGAACTCACACCCCCTTAAAGAGCATTTGAGATTTTACAGGTTTGCTGCCAGTAGCCATTAAAGTGTCTGAAATGGGGACACTTTTTTCAAATGGTCACAAAATCTTGTACACTTCGAGTTTTTAGCTAAATTTTTTTGTGCATGCCAACAAAAATACAAGGATCACGTCTACCATGTTTGGGGCCAAACTCCTTCCGAAAAAATTTTAAAAAATCTCGAACTGGAAAAAGTTTTGAAAATCATGAAAAATAGAAAATGAGTCGTCTTGCCATGAAACTTCACGTGAAGGCTTAAGGGACCACTGTATGAATTTACAAGCCACAAAAATGGCATTGGCATGCAGAAATATGAAGATGTGCCTAAACCCACCTACCACCCTATCAATCCATGGCTTACGCATCCCGTCTCTCTAGCCGACGTAGTGCCTGCCCGTCTGCCCGCCCACTCGTTTCGTCGGTTGGTTTAGGCATACGAGTTCTTTGCCAGTCTAAGATTGGATCAGACCAAGGGTTGCGGTAGAAGGATCGGTAGCATGCAGAGGTGGACCCGATCGATCCCCGACTTGTGCATCCCGCCCCTTTGGCCGGCTGAGCTCCCGTACGCTCGTTTCATAGGTTGACTTAGGCATACGGAGTTCATTCCCAGTCTAAGATCGGACTGGACCGCAGGTTGTGGCAGCACATATTGGGCTCGGGCATGTGCTGGTGCCGTATTTTTCTTCGTCGGGGCACCATCGCCGGAGCATCGCAGGAGAACCTGACCGACGGCATTGGGGTTCCGACGATCGGGGGGGCCGGGGGGGTATGCGCAAATGATGTGCGAAGGGTGCTGGTACTTGGCCCTTATATTGGCCCCCTATCCCTCATCAAACCTGGAGAACTCACACCCGCTTAAAGAGCATTTGAGATTTTACAGGTTTGCTGCCAGTAGCCATTAAAATGTCTGAAATGGGGACACTTTTTTCAAATGGTCACAAAATCTTGTACACTCTGAGATTTTAGCTGAATTTTTTTGTGCATGCCAACAAAAATACAAGGATCACGTCTACCAAGGGGCCAAAAATCTTTTCGAAAAAATTTTAAAAAATCCCGAACCGCAAAAAGTTTCAAAAATCATGAAAAATAGGAAACGAGTCGGCTTGCCATGAAACTTCACGTGAAGGCTTAAGAGACCATTGTATGAATTTACAAGCCATAAAAATGGCAATGGCATGTAGAAATATGAAGATGTGCCTAAACCCACCTACCACCCTATCGATCCACGGCTTGCGTATCCCGTCTCTCTGGCCGGCGTAGTGCCCGCCCGCCCGCCTGCCCGTTCGTTTCGTTGGTTGGCTTAGGCATACAGAGATCATTCCTAGTCTAAGATTGGACCGGATCGAGGGTTGCGACAGCAGGATCGGTAGCACGCAGAGGGGGACCCGGCCGATCCCCGGCTTGTGCATCCAGCCCCTCTGGCCGGTTGAGTGCCCGCACGCTCGTTTCGTGAGTTGACTTAGGCATACAGAGTTCATTCCCAGTCTAAGATTGGACCGGACCAAGGGTTGCGACAACACATGCTAGGCTCAGGCATGTGCCGGTGCTGCATTTTTCTTCGTCAGGGCAGCATCGTCGGAGCATCGCCGGAGAACCTGACCGACGGCATTGTGGTTCCGACGATCGAGGGGCCGTGGGGGGTGTGCGCACATGATGTGCCTTGGGTGCTGGTTCTTGGCCCTTATATTTGCCTCCTATCTCTCATAAAACCTCAAGAACTCACACCCCCTTAAAGAGCATTTGAGATTTTACAGGTTTGCTGCCAGTGGCCATTAAAGTGTCTGAAATGGGGACACCTTTTTCAAATTGTCACAAAATCTTGTACACTTCGAGTTTTTAGCTAAATTTTTTTTTGCATGCCAACAAAAATACAAAGATCACATCTACCAAGTTTGGGGCCAAAACATCTTCCAAAAAAATTTTAAAAAATCCCGAACCGTAAAAAGTTTTGAGAATCATGAAAAATAGAAAACGAGTCATCTTGCCATGAAACTTCACGTGAAGGCTTAAGGGACCATTGTATGAATTTACAAGCCATAAAAATGGCATTGCCATGCAGAAATATGAAGTTGTGCCTAAACCCAACTACCACCCTATCGATCCACGACTTGCGCATCCCGTCTCTCTGGCCGACATAGTGCCCGCCCACCCGTTCATTTCATCGATTTTCTTAGGCATACGGAGTTCATTCCCAGTCTAAGATCAGACCGGACCGAGGGTTAGGACAGCATGCAGAGGTGGACCCGGCCGATCCCCAGCTTGTGCATCCCGCCCCTCTGGCCGACTGAGCGCTCGAACGCTCGTTTCGTGGGTTGACTTTGGCATACGGAGTTCATTTCCAGTCTAAGCATACGGAATTCATTCCCAGTCTAAGATCGGACCGGACCGAGGGTTGCGGCAGCACATGCTGGGCTCGGGCAGGTCCTGGTGCCACATTTTTCTTCGCCGGGGCACCATCGCCGGAGCATCGTCGGAGAACCTGACCCACGGCATTGGGGTTCCGACGATCGGGGGGCCGGGGGGTGTCCGCACATGATGTGCGATGGCTGGTGGTACTTGGCCCGTATATTGGCCCCCTATCCCACATCAAACCTCAAGAACTCACACCACCTTAAAGAGCATTTGAGATTTTACAGGTTTGCTGCTAGTAGCCATTAAAGTGTCTGAAATGGGGACACTTTTTTCGAATGGTCACAAAATCTTGTACACTTTGAGTTTTTAGTTGAATTTTTTTGTGCATACCAAAAAAAATACAAGGATCATGTCTACTAAGTTTACAGATAAAACTCCTTCTGAAAAAAGTTTAAAAAATCCCGAACCGTAAAAACTTTGGAAAATCGTGAAAAATAGAAAACGAGTCGTCTTGCTATGAAACTTCACGTGAAGGCTTAAGGGACCATTGTATGAATTTACAAGCCATAAAAATGGCATTGGCACGCAGAAATATGAAGATGTGCCAAAACCCACCTATCGATCCACGGCTTGCGCATCCCGTCTCTCCGGCCGGCATAGTGCCTGCCCCTCCGGCCGGCATAGTGCCCGCCCGCTCGCTCATTTCGTCGGTTGGCTTAGGCATACCGAGTTCGTTCCCAGTCTAAGATCAAACCGGACTGAGGGTTATGGCAGCAAGATCGGTAGCACGCAGAGGGGGACCCGACCGATCCCTGGCTTACGCATCCCGCCCCTCTGGCCGGCTGAGTGCCCGCACGCTCGTTTCGTAGGTTGACTTAGGCATACGAAGTTCATTCCCAGTCTAAGCGTACGGAGTTCATTCCCAGTCTAAGATCGGACCAGATCGAGGGTTGTGACAGCACATGCTGGGCTCAGGCATGCGCTGGTGCCACATTTTTCTTCGTCGGGGGACCATCGCTGGAGCATCGTCGAAGAACCTGATCGACGGCATTAGGGTTCCAGCTATCGAGGGGGCCGGGGGGGTGTGCGCACATGATGTCCGATGGGTGCTGGTACTTGGCCTTATATTGGCCCCCTATCCTTCATGAAACTTCGAGAGCTCACAACCCCTTACAGAGCATTTGAGATTTTACAGGCTTGCTCCCAGTAGCCATTAAAGTGTCTGAAATGGGGACACTTTTTTCAAACGGTCACAAAATCTTGTACACTTCGACTTTTTAGCTGAATTTTTTTGTGCATGCCACAAAAAATACAAGGATCACATCTATCAAGTTTGGGGCCAAAACTCCTTTCGAAAAAATTTTAAAAAATATTGAACCCCATAAAGTTTTGAAAATCGTGAAAAATAGAAAACGAGTCGTCTTGCCATGAAAGTTCACGTGAAGTCTTAGGCACCATTGTATGAATTTACAAGCCATAAAAATGGCATTGGCACGTAGAAATATGAAGATGTGCCTAAACCCACCCACCACCCTATCGATCCACGGCTTGCGCATCCCGTATCTCTGACTGGCGTAGTGCTTGCCCGCCCACCTGCCCGCTCGTTTCGTCGGTTGGCTTAGGCACACGAAGTTCATTCCTAGTCTAAGATCGGACCGGACCAAGGGTTTCGGCAGTAGGATCGACAGCACATAGAGGGGGACCTGGCCGATCCCTGGCTTGCGCATCTCACCCCTCTGGCCGGCTGAGCACCCGCACGCTCGTTTCGTGGGTTGACTTAGGCATACGGAGTTCATTCCCAGTCTAAGCATACGGAGTTCATTCCCAGTCTAAGATCGGATCGGACCGAGGGTTACGGTAGCACATGTTGGGCTCGGGCATGTGCTAGTGCAGCATTTTTCTTCGCCGGGGCACCATCGTCGGAGAACTTGACCAATGGCATTGGGGTTCCGATGATCGGGGGGCCGGGGGGCTGTGCGCGCATAATGTGTGATGGGTGCTGGTACTTGGCCCTCATATTGGCCCCCTATCCCTCATCAAACCTTGAAAACTCACACCCCCTTAAAGAACATTTGAGATTTTACAGGTTTACTGCCAGTAGCCATTAAAGTGTCTGAAATAGGGACACTTTTTTCAAATGGTCACAAAATCTTGTACACTTCGCGTTTTTAGCTAAATGTTTTTGTGCATGCCAAAAAAAATACAAGGATCACGTCTACCAAGTTTGGGGCCAAAACTCCTTCCAAAAAAATTTTAAAAAATCCCGAACCCTGAAAAGTTTTGAAAATCATGAAAAATAGAAAACGAGTGGTCTTGCCGTGAAACTTCACGTGAAGGCTTAAGGGACCATTGTATGAATTTGTAAGCCACAAAAATGGCATTGGCACGCAGAAATATGAAGATGTGCCTAAACCGACCTACCACGCTATCGATCCATGGCTTGCACATCCCATCTCTTTGGCCCCCTATCCCTCATCAAACCTCGAGAACTCGCACCCCCTTAAAGAGCATTTGAGATTTTACAGGTTTGCTGCCAGTAGCCATTAAAGTGTCTGGAATGGGGACACTTTTTTCAAATGGTCACAAAATCTTGTACACTTCGAGTTTTTGGCTGAATTTTTTTATGCATGCCAACAAAAATACAAGGATCATGTCTACCAAGGTTCGGCCCCAAACTACTTCCGAAAAAATTTAAAAAAATCCCGAACCGCAAAAAGTTTTAAAAATCATGAAAAATAAAAAACGAGTCGTCTTGCCTTGAAACTTCACGTGAAGGCTTAAGGGACCATTGTATGAATTTACAAGCTATAAAAATGGCATTGGCACACAGAAATATGAAGATGTGCCTAAACCCACCTACGACCCTATCGATCCACGGCTTGCGCATCCCGTCTCTCTGGCCGACGTAGTGCCCGCCCACCCGTCCGCACGCTTGTTTCGTCGGTTGGCTTAGGCATACGAAGTTCATTCCTAGTCTAAGATTGGACCAGACCGAGGGTTATGATAGCAGGATCGACAACATGCAGAGGAGGACTTGATCGATCCCCAGCTTGCGCATCTCGCCGTCTAGCCGCCTGAGCGCCCGCACGCTCGTTTCGTGTGTTGACTTAGGCATACGGAGTTCATTTCCTGTCTAAGCATACAGAGTTCATTCCAATCTAAGATTGGATCAGGCCGAGGGTTGTGACAGCACATGCTGGGCTCAGGCATGTGCTGGTACCACATTTTTCTTCGTCGGGACACCATCGTTGGAGCATCGTCGGAGAACCTGACCAGCGGCATTGGGGTTCCGACGATCGGGGGGGCCGGGGGGGTGTGCGCACATGATATGCGATGGGTGCTGGTACTTGGCCCTTATATTGGCCCCCTATCCCTCATCAAACCTTGAGAACTCACACCCTCTTAAAGAGCATTTGAGATTTTACAGGTTTGCTGCCAATAGCCATTAAAGTGTTTGAAATGGGGACACTTTTTTCAAATGGTCACAAAAACTTCTACACTTCCAGTTTTTAACTAAATTTTTTTTGCATGCCAACAAAAATACAAGGATCACTTCTACCGAGTTTGGGCCAAAACTCCTTCCGAAAAAATTTTAAAAAATCTTGAACCGTAAAAAGTTTCCAAAATCGTGAAAAATAAAAAATGAGTCATCTTGCCATGGAACTTCACGTGAAGGCTTAAGGGATCATTGTATTAATTTACAAGCCATAAAAATGGCATTCGTACGTAGAAAAGTGAAGATGTGCCTAAACCCAACTACCACCCTATTGATCCACGGCTTGCCCATCCCGTCTCTCTGGCCGAAGTAGTGCCCGCCCACTCATTTGGTCAGTTGGCTTAGGCATACGGAGTTCATTCCCAGTCTAAGATCAGACCAGACTGAGGGTTGTGGTAGCAGGATCGGCAGCACGCAGAGGTGGACCCGACTGATCCCCGTTTTACGCATCCCGCCCCTCTAGTCGGCTGAGCGCCCGTACGCTTGTTTCATGGGTTGACTTAGGTATACGGAGTTCATTCCTAGTCTAAGCATACGGAGTTCATTCCCAGTCTAAGATCGGACTGGACCAAGGGTTGGGCAGCACATGCTGGGCTAGGGCATGTGCTGGCACCGCATTTTTCTTCGTCGGAGCATCACCGAAGAACTTGACCGACGACATTGGGGTTCCGACGATCGGGGGGGCCAGGGGGCGTGCGCACATGATGTGCATTGGGTGCTGGTACTTGGCCCTTATATTGGCCCCCTGTCCCTCATCAAACCTCGAGAACTCACACCCCCTTAAAGAGCATTTAAGATTTTACAGGTTTGCTGCCAGTAGCCATTAAAGTGTTTGAAATGGGGACACTTTTTTCAATTGGTCACAAAATCTTGTACACTTCAAGTTTTTAGCTGAATTTTTTTGTGCATGCCGACAAAAATACAAGGATCATGTCTACCAGGTTTGGGGCCAAAACTCCTTCCGAAAAAATTTTAAAAAATCCTGAATCGTAAAAAGTTTCAAAAATCATGAAAAATAGAAAACGAGTCATCTTGCCATGAAACTTCACGTGAAGGCTTAAGGGACAATTGTATGAATTTACAAGCCATAAAAATGGCATTGGCACGTAGAAATATGAAGGTTTGCCTAAACCCACCTACCACCCTATCGATCCACAGCTTGCGCATCCCGTCTCTCTGACCGGCGTAGTGCCCACCCACCCGCTCGTTTCATCGGTTGGTTTAGGCATACGGATTTCATTCCCAGTATAAGATCAAACCAGACCAAGGGTTGTAGTAGTAGGATAGGCAGCACGCAGAGGGGGACCGACCGATCCCCGGCTTGCGCATCCCGCCCCTCTGGTCAGCTGAGCGCCCGTATGCTTATTTCGTGGGTTGACTTAGGCATACGGAGTTCATTCCCAGTCTAAGCATACGGAGTTCATTCCCAGTCTAAGATCAGACCAGACCGAGGGTTACGGTAGCACACGATGGGCTCGGGCATGTGCTGGTGTCCCATTTTTCTTCGTCGGGGCACCATCGCCAGAGCATCGCCGGAGAACCTGACTGGCGGCATTGGGGTTCTGGCGATCGGGGGGGCCGAGGGGTGTGCGCACATGATGTGCGATGGGTGCTGGTACTTGGTCCTTATATTGGCCCCCTATCCCTCATCAAACCTCATGAACTCACACCCCCTTAAAGAGCATTTGAGATTTTACAGGTTTGCTGCTAGTAGCTATTAAAGTGTCTGAAATGGGGGCACTCTTTTCAAATGGTCACAAAATCTTGTACACTTCGAGTTTTTAGTTGAATTTTTTTATGCCTACCAAAAAAAAATACAAGGATCACGTCTACCTAGTTTGGGGCCAAAACTCCTTTTGAAAAAATTTAAAAAAATCTCGAACCGTAAAAAGTTTCAAAAATCGTGAAAAACAGAAAACGAGTCGTCTTGCCATGAAACTTCACGTGAAGGCTTAAGGGACCATTGTATGAATTTACAAGCCATAAAAATCTCATTGCACACAGAAATATGAAGATCTGCCTAAACCCACCTACCACCCTATCGATCCATGGCTTGCGCATCCCGTCTCTCGACCGGCGTAGTGCCTTCCCGCTCACCCGTCCGTTCGTTTCGTCGGTTGGCTTAGGCGTACGGAGTTCATTCCCAGTCTAAGATTGGACCGGATCGAGGGTTACGGCAGCAGGATCAGCAGCACGCAGAGGGTGACCCAGCTGATCCTCGGCTTGCGCATCTCATCCCTCTGGCCGGCTGAGCGCCCGCACGCTCGTTTCGTGGGTTGACTTAGGCATACGGAGTTCATTCCTAGTGTAAGTATACAGAGTTCATTCCCAGTCTAAGATCAGACTAGTCCGAGGGTTGTGGCAGCACATGCTGGGCTCGGCCATATGCTGGTGCCGCATTTTTCTTTGTCGGGGCACCATCACAAGAGCATCGTCGGAGAACCTGACCAGCGGCATTAGGGTTTCGACAATCGGGGCGGTCGGGGGGCTGTGCGCACATGATGTGCGATGGGTGCTGGTACTTGGCCCTTATATTGTCCCCGTATCCCTCATCAAACCTCGAGAAGTCACACCCCCTTAAAGAGCATTTGAGATTTTACAGGTTTGCTGCCAGTAGCCATTAAAGTGTCTGAAATGGGGACACATTTTTCAAAAGGTCAAAATATCTTGTACACTTCGAGATTTTAGCTGAATTTTTTTGTGCATGCCAAAATAAAATCCAAGGATCACGTTTACCAAGTTTGGGGCCAAAACTCCTACCGAAAAAATTTTAAAAAATCCCGAACTGTAAAAAGTTTTGAAAATCATGAAAAATAGAAAACGAGCCGTCTTACCAGGAAACTTCACTTGAAGGCTTAAGGAACCATTGTATGAATTTACAAGCCATAAAAATGGCATTGGCATGTAGAAATATGAAGATGTGCCTAAACCCACCTACCACCCTATCGATCCATGGCTTGCGCATCCCGTCTTTCTGGCTGGCATAATGCTCGCCTGCCCGCCCGCCCCCCGCTCGTTTCGTTGGTTGGCTTAGGCATACGGAGTTCATTCCCAGTCTAAGATCAGACCGGACCAAGGGTTACGGCAGCAGGATCAGCAGCATATGGAGGGGGACCCGGTCGATCCCCGACTTGCGCATCCCGCCCCTCTGGCCGGTTGAGCGCCCGCACGCTCATTCTGTGTGTTGACTTAGGCATACGAAATTCATTCTCAATCTAAGCATACGGAGTTCATTCCTAGTCTAAGATCAGACAGGACCGAGGGTTGTGACAGCACATGCTGGGCTCAGGCATGTGCTGGTGCCGCATTTTTCTTCGTCGGGGCACCATCGCCGGAGAACTTGACCGGTAGCATTGGGGTTCTGACGATCGGGGGGGCCGGGGGGTGTGCACACATGATGCGCGATGGGTGCTGGTACTTGGCCCTTATATTGGCCCCCTATGCCTCATCAAACCTCGAGAACTCACACCCCCTTAAAGAGCATTTGAGATTTTACAGGTTTGCTGCCAGTACCCATTAAAGTGTCTGAAATGGCGACACTTTTTTCAAATGGTCACAAAATCTTGTACACTTCGAGTTTTTAGCTGAATTTTTTTGTGCATGCCAAAAAATATACACGGATCACGTCTAAGATTGGATCGGACCGAGGGTTACGGCAGCACATGCTGGGCTCGGGCATGTGCTGGTGCTGCATTTTTCTTCGTCGGGGCACTATCGCCGGAGCATCACCGGAAAACCTGACCGGCGGCATTGGGGTTCCGACAATCGAGGGGGCCGAGGGGGGTGTGCACACATGTTGTGTGATGGGTGCTGGTACTTGGCCCTTATATTGGCCCCCTATCCCTTATCAAACCTCGAGAACTCACACCCCCTTAAAGAGCATTTGAGATTTTACAGGTTTGCTGCCAGTATCCATTAAAGTGTCTGAAATGGGGACACTTTTTTCGAATGGTCACAAAATCTTGTACACTTCGATTTTTTAACTGAATTTTTTTATGCATGCCAACAAAAATACAGGGATCGTGTCTACCAAGTTTAGGGCCAAAACTCCTTCCGAAAAAATTTAAAAAAATATCCAACCGCAACAAGTTTTGAAAATCCTGAAAAATAGAGAACGAGTCGTCTTGCCATGAAACTTCACGTGAAGGCTTAAGAGACCATTGTATGAATTCACAAGCCATAAAAATGGCGTTGGCACATAGAAATATGAAGATATGCCTAAACCGACCTACCCCCTATCGATCCACGGCTTGCGCAACCCGTCTCTCTGGCCGGCGTAGTGCCCGCCCGCCCGCCCGTTCGTTTCGTCGGTTGGCTTAGGCATACGGAGTTCATTCCCAGTCTAAGATCTGGCCGGACTGAGGGTTGCAGTAGAAGGATCAGCAGCACGCAGAGGGGGACCCGGTTGATCCCCTACTTGCGCATCTCGCACCTCTGGTCGACTGAGCGCCTGCACGCTCGTTTCGTGGGTTGACTTAGGCATACGAAGTTCATTCCCAGTCTAAGCATACGAAATTCATTCCCAGTCTAAGATCAGACCGAACCGAGGGTTGCGGCAGCACATGCTGGGCTCGGGCATGTGCTGGTGCCACATTTTTCTTCGTCGGGGCACCATCGCCGGAGAACCTGACCGACAGCATTGGGGTTCTGATAATCGGGGGGGCCAGGGGGGTGTGCGCACATGATGTGTGATGGGTGCTGGTACTTGGCCCTTATATTGGCACCGTATCCCTCATCAAACCTCAAGAACTCACACCCCCTTAAAGAGCATTTGAGATTTTACAGGTTTGCTGCCTGTAGCCATTAAAGTGTCTGAAATGGGGACACTTTTTTCAAATGGTCACAAAATTTTGTACACTTCGAGTTTTTAGTTGAATGTTTTTGTGCACGCCAACAAAAATACAAGGATCACGTTTACCAAGTTTGGGGCCAAACCTCCTTCCGAAAAAATTTTAAAAAATCCCGAACCGTAAAAATATTTAAAAATCGTAAAAAAAAGAAAACGAGTCGTCTTGGCATGAAACTTCACGTGAAGGCTTAAGGGACCATTGTATGAATTTACAAGCCATAAAAATGGCATTGGCAAATAGAAATATGAAGATGTGCCTAAACCCACCTACCACCCTATCGATCCACAACTTGCGCATCCCGTCTCTCTGGCTGGAATAGAGCCCGCCCGCCCGCTTGCCCGCTCGTTTCATCGGTTGGATTAGGCATACGGAGTTCATTCGAAGTCTAAGATCAGACCGGATCAAGGGTTACGGTAGCAGGATCGACAGCACGCAGAGGGGGACCCGGTCGATCGTCGGCTTGCACATTCCGCCCCTCTGGCCGGCTGAGCGCCCGCACGCTCGTTTCATGGGTTGACTTACGCATACGGAGTTCATTCCCAGTCTAAACATAGGGAGTCATTCCCAATCTAAGATCAGACCAGATCGAGGGTGCCGCATTTTTCTTCACCGGGACACCATCGTCGGAACATCGTCGGAGAACCTGATCGACGGCATTGGGGTTCCGACGATCGGGGGGGCTGGGGGGTGTGCACACATGATGTGCGATGGGTGCTGGTACTCGGCCCTTATACTGGCCACTTATCCCTCATCAAACCTCAGGAACTCACACCCCCCTAAAGAGCATTTTAGATTTTACAGGTTTACTGCCAGTAGCCATCAAAGTGTCTAAAATGGGGACACTTTTTTCAAATGGTCACAAAATCTTGTACACTACGAGTTTTTTGCTGAGTTTTTTTTTGCATGCCAAAAAAAATACAAGGATCACTTCTACAAAGTTTGGGGCCAAAACTCTTTCCGAAAAGATTTTAAAAAATCCCGAACCGCAAAAATTTTCCAAAATCATGAAAAATAGAAAACGAGTCGTTTTGCCATGAAACTTCACGTGAAGGCTTAAGGGACCATTGTATGAATTTACAAGCCATAAAAATGGCATTAGCATGCAGAAATATGAAGATGTGCCTAAACCCACCTACCACCCTATCAATCCACGGCTTGTGCATCCCATCTCTCTGGTCGGCGTAGTGCCCACCCGCCCACCCGCTAGTTTCGTCGGTTGCCTTAGGCATATGGAGTTCATTCCTAGTCTAAGATTGGACCGGACAGATGGTTACGGTAGTAAGATCAGCAGCACGTAGAGGGGGACTTGATCGATCCTCGGCTTGCGCATCCCGCCTCTCTGGCCGGCTGAGCGCCCGTACGCTTGTTCCATGAGTTGACTTAGGCATACGGAGTTCATTCCCAGTCTGAGCATACGGAGTTCATTCTCGTCTAAGATTGGCCCAAACTGAGGGTTGCGGCAGCACTTGCTGGGCTCGAGCATGTGCTGCTGCCGCATTTTTCTTCGTCGGGGCACCATCGTCGGAGCATCACCGGAGAACCTGTCCAGCGGCATTGGGGTTCCGACGACCGGGGGGGCCAGGGGGGTGTGCCCACATGATGTGCGATGGGTGCTGGTACTTGGCCCTTATATTGGCCCCCTATCCCTCATCAAACCTCGAGAACTCACACCCCCTTGAAGAGCATTTGAGATTTTACAGGTTTGCTGCCAGTAGCCATTAAAGTGTGTGAAATGGGGACACGTTTTTCAAATGGTCACAAAATCTTGTACACTTTGAGTTTTTAGCTGAATTTTTTTGTGCATGCCAACAAAAATACAAGGATCATGTCTACCAAGTTGGGGCCAAAACTCCTTTCGAAAAAATTTTAAAAAATCTTGAACCGTAAAAAGTTTCAAAAATCGTGAAAAATAGAAAACGAGTCGTCTTGCCATGAAACTTCACGCGAAGGCTTAAGGGACCATTGTATGAATTTACAAGCCATAAAAATGGCATTGCCACGTAGAATTATGAAGATGTACCTAAACCCACCTACCACCTTATCGATCCACCGCTTGCGCATCCCGTCTCTCTGGCCGGCGTAGTGCCCGCCCACCCGCCCACCCGCCCGTTCGTTTCGTCGATTGGCTTACGGATACGGAGTTCATTCCCAGTCTAAGATCAGACCGGATCAAGGGTTGCGGTAGCAGGAACGGCAGCACGTAGAGGGGGACCCGACCGCTCCCCGGCTTACGCATCCCACCCCTATGGCCGGTTGAGCACCCGCACGCTCGTTTCGTGGGTTGACTTAGGCACACAGAGTTCATTCCTAGTCTAACCATATGGAGTTCTTTCCTAGTCTAAGATTGGACCAGATCGAGGTTTGCGGCAGCACATGCTGGGCTTGGGCATGTGCTGGTGCCGCAATTTTCTTCGTCAGGGCACCATCGTCAGAGCATCGCCGGAGAACCTGACCGACGGCATTGAGGTTCCGACGATCGGTGGGGCCGGGGGGTGTGCGCACATGATGTGCGATGGGTGCTGCTACTTGGCCCTTACATTGGCCCCCTATCCCTCATCAACCCTTGAGAACTCACACCCCCTTAAAGAGCATTTGAGATTTTACAAGTTTGCTGCCAGTAGGCATTAAAGTTTCTGCAATGGGGACACTTTTTTCAAATGGTCACAAAATCTTGTACACTTTGGGTTTTTAGCTGAATTTTTTTATGCATGCCAACAAAAATACAAGGATCACGTCTACCAAGTTTGGGGCCAAAAATCCTTTCAAAAAAATTTTAAAAAATCTTGAACCGCAAAAAGTTTCAAAAATCGTGAAAAATAGAAAACGAGTCGTCTTGCCATGAAACTTCACGTGAAGGCTTAAGGGACCATTGTATGAATTTACAAGCCATAAAAAATGGCATTGGCATGCAGAAATATGAAGATGTGACTAAACCCGCCAACCACCCTATCGATCCTCGACTTGGGCATCCCGTCTCTCTGGCTGGCGTAGTGCCCGCCCGTCCGCCCGCCCGCTCGTTTCATCAGTTGGATTAGGCATATGGAGTTCATTCCCAGTCCAAGATCGGACCGGACCGAGGATTGCAGCAGTACGATCAATAGCACACAGAGGGAGACCCGATCGATCCCCGACTTGCGCATCCCACCCATCTGGCCGACTGAGCGCCTGTACGCTCTTTTCGTGGGTTGACTTAGGCATACGGAGTTCATTCCCAGTCTAAGCATACGGAGTTCATTCTAGTCTAAGATCGGACTGGACCGAGGGTTGCGGCAGCACATGCTGGGCTCGGGCATGTGTTGGTGCCGTATTTTTCTTCATCGGGGCACCATCACCGGAGCATCATCAGAGAACCTAACCGACGGCATTGGGGTTTCAGCAATCGGGGGGGCCGGGGGGGTGTGCGCACATGATGCACGATGGGTGCTGGTGCTTGGCCCTTATATTGGCCCCCTATCCCTCATGAAACCTCAAGAACTCACACCCCCTTAAAGTGCATTTGAGATTTTACAGGTTTGCTGCTAGTAGCCATTAAAGTGTCTGAAATGGGGACACTTTTTTCAAATGGTCACAAAATCTTGTACGCTTCGAGTTTTTAGCTGAATTTTTTTGTGCATGCCAAAAAAAATACAAGGATCACGTTTACCAAGTTTGGGGCAAAAATTCCTTCCAAAAAAATTTTAAAAAATCCTGAACCGCAAAAAGTTTCAAAAATCGTGAAAAATAGAAAACGAGTCGTCTTGCCATGAAACTTCACGTGAAGGCTTAAGGGACCATTGTATGAATTTACAAGCCATAAAAATGGCATTGGCACATAAGAATATGAAGATGTGCCTAAACCCACCTACCACCCTATCGATCCATGGCTTGCGCATCCCGTCTCTCAGGCCGACGTAGTGCCCGCCCGCCCGCCCACCCGCTCGTTTCGTCGGTTGGCTTAGGCATACGGAGTTCATTCCCAGTCTAAGATCAGCCCGAACCGAGGGTTGTGGCAGCAGGATCGACAGCACATAGAGGGGGACCCGACCAATCCCTGGCTTGCGCATCCCGCGCCTCTGGCCAGCTGAGTGCCTGCAAGCTCGTTTCATGGGTTTACTTAGGCATATGGAGTTCATTCCCAGTCTAAGCATACGGAGTTCATTCCCAGTATAAGATCAGACCAGACCAAGGGTTGCAGTAGTAGGATCGATAGGACGCAGAGAGGGACCTGATCGATCCCTGACTTACGCATCCCGCCCATCTGGCCAGTTGAGTGCCCGTACGCTCTTTTCATGAGTTGACTTAGGCATACGGAGTTCATTCCCAGTCTAAGCATATGGAGTTCATTCTAGTCTAAGATCAGACCAGACCGAGGGTTACGGCAGCACATACTGGGCTCAGACATGTGCTGGTGCCGCATTTTTCTTCATCAGGGCGCCATCGCCGGAGCATCACCGGAGAACCTAACCGGCGGCATTGGGGTTCTAGCGATCGGGGGGCCGGGGGGGTGTGCCTACATGATGTGCGTTGGGTGCTGGTCCTTGGCCCTTATATTGGCCCCCTATCGCTCATCAAACCTCAAGAACTCACACCCCCTTACAGAGCATTTCAGATTTTACAGCTTTGCTGCCAGTAGCCATTAAAGTTTCTGAAATGGGGACACTTTTTTCAAATGGTCACAAAATCTTGTACACTTCGAGTTTTTAGCTAATTTTTTTTGTGCATGCCAACAAAAATACAAGGATCACGTTTATCAAGTTTGGGACAAAAAATCCTTCCAAAAAAATTTCAAAAAAATCCCGAACCGCAAAATGTTTCAAAAATTATGAAAAATAGAAAACGAGTCGTCTTGCCATGAAACTTCCCGTGAAGGCTTAAGGGACCATTGTATGAATTTACAAGCCATAAAAATGGTGTTGGCATGTAGAAATATGAAGATGTGCCTAAACCCACCTACCACCCTATCGATCCACGGCTTGCGCATCCCGTCTCTCTAGTCGGCGTAGTGCCCGCCCGCCCACCTGCTCATTTCATCGGTTGGCTTAGGCATACGGAGTTCATTTCCAGTCTAAGATCAGACCGGACCAAGGGTTACGGCAGTAGGATTGGCAGCATGTAGAGGGGGACCTGATCGATCCCCGGCTTGCGTATCCCGCCCCTCTGGCTGGCTGAGCGCCCGCACGCTCATTTTGGGGGTTGACTTAGGCATACGGAGTTCATTCCTAGTCTAAGATCGGAACGGACCGAGGGTTGCGGCAGGACATGATGGGCTCGGGCATGTGCTGGTGCCGTATTTTTCTTTACCGGGGTACCATCACCGGGGCATCACCGGAGAACCTGACTGACGGCATTGGGCTTGCGTATCCCGTCTCTCTGGCCGGTGTAGCGGTCGCTCGTCCATCCGCTCGTTTCGTCGGTTGGCTTAGGCATACGGAGTTCATTCCCAGTCTAAGATCGGATAGGATTGAGGGTTATGACAGCAGGATTGGCAGCACATAGAAGGGGACTCGGCTGTCCCTAGCTTGCACATCCCGCCCCTATGGCCGGTTGAGCGCCCGCATGCTCGTTTCATGGGTTGACTTAGGCATACGGAGTTCATTCCCAGTCTAAGCATACGGAGTTCATTCCCAGTCTAAGATTGGACCAGACCGAGGGTGGCAGCAGCATATGCTGGGCTTGGGCATGTGTTGGTGCCGCATTTTTCTTTGCTGGGACACCATCGCCAGAGCGTCGTCGGAGAACCTGACTGACGGCATTGGGGTTTCGGTGATCGGGGGGGCCGGGGGGATGGGTATACGCACATGATGTGCGATGGGTGCTGGTACTTGGCCCTTCTATTGGCCCCCTATCCCTCATCAAACCTCTAGAACTCACACCCCCTTAAAAAGCATTTTGGATTTTACAGGTTTGTTGCCAGTAGCAATTAAAGTGTCTGAAATGGGGACACTTTTTTCAAATGGTCACAAAATCTTGTACACTTTGAGTTTTTAGCTGAATTTTTTTTTTGCATGCCAAAAAAAATACAAGGATCACGTCTACCAAGTTTGGGGCCAAAACTCCTTCCGAAAAAATTTTAAAAAATCTCAAACCACAAAAAGTTTCGAAAATCCTAAAAAATAAAAAACGAGTCATCTTGCCATGAAACTTCACGTGAAGGCTTAAGGGACCATTGTATGAATTTACAAGCCATAAAAATGCCATTGGCATGCAGAAATATGAACATCTGCCTAAGCCCACCTACCACCCTATCGATCCACGGCTTGCGCATCCCGTCTCTCTGGCCGGTGTAGTGCCTGACCGCCTGTCCGCTCGTTTCGTCGGTTGGCTTAGGCATACGGAGTTTATTCCCTGTCTAAGATCAGACTGGACCAAGGATTGCAGCAGCAGGATCGGTAGCACGCAGAGGGGGACCCGAGAAATCCCCGGATTGTGCATCCCGCCCCTCTGGCTGGCTGAGCGCCCGCACGCTCGTTTCTTGGGTTGACTTAGGCATGTGGAGTTCATTCCTAGTCTAAGCATAAGGAGTTCACTCCCAATCTAAGATTGGACCAGACCAAGGGTTGTGACAACACATGCTAGTCTTGGGCATGTGCTGGTGCCGCTTTTTTCTTCGCCCGGGCACCATCGTCGAAGTATCGTTGGAGAACCTGACCGACGGCATTGGGGTTTCGACGATCGGGGGGGCCGGGGGGTGTGTGTACATGATGTGCGATGGGTGCTGGTACTTGGCCCTTATATTGGCCCCCTATCCCTCATCAAACCTCGAGAACTCACACCCCCTTAAAGAGCATTTGAAATTTTACACGTTTGCTGCCAGTAGCCATTAAAGTGTCTGAAATGGGGACACTTTTTTCAAATGGTCACAAAATCTTGTACACTTCAAGTTTTTAGCTGAATTTTTTTGTGCATGCCAAAAAAAATACAAGGATCACGTCTATCAAGTTTGGGGCCAAAACTCTTTCTGAAAAAATTTTAAAAACTCCCGAACCGTAAAAAGTTTTGAAAATCGTGAAAAATAGAAAACGAGTCGTCTTGCCATGAAACTTCACGTGAAGCCTTAAGGGACCATTGTATGAATTTACAAGCCATAAAAATGGCATTGGCACACAGAAATATGAAGATGTGCCTAAACCCACCTGCCACCCTATCGACTCACGGCTTGCGCATACGGTCTCTCTGGACGACGTAGTGCCCGCCCGCCCGCTCGATTCATCGGTTGGCTTAGGCATACAGAGTTCATTCCCAGTCAAAGATCGGACCAGATCAAGGGTTACGACAGCAGGATCAGTAGCACTCAAAGGGGGACCCACTCGATCCCCAGCTTGCGCATCCCACCCCTTTGACTTAGGCATATGGAGTTCATTGCCAGTCCAAGCATACGGAGTTCATTCCCAGTCCAAGATCGGACCAGACCGAGGGTTGTGGCAGCACATGCTAGGCTCGGGCATGTGCTGGTGTCGCATTTTTCTCTGCCGAGGCACCATCATTGGAGAACCTGACCGACGGCATTAGGGTTCCGACGATCGGGCGGGCCGGGGGGTGGGTGTGCGCACATGATGTGTGATGGGTGCTGGTACTTGGCCCTTATATTGGCCCCCTATCCCTCATCAAACCTTGAGAACTCAAGCCCCCTTAAAGAGCATTTGAGATTTTACAAGTTTGCTGCCAGTAGCCATTAAAGTGTCTGAAATGGGGACACTTCTTTCAAATGGTCACAAAATCTTGTACACTTCGAGCTTTAGCTGAATTTTTTTGTGCATGCCAACAAAAATACAAGGATCACTTCTACTAAGTTTGGGACCAAAACTCCTTCCGAAAAAATGTTAAAAACTCCCGAACCGTAAAATGTTTCGAAAATCATGAAAAATAGAAAACGAGTCATCTTGCCATTAAACTTCACGTGAAGGCTTAAGGGACCATTGTATGAATTTACAAGATATAAAAATGGCATTGGCACATAGAAATATGAAGATGTACCTAAACCCACCTACCACTCTATCGATCCACGGCTTACGCATCCCGTCTCTCTGGCCGACGTAGTACCCGGTCGCCCGCCCACCCGCTCGTTTAATCGGTTGGCTTAGGCATACAGAGTTCATTCCCAGTCTAAGGTCAGACCGGACTGACGATTGCTGCAGCAGGATCAGCAGCACCCAGAGGGGGACCCGACCGATCCCTGGCTTGCGCATCGCGCCCCTCTGGCCGACTGAGCACCCGCACGCTCGTTTCGTGGGTTGACTTAGGCATACGGAGTTCATTCCCAGTCTAAGCATATGGAGTTCATTCCCAGTCTAAGATCAGAACACACTGAGGGTTGCGACAGCACATGATGGGCTCGGGCATGTCCTGGTGCCTCATTTTTCTTCACCGGGGCACCATCACCGGAGCATCGTCGGAGAACCTGACCGACGACATTGGGGTTTCGACGATCGGGGGGTCCGGGGGGTGTGCGCACATGATGTGCAATGGGTGCTGGTACTTGGCCCTTATGTTGGCCCCCTATCCCTCATCAAACCTCAACAACTCACACCCCCTTAGAGAGCATTTGAGATTTTAGAAGTTTGCTGCCAGTAGCCTTTAAAGTGTTTAAAATGGGGACACTTTTTTCGAATGGTAAAAAAATCTTGTAAACTTCGAGTTTTTAGCTGAATTTTTCTGTGCATGCCAAAAAAAATACAAGGATCACATCTACCAAGTTTGGGTCCAAAATTCCTTTCGAAAAAATTCTAAAAGATCCCAAACCGTAAAAAGTTTCAAAAATTGTGAAAAATAGAAAACGAGTCGTCTTGCCGTGAAACTTCACATGAAGGCTTAAGGGACCATTGTATGAATTTACAAGCCATAAAAATGGCATTGGCAGGCAAAAATATGAAGATGTGCCTAAACCCACCTACCACCCTATCGATCCACGTCTTGCACATCCCGTCTCTCTGGCCGACGTAGTGCTCGCCCGCCCGCCCGCTCGTTTCGTCGGTTGGCTTAGGCATACGGAGTTCATTCCTAGTCTAAGATTGAACCAGACCGAGGGTTGCGGTAGCAGGATTGGTAGCACCCAGAGGGGGACCCGGTCAATCCCCGGCTTGCGCATCCCGCCCCTCTGGCCGGCTGAGTGCCCGCACGCTCATTTCGTACGTTGACTTAGTCATACGGAGTTCATTCCCAGTCTAAGCTTACGGAGTTCATTCCCATTCTAAGATCGAATCGGACCAAGGGTTGTGGTAGCACATGCTGGGCTCGGGCATGTGCTGGTGCCGCATTTTTCTTCATCGGGGCACCATCACCGGAGCATACGGAATTCATTCCCAGCCTAGGATCGGACCAGACCGAGGGTTGCGGTAGCACATACTGGGCTCCGACATGTGCTGGTGCTGCGTTTTTCTTCGTCGGGTCACCATCATCGGAGTGTCACCGGAGAACCTGACCGGCGGCATTGGGTTTCCGATGATCGGGGGGGCCGGGAGGTGTGCGCACGTGATGTTCGGTGGGTGCTGGTACTTGGCCCTTATATTGGCCTCCTATCCCTCATCAAACCTCGAGAACTCACACCCCCTTAAAGAAAATTTGAAATTTTACAGGTTTGCTGCCAGTAGCCATTAAAGTGTTGAAATGGGGACACTTTTTTCAAATGGTCACAAAATCTTGTACACTTTGAGTTTTTAGCTGAATTGTTTTGTGCATGCCAACAAAAATACAAGGATCACGTCTACCAAGTTTGGGGTGAAGACTCCTTCCGAAAAAATTTTAAAAAATCTCGAACTGCAAAAAGTTTAAAAAATCGTGAAAAATATAAAATGAGTCGTCTTGCCATGAAACTTCACGTAAAGGCTTAAGGGACCAATGTATGAATTTACAAGCCATAAAAATGGCATTGGCATGCAGAAATATGAAGATGTGCCTAAACCCACCTACCACCCAATCGATCCACGGCTTGCGCATCTCGTCTCTCTGGCCGGCGTAGTGCCCGACCGCCCATCCGCCCACCCGCCCACCCGCCCGCTCGTTTCGTCGGTTGGCTTAGGGATACGGAGTTCATTCACAGTCTAAGATTGGATTGGATCGATGGTTGTGGCAACAGGATCGGCAGCACACAGAGTGGGACTGAGCGCCCGACCCTCTAGCCGACTGAGTGCCCGCACGCTCGTTTCGTGTTTTGACTTAGGCATACGGAGTTCATTCCCAGTTTAAGCATACGGAGTTCATTCCCAGTCTAAGATTGGACCAGACCGAGGGTGGCAGCAGCATATGCTGGGCTCGGGCATGTGTTGGTGTCGCATTTTTCTTTGCTGGGACACCATCGCCAGAGCATACGGAGTTCATTCCCAGCCTAGGATCGGACCGGACCGAGGGTTGCAGTAGCACATACTGGGCTCCGGCATGTGCTAGTGCTGCGTTTTTCTTCGTCGGGTCACCATCGTCGGAGTGTCACCGGAGAACCTGACCGACGGCATTGGGTTTTCGATGATCGGGGGGGGCCGGGGGGTGTGCACACATGATCTTCGGTGGGTGCTGGTACTTGGCCCTTATATTGGCCTCCTATCCCTCATCAAACCTCGAGAACTCACACCCCCTTAAAGAGAATTTGAGATTTTACAGGTTTGCTGCCAGTAGCCATTAAAGTGTTGAAATGGGGACATTTTTTTCAAATGGTCACAAAATATTGTACACTTTGAGTTTTTAGTTGAATTGTTTTTGCATGCCAACAAAAATATAAGGATCATGTCTACCAAGTTTGGGGCCAGAACTCCTTTTGAAAAAATTTTAAAAAATCCCGAACCGTAAAATGTTTCAAAAATCGTAAAAAATAGAAAACAAGTCGTCTTGCCATGAAACTTCACGTGAAGGCTTAAGGGACCATTATATGAATTTACAGGCCATAAAAATGGCATTGGCATGCAAAAATATGAAGATGTGCCTAAACCCACCTACCACCCATCGATCCACAGCTTGCGCATCCTGTCTCTCTAGCCGGCATAGTGCCCGCCCGCCCGCCTATTTGTTTCGTCGGTTGACTTAGGCATATGGAGTTCATTCCCAGTCTAAGATCAGACCAGATCGAGGGTTGCGGTAGTAGGATCGACAGCACGCAGAGGGGGTCCCGGTCGATCCCCGGCTTGCGCATCCCGCCCCTCTGGCCAGCTGAACGCCCGCATGCTCGTTTCGTGGGTTGACTTAGGCATACGGAGTTCATTCCCAGTCTAAGCATACGGAGTTCATTCCCAGTCTAAGATCAGATCAGACTGATGGTTGCAGCAGCACATGCTGCGCTCGGGCATGTGCTGGTGACGATTTTTTCTTCATCGAGGCACCATCGCCGGAGCATCGTCGGAGAACCTGATCGACGGCAATGGGGTTCCGATGATCGAGGGGGCCGAGGGGGTGTGCGCACATGATGTGCAGTGGGTGCTGGTACTTGGCCCCTATATTGGCCCCCTATCTCTCATCAAACCTCAAAAACTCACACCTCCTTAAATAGCATTTGAGATTTTACAGGTTTGCTGCCAGTAGCCATTAAAGTCTCTGAAATGGGGACACTTTTTTCAAATGGTCACAAAATCTTGTACGCTTCAAGTTTTTAGCAAAATATTTTTGTGCATGCCAAAAAAAATACAAGGATCACGTCTACCAAGTTTGGGGCGGAAACGCCTTCTGAAAAAATTGTAAAAAATCCCAAACCGCAAAAAGTTTCAAAAATTATGAAAAATAGAAAACTAGTCGTCTCGCCATGAAACTTCATGTGAAGGCTTAAGGGACCATTGTATGAATTTACAAGCCATAAAAATGGCATTGGCATGTAGAAATATGAAGATGTGCCTAAACCCACCTACCACCCTATCGATCCACTTCTTGCGCATCCCGTCTCTCTGGCTGACGTAGTGCTCACCCGCCCGCCCGCTCATTTTGCCGGTTGGCTTGGGCATACGGAGTTCATTCCCAGTCTAATATCAGACCGGACCGAGGCTTCCTGTAGCAGGATCGGCAGCACGCAGAAGGGGACTCGGTCGATCCCCGACTTACGCATCCTGCCCCTCTGGCCGGCTGAACGCCCGCACGATCGTTTCGTGGGTTGACTTAGGCATACGGAGTTCATTCCCAGTCTAAGCATATGGAGTTCATTCCCAGTCTAAGATCGGGCCAGATCGAGGGTTGCGGCAGCAAAAACTGGGCTCGGGCATGTGCTGGTGCTGTGTTTTTCTTCGTCGGGTCACCATCATCGGAGCATCGTCGGAGAACCTGACCGACGGCATTGGGGTTCCAACGATCGGGGGGGCCAGGGGGTGTGCGCACATGATGTTTGGTGGGTGCTGGACTTGGCCCTTATATTGGCCTCCTATGCCTCATCAAACCTCGAGAACTCACACCCCCTTAAGGAGCATTTGAGATTTTACAGGTTTGCTGCCAGTAGCTATTAAAGTGCTGAAATGGGGACACTTTTTCCAAATGGTCACAAAATCATGTACACTTTGAGTTTTTAGCTGAATTGTTTTGTGCATGCCAACTAAAATACAAGGATCACATCTACCAAAGTTTGGGGTGAAAACACCTTCCGAAAAAATTTTAAAAAATCTCGAACCGTAAAAAGTTTAAAAAATCATGAAAAATAGAAAATGAGTCGTCTTGCCATGAAACTTCACGTGAAGGCTTAAGGGACCATTGTATGAATTTACAAGCCATAAAAATGGCATTGGCATGCGAAAATATGAAGATGTGCCTAAACCCACCTACCACCTTATCGATCCACGGCTTGCGCATCCAGTCTCTCTGGCCGATGTAGTGCCCGCCCGCTCGTTTCGTTGGTTGGTTTAGGCATACAGAGTTCATTCCCAGTCTAAGATCAGATCAGATCGAGGGTTACGGGAGCAAAATCGACAGCATGCAGAGGGGGACCCGGCCGATCCCCGGCTTGTGCATCCCGCCCCTCTGGTCGGCTGAGCGCCCGTACGCTCGTTTCATGGGTTGACTTAGGCATACAGAGTTCATTCCCAATCTAAGCATGCGGAGTTCATTACCAGTCTAAGATTGGATCGGACCGAGGGTTGTGGCAGCAAATGCTAGGCTCGGGCATGTGCTGGTGCTACATTTTTCTTCATCGGGGCACCATCGTCGGAGCGTCGCCGGAGAACCTGTCCGGCGGCATTGGGGTTCCGGCAATCGAGGGGGCCGGGGGGGTGTACGCACATGATGTGCGATGGGTGCTGGTACTTGGCCCTTATATTGGCCCCCTATCCCTCATCAATCCTTGAGAACTCAAACCCCCTTAAAGAGCATTTGAGATTTTACAGGTTTGCTGCCAGTAGCCATTAAAGTGTCTGAAATGGGGACACTTTCTTCAAATGGTCACAAAATCTTGTACACTTCGAGTTTTTAGCTGACTTTTTTTGTGCATGCCAACATAGATACAAGGATCACGTCTACCAAGTTTGGGGCCAAAAATCCGTCCGAAAAAATTTTAAAAAATCTCGAACCGCAAAAAGTTTCAAAAATCGTGAAAAATAAAAAACGAGTCGTCTTGCCATGAAACTTCACATGAAGGCTTAAGGGACAATTGTATGAATTTACAAGCCATAAAAATGGCAATGGCATGCAGAAATATGAATATGTGCCTAAACCCACCTACCACCCTATCGATCCACGGCTTGCACATCTCGTGTCTCTGGCCGGCGTGGTGCCCGCCTGCCCGCCCGCTTGTTTCGTCGGTTGGCTTAGGCATACGGAGTTTATTCTCAGTCTAAGATCAGACCTGACCGAGGGTTGCGGCAGCACCCAGAGGGGGACCCGGCCGATCCCCGGCTTGCGCATCCCGCCCCTCTGGTCGGTTGAGCACCC
Organism: Durio zibethinus; assembly: GCF_047325235.1. Taxonomy (NCBI): domain Eukaryota; kingdom Viridiplantae; phylum Streptophyta; class Magnoliopsida; order Malvales; family Malvaceae; genus Durio; species Durio zibethinus. Next base: position 17,037,280 of record NC_143163.1, read on the forward strand.
GCACGCTCGTTTCGTGGGTTGACTTAGGCATACGGAGTTCATTCCCAGTCTAAGCATACGGAGTTCATTCCCAGTCTAAGATCAGATCGGACCGAGGGTTGCACCACCACATGCTGGGCTCGGGCATGTGCTGGTGCCGCATTTTTCTTCACCGGGGCACCATCGTCGAAGCATCGCTGGAGAAGCTGATCGACGGCATTGGGATTCCGACGATCGGGGGGCCTGGGGGGCGTGCGCACATGATGTGCGATGGGTGCTGGTACTTGGCCCTTATTTGGGCTCCTACCCCTCATCAAACCTTGAGAACTCACACCCCCTTAAAGAGCATTTGAGATTTTACAGGTTTGCTTCCAGTAGCCATTAAATTGTCTGAAATGCGGACACTTTTTTCAAATGGTCACAAAATCTTGTACACTTCTAGTTTTTAGCTGAATTTTTTTGTGCATGCCAACAAAAATACAAGGATCAAGTTTACCAAGTTTTGGGCCAAAACCCATTCCAAAAAAAGTTTAAAAAATCCCGAACCGTAAAAAGTTTCGAAAATCGTGAAAAATAACAAACGAGTCGTTTTGCGATGAAACTTCACGTGAAGGCTTAAGGGACCATTGTATGAATTTACAAGCCATAAAAATGGCATTGGCACGCAGAAATATGATGATGTGCCTAAACCCACCTACCACTCTATCGATCCACGGCTTGCGCATCCCATCTCTCTGGCCGGCGTAGTGCCCGCCCGTCCGCCCGCTCGTTTCGTCGGTTGGCTTAGGCATACGGAGTTCATTCCCAGTCTAAGATCAAACTGGACTGAGGGTTGCGACAGCAGGATCGGCAGCACGCAGAGGGGTACCCGACCGATCCCCGGCTTGCGCAACTCGCCCCTCTAGCTGGCTGAACGCTCGCACACTCATTTCGTGGGTTGACTTAGGCATACGGAGTTCATTCCCAGTCTAAGATCGGACCGGACCGAGGGTTGTGGTAGCACATTTTGGGCTCGGGCATGTGCTGGTGCAGCATTTTTCCTTGTCGGGGCACAATCGTCGGAGCATCGCCGTAGAACCTGACTGACGGTTTAGCGTTCCGACGATCGGGGGGCCGGGGGGTGTGCGCACATGATGTGCGATCGATGCTGGTACTTGGCCCTTATATTGGCCCCCTATCCCTCATCCAACCTCGAGAACTCACACCCACTTAAAGAGCATTTGAGATTTTACAGGTTTGCTGCCGGTAGCCATTAAAATGTCTGAAATGGGGACACTTTTTTCAAATGGTGACAAAATCTTGTACACTTCGAATTTTTAGCTGAATTTTTTTGTGCATGACAAAAAAAATACAAGGATCATGTCTACCAAGTTTGGGGCCAAAACTCCTTTCGAAAAATTTTTAAAAAACCTCGAACCGTAAAAAGTTATGAAAATCGTGAAAAATAAAAAATGAGTCGTCTTGCCATGAAACTTCGCGTGAAGGCTTAAGGGACCATTGTATGAATTTACAAGCCATAAAAATGGCATTGGCACGTAGAAATATGACGGTGTGCCTAAAACCACCTATCACCCTATCGATCCACGGCTTGCGCATCCTGTCTCTCTGGCCGACGTAGTGCTCGCCCGCCCGTCCGCCCGCTCGTTTCGTCGGTTGGCTTAGGCATACGGAGTTCATTCCCAGTCTAAGATCGGACCAAACCAAGGGTTGCGGTAGCAAGATCGGTAGCATGCAGAGTGGGACCCGATCAATCCCCGGCTTGTGCATCCCGCCCCTCTGGCCGGCTGAGTGCCCGTAGCTCGTTTCGTGGGTTGACTTAGGCATACAGAGTTCATTCCCAGTATAAGCATACGGAGTTCATTCCCAGTCTAAGATCGGACCGGACCGAGGGTTATGGCAGCACATGCTGGGCTCGGGCATGTTCTGGTGCCACATTTTTCTTCGTCAGGGCACCATCGTCGGAGCATCGTCGGAGAACCTGACCGGTGGCATTGGGGTTCCGATGATCGGGGGGTTGTGCGCACATTATGTGCGATGGGTGCTGGTAGTTGGCTCTTATATTGGCCCCTTATCCTTCATCAAACCTCAAGAACTCATAGCCCCTTAAAGAGCATTTGAGATTTTACAGGTTTGCTGCCAGTAGCCATTAAAGTGTCTCAAATTGGGACACTTTTTTCAAATGGTCACAAAATCTTGTACACTTCAAGTTTTTAGCTGAATTGTTTTGTGCGTGTCAATAAAAATACAAGGATCACGTCTACCAAGTTTGGGGCCAAAACACCTTCCGAGAAAATTTTAAAAAATCCTGAACCATAAAAACTTTCAAAAATCATGAAAAATAGAAAACGAGTCATCTTGCCATGAAACTTCACGTGAAGGCTTAAGGGACCATTGTATGAATTTACAAGCCATCAAAATGGCAATGGCACGTAGAAATATGAAGATGTGCCTAAACCCACCTACCACCCTATCGATCGACGGCTTGCGCATCCCGTCTCTCTAGCCGACGTAATGCCCGCCCGCCCGCTCATTTCGTCGGTTGACTTAGGCATACAGAGTTCATTCCCAGTCTAAGCATGCGGAGTTCATCCCCAGTCTAGGAGTGAACCGGACCGAGGGTTGCGGCAGCACATGCTGGGCTCAGGCATGTGCTGGTGCCGCATTTTTCTTCACCGGGGCACCATCACCAGAGAACCTGACCGACGATATTGGGGTTCTGGCGATCGGGGGGGCCGGGGGGTGTGCACACATGATGTGCAATGGGTGCTGTTACTTGGCCCTTATATTGGCCCCCTATCCCTCATCAAACCTCGAAAACAAACACCCCCTTAAAGAGCATTTGAGATTTTACAGGTTTGCTGCCAGTAGCCATTAAAGTGTCTAAAATGGGGACACTTTTTTCAAATGGTCACAAAATCTTGTACACTCCGAGTTTTTAGCTGAATTTTTTTGTGCATGCCGAAAAAAATACAAGGATCATGTCTGAAAAGTATGGGGCCAAAACTCTTTTCGAAAAAATTTTAAAAAATCCCGAACCGTAAAAAGTTTTGAAAATCTTGAAAAATAGAAAACGAGTCGTCTTGCCATGAAACTTCACGTGAAGGCTTAAAGGACCATTGTATGAATTTACAAGCCATAAAAATGGCATTGGCACATAGAAATATGAAGATGTGCCTAAACCCACCTACCATGCTATCGATCCATGGCTTGTGCATCCCGTCTCTCTTGCCGGTGTAGAGCCCGCCTGCCCGCCCGCCCGCTCGTTTCGTCGATTGGCTTAGGCATACGGAGTTCATTCTCAGTCTAAGATCCCACCAGACCAAGGGTTGTGGCAGCAGGATCGGCAGCACAGGGAGGGGGACTTAGTCGATCCTCGGATTGCGCATCCCGCCCCTATGGCCGGCTGAGCGCCCGTACGCTCGTTTCGTGGGTTGACTTAGGCATACGGAGTTCATTCCCAGTCTAAGCATACGAAGTTCATTCCCAATCTAAGATCGAACCAGACTGAGGTTTGCGGCAGCACATGCTTGGCTCGGGCATGGGCTGGTGCCGCATTTTTCTTCGTCGAGGCACCATCGTCGGAGCATCGCCGGAGAACCTGACCGACGGCATTGGGGTTCCGACAATCGGGGGGCCGAGGGGGTGTGCGCACATGTTGTGTGATGGGTGCTGGTACTTGGCCCTTATATTGGCCCCTATCCCTCATCAAACCTTGAGAACTCACACCCCCTTAAAGAGCATTTGAGATTTTACAAGTTTGCTGCCAGTAGCCATTAAAGTGTCTGAAATGGGGACACTTTTTTCAAATGGTCACAAAATCTTGTACACTTTGACTTTTTAGCTGAATTTTTTTGTGCATACCAAGAAAAATGCAAGGATCACGTCTACCAAGTTTGGGGCCAAAACCCCTTCCAAAAAACATTTTAAAAAATCTCGAACCGTAAAAAGTTTCAGAAATCATGAAATATAGAAAACGAGTCGTCTTGCCATTAAACTTCACGTGAAGGCTTAAGGGACCATTGTATGAATTTACAGCCATAAAAATGGCATTGGCATGCAGAAATATGAAGTTGCGCCTAAACCCACCTACCACCCTATCGATTCACGGCTTGCGCATCCCGTCTCTCTAGCCGGCATAGTGCTCGCCCGCCCGCCCACTCGTTTTGTCGATTGGCTTAGGCATACAGAGTTCATTCCCAGTCTAAGATCAGACGAGACCACGGGTTGCAGTAGCAGGATTGGCAGCATCCAGAGTGGGACTCGACCGATCCTCGGCTTGCGCATCCCGCCCCTCTGGCCAGCTGAGCGCCCGCACGCTCATTTCGTAGGTTGACTTAGGCATATGGAGTTCATTCCCAGTCTAAGCATACGGAGTTCATTCCCAGTCCAAGATCAGATCAGACCGAGGGTTGCGGCAACACATGCTGGGCTCGGGCATAGGCTGGTGCCGCATTTTTCTTCGTCGAGGCACCATCGCTGGAGCATCGCCGGAGAACCTGACCGACGGCATTTGGGTTCCGGCGATCGAGGGGCCGGGGGGTGTGCGCACATGATGTGCGGTGGGTGCTGGTACTTGGCCCTTATATTGGCCCCCTATCCCTCATCAAACCTCGAGAACTCACACCCCCTTAAAGAGCATTTGAGATTTTACAGGTTTGCTACCAGTAGCCATTAAAGTGTCTGAAATGAGGACACTTTTTTCAAATGGTCACAAAATCTTGTACACTTTGAGTTTTTAGCTGAATTTTTTTGAGCATGCCAATAAAAATACAAGGATCACGTCTATCAAGTTTAGGGCCAAAAATCCTTCCAAAAAAATTTTAAAAAAATCCCGAACCGTAAAAAGTTTTGAAAATCGTGAAAAATAGAAAACGAGTCGTCTTGCCATGAAACTTCACGTGAAGGCTTAAGGGACCATTGTATGAATTTACAAGCCATAAAAATGGCATTGGAATGCAGAAATATAAAGATGTGCCTAAACCCACCTGCCACCGTATCGATCCACGGCTTGCGCATCCAGTCTCTCTGGCCGACATAGTGCCCGCCCGCCCGCCCGCTTGTTTCGTCGGTTGGCTTAGGTATACAGAATTCATTCCCAGTCTAAGATCGAACCAGACCGAGGGTTGCGGTAGCAGGATCGGCAGCACGCAGAGGGGGACCCGATCGATTCTCGGCTTGCGCATCTCGCCCCTCTGGCCGGTTGAGCGCCCGTACGCTCGTTTTGTGGGTTGACTTAGGCATACGGAGTTCATTCCCAGTCTAAGATCGGACCGGACCAAGGGTTGCGGCAGCACATGCTTGGCTGGGGCATGTTCTGGTGCCGCATTTTTCTTCGTCGGGGCACCATCGCCGGAGCATCACGGAGAACTTGATCGGCGGTATTGGGGTTCCGGCGATCGGGGGGCCGGGGGGTGTGCGCACATGATGTGCGATCAGTGCTGGTATTTGGCCATTATATTGGCCCCCTATCCCTCATAAAACCTCGAGAACTCACACCCCCTTAAAGAGCATTTGAGATTTTACAGGTTTGCTACCAGTAGCCATTAAAGTGTCTGAAATCTGGACACTTTTTTCAAATGGTCACAAAATCTTGTACACTTCAATTTTTTAGCTGAATTTTTTGTCCACGCCAACAAAAATACAAGGATCACGTCTACCAGGTTTGGGGCCAAAACTCCTTTCAAAAAAATTTTAAAAAATCCCGAACCGTAAAAAGTTTCGAAAACCGTGAAAAATAGAAAACGAGTCGTCTTGCCATAAAACTTCACGTGAAGGCTTAAGGGACCATTGTATGAATTTACAAGCCATAAAAATGGCATTGGCATGCAGAAATATGAAGATGTGCCTAAACCCACCTACCACCCTATCGATCCACGGCTTGCGCATCCCGTCTCTCTGGCCGGCGTAGTGCTCGCCCGCCCGCCCGCTTGTTTCATCAGTTGGCTTAGTTATACGGAGTTTATTCCTAGTCTAAGATTGGACCGGACCGAGGGTTACGGTAGTAGGATCAGCAGCACGCAGAAGGGGACCCGACCGATCCCTGGCTAGTACATCCCGCCCCTCTGGCCGGCTGAGCACCCGCACATTCGTTTCACGGGTTGACTTAGGCAAACGGAGTTCATTCCCAATCTAAGCATACTGAGTTCATTCCCAGTCTAAGATCGGATCGGACCGAGAGTTATGACAGCACATGCTGGACTTGGGCATGTGCTGGTGCCACATTTTTCTTCGTCGGGGCACCATCGTCGGAGCATCACCGGAGAACCTGACCGACGGCATTGGGGTTTCGAAGATCGGAGGGGCCGGGGGGTGTGCGCACAAGATGTCTGATGGGTGCTAGTACCTGCCCTTATATTGGCCCCCTATCCCTCATCAAACCTCGAGAACACACACCCCCTTAAAGAGCATTTGAGATTTTACAAGTTTACTGCCAGTAGCCATTAAAGTGTCTGAAATAGGGTCAAATGGTCACAAAATCTTGTACACTTTGATTTTTTAGCTGAATGTTTTTGTGCATGCCAAAAAAAATACAAGGATCATGTCTACCAAGTTTGGGGCCAAAACTCCTTTCAAAAAAATTTTAAAAAATCTCGAACGGCAAAAAGTTTTGAAAATCATGAAAAATAGAAAACGAGTCGTCTTGCCATTAAACTTCACGTGAAAGCTTAAGGGACCATTGTATGAATTTACAAGCCATAAAAATGGCATTGGCACACAGAAATATGAAGATGTGCCTAGACCCACCTGCCACCATATCGATCTATGGCTTGCGCATCCCGTCTCTCTAGACGACGTAGTGCCTGCCCGCCCGCTCGTTTCGTTGGTTGGTTTAGGCATATGGAGTTCATTCCCAGTCTAAGATTAGACCAGACCAAGGGTTGTGGTAGAAGGATCGATAGCACATTGAGGGGGACCCGGCCGATCCCCGGCTTGCGCATCCCGCCCCTCTGGTCGGCTGAGCGCCCGCACGCTCGTTTCATGAGTTGACTTAGGTAGACGGAGTTCATTCACAGTCTAAGCATACGGAGTTCATTCCCAGTCTAAAATGAGATCGGACCGAGGGTTGTGGCAGCACATGCTGGGCTCGGGCATGTGCTGGAGCCACATTTTTCTTCGTCGGGGCACCATCACCGGAGCATCGTCGGAAAACCTGATCGGTGGCATTGGGTTCCGACGATTGGGGGGGCCGGGGGGTGTGCGCACATGATGTGCGATGGGTGCTGGTACAAGGCCCTTATATTGGCCCCCTAACCCTCATCAAACCTCGAGAACTCACACCCCCTTAAGGAGCATTTGAGATTTTACAGGTTTGCTGCCAGTAGCCATTAAAGTGTGTGAAATGGGGACACTTTTTTCAAATGGTCACAAAATCTTGTACACTTCGAGTTTTTAGCTGAATTTTTTTGTGCATGCCAACAAAAATACAAGGATCATGTCTACAAAGTTTGGAGCCAAAATTACTTCCGAAAAAATTTTAAAAAATCTCGAACCCCAAAAAGTTTCAAAAATCATGAAAAATAGAAAACGAGTCGTCTTGCCATGAAACTTCACGTGAAGGCTTAAGGGACCATTGTATGAATTACAAGCAATAAAAATGGCATTGGCATGCAGAAATATGATGATGTGCCTAAACCCATATACCAACCTATCGATCCATGGCATGCGCATCCCGTCTCTCTGGCTTGCTTTTAGCTGAATTTTTTAGCTGAATTTTTAGCTGCATGCCAACAAAAATACAAGGATCGCGTCTACCAAGTTTGGGGCCAAAACTTTTTCCAAAAAAATTTTAAAAAATCTCGAACCACAAAAAGTTTCAAAAATTGTGAAAAATAGAAAACGAGTCGTCTTGCCATAAAACTTCATGTGAAGGCTTAAGGGACCATTGTATGAATTTATAAGCCATAAAAATGGCATTGGCACGTAGAAATATGAAGATGTGCCTAAACCCACCTACCACCCTATCGATCCACGGCTTGCGAATCCCGTCTGTCTGGCCGATGAAATGCCCACCCGCCCGCCTGCCCACTCATTTCGTCGGTTGGCTTAGGCATACGGAGTTCATTCCCAGTCTAAGATCGGATCAGACTGAGGGTTACGGCAGCAGGATCGATAGCACGCAGAGGGGGACTCGACCAATCCCCGACTTGCGCATCCTGCCCCTCTGGCGGGCTGAGTGCCCGTACGCTCGTTTCGTGGGTTGACTTAGGCATACGGAGTTCATTCCCAGTCTAAGATCGAACCGGATCGAGGGTTGCGGCAGCACATGTTGGGCTCAGGCATGTGTTGGTGCCACATTTTTCTTCGCCGGGGCACCATCGTCGAAATATCACCAGAGAACCTGACTAGCGGTATTGGGGTTCCGACGATCGGGGTGGCCGGGGGGGTGTGCGCACATGATGTGCGATGGGTCCTGCTACTTGGCCCTTATATTGGCCCCCTATCCCTCATTAAACCTTGAGAACTCACTCCCCCTTAAAGAGCATTTGAGATTTTACAAGTTTGCTTCCAGTAGCCATTAAAGTGTCTGAAATGGGGACGGTTTTTTTAAATGGTCACAAAATCTTGTACACTTCGAGTTTTTAGCTGAATTTTTTTATGCATGCCAACAAAAGTACACCGATCACGTCTACCAAGTTTGGGGCCAAAACTCCTACCAAAAAAAGTTTGAAAAATCCAGAACCACAAAAAGTTTCAAAAATCATGAAAAATAGAAAATGAGTCGTCTTGCCATGAAACTTCATGTGAAGGCTTAAGGGACCATTGTATGAATTTACAAGCCATAAAAATGGCATTGGCATGTAGAAATATGAAGATGTGCCAAAACCCACGTACCACCCTATCGATCCACAGCTTGCGCATCCCGTTTCTCTGGCCAGCTTAGTGCCCGTCCGCCCGCCCGCTCATTTCGTCGGTTGGCTTAGGCATACGGAGTTCATTCCCAGTCTAAGATCGAATCAGACCGAGGGTTATGGCAGCAGGATCGGCAGCACGCAGAGGGGGACTTGGCCGATCCCTGGCTTGCGCATCCCGCCCCTCTGGCCGGCTGAGCGCCCATACGCTAGTTTCATGGGTAGACTTAGGCATACGGAGTTCATTCGCAGTCTAAGCATATGGAGCTCATTCCCAGTCTAAGATCGGACCAAACTAAGGGTCGCGGCAGCACATCCTGGCCTCGGGCATGTGCTGGTGCCACATTTTTCTTCACCGGGGCACCATCCCCGTAGAACCTGACCGGTGGCATTGGGGTTCCGGTGATCGGGGGGACCGGGTGGGTGTGCGCACATGATATGCGATTGGTGCTAGTACTTGGCCCTTATATTGGTCCTCTATCCCTCATCAAACCTTGAGAACTCACACCCCCTTAAAGAGCAATTGAGATTTTACAGGTTTGCTGCCAGTAGCCATTAAAGTGTCTGAAATGGGGACACTTTTTTCAAATGGTAACAAAATCTTGTACACTGCGAGTTTTTAGCTGTATTTCTTTGTGCATGCCAACAAAAATACAAGGATCATGTCTACCAAGTTTGGGGCCAAAAATCCTTCCGAAAAAATTTTAAAAAATCCCAAACCGTAAAAAGTTTTGAAAATCGTGAAAAATAGAAAATGAGTCGTCTTGCCATGAAACTTCATGTGAAGGCTTAAGGGACCATTGCATGAATTTACAAGCCATAAAATGGCGTTGGCACATAGAAATATGAAGATGTGCCTAAACCCACCTACCACCCTATTGATCCACGGCTTGCGCAACCCGTCTCTCTGGCCGACGTAGTGCCTGCCCGCCCGCCTGACCGCTCGTTTCGTCGGTTGGCTTACGCATAGTGAGTTCATTCCCAGTCTAAGATCAGACTGCATTGAGGGTTGCGGCAGCAGGATCGGTATCACGCAGAGGGGGACCCGATCGATCCCCGGCTTGCGCATCCCGCCCCTTTGGCTGGCTGAGCGACCGCACGCTCGTTGCATGGGTTGACTTAGGCATACGGAGTTCATTCCCAGTCTAAGCATATGAAGTTCATTCCCAATCTAAGAACGGACCGGACCGAGGGTTACAACAGCACATGCTGGGCTCGGGCATGTGCTGGTGCCGCATTTTTCTTCGCTGGGGCACCATCGCTGGAGAACCTGACCGACGGCATTGGGGTTCCGACGATCGGGGGGGCCAGGGGGTGTGCGCACATGATGTGCAATGGGTGCTGGTACGTGGCCCTTATATTGGCCTCCTATCCCTCATCAAACCTTGAGAACTCACACCCCCTTAAAGAGCATTTGAGATTTTTCAGGTTTGCTGCCAGTAGCCATTAAAGTGTCTGAAATGGGGACACTTTTTTCAAATGGTCACAAAATCTTGTACAGTTAGAGTTTTTAGCTGAATTTGTTTATGCATACCAACCAAAATACAAGGATCACGTCTACCAAGTTTGGGGCCAAAACTCCTTCCGAAAAAATTTTCAAAAATCCCGAACCGTAAAAAGTTTCAAAAATCATCAAAAATAGAAAACGAGTCATCTTGCCATGAAACTTAATGTGAAGGCTTAAGGGACCATTCTATGAGTTTACAAGCCATAAAAATGGCATTGGCATGCAGAAATATGAAGATGTGCCTAAACCCACCTACCACCCTATCGATCCACGGCTTGCGCATCCCGTCTCTCTGGCGGATGTAGTGCCCGCCCGCCCGCCCGCCTGCTCGTTTCATTGGTTGGCTTAGGCATACGGAGTTCATTCCCAGTCTAAGATCGGACTGGACTGAGGGTTACGGCAGCAGCTTCGACAGCACGCAGAGGGGGACCCGGTCGATCCCCGACTTGCGTAACTCACCCCTCTGGTCGGCTGAGCGCCCGCACGCTCGTTTCGTGGGTTGACTTAGGCATATGAAGTTCATTCCCAGTCTAAGCATGCGGAGTTCATTCCCAGTCGAAGATTTAACCAGATCGAGGGTTACGGTAGCACATGCTGGGCTCGGGCATGTGCTGGTGTCGCATTTTTCTTCGTCGGGGCACCATCGCCGGAGCATCGTCAGAGAACCTAATCGGCGGCATTGGTGTTCCGACGATCGGGGGGGCCGGAGGGGCTGTGCGCACATGATGTGCGATGGGTGCTGGTACTTGGCCCTTATATTGGCCCCCTAACCCTCATCAAACCTCGAGAACTCACACCCCCTTAAAGAGTATTTGAGATTTTACAGGTTTGCTACCAGTAGCAATTAAAGTGTCTGAAATGGGGACACTTTTTTCAAATGGTCACAAAATCTTGTACACTTTGAGTTTTTAGCTGAATTTTTTTCTGCATGCCAACAAAAATACAAGGATCACGTCTATCAGGTTTGGGCCACAATTCCTTCCGAAAAAATTTTAAAAAATCTCGAACCGCAAAACGTTTCAAAAATCGTGAAAAATAGAGAACGATCGTCTTGCCATGAAACTTCACATGAAGGCTTAAGGGACCATTGTATGAATTTACAAGGCATAAAAATTGCATTGGCATGCAGAAATATGAAGATGTGCGTAAACCCACCTACCACCCTATCGATACACGGCTTGCGCATCCCGTCTCTCGGGCCGGTGTAGTGCCCGCCTGCTCGCCCGCTCGTTTCGTCGGTTGGCTTAGGCATACAGAGTTCACTCCCAGTCTAAGATCAGACTGGATTGAGGCTTGCTGTAACAGGATCGACAGCACATAAAGGGGGACCCGATCGATCCCCGGCTTGCGCACCCCGCCCCTCTGGTCGACTGAGCTCCCGCACGCTCGTTTCGAGGGTTGACTTAGGCATACGAAGTTCATTTCCAGTCTAAGCATACGGAGTTCATTCCCAGTCTAAGATTCAACGGGACCGATGGTTGTTGCAACACATACTGACTTGGGCATGTGCTGGTGTCACTTTTTTCTTCGTCGGGGCACCATCGTCGGAGCATTACCAGAGAACCGGACCGGCAGCATTGGGGTTCCGGCGATCGAAGGGGCCGGGGGGTGTGCGCACATGATGTGCAATGGGTGCTGGTACTTGCCCTTATATTGGCCACCTATCCCTCATCAAACCTTGAGAACTCACACCCCTTTAAAGAGCATTTGAGATTTTATAGGTTTACTACCAGTAGCCATTAAAGTGTCTGAAATGGGGATACTTTTTTCAAATGGTCACAAAATCTTGTACACTTCGAGTTTTTAGTAGAATGTTTTTATGCATGCCAACAAAAATACAAGGATCACGTCTACCAATTTTTGGGCCAAAACTCCTTCCGAAAAAATTTCAAAAAATCCCGAACCGTAAAAAGTTCCAAAAATCATGAAAAATAGAAAACGAGTCGTCTTGCTATGAAACTTCACGTGAAGGCTTAAGGGACCATTGTATGAATTTACAAGCAATAAAAATGGCATTGGAACACAGAAATATGAAGATGTGCCTAAACCCACCTACCACCCTATCGATCCATGGCTTGCGCACCTCGTCTCTCTGGCCGGCGTAGTGCCAGCCCGCCCGCTCGCCTGCTCATTTTGTCGGTTGGCTTAGGCATACGGAATTCATTCCCAGTCTAAGATCGAACAGGACCGAGGGTTGTGGCAGCAGGATTGGCAGCATACAGAGGGGGCTCAGTCGATCCCCGGCTTGCACATCTCGCCCCTCTGGCTGGCTAAAAGTTCGCACGCTCGTTTCGTGGGTTGACTTAGGCATACGGAGTTTATTCCAGTCTAAGATCAGACTGGACCGAGGGTTACGGTGGCACATGCTGGGCTCGGGACTGTGCTGGTGCTGTATTTTTGTTCACCGGGGCACCATCGTCGGAGTATCGCCGGAGAACCTGACCGACGGCATTGGGGTTCCGACGATCGGGGGGGCCGGGTTGGTGTGCTCACGAGATGTGGGATGCGTGCTGGTACTTGGCCCTTATATTGGTCCCCTATCCCTCATCAAACTCGAGAACTCACACCCCCTTGAAGAGCATTTGAGATGCTACAGGTTTGCTGCCAGTAGCCATTAAAGTGTTTGAAATGGGGACACTTTTTTCAAATGGTCACAAAATCTTGTACACTTCGAGTTTTTAACTGAATTTTTTTGTGCATGCCAACAAAAATACAAGGATCGTATACCAAGTTCGGGGCCAAAACTCCATCTGAAAAAATTTTAAGAAATCCCGAACCGAAAAAGTTTCGAAAATCATGAAAAATAAAAAACGAGTCGTCTTGCCATGAAACTTAACGTGAAGGCTTAAGGGACCATTGTATGAATTTACAAGCCATAAAAATGGCATTGGCATGCAGAAATATGAAAATGTGCCTAAACCCACCTGCCACCCTATCGATCCACAGCTTGCGCATCCCGTCTCTCTGGCTGACGTAGTGCCCGCCCGCCCGCCCGCATGTTTCATCGATTGGTTTAGGCATACAGAGTTCATTCCCAGTCTAAGATCGGATCGGACCAAGGGTTGTGGTAGTAGGATCGGTAGCACGCAGAGGGGGACCCGATCGATCCTCGGCTTGCACATCCCGCCCCTCTGGCCAGCTGAGCGCCCGCACGCTCGTTTCGTGGGTTGACATAGGCATACGAAGTTCATTCCCAGTCTAAGCATACGGAGTTCATTCCCAGTCTAGGATCAGATTGGACCGAGGGTTACCGCAGCACATGCTGGGCTCGGGCATGTGCTGGTGCTGCATTTTTCTTCACTGGGGCACCATCGTCGGAGCATCGCTAGAGAACCTGATCGACGGCATTGGGGTTTCGACGATTGGGGGGGCCGGGGGGTGTGCGCACATGATGTCCGATGGGTGCTAGTACTTGGCCCTTATATTGGTCCCCTATCCCTCATCAAACCTCGAGAAGTCACACCCCCGTAAAGAGCATTTGAGATTTTACAGGTTTGCTGCCAGTAGCAATTAAAGTGTCTGAAATAGGGACACTTTTTTCAAATGGTCACAAAATCTTGTACACTTGGAGTTTTTGGCTGAATTTTTTTGTGCATGCCAAAAAAAAATACAAGGATCACGTCTACCAAGTTTGGGAGCAAAAATCCTTGTAAAAAAATTTTAAAAAATCCCGAATCGTAAAATGTTTTGAAAATCATGAAAAATAGAAAATGAGTCGTCTGGCCATGAAACTTCACGTGAAGGCTTAAGGGACCATTGTATGATTTTACTAGCCATAAAAATGGCATTGGCATGCAGAAATTTGAAGATGTGCCTAAACCTAGCTACCACCCTATTGATCCACGACTTACGCATCCTGTCTCTCTGGCCGGCGTAGTGCCCGCCCACCCGCTCGTTTCGTCAGTTGGCTTAGGCATACGGAGTTCATTCCCAGTCTAAGATTGCACCGGACAGAGGGTTCCAGCAGCAGGATCGGCAGCATGCAGCGGGGCACCCAACCGATCCCCGGCTTGCGCATCCCGCCCCTCTGGCCGACTGAGCGCTCGCACGGTCGTTTCGTGGGTTGACTTAGGCATACAGAGTTCATTCCCAGTCTAAGCATACGGAGTTCATTCCCAGTCTAAGATCTGACCGGACCAAGGGTTGTGACAGTACTTGCTAGGCTTGGGCATGTGGTGGTGCCGCATTTTTCTTCACCGGGTCACCATCGTCGAAGCATCGTCGGAGAACTTGACCGGCGGCATTGGGGTTCTGGCGATCGGGGGGCCGGGGGGGTGTGCGCACATGATGTGCGATGGGTGCTGGTACTTGGCCCTTATATTGGCTGCCTATCCCTCATCAAACCTCGAGAACTCACACCCCCTTAAAGAGCATTTGAGATTTTACAGGTTTGCTGCCAGTAGCCATTAAAGTGTCTAAAATGGGGACACTATTTTCAAATGGTCACAAAATCCTGTACACTTTGAGTTTTTAGCTGAATTTTTTTGTGCATGCTAACAAAAATACAGGGATCACGTCTACCAAGTTTGGGCCTAAAACTCATACCGAAAAATTTTTAAAAAATCTCAAACCGTAAAATGTTTTAAAAATCGTGAAAAATAGAAAACGAGTCGTCTTACCATGAAACTTCACGTGAAGGCCTAAGGGACCATTGTATGAATTTACAAGCCATAAAAAAGGCATTGGCATGTAGAAATATGAAGATTTGCCTAAACCCACCTACCACCCTATCGATCCATGGCTTGCGCATCTCGTCTCTCTGGCCGGCGTGGTGCCTGCCCGCCCGCCCGCTTGTTTCGTTGGTTGGCTTAGGCATACAGAGTTTATTCCAGTCTAAGATCAGATCGGACCGAGGGTTGCGGCGGCAAGATTGGCAGCACGCAGAAGGGGACCCGGCCAATCCTCGGCTTGCGTATCCAGCCCCTCTGGCCAATTGAGCCCCCGCACGCTCGTTTCATGGGTTGACTTAGGCATACGGAGTTCTAGGCCAAAACTACTTCCGAAAGAATTTCAAAAAAATCCCGAGCCTTAAAAAGTTTCGAAAATCATGAAAAATAGAAAATGAGTCGTCATGCCATGAAACTTCACATGAAGGCTTAAGGGACCATCGTATGAATTTACAAGCCACAAAAATGGCATTGGCATGTAGAAATATGAAGATGTGCCTAAACCCACCTACCACCCTATTGATCCACGGCTTGCGCATCCCGTCTCTCTGGCCGGCGCGGTGCCTGCCCACCCGCTCGTTTCGTCGATTGGCTTAGGCATACGGAGTTCATTCCCAGTCTAAGATCAAACCAGACCGAGAGTTGCGGTAGCAGGATTGACAGCACACAGAGTGGGACCCGGGCGATCCACGATTTGCGCATCCCGCCCCTCTGGTCGATTGAGCGCCCGCACGCTCGTTTCATGGGTTGACTTAGGCATACGGAGTTCATTCCCAGTCTAAGCATACAGAGTTCATTCCCAGTTTAAGATCAGACCGGACCGAGGCTTACACCAGCACATGCTGGGCTCGGGCATGTGCTGGTGCCGCATTTTTCTTCGTCGGGGCACCATCCTCGGAGCATCGCTGGAGAACTTGACCGGCGGCATTGGGGTTCCGACGACTGGGGGGGCCGGGGGGTGTGCGCACATGATGTGTGATGGGTGCTGGTACTTGGCGCTTATATTGGCCCCCTATCCCTCAACAAACCTCGAGAACTCACACCCCCTTAAAGAGCATTTGAGATTTTACAGGTTTGCTGCCAGTAGCCATTAAAGTGTTTGAAATGGGGACACTTTTTTCAAATGGTCACAAAATCTTGTACAGTTCGAGTTTTTAGCTGATTTTTTTGTGCATGCCAACAAAAATACAAGGATCACGTCTACCAAGTTTGGGGCCAAAACTCCTTCCGAAAAAATTTCAAAAAATCTCGAACCGTAAAATATTTTGAAAATCGTGAAAAATATAGAATGGGTCGTCTTGCCATGAAACTTCACGTGAAGGCTTAAGGGACCATTGCATGAACTTACAAGCCATAAAAATGGCATTGGCATGCAGAAATATGAAGATGTGCCTAAACCCACCTACCACCCTATCGATCCACGGCTTGCGCATCCTGTCTCTCTGGCCGGCGTGGTGCCTGCCCGCCCGTTTGTTTCGTCAGTTGGCTTAGGCATACGGAGTTCATTCCCAGTCTAAGCATACGGAGTCCATTCCCAGTCTAAGATCGGACCCGACCGAAGGTTGCGGCAGCACATGCTGGGCTCGGGTATGTGTTGGTGTCGCATTTTTCTTCGTCGGGGCACCATCACCGAAGCATCAACGGAGAACCTAACCAGCGGCATTAAAGTTCCGGAGATTGGGGGGGCCAGGGGGGTGTGCACACATGATGTGTGATGGGTGCTGGTACTTGGCCATTATATTGGCCCCCTATCCCTCGTCAAACCTCGAGAACTCACGCCTCCTTACAGAGCATTTGAGATTTTACAGGTTTGTTGCCAGTAGCAATTAAAGTGTCTGAAATGGGGACACATTTTTCAAATGGTCACAAAATCTTGTACACTTTGATTTTTTAGCTGAATTTTTTTGCACATGCCAAAAACAATTCAAGGATCACGTCTACCAACTTTGGGGCCAAAAATCCTTCCGAAAAAATTTTAAAAAATCTTGAACCGCAAAAAGTTTTAAAAATCATGAAAAATAGAAAACGAGTCATCTTGCCATGAAACTTCACGTGAAGGCTTAAGGGACCATTGTTTGAATTTACAAGCCATAAAAATGGCATTGGTACGCAGAAATATGAATATGTGCCTAAACCCACCTACCACCCTATCGATCCAGGGCTTGCGAATCCCGTCTCTCTGGCCGGCGTAGTGCCCGCCCGCCCACCCGCCCGCTTGTTTCATCGGTTGGCTTAGGCATACGAAGTTGATTCCCAGTCTAAGATAGGATCGAACTGAGGGTTGCGGCAGCAGGATCGGCAGCACTCAGAGGGGACCCGATCGATCCACGACATGCGCATCCCGCCCCTCAGGCCGGCCGAGCGCCTGCACGCTCGTTCCGTGGGTTGACTTAGCCATACGGAGTTCATTCCCAGTCTAAGCATATAGAGTTCATTCCCAGTTTAAGATCAGACCAGACCAAGGGTTACGGTAGCACGTGCTGGGCTCGAGCATGTGCTGGTGTCGCATTTTTCTTCACCGAGGCACCATCACCAGAGCATCGCCAGAGAACTTGACCGTCGACATTGGGGTTCCGACGATCGGGGGGGCCGGGGGGTTCACGCACATGATGTGCGATGGGTGCTAGTACTTGGCCCTTACATTGGCCCCCTATCCCTCATCAAATCTCGAGAAGTTACACCCTCTTAAAGAGCGTTTGAGATTTTACAGGTTTTCTGCCAGTAGCCATTAAAGTGTCTGAAATGGGGACACTTTTTTCAAATGGTCACAAAATCTTGTACACTACGAGTTTTTAGCTGAATTTTTTTATGCATGCCAACAAAAATACAAGGATCATGTCTACCAAGTTTTGGGCCAAAACTTCTTCCGAAAAAATTTAAAAAAATCCCGAACCACAAAAAGTTTCAAAAATCATGAAAAAAGAAAACGAATCGTCTTGCCATGAAACTTCACGTGAAGGCTTAAGGGACCATTGTATGAATTTGCAAGCCATAAAAATGGCATTGGCATGCAGAAATATGAAGATGTGGCTAAACCCACCTACCACCCTATCAATCCATGACTTGCGCATCCTGTCTCTCTGGCCGACGTAGTGCCCGCCCGCCCTTGCTCGTTTCGTCGGTTGGCTTAGGCATACGGAGTTCATTCCCAGTCTTGGATTAGACCAAACTGAGGGTTACGGTAGCAAGATCGGCAGCACGTAGAAGGATACCCGATCGATCCCTGACTTGTGCATCTCGCCCCTCTGGCCGGCTGACCGCCTGTACGCTCGTTTCGTGGGTTGACTTAGGCATACGGAGTTCATTCCCAGTCTAAGCATACGGAGTTCATTGCCAGTCTAAGATCGGACTGGACCGAGGGTTGCGACAGCACATTCTGGGCTCGAGCAAGTGCTGGTGCCGCATTTTTCTTCATCGGGGCACCATCGCCGAAGCATCGCCAGAGAACCTGATCGACGGCAATGGGGTTCCGGCAATGGGGAGGGCTGGGGGGTGTGCGCACATGATGTGCGATGGGTTCTAGTACTTGGCCCTTATATTGGCACCCTATCCCTCATCAAACCTCGAGAACTCACACCCCCTTAAAGAGCATTTGAGATTTTACAGGTTTGCTGCCAGTAGCCATTAAAGTGTCTTAAATGGGGACACTTTTTTCAAACGGTCACAAAATCTTGTACATTTTGAGTTTTTAGCTGAATTGTTTTGTGCATGCCAAAAAAAATACAAGGATCACGTCTACCAACTTTGGAGCCAAAATTCCATCCGAAAAAATTTTAAAAAATCCCAAACCGTAAAAAGTTTCAAAAATCATGAAAAATAGAAAACGAGTCGTCTTGCCATGAAACTTCACGTGAAGGCTTAAGGGACCATTGTATGAATTTACAAGCCATAAAAATGGCATTGGCAGGTAGAAATATGAAGATGTGCCTAAACCCACCTACCACCCTATCGATCCACGGCTTGCGCATCCCGTCTCTCTGGCTGACGTAGTGCCCGCCCGCCCACCCACCCATTCGTTTCGTCGGTTGGCTTAGGTTTACGGAATTCATTCCCAGTCTAAGATCAGACCGGACAGAGGGTTGTGACAACAGGATCAACAGCATGCAAAGGGGGACCCGACTGATCTTCGGTTATGCATCACACCCCTTTACCCGGCTGAGCGCCTGCACGCTCGTTTCGTGGGTTGATTTCCGAGTCGAAGATCGGACCGGATCAAGGGTTACGACAGCACAAGCTGGGCTCAGGCATGTGCTGGTGCCGTATTTTTCTTCACCGGGGCACCATCGCCGTAGCATCGCCGGAGAACCTGACCGACGGCATTGGGGTTCCGACGATCGGGGGGTCGGGGTGGGGGGTGTGCGCACATGATGTACGATGGCTGCTGGTACTTGGCCCTTATATTGGCCCCCTATCCCTCATCAAACCTTGAGACCTCACACCCCCTTAAAGAGCATTGGAGATTTTACAGGTTTACTGCCAGTAGCCATTAAAGTGTCTGAAATAGGGACACTTTTTTCAAATGGTCACAAAATCTTGTACACTTCGAGTTTTTAGCTGACTTTTTTTTATGCATGCCAACAAAAATACAAGGATCATGTCTACCAAGTTTGGGGCCAAAACTCTTTTCGAAAAATTTTAAAAAATCCCGAGCCATGAAAAGTTTTGAAAATTGTGAAAAATAGAAAACGAGTCGTCTTGCCATGAAAATTCACGTGAAGGCTTAAGGGACCATTGTATGAATTTACAAGCCATAAAAATGGCATTGGCACGTAGAAATATGAAGATGTGCCTAAACCCACCTACCACCCTATCGATCCACGGCTTGCGCATCCCGTCTCTCTGGCCGGCGTAGTGCCTGCCAGCCCGCCCGCCCGCCCGCTCGTTCCGTCGGTTGGCTTAGGCATACGGAGTTCATTCCCAGTCTAAGATTAGACCCGACCGAGGGTTGTGGCCGCAGGATTTACAGCATGCAGAAGGGGACCCGGCCGAACCCTGGCTTGCGCATCCCGCCTTTCTGGCTGGCTGAGCGCCCGCACGCTCATTTCGCGGGTTAACTTAGGCATACGGATTTCATTCCCAGTCTAAGCATTTGGAGTTCATTCCCAATCTAAGAGCGGACCGGACCGAGGGTTGCGGCAGCACATGCTGGGCTCGAGCATGTGCTGGTGCCACATTTTTCTTCGTCGGGGCACCATCGTCAGACCATTGCCGAAGAACCTGACTGGCGACATTGAGGTTCCGACAATCGGGGGCCCGGGGGGGTGTGTGCACATGATGTGCGATGGGTACTGGTACTTGGCCCTTATATTGGCCCCCTATCCCTCACCGAACCTCAAGAACTAACACCCCCTTAGAGAGCATTTGAGATTTTATAGGTTTACTGCCAGTAGCCATTAAAGTGTCTGAAATGGGGACACTTTTTTCAAATGGTCACAAAATCTTGTACACTTCGAGTTTTTAGCTGAATTGTTTTGTCCATGCCAACAAAAATACAAGGATCATGTCTACCAAGTTTGGGGACAAAATACCTTCCGAAAAAATTTTAAAAAATCCCGAACCGCAAAAAGTTTTGAAAATCATGAAAAATAGAAAACGAGTCGTCTTGCCATGAAACTTCACGTGAAGGCTTAAGGGACCATTGTATGAATTTACAAGCCATAAAAATGTCATTGGAATGCAGAAATATGAAGATGTGCCTTAACCCACCTACCACCCTATCGATCCATAGCTTGCGCATCCCGTCTCTTTGGCCGGCGTAGTGCCTGCCAGCCCGCCCGCCCGCCCGCTCGTTCCGTCGGTTGGCTTAGGCATACGGAGTTCATTCCCTATCTAAGATCAGACCAAATCGAGGGTTACGGCCGCAGGATCGACAGCACGCAGAGGGGGACCCGGTCGATCCCCGGCTTATGATCCCGCCCCTCTGGCCGGCTGAGCGCCCGCACACTCGTTTCGTGGGTTGACTTAGGCATATGGAGTTCATTTCCTATCTAAGCATACGGAGTTCATTCCCAGTCTAAGATCGGATAGGAACAAGGGTTGCGGCAGCACATGCTGGGCTCGGGCATATGCTGGTGCCGGATTTTTATCTGTCGGGGCACCATCATCGGAGCATCACCGGAGAACCTGACCGACGGCATTGGGGTTCCGACGATCGGGGGGGTCGAGGGGGTGTGCGCGCATGATGTGCGATGGGCACTAGTACTTGGCCCTTATATTGGCCCCATATCCCTCATCAAACCTCGAGAACTCACACCCCCTTAAAGAGCATTTGAGATTTTATAGGTTTGCTGCCAGTAGCCATAAAGTGTTTGAAATGAGGACACTTTTTTCAAATGGTCACAAAATCTTGTACACTTAGAGTTTTTAGCTGAATTTTTTTGTGCATGCCAATAAAAATACAAGGATCATGTCTACCAAGTTTGTTCCCAAAAATCCTTTCAAAAAAATTTTAAAAAATCCCAAACCGTAAAAAGTTTCAAAAATCATGAAAAATAGAAAACGAGTTGTCTTGCCATGAAACTTCACGTAAGGGCTTAAGGGGACCATTGTATGAATTTACAAGCCATAAAAATGGCATTGGCATGCAGAAATATGAAGATGTGCCTAAAACCACCTACCACCCTATCGATCCATGGCTTGCGCATCCCGTCTCCCTGGCCGGCGTAGTGCTCGCTCGCCCGCCTGCTCGTTTCGTCGGTTGGCTTAGGCATACAGAGTTCATTCCCAGTCTAAGATCAGACCGGACCGAGGATTGTGGTGGCAGGATCGACAGCACGTAGAGGGGGCCTCCGTCGATCCCCGGCTTGCGCATCCCGCCCTTCTGGCTGGCTGAGCGCCCGCACGCTCGTTTCATGGTTTGACTTACGCATACGGAGTTCATTTCCAGTCTAAGCATACGAAGTTCATTCCCAGTCTAAGATCAGCTGGACCGAGGGTTGCGGCATCACATGCTGGGCTCGAGCATTTACTGGTGCCGCATTTTTCTTCGTCGGGGCACCATCGTCGGAGCATCGTCGGAGAACCTGACCGGCGGCATTGGGGTTCCGACGATCGGGGGATGGGGGGTGTGCGCACATGATGAGCGATCGGTGCTGGTACTTGGTCCTTATATTGGCCCCCTATCTCTCATCAAACCTCGAGAACTCACACCCCCTTAAAGAGCATTTGAGATTTTACAGGTTTGCGGCCAGTAGCCATTAAAATGTCTTAAATGCGGACACTTTTTTCAAATGGTCACAAAATCTTGTACATTTCAAGCTTTTAGCTGAATTTTTTTGTGCATGCCAACAAAAATACAAGGATCTCGTCTACCAAGTTTGGGGCCAAAACTCTTTCTGAAAAAATTTTAAAATATCTCGAACCGTAAAAAGTTTTAAAAATCGTGAAAAATAGAAAACGAGTCATCTTGCCATGAAAGTTCACGTGAAGGCTTAAGGGACCATTGTATGAATTTACAAGCCATAAAAAAGGAATTGGCACGTAGAAATATGAAGATGTGCCTAAACCCACCAACCACCCTATCGATCCACAGCTTGCGCATCCTGTCTCTCTGGCCGGCGTAGTGCCCGCCTGCCTGCCCACCCGCTCGTTTCATCGGTTGGCTTAGGCGTACAAAGTTCATTCCCAATCTAAGATCAGATCAGACCAAGAGTTACGGTAGCAGGATCAGTAGCATGCAGAGGGGGACCCGACCGATCCCTGGCTGGCGCATCCCATCCTTCTGGCCGGCTGAGAGCCTGCACACTCGTTTCATTGGTTGACTTAGGCATACGGAGTTCATTCCCAGTCTAAGCATACGAAATTCATTGCCAGTCTAAGATTGTACCAGACCGAGGGTTGCGGCAGCACATGCTTGGCTCGGGCATGTGCTGGTGCCGTATTTTTCTTCGTCGGCGCACCATCGCCGAAGCATCGTCGGAGAACCTGACCTGCGGCATTGGGGTTTCGACGATCGGGGGGCCGGGGGGTGTGTGCACATGATGCGCGGTGGGTGCTGGTACTTGGCCCTTATATTGGCCCCCTATCCCTCATCAAACCTCGAGAACTCACACCCCCTTAAAGAGCATTTGAGATTTTACAGGTTTGCTGCCAGTAGCCATTAAAGTGTCTGAAATGGGGACACTTTTTTGAAATGGTCACAAAATCTTGTACACTTTGAGTTTTTAGCTGAATTTTTTTGTGCATGCCAACAAAAATACAAGGATCACGTCTACCAAGTTTGGGGCCAAAACTCGTTGTGAAAAAATTTTAAAAAATCCCAACCTGCAAAAAGTTTTGAAAATTGTGAAAAATAGAAAACGAGTCGTCTTGCCATGAAACTTCACGTGAAGGCTTAACGGACCATTGTATGAATTTACAAGCCATAAAAATGGCATTGGCATGCAGAAATATGAAGATGTGCCTAAACCCACCTACCACCCTATCGATGCACGGCTTCCGCATCCCGTCTCTCTGCCCGGCATAGTGGCCGCCCGCCCGCCCGCTAGTTTCGTCGGTTGGCTTAGGCATACGGAGTTCATTACCAGTCTAAGATCAGACTGGATCGAGGGTTGCGATAGCGGGATCGGCAGCACGCAGAGGGGGACCCGATCGATCCCCGACTTGCGCATCTCGCCCCTCTGGCCGGCTGAGCGCCCGCACGCTCATTTCATGGGTTGACTTAGGCATACGGAGTTCATTCCCAGTCTAAGCATACGAAGTTCATTCCCAGTCTAAGATTGGACCAGACGGAGGGTTGCGGTAGCACATGCTGGGCTCAGGCATGTGGTGGTGCCACATTTTTCTTTGCCAGGGCACCATCACCGGAGCATCGTCGGAGAACCTGACCGGCGGTATTGGGGTTCCGATGATCGGGGGAACCGGGGGGGTGTGCTCACATGATGTGTGATGGGTGCTCATACTTGGCCCTTATATTAGCCTCCTATCCCTCATCAAACCTCAAGAACTCACACCCACTTAAGGAGCATTTGAGATTTTATAGGTTTGCTGCCAGTAGCTATTAAAGTGTCTGAAATGGGGACACTTTTTTCAAATGGTCACAAAATCTTGTACACTTTGAGTTTTTAGCTGAATTTATTTGTGCACGCCAACAAAATTACAGGGATCATGTCAACCAAGTTTGGGGCCAAAACTCCTTCCGAAAAAATTTTAAAAAATTCTGAACCACAAAAAGTTTCAAAAATCATGAAAAATAGAAAATGAGTCGTCTTGCCAGGAAACTTCACGTGAAGGCTTAAGGGACCATTGTATGAATTTACAAGCCTTAAAAATGGCATTGGCATGTTGAAATATGAAGATGTGCCTAAACCCACCTACCACCTATCGATGCACGACTTGTGCATCCCGTCTCTCTGCCCGGCGTAGTTGCCGCCCGCCCGCCCGCTCGTTTCATCAGTTGGCTTAGGCATACGGAGTTAATTACGAGTCTAAGATCAGAGCAGACCGAGGTTTGCAGTAGCAGGATTGGCAGCACGCAGAGGGGGACCCAATCGATCCCCGACTTACGCATCCCGCCCCTCCGGCTGGCAGACCGCCCGCACGCTCGTTTCGTGGGTTGACTTAGGCATACGAAGTTCATTCCCAGTCTAAGCATACGAAGTTCATTCCCAGTCTAAGATCAGACTGGACCGAGGGTTACGGCAGCACATGCTGGGCTCGGGCATGTGCTGGTGCTGCATTTTTCTTCGCAGGGTCACCATCGCCGGAGCATCACCGGAGAACCTGACCGGCGGCATTAGGGTTTCGGCGATCGGGGGGGCCGGGGGCTGTGCGCACATCTTGTGAGATGGGTGCTGGTACTTGGCCCTTATATTGGGCCCCTATCCCTCATCAAACCTCGAGAACTCACACCCCCTTAAAGGGCATTTGAGATTTTACAGGTTTGCTGCAAGTACCCATTAAAGTGTCTGAAATGGGGACACTTTTTTCAAATGGTCACAAAATCTTGTACACTTTGAGTTTTTAGCTGAATTTTTTTGTGTATGCCAAAAAAAATACAAGGATCATGTGTAAAAGGTTTGGGGCCAAAACTCCTTCCGAAAAAATTTTAAAAAATCCCGAACCCAAAAAAGTTTCGAAAATCATGAAAGATAGAAAACGAGTCGTTTTGCCATGAAACTTCACGTGATGGCTTAAGAGACCATTGCATGAATTTACAGGCCAAAACAATGGCATTGGCATGCAGAAATATGAAGATATACCTAAACCCACCTACCACCCTATCGATCCTCGGCTTTCGCATCCCGTCTTTCTGGCCGGCGTAGTGCCCGCCCGCTCGTTTCTTCGGTTGGCTTAGGCATACGGAGTTCATCCCCAGTCTAACATCGAACCGGACTGAGGGTTGCGGTAGAAAGATTGGCAGCACGCAGAGGGGGACCCGGCCGATCCCCGGCTTGCGCATCCCGCCCTTCTGGCCGGCTGAGCGCCCGCACGCTCGTTTCACCGGTTGACTTAGGCATACGAAGTTCATTCCTAGTGTAAGCATACGGAGTTCATTCCCAGTCTAAGATCGGACTGGACCGATGGTTGCGGCAGCACATGCTAGTTTCGGGCATGTGTTGGTGCCGCATTTTTCTTCGTCGGGGCACTATCGTCGGAGCATCGCCAGAGAACCTGACCGACGGCATTGGGGTTCCGACGATCGGGGGGGCCGGGGGGGTGTGAGCACATGATGTGCGATGGGTGCTGGTACTTGGCCCTTATATTGGCCCCCTATCCCTCATCAAACCTCGAGAACTCACACCCCCTTAAAGAGCATTTGAGATTTTACAGGTTTGCTGCCAGTAGCCATTAAAGTATCTTAAATGGGGACACTTTTTTAAATGGTCACAAAATCTTGTACACTTCGAGTTTTTAGCTGAATTGTTTTGTGCATGCCAACAAAAATACAAGGATCACGTCTACCTGGTTTGGGACCAAAAATCCTTCCGAAAAAATTTTAAAAAATCTCAAACCGCAAAAAGTTTCAAAAATCATGAAAAATAGAAAATGAGTCGTCTTGCCAGGAAACTTCACGTGAAGCCTTAAGGGACCATTGTATGAATTTACAAGCCATAAAAATGGCATTGGAATGCAAAAATATGAAGATGTTCCTAAACCCACCTACCACTCTATCGATTCACGGCTTGCGCATCTCGTCTCTCTGGCCGACATAGTGCCCGCCTGCCCGCCCGCTTGCTCATTTCGTTGGTTGGCAAAATCTTGTACAAGCATCACCGGAGAACCTGACCGGCGGCATTGGGGTTTCGACGATCGGGGGGGCCCGGGGGGTGTGCGCACATGATGTGCGATGGGTGCTGGTACTTGGCCCTTATATTGGCCCCCTATCCCTCATCAAACCTCGAGAACTCACACCCCCTTAAAGAGCATTTGAGATTTTACAGGTTTGCTGCCAGTAGCCATTAAAGTGTCTGAAATGGGGACACTTTTTTCAAATGGTCAGAAAAATCTTGTACGCTTCGAATTTTTAGCTAAATTTTTTTGTGTGTGCCAAAAAAATTATAGGGATCACGTCTACCAAGTTTGGGGTCAAAACTCCTTCCGAAAAAATTTTAAAAAATCTCAAACCGCAAAAAGTTTCAAAAATCATGAAAAACAGAAAACGAGTCGTCTTGCCATGAAACTTCACGTGAAGGCTTAAAGGACCATTGTATGAATTTGAAAGCCATAAAAATGGCATTGGCATGCAGAAATACGAAGATGTGCCTAAACCCACCTACCACCCTATCGATCCACGGCTTGCGCATCCCGTCTCTCTGGCCGGCATAGTGCCCGCTCGCCCACCCGCCCGCTCATTTTGTCAGTTGGCTTAGGAATACGGAGTTCATTCCCAGTCTAAGATTGGACCGAACCAAAGGTTGCGGTAGCAGGATCGACAGCATGCAGAGCGGGACCCGACGAATCCCCAGCTTTTGATCCCGCCCCTCTGGCCGGCTGAGCGCCTGAACGCTCGTTTCGTGGTTTGACTTAGGCATACGGAGTTCATTCCCAGTCTAAGCATACGGAGTTCATTCCCAGTCTAAGATCAGACCGGACCGAGGGTTGTGGCAGCACATGCTGGGCTCGGGCATGTGTCGGTGCCGCATTTTTCTTCACCGGGGCACCATCGTTGGAGCATCGTCGGAGAACCTAATCGACGGCATTAGGGTTCCGACGATCGGGGGATCAGGGGTGGGGTGTGCGCTCATGATGTGCGATGGGTGCCGGTACTTGGCCCTTATATTGGCCCCCTATCCCTCATCAAACCTTGAGACCTCACACCCCCTTAAAGAGCATTTGAGATTTTACAAGTTTGCTGCCAGTAGCCATTAAAGTGTCTGAAATGGGGACACTTTTTTCAAATGGTCACAAAATCTTGTACACTTCGAGTTTTTAGCTGAATTTTTTTTGTGCATGCCAACAAAAATACAAGGATCACGTCTACCAAGTTTGCGGCCAAAACTCTTTTCGAAAAATTTTAAAAAATCTCGAGCCATAAAAAGTTTTGAAAATTATGAAAAATAGAAAACGAGTCGTGTTGCCATGAAACTTCACGTGAAGGCTTAAGGGACCATTGTATGAATTTACAAGCCATAAAAATGGCATTGGCACGTAGAAATTTGAAGATGTGCATAAACCCACCTACCAACCTATCGATCCACGGCTTGCGCATCTCGTTTCTCTGGCCGGTGTAGTGCCTGCTCGCCCGCTCGCTTGTTTCATCGGTTGGCTTAGGCATACGAAATTCATTCCCAGTCTAAGATCAGACCGGATCAAGGGTTACGCCAGTAGGATTAACAGCACACAGAGGGTGACCCGACCGATCCCCGGCTTGCGCATCCCGCCCCTCTGGCCTCGCGGGTTGACTTAGGCATACGGAGTTCATTCCCAGTCTAAGCATACGGAGTTCATTCTCGGTCTAAGATCAGACCGGACCGAGGGTTGTGATAGCACATGTTGGGCTCGGGCAAGTGCTGGTGCCACATTTTTTTGCGTCGGGGCACCATCGTCGGAGCATCGTCGAAGAACCTAACCGGCAGCATTGGGGTTCCAGTGATCAATAGGGTCGGGGGGGGTGTGCGCATATGATGTGCGATAAGTGCTGGTACTTGGCCCTTATATTGGCCCCCTATCCCTCATCAAACCTCAAGAACTCACACCCCCTTAAAGAGCATTTGAGATTTTACAGGTTTGCTGCCAGTAGCAATTAAAGTGTCTAAAATGGGGGCACTTTTTTCAAATGGTCGCAAAATCTTGTACACTTTGAGTTTTTAGCTGAATTGTTTTGTGCATGCCAACAAAAATACAAGGATCACGTCTACCAATTTTGGGGCCAAAACTCCTTCCGAAAAAATTTTAAAAAATCCTGAACTGTAAAATGTTTCAAAAATCGTAAAAAATAGAAAACGAGTCGTCTTGCCATGAAACTTCACGTAAAGGCTTAAGGGACCATTGTATGAATTTACAAGCCATAAAAATGGCATTGGCATGTAGAAATATGAAGATGTTCCTAAACCCACCTACCACTCTATCGATCCACGGCTTGCGCATCTCGTCTCTCTGGCCGACATAGTGCCCGCTTGCTCATTTCGTTGGTTGGCAAAATCTTGTACAAGGATCACATCTACCAAGTTTGGGGCCAAAGCTCCTTTCGAAAAAATTTTAAAAAATCTCAAATAGCAAAAAGTTTTAAAAATCATGAAAAATAGAAAACGAGTCGTCTTGCCATGAAACTTCACGTGCATGCTTAAGGGACCATTGTATGAATTTGCAAGCCATAAAAATGTCATTGGTACACAGAAATATAAAGATGTGCCAAAACCCACCTACCACCCTATCGATCCATGACTTGCGCATCCCGTCTCTCTAGCCGGTGTTGTACCCACCCACCCGCTTATTCCCAGTCTAAGATCGGACTGGACCGAGGGTTATGGCAGCAAGATCGGTAGCACATAAAGAGGGACCCGATCGATCCCCGGCTTGGGCATCCTGCCCCTCTGGCTGGCTGAGCGCCTACACGCTCATTTCGTGGGTTGACTTAGGCTGGCCGACTGAGCGTATACTGGGCTCGGGCATGTGCTGGTGCCGCATTTTTCTTCACCGGGCACCATCGCCGGAGCATCGTCAGAGATCCTGACCGACAGCATTGGGGTTCCCGCAATCGGGGGAGTCGGGGGTGTGCGCACATGTGTGTGATGGGTGCTGGTACTTGGCCCTTATATTGGCCCCCTATCGATCATCAAACCACGAGAACTCACACCACCTTAAAGAGCATTTGAGATTTTACAGGTTTGCTGCCAGTAGCTATTAAAGTGTCTTAAATGGGGACACTTTTTTCAAATGGTCACAAAATCTTGTACATTTCGAGTTTTTAGCTGAATTGTTTTGTGCATGCCAACAAAAATACAAGGATCACATCTACCAAGTTTGGGGCCCAAACTCCTTCCGACAAAATTTTAAAAAATCCAGAACCGCAAAAAGTTTCAAAAATCGTGAAAAATAGAAAACGAGTCGTCTTGCCATGATACTTCACGTGAAGGCTTAAGGGACCATTGTATGAATTTCAAGCCATAAAAATGGCATTGGCACGTAGAAATATGAAGATGTGCCTAAACCCACCTACCACCCTATCGATCCACGGCTTGCGGATCCCGTCTCTCTGGCCGACGTAGAGCGCGCCCGCCCGCCCGCTCGTTTCGTCGGTTGGCTTTGGCACACCCAGTCTAAACAAAGTTCATTTATAGTCTAAGATCGGATCGGATCGAGGGTTGTGGCAGCACATGCTGGGCTCGGGCATGTGCTGGTGCCCATTTTCCTTCACCAGGGCACCATCGCCGGAGAACCTGAACGGCGACATTGGGGTTTCGATGATCGGGGTGGCCGGGGGGGGGTGTGCGCACATGATGTGCAATGGGTGCTGGTACTTGGCCCTTATATTGGCCCCCTATCCCTCATCAGACCTCGAGAACTCACACCCCTTTAAAGAGCATTTGAGATTTTACAGGTTTGCTGCCAGTAGCTATTAAAGTGTCTTAAATGGGGACACTTTTTTCAAATGGTCACAAAATCTTGTACACTTCGGGTTTTTAGCTGAATCTTTTTGTGCATGCCAACAAAAATACAAGGATCATGTCTACCATGGTTGGGCCAAAACTCTTTCTGAAAAAATTTTAAAAAATCCCGAACCGTAAAAAGTTTCAAAAATCATGAAAAGTGGAAAATGAGTCGACTTGCCATGAAACTTAACGTGAAGGCTCAAGGGACCATTGTATGAATTTACAAGCCATAAAAATGGCATTGGAATGCAGAAATATGAAGATGTGCCTAAACCCACCTACCACACTATCGATCTACAGCTTGCGCATCCCGTCTCTCTGGCCGGCGTAGTGCCCGCCCGCCTGCCCGCGCGTTTCATCGGTTGGTTTAGGCATACAGAGTTCATTCCTAGTCTAAGATCGGACTGGACCGAAGGTTGCGGCAGCAGGATCGGCAGCACGCAGAGGGGGGCCTGGTCGATCCCCGACTTGCACATCTCGCCCCTCTGGCTAGCTGAGCGCCCGCACGCTCGTTTCGTCGATTGGCTTAGGCATACAGAGTTCATTCCCAGTCTAAGATCAGACCAGAGCGAGGGTTACGGCAGCAAGATCGGTAGCACACAGAGGGGGACCCGACCGATCCCCGGCTTGCGAATCCCGCCCTTCTGGCCGGTTGAGCGCCCGCACGCTCGTTTCGTGGGTTCACTTAGGCATACGGAGTTCATTCCCAGTCTAAGCGTGCGAAGTTCATTCCCAGTCTAAGATCGAACAGGACCGAGGGTTGCGGCAGCACATTCTGGGCTCGGGCATGTGCTGGTGTCACATTTTTCTTCACCGGGGCACCATCACCAGAGCATCGCCAGAGAATCTGAGCGGCGGCATTGAGGTTCCAGAGATCGGGGGGGTCGGGGGGTGTGCGCACATGATGTGCGATGGGTGTTGGTACTTGGCCTTTATATTGAACCCCTATCCCTCATCAAACCTCGAGAACTCACATCCCCTTAAAGAGCATTTGAGATTTTACAGGTTTGCCGCCAATAGCCGTGAAAGTGTCTGAAATGGGGACACTTTTTTCAAATGGTGACAAAATCTTGTACACTTTGAGTTTTTAGCAGAATTTTTTGTGCATGCCAACAAAAATACAAGGATCACGTCTACCAAGTTTGGGGCCAAAACTCCTTCCGAAAAAATTTTAAAAAATCTCGAACCGTAAAAAGTTTCAAAAATCGTGAAAAATAGAAAACGAGTCGTCTTGCCATGAAACTTCACGTGAAGGCTTAAGGGACCATTGTATGAATTTACAAGCCATAAAAATGGCATTGGCACATAGAAATATGAAGATGTACCTAAACCTACCTATCACCCTATCGATCCATGGCTTACGCATCCCGTCTCTATGGCCGGTGTAGTGCCCGCCCGTCTGTCTGCCCGCTTGTTTCGTCGGTTGGCTTAGGCATACGGAGTTCATTCTCAGTCTAAGATCAGACCAGATTGAGGGTTGCGGCAGCACATGCTGGGCTCGGGCATGTGCTGGTGCCACATTTTTTTTCGCCAGGGCACCATCGTCGGAGCATCGTCGGAGAACCTGACCGACGGCATTGGGGTTCCGGTGATCGGGGGGCCGGGGGGTGTGTGCACATGATGTACGATTGGTGCTGGTACTTGGCCCTTATATTAGCCCCCTATCTCTCATCAAAC
Source organism: Durio zibethinus (assembly GCF_047325235.1). Classification (NCBI taxonomy): domain Eukaryota; kingdom Viridiplantae; phylum Streptophyta; class Magnoliopsida; order Malvales; family Malvaceae; genus Durio; species Durio zibethinus. The sequence goes on from NC_143163.1 coordinate 17,068,991, forward strand.
CTCGAGAACTCGCACCCCCTTAAAGAGCATTTGAGATTTTACAGGTTTGCTGTCAGTAGCCATTAAAGTGTCTGAAATGGGGACACTTTTTTCAAATGGTCACAAAATCTTGTACACTTCGAGTTTTTAGATGAATCTTTTTGTGCATGCGAAGAAAAATACAAGGATCACGTCTTTCTGGTCGGCGTAGTGCCCGCCCGCCCGCACGCTCATTTTGTCTGTTGGCTTAGGCGTACGGAGTTCATTCCTAGTCTAAGCTCAGATCGGATCGAGGGTTATGGCAGTAGGATCGACAGCTCGCAAAAGGGGACCCGGCCAATCCCCGACTTGTGCATCCCTCCCCTCTGGCCGGCTAAGCGCCCGCACGCTCATTTCATGGGCTGACTTAGGCATACGGAGTTCATTCCCAGTTTAAGCATATGGAGTACATTCCCAGTCTAAGATCAGACCGGACCGAAGGTTATGATAGCACATGCTGGTTTCGGGCATGTGCTGGTGCCACATTTTTCTTCGTCGGGGCACCATCGTCGGAGCATCGTCAGAGAACCTGACTAACGTCATTGGGGTTCCGACGATCGGGGGGGCGGGGGGGTGTACGCACATGATGTGCGATGGGTGCTGGTATTTGCACTTATATTGGCCCCTTATCCCTCATCAAACCTCAAGAACTCACACCCCCTTAAAGAGCATTTGAGATTTTACAGGTTTGCTGCCAGTAGCCATTAAAGTGTCCGAAATGGGGACACTTTTTTCAATTGGTCACAAAATCTTGTACATTTCGAGTTTTTAGCTGAATGTTTTTGTGCATGCCAAAAAAAATACAAGGATCACGTCTACCAAGTTTGGGGCCAAAACACTTTCCGAAAATTTGTTAATAAAAATTCCTGAACCGTAAAAAGTTTTTAAAATCATGAAAAATAAAAAACGAGTCGTCTTGCCATGAAACTTCACGTGAAGGCTTAAGGGACCATTGTATGAATTTACAAGCCATAAAATTGGCATTGGTATGCAGAAATATGAATATGTGCCTAAACCCACCAACCACCCTATCATCCACGGCTTGCGTATCCTGACTCTTTGGCCGGCCTAGTGCCCGCCCGCCCGTCCGCTCGTTTCATCGGTTGGCTTAGGCATACGACGTTCATTCCCAATCTAAGATCGGTCCGAACCGAGGGTTGTGGTAGCAGGATTGGCAGCATGCAGAGGGGGACCCGACCGATCCCCGGCTTACGCATCTTGCCCCTCTGGCTGGCTGAGCACCCACACGCTTGTTTCGTGGGTTGACTTAGGCATACCGAGTTCATTCCCAATGTAAGCATACGAAGTTCATTCCTAGTCTAAGATCGGACCAGACCGAGGGTTGCGGCGCCCTATGCTAGGCTTGGGATGTGCTGGTGTCACATTTTTCTTCGCCGGGGCACCATCGTCGGAGCAACGCCGGAGAACCTAACCAGCGGTATTGGGGATCCACGATCGGGGGGGTCGGGGGGTGTGCGCATATGATGTGCAATGGGTGCTGGTACTTGGCCCTTATATTGGCCCCCTATCGATCATCAAACTTCGAGAACTCACACCCCCGTAAAGAGCATTTGAGATTTTACAGGTTTGCTGCCAGTAGCCATTAAAGTGTCCGAAATGGGGACACTTCTTTCAAATGGTCACAAAATCTTGTACACTTTGAGTTTTTAGCTGAATTTTTTTGTGCATGCAAAGAAAAATACAAGGATCATGTCTACCAACTTTGGTTCCAAAACTCCTTTCGAAAAAATTGTAAAAAATCCCGAACAGCAAAAAGTTTCAAAAATCATGAAAAATAGAAAACGAGTCGTCTTGCCATGAAACTTCACGTGAAGGCTTAAGGGACCATTGTATGAATTTACAAGCCATAAAAATGGCATTGGGATGCAGAAATATTAAGATGTGCCTAAACCCACCTACCACCCTATCGATCCATGGCTTGCGCATCCCGTCTCTCTAGCCGGCGTAATGGCCGCCTGCCCGCCCGTCCGCTCGTTACGTCGGTTGGCTTAGGCATACGGAGGTCATTCCCAGTCTAAGATCAGAGCAGACTGAGGGTTACGGCAGCAGGATCAGCAGCACACAGAGGGGGACCTGACCGATCCTCGGCTTGCGCATCCCGCCCGTCTAGCCGACTGAGCGCCCGCACGCTCGTTTCATGGGTTGACTTAGGCAGAGGGAGTTCATTCCCAGTCTAAGTATATCGAGTTCATTCCCAGTCTAAGATCAGATCGGATCGAGGGTTATGGTAGCACATACTGGGCTCGGGCTTGGGCTGGTACGGCATTTTTCTTCACCGGGGCACCATCGTCGGAGCATCGCCGGAGAACCTGACCGTCGGCATTGGGGTTCTGGCGATCGGGGGGGCCAGGGGGTGTGCGCACATGATGTGCGATGGGTGCTGGTACTTGGCCCTTATATTGGCCCCCTATCCCTCATCAAACCTCGAGAACTCACACCCCCTTCAAGAGCATTTGAGATTTTACAGGTATACTGCCAGTAGCTAATAAATTGTCTGAAATGGGGACACTTTTTTCAAATGGTCACAAAATCTTGTACACTTCGAGTTTTTAGCTGAATTTTTTTGTGCAAGCCAACAAAAATACAGGGATCACGTCTACCTAGTTTGGGGCCAAAAATCCCTCCAAAAAAATTTAAAAAAATCTTGAACCGTTAAAAGTTTTGAAAATCGTGAAAAATAGAAAACGAGTCGTCTTGCTATGAAAGTTTACGTGAAGGCTTAAGGGACCATTGTATGAATTTACAAGCCACAAAAATGGCATTGGTATGCAGAAATATGAAGATGTGCCTAAACCCACCTACCACCCTATCGATCCACGGCTTGCACATCCCGTCTCTATGGTCAGCGTAGTCTCGCCCGTCCGCCCGCCCATTTGTTTCGTCGGTTGGCTAACTTCACGTGAAGGCTTAAGGGACCATTGTATGAATTTACAAGCCACAAAAATGGCATTGGCACGCAGAAATATGAAGATGTGCCTAAACCCACCTACCACCCTATCGATCCATGGCTTGCGCATCCCATCTCTATTACCGGTGCAGTGTTCGCCCGCCCGCCCGCCCGCCCATTTGTTTTGTCAGTTGGCTTAGGCATACGAAGTTCATTCCCAGTCTAAGATTGGACCGGACCGAGGGTTACGGTAGCAAGATTGGCAGCATGCAGAGGGTGACCCGGCCGGTCCCCGGCTTGCGCATCCCGCCCTTCTGGCTGGCTGAGCGTTTGCACTCTCGTTACATGGGTTGACTTAGGCATACGGAGTTCATTCCCAGTCTAAGCATACGGAGTTCATTCCCAGTCTATGATCGGACCAAACCAAGGGTGGAAGCAGCACATGCTAGGCTCGGGCATGTGCTTGTGTCGTATTTTTCTTCCCCGGGGCACCATCGCCGGAGCATCACCGGAGAACCTGATCGACGGCATTGGGGTTTCGATGATTGGGGGGGCCAGGGGGGGTGTGCGCACTTGATGTACGATGGGTGCTGGTACTTGGCCCTTATATTGGCCCCCTATCCCTCATCAAACCTTGAGAACTCACACCCCCTTAAAAAGCATTTGAGATTTTACAGGTTTGCTACCAGTAGCCATTAAAGTGTCTGAAATGGGGACACTTTTTTCAAATGGTCACAAAATCTTGTACACTATGAATTTTTAGTTGAATTGTTTTGTGCTTGCCAACAAAAATACAAGGATCACGTCTACCAAGTTTGGGGCCAAACCTCGTTTCGAAAAAATTTTAAAAAATCCCGAACCGTAAAAAGTTTCAACGATGTGAAAAATAGAAAACGAGTCATCTTGCCATGAAACTTCACGTGAAGGCTTAAGGGACCATTGTATGAATTTCCAAGGCATAAAAATGGCATTGGCAAGCAGAAATATGAAGATGTGCCTAAACCCACCTACCACCCTATCGATCCACGGCTTGCGCATCCCGTCTCTCTGGCCGACGTAGAGCCTGCCCGCCCGCCCGCTCGTTTCGTCGGTTGGCTTAGGCATACGGAGTTCATTCCCAGTCTAAGATTGGATCGGATAGAGGGTTGCGGTAGCAGGATCGATAGCTCGCAGAGGGAGACCCGGTCGATCCCCGGCTTGCGCATCCTGCCCCTCTTGCCGGTTGAGCACCCGCACGCTCGTTTCGTGGGTTGACTTAGGCATACAGAGTTCATTCCTTGTCGAAGCATATTGAGTTCATTCCTAGTCTAAGATCAGACCAGACCGAAGGTTGCAGCAGCACATGCTGGGCTCGGGCATGTGCTGGTGCCGTATTTTTCATCACCGGGGCACCATCACCAAAGCATCGCCAGAGAACCTGATTGGTGGCATTGGGGTTCCGATAATCGGTGGGGCCGGGGGGGGTTTGTGCACATGATGTGCGATGGGTGTTGGTACTTAGCCCTTCTGTTGGTCCCCTATCCCTCATCAAACCTCGAGAATTCGCAGCCCCTTAAAAAACATTTGAGATTTTGCAGGTTTTCTGCCAGTAGCCATTAAAGTGTCTGAAATGGGGACACTTTTTTCAAATGGTCGCAAAATCTTGTACACTTCGAGTTTTTAGCTGAATTTTTTTGTGCATGCCAACAAAATATACAAGGATCACGTACCAAGTTTGGGGCCAAAACTCCTTCCGAAAAAATTTTAAAAAATCTCGAACTGTAAAAAGTTTCAAAAATCGTGAAAAATAGAAAACGAGTCGTCTTGCCATGAAACTTCACGTGGAGGCTTAAGGGACCATTGTATGAATTTACAAGCCATAAAAATGGCATTGGCACGTAGAAATATGAAGATGTGCCTAAACCCACCTACCACCGTATCGATCCACGGCTTGCGCATCCCGTCCCTCTGGCCGACGTAGTGCCCGCCCGCCTGCCCACCCGCTTGTTTCGTCGGTTGGCTTAGGCATACGGAGTTCATTCCTTGTCTAAGATCGGACTAGATCGAGGGTTGCGATAGCAGGCATAAGGGGACCCGACCGACCCTGACTTGCGCATCCTGCCCTTCTAGCCGGCTGAGCGCCCGCACGCTCGTTTCGTGGGTTGACTTAGGCATACGGAGTTCATTCCCAATCTAAGTATACGGAGTTCATTCCCAGTCTAAGATCAGACTGGATCAAGGGTTACGGCAGCACATGCTGGGCTCGGGCATGTGCTGGTGTCACATTTTTCTTCGTCGGGGCACCATCACCGAAGAACCTGACCGGCGGCATTGGCCCCCTATCCCCAATCAAACCTCAAGAACTCACATTCCTTAAAGAGCATTTAAGATTTTACAGGTTTGCTGCCAGTAGCCATTAAAGTGGTTGAAATGGGGACACTTTTTTCAAATGGTCACAAAATCTTGTACACTTCGCGTTTTTAGCTGAATTTTTTTGTGCATGCCAAAAAAAATACAAGGATCAGGTCTACCAATTTTGGAGCCAAAACCCCTTCCAAAAAAATTTTAAAAAATCCCGAACCATAAAAAGTTTCAAAAATCGTGAAAAATAGAAAACGAGTCGTCTTGCCATCAAACTTCACGTGAAGGCTTAAGGGACCATAGTATTAATTTACAAGCCATAAAAATGGCATTGGCATGCAGAAATATGAAGATGTGCCTAAACCCACCTACCACCCTATCGATCCACGGCTTGCGCATCCCGTCTCTCTGGTCGGCGTAATGCCCGCCCGCCCACCCGCTCATTTCGTCGGTTGGCTTAGCCATACGGAGTTCATTCCCAGCTAAGATTGGACCGGACCGAGGGTTACGGTAGTAGGATATGCAGCACGCAGAGGGGGACCCGATCGATCCCCGGCTTGCGTAGCCTGCCCCTCTGGCCGGCTGAGTGCCTGCACGCTCGTTTCGTGGGTTGACTTAGGCATACAGAGTTCATTCCCAGTCTAAGATCGGACTGGACCGAGGGTTGTGCCAGCACATGCTGGGCTCAGGCATGTGCTGGTGCCACATTTTTCTTCGTCAAGGCACCATCGTCGGAGCAACGTCGGAGAACCTGACCGGCGGCATTGGGGTTCTGGTGATCGGGGGGGCCGGGGGTGTGCGCACATGATGTGCGATGTGTGCTGGTACTAGGCCCTTATATTGGCCCCCTATCCCTCATCAAACTGTGAGAACTCACACCCCCTAAAAGAGCATTTGAGATTTTATAGGTTTGATGCCAATAGCCATTGAAGTATCTGAAATGGGGACACTTTTTTCAAGTGGTCACAAAATCTTGTACACTTTGAGTTTTTGGCTGAATTTTTTTGTGCATGCCAACAAAAATACAAGGATCACGTCTACCAAGTTTGGGGCTAAAACTCCTTCCGAAAAAATTTTAAAAAATCTCGAACCGTAAAAAGTTTTGAAAATCGTGAAAAATAGAAAATGAGTCATCTTGCCATGAAAGTTCTCGTGAAGGCTTAAGGGACCATTGTATGAATTTACAAGCCATAAAAATGGCATTGGCATGCCGAAATATGAAGATGTGCCTAAACCCACCTACCACCCTATTGATCCACGGCTTGCGCGTCCCGTCTCTCTAGCCGACGTAGTGCCTGCCGCTCGCCCGCCCGCTCTTTTCGTCGGTTGGCTTAGGCATACGGAGTTCATTCCAGTCTAAGATCGAACCAGACTGAGGGTTGTGGCAGCAGAATCGATAGCACGCATAGGGGGTCCTAATCGATCCCCGGCTTGCGCTTCTCGCCCCTCTGGCCGACTGAGCGCCCGCACGCTCGTTTCATGGGTTGACTGAGGCATACGGAGTTCATTCCCAATCTAAGCGTACGAAGTTAATTCCTGATCTAAGATCGGACCAAACTGAGGGTTACGGCAGCACATGCTGCGCTCAGGCATGTGCTGGTGCCGTATTTTTCTTCGCCGGGGCACCATCGCCGGAGCGTCGCCGGAGAACCAGACCGACGGCATTGTGGTTCCGACGATTGGGGGGGCCGGGGGGTGTGTGCACATGATGTGTGATGGGTGCTACTACTTGGCCCTTATCTTGGCCCCCTATCCCTTATCAAACCTCGAGAACTCACATCCCCTTAAAGTGCATTTAAGATTTTACAGGTTTGCAGCCAGTAGCCATTAAAGTGTCTGAAATGGGGACACTTTCTTCAAATGGTCACAAAATCTTGTACACTTCGAGTTTTTAGCTGAATTTTTTTGTGCATGCCAAAAAAAATACAAGGATCACGTCTACCAAGTTTTGGGCTAAAACCCCTTCCGAAAAAATTTTAAAAAATCGTGAACCATAAAAAGTTTCAAAAATCGTGAAAAATAGAAAACGAGTTGTCTTGCCATGAAACTTCACGTGAAGGCTTAAGGGACCATTGTATGAATTTACAAGCCATAAAAATGGCATTGGCATCCAGAAATATGAAGATGTGCCTAAGCCCACCTACCACCTTATCGATCCACGGCTTGCACATCCCGTCTCTCTGGCCGACGTAGTGCTCGCCTGCCCGCCCGTCCGCTCGTTTCGTCGATTGGCTTAGGCATACGAAGTTCTTTCCTAGTCTAAGATCAGACCGAAGTGAGGGTTGCAGTAGTAGGATCGGTAACACGCAGAGGGGGACCCGATTGATCACCACCTTGCGCATCCCGCCCCTCTGGTCGGCTAAGTGCCCGTACGCTCGTTTCGTGGGTTGACTTAGGCATACGGAGTTCATTCCCTATCTAAGCATACAGAGTTCGTTCCTAGTCTAAGATCGGACCAGACCGAGGGTTACGACAGCACATGCTGGGCTCGAGCATGTGTTGCTGCCGCATTTTTCTTCGTCGGGGCACCATCGTCAGAGCATCGCCAGAGAACCTGACCGGTGACATTGGGGTTCCGGAGATTAGGTGGGTCGAGGGGGTGTGCGCACATGATGTGCGATGGGTGCTGGTACTTGGCCCTTATATTGGCCCCCTATCCCTCATCAAACCTTGAGAACTCACACCTCCTTAAAGAGCATTTGAGATTTTACAAGTTTGTTGCCAGTAGCAATTAAAGTGTCTTTAATGGGGACATATTTTTCAAATGGTCACAAAATCTTGTACACTTCGAGTTTTAGGCTGAATTTTTTTTTGCATGCCAACAAAAATACAAGGATCACGTCTAACAAGTTTGGGGCCAAAAATCCTTTCAAAAAATTTTCAAAAAATCCCGAACCGCAAAGATTTTTGAAAATCATGAAAAATAGAAAATGGGTCGTCTTGCCATGAAACTTCATGTGAAGGCTTAAGGGACCATTGTATGAATTTACAAGCCATAAAAATGGCATTGGCATGGAGAAATATGAAGATGTGCCTAAACCCACTTACCACCCTATCGATCCACGGCTTGCGCATCCCGACTCTCTGGCCGACGTAGTGCTCGCCCGCCCGCTCGTTTTGTCGGTTGGCTTAGGCATACGGAGTTCATTCCCAGTCTAAGATCGGACCAAATCGAGGGTTGCGGCAGCAGGATCAACAGCACGCAGAGGGAGGCCTGGTCGATCCCCGGCTTGCGCATCCCGCCCCTTTGGCCAGCTGAGCGCCTACACGCTCGTTTTGTGGGTCGATTTAGGCATACGGAGTTCACTCCCAGTCTAAGATTGGCCGAACCGAGGGGTACGGTAGCAGGATCGACAATACGCAGAGGGGTACCCGACCAATCCTCAGCTTACGCATCCCGCCCCTCTGGCCGGTTGAGCACCCGCACGTTCGTTTCGTGGGTTCACTTAGGCATACAGAGTTAATTCCTAGTCTAAGCATACGGAGTTCATTCCCAGTCTAAGATCGGATCGGACCGTGGGTTGCGGCAACACATGCTGGGCTGGGGCAAGTGGTGGTACCGCATTTTTCTTCACCGGGGCAACATCTTCGGAGTATCACCGGAGAACCTCACTGACGGCATTGGGGTTCCGACGATCGGGGGGGCCAGGGGGTGTGCGCAAATGATGTGCGACGGGTGCTGGTACTTGGCCCTTATATTGGCCCCCTTTCCCTCATCAAACCTCAAGAACTCACACCCCCTTAAAGAGCATTTGAGATTTTACAGGTTTGCTGCCAGTAGCCATTAAAGTGTCTGAAATGGGGACACTTTTTTCAAATGGTCCCAAAATCTTGTACACTTTGAGTTTTTAGCTGAATTTTTTTGTGCATGCCAACAAAAATACAAGGATCATGTCTATAATATCTAGGGCCAAAAATCCTTCCGAAAAAATTTTAAAAAATCCCAAACCGTAAAAAGTTTCAAAAATCATGAAAACTAGAAAACGATTCGTCTTGCCAAGAAACTTCACGTGAAGGCTTAAGGGACCATTGTATGAATTTACAAGCCATAAAAATGGCATTGGCTCATAGAAATATGAAGATGTACGTAAACCCACCTACCACCCTATCGTTCCACGGCTTGCGCATCCCGTCTCTTTGGCCGACGTAGTGCCCGCCCGCCCGCTCATTTCGTCGGTTGGGTTAGGCATACGGAGTTCATTCCCAGTCTAAGATCAGACCGAATCGAGGGTTGCGGCAGCAGGATTGACAGCACACAGAGGGAGACCTGGTTGATCCTTGGCTTGCGCATCCCTCCCCTTTGGCCAGCCGAACGCCTACACGCTCGTTTTGTGGGTCGATTTAGGCATATAGAGTTCACTCCCAGTCTAAGATTGGACCGGACCGAGGGTTACGGTAGCACATGATGGGCTCGGGCATGTGCTAGTGCCACATTTTTCTTCGCCGAGGCACCATCGCCAGAGCATCGTTGGAGAACCTGACCAGCCGCATTGGGGTTCCGACGATCGGGGGGCCCGGGGGGTGTGCACACATAATGTGCAATGGCTGCTGGTACTTGGCCCTTATATTGGCCCCCTATCCCTCATCAAACCTCCAGAACTCACACCCCCTTAAAGAGCATTTGAGATTTTATAGGTTTGCTGCCCGTAGCCATTAAAGTGTTTGAAATGGGGACACTTTTTTCAAATGGTCACAAAATCTTGTACAGTTCGAGTTTTTAGCTGAATGTTTTTATGCATGCCAACAAAAATACAAGGATCACGTCTACCAAGTCACGTCTACCAAGTTTGGGGCCAAAACTCCTTCCGAAAAAATTTTAAAAAATCTCGAACCGCAAAAAGTTTCAAAAATCGTGAAAAATAGAAAACGAGTCGTCTTGCCATGAAACTTCACGTGAAGGCTTAAGGGACCATTGTATGAATTTACAAGCCATAAAAATGGCATGGGCATGCAGAAATATGAAGATGTCCCTAAACCCACCTACCACCCTATCGATCCACGGCTTGCGCATCCCATCTCTCTGGCCAGCGTAGTGCTTGCTCGCTCGTTTCGTCGGTTCGCTTAGGCATACGAAATTCATTCCCAGTCTAAGATCAGACCGGACTGAGGGTTATGGTAGCAGGATCGACAGCATGCAACAGGGGACCTGATCGATCCCCGGCTTGCGCATCTCGCCCCTCTAGCTGACTGAGCGCCTACACGCTCGTTTCGTGGGTTCACTTAGGCATACGGAGTTCACTCCCAATCTAAGCATACAAAGTTCATTCCCATTCTAAGATCGGACCAGACCGAGGGTTGCGGCAGCACATACTGGGCTTGGGCATGTGCTGGTGCCGCATTTTTATTCATCGGGGCACCATCGTCGGAGCATCGTCGGAGAACCTGACCGGCATCATTGGGGTTTCGGTGATCGGGGGGCCGGGGGCGGTATGCGCACAAGATGTGCAATGAGGGCTGGTACTTGGCCCTTATATTGGCCCCCTATCACTCATCAAACCTCAAGAACTCACACCCCCTTAAAGAGGATTTGAGATTTTATAGGTTTGCTGCCAGTAGCCATTAAAGTGTCTGAAATGGGGACACTTTTTTCAAATGGTCACAAAATATTGTAGACTTTGAGTTTCTAACTGAATTTTTTTTTACATACCAAAAAAAATGCAAGGATTACGTCTACCAAGTTTGGGGCCAAAACTCCTTCCGAAGAAATTTTAAAAAATCCTAAACCGTAAAAAGTTTCAAAAATCGTGAAAAATAGAAAACGAGTCGTCTTGCCATGAAACTTCATGTGAAGGCTTAAGGGACCATTGTATGAATTTACAAGCCATAAAAATGGCATTGGCACATAGAAATATGAAGTTGTGCCTAAACCCACCTACTACCCTATCGATCCACGGCTTGCGCATCCCGTCTCTCTGGCCGGCGTAGTGCCAGCCCGCTCGTTTCGTCGGTTGGCTTAGGCATACGGAATTCATTCCCAGTCTAAGATTGGACCAGACCAAGGGTTACTGCAGCAGGATCGACAGCACGCAGCAGGGGACCCGACCGATCCCCGGCTTGTGCACCCCGCCCCTCTGGCCAGCTGAGCGCCCACACGCTCATTTCGTGGGTTGACTTAGGCTTACAGAGTTCATTCCCAATCTAAGCATATGGAGTTCATTCCAAGCCTAAGATCAGGCTGGACCAAGGGTTGCGGCAGCACATGCTGGGCTCGAGCATGTGCTGGTGTCGTATTTTTCTTCGTCGGGGCACCATCGTCGGAGAACCTGACCGACGGCATTGGGGTTACGGAGATCGGGTGGGCCGGGGGGGTGTGCGCACATGATGTGGTACTTGGCCTTTATATTGGCCCCCTATCCCTCATCAAACCTCAAGAACTCACACCCCCTTAAAGAGCATTTGAGATTTTACAGGTTTGCTGCCAGTAGCCATTAAAGTGTCTGAAATAGGGACACTTTTTTCAAATGGTCGCAAAATCTTCTACACTTCGGGTTTTTACCTGAATTTTTTTGTGCATGCCAAAAAAATACAAGGATCACGTCTACCAAGTTTGGGGCCAAAACTCCTTCCAAAGAAATTTTAAAAAATCCCGAACCGTAAAAAAATTTTGAAAATCATGAAAAATAGAAAATGAGTCGTCTTGCCATGAAACTTCACGTGAAGGCTTAAGGGACCATTGTATGAATTTACAAGCCATAAAAATGTCATTGGAATGCAGAAATATGAAGATGTGCCTAAACCCACCTACCACCCTATCGATCCACGGCTTGCACATCCCGTCTCTCTGGCCGGCGTAGTGCCCGCACGCCCGTCCGCCCGCCCGCCCGCTCGTTTCGTCCGTTGGCTTAGGCATACGGAGTTCATTCCTAGTCTAAGATCAGACCGGATCAAGGGTCACGGCAGCAGCATTGGCAGCACGTAGAGGGGGACCCGATTGATCCCCGGCTTGCGCATCTCGCCCCTCTGGCCGGTTGAGCGCCTGCACGCTCGTTTCGTGGGTTGACTTAGGCATACAGAGTTCATTCCCAGTCTAAGCATACGGAGTTCATTCCCAGTCTAAGATCAGACCGAACAGAAGGTTCCAGCAGCACATGCTGGGCTCGGGCATGTGTAGGTGCCTCATTTTTCTTTGTCAAGGCACCATAGTCGGAGCATCGTCGGAGAACTTGACCGGCGGCATTGGGGTTCCGACGATCGGGGGGACCGAGGGAGGTGTGCACACACGATGTGCGATGGGTGCTGGTACTTGGCACTTATATTGGCCCCCTATCCCTCATCAAACCTCGAGAACTCACACCCCCTTAAAGAGCATTTGAGATTTTACAGGTTTGCTGCTAGTAGCCATTAAAGTGTCTGAAATGGGGACACTTTTTTCAAATGGTCACAAAATCTTGTACACTTCGAGTTTTTAGCTGAATTTTTTTGTGCATGCCAAAAAAAATACAAGGATCACCTCTACCAAGTTTGGGGCCAAAACTCCTTCCAAAGAAATTTTAAAAAATCCCGAACCGTAAAAAAGTTTTGAAAATCATGAAAAATAGAAAACGAGTCGTCTTGCCATGAAACTTCACGTGAAGGCTTAAGGGACCATTGTCTGAATTTACAAGCCATAAAAATGTAATTGGAATGCAGAAATATGAAGATGTGCCTAAACCCACCTACCACCCTATCGATCCACGGCTTGCACATCCCGTCTCTCTGGCCGGCGTAGTGCTCGCCCGCCCGCCCGCCCGCTCGTTTCGTCTGTTGGCTTAGGCATACGGAGTTCATTCCTAGTCTAAGATCGGACCAGATCAAGGGTCGCGGCAGCAGGATCGACAGCACGTAGAGGGGGACCTGATCGATCCCCGGCTTGCGCATCTCGCCCCTCTGGCCGGTTGAGCGCCCGCACGCTCGTTTCGTGGGTTGACTTAGGCATACAGAGTTCATTCCCAATCTAAGCATATGAAGTTCATTCCCAGTCTAAGATTGGACCGGATTGAGGGTTGCGGCAGCACATGCTGGGCTCGGGCATGTGCTGGTGCCGCATTTTTCTTCGTCGGGGCACCATCGCCAGAGCATCGTCGGAAAACCTGACCAGCGGCATTGGGGTTCCGATGATCGGGGGGGGCCAGGGGGTGTGTGCACATGATGTGCGATGGGTGCTGGTACTTGGCCCTTATATTGGCCCCCTATCCCTCATCAAACCTCAAAAACTCACACCTCCTTAAAGAGCATTTGAGATTTTACAGGTTTGCTGCCAGTAGTCATTAAAGTGTCTGAAATAGGGACACTTTTTTCAAATGGTCACAAAATCTTGTACACTTCGAGTTTTTAGCTGAATTTTTTTATGCATGCCAACAAAAATACAAGGATCACGTCTACCAACTTTGGGGCCAAAAATCCTTTCAAAAAAATTTTAAAAAATCTTGAACCGCAAAAAGTTTTAAAAATCATGAAAAATAGAAAATGAGTCGTCTTGCCATGACACTTCACGTGAAGGCTTAAGGGACCATTGTATGAATTTACAAGCCATAAAAATGGCATTGGCATGCAGAAATATCAAGATGTGCCTAAACCCACCTACCACCTTATCGATCCACGGCTTGCGTATCCCGTCTCTCTGGCTGGCGTAGTGCCCGCCTGCTCGCCCTCCTGCCTGCTTGCTCGCTCGTTTCATCAGTTGGCTTAGGCATACGGAGTTCATTCCCAGAATAAGATCAGACCGGATCGAGGGTTGTGGCAGCAGGATCGGTAGCATGCAGAGGGGGACCCGGCCGATCCCCGGCTTGCGCATTCCACCCCTCTGGCCGACTGAGTGCTCGTACGTTCATTTCATGGGTTGACTTAGGCATACAGAGTTCATTCCCAGTCTAAGCATACGGAGTAAAATCCCAGTCTAAGATCAGACCAGACCGAGGGTTGTGGCAGCACATGCTGGGCTCGGGCATCTGCTGGTGCCATATTTTTCTTCGTCGGGGCACCATCGCCAGAGCATCGTCGGAGAACTTGACTGATGGCATTGGGGTTCCGACGATCGGGGGGGCCGAGGGGTGTGCGCACATGATATCCGATGGGTGCTGGTACGTGGTCCTTATATTGGCCCCCTTTCCATCATCAAACCTCGAGAATTCACACCCTCTTAAAGACCATTTGAGATTTTACAGGTTTGCTGCCAGTAGCCATTGAAGTGTCTGAAATGGGGACACTTTTTTCAAATGGTCACAAAATCTTGTACACTTCAAGTTTTTGGCAAACTTTTTTTGTGCATGCCAACAAAAACACAAATATCACGTCTACCAAGTTTGGGCCCAAAAATCCTTCCAAAAAAATTTTAAAAAATCCCAAACTGTAAAAAGTTTCAAAAATCTTGAAAAATAGAAAACGAGTCGTCTTGCTATGAAACTTCACGTGAAGGCTTAAGGGACTATTGTATGAATTTACAAGCCAGAAAAATGGCATTGGTAAGCAGAAATATGAAGATGTGCCTAAACCCACCTACCACCCTATCGATCCACGGCTTGCGCATCCTGTCTCTCTGGCCGGCGTAGTGCCCGCCCGCCTGCCTGCCCGCTCGTTTCGTCGGTTGGCTTAGGCATACGGAGTTCATTCCCAGATTAAGATCGGACCGGATCGAGGGTTGTGGCAGTAGGATCAGCAGCACGCAGAGGGGGACTCGGCCGTTACCCGGCTTGCGCGTCCCACCCCTTTGGCCGACTGAGCGCTCGTAAGCTCGTTTCATGGGTTGACTTAGGAATACGGAGTTCATTCCCAGTCTAAGCATACGGAGTTCATTTCCAGTCTAAGATCGAATTGGATCGAGGGTTGTGGTAGCACATGCTGGGCTCGAGCATGTGCTGGTGCCGTATTTTTCTTCATCGGGGCAGCATCGTCGGAGCATCGCTGGAGAACCTGACCGACTGCATTGGGGTTCTGGCGATCGGGTGGGCTGGGGGGGTCATGTGCACATGATGTGCGATCGGTGCTAGTACTTGGCCCTTATATTGGCCCCATATCCTTCATCAAACCTCAAGAACTCACACCCCTTTAAAGAGCATTTGAGATTTTACAAGTTTGCTGCCAGTAACCATTAAAATGTCTGAAATGGGGGCACTTTTTTCAAATGGTCACAAAATCTGGTACACGTCGAGTTTTTAGCTGAATTTTATTATGCATGCCAACAAAAGTACAGGTATCACGTCTACCAGTTTAAGATCAGACCGGACTGAGGGTTGTGGTAGCAGGATCGACAGCACGTAGAGGGGGACCCGACCGATCCTTGGCTTGCGCATCCTGCCCCTCTGGCCGGCTGAGCGCCCGCACGCTCGTTTCGTGGGTTGACTTAGGCATAAAGAGTTCATTCCCAGTCTAAGCATACAAAGTTCATTCCCAGTCTAAGATCGAATCGGACCGATGGTTGTGGCAGCACATGCTGGGCTCGAGCATGTGCTGGTGCCACATTTTTCTTTACCGAGGCACCATCGCCGGAGAACTTGACCAGTGGCATTGGGGTTCCGACGATCGGGGGGGCCGAGAGGGGTGTCCGCACATGATGTGCGTTGGGTTCTGGTACTTGGTCCTTATACTAGCCCCCTATCCCTCATCAAACCTCGAGAACTCATACCCCCTTAAAGAGCATTTGAGATTTTACAGGTTTGCTGCCAGTAGCCATTAAAGTGTCTGAAGTGGGGACACTTTTTTCAAATGGTCACAAAATCTTGTACACTTCGAGTTTTTAGCTAAATTTTTTTGTGCATGCCAACAAAAATACAAGGATCACGTCTACCAAGTTTGGTTCCAAAACTCCTGTCGAAAAAATTTTAAAAAACCCCGAACTGCAAAAAGTTTCAAAAATCGTGAAAAATAGAAAACGAGTCGTCTTGCCATGAAACTTTACGTGAAGGCTTAAGGGACCATTGTATGAATTTACAAGCCATAAAAATGGCATTGGCATGCAGAAATATGAAGATGTGCCTAAACCCACCTACCACCCAATCGATCCACGGCTTGCGCAACCCGTCTCTCTAGCTGACGTAGTACCCGCCCGCCCGCCTGCCCGCTCGTTTCATCAATTGGCTTAGGCATACGGAGTTCATTCCCAATCTAAGATCAAACCAGACCGAGGGTTGTGGTAGCAGGATCGACAGCACGGAGAGGGGGACCCAGCCGATCCCTGGCTTGCGCATCCCGCCCCTCTGGCCGGGTAAGCGCCCGCACGCTAATTCCGTGGGTTGACATAGGCATACGAAGTTCATTCCTAGTCTAAGCATACAGAGTTCGTTCCCAGTCTAAGATCAGATCGGATCAGACCGAGGGTTGTGGCAGCACATGCTGGGCTCGGGCATGTGCTGGTGCCCTTTTTTCTTCGTCGGGGCACCATCGCCAGAGCATCGTCGGAGAACCTGACTGGTGACATTAGGGTTCCGGCGATCGGGGGGGCCGAGGGGGTTGTGCATACATGATGTACGATGGGTGCTGGTACTTGGCCCTTATATTGGCCCCCTATCCCTCATCAAACCTCAAGAACTCACACCCTCTTAAAGAGCATTTGAGATTTTACAGGTTTGCTGCTAGTAGGCATTTAAATGTCTGAAATGGGGGCCCTTTTTTCAAATGGTCACAAAATCTTGTCAACTTCGAATTTTTAGCTGAATTTTTTTGTGCATGCCAACAAAAATACAAGGATCACGTCTAACAACTTTGGGGCCAAAATGCCTTGAAAAAAAATTTTAAAAAGTCCCAAACTACAAAAAGTTTCAAAAATCGTGAAAAATAGAAAATGAGTCGTCTTGCCTTGAAACTTCACGTAAAGGCTTAAGGGACCATTGTATGAATTTACAAGCCATAAAAATGGCATTGGCACCCAGAAATATGAAGATGTGCCTAAACCCAGCTACCACCCTATCGATTCACAGCTTGCGCATCCCGTCTCTCTGACCGGCGTAGTGCCTGCCCGCCCGCTCGTTTCGTCAGTTGGCTTAGGCATACGGAGTTCATTCCCAGTCTAAGATCAGACCGGACTAAGGGATACGGTAGCAGATGCTAGGCTCGGGCATGTGCTAGTGTCGTATTTTTCTTCATCGGGGTACCATCGCCGGAGAACCTGACCGACGGCATTGGGGTTCCAACGATCGGGGGGGCTGGCGGGGTGTGCGCACATGATGTGCCATGGGTACTGGTACTTGGCCCTTATATTGGCTCCCTATCCCTCATCAAACCTCGAGAACTCACACCCCCTTAAAGAGCATTTGAGATTTTACAAGTTTGCTACCAGTAGCCATTTAAGTGTCTGAAATGGGGACACTTTTTCCAAATGGTCACAAAATCTTGTACACTTCGAGTTTTTAGCTGAATTTTTTTGCATGCCAACAAAAATTCAAGGATCACGTCTACCAACTTTGGGGGGAAATGCCTTTCGAAAATCATGAAAAATAGAAAACAAGTCATCTTGCCATGAAACTTCACGTGAAGGCTTAAGGGACCATTGTATGAATTTACAAGCCATAAAAATGGCATTGGCACGTAGAAATATAAAGATGTACCTAAACCCACCTACCACCCTATCGATCCACGGCTTGCGCATCCCGTCTCTCTTGCCGACGTAGTGCCCGCCCGCCTGCCCGCCCGCTCATTTCGTCGGTTCACTTAGGGATAGGGAGTTCATTCCCAATCTAAGATCGGACCGGATCGAGGGTTGCGGCAGCAAGAACGGCAGCACGTAGAGGAGGTCCCGACCGATCCTCGACTTACGCACCCCACCCCTCTGGCTGGCTGAGCGCCCGCACGCTCGTTTCGTGTGTTGACTTAGGCATACGGAGTTCATTCCCATTCTAAGCATACGGAGTTCATTCCCAGTCTAAGCATTTGGAGTTCATTCCCAATCTATGATCGGATCGGATCGAGGGTTGCTAGCACATGCTGGGCTCGGGCATGTGCTGGTGCCGCATTTTTCTTCGTCGGGGCACCATCGCCGGAGCATCGCCAAAGAACCTGACCAGCGACGTTGGGGTTTCGACGATTGGGGGGCCCGGGTGGTGTGCGCATATGATGTGCGTTGGGTGCTGGTACTTGGCCCTTATATTAGCCTCCTATCCCTCATCAAACTTCGAGAACTCACACCCCCTTAAAGAGCATTTGAGATTTTACAAGTTTACTGCCAGTAGCCATTAAAGTGTCTGAAATGGGGACACTTTTTTCAAATGGTCACAAAATCTTGTAAACTTCGAGTTTTTAGCTGACCTTTTTTTTGCATTCCAAAAAAAATACAAGGATCACGTCTACCAAGTTTGGGGCCAAAACTTCTTCCGAAAAAATTTGAAAAAATCTCGAACTGCAAAAAGTTTCAAATATCGTGAAAAATAAAAAACGAGTCGTCTTGCCATGAAACTTCACGTGAAGGCTTAAGGGACCATTGTATGAATTTACAAGCCATAAAAATGTCATTGGCACACAGAAATATGAAGATGTGCCTAAACCCACCTACCACCCTATCGATCCATGGCTTGCGCATCCTGTCTCTCTAGTCGGTGTAGTGCTCGCCCGTCCGCCCGCCCGTCCGCCCGCCCGCCCCCTTGTTTCATCGGTTGGATTAGGCATACGAAGTTCATTCCCAGTCTAAGGTCAGACCAGACCGAGGGTTATGGCTGCACACAGAGGGGGACCCGAGCAATCCCCAGCTTGCGCATCCCATCCCTCTGGTCGGCTGAGCGCCCGCACGCTCGTTTCGTGGGTTGACTTAGGCATACAGAGTTCATTCCTAGTCCAAGCATGCGAAGTTCATTGCCAGTCTAAGATTGGACCAGACCGAGGGTTGTGACAGCATATGCTAGGCTCGAGCATGTGCTGGTGCCACATTTTTCTTTGCCGGGGCACCATCGTCGTAGCATCACCGGAGAACTTGACCGGCGGCATTGGGGTTCCAATGATCGGGGGGGCCGGGGGGTGTGCGCACATGGTGTGCGATGGGTGCTGGTACTTGGCCCTCATATAGGCCCACTATCCCTCATCAAACCTCGAGAACTCACACCCCCTTAAAGAGCATTTGAGATTTTACAGGTTTGCTGCTAGTAGCCATGAAGGTGACTGAAATGGGGACACTTTTTTCAAATGGTCACAAAATCTTGTACACATCGAGTTTTTAGCTGAATTTTTTTATGCATGCCAAAAAAAATACAAGGATCACGTCTACCAAGTTTGGGGGCAAAACTCCTTCGAAAAAAGTTTAAAAAATCTCGAACCGCAAAAAGTTTTGAAAATCGTGAAAAATAGAAAAGGAGTCGTCTTGCCATGAAACTTCACGTGAAGGCTTAAGGGAACATTGTATGAATTTTCAAGCCATAAAAAATGGCATTGGCACGTAGAAATATAAGCATGTGCCTAAACCCACCAACCACCCTATCAATCCACGGCCTACGCATCCCATCTCTCTAGCCGTCGAAAAGCTCGCCCGCTCGTTTCGTCGGTTGGCTTAGACATACGGAGTTCATTCCCAGTCTCAGATTAGATCGAATCGAGGGTTACGGCAGTAGGATCGATAGCACACAGAGGGGGACCCGGCCGATCCCCGGCTTGCGCATCCCGCCCCTCTGGCCGGCTGAGCGCCTGCACGCTCGTTTCGTGGGTTGACTTAGGCATACGAAGTTTGTTCCTAGTCTAAGAATACGGAGTTCATTCCCAGTCTAAGATTGGACCGGACCAAGGGTTGCGGCAGCACATGCTGGGCTCGGGCATGTGCTGGTACCGTATTTTTCTTCGTCGGGGCACCATCACCGGAGCATCGCTGGAGAACCTGACCAGCGGCATTGGGGTTCCAATGATCGGGGTGCCGGGGGGTATGCGCACATGATGTGCGATGGGTGCTGGTACTTCACCCTCATATTGGCCCCCTATCCCTCATCAAACCTCGAGAACTCACACTTCCTTAAAGAGCATTTGAGATTTTATAGGTTTGCTGCCAGTAGCCATTAAGGTGTCTGAAATGGGACACTTTTTTCAAATGGTCACAAAATCTTGTACACTTTGAGTTTTTAGCTGAATTTTTTTGTGCATGCCAAAAAAAAACCAAGGATCCCATCTACCAAGTTTGGGGCCAAAACACCTTCTGAAAAAATTTTAAAAAATCCAAATCGTAAAAAGTTTCAAAAATCGTGAAAAATAGCAAACGAGTCGTCTTGCCATGAAACTTCACGTGAAGGCTTAAGGGATCGTTGTATGAATTTACAAGCCATAAAAATGGCATTGGCACATAGAAATATGAAGATGTGCCTAAACCCACCTGCCACCCTATCAATCCACGGCTTGCGTATCCTGTCTCTCTGGCCGACGTAGTGCCCGCGTGCCCGCGCTTCCGTCCGCCCGCTCGTTTCATCAGTTGGGTTAGGCATATGGAGTTCATTCCCAGTCTAAGATTGGATCGGACAAAGGGTTGCGGCAGTAGGATCAGCAGCATGCGGAGGGGGACCCGACCGATCCCCGTCTTGCGCATCCCGCCCCTCTGGCCGGCTGAGCGCCCGCATGCTCGTTTCGTGGGTTCACTTAGGCATACGGAGTTCATTCCCAGTCTAAGCATACAGAGTTCATTCCCAGTCTAAGCATACAGAGTTCATTCCCAATCTAAGATCGGACCAGACCGAGGGTTACGGCAGCACATGCTGGGCTCAGGCATGTGCTTGTACCACATTTTTCTTCGTCGGGGCACCATCGTCGGAGAACCTGAAAGGCGGCATTGGGGTTCCGGAGATTGGGGGGGCCGGAGGGGGTGTGCGCACATGATGCGTGATGGGTGCTGGTACTTAGCCCTTATATTGGCCCCCTATCCCTCATCAAACCTCAAGAACTCACACTTCCTTAAAAAGCATTTGAGATTTTACAGGTTTGCTGCCAGTAGCCATTAATGTGTCTGAAATGGGACACTTTTTTCAAATGGTCACAAAATCTTGTACACTTTGAGTTTTTAGCTGAATGTTTTTGTGCAAGCCGACAAAAATACAAGGATCACGTCTGCCAAGTTTGGGGCCAAAACTCCTTCCGAAAAAATTTTAAAAAATCTTGAACCGTAAAAAGTTTTGAAAATCGTGAAAAATAGAAAACGAGTCGTCTTGCCATGAAACTTCACGTGAAGCCTTAAGGGACCATTGTATGAATTTAGAAGCCATAAAAATGGCATTGGCACGTAGAAATATGAAGATGTGCCTAAACCCACCTACCACCCTATCAATCCATGACTTGCGCATCCTGTTTCTCTGGCCGGCGTAGTGCACGCGCGTCCGCCCACCCGCTCGTTTCGTCGGTTGGCTTAGGCATACGGAGTTCATTCCCAATCTAAGACTAGACCGGACCGAGGGTTGCAGCAGCAAGATCAGCAGCATCCAGAGGGGGACCCGACCGATCCCCGGCTTGCACATCCCACCCCTCTACCCGGTTGAGCGCCTGTACGCTCGTTTCGTAGGTTGACTTAGGCATACGGAGTTCATTCCTAGTCTAAGCATAAGGAGTTCATTCCCAATCTAAGATCGGACCAGACCGAGGGTTGCGGCAGCACATTCTTGGCTTGGGCATGTGCTAGGGCTGCATTTTTCTTCATCGGGGCACCATCGTCGGAGTATCATCGGAGAACCTGACGGACGGCATTGGGGTTTCGGCGATCGGGGGGGCCGGGTGGGTTGTGCACATGATGTGCGATTGGTGCTGGTACTTGGCCCTTATATTGGCCCCCTATCCCTCATCAAACCTCGAGAACTTACATCCCCTTAAAGAGCACTTGATATTTTACAGGTTTGTTGCCAGTAGCCATTAAAGTGTCTGAAATAGGGACACTTTTTTCAAATGGTCACAAAATCTTGTACACATTGAGTTTTTAGCTGAATTTTTTTATGGATGTGAAAAAAAATACAAGGATCATGTCTACCAAGTTTGGGGCCAAAACTCCTTCCGAAAAAATTTTAAAAAATCCCGAACTGCAAAAAGTTTTGAAAATCATGAAAAATAGAAAACGAGTCGTCTTGCCATGAAACTTCACGTGAAGGCTTAAGGGACCATTGTATGAATTTACAACGCATAAAAATGGCATTGGCACATAGAAATATGAAGATGTGCCTAAACCCACCTACCACCCTATTGATCGACGGCTTGCGCATCCTGTCTCTCTGGCTGACGTAGTGCACGCGCGCTCGCCCGCCCGCTCGTTTCGTCAGTTGGCTTAGGCATATGGAGTTCATTCCCAATCTAAGACTAGACCAGACCGAGGGTTGCGACAGCAAGATCGGCAGCATGCAGAGTGGGACTCGACCGATCCCCGGCTTGCACATCCCGCCCCTCTGGCCGGCTGAGCGCCCGTACGTTCGTTTCGTGGGTTGACTTAGGCATACGGAGTTCATTCCCAGTCTAAGCATACGGAGTTCATTCCCAGTCTAAGCTCAAACTGGACCGAGGGTTGCGACAGCACATGCCAGGGCCTGGCAAGTGCTGGTATCGTATATTTCTTCGTCGGGGCACCATCGTCGGAGAACCTGACAGACGGCATTGGGGTTTCGGCGATCGGAGGGGTCGGGGGGGTTGTGCACATGATGTGCGATTGGTGCTGGTACTTGGCCCTTATATTGGCCCCCTATCCCTCATCAAACCTTGAAAACTTACACCCCCTTAAAGAGCACTTGATATTTTATAGGTTTGTTGCCAGTAGCCATTAAAGTGTCTGAAATGGGGACACTTTTTTCAAATGGTCACAAAATCTTGTACACATCGAGTTTTTAGCTGAATTTTTTTATGGATATGAAAAAAAATACAAGGATCACGTCTACCAAGTTTGGGGCCAAAACTCCTTTCGAAAAAATTTTAAAACATCCCGAACTGCAAAAAGTTTTGAAAATCATAAAAAATAGAAAACGAGTCATCTTGCCATGAAACTTCACGTGAAGGCTTAAGGGACCATTGTATGAATTTACAACCCATAAAAATGGCATTGGCAGATAGAAATATGAAGATATGCCTAAACCCACCTACCACCCTATTGATCCACGGCTTGCGCATCCTGTCTCTCTCTGGCCGGCCTAGTGCACCCGCGCCCGCCTACCCGCCCGCTCGTTTCGTCAGTTGGCTTAAGCATACGGAGTTCATTCCCAATCTAAGACTAGACCGGACCAAGGGTTGTGGCAGCAAGATCAGCAGAAAGCAGAGGGGGACCCGATCGATCCCTGGCTTACACATCCCACCCCTCTGGCCGGCTGAACGCCCGTACGCTAGTTTCGTGGGTTGACTTAGGCATACGGAGTTCATTCCCAGTCTAAGATCGGACCGGATCGAGGGTTACGGCAGCACATGCTAGGCTCGGGCATGTGCTGGTGCTGCATTTTTCTTCGTCGGGGCACCATCGCCAAACCATCGTCGGAGAACCTGACCGACAGCATTGGGGTTTCGACGATCGAGGGGGCCGGGGAGGTTGTCCACATGATGTGCGATGGGTGCTGGTACTTGGCCCTTATATTGGCCCTCTATCCCTCATCAAACCTCGAGAACTCACACCCCCTTAAAGAGCATTTAAGATTTTATAGGTTTGCTGCCAGTAGCCATTAAAGTGTCTGAAATGGGGACACTTTATTCAAGTGGTCACAAAATCGTTTCGTGGGTTGACTTAGGCATACGGAGTTCATTCCCAGTCTAAGCATAAGGAGTTCATTCCCAGTCTAAGATCGGACCAGACCGAGGGTTGCGGAAGCACATGCTGGGCTCGGGCATGTGCTGGTGCTGCATTTTTCTTTGTCGGGGCACCATCGCCGGAGCATCGTTGGAGAACCTGACCGACGGCATTGGGGTTTTGACGATCGGGGGTCCGGGGGGGTTGTGCACATGATGTGCGATTGTTGCTGGTACATGGCCCTTATATTGGCCCCCTATCCCTCATCAAACCTCGAGAACTTACACCCCCTTAAAGAGCACTTGATATTTTACAGGTTTGCTGCCAATAGCCATTAAAGTGTCTGAAATGGGGACACTTTATTCAAATGGTCACAAAATCTTGTACACTTCGATTTTTTAGCTGAATTATTTTGTGCATGCCAACAAAAATACAAGGATCACGTCTACCAAGTTTGGGGCCAAGACTCCTTCCGAAAAAATTTTAAAAAATTCCGAACTGCAAAAAGTTTTGAAAATCATGAAAAATAGAAAACGAGTTGTCTTGCCATGAAACTTCACGTGAAGGCTTAAGGGACCATTGTACGAATTTACAACCCATAAAAATGGCATTGGCACATAGAAATATGAAGATGTGCCTAAACCCACCTACCACCCTATTGATCCACGGCTTGCGCATCCTGTCTCTCTGGCCGGCGTAGTGCACGCGCGCCCGCCCACCCGCTCGTTTCGTCAGTTGGCTTAGGCATACGTAGTTCATTCCCAATCTAAAACTAGACCGGACCGAGGGTTACAGCCGCAAGATCAGCAGCACACAGAGGGGGACCCGACCGATCCCCGGCTTGCACATCCCGCCCCTCTGGCCGGCTGAGCGCCCGTACGCTCGTTTCGTGGGTTGACTTAGGCATACGGAGTTCATTCCCAGTCTAAGCATAGGGAGTTCATTCCCAGTCTAAGATCGGACCGGACCAAGGGTTGCGGCAGCACATGCTGGGCTCGGGCATGTACTGGTGCTGCATTTTCCTTCATCGGGGCACCATCGTCGGAGCATCGTCGGAGAACCTGATCGAAGGCATTGGGGTTTCGGCGATCGGGGGGGCCGAGCGGGTTGTGCACATGATGTGCGATGGGTGCTGGTAGTTGGCCCTTATATTGGCCCTCTATCCCTCATCAAACCTCGAGAACTCACACCCCCTTAAAGAGCATTTGAGATTTTATAGGTTTGCTGCCAGTAGCCATTAAAGTGTCTGAAATGGGGACACTTTTTTCAAATGGTCACAAAATCTTGTACAGTTTGAGTTTTTAGCTGAATTTTTTTGTGCATGCCAACAAAAATACAAGGATCACGTCTGCCAAGTTTAGGGCCAAAACTCCTTTCAAAAAAATTTTAAAAAATCCCGAACCGTAAAAAGTTTTAAAAATCGTGAAAAATAGAAAACGAGTCGTCTTGCCATGAAACTTCACGTGAAGCCTTAAGGGACCATTGTATGAATTTACAAGCCATAAAAATGGCATTGCACGTACAAATATGAAGATGTGCCTAAACCCACCTACCACCCTATCGATCCAAGGCTTGCGCATCCCGTCTCTCTAGTCGACGTAGTTCCCGCCCGCCCACTCGTTTCATCAGTCGGCTTAGGCATACGGAGTTCATTCCCAGTCTAAGATCTGACCGGACTGAGGGTTGCGGCAGCAGGATCGACACCACGCAGAGGGGGACCCGACCAATCCCCGGTATGCGCATCCCGCCCCTCTGGCCGGCTGAGCGGCCGCACACTTATTTTGTGTGTTGACTTAGGCATACGGAGTTCATTCCCAGTCCAAGCATACGAAGTTCATTCCCAGTCTAAGATCAGACTGGATCGAGGGTTGTGGCAACACATTCTGGGCTCAGGCATGTGCTGGTGTCGCATTTTTCTTCATCGGGGTACCATCGTCGGAGAACCTAACCGGTGGCATTAGGGTTCCGATGATCGGGGGGGTCGGGGGGTGTGCGCACATGATGTGTGATGGGTGCTCGTACTTGGCCCTTATATTGGCCCCCTATCCCTCATCAAACCTCAAGAACTCACACCCTCGTAAAGAGCATTTGAGATTTTACAGGTTTGCTGCCAGTAGCCATTAAAGGGTCTGAAATGGGGACACTTTTTTCAAATGGTCGCAAAATCTTGCACACTTCGAGTTTTTAGCTGAATTGTTTTGTGCATGGCTACAAAAATAAAAGTATCACGTCTACAAAGTTTGGGGCCAAAACGCCTTCCAAAAACATTTTAAAAAATCCCAAACCATAAAAAGTTTCGAAAATCGTGAAAAATAGAAAATGAGTTGTCTTGCCATGAAACTTCACGTGAAGGCTTAAGGGACCATTGTATGAATTTACAAGCCATAAAAATGGCATTCGCACGTAGAAATATGAAGATGTGCCTAAACCCACCTACCACCTTATCGATCCATTGTTGCACATCCCGTCTCTATGGCCGACGTAGTGCCCACCCGCCCGCCTTCTCATTTCGTCGTTTGGCTTAGGCATACGGAGTTCATTCCCAGTCTAAGATCCAATCGGACCGAGGGTTACGGCAGCAGGATCGACAGCATGTAAAGGGGGACCCGACCGATCCTCGGCTTCCGTATCCCGCCCCTTTGGCCGGCTGAGCGCCCGCACGCTCGTTTCGTGGGTTGACTTAGGCATACGGAGTTCATTCCCAGTCTAAGCATACGGAATTCATTCCCAGTCTAAGATCAGACCGGACCGAGGGTTGCGACAGCACATGCCGGGGTCAGGCAAGTGCTGGTGCCGTATTTTTCTTCATCGGGGCACCATCGTCGGAGAACCTGACCGGCGGTAAAGGGGTTCCGGCGATCGGGGGCCGGGGGGTGTGCGCACATGATGTACGATGGGTGCTGGTACTTGGCCCTTATATTGGGCCCCTATCCCTCATGAAACCTCGAGAACTCACACCCCCTTAAAGAGCATTTCAGATTTTACAGGTTTGCTGCCCGTAGCCATTAAAGTGTCTGAAATGGGGACATTTTTTTCAAATTGTCACAAAATCTTGTACACTTCGAGTTTTTAGCTGAATGTTTTTGTGCATGCCAACAAAAATACAAGGATCACGTCTACCAAGTTTGGGGCCAAAAATCTTTCTGAAAAGATCTTAAAAAATCCTGAACCGTAAAAAGTTTCGAAAATCTTGAAAAATAGAAAACGAGTCGTCTTGCCATGAAACTTCACGTGAAGGCTTAAGGGACCACTGTATGAATTTACAAGCCATAAAAATGGCATTGGCACGTAGAAATATGAAGATGTGCCTAAACCCACCAACCACCCTATCGATCCACGGCTTGCGCATCCCGTCTCTCTTATCGGCATAGTGCCCGCCCGCCCGTCCGCCCGCTCGTTTCGTCGGTTGGCTTAGGCATACAGAGTTCATTCCCAGTCTAAGATTGGACCAGACTGAGGGTTGCAGTAGCAAGATCGGCAGCATGCAGTGGGGGACCCGGTCGATCCCCGGCTTGCACATCCCGCCCCTCTGGCCGGCTGAGCGCCCGTACGCTCGTTTTGGGGGTTGACTTAGGCATACGGAGTTCATTCCCAGTCTAAGATCAGACCGGACCGAGGGTTACGGTAGCACATGCTGGGCTCGGGCATGTGCTGGTGCCACATTTTTCTTCACCGACGCACCATCACTGGAGCATCGTTGGAGAACTTGACTGGCGACATTGGGGTTCCGGCGATCAGGGGGGCCAGGGGGTGTGCGCACATGATGTGCGATGGGTGCTGGTACTTTGCCCTTATAGTGGCCCCTTATCCCTCATCAAACCTTGAGAACTCACACCCCTTAAAGAGCATTTGAGATTTTATAGGTTTGCTGCCAGTAGCCACTAAAGTGTCTGAAATGGGGATACTTTTTTCAAATGGTCACAAAATCTTGTACACTTCGAGTTTTTAGCTGAATTTTTTTTTACATGCCAAAAAAATTACAGGGATCACGTCTACCAAGTTTGGAGCCAAAACTCCTTCCAAAAAATTTTAAAAAATCCTGAACCGTAAAAAGTTTCAAAAATCGTGAAAAATAGAAAATGAGTCGTCTTGCCATGAAACTTTACGTGAAGGCTTAAGGGACCATTGTATGAATTTACAAGCCATAAAAATGGCATTGGCACAAAAAAATGTGAAGAGGTGCCCCAACCCACCTACCACCCTATCGATCCATGGCTTTCGCATGTCATCTTTCTGGCCGGTGTAGTGCCCGCCCGCACGCCCGCTCGTTTCCTCAGTTCGCTTAGGCATATGGAGTTCATTCCCAGTCTAAAATCAGATCAGACCGAGGGTTGCGGCAGTAGGATCGGCAGCACGCAGAGGTGGACTCGGCCAATCCCCTACTTGTGCATCCTGCCCCTCTGGCCGGCTGAGTGCCCGCACGCCCATTTCGTGGGTTGACTTAGGCATACTGAGTTCATTCCCAGTCTACGTATACGGAGTTCATTGCCAGTCTAACATCATATCGGACCGACGGTTGTGGCAGCACATGTTGGGCTCAAGCATGTACTGGTGCCGCATTTTTCTTCACCGAGGCACCATCGCCAGAGCATCGTCAGAGAACCTGACCGGCGGCATTGGGGTTTCAGTGATCGGGGGGGCCGAGGGGTGTGCGCACATGATGTGCGATGGGTGCTGGTACTTGGCCCTTAAATTGGCCCCCTATCCCTCATCAAACCTCGAGAACTTACACCCCCTTAAAGAGCACTTGATATTTTACAGGTTTGCTGCCAGTAGCCATTAAAGTGTCTGAAATGGGGACACTTTTTTCAAATGGTCACAAAATCTTGTACACATCGAGTTTTTTGATGAATATTTTTATGGATGTGAACAGAAATACAAGGATCACGTCTTCCAAGTTTGGGGCCAAAACTCCTTTCGAAAAAATTTTAAAAAATCTCGAACTGCAAAAAGTTTTGAAAATCGTGAAAAATAGAAAACGAGTCGTCTTGCCATGAAACTTCATGTGAAGGCTTAAGGGACCATTGTATGAATTTACAAAACATAAAATGGCATTGGCACATAGAAATATGAAGATGTGCCTAAACCCACCTACTACCCTATCGATCTACGGCTTGCGCATCCCGTCTCTCTGGCCGGTGTAGTGCCCGCGCACCCGGCCACCCACTCATTTCATCAGTTGGCTTTGGCATAAGGAGTAAATTACCAGTCTAAGATCAGACCAAACCAAAGGTTACGACAGTAGGACCGACAGCACGCATAGGGGGACCTGGTTGAGGGGTGTGCGCACATGATGGCCTATGGGTGCTGGTACTCGGCCCTTATATTGGCCCCCTATCCCTCATCAAACCTTGAGAACTCACAACCCCTTAAAGAGCATTTGAGATTTTACAGGTTTGCTGCAGTAGCCATTAAAGTGTCTGAAATAGGGACATTTTTTTCAAATGGTCACAAAATCTTGTACACTTTGAGTTTTTAGCTGAATTTTTTTATGCATGCAAAGAAAAATACAAGGATCACGTCTACCAAGTTTTGGGCCCAAACTCCTTTCGAAAAAATTTTAAAAAATCCCGAACCGTAAAAAGTTTTGAAAATCGTGAAAAATAGAAAAGGAGTTGTCTTGTCATGAAACTTCACGTGAAGGCTTAAGGGACCATTGTATGAATTTACAAGCCATAAAAATGGCATTGGAATGCAAAAATATGAAGATGTGCCTAAACCCACCTACCACTCTATCAATCCACGGCTTGCGCATCCCGTCTCTCTGGCCGACGTAGTGACCCGCCTACCCGCCCGCCCATCTCGTTTCGTCGTTTGGCTTAGGTATACGAAGCTCATTCCCAGTCTAAGATTGGGCCGAACCGAGTATTGCGGCAGCAGGATCGGCAGCACGTAGAGTGGGACCCGATCGATCCCCGGCTTGCGCATACCGCCCCTCTGGCTGGCTGAGTGCCCGCACGCTCGTTTCATGGTTTGACTTAGGCATACGGAGTTCATTCCCAGTCTAAGCATACGGAGTTCATTCCCAGTCTAAGATCGAATCGGACCGAGGGTTGCGGCAGCAGGATCGGTAGCACGTAGAACGGGACCCAGCCGATCCTTGGCTTACGTATCCCGCCCCACTAGCCGGCTGAGTGCCCGGACACTTGTTTCATGGGTTGACTGAGGCATACGGAGTTCATTCCCAGTCTAAGATCAGACCGGACCGAGGGTTATGGCAGCACATGCGGGGCTCGGGCATTTGCTGGTGCCGTATTTTTCTTCATCAGGGCACCATCATCGGAGCATCACCGAAGAACCTGACCGGTGGCATTGAGGTTCCGACGATCGGGGGCCCGGGGGGTGTGCGCATATGATGTGTGATAGGTGCTGGTACTTGGCCCTTATATTGGCCCCCTATCCCTCATCAAACCTCGAGAACTCACACCCCCTTAAAGAGCATTTGAGATTTTATAGGTTTGCTACCAGTAGCCATTAAAGTGTCTGAAAACAAGTTGTCTTGCCATGAAACTTCACGTGAAGGCTTAAGGGACCATTGTATAAATTTAGAAGCCATAAAAATGGCATTGGCACGTAGAAATATGAAGATGTGCCTAAACCCACCTACCACCTTATCGATCCACAGCTTGCGCATCCCATCTCTTTGGCCGGCGTAGTGCCCGCCCGCCCGCTCGTTTCATCGATTGGCTTAGGAATACGGAGTTCATTCCCTATCTAAGATCGGACTGGACTGAGGGTTGCAGCAGCAGGATCGGTGACACGCACCGGCTTACGCATCCCGTCCCTCTGGCCGGCTGAGCGCCCGCACGCTCATTCGTGGGTTGACTTAGGCATACGAACTTCATTCCCAGCCTAAGCATATGAAGTTCATTCTCAATATAAGATCGGATCGGACCGAGGGTTACGGCAGCACATGCTGGGCTTGGGCATGTGTTGGTGCCGCATTTTTCTTCGTCGAATTACCTGACCGGCGGCATTGGGGTTTCGACGATCGGGCATGTGTTGGCTTAGGGATACGGAGTTCATTCCCAGTCTAAGATTAGAATGGACTGAGGGTTACGACAGCAGGATCGACAGCACGCAGAGGGGGACCCGGTCGATCCCCGACTTGCGCATCCCGCCCCTCTGGCCGGCTAAGCACCTGGACGATCGTTTCGCGGGTTGACTTAGGCATACGGAGTTCATTCCCAGTCTAAGCATACGGAGTTCATTCCTAGACAAAGATCAGACCAGACGGAGGGTTGTGGTAGCACATGCTGGGCTCGGGCATGTGCTGGAGGCACATTTTTCTTCACCGGGGCACCATCGTCGGAGCATCACCGAAGAACCTGACCAGTGGCATTGGGGTTCCGGCGATCGGGGGGGCCGGGAGGGGGTGAGCGCACAAGATGTGCGATGGGTGCTGGTACTTGGCCCTTATATTGGCCCCCTATCCCTCATCAAACTTTGAGTACTCACATTCCCTTAAAGAGCATTTGAGATTTTACAGGTTTGCTGCCAATAGCTATTAAAGTGTCTGAAATGGGGACACTTTTTTCAAATGATCACAAAATCTTGTACACTTCGAGTTTTTAGCTGAATTTTTTTTTGCATGCCAAAAAAAATACAAGGATTACGTCTACCAAGTTTGGGGCCAAAACTCCTTCCAAAAAAATATTAAAAAATCCCAAACCGCAAAAAGTTTTCAAAACCGTCAAAAATAGAAAACGGGTCGTCTTGCCATGAAACTTCACGTGAAGGCTTAAGGGACCATTGTATGAATTTAAAAGCCATAAAAATGGCATTGGCACGCATAAATATGAAGATGTGCCTAAACTCACCTACCACCCTATCGATCCGCGGCTTGCACATCCCGTCTCTCTGAACGGCGTAGTGCCCGCATGCCCGTCTGCTCGTTTCGTCGGTTTTCTTAGGCATACGGAGTTCATTCCCAATCTAAGATCGGATCGGACCGAGGGTTGTGACAGTAGGATCGACAGCACACAGAGGGGGACAAGGCCGATCCTCAGCTTACGCATCCCGCCTCTCTGGCCGGTTGAGCGTCCGCACGTTCGTTTCGTGGGTTGACATAGGCATATGGAGTTCATTCCAAGTCTAAGCATACAGAGTTCATTCCCAGTCTAAGATAGGACCGGACCAAGGGTTGCACATGCTGGGCTCGGGCATGTGCTGGTGCCACATTTTTCTTCACCGGGGCACCATCGCCGGAGCATCGCCGGAGAACCTGATCGACGGTATTTGGGTTCTGACGATCGGGGGGGCCGGCGGGGGTGTGCGTACATGATGTGCGATGGGTGCTGGTACTTGGCCCTTATATTGGCCCCCTATCCCTCATCAAACCTCGAGAACTCATGCCCCCTTAAGGAGCATTTGAGATTTTACAGGTTTGCTGCCAGTAGCCATTAAAGTGTCTGAAATGGGGACACTTTTTTCAAATGCTCACAAAATCTTGTACACTTCGAGTTTTTAGCTGAATTTTTTTGTTGCATGCCAAGAAAAATACAAGGATCATGTCTATCAAGTTTGGGGCAAAACTTCTTCCGAAAAAATTTCAAAAAATCTTGAACCGTAAAAAGTTTCAAAAATCGTGAAAAATAGAAAACGAGTCGTCTTGCCATGAAACTTAACATGAAGGCTTAAGGGACCATTGTATGAATTTACAAGCCATAAAAATGGCATTGGCTCATAGAAATATGAAGATGTGCCTAAACCAACCTACCACCCTATCGATCCAAGGCTTGCGCATCCCGTCTCTCTGGCCGACGTAGTGCCCGCCCGCCGGCTGGCTCGTTTCGTGGGTTGGCTTAGGCATACGGAGTTCATTCCCAGTCTAAGATCAGACCAGACTGAGGGTTGCAGTAGCAGGATCGACAGCACGCAGAGGGGGACCTGGTCGATCCCCGGCTTGCGCATCCCGCCCCTCTAGCTGGCTGAGCAGCCGCACGCTCATTTTGTGGGTTGACTTAGGCATACGGAGTTCATTCCCAGTCTAAGATTGGACCAGACCAAAGGTTGCAGCAGCACATGCTGGGCTCGGTCATGTGCTAGTGTCGTATTTTTCTTCGTTTGGGCACCATCATCGGAGCATCACTGGAGAAACTGACCGGCGGCATTGGGGTTCCGGCGATTGGGGGGGCCAGGGGGGTGTGCACACATGATGTGTGATGGGTGCTGGTACTTGGACCTTATATTGGCCCCGTATCCCTCATCAAACCTCCAGAACTCACACCCCCTTAATGAGCATTTGAGATTTTACAGGTTTGCTGCCAGTAGCCATTAAAGTGTTTGAAATGGGGACACTTTTTTCAAATGGTCACAAAATCTTGTACAGTCCTAGTTTTTAGCTGAATTTTTTTGTGCAGGCCAAAAAAAATACAGGGATCACGTCTACCAAGTTTGGGGCCAAAAATCCTCCCGAAAAAATTTTAAAAAATCCTGAATCGCAAAAAGTTTTGAAAATCGTGAAAAATAGAAAACGAGTCGTCTTGCCATGAAACTTCACGAGAAGGCTTAAGGGACCATTGTATGAATTTAAAAGCCATAAAAATGGAATTGGCAAGCAGAAATATGAATATGTGCCTAAACCCACCTACCACCCTATCGATCCACGGCTTGCGCATCCCGTCTCTCTGGCCGACGTGGTGCCCGCCTGCTTGTTTCGTCGGTTGGCTTAGGCATATGGAGTTCATTCCTAGTCTAAGATTAGACCAGACCAAGGGTTGCGGCAGAACGTAGAGGGGGACCCGATCGATCCTCGGCTTGCGCATCCTGGCCCTCTGGCCGGCTGAGCGACGCACGCTCGCTTCGTGGGTTCACTTAGGCATACGGAGTTCATTCCCAGTCTAAGCATACGAAGTTCATTCCCAATCTGAGATCAGACTAGACCGAGAGTTTTGACAGCACATGCTAGGCTTGGGCATGTCCTGGTGCTGCATTTTTCTTCGTCAGGGAACCATCGCCAGGACATCATCAGAGAACCTGACCGGCAGCATTGGGGTTCAGGCGATCGGGGGGAATGGGGGGTGTGCACACATGATGTGCGATGGGTGCTGGTACATGGCCCTTATATTGGCCCCCTATCCCTCATCAAACCTTGAGAACTCACACACCCTAAAATAGCATTTGAGATTTTACAGGTTTGCTGCCATTAGCCATTAAAGTGTCCGAAATGGGGACACTTTTTTCAAATGGTCACAAAATCTTGTACACTTCGAGTTTTTAGCTGAATTGTTTTGTGCAAGCCAAAAAAAATACAAGGATCACGTCTACCAAGTTTGGGGCCAAAACGCCTTCCAAAAAAATTTTAAAAAATCCCGATCCGTAAAAAGTTTTGAAAATCATGAAAAATAGAAAACGAGTGGTTTTGCCATGAAACTTCACGTGAAGGCTTAAGGGACCATTGTATGAATTTACAAGCCATAAAAATGGCATTGGCATACAGAAATATGAAGATGTACCTAAACCCACCTACCACCCTATCGATCCACGGCTTGCGCATCCCGTCTCTCTGGCCGACGTAGTGCCCGCCCACCCGTCCGCTCGTTTCGTCGGTTGGCTTAGGCATACGGAGTTCATTCCCAGTCTAAGATTGGACCAGACCGAGGGTTGCGGTAGTAGGATCGACAGCATGCAGAGGGGGACCCGACCGATCCTCGGCTTGCGCATCCCGCCCCTCTGGCTGGCTGAGCGCCCACACGCTCGTTTCATGTGTTGACTTAGGCATACGGAGTTCATTCCCAGTCTAAGCATATGGAGTTCATTCCCAGTCTAAGATCGAATCAGACCGAGGGTTGTGGCAGCACATGCTGGGCTCGGGCATGTGCTGGTGTCGCATTTTTCTTCGTCGGGGCACCGTCGTCGGAGCATCGCCAGAGAACCTGACCGGCGACATTAGGGTTCCGGCGATCGGGGGTACTAGGGGGTGTGCGCACATGATGTGCGATGGGTGCTGGTACTTGGCCTTTATATTGGCCCCTTATCCCTCATCAAACCTCAAGAACTCTTGCCCCCTTAAAGAGCATTTGAGATTTTACAGGTTTACTGCCAGTAGCCGTTAAAGTGTCTGAAATGGGGACAATTTTTTCAAATGGTCACAAAATCTTGTACACTTCGAGTTTTTAGCTCAACTTTTTTGTGCATGCCAAAAAAAATACAGGGATCATGTCTACCAAGTTTGGGTCCAAAACTCCTTTCGAAGAAATTTTAAAAAATCTTGAACCGCAAAAAGTTTCAAAAATCATGAAAAATAGAAAACGAGCCGTCTTGCCATGAAACTTCACGTGAAGGCTTAAGGGACCATTTTATGAATTAACAAACCATAAAAATGGCATTGGCACATAGAAATATGAAGATGTGCCTAAACCCACCTACCACCCTATCGATGCACGGCTTGCGCATCCTGTCTCTCTGGCCGGCGTCGTGCCCGCCCGCCCGCCTGCTCGTTTCGTCGATTGGCTTAATCATACGGAGTTCATTCCCAGTCTAAGATCAGATCAGATCGAGGGTTGCAGCTGTAAGATCGACAACATGCAGAGGGGAACCTGTTCGATCCCTGACTTGCACACCCCGCCCCTCTGGCCAACTGAGCGCCCGCACACTCGTTTCATGGGTTGACTTAGGCATACGGAGTTCATTCCCTGTCTAAGCATACGGAGTTCATTCCCAGTCTAAGATCAGACTAGACCGAGGGTTGCTGCAGCACATGCTAGGCTCGGGCATGTGCTGGTGCCGCATTTTTCTTCGTCGGGGCACCATCGCCGGAGCATCACTGGAGAACCTAACCGACGGCATTGGGGTTCCAGCGATCAGGGGGGTCGGGGGGTGTGCGCACATGATGTGCAATGGGTGCTGGTACTTTGCCCTTATATTGGCCCCTTATCCATCATCAAACCTCGAGAACTCACACCCCCTTAAAGAGCATTTGAGATTTTACAGGTTTGCTACTAGTAGCCATTAAAGTGTCTGAAATGGGGACACTTTTTTCAAAGGGTCACAAAATCTTGTACACTTCGAGTTTTTAGCTAAATTTTTTTTTGCATGCCAACAAAAATGCAAGGATCATGTCTACCAAGTTTGGGGCCAAAAAAGGATTTCTGAAAAAATTTTAAAAAATCCCGAACCACAAAAAGTTTCAAAAATCCTGAAAAATAGAAAACGAGCCGTCTTGCCATGAAACTTAACGTGAAGGCTTAAGGGACCATTGTATGAATTTAC
Source organism: Durio zibethinus (assembly GCF_047325235.1). Classification (NCBI taxonomy): domain Eukaryota; kingdom Viridiplantae; phylum Streptophyta; class Magnoliopsida; order Malvales; family Malvaceae; genus Durio; species Durio zibethinus. Next base: position 17,105,077 of record NC_143163.1, read on the forward strand.
AAGCCATAGAAATGGCATTGGCACACAGAAATATGAAGATGTGCCTAAACCAACCTACCACCTTATCGATCCAAGGCTTGCGCATCCCATCTCTTTGGCCGGCATAGTGCTCGCCCGTCCGCTCGTTTCGTCAGTTGGCTTTGGCATACGAAGTTCATTCCCAGTCTAAGATCAGACCGGACTGAGGGTTATAGCAGCAGGATCAATAGCACGCAAAGGGGGACCCAGCCAATCCCCCAGCTTGTGCATCCCGCCCCTCTGGCCGGCTGAGCGCCCGTACGCTTGTTTCGTGGGTTGGCTTAGGCATACAGAGTTCATTCCTAGTCTAAGCATGCGAAGTTCACTCCCAGTCTAAGATCAGACCAAACCGAGGGTTGCGGCAGCACATGCTGGGCTCGAGCATGTGCTGGTGCCGCATTTTTTTTTGTCGCGGCACCATCATCGGAGCATCGCCGTTGAACCTGACTGGCAGCATTGGGGTTTCGACGATCGGGGGGGCCGGGGGGGGTGTGCGCACATGATGTGAGATGGGTGCTGGTACTTGGCCCTTATAATGGCGTCCTATCCCTCATTAAACCTCGAGAACTCACACCCCTTAAAGTGCATTTGAGATTTTACAGGTTTGCTGCCAGTAGCCATTAAAGTGCCTGAAATGGGGACACTTTTTTCAAATGGTCACAAAATCTTGTACACTTCGAGTTTTTAGCTGAATTTTTTATGCATCCCAACAAAAATACAAGCATCACGTATACCAAGTCTTGCCGTGAAACTTCACGTGAATGCTTAAGGGACCATTGTATGAATTTACAAGCCATAAAAATGGCATTGGCAGACAGAAATATGAAGAAGCGCCTAAACCCACCTAGCACCCTATCGATACACGGCTTGCGCATCCCGTCTCTCTGGCAGACGTAGCGCCCGCCCGCCCGCCCGCTCGTTTCATTGGTTGGCTTAGGAATACGGAGTTCATTCCCAGTCTAAGATCAGACCAGACGGAGGGTTACGGTAGCTGGATTGGTAGCACGCAGCGGGGGACCTGGCCGATCCCTGGCTTGCGCATCCCGCTCCTCTGGCCGGCTGAGCGCCCACACGCTCATTTCGTGGGTTGACTTAGGCATACGGAGTTCATTCCCAGTCTAAGCATATGGAGTTCATTCCCAGTCTAAGATTGGACTGGATCGAGGGTTGCGGCAGCACATGCTAGGCTCGGGCATGTGCTAGTGCCAAATTTTTCTTTACCGGGGCACCATCACCAGAGCATCGTCAGAGAACCTGATCGGCAGCATTGGGGTTCCGACAATCGGGGGGCCGGGGGGTGTGTGCACATGATGTGCGATTGGTGCTGGTACTTGGCCCTTATATTGGCCCCCTATCCCTCATCAAACCTTGAGAACTCACACCCCCTTAAAGAGCATTTGAGATTTTACAGGTTTGCTGCCAATAGCCATTAAAGTGTCTAAAATGGGGACACTTTTTTCAAATGGTCACAAAATCTTGTACACTTTGAGTTTTTAGCTGAATTTTTTTATGCATGCCAACAAAAATACAAGGATCACGTCTACCAAGCATGGGGCTAAAAATCCTTTCGAAAAAATTTTAAAAAATCCCGAACCGTAAAAAGTTTCAAAAATCGTAAAAAATAGAAAACGAGTCGTCTTGCCATGAAACTTCACGTGAAGGCTTAAGGGACCATTGTATGAATTTACAAGCCATAAAAATGGCATTGCCAGGCAAAAATATGAAGATGTGCCTAAACCCACCTACCACCTTATCGATCCACGGCTTGCGCATCCCGTCTCTCTGGCCGGCGTAGTGCCCGCCCGCTCGCCCGCTCGTTTCGTCGGTTGGCTTAGGCATACGGAGTTCATTCACAGTCTAAGATCAGACCGAACTGAAGGTTCTGGCAGCAGGATCAGCAGCACACAACGGAGGACCCGGCCAATCCACGGCTTGCGCATCCCGCCCCTCTGGCCGTCTGAGCGCCTGCACACTCATTTCGTGCGTTGACTTAGGCATACGGAGTTCATTCCCAGTCTAAGCATATGGAGTTCATTCCCAGTCTAAGATCGGACTGGATCGAGGGTTGCGGCAGCACATGCTGGGGTCATGCATGTGCTGGTGTCGCATTTTTCTTTACCAGGGCACCATCGCCGGAGCATCGTCGTTGAACCTGACCGACGGTATTGGGGTTCTGACGATCGGGGGGCTGGGGGGTGTCCGCACATGATGTGTGATGGGTGCTGGTACTTGGCCCTTATATTGGCCCCCTATCCCTCATCAAACCTCAAGAACTCACACCCCCTTAAAGAGCATTTTAGGTTTTACAGGTTTGCTGCCAGTAGCCATTAAAGAGTCTGAAATGGGGACTTTTTTTTCAAAATGTCACAATATCTTGTACACTTCGAGTTTTTAGATGAATTGTTTTGTGCACGCCAACAAAAATACAAGGATCACGTCTACCAAGTTTGGGGCCAAAAATCCTTCCGAAAAAATTTTAAAAAATCTCGAACCGGAAAAAGTTTCAAAAATCATGAAAAATAGAAAACGAGTCGTCTTGCCATGAAACTTCACGTGAAGGCTTAAGGGACCATTGTATGAATTTACAAGCCATAAAAATGGCATTGGCATGTAGAAATATGAAGATGTGCCTAAACCCACCTACCACCTTATCGATCCACGGCTTATGCATCCCGTCTCTCTGGCCGGAGTAGTGCCCGCCCGCCCGTCCGCTCATTTCGTCAGTAGGCTTAGGCATACGGAGTTCATTCCTAGTCTAAGATCAGACCAGACTGAAGGTTCTGACAGTAGGATCGACAGCACGCAGCGGGGGACCCGATCGATCCTCGACTTGTGCATCCCACCCCTCTGGCCGGCTGAGCACCCGCACGCTCATTTCGTGGGTTGACTTAGGCATGCGGAGTTCATTCCCAATCTAAGCATATTGAGTTCATTCCCAGTCTAAGATTGGACTGGATCGAGGGTTACGGCTGCACATGCTGGGCTCAAGCATGTGTTGGTGCCACATTTTTCTTTGCCGGGTTACCATCGCGGGTGAACCTGACCGGCGGTATTGAGGTTTCGACGATCGGCGGGCCGGGGGGTGTGCGTACATGATGTGCGATTGGTGATAGTACTTGGCCCTTATATTGGCCCCCTATCCCTCATCAAACCTCGAAAACTCACACCCCATTAAAGAGCATTTGAGATTTTACAGGTTTGCTGCTAGTAGCCATTAAAGTGTCTAAAATGGGGGCACTTTATTCAAATGGTCACAAAATCGCGTACGCTTCGAGTTTTTAGCTGAAGTTTTTTGTGCATGCCAACAAAAATACAAGGATCACGTCTACCAAGTTTGGGGCCAAAACTCCTTCTGAAAAAATTTTAAGAAATCCCGAACCATAAAAAGTTTCAAAAATCATGAAAAATAGAAAACGAGTCATCTTGCCATGAAAACTTCACTTGAAGGCTTAAGGGACCATTGTATGAATTTACAAGCCATAAAAATGGCATTGGCATGCAGAAATATGAAGATGTGCCTAAACCCACCTACCACCCTATCGACCCACGGCTTCCGCATCCCATCTCTCTGGCCGGCATAGTGCCCATCCTCTCGTCGGCCCGCTCGTTTTGTCGGTTGGCTTAGGTATATGAAGTTCATTCCCAGTCTAAGATGGGACCAGATCAAGGGTTACGGTACCAGGATTGGTAGCACGCAGAGGGGGACCCGACCAATCCCCGGCTTGCGCATCCCGCCCCTCTGGCCTGCTAAGTGCCCGCATGCTCGTTCCGTGGGTTGACTTAGGCATACGGAGTTCATTCCTAGTCTAAGCATACGGAGTTCATTCCCAGTCTAGGATCAGACCGGGCCGAGGGTTGCGGCAGCACGTGCTGGGCTCGGGCATGTGCTGGTGCCGCATTTTTCTTCGCGGGGGCACCATCGTCGGAGCATCATCGGAGAACCTAACCGGCGGCATTAGGTTTCCGACGATCGGGGGGCCGGGGGGGGGTTTGCGCACATGATGTGCGATGGGTGCTGGTACTTGGCCCTTATATTGGCCCCCTATCCCTCATCAAAGCTCAAGAACTCACACCCCCTTAAAGAGCATTTGAGACTTTACAGGTTTACTGCCAGTAGCCTTTAAAGTGTCTGAAATGGGGACACTTTTTTCAAATGGTCACAAAATCTTGTACACTTCGAGTTTTTAGCTGAATTTTTTTGTGCAAGCCAAAAAAAATACAAGGATCACGTCTACCAAGGTTGTGGCCAAAAATCCTTCCGAAACAATTTTAAAAAATCCCGAACCACAAAAAGTTTCAAAAATCGTGAAAAATAGAAAATGAGTCGTCTTGCCATGAAACTTCACGTGAAGGCTTAAGGGACCATTGTATGAATTTACAAGCTATAAAAATGGCATTGGCATGCAGAAATTTGAAGATGTGCCTAAACCCACCTACCACCTTATCAATCCACGGCTTGCGCATCCCGTCTCTCTGGCCGACGTAGTGCCCGCCCGCCCGTCCGTTCATTTCGTCGGTTGGCTTAGGCATACGGAGTTCATTCCCAGTCTAAGATCAGACCAGACTGAGGGTTGCGGCAGTAGGATCAACAGCACGCAGAGGGGGACCCGATCGATCCTCGACTTTCGCATCCCGCCCTTCTAACCGGTTGAGCGCCCGCACGCTCGTTTCATGGGTTGACTTAGGCATATAGAGTTCATTCCCAGTCTAAGCATACAGAGTTCATTTCCAGTCTAAGATCGAACCAGACCGAGGGTTGCGGCAGCACATACTAGGCTCGGGCATGTCCTGCTGCCGCATTTTTCTTCGTCGGGGCACCATCGTGGGAGTATCGCCGGAGAACCTGACCGGCGGCATTGGGGTTCCGACGATCGGGGGGGCCGGGGGGTGTGCGCACATGATGTGCAATGGGTGCTGGTACTTGGCCCTTATATTGGCCCCCTATCCCTCATCAAACCTCGAGAACTCACACCTCCTTAAAGATCATTTGAGATTTTACAGGTTTGCTGTCGATAGCCATTAAAGTGTCTGAAATGGGGACACTTTTTTCAAATGGTCACAAAATCTTGTACACTTTGAGTTTTTAGCTGAATTTTTTTGTGCATGCCAAAAAAAATACAAGGATCACGTCTACCAAGCATAAGCCAAAAATCCTTCCGAAAAAATTTTAAAAAATCTCGAACCGTAAAAAGTTTCAAAAATCGTAAAAAATAGAAAACGAGTCATCTTGCCATGAAACTTCACGTGAAGGCTCAAGAGACCATTGTATGAATTTACAAGCCATAAAAATGGCATTGGCATGCAGAAATATGAAGCTGTGCCTAAACCCACCTACCACCCTATCAATCCACGGCTTGCGCATCCCGTCTCTCTGGTCGACGTAGTGCCCGCCCGCTCGTTTCGTCGATTGGCTTAGGGATACGGAGTTCATTCCCAATCCAAGATTGGACAGGACCCAGGGTTGCCACAATAGGATCAGCAGCACGCAGAGGGGGACCCAATCGATCCTCGGCTTGCGCATCTGGGCCTCTCTGGCCGGCTGAGCGCTCGTACGCTCGTTTCATGGGTTGACTTAGGCATACGGAGTTCTTTCCCTGTCTAAGATGGGACTGGACCGAGGGTTGTGGTAGCACATGCTGGGCTCGGGCATGTGCCGGTGCCGTATTTTTCTTCATTGGGGCACCAGCATCGCCGAAGAACCTGACCGGTGGCATTGGGGTTCCGACGATCGGGGGGGCCGGGGGGGTGTGCACACATGATGTGCGATGGGTGCTGGTACTTGGCCCTTATATTGGCCCCCTATCCCTCATCAAACCTTAAGAACTCACTCCCCCTTAAAGCGCATTTGAGATTTTATAGGTTTGCTGCCAGTAGCCTTTAAAGTGTCTGAAATGGGGACACTTTTTTCAAATGGTCACAAAATCTTGTACACTTCGAGTTTTTAGCTGAATTTTTTTGTGCATGGCAAGAAAAATACAGCGATCATGTCTACCATGTTTGGGGCCAAAACTCCTTCCGAAAAAATTTTAAAAAATCCCGAACCCCAAAAAGTTTTGAAAATCGTGAAAAATAGAAAATGAGTCGTCTTGCCATGAAACTTCACGTGAAGGCTTAAGGAACCATTGTATGAATTAAAAAGCCATAAAAATGGTGTTGGCATGCATAAATATGAAGATGTACCTAAACCCACCTACCACCCTATCGATCCACGGCTTACGCATCCCGTTTGTCTTTGCGGCGTAGTGCTTGCCCGCCCGCCCGCTTGTTTCGTCGGTTGGCTTAGGCATACGGAGTTCATTCCCAGTCTAAGATCGGATCAAACCGAGGGTTGCGGCAGTAGGATCGGCAGCACACAGAGGGGGACCTACCAATCTCGGCTTGCGCATCCCACCCCTCTAGCCGGTTGAGCGTTAGCATGCTCGTTTCGTGGGTTGACTTAGGCATACGGAGTTCATTCCCAGTCTAAGCATACGGAGTTCATTCCCATTCTAAGATCGGATAGGACTAAGGGTTACGGCAGCACATGCTGGGCTCGGGCATGTTCTAGTGCCGTATTTTTCTTCGTCGGGGCACCATCGTCGGAGCATCATCGGAGAACCTGACCGGTGGCATTGGGGTTCCGACGATCGGGGGGGCGGGGGGGTGTGCGCACATGATGTGCAATGGGTGCTGGTGCTTGGCCCTTATATTGGCCCCCTATCACTTATCATACCTCTAGAACTCACACCCCCTTAAGGAGCATTTCAGATTTTACAAGTTTGCTGCCAGTAACCAGTAAAGTGTCCGGAATGGGGACACTTTTTTCAAATGGTCACAAAATCTTGTACACTTTGAGTTTTTTGCTGAAATTTTTTATGCATGCCAAAAAAAATACAACGATCACGTCTACCAAGTTTGGGGCCAAAATTCCTTCCAAAAAAATTTTAGAAAATCTCGAACCGCAAAAAGTTTCAATAACCGTAAAAAATAGAAAACGAGTCGTCTTGCCATGAAACTTCATGTGAAGGCTTAAGGGGCCATTGTATGAATAAAAATGGCATTGGCATGCAAAAATATGAAGATGTGCCTAAATCCACCTACCACCCTATCGATCCACAGCTTGCGCATCCTGTCTCTCTAGCTGACGTAGTGCCCGCCTGCCCGCCCGCTTGTTTCGTCGGTTGGCTTAGGCATACGCAGTTAATTCCCAGTCTAAGATCGAACCGGATCGAGGGCTGTGGCAGCAAGATCAGTAGTACGCAGAGGGGGACCCGACCGATCCCCGGCTTGTGCATCCCGCCCCTCTGGTCGGCTAAGCGCCCGCACACTCGTTTTGTGGGTTGACTTAGGCATACGGAGTTCATTCCCAGTCTAAGCATACGGAGTTCATTCCCAGTCTAAAATCGGATCAGACCGAGGGTTGTGACAGTGCATGCTGGGCTCGGGCATGTGCTGGTGCCGCATTTTTCTTCGTCGAGGCACCATCGTCGGAGAACCTGACCGGCGGCATTGGTGTTCCGGCGATCGGAGGGGCCGGAGGGGGTGTGCGCACATGATGTACGATGGGTGCTGGTACTTGGTCCTTATATTGGCCCCCTATCCCTCTTCAAACCTTGAGAACTCACACCCCCTTAAAGAGCATTTGGGATTTTACAGGTTTGCTGCCAGTAGCCATTAAAGTGTCTGAAATGGGGACACTTTTTTCGAACGGTCACAAAATCTTGTACACTTCGAGTTTTTAGTTGAATTTTTTTGTGCATGCTGAAAAAAATAAAAATATCACGTCTACCAAGTTTGGGAAGAAAAATCCTTCCGAAAAAATTTTAAAAAATCCCGAACAGGAAAAAGTTTCGAAAATCATGAAAAATAGAAAACGAGTCATCTTGCCATGAAACTTCACGTGAAGGCTTAAGGGACCATTGTATGAATTTACAAGCCATAAAAATCACTTTTGCATGCAGAAATATGAAGATGTGCCTAAACCCACCTACCACCCTATCGATCCACGGCTAGCGCATCCCGTCTCTCTGGCCAGCATAGTGCCCGCCCGCCCACTCGTTTCGTCGGTTGGCTTTGGCATACAGAGTTCATTCCCAGTCTAAGATCAGACCGGACCGAGGGTTGCGGCAGCAGGATCGACAGCACGCAGAGGGGGACCCGATCGATCCCCGGCTTGCATATCCCGCCCCTCTAACCGGCTGAGCGCCCGCACGTTCGTTTCATGGGTTGACTTAGGCATATGGAGTTCATTCCCAGTCAAGCATACGGAGTTCATTCCCAGTCTAAAATCGGATCAGACCGAGGGTTGTGACAGTGCACGCTGGGCTTGGGCATGTGCTGGTGCCGCATTTTTCTTCGTCGAGGCACCATCGTCGGAGAACCTGACCGACGGCATTGGTGTTCCGGCGATCGGAGGGGCCGGAGGGGGTGTGCGCACATGATGTAGGATGGGTGCTGGTACTTGGTCCTTATATTGGCCCCCTATCCCTCTTCAAACCTTGAGAACTCACACCCCCTTAAAGAGCATTTGGGATTTTACAGGTTTGCTGCCAGTAGCCATTAAAGTGTCTGAAATGGGGACACTTTTTTCGAACGGTCACAAAATCTTGTACACTTTGATTTTTTAGTTGGATTTTTTTGTGCATGCTGAAAAAAATAAAAATATCACGTCTACCAAGTTTGGGGTGAAAAATCCTTCCGAAAAAATTTAAAAAAATCCCGAACAGGAAAAAGTTTCGAAAATCATGAAAAATAGAAAACGAGTCGTCTTGCCATGAAACTTCACGTGAAGGCTTAAGGGACCATTGTATGAATTTACAAGCCATAAAAATCACTTTTGCATGCAGAAATATGAAGATGTGCCTAAACCCACCTACCACCCTATCGATCCACGGCTAGCGCATCCCGTCTCTCTGGCCAGCATAGTGCCCGCCCGCCCACTCGTTTCGTCGGTTGGCTTTGGCATACAGAGTTCATTCCCAGTCTAAGATCAGACCGGACCGAGGGTTACGGCAGCAGGATCGACAGCACGCAGAGGGGGACCCGATCGATCCCCGACCTGCATATCCCGCCCCTCTAACCGGCTGAGCGCCCGCACGTTCGTTTCATGGGTTGACTTAAGCATATGGAGTTCATTCCCAGTCAAGCATACGAAGTTCATTCCCAGTCTAAGATCGGATCAGCTCGAGAGTTGCGGTAGCACATGCTGGGATCGGGCATGTGCTGGTGCCGTATTTTTCTTCATCGAGACACCATCACCAGAGCATTGTCGGAGAACCTGACCGACAGCATTAGGGTTCTGACGGTCAGGGGGGATGGGAGGGGTGTGCGCACATGATGTGTGATGGGTGCTGGTACTTGGCCCTTATATTGGCCCCCTATCCCTCATCGAACCTCGAGAACTCACACCCCCTTGAAGAGCATTTGAGATTTTACAGGTTTGCTGCCAGTAGCTGTTAAAGTGTCTGAAATGGGGATACTTTTTTCAAATGGTCAGAAAATCTTGTACACTTGGAGTTTTTCAAATAGAGGGGGACCCGACCGATCCCCGGCTTACGCATCCTGCCCCTCTGGCCGACTGAGTGCCCGCACGCTCATTTCGTGGGTTGACTTAGGCATACGGAGTTCATTCCCAGTCTAAGATCGGACTAGACCGAGGGTTTCGGCAGCACATGCTGGGCTCGGGCATGTGCTAGTGCCACCTTTTTCTTCACCGAGGAACCACCACCGGAGCATCACCAGAGAACCTGACCGACGGCATTCGGGTTCCGACGATCGAGGGGGCCGGGGGGTGTGCGCAAATGATGTGCGATGGGTGCTGGTACTTGGCCCTTATATTGGCCCCCTATCCCTCATCAAACCTCAAGAACTCACACCCCCTTAAAGAGCATTTGAGATTTTACAGGTTTGCTGCCAGTAGCCAGTAAAGTGTCTGAAATGGGAACACTTTTTTCAAATGGTCACAAAATCTTGTACACTTCGAGTTTTTAGCTGAAATTTTTTATGCATGCCATCAAAAATAAAAGGATCATGTCTACCAAGTTTGGGGCCAAAACTCCTTTCGAAAAAATTTTAAAAAATCTCGAAACGTAAAAAGTTTTGAAAATCGTGAAAAATAGAAAACGAGTCGTCTTGCCATTAAAACTTCACGTGAAGGCTTAAGGGACCATTGTATGAATTTACAAGCCATAAAAATGGTATTGGCACATAGAAATATGAAGATGTGCCTAAACCCACCTACCACCCTATCGATCCACGGCATGCGCATCCCGCCTCTCTTGCCGGCGTAGTGCATGCCCACCCGCCCGCTCGCCTGCCTGCCTGTTCGTTCCGTCATTGCCTTAGGCATACAGAGTTCATTCCTAGTCTAAGATCGGACTGGATTGAGGGTTGCAGCAGTAGGATCGGTAGCACACAGAGGTGGACCCAGCCGATCCCCGACTTTCGCATCCTGCCCCTCTGGCCGGCTGAACGGCCCCACGCTCGTTTCGTGGGTTGACTTAGGCATACGGAGTTCAATCCCAGTCTAAGATCGGATCAGGCCGAGGGTTGCTGCAGCACATGCTGGGCTCGGGCATGTGCTGGTGCTGCATTTTTCTCTGTCGAGGCACCATCGCCTGAGCATCGTCGGAGAACCTGACCGGCGGCATTGGGGTTTCGACGATCGGGGGGGCCGGGGGGGTGTGCGCACATGATGTGCGATGGGTGGTGGTTATTGGCCCTTATATTGGCCTTTATCCCTCATCAAACCTTGCAAACTCACACCCCCTTAAAGAGCATTTGAGATTTTATAGGTTTACTGCCAGTCGCTATTAAAGTGTCTGAAATGGGGACACATTTTTCAAACGGCCACAAAATCTTGTACACTTCGAGTTTTTAGCTGATTTTTTTTGTGCATGCCAAGAAAAATACAAGGATCACATCTGCCAAGTTTGGGCCCAAAACTCCTTTCGAAGAAATTTTAAAAAATCTCGAACCGCAAAAAATTTTGAAAATCCTGAAAAATAGAAAACGAGTCAAATTACCATGAAACTTCACGTGAAGGCTTAAGGGACCATTGTATGAATTTACAAGACATAAAAATGTAATTGGCATGCAGAAATATGAAAATGTGCCTAAACCCACCTACCACCCTATCGATCCACGGCTTGCGCATCCCATCTCTCTGGCCGGCGTAGTGCCCGCCTGTGCGCCCGCCCGCCCGTTTGTTCCGTCGGTTGGCTTAGGCATACGGAGTTCATTCCCAGTCTAAGATCAGACCGAACTGAGGTTTACGATAGCAGGATCGACAGCATGCAAAGGGGGACCCGGTCGATCCCCGGCTTGTGCATCCCGCCCCCCTGGCCGGTTGAGCGCCCGCACGCTTGTTTCGTGGGTTGCCTTAGGCAAACGGAGTTCATTCATAGTCTAAGCATATGGAGTTCGTTCCCAGTCTATGATCAGACCAGAACGAAGGTTGCGGCAGCACATGTCGGGGCACCATCGTCGGAGCATCGTCAGAGAACCTAATCGGTGGCATTGGGGTTCCGGCGATTGGGCGGGCCGGGGGGGGTGTGCACGCATGATGTGCGATGGGTGCTTGTACTTGGCCCTTATATTGGCCCCCTATCCCTCATCAAACCTCGAGAACTCACACCCCCTTAAAGAGCATTTGAGATTTTATAGGTTTGCTGCCAGTAGCCATTAAAGTGTCTAAAATGGGGACACTTTTTTCAAATGGTCACAAAATCTTGTACACTTTGAGTTTTTAGCTGAATTTTTTTGTGCATGCCAACAAAAATACGAGGATCACGTTTACCAAGTTTGGGCCCAAAACTCTTTCAAAAAAATTTTAAAAAATCCTGAACTACAAAAAGTTTCAAAAATCGTGAAAGATAGAAAATGAGTCGTCTTGCCATGAAACTTCACGTGAAGGCTTAAGGGACCATTGTACGAATTTACAGGCCATAAAAATGGCATTGGCATGCAGAAATATGAAGATGTGCCTAAACCCACCTACCACCCTATTGATCCACGGCTTGCACGTCCCGTCTCTCTGGCCGACGTAGTGCCCGCCTGCCCGCCCGCCCGCCTGCCCGCTCGTTTCGTCGGTTGGCTTAGGCATACGGAGTTCATTCCCAGTCTAAGATCATACCAAACCAAGGGTTGTGAAAGCAAGATCGGCAGCCCACAGAGGGGGACCTGGGCGATCCCCGACTTGCGCATCCTGCCCCTTTAACCGGCTGAGCGCTCGCACGCTCGTTTTGTGGGTTGACTTAGGCATACGGAGTTCATTCCCAGTCTAAGCATACGGAGTTCATTCCCAGTCTAAGATCGGACCAGACTGAGGGTTGCAATAGCACATGCTGGGCTCGGGCATGTGCTGGTGCTGCATTTTTCTTCACCGGGGCACCATCACAGGAGCATCGTCGGAGAACCTGACTGACGGCATTGGGGTTCCTGCAATCGGGGGGCCGGGGGGTGTGCACACATGATGTACTATGGGTGCTGGTACTTGACCCTTATATTGGCCCCCTATCCCTCATCAAACCTCGAGAACTCACACCCCCTTAAAGATCATTTGAGATTTTACAGGTTTGCTACCAGTAGCCATTAAAGTGTTTGAAATGGGGACACTTTTCTGAAATGGTCACAAAATCTTGTACACTTCGAGTTTTTAGCTGAAATATTTTGTGCATGCCAACAAAAATACAAAGATCACGTCTACCAAGTTTGGGGCCAAAACTCCTTTCGAAAAAATTTTAAAAAATCCCGAACCGCAAAAATTTTGAAAATCATGAAAAATAGAAAACGAGTCGTCTTGCCATGAAACTTCACGTGAAGGCTTAAGGGACCATTGTATGAATTTACAAGCGATAAAAATGGCATTGGCATGCAGAAATATGAAGATGTACCTTAACCCACCTACCACCCTATCGATCCACGGCTTGCGCATCCCGTCTCTCTGGCAAATGTAGTGCCCGCCCGCCCGCCCGCCCGCCCGCTCGTTTCGTCGGTTGGCTTAGGCATACGGAGTTCAGTCCCAGTCTAAGATCGGACCAGACTGAGGGTTGCGGCAGCAGGATCGGCAGCACATAAAGGGGCACCCGGGCTATCCCCAGCTTCCGCATCTCGCCCCTCTGGCCGGCTGAGCGCCCGCGCACTCGTTTCGTGGGCTGACTTAGGCATACGGAGTTCATTCCCAGTCTAAGCATACGGAGTTCGTTCCCAATCTAAGATCGGACCGGACCGAGGGTTACGGCAGCACATGCTGGGCTCGGGCATGTGCTGGTGCAGTATTTTTCTTCGCTGGGGCGTTGTCGTCGAAGCGTCGTCCGAGAACCTGACCGACGGCATTGGGGTTCCAAAGATCGGGGGGGCCAGGGGGTGTGCGCACAAGATGTGCGATGGGTGCTGGTACTTGGCCCTTATACTGGCCCCCTATCCCTCATCAAACCTTGAGAACTCACACCCCCTTAAAGAGCATTTGAGATTTTACAGGTTTGCTGCCAGTAGCCATTAAAGTGTCAGAAATGGAGACACTTTTTTCAAATGGTCACAAAATCTTGTACACTTTGAGTTTTTAGCTGAATTTTTTTGTGCATGCCAAAAAAAATACAAGGATCACGTCTAACAAGTTTGGGGCTAAAAATCTTTCCGAAAAAATTTTAAAAAATCCCAAACGGGAAAAAGTTTTGAAAATCGTGAAAAATAGAAAACCAGTTGTCTTGCCATGAAACTTCACGTGACGGCTTAAGGGAAAATTGTATGAATTTACAAGCCATAAAAATGGAATTGGCACACAGAAATATGAAGATGTGCCTAAACCCACCTACCACCCCATCGATGCACGGCTTGCGCATCCTGTGTCTCTGGCCGGCGTAGTGCCCGCCCGCCTGCCCGATCGTTTCGTCGGTTGGCTTACGCATACGAAGTTCATTCCCAGTCTAAAATTGAACCACACTGAGGGTTGCGGCAGCAGGATCGGCAGCACGCAGAGGGTGACCCGACCGATCTCCGGCTTGCGCATCCCGCCCCTCTCCCCGGTTGAGCGCCCGCACGCTCGTTTCGTAGGTTGACTTAGGCATACGAAGTTCATTCCCAGTCTAAGCATACAGAGTTCATTCCCAGTCTAAGATCGGACCGGACCGAGGGTTGCGGCAGCACATGCTGGGCTCGGGCATGTGCTGGTGTCGCATTTTTCTTCACCGGGGCACCATCGTAGGAGCATCGCCGGAGAACCTGACCGGCGGCACTGGGGTTCCGACGATCGGGGGGGACAGGGGGTATGTGCACATGATGTGCGATGGGTGCTGGTACTTGGCCATTATATTGGCCCCCTATCCCTCATCAAACCTCGAGCACTCACACCCCCTTAAAGAGCATTTCAGATTTTACAGGTTTGCTGCCAGTAGCCATTAAAGTGTCTGAAATAGGGACACTTTTTCAAATGGTCACAAAATCTTGTACACTTTGACTTTTTAGCTGAATTTTTTTGTGCATGCCAACAAAAATAGAAGGATCACGTCTAAAAAGTTTGGGACCCACACTCCTTTCGAAAAAATTTAAAAAAATCCTAAATCGCAAAAAGTTTTAAAAATCGTGAAAAATAGAAAACGAGTTGTCTTGCCATGAAACTTCACGTGAAGGCTTAACGGACCATTATATGAATTTACAAGCCATAAAAATGGCATTGGCATGCAGAAATATGAAGATGTCACTAAACCCACCTACCACCCTATCGATCCACGGCTTGCGCATCCCGTCTCTCTGGCCGGCGTAGTGCCCGCCCGCCCGTTCGTTTCGTCGGTTGGCTTAGGCTTACAGAGTTCATTCCCAGTCTAAGATCAGACCGAACTGAGGGTTGCGGCTGCAGGATCGACAACACATAGAGGGGGACCCAACCAATCCCCGGCTTGTGCATCCCGCCCCTCTGGCCGGCTGGGCACCCGCACGCTCGTTTCATGGGTTGACTTAGGCATACGGAGTTCATTCCCAGTCTAAGCATATGGAGTTCATTCCCAGTCTAAGATCAGAACCGGACTGAGGGTTGCGGCAACACATCCTGGGCTCAGGCATGTGCTGGTGCCACATTTTTCTTCGTCGGGGCACCATCACCGAAGATCCTGACCGACGGCATTAGGGTTCTGGTGATCCCGCCCCTCTGGCCGACTGAGCACTCGCACGCTCGTTTCGTGGGTTGACTTAGGCATACGGAGTTCATTCCCAGTTTAAGCATATGGAGTTCATTCCCAGTCTAAGATCAGAATGGGGCTGAGGGTTGCGGCAGCACATCCTGGGCTCAGGCATGTGCTGGTGCCACATTTTTCTTCATCAGGGCACCATCGCCGAAGATCCTGACCGACGGCATTGGGGTTCCGACGATCGGGGGGTCCGGGGGGTGTGTGTGCACATGATGTGTAATGGGTGCTGGAACTTGGCCCTTATATTGGCCCCCTATCCCTCATCAAACCTTGAGAACTCGCATCCCCTGAAAGAGCATTTGAGATTTTACAGGTTTGCTGCCAGTAGCCATTAAAGTGTCTGAAATGGGGACACTTTTTTCAAATGGTCACAAAATCTTGTACAGTTCGAGTTTTTAGCTGAATTTTTTTGTGCAAGTCAACAAAAATACAAGTATCACGTCTACCAAGTTTGGGGCCAAAAATTCTTCCAAAAAAATTTTAAAAAATCCCGAACCGCAAAAAGTTTCAAAAATCGTGAAAAATAGAAAACGAGTCGTCTTGCCATTAAACTTCACGTGAAGGCTTAAAGGACCATTGTATGAATTTACAAGCCATAAAAATGGCATTGACATGCAGAAATATGAGGATGAGCCTAAACCCACCTACAAACCTATCGATCCACGGCTTGCGCATCCGTCTCTCTGGGCAGCGTAGTGCCCGCCTGCCCGCCCGCCTGCTCATTTCATCGGTTGGCTGAGGCATACGGAGTTCATTCCGAATCTAAAGTTAGACCGGATGGAGGGTTATAGCAGCAAGATCGACAGCATGTAAAGGCGGACCCGATCGATACCCGTCTTGTGCATCCCGCCCCTTCGGCCGGCTGAGCGCTCGCACGCTCGTTTTGTGGGTTGACTTAGGCATACGGAGTTCATTCCCAGTCTAAGCATACGGAGTTCATTCCCAATTGAAGATCAGACCGGACAGAGGGTTGTGACAGCACATGCTGGGCTCGGGCATGTGCTGGTGCCGCATTTTTCCTCGTCGGGGCACCATCGTCAGAGCATCACCGGAGAACCTGACCGGTGGCATTGGTGTTCCAGCGATCAGGGGGGCTGGGGGGTGTACGCATATGATGTCCGATGGGTGCTGGTACTTGGCCCTTATATTGGCCCCCTATCCCTAACCAAACCTCAAGAACTCACACCCCCTTAAAGAAAATTTGAGATTTTACGGGTTTGCTGCCAGTAGCCATTAAAGTGTCTAAAATGGGGACAAATTTTTCAAATGGTCACAAAATCTTGTACACTTCAAGTTTTTAGTTGAATTTCTTTGTGCATGCCAACAAAAATACAAGGATCACGTTTACCAAGTTTGGGGCCAAAACTCCTTCCAAAAAAATTTTAAAAAATCCCAATCCGTAAAAAGTTTTAAAAATTGTGAAAAATAGAAAACGAGTCGTCTTGCCATGAAACTTCACGTGAAGGCTTAAGGGACCATTGCATGAATTTACAAGCCTCTAAAATGGCATTGGCTCACAGAAATATGAAGAGGTGCCTAAACCCACCTACCACCCTATTGATCCATGGCTTGCGCATCCCATCTCTCTGGCCGACGTAGTGCCTGCCCGCCCGCCCGCCCATTCGTTTAATCATTTGGCTTAGGCATACGGAGTTCATTCCCAGTCGAGATCGGGCCGGACCGACGGTTACGGCGGTAAATGCTAGGCTCGAGCATGTGCTGGTGCCGCTTTTTTATTCACCGGGGCACCATCCTCGGAGCATCGCCAGAGAACCTAACCGGTGGCATTGGGGTTCCGACGATCGGGGGGGCTGGGGGGTGTGCAGACATGATGTGTGATGGGTGCTACTACTTGGACCTTATATTGGCCCCCTATCCCTCATCAAATCCCGAGAACTCACACCCCCTTAAAGAGCTTTTGAGATTTTACAGGTTCGCCGCCAGTAGCCATTAAAGTGTCTGAAATGGAGACACTTTTTTCAAATGGTCACAAAATCTTGTACACTTTGAGTTTTTAGCTGAATTTTTTTGTGCATGCCAACAAAAAAACAAGGATCACGCCTAGTTTGGGGCCAAAACTCCTTCTGAAAAAATTTTCAAAAATCTTGAATCGCAAAAAGTTTTAAAAATCGTGAAAAATAGAAAACGAGCAGTCTTGCCATGAAACTTCACATGAAGGCTTAAGGGACCATTGTATGAATTTACAAGGCATAAAAATGGCATTCGCATGCAGAAATATGAAGATGTGCCTAAACCCACCTACCACCCTATCGATCCATGGCTTGCGCATCCTGTCTCTCTAGCCGGTGTAGTGCCCGTCCGCCCGCCCGCCCGCTCGTTTCGTCGGTTGGCTTAAGCATACAGGTTCATTGCCAGTCTAAGATCAGACCGGACCGAGGGTTGCAGTAGCAGGATTGACAGCACGTAAAGGCGAACCCGATCGATCCCCGTCTTGCGCCTCCCGCCCCTCTGGCCGGCTGAGCACTCGCACGCTCGTTTCGTGGGTTGACTTAGGCATACGGAGTTCATTCCCAGTCTAAGATCAGACCGGACTGAGTGTTACGACAGCACATGTTGGGCTCGGGCATGTGTTGGTCTCGCATTTTTCTTCACCGAGGCACCATCGTCGGAGCATCGTTGGAGAACCTGACCGACAGCATTGGGGTTCCAGCGATCGGGGGGGCCAGGGGGTGTGCGCACATGATGTGCGATGGGTGTTGGTACTTGGCCCTTATATTGGCCCCCTATCCCCATCAAACCTCGAGAGCTCACACCCCCTTAAAGTGCATTTGAGATTTTACAGGTTTACTACCAGTAGCCATTAAAGTTTCTGAAATGGGGACACTTTTTTCAAATGGTCACAAAATCTTGTACATTTCGAGTTTTTAGCTGAATTTTTTTAAGCATGCCAACAAAAATACAAGGATCACGTCTACCAAGTTTAGGGCCAAAACACTTTCCGAAAAAATTTTAAAAAATCCCGAACTACAAAAATTTTCAAAAATCATGAAAAATAAAAAACGAGTCATTTTGCCATGAAACTTCACGTGAAGGCTTAAGGGACCATTGTATGAATTCACATGCCATAAAAATGGCATTCGCACGTAGAAATATGAAGATGTGCCTAAACCCACCTACCACCCTATCGATCCGCGGCTTGCGCATCCTGTCTCTCTGGCCGACGTAGTGCCCGCCCGCCCACTCGTTTCGTCGGTTGACTTAGGCATGTGGAGTTCATTCCCAGTCTAAGATCAGACCCAACCTAGGGTTACGGCAGCAGGATTGGCAACACGCAGAAGGGGACCCGGCTGATCCCCGACTTGCGTATCCTGGCCCTCTGGCCGACTAAGCGCCCGCACGCTCATTTCGTGGGTTGACTTAGGCATACGTAGTTCATTCCTAGTCTAAGCAAATGGAGTTCATTTCCAGTCTAAGATCGGACCGGACCGAGGTTTACGGCAATACATGCTGGCCTCGAGCATGTGCTGGTGCCGCTTTTTTCTTCACCGGCGCACCATCACCGGAGCATCGTCGGAGAACCTGACCGACGGCATTGGGGTTCCGACGATCGGGGGGGGCTAGGGGGTGTGTGCACATGAAGTGCGATGGGTGCTGGTACTTGGCCCCTATATTGGCCCCCTATCCCTCATCAAACCTCAAGAGCTCACACCCCCTTAAAGTGCATTTGAGATTTTACAGGTTTGCTACCAGTAGCCATTAAAGTGTCTGAAATGGGGACACTTTTTTCAAATGGTCACAAAATCTTGTACTCTTCGAGTTTTTAGCTGAATTGTTTTATGCATGCCAACAAAAATACAAGGATCACGTCTACCAGGTTTAGGGCCAAAACTCCTTTTAAAAAAATTTTAAAAAATCCCGAATCGTAAAAAGTTTCAAAAATCGTGAAAAATAAAAAACGAGTCGTCTTGCCATGAAACTTCACGTGAAGACTTAAGGGACCATTGTATGAATTTACAAGCCATAAAAATCGCATTGGTGCGTAGCAATATGAAGATGTGCCTAAATCCACCTACCACCCTATCGATCCAAGGCTTGCGCATCCCGTCTCTCTAGTCGGTGTAGTACCTGTCCGCCCGCCCGCCCGCTCATTTCGTCGGTTGGCTTAGGCATACAGGTTCATTCCCAGTCTAAGATCAGATCGGACGAGGGTTGCGGTAGTAGGATCGATAGCACGTAGAGGGGGACACGATCGATCCCCATCTTGCGCATCCCGCCTCTCTGCCCGGCTGAGCGCCCGCACGTTCGTTTCGTGTTTTGACTTAGGCATACGGAGCTCATTCCCAGTTTAAGCATACGGAGTTCATTCCCAGTCTAGGATCAGACCGAACCGAGGGTTACGACAGCACATGCTGGGCTCGGGCATGTGCTGGTGCCGCATTTTCTTCACCGGGGCACCATCGTCGGAGCATCGTCAGAGAACTTGACCGGCGGCATTGGGGTTTCGACGATCGGGGGGGCCAGGGGGTGTACGCACATGATGTGCGATGGGTGCTGGTACTTGGCCCTTATATTGGCCCCCTATCTCTCATCAAACCTTAAAAACTCACACCCCCTTAAAGTGCATTTGAGATTTTACAGGTTTGCTGCCAATAGCCATTAAAGTGTCTGAAATGGGGACACTTTTTTCAAATGGTCACAAAATCTTGTATGAATTCACAAGCCATAAAAATGGCATTCGCATGTAAAAATATGAAGATGTGACTAATCCCACCTACCACCCTATCGATCCACGACTTGCACATCCCGTCTCTCTGGCCGATGTAGTGCCCGTCCGCCAGCCCGCCCGCTCGTTTCATCGGTTGGCTTAGGCATACAGGTTCATTCTTAGTCTAAGATCAGACTGGACCGAGGGTTACAACAGTAGGATCGACAGCACACAGAGGGGGACCCTATCGATCCCCGTCTTGCGCATACCGCCCCTCTGCCCGGCTAAGCGCCTGCACGTTCGTTTCGTGGGTTGACTTAGGCATACGGAGTTCATTCCTAGTCTAAGCATAAGGAGTTCATTCCCAGTCTAAGATCGGATCGAACTGAGTGTTACGGCAGCACATGCTGGGCTTGAGCATGTGCTGGTGCCACATTTTTCTTCACTGGGGCACCATCGCCGGAGCATCGTCGGAGAACCTGACCGACGTTATTGGGGTTCCGTCGATCGGGGGAACCAGGGGGGTGCGCGCACATGATGTGCGATGGGTGCTGGTACTTGGCCCTTATGTTGGCCCCCTATCCCTCATCAAACCTCAAGAACTCACACCCCCTTAAAGTGCATTTCAGATTTTATAGGTTTGCTGCCAGTAGCCATTAAAGTGTCTGAAATGGGGACACTTTTTTCAAATGGTCACAAAATCTTGTACACTTCGAGTTTTTAGCTGAATTTTTTTATGCACGCCAACAAAAATACAGGGATCATGTCTACCAAGTTTGGGGCCAAAAATCCTTCCAAAAAACTTTTAAAAAATCCTGAACCATAAAAAGTTTTGAAAATCATGAAAAATAAAAAATGAGTCGTCTTGCCATGAAACTTCACGTGAACGCTTAAGGGACCATTGTATGAATTTACAAGCCATAAAAATGGTATTGGCATGTAGAAATATGAAGATGTGCCTAAACCCACCTACCACCCTATCGATCCACGGCTTGCGCATCCCGTCTCTCTGGCCGGATAGTGCCCGCCTGCTCGTTTCGTCGATTGGCTTAGGTATACGGAGTTCATTCCCATTCTAAGATCAGACCAGACCGAGGGTTGCGGCAGCACACAGAGGGGGACCCGACCGATCCCTGACATGCGCATCCCGCCCCTCTGCCCGGCTGAGCGCCCGCACGCTCGTTTCATGGGTTCACTTAGGCATACGGAGTTCATTCCCAGTCTAAGCATACGAAATTCATTTCCAGTCTAAGCATACGGAGTTCATTCCCAATCTAAGATTGAACCTAACCGAGGGTTACGACAGCACATGCTGGGCTCGAGCATGTGCTGGTACCGTATTTTTCTTCACCGGGGCACCATCACCAGACCATCGCTGAGAACCTGATCGATGGCATTGGGGTTCTGACCATCGGGGGGCAGGGTGGTGTGCGCACATGATGTGTGATGGGTGCTGGTACTTCACCCTTATATTGGCCCCCTATCGCTCATCAAACCTTGAGAACTCACACCTCCTTAAAGTGCATTTGAGATTTTACAGGTTTGCTACCAGTAGCCATTAAAGTGTCTGAAATGGGGACGTTTTTTTCAAATGGTCACAAAATCTTGTACACTTCGAGCTTTTAGATGAATTTTTTTGTGCATGCCAACAAAAATACAAGGATCACGTCTACCAAGTTTCGGGCCAAAAATCCTTCCAAAAAAATTTTAAAAAAACCCGAACCGCAAAAAGTTTTGAAAATCTTGAAAAATAGAAAATGAGTCGTCTTGCCATGAAGATGTGCCTAAACCCAACTACCACCCTATCGATGCAAGGCTTGCGCATCCCGTCTCTCTGGCCGGCGTAGTGCCCACTCATTTCATCGGTTGGCTTAGGCATACGGAGTTCATTCCCAGTCTAAGATCAGATCAGACCGAGGGTTGCGGTAGCAAGATTGGCAGCACGTAGAGGGGGACCCGACCGATCCTTGGCTTGCGCATCTTACCCCTCTTGCCGACTGAGCACCCACACGCTCGTTTCATGGGTTCACTTAGGCATACGGAGTTCATTCCCAGTCTAAGCATACAAAGTTCATTCCCAGTCCAAGATCAGACCGGACCGAGGGTTGCGACAGCAAATGTTGGGCTCGAGCATCTGCTGGTGCCATATTTTTCTTCACCGGGGCACCATCTTCAAAGCATCACCAGAGAACCTAACCGACGGCATTGGGGTTCTGGCGATCGAGAGGGTCGGGGGGTGTGCGCACATGATGTGCAATGGGTGCTGGTACTTGGCCCTTATATCGGCCCCCTATCCCTCATCAAACCTCGAGAACTCATACCCCCTTAATGAGCATTTGAGATTTTACAGGTTTGCTGCCAGTAGCCATTAAAGTGTCTAAAATGGGGACAGTTTTTTCAAATGGTCACAAAATCTTGTACACTTCGAGTTTTTAGCTGAATTGTTTTGTGCATGCCAACAATAATAGAAGGATCACATCTAATAAGTTTGGGGTCAAAACCCCTTCCGAAAAAATTTTAAAAAATCCCGAACCGCAGAAAGTTTTGAAAATCATGAAAAATAGAAAACGAGTCGTCTTGCCATGAAACTTCACGTGAAGGCTTAAGGGACCATTCTATGAATTTACAAGCCATAAAAATGGCATCGGCATGCAAAAATATGAAGATATGCCTAAACCCACCTACCACCCTATCGATCCACGGCTTGCGCATCCCGTCTCTCTGGCCGACGTAGTGCTCGCCCGCCTGCCCGCCTGTTCGTTTCGTCGGTTGGCTTAGGCATACGAGTTCATTCCTAGTCTAAGATCAGACCCGACCGAAGGTTGCGGCAGCAGGATTGGCAACACGCAGAGGGGTACCCGACCGATCCCCTCTAGCCGGTTGAGCGCCCGTACGCTCGTTTCGCGAGTTGACTTAGGCATACGTAGTTCATTTCCAGTCTAAGCAAACAGAGTTCATTCCCATTCTAAGATCAGACCAGACTGAGGTTTACGGTAGTACATGCTGGGCTCGGCCATGGGCTGGTGCCGCATTTTTCTTCGCCGGGGCACCATCATCGGACAACCTGACCGGCGGCATTGGGGTTCCGGCGATCGGGGGGGCCAGGGGGTGTGCGCACAAGATGTGCGATGGGTGCTGGTACTTGGCCCTTATATTGGCCCCCTATCCCTCATCAAACCTCGAGAACTCACACCCCCATAAAGAGCATTTGAGATTTTATAGGTTTGCTGCCAGTAGCCATTAAAGTGTCTGAAATGGGGACACTTTTTTCAAATATTCACAAAATCTTGTACACTTCGAGTTTTTAGTTGAATTTTTTGGAGCATGCCAAAAAAAATACAAGGATCACGTCTACCAAGTTTGGGGCCAAAAATCCTTCCAAAAAAATTTTAAAAAATCCCAAACCGTAAAAAGTTTCAAAAATCATGAAAAAGAGAAAACGATTCGTCATGCCATGAAACTTCACAAGAAGGCTTAAGGGACCATTGTATGAACTTACAAGCCATAAAAATGGCATTGGCACGTAGAATTATGAAGATGTGCCTAAACCCACCTACCACCCTATCGATCCACGACTTGCGCATCCCGTCTCTCTGGCCGGCATAGCACCCGCACGCTCGTTTCGTGGGTTGACTTAGGCATATGGAGTTCATTCCCAGTCTAAGCATACGGAGTTCATTCCCAGTCTAAGATCGGACCAGACTAAGGGTTGCAGCAGCACATGCTGGGCTCGGGCATGTGCTGGTGCCACATTTTTCTTCATCGGGGCACCATCGCCGGAGCATCGCCAGAGAACCTGACCGGTGGCATTGGGGTTCCGTCGATCGGGGGGGTCGGGCAGGTGTGCGCACATGATGTGCGATGGGTGCTGGTACTTGGCCCTTATATTGGCCCCCTATCCCTCGTCAAACCTCGAGAACTCACATCCCCTTAAAGAGCATTTGAGATTTTACAGGTTTGCTGCCAGTAGGCATTAAAGTGTCTAAAATGAGGACATTTTTTTCAAATGGTCACAAAATCTTGTACACTTTGATTTTTTAGCTGAATTTTTTTATGCATTCCAAAAAAAATACAAGGATCATGTCTACCAAGTTTGGGGCCAAGACTCCTTCCAAAAAAATTTTAAAAAATCCCAAACCGTAAAAAGTTTCAAAAATCATGAAAAATATAAAACGAGTCGACTTGCCATGAAACTTCACGCGAAGGCTTAAGGGACCATTGTATGAATTTGCAAGCCATCAAAATGGCATTGGCTTGCAGAAATATGAAGATGTGCCTAAACGCAGCTACCACCCTTGATCCACGGCTTGTGCATCCCGTCTCTCTGGCCAGCGTAGTGCCCGCCCGCCCTCCCGCTCGGTTCATCAGTTGGCTTAGGCATACGGATTTCATTCCAAGTCTAAGATTAGACCGGACTGAAGGTTACGGCAACAGGATTGGCAGCATGCAGAGGGGGACCCGACTGATCCCCGACTTGCGCATCCCGCCTCTCTGGCCGGCTAGGCGCCCGCACGCTCGTTTCGTGCGTTGACTTAGGCAGACGGAGTTCATTCCCAGTCTAAGCATGCAGAGTTCATTCCCAGTCTAAGATCGGATTGGACCGAGAGTTGCAGCAGCACTTGCTGGGCTCGGGCATGTGCTGGAGTCACATTTTTCTTCGTCGGGGCACCATCATCGGAGCATTGCCTGAGAACCTGATAGGAGGCATTGGGGTTCCGGCGATCAGGGGGCTGGGGGCACATGATGTGCAATGGGAGCTGGTGCTTAGCCCATATAATATCCCCGTATCCCTCATCAAACCTCGAGAACTCACACCTCCTTAAAGAGGATTTGAGATTTTACAGGTTTGCTGCCAGTAGCCATTAAAGTGTCTAAAATGGAGACAATTTTTTCAAATGGTCACAAAATCTTGTACACTTGGAGTTTTTAGCTGAATTTTTTTGTGCATGCCAACAAAAATACATGGATCACGTCTACCAAGTTTGGGGCCAAAACTCCTTCCGCAAAAAGTTTCAAAAATCATGAAAAATAGAAAACGAGTCATCTTGCCATGAAACTTCGCGTGAAGGCTTAAAGGACCATTGTATGAATTTACAAGCCATAAAAATGGCATTAACATGCAGAAATATGAAGATGTGCCTAAACCCACCTACCACCCTATCGATCCACGGCTTGCGCATCCCGTCTCTCTGGCCGGCGTAATGTCCGCCCGCCCATCCGCCCGCTCGTTTCGTCGGTTGGCTTAGGCATACGAAGTTCATTCCTAGTCTAGGACCAGACCAGACTGAGGGTTGCGATAGCAAGATCGACAGCACACAGAGAGGGACTCGGCCGATCCCCGACTTGCGCATCCCGCCCCTCTGGCCGGCTGAGTGCCCGTACGCTCGTTTTGTGGGTTGACTTAGGCATACAGAGTTCATTCCTAGTATAAGCATACGGAGTTCATTCCCAGTCTAAGCATAAGGAGTTCATTCCCAGTCTAAGATCGGACCAGACTGAAGGTTACAGTAGCACATGCTGGCCTCAGGCATGTGCTGGTGCCGTATTTTTCTTCATAGGGGCACCATCGCCGGAGCATCACCGGAGAACTTGATCAGCGGCATTGGGGTTCCGACGATCGGGGGGCTGGGGGGTTGTACGCGCATGATGTGCGATGGGTGCTGGTACTTGGCCCTTATATTGGCCCCCTATCCCTCATCAAACCTCGAGAACTCACACCCCCTTAAAGAGCATTTGAGATTTTACAGGTTTGCTGCCAGTAGCAATTAAAGTGTCTGAAATGGGGACACTTTTTTCAAATGGTCACAAAATCTTGTACACTTTGAGTTTTTAGCTGAATTTTTTTGTGCATGCCGACAAAAATACAAGGATCACGTCTACCAAGTTCGGGGCCAAAACGCGTTCTGAAAAAATTTTAAAAAATCATGAACCACAAAAAGTTTCAAAAATCGTGAAAAATAGAAAACGAGTCGTCTTGCCATGAAACTTCACGTGAAGGCTTAAGGGACCATTGTATGAATTTACAAGCCATAAAAATGGTGGCTCGTAGAAATATGAAGATGTGCCTAAACCCACCTACCACCCTATCGATCCATGGCTTGCGCATCCCGTCTCTCTGGCCGACGTAGTGCCAGCCCGCCCGCCCACTCGTTTCGTCGGTTAGCTTAGGCATACGGAGTTCATTCCCAATCTAAGATCAGATCGGACGGAGGGTTACGGCAGTAGAATCGGTAGCACGCAAAAGAGGAACCGGTCGATTCTCGGCTTGCGCATCCTGCTCCTCTGGTCGGTTGAGCGCCCGTACGCTCGTTTCGTGGGTTGACTTAGGCATACGGAGTTCATTCCCAGCCTAAGATCGGATCGGACTGAGGGTTGCGGAAGCAAATGCTGGGCTCGGGCATGTGCTAGTGCCACATTTTTCTTCACCGGGGCACCATCGTCGGATTATTGCCGGAGAATCTGACCGGCGGCATTAGGGTTTCGACGATCAGGGGGGCTGGTGGGGATGTGTGCACATGATGTGCGATGGGTGCTGGTACTTGGCCCTTATATTGGCCCCCTATCTCTCATCAAACCTCAAGAACTCACACCCCCTTAAAGAGCATTTGAGATTTTACAGGTTTGCTGCCAATAGCCCCTAAAGTGTCTGAAATGGTGACACTTTTTTCAAATGGTCACAAAATCTTGTACACTTCGAGCTTTTAGCTGAATTTTTTTGTGGATGCCAACAAACGTCTACCAAGTTTGGGGCAAAAAATCCTTCTGAAAAAATTTTAAAAAATCCCGAACCGCAAAATCTTTCAAAAATCGTGAAAAATAAAAAACGAGTCGTCTTGCCATGAAGCTTCATGTGAAGGCTTAAGGGACCATTGTATGAATTTACAAGCCATAAAAATGGCATTGGCACGCAGAAATATGATGATGCACCTAAACCCACATACCACCCTATCGATCCATGGATTGCGCATCCCGTCTCTTTGGCCGGCGTAGTGCCCGCCCGCCCGCCTGCCCACTCATTTCGTCGATTGGCTTAGGCATACGGAGTTCATTCCCAATCTAAGACCAGACCGGACCGAGGGCTGCAGCAGTCAGATTGACAGCACATAGAGGGGGACCCGGTTGATCCCCAGCTTGCGCATCCCGCCCCTCTGGTCGGCTGAGCGCCCGCACGCTCGTTTTGTGGGTTGACTTAGGCGTATGGAGTTCATTCCCAGTCTAAGGATACGAAGTTCATTGCCAGTCTAATATCAGACAGGACCGAAGGTTACGGCAGCACATGTTGGGCTCGGGCATGTGTTGGTGCCGCATTTTTCTTCGCCAGGGCACCATCGCCGGAGCATCACCAGAGAACCTGACTGACGGCATTGGGGTTCCGATGATCGGGGGGGCCAGGAGGTGTACGCACATGATGTGCAATGTGTGTTGGTACTTGGCCCTTATATTGACCCCTATCCCTCATCAAACCTAGAGAACTCACACCCCCTTAAAGAGCATTTGAAATTTTACATGTTTGCTGCCAGTAGCCAATAAAGTGCCTGAAATGGGGACACTTTTTCAAATGGTCACAAAATCTTGTACACTTCGAGTTTTTAGCTGAATTTTTTTTTGCATGCCAACAAAAATACAAGGATCACGTCTACCAAGTTTATGGCCAAAACCCTTTCGAAAAAATTTTAAAAAATCTCGAACCGTAAAAAGTTTCAAAAATCATGAGAAAAAGAGTCGTCTTGCCATGAAACTTCACGTAAAGGCTTAAGAAACCAGTGCATGAATTTACAAGCCATAAAAATGGCATTGGCACGTAGAAATATGAAGATGTGCCTAAACCCACCTACCACCCTATCGATCCACAGCTTGCGCATCCCGCCTCTCTGGCCGATGTAGTGCCCGCCCACACACCCGCCCGCTCGTTTCGTCGGTTGGCTTACGCATACGGAGTTCGTTCCCAGTCTATGACTGGATCAGATTGAGGGTTACGACAGCAAGATCGGCAGCACGTAGAGGGGGACCCGGTCGATCCCCGACTTGAGCATCCCGCCCCTTTGGCCGACTGAGCGCCCGCTCGCTCGTTTCATGCGTTGACTTAGGCATACGGAGTTCATTCCCAGTCTAAGCATACAGAGTTCGTTCCCAGCCTAAGATCGGATCGGACCGATGGTTGTGGCAGCACATGCTGGGCTCGAGCATGTGCTGGTACCACATTTTTCTTCGTCGGGGCACCATCGTCGGAGCATCGCCGGAGAACCTGACCGGCGGCATTGGGGTTCCGGCGATCAAGGGGTCCGGGGGGTGTGTGCGCACATGATGTGTAATGGGTGCTGGTGCTTGGCCCTTATATTGGCCCCCTATCCCTCATCAAACCTTGAGAACTTGCACCCCCTTAAAGAGCATTTGAGATTTTACAGGTTTGCTGCCAGTAGCCATTAAAGTGTCTGAAATGGGGACACTTTTTTCGAATGGTCACAAAATCTTGTACACTTCGAGTTTTTAGCTGTATTTTTTTATGCATGCCAAAAAAAAAATTCAAGGATCACGTCTACTAAGTTTGGGGTGAAAACTTCTTCCGAAAAAATTTTAAAAAATCCTGAACCGTAAAAAGTTTGAAAAATCGTGAAAAATAGAAAACGAGTCATCTTGCCAAGAAACTTCACGTGAAGCCTTAAGGGACCATTGTATGAATTTACAAGCCATAAAAATGGCATTGGCATGCAAAAATATGAAGATGTGCCAAAACCCACCTACCACCCTATCGATCCATGGCTTGCGCATCCCGTCTCTCTGGTTGGCGTAGTGCCCGCTCGCCCGCTCGTTTCGTCGGTAGGCTTAGGCATACGGAGTTCATTCCCAGTCTAAGATCAAACCGGATCGAGGGTTGTGGTAGCAGGATCGGCAACACGCAGAGGGGGACCCGGTCCATCCCCAACTTGGTCATCCCGCCCCTCTGGCCGACTGTGCGCCCGCACGCTCGTTTCATTGGTTGACTTAGGCATACGGAGTTCATTCCCAGTCTAAGCATATGAAGTCCATTCCCAGTCTAAGATCAGACTAGACCGATGGTTGCGGCAGCACATGCTGGGCTCGGGCATGTGCTGGTGCCACATTTTTCTTCGTCGGGGCACCATCGCCAGAGCATCACCAAAGAACCTGACCGACGACTTTGGCGTTCCAGTGATCGGGGGGACCAGGGGGTGTGCGCACATGATGTACAATGGGTAC
The DNA here is from genome assembly GCF_047325235.1 of Durio zibethinus. Classification (NCBI taxonomy): domain Eukaryota; kingdom Viridiplantae; phylum Streptophyta; class Magnoliopsida; order Malvales; family Malvaceae; genus Durio; species Durio zibethinus. Next base: position 17,134,138 of record NC_143163.1, read on the forward strand.
TGGTACTTGGCCCTTATATTGGCCCCCTATCCCTCATCAAACCTCACGAACTCACACCCCTTTAAAGAGCATTTGAGATTTTACAGGTTTGCTGCTAGTAGCCATTAAAGTGTCTAGAATGGGGGCACTTTTTTCAAATGGTCACAAAATCTTGTACACTTCAAGTTTTAGCTGAATTTTTATGATCATCCCAAAGAAAATACAAGGATCACATCTACCAAGTTTGGGACCAAAACTCCTTCCGAAAAAATTTTAAAAAATCCCGAACCGCAAAAATTTTCGAAAATCATGAAAAATAGAAAACGAGTCGTCTTGCCATGAAACTTCACGTGAAGGCTTAAAGGACCATCATATGAATTTACAAGCCATAAACATGGCATTGGCATGCAGAAATATGAAGATGTGCCTAAACCCACCTACCACCCTATCGAGCCACGGCTTGTGCATCCCGTTTCTCTAGCCAGCGTAGTGCCCTCCCGCCCTTTCGTTTCATCGATTGGCTTAGGCATACAGAGTTCATTCCCAGTCTAAGATCGGACCAGACCAAGGATTACGGTAGCAAGATTGGCAGCACGTAGAGTGGGACCTGACCGATCGCAGGCTTGCACCTCCCGCCCCTCTGGCCGGCTGAGCGCCCGCATGCTCGTTCCGTGGGTTGACTTAGGCATACGGAGTTCATTCCCAGTCTAAGCATACAGAGTTCATTCCCAGTCTAAGATCAGACCGGACCGAGGGTTACGGCAGCACATACTGGGCTCGAGCATGTGCTGGTGCTGCATTTTTCTTTACTGGGGCACCATCGCCAGAGCATCACTGGAGAACCTGACCGGCCGCATTGGGGTTCCGACGATCTGGGGGGTGTGCACACATGATGTGCGATGGGTGCTGCAACATGGCCCTTATATTGGCCCCCTATCCCTCATCAAACCTCGAGAACTCACACCCCTTAAAGAGCATTTGAGATTTTACAGGTTTGCTGCCAGTAGCCGTTAAAGTGTCTGAAATGGGGACACTTTTTTCAAATGGTCACAAAATCTTGTACAGTTCGATTTTTTGGCTGAATTTTTTTGTGCATTTCAACAAAAATACAAGGATCACGTCTACCATTTTGGGGCAAAAACTCCATCGAAAAAAATTTTAAAAAATCCCGAACCGAAAAAAGTTTCAAAAATCATGAAAAATAGAAAATGAGTCGTCTTGCCATGAAACTTCACGTGAAGGCTTAAGGGAGCATTGTATGAATTTACAAGCCATAAAAATGGTATTGGCACACAGAAATATATAGATGTTCCTAAACCCACATTCCACCCTATCGATCCACGGCTTGCGCATCCCGTCTCTCTGGCCGGCGTAGTGCCCGCCCGCCCGCCCGCTTATTTCGTCGGTTGGCTTAGGCATACGGAGTTCATTCCCAGTCTAAGATCAGACCGGACCAAGGGTTGTGGTAGCAGGATCAGCAGCACACAGAGGGGGACTCGACCGATCCCCGGCTTGCTCATCCCGCCCCTCTAGCCGGCTGAGCGCCCGCACGCTCGTTTTGTGGGTTGACTCAGGCATACGAAGTTCATTTCCAGTCTAAGCATACGGAGTCATTCCCAGTATAAGATCGGACTGGACCAAGGGTTGCGGTTGCACATGCTGGGCTCGAGCATGTGCTGGTGCCGCATTTTTCTTCGTCGGGGCACCATCGCCAGAGAGCCTGACCGACGGCATCGGGGTTCCGGGGATCGGGAGGGCCGGGGGGGTGTCCGCACATGATGTGCGATGGGTGCTAGTACTTGGCCCTTATATTGGTCCCCTATTACTCATCAAACCTCAAGAACTCACACCCCCTTAAAGAGCATTTGAGATTTTACAGGTTTGCTGCCAGTAGCCATTAAAGTGTCTGAAATGGGGACACTTTTTTCAAATGGTCACAAAATCTTGTACACTTCGAATTTTTAGCTGAATTTTTTTTGCATGCCAACAAAAATACAAGGATCACGTCTACCAAGTTTGGGGCCAAAACTCCTTCCGAAAAAATTTTAAAAAATTACGAACCGTAAAAAGTTTTGAAAATCGTGAAAAATAGAAAAGGAGTCGTCTTGCCATTAAACTTCACGTGAAGGCTTAAAGGACCATTGTAGGAATTTAAAAGCCATAAAAATGGCATTGGCATGAAGAAATATGAAGATGTGCCTAAACGCACCTACCAACCTATCGATCCATGGCTTGTGCATCCCGTCTCTCTGGCCGGCATAGTACCCGTCCGCCCGCCCGCTCGTTTCGTCGGTTGGCAAAGGCATACGGTGTTCATTCCCAGCCTAAGATTGGACCAGATCGAGGGTTGCGGCAGCAGGATCGGCAGCACGCAGAATGGGACCCGACCGATCCCCGGCTTGTGCATCCCGTCGCTCTGGCTGGCTGAACGTCGGCATGCACGTTTCATGGGTTGACTTAGGCATACGGAGTTCATTCCCAGTCTAAGCATACGGAGTTCATTCCCAGTCTAAGATTGGCCCAGAGTGAGGGTTGTGGCAGCACATGCTGGGCTCGGGCATGTGCTGGTGACGCATTTTTCTTCGTCGGAGAACCTGACCGGCAGCATGGGGTTCCGACGATCGGGGGGGCCGGGGGGTGTACGCACATGATGTGCGATGGGTGCTGGTTCTTGGCCCTTATATTGGCCCCCTATCCCTCATCAAACCTCGAGAACTCGCACCCCCTTAAAGAGCATTTGAGATTTTACAGGTTTGCTACCAGTAGCCGTTAAAGTGTCTGAAATGGGGACACTTTTTCCAAATGGTCACAAAATCTTGTACACTTCGAGTTTTTAGCTGAATTTTTTTGTGCATGCCAAAAAAAATACAAGGATCACGTCTGCCAATTTGGGGGCAAAACCCCTTCCGAAAAAATTTTAAAAAATCTCGAACCGTAAAAAGTTTTGAAAATCATGAAAAATAGAAAACGAGTCGTCTTGCAATGAAACTTCACGTGAAGGCTTAAGAGACCATTGTATGAATTTACAAGCCATAAAAATGGCATTGGCACGTAGAAATATGAAGATGTGCCTAAACCCACCTACCACCCTATCGATCCACGGCTTGCGCATCCTGTCTCTCTAGCCGACGTAGTGCTCGCCTGTTCGTTTTATCGGTTGGCTTAGGCATACGGAGTTCATTCCCAGTCTAAGATTGGACTGGACCAAGGGTTGCGGCAGTAGGATCGATAGCACGTCGAGGGGGACCCGACCGATCCCCGGCTTGCGCATCTCGCCCCTCTAGCCGACTGAGCACCCGCACGCTCATTTTGTGGGTTTACTTAGGCATACGGATTTCATTCCCAGTCTAAGCATACGGAGTTCATTCCCAGTCTAAGATCGGACCAGACCGAGGGGTGCGACAGCACATGCTGGGCTCGGGCATGTGCTGGTGCCGCATTTTTCTTTGCCGGGGCACCATCGCCGGAGAACCTGACCGATGGCATTGGGGTTCCGGCGATCGGGGGGCCGAGGGGGTGTGCACACATGATGTGCGATGGGTGCTGGTACTTGGCCCTTATGTTGGTGCCCTATCCCTCATCAAACCTCGAGAACTCACACCGCCTTAAAGAGCACTTGAGATTTTAGAGGTTTGCTGCCAGTAGCCATTAAAGTGTCTGAAATGGGGACACTTTTTTCAAATGGTCACAAAATCTTGTACACTTCGAGTTTTTAGCTGAATTTTTTTGTGCATGCCACCAAAACTACAGGGATCATGTCTACCAAGTTTGGGGCCAAAAATCCTTTCGAAAAAATTTTGAAAAATCCTGAACCGCAAAAAGTTTAAAAAATCATGAAAAATAAAAAACGAGTCGTCTTGCCATGGAACTTCACGTGAGGGCTTAAGGGACTATTGTAAGAATTTGCAAGCCATAAAAATGGCATTGGCATGCAGAAATATGAAGATGTGCCTAAACCCACCCACCACCCTATCGGTCCATGGCTTGTGCATCCCGTCTCTCTGGTTGGCGTAGTGCCCGCCTGCCTGGCCGCTCATTTCATGAGTTGGCTCAGGCTTACGGAGTTCATTCCAGTCTAAGATCAGACTGGACCGATGATTACGGTAGCAGGATCGGTAGCATATAGAGTGGGACCCGATCAGTCCCCGGCTTGTGCGTCCCGCCCCTCTGGCCAGCAGAGCGCCCGCACGCTCGTTTCATGGGTGGACTTAGGCATACGTTGTTCATTCCATGTCTAAGCATATGGAGTTCATTCCCAGTCTAAGATCAAACCAGACCGAGGGTTACGGCAGCACATGTTGGGCTCGGCCATGTGCTGGTGCCGCATTTTTATTCATCGGGGCACCATCACTGGAGCATCGCCGGAGAACCTGACCGGCGGCGTTGGGGTTTCGATGATCGGGGGTGCCGGGGGTGTACGCGCACATGATGTGCGATGAGTGCTGGTACTTGGCCCTTATATTGGCCCCCTATCCCTCATGAAACCTCGAGAACTCACACCCCCTTAAAGGGCATTTGAGATTTTACAAGTTTGCTGCCAGTAGCCATTAAAGTGTCTGAAATGGGGACACTTTTTTCAAATGGTCACAAAATCTTGTACATTTCGAGTTTTAAGCTAAATTTTTTATGCATGCCAAAAAAAATACAAGCATCACAACTACCAAGTTTGGGGCCAAAACTCCTTTCGAAAAAATTTTAAAAAATCCTGAACCGTAAAAAGTTTCAAAAATCGTGGAAAATAGAAAACGAGTCGTCTTGCCATGAAACTTCACGTGAAGGCTCAAGGGACCATTGTATGAATTTACAATCCATGAAAATGGCATTGGCATGCAGAAATATGAAGATGTGCCTAAACCCACCTATCACACTATCGATCCACGGCTTGCGCATCCCGTCTCTCTGGCCGACGTAGTGCCCGCTCGCCCGCCCGCCCGACCGCTCGTTTCATCGGTTAGCTTAGGCATACGAAGTTCATTCGCAGTCTAAGATCGGATCGGACCAAGGGTTGCGGCAGCAAGATCAGTAGCACGCAGAGGGGGACCCGACTGATCCCCGGCTTGCGTATCCCAACCCTCTGGCTGGCTGAGCACCCGCACGCTCATTTCATGGGTTGACTTAGGCATACTGAGTTCATTCCCAGTCTAAGCATACGGAGTTCATTCCCAGTCTAAGATCGGATAGGCCGAGGGTTATGGCAGCACATGCTGGGCTTGGGCATGTGCTGGTGACGCATTTTTCTTTCCTGGGGCACCATCGTCGGAGCATCACCGGAGAACCTGACCGGCGGTATTGGGGTTCCGACGATCGGGGGGACCAGGGGGTGTGCGCACATGATGTGCGATGGGTGCTGGTACTTGGCCCTTATATTGGCCCCCTATCCCTCATCAAACCTCGAGAACTCACACCCCCATAAAGAGTATTTGAGATTTTACAGGTTTGCTGCCAGTAGCCATTAAAGTGTCTGAAATTGGGACATTTTTTTCAAATGGTCACAAAATCTTGTACACTTCGAGTTTTTAGCTGAATTTTTTTGTGCATGCCAACAAAAAACAAGGATCATGTCTACCAAGTTTGGGGCCAAAACGCCTTCCGAAAAAATTTTAAAATGTCCCGAACCACAAAAAGTTTTGAAAATCATGAAAAATAGAAAACGAGTCGTCTTGCCATGAAACTTCACATGGAGGCTTAAGGGACTATTGTATGAATTTACAAGCCATAAAAATGGCATTGGCACGTAGAAATATGAAGATGTGCCTAAACCCACCTACCACCCTATCGATCCACGGCTTGCGCATCCCGTCTCTCTGGCCGACGTAGTGCCCGCCCGCCCGCCCGCTCGTTTCGTCGGTTGGCTGAGGCATACGGGTTCATTCCCCATCTAAGATTAGATCAGACCGAGGGTTGCGGCAGCAGGATCGACAGAACGTAGAGGGGGACCCGGCCGATCCCCGACTTGCGTATCCTGCCCCTCTGGCCGACTGAGTGCCCGCACACTCGTTTCGTGGGTTGACTTAGGCATACGGAGTTCGTTCCAAGTCTAAGCATATGAAGTTCATTTCCAGTCTAAGATCGGACTGGACCGAGGGTTGCGGCAGCACATGCTGGGCTCGAGCATGTGCTAGTGCCGCATTTTTCTTCGTCGGGGCACCATCGCCGGAGAACCTGACCGGCGGCTTTAGGGTTCCAGCGATCGGGGGGCCGGGGGGTGTGCGCACGTGATGTGTGATGGGTGCTGGTACTTGGCCCCTATATTGGCCCCTATCCCTCATGAAACCTCAAGAACTCACACCCCCTTAAAAAGCATTTGAGATTTTTCAGGTTTGTTGCCAGTAGCCATTAAAGTGTCTAAAATGGGGACACTTTTTTCAAATGGTCACAAAATCTTGTACACTTCGAGTTTTTAGCTGAATTTTTTTTTGCATGCCAAAAAAAATACAAGGATCATGTCTACCAAGTTTGGGGCCAAAACTCCTGTCGAAAAAATTTTAAAAAATCTCGAACCATAAAAACTTTCAAAAATCGTGAAAAATAGAAAACGAGTCGTCTTTCCATGAAACATCACGTGAAGGCTTAAGGGACCATTGTATGAATTTACAAGCCATAAAAATGGCATTGGCATGCAGAAATTTGATGATGTGCATACACCAACCTACCACCCTATCGATCCACGGCTTGCGCATCCCGTCTCTCTGGCCGGCGTAGTGCCCGCTCGCCCGTCCACTCGTTTAATCGGTTGGCTTAGGCATACGGAGTTCATTCCCAGTCTAAGATCGAACCAAACCGAGGGTTGTGGCAGCAGGAATGGCAGCACACAGAGGGGGACCCGGTCGATCCCAGGCTTGCACATCCCGCCCCTCTGGCCGGCTGAGCGCCCACACGTTCATTTCGTGGGTTGACTTAGGCATATGGAGTTCATTCCCAATCTAAGCATAGAGAGTTCATTCCCAGTCTAAGATTTAGCTGGACCAAGGGTTGTGGCAGCAAATGCTAGGCTTGAGCATGTACTGGTGCCGCATTTTTCTTCACCGGGGCACCATCGTCGAAGCATCACCAAAAAACCTGACCGGCGACATTGGGGTTCTGGCGATCGGAGGGGCCGGGAGGGGTGTGCGCACATGATGTGCGATGGGTGCTGGTACTTGGCTCTTATATTGGCCCCCTATCCCTCATCAAACCTCGAGAACTCACACCCCCTTAAAGAGCATTTGAGATTTTACAGGTTTGTTGCCAATAGCCATTAAAATGTCTGAAATGGGGACACATTTTTCAATTGGTCACAAAATCTTGTACACTTCGAGTTTTTAGCTGAATTTTTTTTGTGCATGCCAACAAAAATACAAGGATCACGTCTAAAAAAGTTTGGGGCAAAAACTCCTTCCGAAAAAATTTTAAAAAATCCCCAACCGTAAAAAGTTTCAAAAATCATGAAAAATAGAAAACGAGTCGTCTTCCCATGAAACCTCATGTGAAGGCTTAAGGGACCATTGTATGAATTTACAAGCCATAAAAATGGCATTGGCACGTAAAACTATGAAAATGTGCCTAAACCCACCTACCACCCTATCGATCCACGACTTACGCATCCCGTCTCTCTGGCCGGCGTAGTGCCCGCCCCCCCCGCCCGCTCGTTTCGTCAGTTGGCTCAGGTATACGGAGTTCATTCCCAGTCTAAGATCAGACCAGATTGAGAGTTGCGACAGCAAGACCGGCAGCACGTAGAGGGGCACCCGCCCGATCCCTAGCTTGCGCATCCTGCCCCTCTGGCCGGCTGAGCACCCGCACGCTCGTTTCATGGGTTGACTTAGGCATACGGAGTTCATTCCCAGTCTAAGATCCGACTGGACCGAGGCTTGTGGCAGCACATGTTGGGCTCGGGCATGGGCTGGTGCCAAATTTTTCTTCGTCGGGGCACCATCATCGGAGAACCTGACCGACGGCATAGGGGTTCCGGCGATTGGGGGGGTCAGGGGGGGTGTGCGCACATTATGTGTGGTGGGTGCTGGTACTTGGCCCTTATATTGGCCCCCTATCCCTTATCAAACCTCGAGAACTCACACCCCCTTAAAGAGCATTTGAGATTTTACAGGTTTGCTGCCAGTAGCCAGTAAAGTGTCTGAAATGGGGACACTTTTTTCAAATGGCCACACAATCTTGTACACTTTGAGATTTTAGCTGAATTTTTTTGTACATGCCAGCAAAAATATAAGGATCACGTCTACCAAGTTTGGGGCCAAAAATCCTTCCAAAAAAATTTTAAAAAATCCCGAACCACAAAAAGTTTCAAAAATCGCAAAAAATACAAAACGAGTCATCTTGCCATAAAACTTCACGTGAAGGCTTAAGGGATCATTGTATGAATTTACAAGCCATAAAAATGGCAGTGGCATGCAGAAATATGAAGATGTGCCTAAACCCACCTACCACCCTATCGATCCACGGCTTGCGCATCCCGTCTCTCTGGCCGACGTAGTGCCCGCCCGCTCGTTTCACCGGTTGGCTTAGGCATACGGAGTTCATTCCCAGTCTAAGATTGGATCAAACTGAGGGTTGCGACAGTAGGATCGACAGCACGCAGATGGGGACCCGATCGATCCCCGACTTTCGCATCCCGACCTTCAGGCCAGCTGAGCGCTCACACGCTCGTTTCGTGGGTTGACTTAGGCATACGGAGTTCATTCCCAGTCTAAGCATGCGGAGTTCATTCCCAGTCTAAGATCAGATCTGACCGATGGTTGTAGCAGCACATGCTGGGTTCGAGCATGTGCTGGTGCCGCATTTTTCTTTGCCTGGGCACCATCGTCGGAGCATCGCCGGAGAACCTAACCAGCGGCATTGGGGTTCCGACGATTAGAGGGGCCGGAAGGGTGAGCGCACATGATGTACGATGGGTGCTGGTACTTGGCCCTTATATTGGCCCCTATCCCTCATCAAACCTCGAGAACTCACACCCCCTTAGAGAGCATTTGAGATTTTACAAGTTTGCTGCCAGTAGCCAGTAAAGTGTGTGAAATGGGGACACTTTTTTCAAATGGTCACAAAATCTTGTACACTTTAAGTTTTTAGCTGAATTTTTTTGTGCATGCCAACAAGAATACAAGGATCATTGTATGAATTTACAAGGCATAAAAACGGCATTAGCACGCAGAAATATGAAGATGTTCTTAAACCCACCTACCACCCTATCGATACACAGCTTGTGCATCCCGTCTCTCTAGCCGGCGTAGTGCCCGCCTGGCCGCCCGCCCGCTCGTTTCGTTGATTGGCTTAGGCATACAAAGTTCATTCCCAGTCTAAGATCGGACAAGATTGAGGGCTGCGACAACAAGATCGACAACACACAGAGGGGGACCCGATCGATCCTCGGCGTGCGCATCCCACCCCTCTGGCCGACTGACCGCCCGCACGCTCGTTTCATGGGTTGACTTAGGCATACAGAGTTCATTCCTAGTCTAAGCATACGGAGTTCTTTCCCAGTCTAAGATTGGACTGGACCGAGGGTTGCGACAGCACATGCTGGGCTCGGGCATGTGCTGGTGCCTCATTTTTCTTCGTCGGGGCACCATCGTCGGAGCATTGTCGGAGAACCTGATCGACGGCATTGGGGTTCCGACGATCGGGGGGGCCCGGGGGGTGTGCGCACATGGTGTGTGATAGGTGCTGGTACTTGGCCCTTATATTGGCCCCCTATCCCTCATCGAACGTCGAGAACTCACACCCCCTTAAAGAGCATTTAAGATTTTACAGGTTTGCTGCCATTAGCCATTAAAGTGTCTGAAATGGGGACACTTTTTTCAAATGGTCACAAAATCTTGTACACTTTGAGTTTTTTGCTAATTTTTTTTGTGCATGCCAACAAAAATACAAGGATTACGTCTACAAAGTTTGGTTCCAAAACTCCACCCAAAAAAATTTTAAAAAATCCTGAACCGTAAAAAGTTTCAAAAATCATGAAAAATAGAAAACGAGTCGTCTTGCCATGAAACTTCACGTGAAGACTTAAAAGACCATTGTATGAATTTACGAGCCACAAAAATGGCATTGGCACATAGAAATATGAAGATGTGCCTAAACCCACCTACCACCCTATCGATCCACGGCTTGCACATCCCGCATTTTGGGCTGACTAGTGCCCACCCGTCCGCCCGCTCGTTTCGTCGGTTGGCTTTGGCATACAGAGTTCATTCCAAGTCTATGATCAGACCAGACCGAGGGTTTTGGCAGTAGGATCGATAGCACGCAGAGGGGGACCCGGCCAATCCCCGGCTAATGCATCCCGCACCTCTAGCCGACTGAGCACCCGAACGCTCATTTCGTGGGTTGACTTAGGCATACGGAGTTCATTCCCAGTCTAAGCATATGGAGTTCATTCCCAGTCTAAGACTGGACTGGACTGAGGGTTGTGGCAGCAGATGCTGGGCTCGAGCATGTGCTGGTGCCACATTTTTCTTCACCGGGGCACCATCGCCGGAGCATCACCGGAGAACTTGACTGACGGTATTGGGGTTCTGACGATCGGAGGGGCTGGGGGGGTGTGCGCACATGGTGTGTGATGGGTGCTGGTACTTGGCCCTTATATTGGCCCCTATCCCTCATCGAACCTCAAGAACTCACACCCCCTTAAAGAGCATTTGAGATTTTACAGGTTTGCTGCCAGTAGCCATTAAAGTGTCTGAAATGGGGACACTTTTTTCAAGTGGACACAAAATCTTGTACACTTCGAGGTTTTAGCTGAATTTTTTTATGCATGCCAAAAAAAATACAAGGATCACGTCTACCAAGTTTGGGGTGAAAACTCCTTTCAAAAAAATTTTAAAAAATCCCGAACCGTAAAAAGTTTTGAAAATCATGAAAAATAGAAAAGGAGTCATCTTGCCATGGAACTTAATTTGAAGGCTTAAAGGACCATTGTATGAATTTACAAGCCATAAAAATGGCATTGGCACGTAGAAATATGAAGATGTGCCTAAACCCACCTACCACCCTATCGATACACGGCTTGCGCATCCCGTCTCTCTGGCCGGCATAGTGCCCGCCCGCCCGCTTGTTTCGTCGGTTAGCTTAGGCATACGGAGTTCATTCCCAGTCTAAGATCAGACTGGATTGAGGGTTGTAGCAGCAGGATCGGCAGCACGTAGAGGGGTACCCGACCGATCCTCGGCTTGCGGATCTCGTCCCTCTGGCCGGTTGAGTGCCCGCACGCTCGCTTCGTGGTTTGACTTAGGCATACGGAGTTCATTCCCTATCTAAGCATATGGAGTTCATTCCCAGTCTAAGATCGGACTGGACCAAGGGTTGCGGCAGCACATGCTAGGCTTGGGCATGTGCTGGTGCCATATTTTTCTTCGCCGAAGCATCGTCGAAGAACCTGACCGACGGCATTGGGGTTCCGACGATCGGGGGAGCCGGGGGGTGTGCGCACATTATGTGCGATGGGTGCTGGTACTTGGCCCTTATATTGGCCCCCTATCCCTCATCAAACCTCCATAACTCACACCCCCTTAAAGAGCATTTGAGATTTTACAAGTTTGCTGCCAATAGCCGTTAAAGTGTTTGAAATGGGGACACTTTTTTCAAATGGTCACAAAATGTTGTACACTTCGAGTTTTTAGCTGAATTTTTTTGTGCACGCCAAAAAAAATACAAGGATCAAGTCTACCAAGTTTGGGGTCAAAACACCTTCCAAAAAAATTTTAACAAATTCTGAACCGTAAAAAGTTTCAAAAATCGTGAAAAATAGAAAACGAGTCGTCTTGCCATTAAACTTCATGTGAAGGCTTAAGGGACCATTGTATGAATTTACAAGCCATGAAAATGGAATTGGCATGCAGAAATATGAAGATGTGCCTAAACCCACCTGCCGCCCTATCGATCCACAGCTTGCGCATCCCGTCTCTCTGGCTGGTGTAGTGCCCGCACGCCCGTCTGCCCGCTCGTTTCGTCGGTTGGCTTAGGCATACAGAGTTCATTCCCAAACCAAGATCAGACCGGACCGAGGGCTGCTGCAGCAAGATCGAAAGCACGTAGAGGGGGACCCGACCAATCCCCGGCTTGCGCATCCCGCCCCTCTGGCCGGTTGAGTGCCCGCACGCTAGTTTCATGGGTAGACTTAAGCATACAGAGTTCATTCCCAGTCTAAGCATATGGAGTTCATTCCCAGTCTAAGATCGGACCAGACCAAGGGTTGCAGCAACACATGCTGGGCTTGGGCATGTGCTGGTGCCGTATTTTTCTTCGACGGGGCACCATCACCGGAGCATCGCCGGAGAACCTGACTGGCGGCATTTGGGTTCCGACGATCGGGGGGGCTGGGGGGGTGTGCGCACATTGTGTGCAATGGGTGCTCATACTTGGCCCTTATATTGGCCCCCTATCCCTCATCGAACCTCGAGAACTCACACCCCCTTAAGGAGCATTTGAGATTTTACAGGTTTGCTGCCAGTAGCCATTAAAGTGTCTGAAATGGGGACACTTTTTTCAAATGGTCAATAAATCTTGTACACTTCGAGTTTTTAGCTGAATTTTTTTATGCATGCCGAAAAAAATACAAGGATCGCGTCTACCAAGTTTGGGGCAAAAACTCCTTTCAAAAAAATTTTAAAAAATCCCGAAGCGCAAAAAGTTTTAAAAATCGTGAAAAATAGAAAAGGAGTCGTCTTGCCATGAAACTTAACGTGAAGCCTTAAAGGACCATTGTATGAATTTACAAGCCATAAAAATGGCATTGGCATGCAGAAATATGAAGATGTGCCTAAACCCACCTACCACCCTATCGATACACAGCTTGCGCATCTCGTCTCTCTGGTCGGCGTAGTGCCCGCCCGCCCGCTCGTTTCGTCGGTTGGCTTAGGCATACGTAGTTCATTCCTAGTCTAAGATCAGACCGGAATGAAGGTTGCGACGGTAGGATCGGCAGGACGCAGAGGGGGACTCGGCCGATCCCGGCTTGCGCATCCTGCCCCTCTGGCCGGTTGAGTGCCCACACACTCGTTCCATGGGTTGACTTAGGCATACGGAGTTCATTCCCAGTCTAAGCATATGGAGTTCATTCCCAGTCTAAGATTGGACCAGACCGAAGGTTGTGGCAGCACATGCTTGGCTTGGGCATGTGCTGGTGCCATATTTTTCTTCACCGGAGCATCGCCGAAGAACCTGACCGGCGACATTGGGGTTTCGGCTATCAGGGGGCGGGGGAGGGGTGTGCGCACATGGTGTGTGACGGGTGCTGGTACTTGGCTCTTATATTGGCCCCTTATCCCTCATCAAACCTCCAGAACTCACACCCCCTTAAAGAGCGTTTGAGATTTTACAAGTTTGCTGCCAGTAGCCATTAAAGTGTCTGAAATGGGGACACTTTTTTCAAATGGTCACAAAATCTTGGACACTTCGAGTTTTTAGCTGAATTTTTTTGTGCATGCCAACAAAAATACAAGGATCACGTCTACCTGGGGCCAAAACACCTTCGAAAAAAATTTTAAAAAATTTTGAACCGCAAAAAGTTTCAAAAATCGTGAAAAATAGAAAATGAGTCATCTTGCCATTAAACTTAACGTGAAGGCTTAAGGGACCATTGTATGAATTTACAAGCCATAAAAATGGCATTGGCATGCAGAAATATGAAGATGTGCCTAAACCCACCTACCACCCTATCGATACACGGCTTGCGCATCCCGTCTCTCTGGCCGGCATAGTGCCCGCCCGCCCACTCGTTTCGTCGGTTGGCTTAGGCATACAAAGTTCATTCCCAATCTAAGATCAGACCGGATTAAGGGTTGCGGCAGCAGGATCGGCAACATGCAGAGGGGGACCTGGCCGATCCCCGGCTTATGCATCCCGCCTGTCTAGTCAGTTGAGTGCCCGCACGCTCGTTTCGTGGGTTGACTTAGGCAAACGGAGTTCATTCCCAGTGTAAGCATATGGAGTTCGTTACCAGTCTAAGATCGGATCAGACCAAGGGTTGCGGCAGCACATGCTAGGCTTGGGCATGTGCTGGTACCATATTTTTCTTCGTCGGAGAACCTGACCGGCGACATTGGGGTTCCGACGATCGGGGGGCCCGGGGGGGTGTGCGCACATGATGTGCGATGGGTGCTGGTACTTGGCCCTTATATTGGGCCCCTATCCCTCATCAAACGTCTAGAACTCAAACCCCCTTAAAGAGCCTTCGAGATTTTACAAGTTTGCTGCCAGTAGCCATTAAAGTGTCTGGAATGGGGACATTTTTTTCAAATGGTCACAAAATCTTGTACACTTCGAGTTTTTAGCTGAATTGTTTTGTGGACGCCAACAAAAATAAAAGGATCAAGTTTACCAAGTTTGGGGCCAAAACACCTTCCAAAAAAATTTTAAAAAATTCTGAACCGTAAAAACTTTCAAAAATCATGAAAAATAGAAAACGAGTTGTCTTGCCATGAAACTTCAGGTGAAGGCTTAGGGGACCATTGTATGAATTTACAAGCCATGAAAATGGCATTGGCATGCAGAAATATGAAGATGTGCCTAAACCCACCTGCCGCCCTATCGATCCACGGCTTACGCATCCTATCTCTCTGGCTGTCGTAGTGCCCGCAAGCCCACCCGCCCGCTCGTTTCGTCGGTTGGCTTAGGCATACGGAGTTCATTCCCAGACAAAGATTGGACCAGACTGAGGGCTGCTGTAGCAGGATCGGTAGCATGTAGAGGGGGACCCGACCGATCCCCGGCTTAGGTATCCCGCCCCTCTGGCCGGCTGAGCGCCTGCACGCTCGTTTCATGGGTTGACTTAAGCATACGGAGTTCATTCCCAGTCTAAGCATATGGAGTTCATTCCCAGTCTAAGATCGGACCGGACCAAGGGTTGCAGCAACACATGTTGGGCTCGGGCATTTGCTTGGGCTGCATTTTTTTTTGCCAGGGCACCATCATCGGAGCATCGTCGGAGAACCTGACTGGCGGCATTGGGGTTCCGGCGATTGGGTGTACGCCCACGATGTGCGATGGGTGCGGGTACTTGGCCCTTATATTGGCCCCCTATCCCTCATCAAACCTTGAGAACTAACACCCCCTTAAAGAGCAATTGAGATTTTACAAATTTGCTGCCAGTAGCCATTAAAGTATCCGAAATGGGGTCACTTTTTCAAATGGTCACAAAATCTTGTACAATTCGATTTTATAGCTGAATTTTTTTGTGCATGGCAAAAAAAAATACAAGGATCACGTCTACCAAGTTTGGAGCCAAAACTCCTTCTGAAAAAATTTTAAAAAATCCCGAACCGTAAAATGTTAAAAAATCATGAAAAATAGAAAACGAGTCGTCTTGCCATGAAACTTCACGTGAAGTCATAAGGGACCATTGTATGAAATTACAAGCCATAAAAATGGCATTTGCACGTAGAAATATGAAGATGTGCCTAAACCCACCTGCCACCCTATCGATCCACGGCTTGCGCATCCCGTCTCCCTGGCAGGCGTAGTGCCCGCCCGCTCGTTTCGTCGGTTGGCTTAGGCATACGGAGTTCATTCCCAGTCTAAGATTGGATTAGACCGAGGGTTGCAGCAGCAAGATCGATAGCACGCAGAGGGGGACCCAATCGATCCCCGTCTTATGCATCCCGCCCCTCTGGCCGACTGAACGCCCGTACGCTCATTTCATGGGTTGACTTAGGCATAAGGAGTTCATTCCCAGTCTAAGCATACGGAGTTCATTCCCAGTCTAAGCATACGGAGTTCATTCCCAGTATAAGATCGGATCGGACTGAGGGTTATGGCACCACATACTGGGCTCAGGCATGTGCTGGTGCCGCATATTTCTTCGCCGAGGCACCATCGCCGGAGCATCGTCCAAAAACTTGACCGACGGCATTGGGGTTTCGGCGATCGGGGGGGCCAGGGGGTGTGTGCACATGATGTGCGATGGGTGCT
This sequence comes from Durio zibethinus, assembly GCF_047325235.1. Classification (NCBI taxonomy): domain Eukaryota; kingdom Viridiplantae; phylum Streptophyta; class Magnoliopsida; order Malvales; family Malvaceae; genus Durio; species Durio zibethinus. The sequence goes on from NC_143163.1 coordinate 17,150,014, forward strand.
GGTACTTGGCCCTTATATTGGCCCCCTATCCCTCATCAAACCTCGAGAACTCGCACCCCCTTAAAGAGCATTTGAGATTTTACAGGTTTGCTGCCAGTAGCCATTAAAGTGTCTAAAATGGGTACACCTTTTTCAAATGGACACAAAATCTTGTACACTTCCAGTTTTTAGCTGAATTTTTTTTTGCATGCCAAAAAAAATAAAAGGATCACGTCTACCAAGTTTGGGGCCAAAACTCCTTCAGAAAAAATTTTGAAAAATCTGGAACCACAAAAAGTTTCAAAAATCACGAAAAATAAAAAACGAGTCCTCTTGCCAAGAAACTTCACGTGAAGGCTTAAGGGACCATTGTATGAATTTACAAGCCATAAAAATGGCATTGGCATGCAGCAATATGAAGATGTGCCTAAACCCACCTACCACCCTATCGATCCACAGCTTGCGCATCCCGTCTCTCTGGTCGGCGTAGTGCCCGCCCGCCCGCTTGCTGCTTGTTTCGTCGGTTGGCTTAGGCATATGGAGTTCATTCCCAGTCTAAGATCAGACTGAACTGAGGGTTACGGCAGCAGGATCGGCAGCACGCAGAGGGGGGCCCGATCGATCCCCGTCTTGCGTATCCCGCCCCTCTGGCCGGCTGAGCGCCCGCACGTTTGTTTCGTGGGTTGACTTAAGCATACGGATTTCATTCCCAGTCTAAGCATACGAAGTTCATTCCCAGTCTAAGATCGGACCAAACTGAGGGTTACGATAGCACATGCTGGGCTCGGGCATGTGCTGGTACCGTATTTTTCTTCACCGGGGCACCATCCCCGGAGCATCGCCGGAGAACCTGACCAGCGCCTTTGGGGTTCTGACGATCGGGGGAGCCGGGGGGGTGTGCGCACATGATGTGCAATGGGTGCTAGTACTTGGCCCTTATAGCCCCCTATCCCTCATCAAACCTCGAGAACTTACACCCGCTTAAAGAGCATTTGAGATTTTATAGGTTTGCTGCCAGTAGCCATTAAAGTGTCTAAAATGGGGACACTTTTTCCAAATGGTCACAAAATCTTGTACACTTTGAGTTTTTAGCTGAATTTTTTTGTGCATGCCAACAAAAATTCAAGGATCACGTCTACCAAGTTTAGGGCCAAAACTCCTTCTGAAAAAATTTTAAAAAATCCTGAACCGTAAAAAGGTTCAAAAATCGTGAAAAAGAGAAAATGAGTCGTCTTGCCATGAAACTTCACGTGAAGGCTTAAGGGCCCATTGTTTGAATTTACAAGACATAAAAATGGCATTGGCACACATAAATATGAAGATGTGCCTAAACACACCTACCACCCTATCGATCCACGGCTTGCACATCCCGGCTCTCTAGCCAGCGTAGTGCTCGCCCGCCCGTCCGCCCGCCCGCTCGTTTCGTCGGTTGGCTTAGGCATACGGAGTTTATTCCCAGTCTAAGATCAGACCGCACTGAGGGTTACGGCAGCAGGATCGACAGCACGTAGAGGGGGACCCGATCGATCCCCGTCTTAAGCATCCCGCCCCTCTGGCTGGCTGAGCGCCCGCACGGTCGTTTCGTGGGTTGACTTAGGCATACGGAATTCATTCCCAGTCAAGCATACGGAGTTAGTTCCCAGTCTAAAATCAGATCAGACCGAGGGTTACGGCAGCACATGTTGGGCTCGGGCACGTGCTAGTGCCGCATTTTTCTTCGCCGGGGCACCATCGCCTGAGCATCACCGAAGAACTTGACCAGTGGCATTGGTGTTCCGGTGATCGAGGGGCCCGGGGGGGTGTGCGCACATGATGTGCAATTGGTGCTGGTTCTTGCCCTTATATTCGCCCCCTATCCATCATCAAACCTTGAGAACTCACACCCTCTTAAAGAGCATTTGAGATTTTACAGTTTTGCTGCCAGTAGCCATTAAAGTGTCTGAAATAGGGACATTTTTTTCAAATGGCCTCAAAATCTTGTACATTTCGAGTTTTTAGCTGAATTTTTTTGTGCATGCCAAGAAAAATACAAGGATAACATCTACCATGTTTGGGGCCAAAACTTCTTCAAAAAAAATTTAAAAAAATCCCGAATCACAAAAAGTTTCAAAAATCGTGAAAAATAGAAAACGAGTCGTCTTGCCATGAAACTTCACGTGAAGCCTGAAGGGACCATTGTGTGAATTTACAAGCCATAAAAATGGCATTGGCACATAGAAATATGAAGATGTGCCTAAACCCACCTACCACCCTATCGATCTACGGTTTACGCCCCTGTCTCTCTGGCCGACGTAGTGCCCGCCCGTCCGCTCGTTTCGTCGGTTGGCTTAGGCATACGAAGTTCATTTCCAGTCTAAGATCAGATTAGACCGAGGGTTGTGGCAGTAGGATCGACAGCAAGCAGAGGGGGACCCGACCGATCCTTGGCTTGCGCATCCCGCCCCTCTGGCCGGCTGAGTGCCCGTACGCTCGTTTCGTGGGTTGACTTAGGCATACAAAGTTCATTCCCAGTCTAAGCATACGCAGTTCATTCCCAGTCTAAGATCGGACAAGACCAAGGGTTGCGGCAGCACAAGCTGGGCTCGGGCATGTCCTGGTGCCGCATTTTTCTTCGTCGGGACACCATCGCTGGGCATCGTCGGAGAACCTCACCGGTGGCATTGGGGTTCCGGCGATCGGGGGGGCCGGGGGGATGTGCGCACATGATGTGTGATTGGTGCTGCTACTTGGCCCTTATATTGGCTGCCTATCCCTCATCAAACCTCGAGAACTCACACCCCCTTAAAGAGCATTTGAGATTTTATAGGTTTGCTGCCAGTAGCCATTAAAGTGTCTGAAATGGGGACACTTTTTTCAAATGGTCACAAAATGTTGTACACTTCGAGTTTTTAGCTGAATTTTTTTGTCCATACCAACAAAAATACAAGGATCACATCTACCAAGTTTGGGACCAAAAATCCTTCCGAAAAAATTTTAAAAAATCTCGAAGCGCAAAAAGTTTTGAAAATCGTGAAAAATAGAAAACGAGTCGTCTTGCCATGAAACTTCACCTGAAGGCTTAAGGGACCATTGTATCGATTTACAAGCCATAAAAATGGCATTGGCATGTAGAAATATGAAGATGTGCCTAAACACACCTACCACCCTATCGATCTAGGGCTTGCGCATCCCGTCTCTCTGGTCGGCGTAGTGCCCGCCCGCCCGCCCGCTCACTCGTTTCGTCGGTTGGCTTATGCATACGGAGTTCATTCCCAGTCTATGATCGGACCGAACCGAGGGTTGCGGCAGCAAGATCGCCAGCACGCAGAGGGCTACCTGGTCAATCCCCGGCTTGCGCATCCTGCCCCTCTGGCCGGCTGATTGCCCGCATGCTCGTTTCATGGGTTGACTTAGGCATACGGAGTTCATTCCCAGTCTAAGCATACGGAGTTCATTCCCAGTCTGAGATAGGACCAAACCGAGGGTTACGACAGCACATGTTGGGCTCGGGCATGTGCTGGTGCCATATTTTTCCTCACCGGGGCAACATCGCTGGAGAATCACCGAAGAACCTGATCGACGGCATTGGGGTTCCGACGATTGGGGGGGCCGGGGGGGTGTGCGCACATGATGTGCGATGGGTGCTGGTACTTGGCCCTTATATTGGCCCCTTATCCCTCATCAAACCTTGAGAGCTCACACCCCCTTAGAGTGCATTTGAGATTTTACAGGTTTGCTGGCAGTAGCCATTAAAGTGTCCGAAATGGGGACACTTTTTTCAATGGTCACAAAATCTTGTGCACTTGGAGTTTTTAGCTGAATTTTTTTGTGCATGCCAAAAAAAATACAAGGATCACAACTACCAAGTTTGGGGCCAAAACTCCCTCCGAAAAAATTTTAAAAAATCGCGAACAGTAAAAAGTTTCAAAAATCATGAAAAATAGAAAACAAGTCGTCTTGCCAAGAAACTTCACGTGAAGGCTTAAGGGACTATTGTATGAATTTACAAGCCATAAAAATGGCATTGGCACACAGAAATATGAAGATGTGCTAAAACCCAGCTACCACCCTATCGATCCACGGCTTACGCATCCTGTCCCTCTGGCCGACGTAGTACCCACCTGCCCGCCCGCCCGCTCGTTTCGTCGGTTGGTTTAGGCATAGGAGTTTATTCCCAATCTAAGATCGCACCGGACCGAGGGTTGCGACGACAGGATCGGTAGCACATAGAGGGGGACCCGGTTGATCCCTGGCTTGCACATCTCGCCCCCCTGGTTTAAGCATACAAAGTTCATTCCCAATCTAAGATCAGACCGGACTGATGGTTACAGTAGCACATGCTGGGCTCGGGCATGTGCTGGTGCCGCATTTTTCTTCATCGAGGCACCATCGCCGGAGCATCGTCGGAGACCTGACCGGTGGCATTGGGGTTTCGACGATCGGGGGGCCGGGGGTGTGCGCACATGATGTGCTTTGGGTGCTGATACTTGGCCCTTATATTGGCCCCCTATCCCTCATCAAACCTTGAGAACTCACACCCCCTTAAAGAGCATTTGAGATTTTACAGGTTTGCTGGCAGGAGCCATTAAAGTGTGTGAAATGGGGACACTTTTTTCAAATGCTCACAAAATCTTGTACACTTCGAGTTTTTAGCTGAATGTTTTTCTGCAGGCCAACAAAAATACAAGGATAATGTATACCAAGCTTGGGGCACAAACTCCTTTCGAAAAAATTTTAAAAAATCCTGCACCTCAAAAAGTTTCAAAAATCGTGAAAAATAAAAAACGAGTCTTCTTGCCATGAAACTTCACGTGAAGGCTTAAGGGATCATTGTATGAATTTAAAAGCCATAAAAATGGTATTGGCATGCAGAAATATGAAGATGTGCCTAAACCCACCTACCACCCTATCGATCCACGGCTTGCGCATCCCGTCTCTCTGGTCGACGTAGTGCCTGCCCGCCCGCCCGCTTTTTCATCGGTTGGCCTAGGCATACGGAGTTAATATCTAGTCGAAGATTGGGCCGGACTGAGTGTTGCCGTAGTAGGATTGGCAGCACGCAGAGGGGGACCCAATCGATCCTCGGCTTGCTCATCTTGCCCCTCTGGCCGGCTGAGCACCCTTACGCTCGTTTCGTGGGTTGACTTAGGCATACGGAGTTCATTCCTAGTCTAAGCATAGGGAGTTCATTCCCAGTCTAAGATGGAACCAGACCGAGGGCTGCGGCAGCACATGCTGTGCTCGGGCATGTGTTGGTGCCGCATTTTTCTTCGTCGGGGCACCATCGTCGGAGCGTCGTCGAAGAACCTAATCGGCAGCATTGGGGTTCCGGTGATCGGGGGGGCTGGGGGGTGTGCGCACATGATGTGTGATGGGTGCTGGTACTTGGCCCTTATATTGGCCCCCTATCCCTCATCAAACCTCGAGAACTCACACCCCCTTAAAGAGCATTTGAGATTTTACAAGTTTGCTGCCAGTAGCCATTAAAGTGTTTGAAATGGGGACACTTTTTTCAAATGGTCACAAAATCTTGTACACTTCGAGTTTTTAGCTGAATTTTTTTATGCATGCCAAAAAAAATACAAGGATCATGTCTACCAAGTTTATGGCCAATAATCCTTCCCAAAAAATTTTAAAAAATCCCGAACCGCAAAAAGTTTCAAAAATTGTGAAAAATAGAAAACGAGTCGTCTTGCCATGAAACTTCACGTGAAGGCTTAAGGGAACATTGTATGAATTTACAAGCCATAAAAATGGCATTGGCATGCAGAAATATGAAGATGTGCCTAAACCCACCTATAACCCTATCGATCCACGGCTTGCGCATCTCGTTTCTCTGGCCGACGTAGTGCCTGCCCGCCCGCCCGCCCGTCTGCTTGTTTCGTCGGTTGGCATAGGCATACGGAGTTCATTCCTAGTCTAAGATCAGACCGGACCAAGGGTTGCGGTAGCAGGATCGGCAGCACGGAGAGGGGGCCCCGATCGATCCTCGACTTGCGCATCCCGCCCCTTTGGCCAGCTGAGCGCCCGCATGCTCGTTTCGTGGGTTGACTTAGGCATACGGAGTTCATTCCCAGTCTAAGCATACGGAGTTCCTTCCCAGTCTAAGATCGGACCGGACCGGGGTTTGTGGCAGCACATGCTGGGCTTGAGCATATGCTGGTGCCACATTTTTTTTCACCGGGGCACCATCGCCAGAGCATCGTCGGAGAACCTGACCGGCGGCATTGGGGTTAAGGCAATCGGGGGGCCGGGGGGTGTGCACACATGATGTGCGATAGGTGCTGGTACTTGGCCCTTATATTGGCCCCTTATCCCTCATCAAACCTCGAGAACTCACACCCCCTTAAAGAGCATTTGAGATTTTATAGGTTTGCTGCCAGTAGCCATTAAAGTGTTTGAAATGGTGACACTTTTTTCAAATGGTCAGAAAATCTTGTACACTTCGAGTTTTTAGCTGAATTTTTTTGTACATGCCAAAAAAAATACAAGGATCATGTCTACCAAGTTTGGGGCCAAACTCCTCCCGAAAAAATTTTAAAAAATCTCAAACCGCAAAAAGTTTTGAAAATCGTGAAAAATAGAAAACGAGTCATCTTGCCATGAAACTTCACGTGAAGGCCTAAGGGACCATGGTATGAATTTACAAGCCATAAAAATGCCATTGGCACATAGAAATACGAAGATGTGCCTAAACCCACCTACCACCCTATCGATCCACAGCTTGCGCATCCCATCTCTATGGCCGGTGTAGTGCCCGCCCGCTCGTTTCGTCAGTCGGCTTAGGCATACGGAGTTCATTCCCAGTCTAAGATCGGACCAGACTAAGGGTTGCAGCAGCAAGATCGGCAGCATGTAGAGGGGGACCCGGCCGATCCCTGGCTTACGTATCCCGCCCCTCTGGCCAGCTGAGCACCCACACGCTCGTTTCGTGGGTTGACTTAGGCATATGGAGTTCATTCCCAATCTAAGCATACGGAGTTCATTCCCAGTCTAAGATCAAACCGGACCGAGGGTTACGGCAGCACAAGCTGGGCTCGGGCATGTGCTGGTGCCGCATTTTTGTCCACCGGGGCACCATCGTCGGAGAACTTGACCGACGGCATTGGGGTTCCGACGATCGGGGGGTCGGGGGGGGTGTGCGCACATGATGTGCGATGGGTGCTGGTACTTGGCCCTTATATTGGCCCACTATCCCTCATCAAACCTCGAGAACTCACACCCCCTTAAAGAGCATTTGAGATTTTACAGGTTTGCTGCCAGTAGCCATTAAAGTGTTCGAAATGGGGATGCTTTTTTCAAATGGTCACAAAATCTTGTACACTTTGAGTTTTTAGCTGATTTCTTTTGTGCATGCCAACAAAACTACAAGGATCACGTCTACCAATTTTGGGGCCAAAACTCCTTCCGAAAAATTTTCAAAAATCCTGAACCGTAAAAATTTTTGAAAATCGTGAACAATAGAAAACGACTCATCTTGCCATGAAACTTCACGTGAAGGCTTAAGGGACCATTGTTTGAATTTACAAGCCATAAAAATGGCATTGGCACACAAAAATATGAAGATGTGCCTAAACCCACCTACCACCCTATCGATCCACGGCTTGCGTATCCCGTCTCTCTAACCGACGTAGTGCCTGCCCGCCCGCCTACCCGCTCGCCTACCCGCTCCTTTCGTCGATTGGCTTAGGCACACGGAGTTCATTCCTAGTCTAAGATCGGAGCGAACCGAGGGTTGCAGCAGTAAGATCGGTAGCACGTAGAGGGGGACCTGGCCGATCCCCGGCTTACGCATCTCGCTCCTCTGGTCGGCTGAATACCTGCACGCTTGTTTCGTGTGTTGGCTTAGACATACGAAGTTCATTCCCAGTCTAAGATCGGACCAGACCGAGGGTTGCAGCAGCACATGCTAGGCTCGGGCATGTGCTGGTGCCGCATTTTTCTTCGTCGGGGCACCATCATCGGAGCATCATCGGAGAACCAGACCGGCGGCATTAGGGTTTCGATTATCGGGGGGGCCGAGGGCGGGGTGTGCGCACATGATGTGCGATGGGTGCCGGTACTTGGCCCTTATATTGGCCCCCTATCCCTCATCAAACCTCGAGAACTCACACTCCCTTAAAGAGCATTTGAGATTTTACAGGTTTGCTGCCAGTAGCCATTAAAGTGTCTAACACGAGGACACTTTTTTCAAATGGTCACAAAATCTTGTACACTTCGAGTTTTTAGCTGAATTTTTTTGTGCATCCCAAAAAAAATACAAGGATCACATCTACCATGTTTGGGGCCAAAACTCCTTCTGAAAAAATTTTAAAAAATCTCAAATCGTAAAAAGTTTCAAAAATCTTAAAAAAAATAAAACGAGTTGTCTTGCCATGAAACTTCACGTGAAGGCTTAAGTGACCATTGTATGAATTTACAAGCCACCAAAATGGCATTGGCACGCAGAAATATAAAGATATGCCTAATCCAACCTACCACCCTATCGATCCACGGCTTGCGCATCCCGTCTCTCTGGTTGATGTAGTGCCCGCCCGCCAGCCCGCCCGCTCGTTTCATCGATTGGCTTAGGCATACGAAGTTCATTCCAGTCTAAGCATACGAAGTTCATTCCCCATCTAAGATCGGATCGGATCGAGGGTTGCGGTAGCACATGCTAGGCTCAGGCATCTATTGGTGCCGCATTTTTCTTTGCCGGGGCACCATCGCTGGAGAACTTGACCGGTGGCATTGGGGTTTCGACGATCAGGGAGGCCGGGGGGTGTGCGCACATGATGTGCGATGGGTGCTGGTACTTGGCCCTTATATTGGCCCCCTATCCCTCATCAAACCTCGAGAACTCACACCCCCTTAAAGAGCATTTGAGATTTTACAGGTTTGCTGCCAGTAGCCATTAAAGTGTCTGAAATGGGGACACTTTTTTCAAATGGTCACAAAATCTTGTACACTTCGAGTTTTTAGTTTCAAATGGTCACAAATACAAGGATCACGTCTACCAAGTTTGGGGCCAAAACTCCTCTCGAAAAAATTTTAAAAAATCCCCAGCCATAAAAAGTTTCAAAAATCTTGAAAAATAGAAAACGAGTCATCTTGCCATGAAAATTCATGTGAAGGCTTAAGGGACCATAGTATGAATTTACAAGCCATAAAAATGGCATTGGCACAAAGAAATATGAAAATGTGCCTAAACCCACCTACCACCCTTTCGATCCAAGGCTTTGGCATCCCGTCTCTCTGGTCGGCGTAGAGCCCGCCCGCCCTCTGCTCGTTTCGTCGATTGGTTTAGGCATACAGAGTTCATTCCCAGTCTAAGATTGGACCGGACCAAGGGTTACGGCAGCAGGATCGGCAGCACGCAGAGGGGGACCCGGCTGATCCCCGGCTTGCGCATCCTGCCCCTCTGGCCGACTGAGTGGCCGCACGCTCATTTTGTGGGGTGACTTAGGCATACGAAGTTCATTCCCAGTCCAAGATTGGATTGGACCAAGGGTTGTGGCAGCACATGCTGGGCTCAGGCATGTGCTGGTGCCGTATTTTTCTTCCCCAGGGCACCATCGCCAGAGCATCGTCGGAGAACCTAACCGACGACATTGGGGTTCCAGCGATCGGGGGGGCCGGGGGGTGTGCGCACATGATGTGCGATGGGTGCCGGTACTTGGCCCTTATATTGGCCCCTTATCCCTCATCAAACCTTGAGAACTCACACCCCCTTAAAGAGCATTTGAGATTTTACAGGTTTGCTGCCAGTAGCCATTAAAGTGTTTGAAATGGGGACACTTTTTTCAAATGGTCACAAAATCTTGTACACTTTGAGTTTTTAGCTAAATTTTTTTATGCATGCCAACAAAAATACAAGGATCACGTCTACCAATTTTAGGGCGAAAACTCCTTTCGAAAAAACTTTAAACAATCCCGAACCGTAAAAATTTTCAAAAATCGTGTAAAATAGAAAGCGAGTCGTCTTGCCATGAAACTTCACGTGAAGGCTTAAGGGACCATTGTATGAATTTACAAGCCATAAAAATGGCATTGGCACACAGAAATATGAAGATGTGCCTCAATCCATCTACCACCCTATCGATCCACGGCTTGTGCATCCCGTCGCTCTGGCTGGCGTAGTGCCTGCCCGCCCGCCTATCCGCTCGTTTCGTCGGTTGGCTTAGGCATACGGAGTTCATTCCTAGTCTAAGATTAGACCGGACCGAGGGTTACAGCAGCAGAATTAGCATCACGTAGAGGGGGACCCGATCGAACCCTGGCTTGTGCATCCCGCCCCTCTGGTCGGCTGACTGCCCGTATGCTCATTTCATGGGTTGACTTAGGCATACGGAGTTCATTCCCAGTCTAAGCATACAGAGTTCATTTCCAGTCTACGATCGGACCAGACTGAGGGTTGTGATAGCACATGCTGGGCTCAGGCATGTGCTGGTGCCGCATTTTTCTTCACCGGGGCACCATCGCCGGAGCATCGCCGGAGAACCTGACCGGCGGCATTGGGGTTCCGACGATCGAGGGGGCCAGGGGGGTGTGCGCACATGATGTGCGATGGGTGCTGGTACTTGGCCCTTATAATGGCCCCCTATCCCTCATCAAACCTCGAGAAATCACACCCCCTTAAAAGAGAATTTGAAATTTTACAGGTTTGCTGCCATGAGCCATTAAAGTGTTTGAAATGGGGACACTTTATTCAAATGTTCACAAAATCTTGTACACTTTTAATTTTTAGCTAAATCTTTTTGTGCATGCCAAAAAAAAATAAAAGGATGACGTCTACTACGTTTGGGGCCAAAACTCCTTCCGAAAAAATTTTAAAAAATCTCGAACCGTAAAAAGTTTCAAAAATTGTGAAAAATAGAAAATGAGTCGTCTTGCCATGAAACTTCACGTGAAGGCTTAAGGGACCATTGTATGAATTTACAAGCCATAAAAATGGCATTGGCGTGCAAAAATATGAAGATGTGCCTCAATCTACTTACCACCCTATCGATCCTTGGCTTGCGCATCCCGTCGCTCTGGCCGGCGTAGTGCCTGCCTGCCCGCCCGCCCGCTAGTTTCGTCGGTTAGCTTAGGCATACGGAGTTAATTCCCAGTCTAAGATCAGACCGGACCGAGGGTTGCGGTAGCAGGATTGGCAGCACACAGAGGGGGACTCGATCGATCCCCGGTTTGTGCATCCCGCCCTTCTGGCCGACTGAGCGCCCGCACGCTCGTTTCGTGGGTTGACTTAGGCATATGGAGTTCATTCCCAGTCTAAGATTGGATCAGACTGAGGGTTGCGGCAGCCCATGCTGGGCTTGGGCATGTGCTGGTGCCGCATTTTTCTTCGTCGGGGCACCTCGCCGGAGCATCACCGGAGAACCTGACCAGCGGCATTGGGGTTCTGGCGATCGGGGGGCCGGGGGGTGTGCGCACATGATGTGTGATGGGTGCTGGTACTTGGCCCTTATATTGGCCCCCTATCCCTCATAAAACCTCGAGAACTCACACCCCCTTATAGAGCATTTGAGATTTTATAGGTTTGCTGCCAGTAGCCATTAAAGTGTCTGAAATGGGGACACTTTTTTCAAATGGTCACAAAATCTTGTACACTTTGAGTTTTTAGCTAAATGTTTTTATGCATGCCAACAAAAATACAAGGATCACGTCTACCAGGTTTGGGCCAAAACTCCTTTCAAAAAAATCTTAAAAAATCCAGAACCGTAAAAAGTTTCAAAAATCGTGAAAAATAGAAAACAAGTCGTCTTGCCATGAAACTTCACATGAAGGCCTAAGGGACCATTGTATGAATTTACAAGCTTGAAAAATGGCATTGGCATGTAAAAATATGAAGATGTGCCTAAACCCACCTACAACCCTATTGATCCACGGCTTGTGCATCCCATGTCTCTGGTCGGCGTAGTGCTCGCCCGCCCGCCCGTGCGCTAGTTTCATCAATTGGCTTAGCCATACGGAGTTCATTCCCAGTCTAAGATCGAACCGGACTGAGGGTTGCTGCAGCAGGATTGGCAGCATGCAGAGGGGGACCTGGCCGACGGCATTGGGGTTCCGGTGATCGGGGGGACCAGGGGGGTGTGCGCACATGATGTGCGATGGGTGCTGGTACTTGGCCCTTATATTGGACCCCTATCCCTCATCAAACCTCAAGAACTCCCACCCCCTTAAATAGCGTTTGAGATTTTACATGTCTGCTGCCAGTAGCCATTAAAGTGTCTGAAATGGGGACACTTTTTTCAAATGGTCACAAAATCTTGTACACTTCGAGTTTTTAGCTGAATTTTTTTGTGCATGCCAAAAAAAATACAAGGATCACTTTCGAACCGCAAAAAGTTTCAAAAATCATGAAAAATACAAAACGAGTTGTCTTGCCATGAAACTTCACGTGAAGGCTTAAGGGACCATTGTATGAATTTACAGCCACGCAGAAATATGAAGATGTTCCTGAACCCACCTACCACCCTATTGATCCACGGCTTGCGCATCCCCTCTCTCTGGCCGGCGTAGTGCCCGTCCGCCTGCCTGCCCACTCGTTTCGTCGGTTGGCTTAGGCATACAGAGTTCATTCCCAGTCTAAGATCAGACCAGACTGAGGGTTGCGGCAGCAGGATTGGCAGCACGCAGAGGGGGACCCGGTCGATCCTCGGAGTGCGCATCCCACCCCTCTGGCCGGTTGAGTGCCCGCACACTCGTTTCGTGAGTTGACTTAGGCATACGGAGTTCATTCCCAGTCTAAGCATACGGAGTTGATACCCAGTCTAAGATCGGACCACATCGATGGTTGTGGTAGCACATACTGGGCTCAGGCATGTGCTGGTGCCGCATTTTTCTTCACCGAGGCACCATCGTCGGAGCATCGTCGGAGAACCTGACCGGTGGCATTGGGGTTTCGGCGATCGGGGGGGCACGGGGGGTGTGCGCACACGATGTGCGATGGGTGCTGGTACTTGCCCCTTATATTGGTCCCTTATCCCTCATCAAACCTTGAGAACTCACACCCCCTTAAAGAGCATTTGAGATTTTACAAGTTTGCTGCTAGTAGCCACTAAAGTGTCTGGAATGGGGACACTTTTTTCAAATGGTCACAAAATCTTGTACACTTCGAGTTTTTAGCTGAATTTTTTTGTGCATGCCAACAAAAATACAAGGATCACATCTACCATGTTTGGGGCCAAAACTCCTTTCGAAAAAATTTTAAAAAATCTCAAATCGTAAAAAGTTTCAAAAATCTTGAAAAAAATAAAACGAGTTGTCTTGCCATGAAACTTCACGTGAAGGCTTAAGGGACCATTGTATGAATTTACAATCCATAAAGATGGCATTGCCATGTAGAATTATGAAGATGTACCTAAACCCACCTACCACCCTATCGATCCACCGCTTGCGCATCCCGCCTCTCTGGCTGGCGTAGTGTCCGCCTGCCCGCCCTCCCGCCCGTTCGTTTCGTCGGTTGGCTTAGGCATACGGAGTTCATTCCCAGTCGAAGATCAAACCGAACTGAGGGTTGAGGCAGCAGGATCAACAGCACGCAGAGGGGGACCCGACCGATCCCCGACTTACACATCCCACCCCTCTGGCCGGCTAAGCGCCCACGCGCTCGTTTTGTGTGTTGAATTAGGCATACGGAGTCCATTCCCAGTCTAAGCATACGGATTTCATTCCCAGTCTAAGCATACGGAGTTTATTCCCAGTCTAAGATCGGACCGAACCGAGGGTTGCGATAGCACATGTTGGGCTCGAGCATGTGCTGGGGCCGCATTTTTCTTCACCGGGGCGCATCACCGGAGCATCGTCGGAGAACCTGATCGACGGCATTGAGGTTCCGACGATCGAGGGGCGGGGGGGGTGTGCGCACATGATGTGCGATGGGTGCTGGTACTTGGCCCTTATATTGGCCCCCTATCCCTCATCAAACCTCGACAATTCACACCCCCTTAAAGAGCATTCGAGATTTTACAGGTTTGCTGCCAGTAGCCATTAAAGTGTCTGGAATGGGGACACTTTTTTCAAATGGTCACAAAATCTTGTACACTTCAAATTTTTAGCTAAATTTTTTTGTGCATGCCAAAAAAAATACAAGGATCACGTCTACCAAGTTGGGGGCCAAAACTCCTTCCAAAAAAATTTTAAAAAAATACCGAACCACAAAAAGTTTTAAAAATCATGAAAAATAGAAAATGAGTCGTCTTGCCATGAAACTTAACGTGAAGGCTTAGGAGACCATTGTATGAATTTACAAGCCATAAAAATGGCATTGGCACGTAGAAATATGAAGATGTGCCTACACCCACCTACCACCCTATCGATCCACGGCTTGCACATCCCGTCTCTCTGGCCGGCGTAGTGCCCGCCCGCCCGCTCGTTTCATTGGTTGGGTTAGGCATACGGAGTCCACTCCTAGTCTAAGATTAGACCGGTTTGAGGGTTACGGCAGGAGGATCGACAACACGCATAGGGGGACCCGACCGATTCTCAACTTGCAAATCCCGCCCCTCTGGCCTGCTGAGCGCCCGCGCGCTCGTTTCATGTGTTGACTTAGGCATACAGACTTCATTTCCAGTCTAAGCATACGGAGTTCATTCCCAGTCTAAGATCAGACTGGACCGAGGGTTGCGGCAGCACATGCTAGGCTCGAACATATGCTGGTGCCGTATTTTTCTTCGTCGAGGCACCATCGTTGAAGCATTGTCGGAGAACCTGACCGGCGGCATTTGGGTTCCGATGGTTGGGGGGGCCGGGGGGTGTGCGCACATAATGTGCGATGGGTGCTGGTACTTGGCCCTTATATTGGCCCCCTATCCCTCACCAAACCTCGAGAACTCACACCCCCATAAAGAGCATTTGAGATTGTACAGGTTTTCTGCTAGTAGCCATTAAAGTATCTAAAATGGGGACACTTTTTTTAAATGGTCACAAAATCTTGTACTTTAAGTTTTTAGTTGAATGTTTTTGTGCATGCCAATAAAAATACAAGGATCACATCTACCAAGTTTGGGGCCAAAACTCCTTCCGAAAAAATTTTAAAAAATCTCGAACCGTAAAAAGTTTCGAAAATCGTGAAAAATATAAAACGAGTCGTCTTGCCATGAAACTTCACGTGAAGGCTTAAGGGACCATTCTATGAATTTACAAGCCATAAAAATGGCATTGGCATGCAGAAATTTGAAGATGTGCCTAAACCCACCTACCGCCCTCTCGATCCACGGCTTGCGCATCCCGTCTCTCTGGCCGGCGTAGTGCCCGCACGCCCGCCCGCCCGCTCGTTTCGTCGGTTGGCTTAGGCATACGGTGTTCATTCCCAGTCCAAGATCGAACCAGACTGAGGGTTACGCCAGCAAGATCGACAGCATGTAGAGGGGGACCCGGCCGATCCCCGGCTTGCGCATCCTGCCCCTCTGGCCGGCTGAGCGCCCGCATGCTCGTTTCGTGGGTTGACTTAAGCATACGGAGTTCATTCCCAGTCTAAGATCGGATCGAACCGAGGGTTACGACAGCACATGCTGGGCTCGAGCATGTGCTGGTGCCGCATTTTTCTTCATCGGAGCATCGTCAGAGAACTTGATCGGCGGCATTGGGGTTCCGGCGATCGGGGAGGCCGAGGGGGTGTACGCACATGATGTGTGAAGGTTACTGGTACTTGGCCCTTATATTGGCCCCCTATCCTTCATCAAACCTCAAGAACTCACACCCCCTTAAAGAGCATTTGAGATTTTACAAGTTTGCTGCCAGTAGCCATTAAAGTATTCGAAATAGGGACACTTTTTTCAAAAGGTCACAAAATCTTGTACACTTCAAGTTTTTAGCTGAATTTTTTTATGCATGCCAATAAAAATACAAGGATCACGTCTACCAAGTTTGGGGCCAAAACTCCTTCAGAAAAAATTTTAAAAAATCCCGAACCATAAAAAGTTTCAAAAATTGTGAAAAATAGAAAACGAGTCATCTTGCCATGAAACTTCACGTGAAGGCTTAAGGGACCATTGTATGAATTTAGAAGCCATAAAAATGGCATTGGCATGTAGAAATATGAAGATTTCCTAAACCCACCTACCACCCTATCGATCCACGGCTTGCGCATCCCGTCTCTCTGGCCGACGTAGTGCCCGCCCGCCTGCTCGTTTCGTCGGTTGGTTAGACAGACGGAGTTCATTCCTAGTCAAGCATATGGAGTTCATTCCCAGTCTAAGATCAGACCGGACCAAGGGTTGCGGCAGCACATGCTAGGCTCGAACATATGCTGGTGCTGCATTTTTCTTCACCGGGGCACCATCGTCGGAGAACCTAACTGACGGCATTTGGGTTCCGGTGATCGGGGGGGCCGGGGGGGTGTGCGCACATAATGTGCGATGGGTGCTGGTACTTGGCCCTTATATTGGCCCCCTATCCCTCACCAAACCTCGAGAACTCACACCCCCGTAAAGAGCATTTGAGATTGTACAGGTTTCCTGCTAGTAGCCATTAAAGTATCTAAAATGGGGACACTTTTTTCAAAAGGTCACAAAATCTTGTACACTTCAAGTTTTTAGCTGAATTGTTTTGTGTATGCCAACCAAAATACAAGGATCACGTCTACCAAGTTTGGGGCCAAAACTCCTTCCGAAAAAATTTTAAAAAATCTCGAATCGCAAAAAGTTTCAAAAATTATGAAAAATAGAAAACGAGTCATCTTGCCATGAAACTTCACGTGAAGGCTTAAGGGACCATTGTATGAATTTAGAAGCCATAAAAATGGCATTGGCATGCAGAAATATGAAGATGTGCCTAAACCCGCCTACCACCCTATCGATCCATGGCTTGCGCATCCCGTCTCTCTGGCCGACGTAGTACCCGCCCGCCCGCTTGTTTCGCCGGTCGGCTTAGGCATACGGAGTTCATTCCCAGTCTAAGATCGGACCAGACCGAGGGTTGTGGCAGCACGCAGAGGGTGACCCAGCGATCCCCGGCTTACGCATCCCGTCTCTCTGGCCAACATAGTGCCCGCTCGCCCGCCCCCCCCGCCCGCTCGTTTCGTCGGTTGGCTTAGGCATATGGAGTTCATTCCCAGTCTAAGATTGGACCGGACTGAGGGTTGCAGCAGCAAGATCAGCAATACGCAGAGGGTGACCCGGTCAATCCCCGGCTTGCGCATCCCGCCCCTCTGGCCAGCTGAGCGCCCACACGCTCATTTCATCGGTTGACTTAGGCATACGGAGTTCATTCCCAGTCTTAAGCATATGGAGTTCATTCCTAGTCTAAGATTGGACCAGACAGAGGGTTACAGTAGCACATGCTGGGCTCGGGCATGTGCTGGTGCCGTATTTTTCTTCGTCGGGTCACCATCGCGGGAGCATCGCCGGAGAACCTGACCGACGGCGTTGATGTTTCGACGATCGGAGGGGCTGGGGGGGTGTGCACACATGATGTGCGATGGGTGCTGGTACTTGGCCCTTATATTGGCCCCTTATCCCTCATCAAACCTCGAGAACTCACTCCCCCTTAAAGAGCATTTGAGATTTTACAGGTTTGCTGCCAGTAGCCATTAAAGTGTCTGAAATGTGGACACTTTTTTCAAATGGTCACAAAATTTTGTACACTTCGAGTTTTGAAATGAATTTTTTTGTGCATGCCAACAAAAATACAAGGATCACGTCTAAGTTTGGGGCCAAAACACCTTCCGAAAAAATTTTAAAAAACCCCAAACTGTAAAAAGTTTCAAAAATCGTGAAAAATAGAAAACGAGTCGTCTTGCCATGAAACTTCACGTGAAGGCTTAAGGGACCATTGTATGAATTTAGAAGCCATAAAAATGGCATTGTCATGCAGAAATATGAAGACGTGCCTACACCCACCTACCACCCTATCGATCCACGGCTTGCATATCCCGTCTCTCTGGCCGGCGTAGTGCCCGCCCGCCCGTCCACTCGTTTCATCAGTTGGCTTAGGCAGACAGAGTTCATTCCCAGTCTAAGATCGGACCGGACCAAAGGTTGCGGCAGCAGGATCGGCAGCACGCAGAGGGTGACCCGATCGATCGCTGGCTTACGCATCCCGCCCCTCTGGCCAGCTGAGCACCCGCACACTCATTTCGTCGATTAACTTAGGCATACGGAGTTCATTCCCAGTCTAAGCATATGGAGTTCATTCCCAGTCTAAGATCGGACCGGACAGAGGTTTACGGTAGCACATGCTGGACTCGGGCATGTGCTGGTGACGTATTTTTCTTCATCGGGGCACCACCGCGAGAGCATCGTCGGAGAACCTGATCGGCAGTATTAAGGTTTCAACGATCGGGGGGCCGTATTTTTCTTCATCGGTGTACCGTCATCGAAGAACCTGACCGGCGACATTGGGGTTCCTACGATCGGGGGGCCCGGAAGGGTGTGCACACATGATGTGTGATGGGTGCTGGTACTTGGCCCTTATATTGGCCCCCTATCCCTCATCAAACCTCGAGAAGTCACACCCCCTTAAAGAGCATTTGAGATTTTACAGGTTTGCTGCTAGTAGCCATTAAAGTGTCTGAAATGGGGACACTTTTTTCAAATGGTCACAAAATCTTGTACACGTCGAGTTTTTAAATGAATTTTTTTGTGCAAGCCAACAAATATACAAGGATCATGTCTAAGTTTAGGGCCAAAACTCCTTCCGAAAAAATTTTAAAAAACCCCGAACCGTAAAAAGTTTCAAAAATCGTGAAAAATAGAAAACGAGTCGTCTTGCCATGAAACTTCACGTGAAGGCTTAAGGGATCATTGTATGAATTTAGATGCCATAAAAATGGAATTGGCATGCAGAAATAAGAAGATGTGCCTAAACCCACCTACCACCCTATCGATCCACGGCTTGCGCATCCCGTCTTTTTGGCCGGCATAGTGCCCGCCTGCCCGCCCGCTCGCTCGTTTCGTCGATTGGCTTAGGCATACGGAGTTCATTCCCAGTCTAAGATCAGACCGGACTGAAGGTTGCTGCAGCAGGATCGGCAGCACGCAGAGGGTGACCCGGCCGATCCTCGGCTTATGCATTCTGCCCCTCTGGCCGGATGAGCGCCCACAAGCTCATTTCATCGGTTAACCTAGGCATACGGAGTTCATTCCCAGTCTAAGCATATGGAGTTCATTCCCAATCTAAGATCAGACCGGACAGAGGTTTACGGCAGCACATGCTGGCCTCGGGCATGTGCTGGTGCCACATTTTTCTTCACCGGGGCACCATCGCGGGAGCATCGCAGGAGAACCTGACCTGCGGCATTGAGGTTTCGGTGATTGGGGCCGGGGGGTGTGCGCACATGATGTGCGATGGGTGCTGGTACTTGGCCCTTATATTGGCCCTCTATCCCTCATCAAACCTTGAGAACTCACACCCCCTTAAAGAGCATTTGAGATTTTACAGCTTTGCTGCCAGTAGCCATTAAAGTGTCTGAAATGGGGACACTTTTTTCAAATGGTCACAAAATCGTGTACACTTCGCGTTTTTAGATGAAAATTTTTGTGCATGCCAAAAAAAATACAAGGATCACGTCTACCAAGTTTGGGGACAAAAATCATTCTGAAAAAATTTTAAAAAATCTCGAACCCTAAAAAGTTTCAAAAATCATGAAAAAGAGAAAACGAGTCGTCTTGCCATGAAACTTCACGTGAAGGCTTAATGGACCATTGTATGAATTTACAAGCCATAAAAATGGCATTGGCACGCACAAATATGAGGATGTACCTAAACCCACCTATCACCCTATCAATCCACAGCTTCGCATCCCGTCTCTCTAGCTGACGTAGTGCCCGCCCTCCCGTCCGCTCGTTTCGTCGGTTGGCTTAGGCATACAGAGATCATTCCCAATCTAAGATCGGACCAGATCAAGGATTGCCGTAGCAAAATCGGCAACACGCAGAGTTGGTCCCGACCGATCCTCGACTTACGCATCCCGCCCCTCTGGCCAGCTGAACGCCCGCACGCTCGTTTCGTGGGTTGACTTAGGCATACGGAGTTCATTCCCTGTCTAAGATCGGACCAGACCGAGGGTTGCAGCAGCAAATTCTGGGCTCGGGCATGTGCTGGTGCCGCATTTTTCTTTGTCGGGGCACCATCGTCGGAGCATCACTGGAGAACCTGACCGGCTTCATTGGGGTTCCGGCGATCGGGGGTGCCGAGGGGGGTGTGCCCACATGATGTGCGATGGGTACTGGTACTTGGCCCTTATATTGGCCCCCTATCCCTCATCAAACCTCAAGAACTCACACCCCCTTAAAGAGCATTTGAGATTTTACAGGATTGCTGCGAGTAGCCACTAAAGTGTATGAAATGGGGACACTTTTTTCAAATGGTCACAAAATCTTGTACACTTCGATTTTTTAGCTGAATTTTTTTGTGCATGCCGAAAAAAATACAAGATCACACCTACCAAGTTTGGGGCCAAAAATCCTTCCTAAAAAATTTTAAAAAATCCCGAACCACAAAAAGTTTCAAAAATCATGAAAAATAGAAAACGAGTCATCTTGCCATGAAACTTCACATGAAGGCTTAAGGGACCATTGTATGAATTTACAAGCCATAAAAATGGCATTGGCACGTAGAAATATGAAGATCAGACCAGACTGAGGCTTACGGCAGTAGGATCGGTAGCACATAGAGGGGGACCCAACCAATCCCCGGCTTGCACATCCCGCCCCTCTGGCCGGCTGAGCGCCTGCATGCTCATTTCGTGGGTTGACTTAAGCATACGGAGTTCATTCCCAGTCTAAGCGTACAGAGTTCATTCCCAGTCTAAGATCGGATCGGACCGAGTGTTGCGACAGCACATGCTAGGCTCGAGCACGTGCTGGTGCCACATTTTTCTTCGTCGGGGCACCATCGTCGGAGCATCGCTGGAGAACTTGATCGGCGGCATTTGGGTTTCGACGATCGGGGGGGCCGGGGGGTGTGCGCATATGATGTGCAGTGGGTGGTGGTCTTGGCCCTTATATTGGCCCCCTATCCCTCATCAAACCTCGAGAACTCACACCCCCTCAAAAAGCATTTGAGATTTCACAGGTTTGCTGTCAGTAGCCATTAAAGTGTCTGAAATGGGGACACTTTTTTCAAATGGTCACCAAATCTTGTACACTTCGAGTTTTTAGATGAATTTTTTTGCGCATGCCAAAAAAAATACAAGGATCACGTCTACCAAGTTTGGGACCAAAAATCCTTCCAAAAAAATTTAAAAAAATCCCAAACCGTAAAAAGTTTTGAAAATCGTGAAAAATAAAAAACGAGTCGTCTTGGCATGAAACTTCACGTGAAGGCTTAAAAGACCATTGTATGAATTTACAGGCCATAAAAATGGCATTGGCACGTAGAAATAGGAAGATGTGCCTAAACCCACCTACCACCCTATCCATCCACGGCTTGCGCATCCCATCTCTCTAGCCAGCGTAGTGCCTACCCGCCCGCCCGCCCGCTCGTTTTGTCGGTTGGCTTAGGCATACAAAGTTCATTCCCAGTCTAAGATCGGACCGGCCCGAGGGTTGTGATAGTAGGATCGGCAGCACGTCGAGGGGGACCCGGCCGATCCCTGACTTGCGCACCATCGTCGGAGCATCACCGGAGAACCTGACCGGCGGCATTGGGGTTCCAGCGATCAGGGGCCCTGGGGGGGTGTGCGCACATGATGTGCGATGGGTGCTGGTACTTGGCCCTTATATTGGCCCCCTAACCCTCATCAAACCTCGAGATCTCACACCCCCTTAAAGAGCATTTGAGATTTTACAGGTTTGCAGCCAATAGCCATTAAAGTGTCTAAAATGGGGACACTTTTTTCAAATGGTCACCAAAATCTTGTACACTTTTTTCAAATGGTCACAAAATCTTGTACACTTCGAGGTTTTAGCTGAATTTTTTTGTGCATGCCAACAAAAATACAAGGATCACGTCTACCGAGTTTGGGGCCAAAACTCCTAAAAAAATTTTAAAAAATCTCTAACCGCAAAAAGTTTCAAAAATTATGAAAAATAAAAAACGAGTGGTCTTGCCACGAAACTTCACGTGAAGGCTTAAGGGACCATTGTATGAATTTACAACCCATAAAAATGGCATTGGCACGCAGAAATATGATGATGTGCCTAAACCCACCTGCCACCCTATCGATCCTCGCCTTGCACATTCCGCCCCTCTGGTCGGCTGAGCGCCTGCACGCTCGTTTCGTGGGTTGACTTAAGCATACTGAGTTCATTCCCAGTCTAAGCATACGAAGTTCATTCCCAATCTAATATTGGACCGGACCAAGTGTTGTGGTAGCTCATGATGGGCTCGGGCATGTGCTGGTGCCGCATTTTTCTTCGCCGGGGCACCATCGTCGGAGCATCCCCGGAGAACTTGACCGGCGGCATTGGGGTTCCGACGATCGGGGGGCCGGAGGGTGTGAGCACATGATGTGCGGTGGGTGGTGGTACTTGGCCCTTATATTGGCCCCCTATCCCTTATCAAACCTCGAGAAGTCACACCCCCTTAAAGAGCATTTGAGATTTTACAGGTTTGCTGCCAGTAGCCATTAAAGTGTCTGAAATGGGGACACTTTTTTCAAATGGTCACAAAATCTTGTACACTTCGAGTTTTTACCTGAATTTTTTTGTGCATGCCAAAAAAAATACAAGGATCACATCTACCAAGTTTGGGTCCAAAAATCCTTCCGAGAAAATTTTAAAAAATCCCAAACCGCAAAAAGTTTCAAAAATCGTGAAAAATAGAAAACGAGTTGTCTTGCCGTGAAACTTCATGTGAAGGCTTAAGGGACCATTGTATGAATTTACAAGCCATAAAAATGGCATTGGCAAGCAGAAATATGAAGATGTGCCTAAACCCACCTACCACCCTATCGATCCACGGCTTGTGCATCCCGTCTCTCTACTCGGCGTAGTGCCCGCCTGTCCGCCCGCCCGCTCATTTCGTCGATTGGCTTAGGCATACGGCATTCATTCCCAATCTAAGATCGGATCAGACCGAGGGTTGCAGTAGCAGGATCGACAGCACGTAGAGGGGGACCCGATCGATCCCAAGCTTGCGCATCTCGCCCCTCTGGCCGGTTGAGCGGTCGCACCCTAGTTTCATGGGTTGACTTAACCATACGAAGTTCATTCCCAGTATAAGCATACGGAGTTGATTCCCAGTCTAAGATCAGATTAGACCGAGGGTTGCGACAGCACATGCTAGGCTCGACCATTTGCTGGTGTCGCATTTTTCTTCGTCGGGTCACCATCGTCGAAGCATCACCGGAGAACCTGACCGGCAGCATTGGGGTTCTGACGATCGGGGGGGTCGAGGGGGTGCGCAAATGATGTGCGATGGGTGCTGGTGCTTGGCCATTATGTTCTCCCCCTATCCCTAATCAAACCTCGAGAACTCACACCCCCTTAAAGAGCATTTGATATTTTACAGGTTTACTGCCAGTAGCCATTAAACTGTTTGAAATGGGGACACTTTTTTCAAATGGTCACAAAATCTTGTACACTTCAACTTTTTAGCTGAATTTTTTTGTGCATCCCAACAAAAATACAAGAATCACGTCTACCAAGTTTGGGGCAAAAATTCCTTCCAAAAAAATTTAAAAAAATCCTGAACCGTGAAAAGTTTCAAA
Source organism: Durio zibethinus (assembly GCF_047325235.1). Lineage (NCBI taxonomy): Eukaryota > Viridiplantae > Streptophyta > Magnoliopsida > Malvales > Malvaceae > Durio > Durio zibethinus. The sequence continues at coordinate 17,173,547 of NC_143163.1, forward strand.
AATCGTGAAAAATAGAAAATGAGCCGTCTTGCCATGAAACTTCACGTGAAGGCTTAAGGGACCATTGTATGAATTTACAAGCCATAAAAATGGCATTGGCATGCAGAAATATGAAGATGTGCCTAAACCCTCCTACCACCCTATCGATCGGTTGGCTTACGCATCCCGTCTCTTTGGCCGGTGTAGTACCCGCCCGCCCGCCCGCTCGTTTCATCGATTGGCTTAGGCATACGGAGTTCATTGCAAGTCTAAGATCAGACCGGATCTAGGGTTACGGCAACAGGATCGGTAGCACGTAGAGGAGGACCCGGTCGATCCCCGGCTTACGCATCCCACCCCTCTAGCCGGCTGAGAGCCCGTACGCTCATTTCATTGGTTGACTTAGGCATACGGAGTTCATTCCCAGTCTAAGCATACGGAGTTCATTTCCAGTCTAAGATCGGATCGGACCGAGGGTTACGGTAGCACATGCTGGGCTCAGGCATGTGCTGGTGCCGCATTTTTCTTCGTCAAGGCACCATCGCCGGATCATCGTCGGAGAACTTGACCAGCGGCATTGGCTTTTCGACGATCGGGGGGGCCGAGGGGTGTGCGCACATGATGTGAGATGGGTGCTGGTACTTGGCCCTTATATTGGCCCCCTATCCCTCATCAAACCTCGAGAACTCACACCCCCTTAAAGAGCATTTGAGATTGTACATGTTTGCTGCCAGTAGCCATTAAAGTGTCTGAAATGGGGACACTTTTTTCAAATGGTCACAAAATCTTGTACACTTCAAGTTTTTAGCTAAATGTTTTTGTGCATGGAGACAAAAATACAAGAATCACGTCTACCAAGTTTGGGGCCAAAACTCCTTCCGAAAAAATTTTAAAAAATCCCGAACCGCAAAAATTTTTGAAAATCCTGAAAAATAAAAAACGAGTCGTCTTGCCATGAAACTTCACGTGAAGGCTTAACGGACCATAGTATGAATTTACATGCCATAAAAATGGCAATGACGCATAGAAATATGAAGATATGCCTAAACCCACCTACCACCCTATTGATCCAAGGTTTGCGCATCCCGTCTCTCTGGCCGGCATAGTGCCCGCCAGCCCGCCCGCTCGTTTCGTCGGTTTATCTTAGCCATACGGAGTTCATTCCCAGTCTAAGATGGGACTGGACCGAGGGTTGCAGTAGCAGGATCGGTAGCACATTGAGGGGAACGCGACCGATCCTCGGCTTAGCATCCCGCCCCTCTGGCCGGTTGAGCGGCCGCACGTTCGTTTTGTGGGTTGACTTAGGCATACGGAGTTCATTCCCAGTCTAAGCATACGAAGTTCATTCACAGTCTAAGATCGGACCAGACCGAGGGTTACGGCAGCACATGCTGGGCTCGGGCATGTGCTGGTGCCGCATTTTTCTTTCCTGGGGCACCATCACCGGAGCATCGTTAGAGAAGCTGACCGGCGGCATTGGGGTTCCGACGATCGGGGGGTCGGGGGGTGTACGCACATGATGTGCTATGGGTGCTGGTACTTGGCCCTTATATTGGCCCCCTATGCCTCATCAAACCTCGACAACTCACACCCCCTTAAAGAGCATTTGAAATTTTACAGGTTTGTTGCCAGTAGCCATTAAAGTGTCTAAAATGGGGACACTTTTTTCAAATGGTCACAAAATCTTGTACACTTCGAGTTTTTAGCTGAATGTTTTTGTGCATGCCGAAGAAAATACAAGGATCACTCCTACCAAGTTTGGGGCCAAAAATCATTCCTAAAAAATTTTAAAAAATCTCGAACCACAAAAAGTTTCAAAAATCATGAAAAATAGAAAACGATTCGTCTTGCCATGAAACTTCACGTGAAGGCTTAAGGGACCATTGTATGAATTTAGAAGCCATAAAAATGGCATTGACACACAAAAATATGAAGATGTGCCTAAACCCACCTACCACCTTATCAATCCACGGCATGCACATCCCATCTCTCTAGTCGGCGTAGTGCCCGCCCGCCCGTTCGTTTCGTCGGTTGGCTTAGGCTTATGGAGTTCATTCCCAATCTAAGATCAAACTGGACCGAGGGTTACGGCAGCAGAATCGATAGCACGTAGAGGGGGACCCGGTCGATCCCCGGCTTGCGTATCCCGCCCGCCCGCCCGCTCGTTTCGTCAGTTTATCTTAGGCATACGGAGTTCATTCCCAGTCTAAGATGGGACCGGACCGAGGGTTGCAGCAGCAGGATCGATAGCACGCAGAGGGGGACGCGACCAATCCCCGGCTTGCGCAACCCGCCCTTCTGGCCGGTTGAGCGCCCCCACGTTCGTTTCGTGAGTTGACTTAGGCATATGGAGTTCATTCCAATCTAAGCATATGGAGTTCATTCACAGTCTAAGATCAGACCGGACCAAGGGTTTCGGTAGCACATGCTGGGCTCGGGCAGGTGCTGTTGCCACATTTTTCTCCGTCGGGGCACCATCATCGGAGCATCGTCGGAGAAGCTGACTGACGGTATTGGGGTTCCGACGATCGGGGGGCCGGGGGGGTGTGGGCACATGATGTGCGATGGGTGCTGGTACTTGGCCCTTATATTGGCCCCCTATCCCTCATCAAACCTCAAGAACTCTCACCCCCTTAAAGAGCATTTGAGATTTTACAGGATTGCTGCGAGTAGCCATTAAAGTGTATGAAATGGGGACACTTTTTTCAAATGGTCACAAAATCTTGTACACTTCGAGTTTTTAGCTGAATTTTTTTGTGCATGCCGAAGAAAATACAAGGATCACTCATACCAAGTTTGGGGCCAAAAATCATTCCTAAAAAATTTTAAAAAATCCCGAACCATAAAAAGTTTCAAAAATCATGAAAAATAGAAAACGAGTCGTCTTGCCATGAAACTTCACGTGAAGGCTTAAGGGACCATTGTATGAATTTAGAAGCTATAAAAATGGCATTGGCATGCAGAAATATGAAGATGTGCCCAAACCCACCTACCACCCTATCGATCCACGGCTTGCACATCCCATCTCTCTAGTCGGCGTAGTGCCCGCCCACCCACTCGTTTCGTCGGTTGGCTTAGGCTTACGGAGTTCATTCCTAGTCTAAGATCAGACCGAATGAAGGGTTGTGGTAGCAGGATCAGCAGCACGCAGAGGGGGACGTGGTCGATCCTCGGATTTCGCATCCAGCCCCTCTGGCCGGTTGAGCGCCGGCACGCTCGTTTCGTGGGTTGACTTAGGCATACCGAGTTTATTCGCAGTCTAAGCATACGGAGTTCATTCCCAGTCTAAGATCAGACTGGACCGAGGGTTGTGGTAGCACATGCTGGGATCGGGAATGTGCTGGACCGCATTTTTCTTCATCGGGGCACCATCACCGGAGCATCGTTGGAGAACCTGATCGGTGGCATTGGGGTTTCGATGATCAGGGGGGCCGGGAGGGGTGTGCGTAAATGATGTAAGATGGGTGCTGGTACTTGGCCCTTATATTGGCCCCCTGTCCCCCATCAAACCTCAAGAACTCACACCCCCTCAAAGAGCATTTGAGATTTTACAGATTTGCTGCTAGTAGCAATTAAAGTGTCTGAAATGGGGACACTTTTCTCAAATGTGACAAAATCTTGTACACTTCGAGTTTTTAGCTGAATTTTTTTTTGCATGCCAACAAAAATACAAGGATCACGTCTACCAAGTTTGGGGCAAAACTCCTTTCAAAAATATTTTAAAAAATCCCGAACAGCAAATAGTTTTGAAAATCATGAAAAATAGAAAACGAGTTGTCTTGCCATGAAACTTCACGTGAAGGCTTAAAGGACCATTGTATGAATTTACAAGCCACAAAAATGGCATTGGCATGCAGAAATATGAAGATGTGCCTAAACCCACCTACCACCCTATCAATCCACGGCTTACGCATCCCGTCTCTCTGGCCGGCGTAGTGCTCGCCCGCCTGCCCGCCTGCTCGCTTCGTCGGTTGGCTTAGGCATACGAAGATCATTCCCAGTCTAAGATTAGACTGGATCGAGGGTTATGGCAGTAGGATCGGTAGCACATAGAGGGGGACCCAACCGTTCCCCGGCTTGCGCATCCCACCTCTCTGGCCGACTGAGGGCTCGCATACTCGTTTCGTGGGTTGACTTAGGCATACGGAGTGCATTCCCAGTCTAAGCATACTAAGTTCATTCCCAATGTAAGATCGAACCAGACCGAGGGTTGCAGCAGCACATGCTGGGCTCGGGCATGTGCTGGTGCCACATTTTTCTTCACTGGGGCACCATCGCCAGAGCATCGCCGGAGAACCTGATGGACGGCATTGGGGTTCAGGCGATCGTGGGGGCCGGAGGGGTGTGTGCACATGATGTGTGATGGGTGCTGGTACTTGGCCCTTATATTGGCCCCCTATCCCTCATCAAACCTCGAGAACTCAGCCCCCCTTAAAGAGCATTTGAGATTTTACAGGTTTGCTGCCAGTAGCCATTAAAGTGGCTGAAATGGGGACAATTTTTTCAAACGGTCACAAAATCTTGTACACTTTGAGTTTTTAGCTAAATTTTTTTACGCATGCAAAAAAAAAATACGAGGATCACGTCTACCAAGTTTGGGGCCAAAACTCCTTCCCAAAAAATTTTAAAAAATCCCAAACCGTAAAAAGTTTCAAAAATCATGAAAAATAAAAAACAAGTCGTCTTGCCATGAAACTTCACGTGAAGGCTTAAGGGACCATTGTTGAATTGGCCAGCCATAAAAACGGCATTGCCACATAGAAATATGAAGATGTACCCAAACCCACCTACCACCCTATCGGTCCACGGCTTGCGCATCCCGTCTCTCTGGCCAACGTAGTGCCTGCCTACCCGCCCACTTGTTTCATTGGTTGGCTTAGGCATACGGATCGAGGGATGCAGCAGCAGGATCGGCAGCACATAGAGGGGGACCCGGTCGATCCCCGGCATACGCATCATGCCCCTCTGGTCGGCTGAGCGCCCACATGCTCGTTTCGTGGGTTGACTTATGCATACAGAGTTCATTCCCAGTCTAAGCATACGGAGTTCATTCCCAGTCTAAGATCGAACCAGACCAAGGGTTGCCGCATCACATGCTGGGCTCGGCCATGTTCTGGTGCCGTAATTTTCTTCATCGGGGCACCATCACCGGAGAACCCGACCGACGGCATTGGGGTTCCGGCGATCGGGGGGGCCGGGGGGTGAGCGCACATGATGTGCGATGGGTGCTGGTACTTGACCCTTATATTGGCACCCTATCCCTCATCAAACCTCAAGAACTCACACCCCCTTAAAGAGCATCTGAGATTTTACAGGTTTGCTTCCAATAGCCATTAAAGTGTCTAAAATGGGGACACTTTTTTCAAATAGTCACAAAATCTTGTACACTTCGATTTTTTAGCTGAATTTTTTTGTGCATGCCAACAAAAATACAAGGATTACGTATACTGAGTTTGTGGGCTAAAAAACCTTCCAAAAAAATTTAAAAAAATCTCGAACCGCAAAAAGTTTTAAAAATCGTGAAAAATAGAAAACGAGTCATCTTGCCATGAAACTTCAAGTGAAGGCTTAAAGGACCATTGTATGAATTTACAAGCCTTAAAAATGGCATTGGCACATAGAAATATGAAGATGTGCCTAAACCCACCTACCACCCTATCGATCCACGGCTTGCGCATCCAGTCTCTCTGGCCGACGTTGTGCCCGCCCGCCCGCCCGCTCGTTTTGTCGGTTGGCTTAGGCATACGGAGTTCATTCTTAGCCTAAGATTGGACCGAATCGAGGGTTGCAGCAGTAGGATCGACAGCACATAGAGGGGGGCTCGGTCGATCCTCGGCTTGCGTATCCCGCATCTCTGGCCAGTTGAGCGCCCGCACGCTCGCTTCGTGGGTTGACTTAGGCATACGGAGTTCATTCCCAGTCTAAGATCGGACCGGACCGAGGGTTGCAGCAACACATGCTGGGCTCAGGCATGTGCTGCTACCACATTTTTCTTCATCGGGGCACCATCACCAGAGCATCGTCGGAGAACCTGACCGGCGGCATTAGGGTTCCGGTAATCGGGGGGCCTGGGGGGGTGTGCGCACATGATGTGGGATGGGTGCTGGTACTTGGCCCTTATATTGGCCCCCTATGCCTCATCAAACCTTGAGGACTCACATCCCCTTAAAGAGCATTTGAGATTTTATAGGTTTGCTGCCAGTAGACATTAAAGTGTCCGAAATGGGGACATTTTTTTCAAATGGTCACAAAATCTTGTACACTTCGAGTTTTTAGCTGAATTCTTTTGTGCGTGCCAACAAAAATACAAGGATCACGTCTACCAAGTTTGGGGCCAAAACTCCTTTCGAAAAAATTTTAAAAAATCTCAAACCGCAAAAAGTTTTGAAAATCGTGAAAAATAGAAAACGGGTCGTCTTGCGAAGAAACTTCACGTGAAGGCTTAAAGGACCATTGTGTGAATTTACAAGTGATAAGAATTGCATTGGCATGCAAAAATATGAAGATGTGCCAAAACCCACCTACCACCCTATCGATCCACGGCTTGCGCATCCCGTCTCTCTGGCCAGCGTAGTGCTCGCCCGCCTGCCCGCCCGCTCATTTCATTGGTTGGCTTAGGCATACAGAGTTCATTCCAAGTCTAAGATCAGATCGGGCCGAGGGTTGCGGTAGCAGGATCGGCAGCACACAGAGGGGGACCCGGCCAATCCTCGGCTTGCGTATCCCACCCCTCTGGCCGACTGAGCACCCGCACGCTTGTTTCGTGTGTTGACTTAGGCAAATAGAGTTCATTCCCAGTCTAAGATCAGACCAGACCAAGGGTTGTGGCAGCACATGCTGGGCTCGGGCATGTACTGGTGCCGCATTTTTCTTCGTCGAGGCACCATCGCCAGAGCATCGTCGGAAAACCTAACCGGCGGCATTGGGGTTTCGGCGATCGGGGGGGCCGGGGGTTGTGCGCGCATGATGTGCATTGGGTGCTGGTACTTGGCCCTTATATTGGCCTCCTATCCCTCATCAAACCTCGAGAACTCAAACCCCCTTAAAAAGCATCTGACATTTTACAGCTTTGTTGCCAGTAGCAATTAAAGTGTCTGAAATGGGGACACTTTTTTCAAATGGTCACAAAATCTTGTACACTTCGAGTTTTTAGCTGAATTTTTTTTTGCATGCCAACAAAAATACAAGGTTCACATCTACCAAGTTTGGGGCCAAAAATCCTTTTGAAAAAATTTTAAAAAATCCCAAACCAAAAAAAGTTTCAAAAATCGTGAAAAATAGAAAATGAGCCGTCTTGCCATGAAACTTCACGTGAAGGCTTACGGGACCATTGTATGAATTTACAAGCCATAAAAATGGCATTGGCACACAGAAATATGAAGTTGTACCTAAACCCACCAACCACCCTATCGATCCACGGCTTGCGCATCCCGTCTCTCTAGCCGACGTAGTGCCCGCCCGCCTACCCACTCGTTTCGTCAGTTGGCTTAGGCATACAGAGTTCATTCCCAGTCCAAGATTGAACCGGACCGAGATTTGCAGTGTAGCACATGCTGGGCTTGAGCATGTGCTGGTGCCACATTTTTCTTCGTTGGCGCACCATCGCCGGAGCATCACCAGAGAACCTGACCGACGGCATTGGGGTTCCGGTGATCAGGGGGGCCGGAGGGGGTGTGCGCACAAGATGTGCAATGGGTGCTGGTACTTGGCCCTTATATTGGCCCCCTATCCCTCATGAAACCTCGAGAACTCACACCCCTTTAAAGAGCATTTGAGATTTTACAGGTTTGCTACTAGTAGCCATTAAAGTGTCTGAAATGGGGACACTTTTTCCAATTTGTCACAAAATCTTGTACACTTCGAGTTTTTAGCTTAATTTTTTTTTGCACGCCAACAAAAATACAAGGATCATGTCTACCAGGTTTGGGGCCAAAACCCCTTCCGAAAAAATTTTAAAAAATCCCGAACCGTAAAAAGTTTCAAAAATCATGAAAAATAGAAAACGAGTCGTTTCGCCATGAAACTTCACGTGAAGGATTAAGGGACCATTGTATGAATTTACAAGCCATAAAAATGGCATTGGCATGTAGAAATATGAAGATGTGCCTAAACCCACCTACCACCCTATCGATCCACGGCTTGCGCATCCCGTCTCTTTGGTCGGCGTAGTGCCCGCCCGCCTGCCCGCTCGTTTTGTCAATCGGCTTAGGCATACGGAGTTCATTCCCAGTCTAAGATCAGACCAGACTGGCGGCATTGGGGTTCCGACGATCGGAGGGGGGGGTGTGCGCAGATGATGTGCGATGTGTGCTGGTTCTTGGCCCATATATTGGCCCCCTATCCCTCATCAAACCTCGGGAACTCACACCCCTTTAAAGAGCATTTGAGATTTTACAGGTTTGCTGCCAATAGCCATTAAAGTGTTTAAAATGGGGACACTTTTTTCAAATGGTCACAAAATCTTATACACTTCAGGTTTTTAGCTGAATTTTTCTGTGCATGCCAACAAAAATACAAGGATCATGTCTACCAAGTTTGATGCCAAAACACCATCTAAAAAAATTTTAAAAAATCTCAAACCGTAAAAAGTTTCAAAAATCGTGAAAAATAGAAAACGTGCTGTCTTGCCATGAAACTTCTTGTGAAGGCTTAAGGGACCATTGTATGAATTTACAAGCCATAAAAATGGCATTGGTACGTAGAAATATGAAGATGTGCCTAATCCCACCTACCACCCTATCGATTCACAGCTTGGGCATCCCATCTCTCTGGCCGACGTAGTGCCCACCCGTCCGCTTGCTCATTTCGTCGGTTGGCTTAGGCATACGGAGTTCATTCCCAGTCTAAGATCAGACCAGACCGAGGGTTACGACAGCAGGATTGGCAACACGTAGAGGGGGACCCGGCCAATCCTCGGCTTACGCATCCCTCCCCTCTGGCCGGCTGAGCGCCCGCACGCTCATTTCATGGGTTGACTTAGGCATCCAGAGTTCATTCCCAGTCTAAGCAAACGGAGTTCATTCCCAGTATAAGATTAGACCATACTGAGGGATGCGGCAGCACATGCTGGGCTCGGGCATGCACTGGTGCCGTATTTTTCTTCGTCGGGGCACCATCGTCGGAGCATCGCCAGAGAACCTGACCGGTGGCGTTGCGGTTCCAGCGATCGGGAGGGCCCGGGGGGGGTGTGCACACATGATGTGCGATGGGTGCTTGTACTTGGCCCTTATACTGGCCCCCTATCCCTCATCAAACCTTGAGAACTCACACCCCCTTAAATAGCATTTGAGATTTTACAGGTTTGCTACCAGTAGCCATTATAGTGTCTAAAATGGGGACACTCTTTTCAAATGGTCACAAAATCTTGTACACTTCGAGTTTTTAGCTGATTTTTTTGTGCATGCCAACAAAAATACAAGGATCACATCTACCAAGTTTGGGGCCAAAGCTCCTTCCGAAAAATTTTAAAAATACCGAACCATAAAAAGTTTCAAAAATTGTGAAAAATAGAAAACGAGTCATCTTGAAATGAAACTTCACGTGAAGGCTTAAGGGACCATTTTATGAATTTACAAGCCATAAAAATGGCACTGGTACGCAAAAATATGAAGATGTGCCTAAACCCACCTACCACCCTATCGATTCACGTCTTGCGCATCCCGTGTCTCTGGCCGACGTAGTGCCCGCCCGCCCGCTCATTTCGTCGGTTGGCTTAGGCATACGGAGTTCATTCCCAGTCTAAGATCAGACCGGACCGAAGGTTGCGGCAGCAGGATCGGCGGCACACAGAGAAGGACTTAGCCCCTCTAGCCGGCTGAGTGCCCGCACGCTCGTTTCGTGAGTTTACTTAGGCATACGGAGTTCATTCGCAGTCTAAGGATACGGAGTTCATTCCCAGTCTAAGATCAGACCGGACCGAGGGTTGCGGCAGCACATGCTGGGGTCGAGCATGTGCTGGTACCACATTTTTCTTCGTCGGGGCACCATCGTCGGAGAACCTGACCGGCGACATTGGGGTTTCGACGATCGAGGGGGTCGGGGGGTGTGCACACGTGATGTGCGATGGGTGCTGGTACTTGGCCCTTATATTGGCCCGCTATCCCTCACCAAACCTCAAGAACTCACACCCCCTTAAAGAGCATTTGAGATTTTACAGGTTTGCTGCCAGTAGCCATTGAAGTGTCTGAAATGGGGACTCTTTTTTCAAATGGTCACAAAATCTTGTACACTTCAAGTTTTTAGTGGAATTTTTTTATGCATGCCACCAAAAATACAAGGATCACGTCTACCAAGTTTGGGGCCAAAGCTCCTTCTGACAAATTTTAAAAAATCCTGAACCGTAAAAAGTTTCAAAAATCATGAAAAATAGAAAACGAGTCATCTTGAAATGAAACTTCACGTGAAGGCTTAAGGGACCATTGTATGAATTTAAAAGCCATAAAAATGGCATTGGCTAGCAGAAATATGAAGATGTGCCTAAACCCACCTACCACCCTATCGATTCGTGGCTTGCGCATCCCGTCTTTTTGACCGGCGTAGTGCCCACCCGCCCGCTCGCCCGCTAGTTTCATCGGTCAGCTTAGGCATACGGAGTTCATTCCCGGTCTAAGATCAGACTGGATAGACGGTTGTGGTAGCAGGATCGATAGAACGCAGAGGGGGACCCAGCCCTCTAGCTGGCTGAGCGCCCGCACACTCGTTTCGTGGGTTAACTTAGGCATACAGAGTTCATTCCCAATCTAACCATACGGAGTTCATTCCCAGTCTAAGATCAGACCGGACCGAGGGTTACGACAGCACATGCTTGGCTCGGGCATGTGCTGGCACCGTATTTTTCTTCACTGAGGTGCCATCGTCGGAGCATCGCTGGAGAACATGACCGGCGGCATCGGGGTTCCGACGATCGGGGGGGCCGGGGGATGTGCGCACATGATGTGCGATGGGTGCTGGTACTTGGCCATTATATTGGCCCCCTATCCCTCATCAAACCTCGAGAACTCACACCCCCTTAAAGAGCATTTGAGATTTTACAGGTTTGCTGCCAGTAGCCATTAAAGTGTCTGAAATGGGGACACTTTTTTCAAATGGTCACAAAATCTTGTACACTTTGAGTTTTTAGCTGAATTGTTTTGTGCATGCCAACAAAAATACAAGGATCATGTCTAACAAGTTTGGAGCCAAAAATCCTTCCAAAAAAATTTTAAAAATTCTCGAACCGTCAAAAGTTTCAAAAATCATGAAAAATAGAAAACGAGTCGTCTTGCCATGAAACTTCACGTGAAGGCTTAAGGGACCATTGTGTGAATTTACAAGCCATAAAAATGTCATTGGCATGCAGAAATATGAAGATGTACCTAAACCCACCTACCACCCTATCGATTCACGGCTTGCGCATCCTGTCTTTCTGGCCGGCGTAGTGTCCACCCACCCGCCGGCGCACTCGTTTCGTCGATTGGCTTAGGCATACGGAGTTCATTCCCAGTCTAAGATCAGACCAGACCAAGGGTTACAGCAGCAGGATCGACAGCATACAGAGTGGGACCCGACCGATGCCCGGCTTGCGCATCCTGCCCCTCTGGCCGGCTGAGCGTTCGCACGCTCGTTTCGTGGGTTGACTTAGGCATGCGGAGTTCATTCCCAGTCTAAGCATACAGAGTTCGTTCCCAGTCTAAGATCGGACCGGATCGAGCGTTGCGGCAGCATGTACTGGGCTCGGGCATGTGCTGGTGTCGCATTTTTCTTTGTCGGGGCACCATCGTCGGAGCATTACCGGAGAACTTGATCGGTCGCATTGGGGTTCCGACGATCGGGGGGTCGGGGGGGTGTGCACACATGATGTGCGATGGGTGCTGGTACTTGGCCCTTATATTAGCCCCCTATCCCTCATCAAACCTCGAGAACTCACACCCGCTCAAAGAGCATTTGAGATTTTATAGGTTTGCTGCTAGTAGCTGTTAAAGTGTCTGAAATGGGGACAGTTTTTTCAAATGGTCACAAAATCTTGTACACTTCCAGTTTTTTGCTGAATTTTTTTGTACATGCCAAAAAAAATAAAAGGATCACGTCTACCAAGTTTGGGCCCGAAACTCCTTCCGAAAAAATTTTAAAAAATCACAAACTGCAAAAAGTTTCAAAAATCATGAGAAATAAAAAACGAGTCGTCTTGCCATGAAACTTCACGTGAAGGCTTAAGGGACCATTGTATGAATTTACAAGCCATAAAAATGGCATTGGCATGCAGAAATATGAAGATGTGCCTAAACCCACCTACCACCCTATCGATCCATGGCTTCTGCATCCCGTCTCCTTGGCCGGCGTAGTGCCCGCCCGCCCGCCCACTCGTTTGATCGATTGGCTTAGGCATACGGAGTTCATTCCCAGTCTAAGATCAGACCGAATAATGGGTTATGGTAGCAGGATCGACAGCACATAGAGTGGGACCTGATTGATCCTCGACTTGCGCATCCCGCCCCTCTGGCCGACTCAGCGCTCGCACGCTCATTTCGTGGTTTGACTTAGGCATATGGAGTTCATTCCCAGTCTAAGAATACAGAGTTCATTCCCAATCTAAGATCGGACCAGACCGAGGGTTGCGCCAGCACATGTTGGGCTTGGGCATGTGCTGGTGTCGCATTTTTCTTCGTCGGGGCACCGTCGTCGGAGAACCTGACTGGCCGCATTGGGGTTCCGGTGATCGGGGGTTGCAGCAGCACATACTGGGCTTGGGCATGTGCTGGTGCCACATTTTTCTTCACCGGGGCACCATCGCCGGAGCATCGCCGGAGAACCTGATGGACGGCATTGGGGTTCAGGTGATCGTGGGGGCCGGGGGGGTGTGTGCACATGATGTGTGATGGCTGCTGGTACATGGCCCTTATATTGGCCCCCTATCCCTCATCAAACCTCGAGAACTCACACCCCCTTAAAGTGCATTTCAGATTTTATAGGTTTGCTGCCAGTAGCCGTTAAAGTGTCTGAAATGGGGACAATTTTTTCAAATGGTCACAAAATCTTGTACACTTCCAGTTTTTTGCTGAATTTTTTTGTACATGCCAACAAAAATGCAACGATCACGTCTACCAAGTTTGCGCCCGAAAATCCTTCCAAAAAAATTTTAAAAAATCTCAAACTGTAAAAAGTTTCAAAAATCATGAGAAATAAAAAACGAGTCGTCTTGCCATGAAACTTCACGTGAAGGCTTAAGGGACCATGGTATGAATTTACAAGCCATAAAAATGGCATTGGCATGCAGAAATATGAAGATGTGCCTAAACCCACCTACCACCCTATCGATCCATGGCTTCTGCATCCCGTCTCCTTGGCCGGCGTAGTGCCCGCCCGCCCGCCCACTCGTTTCATCGATTGGCTTAGGCATACGGAGTTCATTCCCAGTCTAAGATCAGACCGAATAATGGGTTACGGTAGCAGGATCGACAGCACATAGAGTGGGACCCGATTGATCCTCGACTTACGCATCCCGCCCCTCTGGCTGACTGAGCGCTCGCACGCTCATTTTGTGGTTTGACTTAGGCATATGGAGTTCATTCCCAGTCTAAGAATACAGAGTTCATTCCCAATCTAAGATCGGACCAGACCGAGGGATGCGCCAGCACATGTTGGGCTTGGGCATGTGCTGGTGTCGCATTTTTCTTCGTCGGGGCACCGTCGCCGGAGAACCTGACTGGCCGCATTGGGGTTCCGATGATCGGGGGTTGCAGCAGCACATGCTGGGCTTGGGCATGTGCTGGTGCCACATTTTTCTTCACCGGGGCACCATCGCCGGAGCATCGCCGGAGAACCTGATGGACGGCATTGGGGTTCAGGTGATCGTGGGGGCCGGGGGGGTGTGTGCACATGATGTGTGATGGCTGCTGGTACATGGCCCTTATATTGGCCCCCTATCCCTCATCAAACCTCGAGAACTCACACCCCCTTAAAGTGCATTTCAGATTTTATAGGTTTGCTGCCAGTAGCCATTAAAGTGTCTGAAATGGGGACAATTTTTTCAAATGGTCACAAAATCTTGTACACTTCCAGTTTTTTGCTGAATTTTTTTGTACATGCCAACAAAAATACAACGATCACGTCTTCCAAGTTTGGGCCCGAAACTCCTTCCGAAAAAATTTTAAAAAATCTCGAACTGTAAAAAGTTTCAAAAATCATGAGAAATAAAAAACGAGTCGTCTTGCCATGAAACTTCACGTGAAGGCTTAAGGGACCATGGTATGAATTTACAAGCCATAAAAATGGCATTGGCATGCAGAAATATGAAGATGTGCCTAAACCCACCTACCACCCTATCGATCCATGGCTTCTGCATCCCGTCTCCTTGGCCGGCGTAGTGCCCGCCCGCCCGCCCACTCGTTTCATCGATTGGCTTAGGCATACGGAGTTCATTCCCAGTCTTAGATCGGACCGAATAATGGGTTATGGTAGCAGGATCGATAGCACATAGAGTGGGACCCGATTGATCCTCGACTTGCGCATCCCGCCCCTCTGGCCGACTGAGCGCTCGCACGCTCATTTCGTGGTTTGACTTAGGCATATGGAGTTCATTCCCAGTCTAAGAATACAGAGTTCATTCCCAATCTAAGATCGGACCAGACCGAGGGTTGTGCCAGCACATGTTGGGCTTGGGCATGTGCTGGTGTCGCATTTTTCTTCATCGGGGCACCGTCGTCGGAGAACCTGACTGGCCGTATTGGGGTTCCGACGATCGGGGGTTGCAGCAGCACATGCTGGGCTTGGGCATGTGCTGGTGCCACATTTTTCTTCACCGGGGCACCATCGCCGGAGCATCGCCGGAGAACCTGATGGACGGCATTGGGGTTCAGGCGATCGTGGGGGCCGGGGGGGTGTGTGCACATGATGTGTGATGGCTGCTGGTACATGGCCCTTATATTGGCCCCCTATCCCTCATCAAACCTCGAGAACTCACACCCCCTTAAAGTGCATTTCAGATTTTATAGGTTTGCTGCCAGTAGCCGTTAAAGTGTCTGAAATGGGGACAATTTTTTCAAATGGTCACAAAATCTTGTACACTTCCAGTTTTTTGCTGAATTTTTTTGTACATGCCAACAAAAATACAACGATCACGTCTACCAAGTTTGGGCCCGAAACTCCTTCCGAAAAAATTTTAAAAAATCTCGAACTGCAAAAAGTTTCAAAAATCATGAGAAATAAAAAACGAGTCGTCTTGCCATGAAACTTCACGTGAAGGCTTAAGGGACCATTGTATGAATTTACAAGCCATAAAAATGGAATTGGCACATAGAAATATGAAGATATGCCTAAACCCACCTACCACCCTATCGATCCGTGGCTTGCGCATCCCGTCTCTCTTGCCGGCGTAGTGCTCGCCCGCCCGCCCGCCCGCCTACTCGTTTCATCAGTTGGCTTAGGCATATAGACTTCATTCCCAGTCTAAGATCAGACCAGACCAAGGGTTACAGTAGCAGAATTGGCAGCACATAGAGAGGGACCCGGCTAATCCCCGGCTTGCACATCCCGCCCCTCTGGCCGGCTGAGCGGCCACACGCTCATTTCGTGGGTTGACTTAGGCATACGGAGTTCATTTCCAGTCGAAGGATACAGAGTTCATTCCTAGTCTAAGATCGGATTGGACCGAGGGTTGCGGTAGCACATGCTGGGCTTGAGCATGTGCTGGTGCCGCATTTTTCTTCATCGGGGCACCATCGTCGGAGCATTACCGGAGAACCTGACCGACGGCGTTGGGGTTCCGGCGATCGAGTGGGCCGGGGGGTGCGCGCAAATGATGTGCGATGGGTGCTGGTACTTGGCCCTTATATTGGCCCCCTATCCCTCATCAAACCTCAAGAACTCACACCCCCTTAAAGAGCATTTGAGATTTTACAGGTTTGCTGCCAGTAGCCATTAAAGTGTCCGAAATGGGGACACTTTTTTCAAATGGTCACAAAATCTTGTACACTTTGATTTTTTAGCTGAATTTTTTTGTGCATGCCAACAAAAATAGAAGGATCACGTCTACCAAGTTTGGGGCCAAAACTCTTTTCGAAAAAATTTTAAAAAATCCCAAACCGTAAAAAGTTTTGAAAATAGTGAAAAATAAAAAACGAGTCGTCTTGCCATGAAACTTCACGTGAAGGCTTAAGGGACCATTGTATGAATTTAGAAGCCATAAAAATGGCATTGGCATTGAGAAATATGAAGATGTGCCTAAACCCACCTACAACCCTATCGATCCACAGCTTGCGCATCCCGTCTCTCTGGTCGACGTAGTGCCCGCCCGTCCTCTCGTTTCGTCGGTTAGCTTAGGCATACGGAGTTCATTCCCAGTCTAAGATTGGACCAGACTGAGGGTTGCGGTAGCAGGATTGGCAGCACGTAGAGGGGGACTCGATCGATCCCCGACTTGCGCATCCCGCCCCTTTGGCTGGCTGAGCGCTTGCACGCTCGTTTCGTGGGTTGACTTAGGCATACGGAGTTCATTCCCAGTCTAAGATCGGACCGGACCGAGTGTTGCGGCAGCACATGCTGGGCTCAGGCATGTGCTGGCATCGCATTTTTCTGCACCGGGTCACCATCGTCGGACCATCATGGGAGAACCTGACCGACGGCATTGGGGTTCCGGTGATCGGGGGGCCGGGGGGTGTGCGCACATGATGTGCGATGGGTGCTGGTACTTGGCCCTTATATTGGCCCCTGTCCCTCATCAAACCTTGAGAACTCAAACCTCCTTAAAGAGCGTTTGAGATTTTACAGGTTTGCTGCCAGTAGCCATTAAAGTGTCTGAAATGGGGACACTTTTTTCAAATGGTCACAAAATCTTGTACACTTCGCGTTTTTAGCTGAATGTTTTTGTGCATACCAAAAAAAATACAAGGATCACGTCTACCAAGTTTGGGGCCAAAACTCCTTCTGAAAAAATTTTAAAAAATCTCAAACTGCATAAGGTTTTGAAAATCGAGAAAAATAGAAAACGAGATGTCTTGCCATGAAACTTCATGTGAAGGCTTAAGGGACCATTGTATGAATTTACAAGCCATAAAAATGGCATTGGCATGCAGAAATATGAAGATGTGCCTAAACCCACCTACCACCCTATCGATCCACGACTTACGCATCTCGTTTCTCTGGCCGGCGTAGTGCCCGCCCGCTCGTCCGTTCGTTTCATCGGTTGGCTTAGTTATACGGAGTTCATTCCCAGTCTAAGATTGGACACGACCGAGGGTTGCGGTAGTAGGATCGATAGCATGCGAAGGGGGACCCGGCCGATCCCCGGCTTGCGCATCCCGCCCCCTTGGCCGGCTGAGTGCCCCCACACTTTTTTTGTGGGTTGCCTTAGGCATACGAACTTCATTCCCAGTCTAAGCATATAGACTTCATTCCTAGTCTAAGATCAGACCAGACCGAGGGTTGCAGTAGCACATGCTGGGCTTGGGCATGTGCTGGTGCCGTATTTTTCTTCATTGGGGCACCATCGCAGGAGCATCGTCGAAGAACCTAACCGGCGGCATTGGGTTCCAGCGATCGGGGTGGCCGAGGGGGGTGTGCGCACATGATGTGCGATGGGTGCTGGTATTTGGCCCTTATATTGGCCACCTATCCCTCATCAAACCTGGAGAACTCACACCCTCTCAAAAAGCATTTGAGATTTTACAGGTTTGCTGCCAGTAGCCATCAAAGTGTCCGGAATGGGGACACTTTTTTCAAATGGTCACAAAATCTTGAACTCTTCGAATTTTTAGCTGAATATTTTCATGCATGCCAAAAAAAATACAAGGATCACGTCTACCAGTTTTGGGGCCAAAACTCCTTCCAAAAAAGTTTAAAAAAATCCCGAACCACAAAATGTTTCAAAAATCATGAAAAATAGAAAACGAGTCGTCTTGCCATGAAACTTCACGTGAAGGCTTAAGGGACCATTATATGAATTTACAAGCTATAAAAATGGCGTTGGCACATAAAAATATGAAGATGTGCCTAAACCCACCTACCACCCTATCGATCCACGGCTTGCACATCCCGTCTCTCTGGCCGACGTAGTGCCCGCCCGCCCGCTCGCCTGCTCATTTCGTTGGTTGGCTTAGGCATACGGAGTTCATTCCCAGTCTAAGATTGGATCGGACCGATGGTTGCGACAGCAGGATCGGCATCATGCGGAGGGGACCCGGTCGATCATCGGCATTCGCATCCCGCCTCTCTAGTCGGCTGAGCGCCTACACGCTCGTTTCGTGGGTTGACTTAGGCATACGGAGTTAAATCACAGTCTAAGCATACGGAGTTCATTCCCAGTCTAAGATCAAACCAGACCAAGGGTTACGGTAGCACATCCTGCACTGGGGCATGTGTTGGTGCCGTATTTTTCTTCGCCGGGGCACCATCGTCGGAGGATCACTGGAGAACCTGACCGACAGCATTGGGGTTCCGTCGATCGGGGGGGTCGGGGGTGTGCGCACATGATGTGCGATGGGTGCTGGTACTTGGCCCTTATATTGGCCCCCTATCCCTCATCAAACGTCGAGAACTCACACCCCCTTAAAGAGCATTTGAGATTTTACAGGTTTGCAGCCAGTAGCCATTAAAGTGTCTGAAATAGGGACATTTTTTTCAAATGGTCACAAAATCTTGTACACTTCGAGTTTTTAGCTGAAATTTTTTGTGCATGCCAACAAAAATGCAAGGATCGTGTCTACCAAGTTTGGGGCCAAAACCCCTTTTGAAAAATTTTTAAAAAATCCTGAATTGTAAAAAGTTTTAAAAATCATAAAAAATAGAAGACGAGTCGTCTTGCCATGAAACTTCACGTGTAGGCTTAAGGCACCATTGTATGAATTTACAAGACATAAAAATGGCATTGGCACGTAGAAATATGAAGATGTGCCTAAACCCACCTACCACCCTAGCGATCCACGACTTGCGCATCCCGTCTCTCTGGCCGACGTAGTGCCCGCCCGTCCGTCCTCCCGCTCGCCCACCCGCCCGCCCGTCCGCTCGCTCTGTCGGTTGGCTTAGGCATACGGAGTTCATTCCTAGTCTAAGATCAGACCAGACAGAGGGTTGTGGCAGAAGCATCGACAGCACATAGAGGGGGACCCGGCCGATCCCCGACTTATGCATCCCGCCCCTCTGACTGGCTGAGCGCCCGTACGCTCGTTTCGTGGGTTGACTTAGGCATACGGAGTTGATTCCCAGTCTAAGCATACGAAGTTCATTCTCAGTCTCAGATCGGACCGGACCGAGGGTTACGGTAGCACATGCTAGGCTCGGGGATTTGCTGGTGCCGGATTTTTCTTCGTCGGGGGACCATCGTCGGACCATCATCAGAGAACCTGACCGGCGGCATTGTGGTCCTGACGATCGGGGGGGCCGGGGGGGTGTGCACACATGATGTACGATGGGTGCTGGTACTTGGCCCTTATATTGGCCCCATATGCCTCATCAAACCTCCAGAACTCACACCCCCTTAAAGAGCGTTTGAGATTTTACAGGTTTGCTGCCAGTAGCCATTAAAGTGTCTGAAATGGGGACACTTTTTTCAAATGGTCACAAAATCTTGTACACTTCAAGTTTTTAGATGAATTTTTTTGTGCATGCCAACAAATATACAAGGATCACTTCTACCAAGTTTGGGGACCAATTCTCTTTCTAAAAAAATTTTAAAAAATCCCGAACCGTAAAAAGTTTTGAAAATCGTGAAAAATAGAAAACGAGTCGTCTTGCCTTGAAACTTCATGTGAAGGCTTAAGGAACCATTGTATGAATTTACAAGCCATAAAAATGTCATTGGCACGCAGAAATATGAAGATGTGCCTAAACCCACCTACCACCCTATCGATCCACGGCTTACGCATCCCGTCTCTCGGGTCGGCGTAGTGCCCGCCTGCCCGCCCGCCCGCTCGTTTCGTCGATTGGCTTAGGTTTACAGAGTTCATTCCCAGTCTAAGATCAGACCAGAGTGAGGGTTGCAGTAGCAGGATCAACAGCACGCAGAGGGGGACCCGGTCGATCCTCAGCTTGTGCATCATGCCCCTCTGGTCGGCTGAGCGCCCGCACGCTCGTTTCATGGGTTGACTTAGGCATACGGAGTTTATTCCCAATGTAAGATCGGACAGGACCGAGGGTTGCGGCAGCACATGCTGGGATCGACCATGTGCTGGTGCCGTATTTTTCTTCGTCGGGGCACCATCGTCGGAGCATCGCCGTAGAACCTGACCGACGGCATTGGGGTTCCGACGATCGGGGGGGCCGGGGGGTGTGCGCACATGATGTGCGATGGGTGCTGGTACTTGGCCCTTATATTGGACCCCTATCCCTCCTCAAACCTCGAGAACTCAAACCCCCTTAAAGAGCATTTGAGATTTTACAGGTTTGCTGCTAGTAGCCATTAAAGTGTCTAAAATGGGGACACTTTTTTCAAATGGTCACAAAATCTTGTACACTTATAGTTTTTAGCTGAATTTTTTTGTGCTTGCCAAAAAAAATGCAAGGATCACTTCTACCAAGTTTGGGGCCAAAAATCCTTCCGAAAAAATTTGAAAAAAATCCCAAACTGCAAAAATTTTCAAAAATCGTGAAAAATGGAAAACGAGTCGTCTTCCCACGAAACTTCACGTGAAGGCTTAAGGGACCATAGTATGAATTTACAAGCCATAAAAATGGCAGTGGCACACAGAAATAAGAAGATGTGCCTAAACCCACCTACCACCCTATCGATCTATGGAATGCGCGTCCCGTCTCTCTGGCCGGCGTAGTGCCCGGCCGCCCGCCCGCTCGCTCGTTTCATCGGTTGGCTTAGGCATACGGACTTCATTCCCAGTCTAAGATTGGATAGGACTGAGGGTTGTGGCAGCAGGATTGGCAGCACGTAGAGGGGGACCCAGCCGTTCCCCAGCTTGCACATCCCGCCCCTCTGGCTGGCTGAGTGCCCGCACGCTCGTTTCGTGGGTTGACTTAGGCATACAGAGTTCATTCCCAGTCTAAGCATGTGGAGTTCATTCCCAGTCTAAGATCGGACCGGACCAAGGGTTACGACAGCACATTCTGGGCTCGGGCATGTGCTGGAGCCATATTTTTCTTCGTCGGGGCACCATCGCCGGAGCATCGTCGGAGAACCTGACCGGCGATATTGGGGTTCCGGCGATCAGATGGGCCGGGGGGTGTGCGCACATGATGTGCGATGGGTGCTGGTACTTGGCCCTTATATTGGACCCCTATCCCTCAAGAAACCTCGAAACTCACACCCCCTTAAAGAGCATTTGAGATGTTACAGGTTGCTGCCAGTAGTCGTTAAACTGTCAGAAATAAGGACACTTTTTTCAAATGATCACAAAATCTTGTACACTTAGAGTTTTTAGCTGAATTTTTTTGTGCATTCCAAAAAAAATACAAGGATCACGTCTACCAAGTTTGGGGCCAAAACTCCTTTCAAAAAAATTTTAAAAAATCTCGAAGTGTAAAAAGTTTTGAAAATCGTGAAAAATAAAAAACGAGCTGTCTTGCCATGAAACTTCTCGTGAAGGCTTAAGGGACCATTGTATGAATTTACAAGCCATAAAAATGGCATTGGCATGCAGAAATATGAAGATGTGCCTATACCCACCTACCACCCTATCGATCCACGGCTTGCGCATCACGTCTCTCTGGTCGGTGTTGTGCCCGCCCGCCCGCCCGCTCGTTTCGTTGGTCGGCTTAGGCATACGGAGTTCATTCCCAGTCTAAGATCAAACCAGACCGAGGGTTACGGTAGCAAGATCGACAGCATGTAGAGGGGGACCCAGCTGATCCCCGGCTTGTGCATCCCGCCCCTCTGGCCGGCTGAGCACCCGTACGCTCGTTTCGTGGGTTGACTTAGGCATACGGAGTTCATTCCCAGTCTAAGCATACGGACTTCATTCTCGGTCTATGATCGGATCAGACCGAGGGTTATGCAGCACATGCTGGTCTCGGGCATGTGCTGGTGTCACGTTTTTCTTCGCCGGGGCACCATCACCGAAGCATCGCCAGAGAACCTGACCGGCGGCATTAGGGTTCCGGTGATCGGAGGGGCCGAGTGGGGTGTGCGCAAAGGATGTACGATGGCTGCTGGTACATGGCCTGTATATTGGCCCCCTATCCCTCATCAAACCTCGAGAACTCACACCCCCTTAAAGAGCATTTGAGATTTTACAAGTTTGCTGCCAGTAGCGATTAAAGTGTCTTAAATAGGGACACTTTTTTCAAATGGTCACAAAATCTTGTACACTTCGAGTTTTTAGCTGAATTTTTTTGTGCATGCCAAAAAAAATAAAAGCATCACCTCTACCAGGATTGGGGCCAAAACTCCATCTGAAAAAATTTTAAAAAATCTCGAACCGTAAAAAGTTTTGAAAATCATGAAAAATAGAAAACGAGTCATCTTGCCATGAAACTTCATGTGAAAGCTTAAGGGACCATTGTATGAATTTACAAGCCATAAAAATGGCATTGGCACACAGAAATATGATTATGTGCCTAAACCCACCTACCACCCTATCGATCCATGGCTTGCGCATGCCGTCTCTTGGCCGGCGTAGTGCCCGCCCATCCGCCCGCCATCTCGTTTCGTCGGTTGGCTTAGACATACGGAGTTCATTCCTAGTCTAAGCATATGGAGTTCATTCTCAGTCTAAGATCGGACCGGATCGAGGGTTGTGACAGCACATGCTGGGCTCGGGCTTGTGCTGGTGCCGTATTTTTCTTTGTCGGGGCACCATCGTCGGAGAACCTGACCGGCGGCATCGGGGGGGCCAGGGGGTGCGCACATGATGTGTGATGGGTGCTGGTACTTGGCCCTTATATTGGCACCCTATCCCTCATCAAAACCTCGAGAACTCACACCCCCTTAAAGAGCATTTGAGATTCTACAGGTTTGCTGCCAGTAGCCATTAAAGTGTCTGAAATGGGGACACTTTTTTCAAATGGTCAGAAAATCTTGTACACTTTGAGTTTTTAGCTGAATTTTTGTATGCATGCCAACAAAAGTACAAGGATCACGTCTACCAAATTTGGGGCCAAAAATCCTTCTGGAAAAATTTTAAAAAATCTTGAACCGTAAAAAGTTTCGAAAATCATGGAAAAGAGAAAACGAGTCATCTTGCCATGAAACTTCACGTGAAGGCTTAAGGGACCATTGTTTTAATTTACAAGCCATAAAAATGGCATTGGCATGCAGAAATATGAAGATGTGCCTAAACCCACCTACCACCCTATCGATCGACGGCTTGCGCATCCCGTCTCTCTGGCCGACGTAGAGCCCGCCCGCCCGCCCGCTCGTTTTGTCGGTTGGCTTAGGCATACAGAGTTCATTTCCAGTCTAAGATCAGACTGAACCGAGGGTTGTGGTAGTAGGATCGACAGCACGCAGAGGGGGGCCTGGCCGATCCTCGGTTTGTGCATCCCGCCCCTCTGGCCGGCTGAGCACCCGCACGCTTGTTTCGTGGGTTGACTTAGGCATACGGAGTTCGTTCCCAGTCTAAGCACACAGAGTTCATT
This sequence comes from Durio zibethinus, assembly GCF_047325235.1. Lineage (NCBI taxonomy): Eukaryota > Viridiplantae > Streptophyta > Magnoliopsida > Malvales > Malvaceae > Durio > Durio zibethinus. The sequence continues at coordinate 17,197,019 of NC_143163.1, forward strand.
CCCAGTATAAGATCAAATCAGATCAAGGGTGGCGGTAGCAAATGCTTGGCTCGGGCATGTGCTGGTGCCGTATTTTTCTTCGTCGGGGCACCACCATCGGAGCAACACAGGAGAACCTGACTGGCGGCATTGGGGTTTCGACGATCAGAGGGGCCAGGGGGTGTGTGCACATGATGTGCGATGGGTGCTAGTACTTGGCCCTTATATTGGCCCCCTATCCCTCATCAAACCTCGAGAACTCACACCTCCTTAAAGAGCATTTCAGATTTTATAGGTTTGCTACCAGTAGCCATTAAAGTGTCTGAAATGGGGACACTTTTTTCAAATGGTCACAAAATCTTGTACACTTCGAGTTTTTTGTTGAATTTTTTTGTGCATGCCAAAAAAAATACAAGGATCACGTCTACCAAGATGGGGCCAAAACTCCTTTCGAGAAAATTTTAAAAAATCTCGAACCACGAAATCAAAAATCATGAAAAAAAAAACGAGTCGTCTTGCCATGAAACTTCACATGAAGCCTTAAGGGACCATTGTATGAATTTACAAGCCGTAAAAATGGCATTGGCTCACAGAAATATGAAGATGTGCCTAAACCCACCTACCACCCTATCGATCCATGGCTTGCGCATCCCGTCTCTCTCGCCGACGTAGCGCTCGCCCGCTCGCCTGCCCATTCGTTTTGTCGGTTGGCTTAGGCATGCGGAGTTCATTCCCAGTCTAAGATTAGACCGAACTAGAGGTCACGATAGTAGGATCGGTAGCACACAGAGGGGGACCCTGCTGATCCCCGATTTGTGCATCCCGCTCCTCTGGCCGGCTGAGCGCCCGCACGCTCGTTTCGTGGGTTGACTTAGGCATACAGAGTTCATTCCCAGTCTAAGCATACGGAGTTCTTTCCCAGTCCAAGATCAGACTAGATCGAGGGTTGTAGCAGCACATGCTGGGCTCAGGCATGTGCTGGTGCTGCATTTTTCTTCACCGAGGCACCATCGTCGGAGCATCGCCGGGGAACCTGACCGACGGCGTTGGGGTTCCGGTGATCGGGGGGGCCGGGGGGGTGTGCGTGCATGATGTGCCATGGGTGCTGGTACTTGGCCCTTATATTGGCCCCCTATCCCTCATCAAACCTCGAGAACTCACACCCCCTTAAAGAGCATTTGAGATTTTACAGGTTTGCTGCCAGTAGCCATTAAAGTGTCTGAAATGGGGATGCTTTTTTCAAATGGTCACAAAATCTTGTACACTCTGAGTTTTTAGCTGAATTTTTTTGTGCATGACAACAAAAATACAAGGATCATGGTTACCAAGTTTGGGGCCAAAACTCCCTACAAAAAAATTTAAAAAATCTCGAACCGCAAAAAGTTTCAAAAATCATGGAAAGTAGAAAACAAGTCGTCTTGCCATGAAACTTCACGTGAAGGCTTAAGGGACCATTGTATGAATTTACAAGCCATAAAAATGGCATTGGCACGCAGAAATATGAAGATGTGCCTAAACCCACCTACCACCCTATCGATCCACAGCTTGCGCATCCCGTCCCTCTGGCCGACGTTGTGCTCGCCCCCCCACCCGCCCGTTCGTTTCGTCGATTCGCTTTGGCATACGGAGTTCATTCCAGTCCAAGATTAGACCAGACCAAGGGTTGCTCTAGCAGGATTGGTAGCATGCAGAGGGGGACCCTACCGATCCCCGACTTGCGAATCCCGCCCCTCTGGCCGGCTGACCGCCCGCACGCTCATTTCATAGGTTGACTTAGGCATACGTGGTTCATTCCCAGTCTAAGCATATGGAGTTCATTCCCAGTCTAAGATTGGACCAGACCGAGGGTTGCGACAGCAAATCCTGGGCTAGGGCATGTGCTGGTGCCACATTTTTCTTCGTCGGGCACCATCACCGGAGCATCAACGGAGAACCTGACCGGCTGCATTAGGGTTCTAGCGATCAGGGGGGGCCAGGGGGTGTGCGCACATGATGTGCGATGGGTGCTGGTACTTGGCCCTTATATTGGGCCCCTATCCCTCATCAAACCTTGAGAACTCACACCCCCCTAAAGAGCATTTGAGATTTTACAGGTTTGCTGCCAATAGCCATTAAATTGTATGAAATGGGGACACTTTTTTCAAATGGTCACAAAATCTTGTACACTTCGAGTTTTTAGTTGAATTTTTTTGTGCATGCCAGCAAAAATACAAGGATCATGTCTACGAAGTTTGGCGCCAAAACACCTTCCAAAAAATTTTTAAAAAAATCTCAGACCCTAAAAGGTTTCGAAAATCGTGAAAAATAGAAAACGAGTCGTCTTGCCATGAAACTTCATGTGAAGGCTTAAGGGACCATTGTATGAATTTACAAGCAGTAAAAATGGCATTGGCATGTAGAAATATGAAGATGTGCCTAAACCTACCTACCACCATATCGATCCACGGCTTGCGCATCCCATTTTTTTGGCCGAAATAGTGCCCGCCCGCCCGCCCGCTCGTTTCGTCGGTTAGCTTAGGCATACGGAGTTCATTCATAGTCTAAGATCAAATCAGACCGAGGGTTACCGTAGCAGGATCGGCAACACGCAGATGGGGACCCGACCGATCCCCGGCTTGCGCATCCCCCCCTTCTGGCTGGCTGAGCACCCGCACGCTTGTTTCGCGAGTTGACTTAGGCATACGGAGTTCATTCCCAATCTAAGATCGGATCGGACCAAGGGTTACGGTAGCACATGCTGTGCTCGGGCATGTGCTGGTGCCGCATTTTTCTTTGTCGGGGCACCATCGTCGGAGCATCACCGGAGAACCTGACCGGCGGCATTAGGGTTTCGAAGATCGGGGGGGCCGTGGGGGTGTGCGCGCATGATGTGCATGGGTGCTGGTACTTAGCCCTTACATTGGCCCCCTATCCCTCATCAAACCTCGAGAACTCACACCCCCTTAAAGAGCATTTGAGATTTTACAGGTTTGCTGCCAGTAGCCATTAAAGTGTCTGAAATGGGGACACTTTTTTCAAATGGTCACAAAATCTTGTACACTCTGAGTTTTTAGCTGAATTTTTTTATGCACGACAACAAAAATACAAGCATCATGTCTACCAAGTTTGGGGCCAAAACTCCTTCCGAAAGGAGTTTAAAAAATCTCGAACCGTAAAAAGTTTTAAAAATCGTGAAAAATAGAAAACGAGTCGTCTTGCCATGAAACTTCACGTGAAGGCTGAAGGGACCATTGTATGAATTTACAAGCCATAAAAATGGTATTGGCATGCAGAAATATAAAGATGTGCCTAATCCCACCTACCACCCTATCGATCCACGGCTTGCGCATCCCGTCTCTCTGGTCGGCGTAGTGCCCGCTTGCCCGCCCGCTCGTTTCGTCAGTTGGCTTAGGCATACGGAGTTCATTCCCAGTCTAAGATCGGACCAGACTGAGGATTATGGCAGCAGGATCGGCAGCACGCAAAGGGGACCCGACAGATCGCTGACTTGTGCATCCCGCCCCACTGGCCGGCTGAGCGCCTGCACGCTCGTTTCGTGGGTTGACTTAGGCATATAGAGTCCATTCCCCGTCTAAGCTTGCGAAGTTCATTTCCAGTCTAAGATCAGACCGGACCAAGGGTTACGGCAGCACATGCTCGAGTGCCACATTTTTCTACGCCGGGGCACCATCGTCGGAGCTTCGTCGGAGAACCTGACCGGCGGCATTGGGGTTCCGGCGATCGGGGGGGCCGGGGGGTGTGCGCACATGATGTGCGATGGGTGCTGGTATTTGGCTCTTCTATTGGCCCTCTATCTCTCATCAAACCTCGAGAACTCATACACCCTAAAAGAGCATTTGAGATTTTACAGGTTTGCTGCCAGTAGCCATTAAAGTGTCTGAAATGGTCACAAAATCTTGTACACTTCGAGTTTTTAGCTGAATTTTTTTGTGCATGCCAACAAAAATACAGGGATCATGGTTACCAAGTTTGGGGCCAAAATTCCTTACGAAAAATTTTAAAAAATATCGAATCGCAAAAAGTTTCAAAAATCGTGGAAAATAGAAAACAAGTCGTCTTGCCATGAAACTTCACATGAAGGCTTAAGGGACCATTGTATGAATTTCCCAGCCATAAAAATGGCATTGGCAGGTAGAAATATAAAGATGTGCCTAAACCCACCTACCACCCTATCGATCCACGGCTTGTGCATCCCGTCTTTCTGGCTGGCGTAGTGTCCGCCCGCTCGTTTCGTCGGTTGGATTAGGCATACGGAGTTCATTCCTAGTCTAAGATCAGGCCAGACTGAGCGTTACAGCAGCAGGATCGACAGCACGCAGAGGGGGACCCGGCCGATGCCTGGCTTGCGCATCCCGCCCTTCTGGTCGGAGAACCTGACTGTGGTATTGAGGTTCCGGCGATCGAGGGGGTCGGGGGGGTGTGCGCACATGATGTGCGATGGGTGCTGGTACTTGGCCCTTATATTGGCCCCCTTTCCCTCATCAAACCTCGAGAACTCACACCCCCTTAAAGAGCATTTGAGATTTTACAGGTTTGCTACCAGTAGCAATTAAAGTGTCTAAAATGGGGACACTTTGTTCAAATGGTCAGAAAATCTTGTACACTTCGAGTTTTTAATTGTATTTTTTTTTGCATGCCAACAAAAATACAAGGATCATGTCTACCAAGTTTGGGGCCAAAACTCCTTTCAAAAAAATTTTAAAAAATCCCGAACCGTAAAAGTTTCAAAAATTGTGAAAAATAGAAAACGAATCGTCTTGCCATAAAACTTCACGTGAAGGCTTAAGGGACCATTGTATGAATTTACAAGCCATGAAATTGGCATTGGCATGCAGAAATATGAAGATCTGCCTAAACCCACCTGCCACCCTATCGATCCACGGCTTGCGCATCCCATCTCTCTGGTCGACGTAGTGCCCGCCCGCCCGTCTGCCCACTCGTTTCGTTAGTTGGCTTAGGCATACGAAGTTCATTTCCAGTCTAAGATCGGACCAGACCGAGGGTTGCAGCAGCACGCAGAGGGGGGACCTGACCTATCCCCGGCTTCGCATCTCGCCCCTCTAGCCGGCTGAGCGCCCGCACGCTCGTTTCATGGGTTGACTTAGGGATACGAAGTTCATTCCCAGTCTAAGCATACGGAGTTCATTCCCAGTCAAAGATTGGATCAAACCGAGGGGTACGGTAGCACATGTTGGGCTCGGGCATGTGCTGGTGCTGTAATTTTCTTCACCGAGGCACCATCGCCGGAGCATCGTCGGAGAACCTGACAGGTGACATTGGGGTTCCGACGATCGGGGGGGTCGAGGGGGTGTGCGCACATGATATGCGATGGGCACTGGTACTTGGCCCTTATATTGGCCCCCTATCCCTCATGAAACCTCGAGAACTCACACCCCCTTAAAGAGCATTTGAGATTTTACAGGTTTGCTGCCAGTAGCCATTAAAGTGTCTGAAATGGGGATAAATTTTTCAAATGGTCACAAAATCTTGTACACTTTGAGTTTTTAGCTGAATTTTTTTGTGCAAGCCAACAAAAATACAAGGATCACGTTTACCAGGTTTGGGGCTGAAACTCCTTTCGAAAAAATTTTTAAAAATCTCGAACCACAAAAATTTTTGAAAATCGTGAAAAATAGAAAACGAGTCGTCTTGCCATGAAACTTCACGTGAAGCCTTAAGGGACCATTGTATGAATTTACAAGCCATGAAATTGGCATTGGCACATAGAAATATAAAGATGTACCTAAACCCACCTACCACCCTATCGATCCACGGCTTGCGCATCCCGTCTCTCTGGCTAACGCAGTGCCCGCCCGTCCGCCCGCTGGTTTTGTCAGTTGGCTTAGGCATACGAAGTTCATTCCCAGTCTCAGATCAGACAAGACCGAGGGTTACGACAGCACATAGAGGGGGACCCGACCGATCCTCGGCTTCGCATCCCGCCCCTCTGGCCAGCTGAGCGCCCGCACGCTCGTTTCATGGGTTGACTTACGGATACGAAGTTCATTCCCAGTCTAAGCATACGGAGTTCATTCCCAGTCTAAGATTGGATCGAACCAAGGGTTGTGGCAGCACATGCTGGGCTCGGGCATGTGCTGGTGCCACATTTTTCTTCGTCGGGGAACCATTGCCGAAGCATCGTCGGAGAACCTGACCGACGGCATTGTGGTTCCGGCGATTGGGGGGGTGGGGGGGTGTGCGCACATGATGTGCGATGGGTGCTGGTACTTGGCCCCTATATTGGCCCCCTATCCCTCATCAAACCTCGAGAACTCACACCTCCTTAAAGAGCATTTGAGAGTTTACAGGTTTGCTGCCAGTAGCCATTAAAGTGTCTGAAATGTGGACATTTTTTTCAAATGGTCACAAAATCTTGTACACTTCGAGGTTTTAGCTGAATGTTTTTGTGCATGCCAACAAAAATACAAGGATCACGTCTACCAAGTTTGGGGCCAAAAATCCTTCCGAAAAAATTTTACAAAATCTCGAACCGTAAAAAGTTTGAAAAATTATGAAAAATAGAAAACAGGTCGTCTTGCAATGAAACTTCACGTGAAGGCTTAAGGGACCATTGTATGAATTTACAAGCCATAAAAATTGCATTGGCGTGCAAAAATATGAAGATATGCCTAAACCCACCTACCACCTTATCGATCCACGGCTTGCGCATCCCGTCTTTTTGGCCGGCGTAGTGCCCGCCCGCCCGCCCGCCCGCCCGCCAGCTCTTTTCGTCAGTTGGCTTAGGCATACGAAGTTCATTCCTAGTCTAAGATTGGACCAGACTGAGGGTTGCGGCAGCAGGATAGGCAGCACGCAGAGGGCGACCCGACCGATCCCTGACTTCGCATCCCGCCCCTCTGGCTGGCTGAGCGCCCGCACGCTCATTTCATGGGTTGACTTAGGGATACGAATTTCATTCCCAGTCTAAACATACGGAGTTCAATCCCAGTCTAAGATCGGACCGAACCAAGGGTTGCGGCAGCACATGCTAGGCTTGGGCATGTGCTGGTGCCACATTTTTCTTCGTCGGGGAACCATTGCCGGAGCATCGTCGGAGAACCTGATCGGCAGCATTGTGGTTCCGGCGATTGGGGGGCGGGGGGTGTGCGCACATGATGTGCGATGGGTGCTAGTACTTGGCCCCTATATTGGCCCCCTATCCCTCATCAAACCTCAAGAACTCACACCTCTTTAAAGAGCATTTGAGATTTTACAGGTTTGCTGCCAGTAGCCATTAAAGTGTCTGAAATGTGGACACTTTTTTCAAATGGTCACAAAATCTTGTACACTTCGTGGTTTTAGCTGAATGTTTTTGTGCATGCCAACAAAAATACAAGGATCATGTCTACCAAGTTTGGGGCCAAAACTCCTTCCGAAAAAATTTTAAAAAATCTCGAACCGTAAAAAGTTTGAAAAATTGTGAAAAATAGAAAACAGGTCGTCTTGCAATGAAACTTCACGTGAAGGCTTAAGGGACCATTGTATGAATCTACAAGCCATAAAAATGGCATTGGTGCGCAAAAATATGAAGATATGCCTAAACCCACCTACCACCCTATCGAACCACGGCTTGCGCATCCCGTCTTTCTGGTCGACGTAGTGCCCGCCCGCCCGCCCGCCCGCTCGTTTGGTCAGTTGGCTTAGGCATACGGAGTTCATTCCTAGTCTAAGATTGGACCAGACTGAGGGTTGCGGTAGCAAGATCGGCAGCACGCAGAGGGGGACCCGACTGATCCCCGACTTCCTATCCCGCCCCTCTGGCCGGCTGAGCGCCCGCACGCTCATTTCATGGGTTGACTTAGAGATACGAAGTTCATTCCTGGTCTAAGCATACGGAGTTCATTCCCAGTCTAAGATCGGACTGGACCAAGGGTTACGGCAGCACATGCTAGGCTCGAGCATGTGCTGGTGCCACATTTTTCTTCGTCGGGGAACCATTGCTGGAGCATCATCGGAGAACCTGATCGGTGGCATTGTGGTTCCGACAATTGGGGGGGTGGGGGGTGTGCGTACATGATGTGCGATGGGTGCTGGTACTTGGCCCCTATATTGGCCCCCTATCCCTCATCAAACCTCGAGAACTCACACCCCCTTAAAGAGCATTTGAGATTTTTCACGTTTGCTGCCAGTAGCCATTAAAGTGTCTGAAATGGGGACACTTTTTTCAAATGGTCACAAAATCTTGTACACTTTGAGTTTTTAGCTGAATTTTTTGTGCACGCCAATAAAAATACAGGGATCACATCTACCAAGTTTGGGGCCAAAACTCCCTCTGAAAAAATTTTAAGAAATCTCGAACTGCAAAAAGTTTCAAAAATCGTGAAAAATATAAAACGGGTCGTCTTGCAATGAAACTTCACGTGAAGGCTTAAAGGACCATTGTATGAATTTACAAGCCATAAAAATGGCATTGGCATGCAAAAATATGAAGATATGCCTGAACCCACCTACCACCTTATCGATCCATGGCTTGCGCATCCCGTCTCTCTGGCCGGTGTAGTGCCCGTCTGCCCGCTCGTTTCGTCAGTTGGCTTAGGCATGCAGAGTTCATTCCCAGTCTAAGATTGGACCAGACCGAGGGTTATGATAGCAGGATCGGCACCACGTAGAGGGGGAACTGGCCGATCCTCGGCTTGCGCATCCCGCCCCTCTGGCCGGCTGAGCGCCCGCACGCTCGTTTCGTGGGTTGACTTAGGCATATGGAGTTCATTCCCAGTCTAAGCATACGGAGTTCATTCCCAGTCTAAAATTGGATCAGACCGAGGGTTGCGGCAGCACATGCTGGGCTCGGGCATGTGCTGGTGTCATATTTTTCTTTGCCGGGGCACCATCACCAGAGCATCGTCGGAGAACCTAACCGGTGGCATTGGGGTTCCGGCGATTGAGGGGCCGGGGGGTGTGCGCAAATGATGTGCGATGGGAGCTGGTACTTAGCCCTTATATTGGCCCCCTATCCCTCATCAAACCTCAAGAACTCCCACCACCTTAAAGAGCATTTGAAATTTTACAGGTTTGCTGCCAGTAGCCATTAAAGTGTCTCTAATAGGGACACTTTTTTCAAATGGTCACAAAATCTTGTACACTTCGAGTTTTTAGCTGAATTTTTTTGTGCATGCAAAAAAAAATACAAGTATCATGTCTACCAAGTTTGGGGCCAAAAATCCTTCCGAAAAAATTTTAAAAAATCTTGAACCGCAAAAAGTTTTGAAAATCGTGAAAAATAGAAAACGAGTCGTCTTGCCATGAAACTTCACGTGAAGGCTGAAGGGACCATTGTATGAATTTACAAGCCACAAAATTGGCATTGGCAGGTAGAAATATTAAGATGTGCCTAAATCCACCTACCACCCTATCGATCCACGGCTTGCGCATCCCGTCTCTCTGCCCGGCATAGTGCCCGCCCGCCCGCCCGCTCGTTTCGTTAGTTGGCTAAGGCATACGGAGTTCATTCCTAGTCTAAGATCAAACTGGACTGAGCGTTGCAGCAGCAGGATCGACAGCACGCAGAGGGGGACCCGACCGATGCCTGGCTTGTGCATCCCACCCCTCTGGCCGGCTGAGCGCCCGAACGCTCGTTTCGTGGTTCTACTTAGGCATACGTAGTTCATTCCCAGTCCAAGATCGGATTAGACTAAGGGTTGTGACAGCACATGCTGGGCTCGGGCAAATGCTGGTGCCATATTTTTCTTCGCCGGGGCACCATCGCCGGAGCATCGCCGGAGAACCTGACCGGTGGCGTTGGGGTTTCGACGATCGGGGGGGCCGGGGGTGTGCGCGCACTTGATGTGTGATGGGTGCTGGTACTTGGCCCTTATATTGGCCCCCTATCCCTCATCAAACCTCCAGAACACATACCCCCTTAAAGAGCATTTGAGATTTTATAGGTTTGCTGCCAGTAGCCATTAAAGTGTCTGAAATGGGGACACTTTTTTCAAATGGTCACAAAATCTTGTACACTTCGAGTTTTTAGCTGAATTTTTTTGTGCACGCCAAGAAAAATATAAGGATCACGTCTACCAGGTTTGGGGCCAAAACTCCTTTCGAAAAAATTTTAAAAAATCTCGAACCGTAAAAAGTTTCAAAATCGTGAAAAATAGAAAACGAGTCGTTTTGCAATGAAACTTCACATGAAGGCTTAACGGACCATTGTATGAATTTACAAGCCATAAAAATGGCATTGGCATGCAAAAATATGAAGATGTACCTAAACCCACCTACCACCCTATCGATCCACGGCTTGTGCATCCCGTCTTTTTGGCCGACATAGTGCCCGCCCGCCCGCTCATTTCGTTGGTTGGCTTAGGCATACGAAGTTCATTCCCAGTCTAAGATCGAACCAGACCGAGGCTTACGGTAGCAGGATCGGCAGCACGCAGCGGGGGAACCAACCGATCCCCGGCTTGCCCATCCCGCCCCTCCGGCTGGCTGAGCACCCGCACGCTCGTTTCGTGGGTTGACTTAGACATACGGAGTTCATTCCCAGTCTAAGCATACGGAGTTGATTCCCAGTCTAAGATCAGACCGGATCGAGGGTTGTGGCAGCACATGCTGGGCTCGTGCATGTGCTGGTGCCACATTTTTCTTCACCGGGGCAACATCGTCGGAGCTTCGCTGGAGATCCTGACCAGCGGCATTGGGGTTCCAGCGATCGGGGGGGCCGATGGGCGCTGTGTGTGCACATGATGTGCGATGGGTGCTGGTACTTGGCCCTTATATTGGTCCCTTATCCCTCATCAAACCTCAAGAACTAACACCCCCTTAAAGAACTAAGCATTGGGGTTCCGATGATCGGGGGGGCCGGCGGGGGTGTGCGCACATGATATGCGATGGGTGCTGGTACTTGGCCCTTATATTGGCCCCCTATCCCTCATCAAACCTTGAGAAGTCACACCCCCTTAAAGAGCATTTGAGATTTTACAAGTTTGCTGCCAGTAGCCATTAAAGTGTCCGAAATGGGGACACTTTTTTCAAATGGTCACAAAATCTCGTACACTTCGAGTTTTTAGCTGAATGTTTTTGTGCATGCCAACAAAAATACAATGATCACGTCTACCAAGTTTGGGGCCAAAACTCCTTCCGAAAAAATTCTAAAAAATCCTGAACCGAAAAAAGTTTTGAAAATTGTGAAAAATAGAAAACGAGTAGTCTTGCCATGAAACTTCACGTGAAGGCTTAAGGGACCATTGTATGAATTTACAAGCCATAAAAAGGGCATTGGCACGTAGAAATATGAAGATGTGCCTAAACCCACCTACCACCCTATCGATCCACGGCTTGCGCATCCCGTCTCTCTGGCCGACATAGTGCCCGTCTGCCCCCCCGCCTGCTCTTTTTGTCGATTGGCTTCGGCATACAGAGTTCATTCCCAGTCTAAGATCAGACTAGACCGAGGGTTGCGACAGCATGATCGGTAGCACGCAGAGGGGGACCCGATCGATCCCCGACTTATGCATCCCTCCCCTCTGGTCGGCTGAGTGCCCGCACGTTCATTTCGTGGGTTGACTTAGGCATACAGAGTTCATTCCCAGTCTAAGCATACGGAGTTCATTCCCAGTCTAAGTCGGACCGAGGGTTGCGGAGCACATGCTGGGATCGGGCATGTGCTGGTGACGCATTTTTCTTCGTCGGGGCACCATCGTTGGAGCATCGTCGAAGAACCTGTCCGGTAGTGTCATAACGTTTAGATCTGGGAATCTATCGCTAGACATTGACTGAAGGGAGTCACCACCAATCTTTTTTATCTAGGTGCGATTGGCCACCTAAAGAATCTGTCCCTTCAGGGAACACCTAAGTTTAAGGGTCCCTAAAAGAATAAGTTTAGGTCTACAAACCAGAACAGGGTTCGAGAGTTCAGTTACGTGTGAGGAAGGTTATAGCACCCTCACAACGCCCATCAAAAGATGGTACCAGCTGAAATTTGTGTTATGCAAAAAGCCTTAAAATTTTACCAAGTAATTAATTATTGGAAATTATTCTCAATTGACTCAAATACTTTTAGCAGAAAATTGAAAAAATTCCCTCACCTCAAGAGTATGCAAGAAAAACTACTGCTTCACTTGCAGAGGCTCCATCGTCGGATTAGTTAAAGAAAAATCAAAATCAAAATCAAAATAGAAAGGAAGGAAAGAATGATTGTTCTTGTGTATGGAAAATTGATACTTTCAACTTTTCCCCAAAAATACTTTTTTTGAAAATTTATTTTTAAGGAAAATTGATACTTTCAACTTTTCCCAAAAAATATTTTTTTGAAAATTTATTTTTAAGAAAAATTGATACTTTCAACTTTTCCTCAAAAATATTTTTTTTGAAACTTTGATTTCCAAGGAAAATTGATACTTTCAACTTTTCCTCAAAAACCCTTTTTTGAAAATTTATTTTTAAGGAAAATTGATACTTTCAACTTTTCCCTAAAAATATTTTTTTTGGAAATTTTGATTTTTATTTAAAAAAAATAGAATAATAAAAATAGAAAAATAAAGAAAAATAAAATAAAAATAAAAATAAAATTAAGATAAAAAGAATATTAAATAAACCTAATCTAATAAATAAAAAAAATAAACAAATAAATGAAAATAAAAAAAATTCATAAAAAAAAAACCTGGAGCGGCTCGGATCGCGGCTCGACTCGGTTCGGCTCAAGGAAGAGAAACGGCTCGGGGGGCAACTTGGGAAGCTCGGCTCGGTTCAGCTTGGCTCGATGGGAGGCTGGCACGCGCGGGTCAGGAAGCGGGTCGATGCTCGGGTCGGGTCGGGTCAGGTCACGGTAAAATGCACGGATCTTCTGGGTCGCTTAAGACCAAAACGACGCCGTTTTGAGAGGGTATAAAAGTTACTTCCCTCTATTTTTTGGCAGAACGCTCCTCCCCTCTCTCTCTTTTCTTCCTTTTTCCTCTCCCTTCTCTCTAAAAGGCCCAAGAACTCCGGTTGAAGATTCACTGGATTCTGGGTTTTGTCACCGGAATCTGGGTTTCTTCACCGGAAGCTCACCGGAAGTTAACCGAAAGGTCACCGGTTTCTGGGATTCTTTGCCAGAAACTGGGCAGGCCATCAGAAACTTCAAGGTTGGTCGAACTTTTCATCGAAAAATTCAAACTTTGCCGGAAACTTCATCGAAATCTGGAATTTTCTAGAAATTCCTAGAAAAAAAACACCAAAAATCTTCAAAAAATTTCTTCTAATTCCCAGAACCCTTCTACACCTTTTCTTAGCCTTCTATACGCCTCTTTTCCCTTAAATCAGTAGCTTTTGCTTACTGTTTTTCTTCTGTCCAGCATTCTGTTCCAGAGGTCCCTTTTATAGGGATTGATCAGGAGTTCCTGATCAATCCCAATTCCTCCTTGGACGGGAATTCAATCTTTGAATCCAATCTGGACTCTCTTGATTGAATTCCCCTTCACAGTGGGATTCTTCCACTTTCAATCCCAGCCCTCCAAAATCAAATAAAAAATAATAATAGATAATTAGAAAAGATATGATAGATAAAAAAAATAATAATAATATCAGATATACAAAAAATCAAATAAACGGAACAAGAATTATTAACAGATAATAGAATAAGATAAATCAAAAAAATATTACAAGAAAAATAATAAAAAATAATAATAATAATAAATAAATTATAATATATAATAAATATAGAACTATATAAATAAAATACATATAAATATTAACAAAATAAATAAATAAATAAATAAATAAGTAAAAATATACATATAATAATAATAAATAATAAAATACATAAAATACAGAAGAAAAGAAACGAAAAAAAGGAAAAAAATACAAAGTAAAAATTGCATTGGGCTTACCCATTTGGGCCAGGCCCAATTGATCTGGGCCAGGACCTAATTGGGTGTCTACAGCTACCCCTCTTTGCACATTTTCTGTGAAACAGAAATTGCGCAAAGACGTAGACACCCAATCAAGACTCAACTCAACATTGTCATTTTTTATTTTTTTTGTTTTTTGTTTTTTTACCAAAGCTCCTCTAAACAGAGGCTCAACGACTTTGAGAAACATAAATTGCTCCTCTAAACAGAGGCACCATGACTTTGAAAAATAAATTGCTCCTCTAAACAGAGGCACCACGACCTTTGGAAAGTAAATTGCTCCTCTAAACAGAGGCACCACGACTTTGAAAAATAAATTGCTCCTCTAAACAGAGGCACCACGACTTTTGGAAAGTAAATTGCTCCTCTAAACAGAGGCACCACGACTTTGGAAAATAAATTGCTCCTCTAAACAGAGGCACCACGACTTTTGGAAAGTAAATTGCTCCTTGACAATCATGTCCAAAGGAGTTGAAAGTTGTGTTTGAAGGAATTTTAGGGGATTATGCCCAAAGGTCTTATAAATCAACCCTGATACCAAAAGACATCCTATTTCAAGGATTAGGAACTTACCTAACAAGTTTTTTTTTCAATTTTACAAAATATCTTCATATCTGTCTTCTCCATGTGGGATGTTGGAACACCCTTGCTTCTTGAATTTATACATTCTACTTTTCTGAAAGTAGTGTATGCTATGCAAATGCATATGAATTTCAATGCATGCTATGCAAATGTTAGCCAAATAATTCCTATTCAATGTATGGTACTCAAGTTTCTCAAACTCTTCTTGGGCATCAAGCTTTTTGATTCTTCAGAGATCCAATTACATTGCTCTTCTAAGATCGAAACAGTGCAGCTTTTAATTGTTTTTTTCCACTCACATTCTTCTTTGTTCAGTTTCTCAATACTTTGGAATAAGCTTCATCAATCGATCATCACTTGACCATCATTCAATGAATTTTTCAGTACTAACAAATTTCAAAACAAGTTTCATCCACCATCACTGGGTCATTACTCATAGGTGTCTCAGCATTAACCATTCCAAAACAAACTTTGTCCACTGATTGTTCTCATCATTCAATCATAACTTGCAAATCATATCGACCAATTCATCATTGTACTCATCACTCGGTTATATCACTTTTCAAGATTTGCCCCATTATATTCTCCATTTGCTCACATCATATATCCTTCCAAATCATCTTTTTTAGGTTTCTACCATTTCTTCATTTTGCTACCACCATCATCTTAGATTTTCTTTTCAAATGAATGCAAGACTCTTTTAAGCACATATTCATTCATTCATTATCATTTCAATTCTTGACAAATACAATGCAATCAAGTATTTTCTCAATTCATTCTAGGGGTGAAACAATAAGAGAACACAAGGTGAATTATGGTAAAGATAATCAATGAAGATCTGTTTTGGTACAAAACAAATGGGAAAGAAAATAAATTAGACATATGTCATTGGGATGGATGGTATGTCCAAATGATGAATATCTAGACAATTCTCAACATTAATCTAGCATTCTTTATCAAAAACTCATTCCATTTACTGTTGAAGTCAGCTTGAGCTTGGCGAACTTTGCCCCAGTCTTTGAGGGATCTTCAGATGTCTTTGATCTTCCATTTATGTGAGCCGTTTGACTTGGATCTTTTTTTATCAACCTTTCAGGTTTTTAATTTGAATATCTTTTTTTCATTTTCTCATTTCTTTTTCTTTTTTCTTTCTTTTTTTTTTCCTTTTTTCATCATCTTTTTTCTCTTTTCTCATTTTTCATCCATTGTTGATATCTTTCATACATCAAACTTTAGAGCCGATTCCATTGCTTCCTCATGAGCATACCTTCACTCAACATATGATCATTCAAGTTGAGTATTCACATTTGATCCAAATGGACTTTTCAAGGTTGTAATGTAGGCCAAGGTGAAGGGTCATAAAAAAAATGGATATAATAGGCTCAAAACACGTATTAAAAAGGTTCAACACCAAAGGATCATTTGATATAACTTGGCATTTTGCCCCCACATTGTTTCACTATTTACTTTCTTCACACAAAGCATTCTCATTACTTTGCCCCAAGTCATGTGTGGCATTTTTTCTTTTTTTCTTTTTTTTTGAGATATTTTTGTGATTTTTTCAAAAATTACCCCCCAGTGTAGAGGGCGATCCTTGGTTAGGGTTCTTCAGAAAAAGAAATCATAACAGGCTCAAAGGGGTAGCAATAAATGGTTTTTCGAATGGTAAAAGAAAGATGGCCATTTTTCATCTCAATTATGAATACCTTTCTTGAACATCATCTATTGAACAAAGCTCATGAATCTGTATAAAAGATTACACATCTTCAAGACATATCTATTTCACCTCCGGTAACAGCCTATTTTTGCTCAAATCATCTTCTCATAATAAATGTGGATGAGTTCTCAAAATTAAATCCCAAAATTAAGAATGGGAATGTAAAGTTATGAAAGGTAACGGAGCATGGAGTAATGGTCAAGTGAAAGAGAAAAATGTAATGAAATACATTGACTTGCCTTTATTAAAATGATAACAAGTCATATTGCAAAAAGAAATCTAACATATTTGAAAAGAAATCCTAAAATGATAGAAGAAACCTTCAACCAGCCTTATCTCCATATTTTAAAATTGTCCCCCTATGTGATCAGGTGAAGAATCTCTATTGACATCTTGCCCCTCAATTCATTGTGACTCTCCGGACCCTTTCTGTTCTTGACTTTCACTTAAAGCACTAACATTAGATGTTGTTGCTTTTCCTTGGTCAAAACTTACCATTCCATCATTGATCAACCGTTGCACCTTATATTTTAAAGCAATGCAATTTTCAGTAGAATGGCCAGTAATTCTATAGTGATAGTCGCAGTGGGCTGTAGGATCATACCACTTTGTGTAGGGTGGTTTAAGTGGCTCCACATGGCTGGGGGCAATCAAATGGCTATTATAGAGTTCTCGATATAACTCTGTATAAGTCATAGGGATTGGATCAAATACAGGTTTTTCTCAAGTAGTTCGTTGTTCTCATGAACCACTTGCTGGGTTAATAGGGCGAACTTGGGTTCTTGCAGGAGCTTGAATGTTGAGGCTGTATGTAAGATCTTGAGGGCTATAAATTGATCGGTATGTGGATGAATAAGGTGGTTGTGGAGCCAGCTGGTATGGGTAGGATGAGACATTATTCACAGTAAGATAGTATGGAGAGTAACCTTGGGATGGATAGGGTTGATAACCCCTGAATTGTTGTCTATCAAAGCTCACAACTTGAGCTTGAGCTTCTTTCTTTTCTGATGTCTTCTTGGTTTCTCGTCCTTTTAACTTGCCATTTTTTATGGCACTTTCAATAATTTCTCCAGAGATCACCATGTCGACAAAATTCGTTGTTGCATTCCCTATCATCTTTTCATAATAGGGAGGTTTTAAAGTGCTAACAAACAGCACTGTAGTTTTTTTCTCGGTCAGTGGAGGTTGTACCTGTGAAGCTATATCTCTCCATCTCTGGGCGTATTCTTTAAAAG
This sequence comes from Durio zibethinus, assembly GCF_047325235.1. Lineage (NCBI taxonomy): Eukaryota > Viridiplantae > Streptophyta > Magnoliopsida > Malvales > Malvaceae > Durio > Durio zibethinus. The sequence continues at coordinate 17,214,358 of NC_143163.1, forward strand.
ACTCATTTACCTTTTTCTTTAGATTCTGTAAAGACAAACGATCAGGAGCTAAATCGATAATGTGTCGATATTGACTGATGAAGTCATGAGCCATATCGCTCCAAGAGCGAATGTGGGTCCTATCCAACTGAACATACCACCTGGCAGCAGAACCAGTAAGGCTATCCTGGAAGACATGCATCAAGAGTTTTTCATCATGTGCATGAGCTGCCATCTTTCTGCAATACATGGTGATGTGGGTTTTGGGGCACTTTGTACCGTCATATTTTTCAAATTTCGGTACTTTAAACTTATGAGGGATAACCACATCAGGAACTAGGCAGAGCCTAGCAGCATCAACTGACCCATAAAAGCTAAATCTTTCCACAACCCGTAGCTTCTGCTCTAGCATGCTAATTTTAGAGCTTTCCTCAGCTTTCACCCTTATCTTTTCCTTCTCTTTCTCTTTTAAATAATCTAGATTAGGAATTGGTTCTGCTGCCTTTTCAGTGAAGACAGGATTTATATAGCTATTACGCTGCCTTGGGTTGAAAGCTGATGGCATTCCAGGATATGTTGGATATGCAAAATGTTGTGGTGGAACCTCTTGGGCAGACTGGGCTTGAGGTGGGCCAAAACCTGGAGGGTACAAAGGGTCAGCCACTTCTTGCTGGCTTGTACTTCCTTCAACTCCTTTTCCTTTATTCATGTTATTAAGGGCCTCCAGAATCTTACTTAGTTCATTTTTAATCTTCTCCTGAGCTTTTTCTAGCTTTTCAAATCTATGAGAACTTTCCTCTTCCATTTGCCTTGCTCTGGATCTTGTGTTGTATGGATGAGGATCGTTTTCGCTAGATGGAGCTATCCTGGGACCTTGAGTACCATACTTATGATTAGAAATGTTATGCTGTGCCTTATGTATGATGCTTTGATACACAAATGAAATGTACATTTTTTTGAATGAAATCTAGTATGAAATGAATGTAAATGATTGTGTTAAAACATGATCATGAAAGTAATGCAGATGCATACAATCAGACAAACAACATAGTTAGTTCGATGGATGAAATGAAAGTGATGCTGATGCATAATGTTACATATGATAAAAATAATACACAAAGTTAAACAGTCAAAATGATTAGACAAACACCCTTTTTGTGTCCTAATTTCAGGGTATATCTATCATTGGGTAGAAAGGGCTCTATCTTAGGTGTAGGCACTCTTAAGGTTCACTACATGCGGTTTTAAGGTCAGAGTCTAAAGGTCCTCAAATTGCTCCTTACATCCTTGTCCATCATAGACTAGTAAGGCACCCTAATCCTCACCCATTACAGGCTACAAGAGGAAAATGTTCAATTTGAGTGGGAGTATTTCGCTAGGCACTACGGAGGCACTAGACCTCACGAAAGCAATAGGTACTTTACTCCTTCCTAGAGGGACGGAGCTCGGGTATAGAGCTCATGTTATGCACATGCACATGAATGACATAATTAACAAGGTAAATAAACATGAATGAATAATAACACATATATACAAAAAGGTTCAATTTTATTAGGCTTTTGGATAACACAAATTATTTGCTGGCCTGACTCTCAAAGTCCCCAGTGGAGTCGCCAAGCTGTCATAACGTCTAGATCCGGGGATCTATCGCTAGACATTGACTTAAGGGAGTCGCCACCAATCTTTTTTATCTAGGTGCGATTGGCCACCTAAGGAATCTGTCCTTTTAGGGAACACCTAAGTTTAAGGGTCCCTAAAAGAATAGGTTCAGGTCTACAAACCAGAATAGGGTTTGGGAGTTCGGTTACGTGTGAGGAAGGTTATAGCACCCTCACAACGCCCATCAAAAGATGGTACCAGCTGAAATTTGTGTTATCCAAAAAGCCTTAAAATTTTACCAAGTAATTAATTATTGGAAATTATTCTCAATTGACTCTAATACTTTTAGCAGAAAATTGAGAAAATTCCCTCACCTCAAGAGTATGCAAGAAAAACTACTGCTTCACTTGCAGAGGCTCCATCGTCGGATTAGTTAAAGAAAAATCAAAATCAAAATCAAAATAGAAAGGAAGGAAAGAATGATTGTTCTTATGTAGAGAAAATTGATACTTTCAACTTTTCCCCAAAAATATTTTTTTTGAAAATTTATTTTTAAGGAAAATTGATACTTTCAACTTTTCCCAAAAAATATTTTTTTAGAAATTTATTTTTAAGGAAAATTGATACTTTCAACTTTTCCTCAAAAATATTTTTTTTGAAACTTTGATTTCCAAGGAAATTGATACTATCAACTTTTCCTCAAAAACCTTTTTTTGAAAATTTATTTTTAAGGAAAATTGATACTTTCAACTTTTCCCTAAAAATATTTTTTTTGGAAATTTTGATTTTTATTTAAAGAAAATAGAATAATAAAAATAGAAAAATAAAGAAAAGTAAAACAAAAATAAAAAGAAAATTAAGATAAAAAGAATATTAAATAAACCTAATCTAATAAATAAAAAAAAAAAAACAAATAAATGAAAATAAAAAAAATTCAAAAAAAAAAAACTGGAGCGGCTCAGATCGCGGCTCGGCTCGGCTCGACTCGGCTCAAGGAAGAGAAACGGCTCGGGGGGTGGCTTGGGAAGCTCGGCTCGACTCGGCTTGGCTCGGAGGGGGGCTGGCACGCGCGCGGGTCATGAAGCGGGTCGACGCTCGGGTCGGGTCGGGTCACGGCAAAACGCGTGGATCCTCTAGGTCACTCAAGGCCAAAACGACGTCTTTTTGAGAGGGTATAAAAGGCACTTCCCTCTGTTTTTCGACAGAATGCTCCTCCCCTCTCTCTCTCTTCTTCCTTTTTCCTCTCCTTTCTCTCTAAAAAGCCAAAGAACTCTGGTTGAAGATTCATCGGATTCTGGGTTTTTTCGTCGGAAGTTCATCGGAAGGCCACCGGTTTCTGGGATTCTTTACCAAAAATTGGGCAGGTCACCGAAAACTTCAAGGTTGGCTGAAATTTTCACCGAATAATTCAAACTTTGCCGGAAACTTCACCGGAATCTGGAATTTTCCAGAAATTCCCAGAAAAAAATGCCAAAAATCTTCAAACAATTTCTTCTAATTTCCAGAACCCTTCTACACCTTTTCTTAGACTTCTATACGCCTCTTTTCCCTTAAATCAGTAGCTTTTGCTTACTGTTTTTCTTCTGTCCAGCATTCTGTTCCAGAGGTTCCTTTTGTAGGGATTGATCAGGAGTTCCTGATTAATCCCAATTCCTTCTTGGACGGGAATTCAATCTTTGAATCCAATCTGGACTTTCTTGATTGAATTCCCCTTCATAGTGGGATTCTTCCACTTTCAATCCCAGCCCTCCAAAATCAAATAAAAAAAAATAATAGATAATTAGAAAAGATAGGATAGATAAAAAATAATAATAATAATATCAGATATACAAAAAATCAGATAAATGGAACAAGAATTATTAACAGATAATACAATAAGATAAATCAAAAAAATATTACAAGAAAATAATAATAAAAAATTATAATAAATAAATTATAATATATAATAAATATAAAACTATATAAATAAAATACATATAAATATTAACAGAAAAAAAAATAAATAAATAAGGAAAAATATAAATATAATAATAATAAATAAAAAAATACATAAAATACAAAAGAAAAGAAACGAAAAAAAGGAAAAAAAATTACAAAGTAAAAATTGCATTGGGCTTACCCATTTGGGCTAGGCCCAATTGATCTGGGCCAGGACCCAATTGGGTGTCTACAGGTAGGATTAGGGTTCCGGCGATCGGGGGGGCCGGGGGTGTGCGCACATCATGTGCGATGGGTGCTGGTACTTGGCCCTTATATTGCCCCCTATCCCTCATCAAACCTTGAGAACTCACACCCCCTTAAAGAGCATTTGAGATTTTACAGGTTTGCTACCAGTAGCCATTAAAGTGTCTGAAATGGGGACACCTTTTTCAAATGGTCACAAAATCTTGTACGCTTCGAGTTTTTAGCTGAATTTTTTTATGCATGCCAACAAAAATACAAGGATCACGTCTACAAAGTTTGGGGCCAAAACACCTTCCAAAAATATTTTAAAAAATCTTAAACCGCAAAAAGTTTCAAAAATCATGAAAAATTGAAAACGATTTGTCTTGCCATGAAACTTCGCGTGAAGCCTTAAGGGACCATTGTATGAATTTACAAGCCATAAAAATGGCATTGGCACATAGAAATATGAAGATGTACCTAAACCCACCAACCATCCTATCGATCCACGGCTTGCGCATCCCGTCTCTCTGGCCGATGTAGTGACCGCCCGCCCGCCCGCCCGCTCATTTCATCAGTTGGCTTAGGCATACAGAGTTCATTCCCAGTATAAGATCACACCAGATCGAGGGTTGCGGCAGCAAGATCAACAGCACACAGAGGGGGACCCAGTTGATCCCCGGCTTACGTATCCCACCCCTCTGGCCAGCTAAGCGCCCGCACGCTCGTTTCGTGGGTTGACTTAGGTATACGGAGTTCATTCCCAGTCTAAGCATACGGAGTTCATTCCCAGTCTAAGATCGGATCGGACCAAGGGTTACGACAGCACAAGCTCGGCTCGGGCATGTGCTGGTGCCGTATTTTTCTTCTTCGGGGCACCATCGCTGGAGCATCGCTGGAGAACCTAATCAGCGGCATTGGGGTTCCAGTGATCGGGGGGAGTCGGGGGGGTGTGCGCACATGATGTACGATGGGTGCTGGTACTTGGCCCTTATTTTGGCCCCCTATCCCTCATCAAACCTCGAGAACTCACACCCCCTTAAAGATCATTTGAGATTTTACAGGTTTGCTGCCAGTAGCCATTAAAGTGTCTGAAATGGGGACACCTTTTTCAAATGGTCACAAAATCTTGTACGCTTCGAGTTTTTAGCTGACTTTTTTTGTGCATGCCAACAAAAATACAAGGATCATGTCTACCAAGTTTGGGGCCAAAACTCCTTCCGAAAAAATTTTAAAAAATCTTGAACCGTAAAAAGTTTCAAAAATCATGAAAAACAGAAAACGAGTCGTCTTGCCATTAAACTTCACGTGAAGGCTTAAGGGACCATTGTATGAATTTACAAGCCATAAAAATGGCATTGGCATGCAGAAATATGAAGATGTGCCTAAACCCACCTACCACCATATCGATCCATCGCTTGCGCATCCCGTATCTCTGGCTAGCGTAGTGCCCGCCCGCCCGCTCGTTTCGTCGGTTGGCTTAGGCATACGGAGTTCATTCCCAGTCTAAGATCGCACCAGATCGAGGGTTGCGGCAGCAAGATCGGCAGCACGCAGAGGGGGACCCGACCGATCCCCGGTTGCGTATCCCGCCCCTCTGGTCGGCTGAGCGCTCGCACGCTCGTTTCGTGGGTTGACTTAGGCATATGGAGTTCATTCCCAGTCTAAGCATATGGAGTTCATTCCCAGTCTAAGATCAGATCAGACCGAGGGTTGCGGCAGCACATGCTGGGCTGGGGCATGTGCTGGTCCGCATTTTTCTTTGCCGAGGCACCATCGACGGAGCATCGCCGGAGAACTTGACCGACAGGATTGGGGTTTTGGCGATCGGGGGGGCCGGGGGGTGTGCGCACATGATGTGCGATGGGTGCTGGTACTTGGCCCTTATATTGGCCCCCTATCCCTCATCAAACCTTGAGAACTCACACCCCCTTAAAGAGCATTTGAGATTTTACAGGTTTACTACCAGTAGCCATTAAAGTGTCTGGAATGGGGACACTTTTTTCAAATGGTCACAAAATCTTGTACGCTTCGAGGTTTTAGTTGAATTGTTTTGTGCATGTCAACAAAAATACAAGGATTACGTCTACCAAGTTTGGGGCCAAAACTCCTTCCAAAAAAATTTTAAAAAATCCCGAACCGCAAAACGTTTCGAAAGTTGTAAAAAATAGAAAACGAGTCATCTTGCCATGAAACTTCACGTGAAGGCTTAAGGCACCATTGTATGAAGTTACAAGCCATAAAAATGGCATTGGCATGCAGGAATATGAAGATGTGCCTAAACCCACCTACCACCCTATCGATTTATGCCTTGTGCATCCCGTCTCTCTGGCAGGCGTAGTGCCCGCCCGCTCGTTTCGTCGGTTGGCTTAGGCATACGGAGTTCATTCCCAGTCTAAGATCGGACCAGACCAAGGGTTGCGGTAGCAAGATCGGTGGCACGCAGAGGGGGGCCCGGCCAATCCCCGACTTGTGCATCCCGCCCCTCTGGCCGGCTGAGCGCCCGTACACTCGTTTTGTGGGTTGACTTAGGATACGGAGTTCATTCCCAATCTAAGATCGGACCGTACCGAGGGTTGTGGCAGCACATGCTGGGCTCAGGCGTGTGCTGATGCCGCATTTTTCTTCGTCAGGGCACCATCGTCAGAGCATCGCCAGAGAACCTAACCGACGACATTGGGGTTCCAGCGATCGGGTGGGCCGGGGGGTGTGCGCACATGATGTGCGATGGGTGCTGGTACTTGGCCCTTATATTGGCTCCCTATCCCTCATCAAACCTCGAGAACTCACACCCACTTGAAGAGCATTTGAGATTTTACAGGTTTGCTGCCAGTAGCCATTAAAGTGTCCGAAATGGGGACACTTTTTTGAAATGGTCACAAAATCTTGTACACTTCGAGTTTTTAGCTGAATTTTTTTGTGCGTGCCAAAAAAAATACCAGGATCACGTCTACCAAGCTTGTGCCCAAAAATCCTTTCAAAAAAATTTTAGAAAATCCTGAACCGCAAAAAGTTTCAAAAATCATGAAAAATAGAAAATAAGTCGTCTTGCCATGAAACTTGACGTGAAGGCTTAAGGGACCATTGTATGAATTTACAAGCCATGAAAATGGCATTGGCACACAGAAATATGAAGATGTGGTTAAACCCACCTACCACGCTATTGATCCACGACTTGCTTATCCCGTCTCTCTGACAGGCGTAGTGCCCGCCCGCCTGCCCGCCCACTCGTTTCATCGGTTGGCTTAGGTATACAGAGTTCATTCCCACTCTAAGATCAGATCGAACCGAGGGTTGTGGTAGCATGATTGGTAGCACGCAAAGGGGGACCCGGCCGATCCCCAGCTTGCGCATCCCACCCCTCTGGCCGGCTGAGCGCCCGCACACTCGTTTCGCTGGTTGACTTAGGCATACGGAGTTCATTCCAGTCTAAGCATACAGAGTTCTTTCCCAGTCGAAGATCGGACCAGACCGAGGGTTGCGACAGTACATGCTGGGCTCAGGCATGTGCTGGTGCCGTATTTTTCTTCACCGGGGCACCATCACCGGAGTATCGTCGAAGAACCTGATCGGCGGTATTGGGGTTTCGATGATCGGGCGGGCCGTGGGGGTGTGCGCACATGATGTGCGATGGGTGCTGGTACTTGGCCCTTATATTGGCCGCCCATCCCTCATCAAACCTCGAGAACTCACACCCCCTTAAAAGAGCATTTGAGATTTTGCAGGTATGCTGCCAGCAGCCATTAAAGTGTCTGAAATGGGGACACTTTATTCAAATGGTCACAAAATCTTGTACACTTTGAGTTTTTAGCTGAATGTTTTTATGCGTGTCAACAAAAATAGAAGGTCACATCTACCAAGTTTGGGGCCAAAACTCCTTTCGAAAAAAGTTTAAAAAATCTCAAACCGTAAAAGGTTTCCAAAATTGTGAAAAATAGAAAATGAGTCATCTTGCCATGAAACTTCACGTGAAGGCTTAAGGGACCATTGTATGAATTTACAAGCCATAAAAATGGCATTGGCACGTAGAAATATGAAGATGTGCCTAAACCAACCTACCACCCTATCGCCGGGGGGGTGTGCGCACATGATGTGTGATGGGTGCTGGTACTTGGCCCTTATGTTGGCCCCCTATCCCTCATCAAACCTCGAGAACCCACACCCCCTCAAAGAGCATTTGAGATTTTACAGGTTTGCTGCCAGTAGCTATTAAAGTGTCTGAATTGGGGACACTTTTTTCAGATGGTCTCAAAATCTTGTACACTTCGAGTTTTTAGCTGAATTTTTTTGTGCATGCCAAAAAAAATACAAGGATCTCATCTACCAAGCTTGCGGCAAAAAGTCCTTCTGAAAAAATTTTAAAAAATCTCGAAGCGCAAAAAGTTTCAAAAATCATGAAAAATAGAAAACGAGTCGTCTTGCCATGAAACTTCACGTGAAGGCTTAAGGGACCATTGTATGAATTTACAAGCCATAAAAATGGCATTGGCATGCATAAATATGAAGATGTGCCTGAACCAACCTACCACCCTATCGATTAACGGCTTGCGCATACCGTCTCTCTGGTAGGCGTAGTGCCCGCCCGCCCGTTCGTTTCGTCGGTTGGCTTAGGCATACGGCCGTCATTCCCAGTCTAAGATCAGACCGGACCGAGGGTTGCGGCAGTAGGATCTGCAGCACGTGGAGGGGGACCCGACCTATCCCTGGCTTGTGCATCCCGCCCCTCTGGTCGGCTGAGCGCCCACACGCTCATTTTGTGGGCTGACTTAGGCATACGGAGTTTATTCGCTGTCTAAGCATACGCAGTTCATTCCTAGTCTAAGATCGGACTAGACTGAGGGTTACGGGAGCACATTTTGGGCTTGGGCTTGTGCTGGTGCCGCATTTTTCTTCGTCGAGGCACCATCGCCAGAGCTTCGCCGGAGAACCTGACTGACAGCATTGGGGTTCCGGTGATCGGGGGGGCCGGGGTGGGTGTGCACACAAAATGTGGGATGGGTGCTGGTACTTGGCCCATATATTGGCCCCCTATCCCTCATCAAACCTCAAGAACTCACACCCCCTTAAAGAGCATTTGAGATTTTACAGGTTTGCTGCCAGTAGCCATTAAAGTGTCTGAAATGGGGACACTTTTTTCAAATGGTCACAAAATCTTGTACACTTCGAGTTTTTAGCTGAATTTTTTTGTGCATGCCAACAAAAATACAAGATCTCGTCTACCAAGTTTGTGGCCAAAACTCCTTCCAAAAAAATTTTAAAAAATCCTGAACCACAAAAAGTTTTGAAAATCGTGAAAAATAGAAAACAAGTCGTCTTGCCATGAAACTTCACGTGAAGGGTTAAGGGACCATTGTATGAATTTAAAAGCCATAAAAATGGTATTGGCACACAAAAATATGAAGATGTGCCTAAACCCACCTACCACCCTATCGATCCACGGCTTGTGCATCCCGTCTTTCTGGCTGGCATAGTGTCCGCCCGCTCGTCCGCCCGCTCGTTTCGTCGGTTGGCTTAGGCATACGGAGTTCATTCCCAGTCTAAGATCAAGCCAAACTGAGCGTTACAGCAGCAGGATCGACAGCACGCAGAGGGGCACCTGGTCGATGCCTGGCTTCCGCATCCCATCTCTCTGGCTGGCGTAGTGCCCGCCCGCCCGCTCGTTTCATCGGTTGGCTTAGGCATACGGAGTTCATTCCCAGTCTAAGATTGGACCGGATTGAGGGTTGCGGTAGTAGGACCGGTAGCATGCGGAAGGGGACCCGACCGATCCCCAGCTTGTGCATCCCGCCCCTCTGGCCGGCTGAGCGCCCGCACACTCGTTTCGTGGGTTAACTTAGGCATACGGAGTTCATTCCCAGTCTATGCATACAGAGTTCATTCCCAGTCTAAGATCAGACCAGACTGAGGGTTGTGGCAGCACATGCTGAGCTCGGGCATGTGCTGGTGATGCATTTTTCTTCGTCAGGGCAACATCACCGAAGCATCGCCGGAGAACCTGACCGGCGGCATTGAGGTTTCAGTGATCAGGGGGGCCGGGGGGTGTGCGCACATGTTGTGCGATGGGAGCTGGTACTTGGTCCTTATATTGGCCCCCTATCCCTCATCAAACCTCGAGAACTGACACCCCCTTAAAGGGCATTTGAGATTTTACAGGTTTGCTGCCAATAGCCATTAAAGTGTCTGAAATGGGGACACTTTTTCAAATGGTCACAAAATCTTGTACAGTTTGAGTTTTTAGCTGAATTTTTTGTGCATGCCAAAAAAAATACAAGGATCACGTCTACCAAGTTTGGGGCCAAAACTCTTTCTGAAAAAATTTTAAAAAATCCTGAACCATAAAAAGTTTTGAAAATCATGAAAAATAGAAAACGAGTCGTCTTGCCATGAAACCTCACGTGAAGGCTTTAGGGACCATTGTACGAATTTACAAGCCATAAAAATGGCATTGGCATGCAAAAATATGAAGATGTGCCTAAACCCACATACCACCCTATCGATTAACAGCTTACGCATCCCATCTCTCTGGCTGCGCGTAGTGCCCGCCTGCCCGCTCGTTCCGTCGATTGGCTTAGGCATACGGAGTTCATTCCCACTCTAAGATCAGACCCGATTGAGGGTTGCGGCAGCAGGATCGGCAGCACACAGAGGGGGACCCGGTCGATCCCTGGCTTGCGCATCCCGCCCCTCTGGCCGACTGAGCGCCCGCACGTTCGTTTCATGGGTTGACTTAGGCATACGGAGTTCATTCCCAGTCTAAGCATACGGAGTTCATTCCCAGTTTAAGATCGAACCAGACCAAGGGTTGCGACAACACATGCTAGGCTCGGGCATGTGCTGGTGCCACATTTTTCTTCTTCGAGTCACCATCACCGGAGCATTGCAGGAGAACCTGACCGACGGCATTGGGGTTCTGACGATCGGGGCCGGGGGGGTGTGCGCACATGATGCGCGATGGGTGCTGGTACTTAGCCCTTATATTGGCCCCCTATCACTCATCAAACCTCGAGAACTCACACCCTCTTAAAGAGCATTTGAGATTTTACAGGTTTGCTGCCAGTAGCCATTAAAGTGTCTGAAATGGGGACACTTTTTTCAAATGGTCACAAAATCTTAAGCACTTCGAGTTTTTAGCTGAATTTTTTTGTGCATGCCAGCAAAAATACAAGGATCATGTCTAGCAAGTTTGGGGCAAAAACTCCTTCCGAAAAAATTTTAGGAAATCCCGAACTGCAAAAAGTTTCAAAAATCGTGAAAAATAGAAAACGAGCTGTCTTGCCTTGAATTTTCACGTGAAGGCTTAAGGGACCATTGTATGAATTTACAAGCCATAAAAATGGCATTGGCATGCTAAAATATGAAGATGTGCCTAAACCTACCTACCACCCTATCGATCCACGGCTTGCGCATCCCGTCTCTCTGCAAAGCGTAGTGCCCGCCCACCCGCCCGCTCGCTTGTTTCGTCGGTTGGCCTAGGCATACGGAGTTCATTCCCAGTCTAAGAATAGACCGGATTGAGGGTTGCGGCAGCAGGATCGGCAGCTCATAGAAGGGGACCCGATATATCCCTGATTTGCGCATCTCGCCCCTTTGGCCGGCTGAGCGCCCGCACGCTCGTTTCGTGGGTTGAATTACGCATACGGAGTTCATTCCTAGTCTAAGCATACAGAGTTCATTCCCAGTCTTAGATCGGACCAGACCGAGGGTTGCGGCAGCACATGCTGGGCTCGGGCATGTGCTGGTGATGCATTTTTCTTCGCCGGGGCACCATCACCGGAGCATCGCCGGAGAACCTAACCGGCGGCATTAGGGTTCCGACGATCGGGGGGGTCGGGGGGGGTGTGCGCACATGATGTGCGATGGGTGCTGGTACTTGGCCCTTATATTAGCCCCCTATCCCTCATCAAACCTCGAGAACTCACACCCCCTTAAAGAGCATTTGAGATTTTACAGGTTTGCTGCCAGCAGCCATTAAAGTGTCTGAAATGGGGACACTTTTTTCAAATGGTCACAAAATCTTGTACACTTCGAGTTTTTAGCTGAATTTTTTTTTGCATGCCAAAAAAAATACAAGGATCACGTATACCAAGTTTGGGGCCAAATTTTATTTCAAAAAAATTTTAAAAAATCCTGAACCGCAAAAAGTTTCAAAAATCATGAAAAATATAAAACGAGTCATCTTGCCATGAAACTTCACGTGAAGGCTTAAGGGACCATTGTATGAATTTTCAAGCCATAAAAATGGCATTGGCATGCAGAAATATGAAGATGTGCCTAAACCCACCTACCACCCAATCGATCCACGGCTTGCGCATCCCGCCTCCTTGGTCGGCGTAGTGCCCGCCCACCTGCCTGCCCGCTCGTTTCGTCGATCGGCTTAGGCATACGGAGTTCATTGCCAGTCTAAGATCTGACCAGACTGAGGGTTGCGGCAGCAAGATCAGCAGCACGTAGAGGGGGACCCGGTCGATCGTCGGCATACGCATCCCGCCCCTTTGGCCGACTGAGCGCCCGCACGCTCGTTTCGTGGGTTGACATAGGCATACAGAGTTCATTCCCAGTCTAAGCATACAGAGTTCATTCTCAGTCTAAGATCGAACCAGACCAAGGGTTACGGCAGCACATGCCAGGCTCGGGCAAGTGCTGGTGTCGCATTTTTCTTCGCCAGGGCACCATTGTTGGAGCATCATCAGAGAACCTGACCGATGGCATTGGGGTTTCGGCGATCGGGGGGGTCGGGGGGTGTGCGCCCATGATGTGCGATGGGTGCTGGTACTTGGCCCTTATATTGGCCCCCTATCCCTCATCAAACCTCGAGAACTCACACCCCCTTAATGAGCATTTGAGATTTTACAGGTTTGCTGCCAGTAGCCATTAAAGTGTCTGAATTAGGGACACTTTTTTCAAATGCTCACAGAATCTTGTACACTTCGAGTTTTTAGCTGAATTTTTTTGTGCATGCCAACAAAAATAAAGGGATCAGGTCTGCCAACTTTGGGGCCAAAACTCCTTCCGAAAAAATTTTAAAAAATCCCAAACGGCAAAAATTTCAAAAATCGTGAAAAATAGAAAACGAGTCGTCTTGCCGTGAAACTTCATGTGAAGGCTTAAGGGACCATTGTATGAATTTACAAGCCATAAAAATGGCATTGGCATGCAAAAATATGAAGATGTGCCTAAACCCACCTACCACCTTACCGATCCATGGCTTGGACATCCCGTCTCTCTGGCAGGCGTAGTGCCCGCCCGCTCGTTCATTTCGTCGGTTGGATTAGGCATACAGAGTTCATTCCCAGTCTAAGATAGGGTGGGACCGGTAGCAGGATCGACAGGATGTAGAGGGGGACCCGGCCGATCCCCGGCTTACGCATCCCGACCCTCTGGCCGGTTGAGCACCTGCACGCTCGTTTCATGGGTTGACTTAGGCATACGGAGTTCATTCCTAGTCTAAGATCGAACCAGACCGAAGGTTACAGTAGCAGGATCGACAGAATGCAGAAGGGGACCCGATCGATCCCCGGCTTGCGCATCCCACCCCTCTGGCCGACTGAGCACCCGCACGCTCGTTTCGTAGGTTGACTAGGCATACGGAGTTCATTCCCAGTCTAAGCATATGGAGTTCATTACCAGTCTAAGATTGGACCGGACAGAGGGTTGCAGCAGCGCATGCTAGGCTCAGACATGTGCTGGAACTGCATTTTTCTTCATCGGGGCACCATCGCCGGAGCATCGCCGGAGAACCTGACTGACGACATCGGGGTTTCGGCGATCGGGGGGCCGGGGGGTGTGCGGACATGATGTGCAATGGGTGCTGGTACTTGGCCCTTATATTGGCCCCCTATCCCTCATCAAACCTCGAGAACTCACTCACCCTTAAAGAGCATTTGAGATTTTACAGGTTTGTTGCCAGTAGCCTTCAAAGTGTCTGAAATGGGGACACTTTTTTCAAATGGTCACAAAATCTTGTACACTTCGAGTTTTTAGCTGAATTTTTTTGTGCATGCCAAGAAAAATTCAAGGATCGTGTCTACCAAGTTTGGGGCCAAAACTCCTTCCGAAAAAATTTTAAAAAATCCTGAACCACAAAAAGGACCAAGTGTTGTGGCAGCAGGATCGGCAACACGTAGAGATCCCGCATCCTGCCCCTCTGGCCGACTGAGCGCCCGCACGCTCGTTTCGCAGGTTGACTTAGGCATACGGAGTTCATTCTCAGTCTAAGCATATGGAGTTCATTCCCAGTCTAATATTGGATCGGATCGAAGGTTGCGGCAGCACATGCTAGGCTCAGGCATTTGCTGGTGTCGCATTTTTCTTCATCGGGTCACCATCGTCGGAGCATCGTCGGAGAACCTGACCGACGGCATTGGGGTTCCGACGATCCGGGGGGCTGGGGGGGTGTGCGCACATGATGTGTGATGGGTGCAGGTGCTTGACCCTTATATTGGCCCCTTATCCCTAATCAAACCTCAAGAACTCACACCCCCTTAAAGAGCATTTGAGATTTTACAGGTTTGCTGCCAGTAGCCTTTAAAGTGTCTGAAATGGGGACACTTTTTTCAAATGGTCACAAAATCTTGTACACTTCGACTTTTTAGCTTAATTTTTTTATGCATGCCAACAAAAATACAAGGATCACATCTACCAAGTTTGGGGCCAAAACTCTTTCCAAAAAAATTTTAAAAAATCCCAAACCGTAAAAAGTTTCAAAAATCCTAAAAAATAGAAACCAGCCGTCTTGCCATGAAGCTTCACGTGAAGGCTTAAGGGACCATTGTATGAATTTACAAGCCATAAAAATGGCATTGGCATGCAGAAATATGAAGATGTACCTAAACCCACCTACCACCCTATCGATCCACGGCTTGCGCATCCCGTCTTTCTGGTCGATGTAGTACCCGCCCGCCCGCTCGTTTCGTCGGTTGGCTTAGGCATACGGAGTTCATTCCCAGTCTAAGATCAGACCGGACCGAAGGTTGCGGCAGCAGGATCGGCAGCACGTAGAGGTAGACCTGACCTATCCCCGGCTTGCGCATCCCGCCCCTCTGGCCGACTGAGCGCCTGTACGCTCATTTCACAGGTTGACTTAGGCATATGGAGTTCATTCCCAGTCTAAGATCGAATTAGATCGAGGGTTGCGGCAACACATGCTAGGCTCGGGCATGTGCTGGTGCTGTATTTTTCTTCACCGGGGCACCATCACCGGAGAACCTGATTGGCAGCATTGGGGTTCCGACGATTGGGGGGGCCGAGGAGGGTGTGCGTACATGATGTGCGATGGGTGCTGGTACTTGGCCCTTATATTGGGCCCCTATCCCTCTTCAAACCTCGAGAACTCACACCCCCTTAAAGAGCATTTGAGATTTTACAGGTTTGCTGCCAATAGCCATTAAAGTGTCTGAAATGGGGACATTTTTTTCAAATGGTCACAAAACCTTGTACACTTCGAGTTTTTAGCTGAATTGTTTTGTGCATGCCAACAAAAATACAAGGATCACGTCTACCAAGTTTGGCTTAGGCATACGGAGTTCATTCCCAGTATAAGATCAGACCAGACAGAGGGTTACGGCAGCAGGATCGACAGCACGCAGAGGGGGACCCGACCGATCCGCAGCTTGCGCATCCCGCCCTTCTGGCTGGCTGAGCGCCCGCACGTTCGTTTCGTGGGTTGACTTAGGCATACGGAGTTCATTCCCAATCCAAGCAAACAGAGTTCATTCCCAGTCTAAGATTGGACTGAATCGAAGGTTACGATAGCACATGCTACGCTCGGGCATGTGCTGGTGCCATATTTTTCTTCACCGGGGCACCATCGTTGGAGCATCGTCAGAGAACCTGATCGACGACATTGGGGATCTGATGATCGGAGGGGTCGGTGGGGTGTGCGCACATGATGTGCGATGGGTGATGGTACTTGGCCCTTATATTGGCCCCCTATCCCTCATCAAACCTGGAGAACTCACACCCCCTTCAAAAGCATTTGAGATTTTACAGGTTTGCTGCCAGTAGCCATTAAAGTGTCTGAAATGGGGATAGTTTTTTCAAATGGTCACAAAATCTTGTACACTTTGAGTTTGAAGATGAATTTTTTTTTGCATGCCAACAAAAAGACAAGGATCACGTCTACCAAGTTTGGGGCCAAATATCCTTCTGAAAAAATTTAGAAAAATCTCGAACCGCAAAAGTTTTGAAAATCGTGAAAAATAGAAAATGAGTCGTCTTGCCATGAAACTTCACGTGAAGGCTTAAGGGACCATTGTATGAATTTACAAGCCATAAAAATGGCATTGGCAAGCAAAAATGTGAAGATGTGCCTAAAGCCACCTACCACCCTATCGATCCACGGCTTATGCGTCCCGTCTCTCTGGCCGTCGTAGTGCCCCCCGCCCGCCCGCCTGCTCGTTTCATTGATTGGCTTAGGCATACGGAGTTCATTCCTAGTTTAAGATCGGACCGAACCATAGGTTACAGTAGTAGGATCAGCAGCACGCAGAGGGGGACCCAACCGATCCCCGGCTTGCACATCCCGGTCCTCTGGCCGGCTGAGCGCCCGCACGCTCGTTTCATGGGTTGACTTAGGCATACGAAGTTCATTCCCAGTCTAAGCATACCGAGTTCATTCCCAGTCTAAGATCGGATCAGACCGAGGGTTGCAGCAGCACATGCTGGGCTCGAGCATGTGCTGGTGCTGCATTTTTCTTCGCCGGGGCACCATCACCGGAGCATCGCTGGAGAACTTGACCGGCAGCATTAAGGTTCCGATGATCGGGGGGGGCGAGGGGGTGTGCGCACATGATGTGCGATGGGTGCTAGTACTTGGGTCTTATATTGGCCCCCTATCCCTCATCAAACCTCGAAAACTCACACCCTCTTAAAGAGCATCTGAGATTTTACAGGTTTGCTACCAGTAGCCTTTAAAGTGTCTGAAATGGGAACACTTTTTTCAAATGGTCACAAAATCTTGTACATTTCGAGTTTTTAGCTAAATTTTTTTGTGCATGCCAAAAAAAAATACAAGGATCACGTCTACCAAGTTTGGGGCCAAAACACCTTTCGAAAAAATTTTAAAAAATCTCGAACGGTAAAAACTTTTGAAAATCGTGAAAAATAGAAAACGAGTCATCTCGCCATGAAACTTCACGTGAAGGCTTAAGGGACCATTGTATGAATTTACAAGCCATGAAAATGGTAGTGGCACGCAAAAATATGGAGATGTGCCTAAACCCACCTACCACCCTATCGATCCACGGCTTGCGCATCCCGTCTCTCTGGCCGGAGTAGTGCCCACTCGCCTGCCCGCCTGCTTATTTCGTCGGTTGGCTTAGGCACATGGAGTTCATTACCAGTCTAAGATCAGACCAGATTGAGGGTTGCAACAACAAGATCGACAGCATGTAGAGGGGGACCCGGCCGATCCCCGGCTTGCGCATCCTACCCCTCTAGCTGGCTGAGCGCCCGCACGCTCGTTTCATGGGTTGACTTAGGCATACGGAGTTCATTCCCAGTCTAAGCATGCGGAGTTCATTTCCAGTCTAAGATCGGACCGTACTGAGGGTTACGACAGCACATGCCGGGCCCGGGCATGTGCTGGTGCCACATTTTTCTTCGTTGGGGCACCATTGTTGGAGCATCGCAGGAGAACCTGACCGACGACATTAGGGTTCCGACGATCGGGGGGGCTAGGGGGGTGTGCGCACATGATGTGTAATGGGTGCTGGTACTTGGCCCTTATATTGGCCCCCTATCCCTCATCAAACCTCTAGAACTCACACCCCCTTAAGGAGCATTTGAGATTTTACAGGTTTGCTGCCAGTAGCCATTAAAGTGTCTGAAATGGGGACACTTTTTTCAAATGGTCACAAAATCTTGTACACTTCAAGTGTTTAGTTGAATTTTTTTATGCATGCCAAGAAAAATTCAAGGATCGTGTCTACCAAGATTGGGCCCAAAAATCCTTCCGAAAAAATTTTAAAAAATCCTGAACCATAAAAAGTTTCAAAAATCGTGAAAACTAGAAAACAAGTCATCTTGCCATGAAACTTCATGTGAAGGCTGAAGGGACCATTGTATGAATTTACTAGCCATGAAAATAGCATTGGCGCACAGAAATATGGAGATGTGCCTAAACCCACCTACTACCCTATCGATCCACAGCTTGTGCATCCCGTCTCTCTGGCCGACGTAGTGCCCGCCCGTCCGCCTGCTTATTTCGTCCGTTGGCTTAGGCATATGGAGTTCATTCCCAGTCTAAGATCAGATCAGATTGAGGGTTGCAGTAGCAGGATCGGCAGCATGCAGAGGGGGACCCGGCCGATCCCCGGCTTGCGCATCCCGCCCCTCTGGCTGGCTGAACGCCCGCATGCTCGTTTCATGGGTTGACTTAGGCATACGGAGTTCATTCCCAGTCTAAGCATGCGGAGTTCATTTCCAGTCTAAGATCGGACCGTACTGAGGGTTACGACAGCACATGCCGGGCCCGGGCATGTGCTGGTGCCACATTTTTCTTCGTTGGGGCACCATTGTCTGAGCATCGCAGGAGAACCTGACCGACGACATTAGGGTTCCGACGATCGGGGGGGCTAGGGGGTGTGCGCACATAATGTGTAATGGGTGCTGGTACTTGGCCCTTATATTGGCCCCCTATCCCTCATCAAACCTCTAGAACTCACACCCCCTTAAGGAGCATTTGAGATTTTACAGGTTTGCTGCCAGTAGCCATTAAAGTGTCTGAAATGGGGACACTTTTTTCAAATGGTCACAAAATCTTGTACACTTCAAGTGTTTAGTTGAATTTTTTTGTGCATGCCAAGAAAAATTCAAGGATCATGTCTACCAAGTTTGGGGCCAAAAATCCTTCCGAAAACATTTTAAAAAATCCTGAACCATAAAAAGTTTCAAAAATCGTGAAAACTAGAAAACGAGTCATCCTGCCATGAAACTTCATGTGAAGGCTGAAGGGACCATTGTATCAATTTACTAGCCATGAAAATAGCATTGGCACACAGAAATATAGAGATGTGCCTAAACCCACCTACCACCCTATCGATCCACAGCTTGTGCATCCCGTCTCTCTGGCCGACGTAGTGCCCGCCCGTCCGCCCGCCTGCTTATTTCGTCCGTTGGCTTAGGCATATGGAGTTCATTCCCAGTCTAAGATCAGATCAGATTGAGGGTTGCAGTAGCAGGATCGGCAGCATGCAGAGGGGGACCCGGCCGATCCCCGGCTTGCGTATCCCGCCCCTCTGGCTGGCTGAGCGCCCGCACGCTCGTTTCATGGGTTGACTTAGGCATACAGAGTTCATTCCCAGTCTAAGCATGCGGAGTTCATTTCCAGTCTAAGATCGGACCGTACTGAGGGTTATGACAGCACATGCCCGGCCCGAGCATGTGCTGGTGCCACATTTTTCTTCGTTGGGGCACCATTGTCGGAGCATCGCAGGAGAACCTGACCGACGACATTAGGGTTCCGACGATCGGGGGGGCTAGGGGGTGTGCGCACATGATGTGTAATGGGTGCTGGTGCTTGGCCCTTATATTGGCCCCCTATCCCTCATCAAACCTCTAGAACTCACACCCCCTTAAGGAGCATTTGAGATTTTACAGGTTTGCTGCCAGTAGCCATTAAAGTGTCTGAAATGGGGACACTTTTTTCAAATGGTCACAAAATCTTGTACACTTCAAGTGTTTAGTTGAATTTTTTTGTGCATGCCAAGAAAAATTCAAGGATCGTGTCTACCAAGTTTGGGGCCAAAAATCCTTCCGAAAAAATTTTAAAAAATCCTGAACCATAAAAAGTTTTAAAAATCGTGAAAACTAGAAAACGAGTCATCTTGCCATGAAACTTCATGTGAAGGCTGAAGGGACCATTGTATGATTTTACTAGCCATGAAAATAGCATTGGCGCACAGAAATATGGAGATGTGCCTAAACCCACCTACCACCCTATCGATCCACAGCTTATGCATCCCGTCTCTCTGGCCGACGTAGTGCCTGCCCGTCCGCCCGCCTGCTTATTTCGTCCATTGGCTTAGGCATATGGAGTTCATTCCCAGTCTAAGATCAGATCAGATTGAGGGTTGCAGTAGCAGGATCGACAGCATGCAGAGGGGGACCCGGCCGATCCCCGACTTGCGCATCCCACCCCTGTGGCTGGCTGAGCGCCCGCACGCTCGTTTCATGGGTTGACTTAGGCATACGGAATTCATTCCCAGTCTAAGATCCGATCAGACTGAGGGTTACGACAGCACATGCTGGGCCCGGGCATGTGCTGGTGCCACATTTTTCTTTATCGGGGCACCATCGTCGGAGCATCGCCGGAGAACCTGACTGACGACATTAGGGTTCCGGCGATCGGGGGGCTAGGGGGTGTGCGCACATGATGTGTGATGGGTGCTGGTACTTGGCCCTTATATTGGCCCCCTATCCCTCATCAAACCTCTAGAACTCACACCCCTTTAAAGAGCATTTGAGATTTTACAGGTTTGCTGCCAGTAGCCATTAAAGTGTCTGAAATGGGGACACTTTTTTCAAATGGCCACAAAATCTTGTACACTTCGAGTTTTTAGCTAAATTTTTTTGTGCATACCAAAAAAATTCAAGGATCGTGTCTACCAACTTTGGGGCCAAAAATCCTTCCAAAAAAATTTTAAAAAATCCTCAACCGTAAAAAGTTTCAAAAATCATGAAAAATAGAAAACGAGTCGTCTTGCCATGAAACTTCACGTGAAGGCTTAAGGGACCATTGTATGAATTTACAAGCCATAAAAATTGCATTGGCAAGCAGAAATATGAAGATCTACCTAAACCCATGAACCACCCTATCGATCCACAGCTTGCGCATCCCGTCTCTCGGCCGGTGTAGTGCCCGCTCGCCCGCCCGTTCGCTCGTTTCGTCAGTTGGATTAGGCATACGAAGTTTATTCCCAGACTAAGATCAGACCAGCTAAGGTTTATGGCAGCACGCAGAGGGGGACCCGGCTAGTCCTACACATCCCGCCCCTCTGGTCGGCTGAGCGCCCGGCCGCTCGTTTCGTGGGTTGACTTAGGCATACAGAGTTCATTCCCAGTCTAAGAATACGGAGTTCATTCCCAGTCTAAGATCGGACCAGATCGAGGGTTGCAGCAGCACATGCTGGGCTCAAGCATGTGCTGGTGCCACATTTTTCTTCGTCGAGACACCATCGTCGGAGCATCTCCGGAGAACTTGACCGATGGCATTGAGGTTCCAGCGATCGGGGGTGTCGGGGGCTGTGCGCACATGATGTGCAATGGGTGCCGGTACTTGGCCCTTATATTGGCCCCCTATCCCCTATCCAACCTCGAGAACTCACACCCCCTTAAAGTGCATTTGAGATTTTACAGGTTTGCTGCCAGTAGTAATTAAAGTGTCTGAAATGGGGACACTTTTTTCAAATGGTCACAAAATGTTGTACAGTTCGAGTTTTTAGCTGAACGTTTTTGTGCATGCCAACAAAATTACAAGGATGACGTCTACCAAGTTTGGGGCCAAAAATCCTTCCGAAAAAATTTTAAAAAATCTCAAACCGTAAAAAGTTTCAAAAATCTTGAAAAATAGAAAACGAGTCATCTTGCAATGAAACTTCACGTGAAGGCTTAAGGGACCATTTTATGAATTTACAAACCATAAAAATGGCATTGGCAGGCAGAAACATGAACATGTGCCTAAACCCACCTACCACCCTATCGATCCACGGCTTGCGCATCCCGTCTCTTTGGCCGGCGTAGTGCCCGCCCGCCCGCCCGCCTGCTCGTTTTGTCGGTTGGCTTAGGCATACGGAGTTCATACCAGTCTAAGATCAGACCCGACCAAGGGTTGTGACAGTAGGATCGACAGCACGCAGAGGGATACCCGACTGATCCCCGGCTTGTGTATCCCGCCCCTCTGGCCGGCTGAGCGCCCGCACGCTCATTTCGTGGGTTGACTTAGGCATACGGAGTTCATTCCCAGTCTAAGCATACGGAGTTCATTCCCAGTCTAAGATCGGACCAAACTGAGGGTTACAACAGCACATGCTGGGCTCAGGCATGTGTTGGTGCCGTCTTTTTCTTCGCCGGGGCACCATCGCCAGAGAACCTGACCGGTGGCATTGGGGTTCCAGCGATCGAGGGGGCGGGGGGGGGGTGTGCGGACATGATGTGCGATAGGTGCTGGTACTTGGCCCTTATATTGGCCCCCTCTCCCTCATCAAACCTTGAGAACTCACATCCCATTAAAGAGCATTTGAGATTTTACAGGTTTGCTGCCAGTAGCCATTAAAGTGTCTGAAATGGGGACACTTTTTTCAAATGGTCACAAAATCTTGTACACTTTGTGTTTTTAGCTAATTTTTTTTGTGCATGCCAAAAAAAATTAAAGGATCACGTCTACCAAGTTTGGGGCCAAAAATCCTTCCAAAAAAATTTTAAAAAATCCCGAACCTCAAAAATTTTTGAAAATCTTGAAAAATAGAAAATGAGTCGTCTTGCCATGAAACTTCACGTGAAGGCTTAAGGGACCATAGTATGAATTTACAAGCCATAAAAATGGCATTGGCACACAGAAATATGAAGATGTAACTAAACCCACCTACCACCCTATCGATCCAAGGCTTGCGCATCCCGTCTCTCTGGCTGACGTAGTGCCCGCCCGCCCGCTCGTTTCGTCGGTTTATCTTAGGCATACGGACTTCATTCCCAGTCTAAGATTGGACCAGACCGAGGGTTGTGGCAGCAAGAATGACAGCACGCAGAGGGGGACCCGGTCGATCCCCGGCTTGCGCATCTCGCCCCTCTGGCCGACGAAGCGGCCGCACGCTCGTTTTGTGGGTTGACTTAGGGATACGGATTTCATTCCCAGTCTAAGCATACAGAGTTCATTCCCAGTCTAAGGTCGGATCAAATCGAGGGTTGCGATAGTACATACTGGGCTCGGGTATGTGCTGGTGCTATATTTTTCTTCCCCAGGGCACCATGACCGGAGCATCGTCGGAAAACCTGACCGGCGGTATTGGGGTTCCGACGATCGAGGGGGCCGGGGGGGTGTGCGCACATGATGTGCGATGGGTGCCAGCACTTGGCCCTTATATTGGCCCCCTATCCCTCATCAAACCTCGAGAACTCACACCCCCTTAAGGAGCATTTGAGATTTTACATGTTTGCTGCCGGTAGCCATTAAAGTGTCTAAAATGGGGACACTTTTTTCAAATGGTGACAAAATCTCGTACACTTCGATTTTTTAGCTGAATTTTTTTATGCATGCCAAAAAAAATACAAGGATCACGTCTACCAAGTTTGGGGTAAAAAATGATTCCAAAAAAATTTTAAAAAATCCCGAACTGCAAAAAGTTTTCAAAATCTTGAAAAATAGAAAACGAGTCGTCTTGCCATGAAACTTCACCTGAAGGCTTAAAGGACCATTGTATGAATTTACAAGCCATAAAAATGGCATTGGCACACAGAAATATGAAGATGTGCCTAAACCCACCTACCACCCTATCGATCCACGGCATGCGCATCCCATCTCTCTAGTCGGCGTAGTGCTCGCCCCCCCACCCGCTCGCTCGTTTCATCGGTTGGCTTAGGCATACAGAGTTCATTCCTAATCTAAGATCAGACCAAATTGAGGGTTGCTGTAGCAGAATTAGCAGCATGTAGAAGGGGACCCGGCCAATTTTCAACTTGCGCAGCCCACCCCTCTGGCCGGCTGAGCGCCCGTACGCTCGTTTTGTGGGTTGACTTATGCATATGGAGTTCATTTCCATTCTAAGCATACGGAGTTCATTCCCAGTCTAAGATCGGACTGGACCGAGGGTTACGGCAGCACATGCTGGACCCGGGCATGTGCTGGTGCGGCATTTTTCTTCGCCGGGGCACCATCGCCGGAGCATCGTCGGAGAACCTGACCGGCGGCATTGGGGTTCCAGCGATCGGGGGGGCCAGGGGGTGTGCGCACATGATGTGCGATGGGTGCTGGTACATGGCACTTATATTGGCCCCTTATACCTCATCAAACCTCGAGAACTCACACCCCCTTAAAAAGCATTTGAGATTTTACAGGTTTGCTGCCAGTAAGCATTAAAGTGTCTGAAATGGGGACACTTTTTTCAAATGGTCACAAAATCTTGTACACTTCGAGTTTTTGGCTGAACTTTTTTGTACACACCAAGAAAAATACAAGGATCATGTCTACCAAGTTTGGGGCCAAAACGCCTTTCGAAAAAATTTTAAAAAATCCCGAACCCAAAAAGTTTCAAAAATCATGAAAAATAGAAAAAGAGTCGTCTTGCCATGAAACTTCACGTGAAGGCTTAATGGACCATTGTATGAATTTACAAGTCATAAAAAAGGCATTGGCAAGCAAAAATATGAAGATGTGCCTAAACCCACCTACCACCCTATCGATCCATGGGTTGGGCATCCCGTCTCTCTGGCCGACGTAGTGCCCGCCCGCCCGCCCGCCCGCCCGCCCGCCCGCCTGCCCGCTCGTTTCGTTGGTTGGCTTAGGCATACGGAGTTCATTCCCAGTCTAAGATCGGACCAAATCGAGGTTTACGGCAGCAAGATCGATAGCACACAGAGGGGGACTCGACCGATCCCTAACTTGCACATCTCGCCCGTCTGGCCGACTGAGCGCCCGCACGCTCGTTTCGTGGGTTGACTTAGGCATACGGAGTTCATTCCTAGTCTAAGCAAACGGAGTTCATTCCCAATCTAAGATCAGACCATACCGAGGGTTACGGTAGCACATGCTGGGCTCGGGCTTGTGCTGGTGCCGCATTTTTCTTCACTGGGACACCATCACCGGAGCATCACCGGAGAACCTGACCGACGGCATTGGGGTTCGGGCAGTCAGGGGGGCCAGGGGGTGTGCGCACATGATGTGCGATGGGTGCTGGTACTTGGCCCTTATATTGGCCCCCTATCCCTCATCAAACCTCTAGAACTCACACCCCCTGAAAGAGCATTTGAGATTTTACAGGTTTGCTGCCAGTAGCCCTTAAAGTGTCTGAAATGGGGACACTTTCTTCAAATGGTCACAAAATCTTGTACACTTTGAGTTTTTAGCTGAATTTTTTTTTGCATGCCAACAAAAATACAAGGATCACGTCTACCAAGTTTGGGGCTAAAAATCCTTTCAAAAAAATTTTAAAAAATCCCAAACCGCAAAAAGTTTTGAAAATCGTGAAAAATAGAAAACGAGTCGTCTTGCCATGAAACTTCACGTGAAGGCTTAAGGGACCATTGTATGAATTTTCAAGCCATAAAAATAGCATTGGTACATAGAAATATGAAGCTATGCCTAAACCCACCTACCACCCTATCGATCCACGGCTTGTGCATCCCGTCTCACTGGTCGACGTAGTGCCCGCCCGCCCGCCCATCCGCTTGTTTCGTCGGTTAGCTTAGGCATATTGTGTTCATTCCCAGTCTAGATCGGACCAGATTGAGGGTTGTACCAGCAGGATGCACAGCACACAGAGGCAGACCCGACCGATCCCCGGCTTGTGCGTCCTGCCCCTCTGGCCAGCTGAGCGGCCGCACGCTCATTTCGTGGGTTGACTTAGGCATACGGAGTTCATTCCCAGTCTAAGCATACGGAGTTCATTCCTAGTCAAAGATCGAACCGGACCGAGGGTTGTGGCAGCACATACTGGGCTCGGGCATGTGCTGGTGTGTATTTTTCTTCGTCGGGGCACCATCGCCGGAGCATCACCGGAGAACCTAACCAATAGCATTGGGGTTTCGACGATCGGGGGGGTCGGGGTGGGTGTGCGCACATGATGTGCGATGGGTGCTGGTACTTGGCCCTTATATTGGCCCCCTATCCCTCATCAAACCTCGAGAACTCACACCCCCTTAAAGAGCATTTAAGATTTTACAGGTTTGCTGCCAGTAGCCATTAAAGTGTTTGAAATGGGGACACTTTTTTCAAATGGTCACAAAATCGATCCACAGCTTGCGCATCCCGTCTTTTTGGCCGGCGTAGTGCCCACCCACCCGCTCGTTTTGTCAGTTGCCTTAGGCATCCAAAGTTCATTCCCAGTCTAAGATCGGACCAGACCGAGGGTTGCGGCACCAGGATCACCAGCGCATAGTAGGAGACCCGATCGATCCTCAGCTTGCGCATCCCGCCCCTCTGGCCGGCTGTGCGGCCGTACGCTTGTTTCGTGCGTTGACTTAGGCATACGGAGTTCATTCCCAGTCTAAGCATACGAAGTTCATTCCAAGTCTAAGATTGGACCGGATTGAGGGTTGCGGCAGCACATGTTGGGCTCGGGCATGTGCTGGTGTCGCATTTTTCTTCACCGAGGCACCATCGCCGGAGCATCATCGGAAAACCTGACCGGCGGCATTGAGAGGGGGCCGGGGGTGGTGTGCGCACATGAGGTGCGATGGGTGCTGGTGCTTGGCCCTTATAATGGCCCCCTATCCCTCATCAAACCTCGAGAACTCACAACCCCTTAAAAAGCATTTGAGATTTTACAGGTTTGCTGCCAGTAGCCATTAAAGTGTCTGAAATGGGGACACTTTTTTCAAATGGTCACAAAATCTTGTACACTTTGAGTTTTTAGCTGAATCTTTTTGTGCATGCCAAAAAAAATACAAGGATTATGCCTAGCAAGTTTGGGGACAAAACTCCTACCAAAAAAATTTTAAAAAATCTCGAACCGTAAAAATTTTTGAAAATCGTGAAAAATAGAAAACGAGTCATCTTACCATAAAACTTCACGTGAAGGCTTAAGGGACCATAGTATGAATTTACAAGCCATCAAAATGGCATTGGCACATACAAATATGAAGATGTGCCTAAACCCACCTACCACCCTATCGATCCATGGCTTGTGCAACCCGCCTCTCTGGCCGGCGTAGTGGCCGCCCGCCCGCTCGTTTCATCGGTTGGCTTAGGCATACGGAGTTCATTCCCAGTATAAGATCAGACTAGATCGAGGGTTGCAACAGCAAGATCGGTAGCACGCAGAAGGGGACCCGATCGATCCCCGACTTGCGCATCCCGCCCCTCTAGCCGACTGAGCGCCCGCACGCTCGTTCGTGGGTTGACTTAGGGATACAGAGTTCATTCCCAGTCTAAGCATATGGAGTTCATTCCCAGTCTAACATCATACCAGACCGAGGGTTACGGTAGCACACGCTGGGCTCGGGCATGTGCTGGTGTCACAATTTGCTTCGTCGGGGCGCCATCATCGGAGCATCGCCAGAGAACCTGACCGAGCGGCATTGGGGTTTCGGCGATCGGAGGGGTCGGGGCGGGGGGTGTGCACACATGATGTGTGATGGGTGCTGGTACTTAGCCCTTATATTGGCCCCTATCCCTTATCAAACCTCAAGAACTCACATCCCCTTAAAGAGCTTTTGAGATTTTACAGGTTTGCTGCCAGTAGCCATTAAAGTGTCTGAAATAGGGACACTTTTTTCAAATGGTCACAAAATCTTCTACACTTCGAGTTTTTAAATGAATTTTTTTGTGCATGCCAACAAAAATACAAGGATTACGTCTAAGTTTGGGGCTAAAACTCCTTCCGAAAAAATTTAAAAAAATCTCGAACCGTAAAAAATTTCAAAAATTGTGAAAAATAGAAAACGGGTCGTCTTGCAATGAAACTTCACGTGAAGGCTTAAGGGACCATTGTATGAATTTACAAGCCATAAAAATGGCATTGGCATGTAGAAATATGAAGATGTGCCTAAACCCACCTACCACCCTATCAATCCACGGCTTGCGCATCTCGTCTCTATGCCGGCGTAGTGCCCGCACTCCCGCCCGCCCGCCCGCTCGTTTCGTCGGTTGGCTAAGGCATACGGAGTTCATTCCCAGTCTAAGATCAGACCGGACTAAGCATTACAGCAGTAGGATCGACAGCACGTAGAGGGGGACCCAGTCGATGCCTGGCTTGCGCATCCCGCCCCTCTGGCCAGCTGAGCGCCCGAACGCTCGTTTCGTGGGTCGACTTAGGCATACGGAGTTCATTCCCAGTCTAAGCATACGGAGTTCATTCTCAGTCTAAGATCGGATCGTACCGAGGGTTGTGACAGTCCATGCTGGGCTTGAGCATGTGCTGGTGCCACATATTTCTTCGCCGAGGCACCATCGTCGGAGCATCGCCGGAGAACCTAACCGGCGGCGTTGGGGTTCCGACGCTCGGGGGGGCCGGGGGGGTGTACGCACATGATGTACTATGGGTGCTGGTACTTGGCCTTTATATTGGCCCCCTATCCCTCATCAAACCTCCAGAACTCGCACCCCCTTCAAGAGCATTTGAGATTTTATAGGTTTGCTGCCAGCAGCCATTAAAGTGTCTGAAATGGGGACACTTTTTTCAAATGGTCACAAAATCTTGTACACTTCGAGTTTTTAGCTGAATTTTTTTGTGCAAGCCAAAAAAAATATAAGGATCATGTCTACCAAGTTTGGGGCCAAAACTCCATCCGAAAAAATTTTAAAAAATCTCGAACCGTAAAAAGTTTCCAAAATTGTGAAAAATAGAAAAGGAGTCGTCTTGCAATGAAACTTCACGTGAAGGCTTAAGGGACCATTGTATGAATTTACAAGCCATAAAAATGGCATTGGCATGCAAAAATATGAAGATGTGCCTAAACCCACCTACCACCCTATCGATCCACGGCTTGCGCATCCCGTCTCTCTGGCCGGCGTAGTGCCCGCCCGTCCGCTCATTTCGACGGTTGGCTTAGGCATACGGAGTTCATTCCTAGTCTAAGATTGGACAGGATTGAGGGTTACGGCAGCAGGATCGGCAGCACGTAGAGGGGGAACCGGCCAATTCCTGGCTTGCGCATCCGGCCCCTCTGGCTGGCTGAGCGCCCGCATGCTCGTTTCGTGGGTTCGCTTAGGCATACGGAGTTCATTCCCAGTCTAAGCATACGAAGTTCATTCCCAGTCTAAGATCAGACGAGACCGAGCGTTGCGACAGCACATGCTGGGCTCGTGCATGTGCTGGTGCCATATTTTTCTTCATCGGGGCACCATCGTCGGAGCTTCGTCGGAGAACCTGACCGACAGCATTGGGGTTCCAGCGATCGAGGGGGCCGGGGGGGTGTGCGCACATGATGTGCGATGGGTGCTGGTACTTGGCCTTTATATTGGCCCCTTATCCCTCATCAAACCTTAAGAACTAACACCCCCTTAAAGAGCATTTGAGATTTTATAGGTTTGCTGCCAGTAGCCTTCAAAGTGTCTGAAATGGGGACACTTTTTTCAAATGGTCACAAAATCTTGTACACTTTGAGTTTTTAGGTGAATTTTTTTATGCATTCCAACAAAAATACAAGGATCACGTCTACCAAGTTTGGGGCCAAAACTCCTTCCGAAAAAATCTGAGTTTTTTCATCGAAAGTTCACCGAAAGTTCATCGGAAGGTCACCGATTTTTAGGATTCTTTGTCGAAAACTGGGCAGGTCGTCGGAAACTTCAAGGTTGGTCTGAATTTTCACCAAAAAATTCAAACTTTACCGAAAACTTCATTGGAATCTAGAATTTTCCAAAAATTCCTAAAAAAAAAAATGCCAAAAATCTTCAAAAAATTTCTTCTAATTCCCAGAACCCTTCTACACCTTTTCTTAGCCTTCTATACGCCTCTTTTCCCTTAAATCAGTAGCTTTTGCTTACTGTTTTTCTTCTGTCTAGCATTCTGTTCCAGAGGTCCCTTTTATAGGGATTGATCAGGAGTTCCTGATCAATCCCAATTCTTCCTTGGACGGGAATTCAATCTTTGAATCCAATCTGGACTCTCTTGATTGAATTCCCCTTCACAGTGGGATTCTTCCACTTTCAATCCCAGCCCTCCAAAATCAAATAAAAAAAATAATAATAATATCAAATATACAAAAAATCAGATAAACGGAACAAGAATTATTAACAGATAATACAATAAGATAAATCAAAAAAATATTACAAGAAAAATAATAATAATAATAAATAAATTATAATATATAATAAATATAGAACTATATAAATAAAATACATATAAATATTAACAGAAAAATAAATAAGTAAAAATATACATATAATAATAATAAATCATAAAATCATAAAATACAAAAGAAAAGAAACAAAAAAAAGGAAAAAAATACAAAGTAAAAATTGCATTGGGCTTACCCATTTGGGCCAGGCACAATTGATCTAGGCCAGGACCCAACTGGGTGTCTACAGTTGCCCCTCTTTGCACATTTTTTGTGAAACAAAAATTGCGCAAAGACGTAGACACCCAATCAAGACTCAACTCAACATTGTCAATTTTTTTTTTTTTTGTGTTTTTTTTTGTTTTTTGTTTTTTGTTTTTGTTTTTTGTTTTTTTTTTTTTTACCAAAGCTCCTCTAAACAGAGGCTCAACGACTTTGAGAAACATCAATTGCTCTTCTAAACAGAGGCACCATGACTTTTGAAAATAAATTGCTCCTCTAAACAGAGGCACCACGACTTTGAAAAATAAATTGCTCCTCTAAACAGAGGCACCATGACTTTGAAAAATAAATTGCTCCTCTAAATAGAGGCAGCACGACTTTTGGAAAGTAAATTGCTCCTCTAAACAGAGGCACTACGACTTTTGGAAAGTAAATTGCTCCTCTAAACAGAGGCACCACGACTTTAGAAAATAAATTGCTCCTCTAAACAGAGGCACCACGATTTTTGGAAAGTAAATTGCTCTTTTACAATCATGTCCAAAGGAGTTGAAAGTTGTGTTTGAAGGAATTTCAAGGGATTATGCCCAAAGGTCTTATAAATCAACCCTGATACCAAAAGACATCCTATTTCAAGGATTAGGAACTTACTTGACAAGCTTTTTTTTCAATTTTACAAAATATCTTCATATCTGTCTTCTCCATGTGGGATGTTGGAACACCCTTGCTTCTTGAATTTATAGACTCTACTTTTCTGAAAGTAGTGTATGCTATGCAAATGCATATGAATTTCAATGCATGCTATGCAAATGTTAGCCAAATAATTCCTATTCAATGTATAGTACTCAAGTTTCTCAAGCTCTTCTTAAGCATCAAGCTTTTTGATTCTTCAGAGATCCAATTACACTGCTCTTCTAAGATCGAAACAGTGTAGCTCTTAATTGTTTTTTTCCACTCACATTCTTCCTTGTTCAGTTTCTCAATACTTTGGAATAAGCTTCATCAATCGATCATCACTTGACCATCATTCAATGAATTTTTCAGCACTAACAAATTTCAAAACAAGTTTCATCCACCATCACTGGGTCATTACTCATAGGTGTCTCAGCATTAACCATTCCAAAACAAACTTTGTCCACTGATTGTTCTCATCATTCAATCATAACTTGCAAATCATATCGACCAATTCATCATTGTACTCATCACTCGGTTATACCACTTTTCAAGATTTGCCCATTATATTCTCCATTTGGTCACATCATATATCCTTCCAAATCATCTTTTTTAGGTTTCTACCATTTCTTCATTTTGCTACCACCATCATCTTAGATTTTCTTTTCAAATGAATGCAAGACTCTTTTAAGCACATATTCATTCATTCATTATCATTTCAATTCTTGACAAATACAATGCAATCAAGCATTTTCTCAATTCATTCTAGGGGTGAAACAATAAGAGAACACAAGGTGAATTATGGTAAAGATAATCAATAAAGATTTGTTTTGGTACAAAACAAATGGGAAAGAAAATAAATTGGACATATGTCATTGGGATGGATGGTATGTCCAAATGATGAATATCCAGACAATTCTCAACATTAATCTAGCATTCTTTTTCAAAAACTCATTCCATTTACTGTTGAAGTCAACTTGAGCTTGGTGAACTTTGCCCTAGTCTTTGAGGGATCTTCAGATGTCTTTGATCTTCCATTTATGTGAGCCGTTTGACCTGGATCTTTTTCTATCAACCTTTCAGGTTTTTAATTTGAATCTCTTTTTTTTCATTTTCTCATTTCTTTCTTTTTCTTTTTTTTTTCTTTTTTTCATCATCTTTTTTCTCTTTTCTCATTTTTCATCCATTGTTGATATCTTTCATACATCAAACTTTAGAGCCTGATTCCATTGCTTTCGCATGAGCATACTTTCACTCAACATATGATCATTCAAGTTGAGTATTCACATTTGATCCAAATGGACTTTTCAAGGTTGTAATGTAGGCCAAGGTGAAAGGTCATAAAAAAAATGGATATAATAGGCTCAAAACACGTATTAAAAAGGTTCAACACCAAAGGATCATTTGATATAACTTGGCATTTTGCCCCCACATTATTTCACTATTTGCTTTCTTCACACAAAGGATTCTCATTACTTTGCCCCAAGTCATGTGTGGCATTTTTTCTTTTTTTCTTTTTTTTTTTGAGATTTGTGTGATTTTTTCAAAAATTGCCCCCCAATGTAAAGGGTGATCGTTGGTTAGGGTTCTTCAGAAAAAGAAATCATAACAGGCTCAAAGGGGTAGCAATAAATGGTTTTTCGAATGGTAAAAGAAAGATGGCCATTTTTCATCTCAATTGTGAATACCTTTCTTGAACATCATCTATTGAACAAAGCTCATGAATCTGTATAAAAGATTACACATCTTCAAGACATATCTATTTCACCTTCGGTAACAGCCTATTTTTGCTCAAATCATCTTCTCATATTAAATGTGGATGAGTTCTCAAAATTAAATCCCAAAATTATTGTTATCATTGTCTAAATATTCATCATCTGAAATTTAAGAATGGGAATGTAAAGTTATGAAAGGTAATGGAGCATGGAGTAATGGTCAAGTGAAAGAGAAAAATGTAATGAAATACATTGGCTTGCCTTTATTGAAATGATAACAAGTGAAGTCATATTGCAAAAAGAAATCTAACATTATTTGAAAAGAAATCCTAAAATGACAGAAGAAACCTTCAACCAGCCTTATCTCCATTTTTTAAAATTGTCCCCCTATGCGATAAGGTGAAGAATCTCTATTGACATCTTGCCCCTCAATTCATTGTGACTTTCCGGACCCTTTCTGTTCTTGACTTTCACTCAGAGTGCTAACATTAGATGTTGTTGCTTTTCCTTGATCAAAACTTACCATTCCATCATTGATCAACCGTTACACCTTATACTTTAAAGCAGTGCAATTTTCAATAGAATGGCCAGTAATTCCATAGTGATAGTCGCAGTGGGCTGTAGGATCATGCCACTTTGGGTAGGGTGGTTTAAGTGGCTCCACATGGCTGGGGGTAATCAAATGGCTATTATAGAGTTCTCGATATAACTCTGTATAAGTCATAGGGATTGGATCAAATACAGGTTTTTCTCGAGTAGTTCATTGTTCTCGTGAACCATTTGCTGGGTTAATAGGGCGAACTTCGGTTCTTGCAGGAGCTTGAATGTTGAGGCTGTATGTAAGATCTTGAGGGCTATAAATTGATCGGTATGTGGATGAATAAGGTGGTTGTGGAGCCAGCTGGTATGGGTAGGATGAGACATTATTCACAGTAGGATAGTATGGAGAGTAACCTTGGGATGGATAGGGTTGATAACCCCTGAATTGTTGTCTATCAAAGCTCACAGCTTGAGCTTGAGCTTCTTTCTTTTCTGATGTCTTCTTGGTTTCTCCTCCTTTTAACTTGCCATTTTTTATGGCACTTTCAAAAATTTCTCCAGAGATCACCATGTCGGCAAAATTCTTTATTGCATTCCCTATCATCTTTTCATAATAGGAAGGTTTTAAAGTGCTAACAAACAGCACTGTAGTTTCTTTCTCGATCAGTGGAGGTTGTACCTGTGAAGCTATATCTCTCAATCTCTGGGCGTATTCTTTAAAAGACTCATTTGCCTTTTTCTCTAGATTCTATAAAGATAAATGATTAGGAGCCAAATTGATAATGTGTCGATATTGACTGATGAAGTCATGAGCCATATCGCTCCAAGAGTGAATGTGGGTCCTATCCAATTGAACATACCACCTGGCAGTAGAACCAGTAAGGATATCCTGGAAGACATGCATCAAGAGTTTTTCATCATGTGCATGAGCTGCCATCTTTCTGCAATACATGGTGATGTGGGTTTTGGGGTACTTTGTACCGTCATATTTTTCAAATTTTGGTACTTTGAACTTATGGAGGATAACCACATCAGGAACTAGGCAGAGCCCAGCAGCATCAACTGACCCATAAAAGCTAAATCCTTCCACAGCCCGTAGCCTCTGCTCTAGCATGCTAATTTTGGAGCTTTCCTCAGCTTCCACCCTTATCTTTTCCTTTTCTTTTCTCTTTTAAATCATCTAGATCAGGAATTGGTTCTATTACCTTTTTAGTGAAGATAGGATTTATATAGCTATTATACTGCCTTGGGTTGAAAGCTGATGGCATTCCAAGATATGTTGGATATGCAAAATGTTGTGGTGGGACCTCTTGGGCAGACTGGGCTTGAGGTGGGCCAAAACCTGGAAGGTACAAAGGGTCAGCCACTTCTTGCTGGCTTGTACTTCCTTTAACTCCTTTTCCTTTATTCATGTTATTAAGGGCCTCCAGAATCTTGCTTAGTTCATTTTCAATCTTCTCCTGAGCTTTTTCTAGCTTTTCAAATCTATGAGAACTTTCCTCTTCCATTTGCCTTGCTCTGGATCTTGTGTTGTATGGATGAGCAGGGTTTTCACTAGATGGAGCTATCCTGGGACCTTGAGTACCATACTTATGATTAGAAATGTTATGTTGTGCCTTATGTATGATGCTTTGATACACAAATGAAATGTACATTTTTTTGAATGAAATCTAGTATGAAATGAATGCAAATGATTGTGTTAAAACATGATCATGAAAGTAATGTAGATGCATACAATCAGACAAACAACATAGTTAGTTCGATGGATGAAATGAAAGTGATGCTGATGCTGATGCATAATGTTACATATGATAAAAATAATGCACAAAGTTAAACAGTCAAAATGATTAGACAAACACCCTTTTTGTGTCCTAATTTTAGGGTATATCTATCATTGGGTATATCTATCTTAGGTGTAGGCACTCTTAAGGTTCACTACATGTGATTTTAAGGTCAGAGTCTAAAGGTCCTCAAATTGCTCCTTACATCCTTGTCCATCATAGACTAGTAAGGCACCCTAATCCTCACCCATTACAAGCTACAAGCGGAAAAGGTTCAATTTGAGTGGGAGTATTTCGCTAGCCACTGCGGAGGCATTAGACCTCACGAAAGCAATAGGTACTTTACTCCTTCCTAGAAGGACGAAGCTCGGGTATAGAGCTCATGTTATGCACATGCACATGAATGACATAATTAACAAGGTAAAGAAACATGAATGAATAATAACACATATATACAAAAAGGTTCAATTTTATTAGGCTTTTGGATAACACAAATTATTTGTTGGCCTGACTCTCAAAGTCCCCAGTGGAGTCGCCAAGCTGTCATAACGTCTAGATCCGGGGATCTATCGCTAGACATTGACTTAAGGGAGTTGCCACCAATCTTTTTTATCTAGGTGCGATTGGCCACCTAAGGAATCTGTCCTTTCAGGGAACACATAAGTTTAAGGGTCCCTAAAAGAATAGGTTCAGGTCTATAAACCAGAATAGGGTTCGAGAGTTCGGTTACATGTGAAGAAGGTTATAGCACCCTCACAACGCCCATCAAAAGATGGTACCAGCTGAAATTTGTGTTATCCAAAAAGCTTTAAAATTTTACCAAGTAATTAATTATTGGAAATTATTCTCAATTGACTCTAATACTTTTAGCAGAAAATTGAGAAAATTCCCTCACCTCAAGAGTATGCAAGAAAAACTATTGCTTCACTTGTAGAGGCTCCATCGTCGGATTAGTTAAAGAAAAATCAAAATCAAAATCAAAATAGAAAGGAAGGAAAGAATGATTGTTCTTGTGTAGAGAAAATTGATACTTTCAACTTTTCCCCAAAAATATTTTTTTTGAAAATTTATTTTTAAGGAAAATTGATACTTTCAACTTTTCCCAAAAAATATTTTTTTGGAAATTTATTTTTAAGGAAAATTGATACTTTCAACTTTTCCTCAAAAATATTTTTTTTGAAACTTTGATTTCCAAGGAAAATTGATACTTTCAACTTTTCCCTAAAAATATTTTTTTTGGAAATTTTGATTTTTATTTAAAGAAAATAGAATAATAAAAATAGAAAAATAAAGAAAAGTAAAAAAAAATAAAAATAAAATTAAGATAAAAAGAATATTAAATAAACCTAATCTAATAAATAAAAAAACAAATAAACAAATAAATGAAAATAAAAAAAATTAAAAAAAAAAACCTGGAGCGGCTAGGATCGCGGCTCGGCTCGGCTCGACTCAAGGAAGAGAAACGGCTCGGGGGGCGGCTTGGGAAGCTCGGCTCAGCTTGGCTCGGAGGGGGGCTGGCACGCGCGGGTCAGGAAGCGGGTCGATGTTGGGGTGGGGTCGGGTCACGGTAAAACGCGCGGATCCTCTGGGTCACTTAAGGCTAAAACGATGTTGTTTTGAGAGGGTATAAAAGGCACTTCCCTCTGTTTTTCGACAGAACGCTCCTCCCCTCTCTCTCTCTTCTTCTTTTTTCCTCTCTCTTCTCTCTAATAGGTCGAAGAACTCCGATTGAAGATTCATCGGATTCTGGGTTTTGTCGTCAGAATCTGGGTTTTTTCGTCGAAAGTTCTCGGAAGTTCATCGGAAGGTCACCGATTTTTGGGATTCTTTACCAGAAACTGGGCAGGTCGTCAGAAACTTCAAGGTTGGTCAGAATTTTCATCGGAAAATTCAAACTTTGCTGGAAACTTCACCGGAATCTAGAATTTTCCAGAAATTCCCAGAAAAAAATGCCAAAAATCTTCAAAATTTTTTTTCTAATTCCCAGAACCCTTCTACACCTTTTCTTTGCCTTCTATACGCCTCTTTTCCCTTAAATCAGTAGCTTTTGCTTACTGTTTTTCTTCTGTCCAGCATTCTATTCCAAAGGTCCCTTTTATAGAGATTGATCCGGAGTTCCTGATTAATCTCAATTCCTCCTTGGACGGGAATTCAATCTTTGAATCCAATCTTGACTCTCTTGATTGAATTCCCCTTCACAGTGAGATTCTTCCACTTTCAATCCCAGCCCTCCAAAATCAAATAAAAAAAAATAATAGATAATTAGAAAAGATAGGATAGATAAAAAAAATAATAATAATATAAGATATACAAAAAATCAGATAAACGGAACAAGAATTATTAACAGATAATACAATAAGATAAATCAAAAAAATATTACAAGAAAAATAATAAATAAATTATAATAATAAATAAATTATAATATATAATAAATATAGAACTATATAAATAAAATACATATAAACATTAATAGAAAAATAAATAAATAAATAAGTAAAAATATACATATAATAATAAATAATAAAATACATAAAATACAAATGAAAAGAAACGAAAAAAAGGAAAAAAATACAAAGTAAAAATTGCATTGGGCTTACCCATTTCGGCCAGCCCAATTGATCTAGGCCAGGACCCAATTGGGTGTCTACCAGTAGGATTGGGGTTCCGGCGATCGGGGGGGCCGGGGGGGTGTGCGCACATCATGTGCGATGGGTGCTGGTACTTGGCCCTTATATTGCCCCCTATCCCTCATCAAACCTCGAGAACTCACACCCCCTTAAAGAGCATTTGAGATTTTACAGGTTTGCTGCCAGTAGCCATTAAAGTGTCTGAAATGCGGACACTTTTTTCAACTGGTCACAAAATCTTGTACGCTTCAAGTTTTTAGCTGAATTTTTTTTTGCATGACAACAAAAATACAAGGATCACTTCTACAAAGTTTGGGGCCAAAACTCCATCCGAAAAAATTTTAAAAAATCCTGAATCGTAAAAAGTTTCAAAAATCGTGAAAAATTGAAAACGATTCATCTTGCCATGAAACTTCACGTGAAGGCTTAAGGGACCATTGTATGTATTTACAAGCCATAAAAATGGCATTGGCACACAAAAATATGAAGATGTGCCTAAACCCACCAACCACCCTATTGATCCACGGCTTGTGCATCCCGTCTCTCTAGCCGGCGTAGTGACCGCCCGCCCGCCCACCCGCTCGTTTTGTCTGTTGGCTTAGGCATACGGAGTTCATTCCCAGTCTAAGATCACACCAGACCGAGGGTTGCGGCAGCAAGATCGGCAGCACGCAGAGGGGGACCCGGTTGATCCCCGGCTTGTGCATCTCGCCCCTCTGGCCGGTTGAGCGCCCGTATGCTCGTTTCGTGGGTTGACTTAGGCATACGGAGTTCATTCCCAGTCTAAGCATACGGAGTTCATTCCCAGTCTAAGATCGGACCGGACCGAGGGTTGCGACAGCACAAGCTGGGCTCGGGCATGTGCTGGTGCCGTATTTTTCTTCGTCGGGGCACCATAGTCGGAGCATCACCGGAGAACTTGACCGACGGCATTGGAGTTCTGGCGATCAGGGGGGCCGGGGGGGGTTGTACGCACATGATGTGCGATGGGTGCTGGTACTTGGCCCTTATATTGGCCCCCTATCCCTCATCAAACCTCCAGAACTCACACCCCCTTAAAGAGCATTTGAGATTTTACAGTTTGCTGCCAGTAGCCATTAAAGTGTCTGAAATGGGGACACTTTTTTCAAATGGTCACAAAATCTTGTACACTTCGAGTTTTTAGCTAAATTTTTTTGTGCATGCCAACAAAAATACAAGGATCATGTCTACCAAGTTTGGGGCCAAAATTCCTTCCGAAAAAGTTTTAAAAAATCCCGAACCGTAAAAAGTTTCAAAAATCGTGAAAAACAGAAAACGAGTCCTCTTGCCATGGAACTTCACGTGAAGGGTTAAGGTACCATTGTATGAATTTACAAGCCATAAAAATGGCATTGGCAAGCAGAAATATGAAGATGTGCCTAAACCCACCTACCACCCTATCGATCCACGGCTTGCGCATCCCATCTCTCTAGCCGGCGTAGTGCCCGCCCGCCCACCCGCTCGCTCGTTTCGTCGGTTGGCTTAGGCATACGGAGTTCATTTCCAGTCTAAGATCGCACCAGACCGACGGTTGCAGCAGCAACATCGGTAGCACGCAGAGGGGGACCTGGTTGATCCCCGGTTGCGCATCCCGCCCCTCTGGCCGACTGAGCGCCCGCATGCTCGTTTCGTGGGTTGACTTAGGCATACGGAGTTCTTTCCCAGTCTAAGCATACAGAGTTCATTCCCAGTCTAAGATCGGATCAGACCGAGGGTTGCGGCAGCACATGCTGGGCTCGGGCATGTGCTGGTGCCGCATTTTTCTTTGCTAAGGCACCATCGACAGAGCATCGTCGAAGAACCTAATCGGCAGGATTGGGGTTCCGGCGATCGGGGGGCCGGGGGGTGTGCGCACATGATGTGCGATGGGTGCTGGTACTTGACCCTTATATTTGCCCCCTATCCCTCATCAAACCTCGAGAACTCACACCCCCTTAAAGAGCATTTGAGATTTTACAGGTTTGCTGCCAGTAGCCATTAAAGTGTCTAGAATGGGGATACTTTTTTCAAATGGTTACAAAATCTTGTACGCTTCGAGTTTTTAGCTGAATTGTTTTGTGCATGTCAACAAAAATACAAGGATCACGTCTACCAAGTTTGGGGCCAAAACTCGTTCCAAAAAAATTTTAAAAAATCCCGAACCGCAAAACATTTCAAAAATCGTAAAAAATAGAAAATGAGTCATCTTGCCATGAAACTTCACGTGAAGGCTTAAGGCACCATTGTATGAAGTTACAAGCCATAAAAATGGCATTGGCATGCAGAAATATGAAGATGTGCCTAAACCCACCTACCACCCTATCGATCTACGGCTTGTGCATCCCGTCTCTCTGGCCGTTTCGTCGATTAGCTTAGGCATACGGAGTTCATTCCCAGTCTAAGATCGGACTAGACCAAGTGCTACGGTAGCAGGATTGATGGCACACAGAGAGGGACTCGATCGATCCCCGACTTACGCATTCTACCCCTCTGGTCGGTTGAGCGCCCGCATGCTCGTTTCATGGGTTGACTTAGGCATACAGAGTTGATTCCCAGTTTAAGCATGCGGAGTTCATTCTCAGTCTAAGATCGGACCGTACCGAGGGTTGTGGCAGCACATGCTGGGCTTGGGCATGTGCTGGTGTCGCATTTTTCTTCGCTGGGGCACCATCGTCGGAGCATCGCCAGAGAACCTGACTGGCGGCATTGGGATTCCGGTGATCGGGGGGGCGGGGGGGGTGTGCGCACATGATGTGTGATGGGTGCTGGTACTTGGCCCTTATATTTGCCCCCTATCCCTCACAAACCTCGAGAACTCACACCCCTTTAAAGAGCATTTGAGATTTTGCAGGTTTACTGCCAGTAGCCATTAAAGTGTCTGAAATGGGGACACTTTTTTCAAATGCTCACAAAATCTTGTACACTTCGAGGTTTTTGCTGATTTGTTTTGTGCGTGCCAACAAAAATACAAGGATCACATCTACCAAGTTTGGTTCCAAAACTCCTTTCGAAAAAATTTGAAAAATCTCGAACCGTAAAAAGTTTCAAAAATCATGAAAAATAGAAAACGAGTTGTCTTGCCATGAAACTTCACGTGAAGGCTTAAGGGACCATTGTATGAATTTACAAGCCATAAAAATGGCATTGGCACGCAGAAATATGAAGATGTGCCTAAACCCACCTACCACCCTATCGATCCACGGCTTGCGCATCCCGTCTCTCTAACCGGCGTAGTGCCCGCCCACCCGCTCGTTTCGTCGGTTGGCTTAGGCATGCGGAGTTCATTCCCAGTCTAAGATCGGACAGGATCAAGGGTTGTGGCAGTAGGATCGGCAGCACGTAGAGGGGGACTCGGTCAATTCCTGGCTTTCGCATCCCGCCCCTCTAGCCGGTTGAGCGCCCGCACGCTCGTTTCGTGGTTTGACTTAGGCATACGGAGTTCATTCCCAGTCAAAGCATACGGAGTTCATTCCCAGTCTAAGATCAGACTGGACCAAGGGTTGCAGCAGCACATGCTGGGCTCGAGCATGTGCTGGTACCGCATTGTTCTTCGCCAGGGCACCATCATCGGAGCATCGCCGGAGAACCTGACCAGCGGCATTGGGGTTCCGGTGATCAGGGGGGCCGGGGGGGTGTGTACACATGATGTGCGATGGGTGCTGGTACTTGGCCCTTATATTGGCCCCCTTTCCCTCATCAAACCTCGGGAAATCACACCCCCTTGAAGAGCATTTGAGATTTTACAGGTTTGCTGCCAATAGCCATTAAAGTGTCTAAAATGGGGACACTTTTTTCAAATGGTCACAAAATCTTGTACACTTCGAATTTTTAGCTGAATTTTTTTGTGCATCCCAACAAAAATACAAGGATCACGTCTTCCAAGTTTGTGGCCAAAACTCATTTCGAAAAAATTTTAGAAAATCCCGAACCGTAAAAAGTTTCAAAAATCATGAAAAATAGAAAACAAGTCGTCTTGCCATGAAACTTCACATGAAGGCTTAAGGGACCATTGTATGAATTTACAAGCCATAAAAATGGCATTGGCATGCAGAAATATGAAGATGTGCCTAAACCCACCTACCACCCTATCGATCCACGGCTTGCGCATCCCATGTCTCTGACTAGCGTAGTGCCCGCTCGCCCGCCCGCCCGTTTGCTCGTTTCGTCGGTTGGCTTAGGCATACGGAGTTCATTCCCAGTCTAAGATCAGATCGGACTGAGGGTTGCGGTAGTAGGATCGGTAGCACGTAAAGAGGGACCCAGTCGATCCCTGGCTTGTGCATCCCACCCCTCTGGCCGGTTGAGCACCCGCACGCTCGTTTCATGGGTTGACTTAGGCATACGGAGTTCATTCCCAGTCTAAGATCAAACTGGACCAAGGGTTGCGACAGCACAGGCTGGGCTCGAGCATGTGCTGGTGCCGCATTTTTCTTCGCCAGGGCACCATCTTCGGAGCATCATCGGAGAACCTGATCAACGGTATTGGGGTTCCGGTGATCGGGGGGGCCGGGGGGTGTGCGCACATGATGTGCGATGGGTGCTGGTACTTGGCCCTTATATTGGCCCCCTATCCCTCATCAAACCTCGAGAACTCACACCCACTAGAAGAGCATTTGAGATTTTACAGGTTTGATGCCAGTAGCCATTAAAGTGTCTGAAATGGGGACACTTTTTTCAAATGGTCACAAAATCTTGTACACTTCGCGTTTTTAGCTGAATTGTTTTGTGCATGCCAACAAAAATACAAGGATCACATCTAGCAAGTTTGGGGCCAAAACTGCTTCCGAAAAAATTTTAAAAAATCCCGAACCGTAAAAAGTTTTGAAAATCGTGAAAAATAGAAAACGAGTCGTCTTGCCATGAAACTTCACGTGAAGGCTTAAGGGACCATTGCATGAATTTACAAGCCTCTAAAATGGCATTGGCATGCAGAAATATGAAGATGTGCCTAAACCCACCTACCACGCTACCGATCCACGGCTTGCGCATCCCGTCTCTCTGGCCGGCGCAGTGCCTGCCCGCCCGCCCGCTCGTTTTGTCGGCTGGCTTAGGCATACAGAGTTCATTCCCAGTCTAAGATTGGATCAGATCGAGGGTTGCAATAGTAGGATTGACAGCACGCAGAGGGGGACTCGACTGATCCCCGGCTTGTGCGTCCCACCCCTTCGGCCGGCTGAGCGCCCGCACGCTCGTTTCGTGGGTTGACTTAGGCATACAGAGTTCATTCCCAGTCTAAGCATACGGAGTTCTTTCCCAGTCTAAGATCGAACTGGACCGAGGGTTATGACAGCACATGCTGGGCTCGAGCATGTGCTGGTGACGCATTTTTCTTTGCCGGGGCACCAGCGCGGGAGAACCTGACAGTGGAATTGGGTTTCCGACGATCAGGGGGGCCGGGCGGGGTGTGCCCACATGATGTGCGATGGGCGCTGGTACTTGGCCCTTATATTGGCCCCCTATCCCTTATCAAACCTCAAGAACTTACACCCCCTTAAAGAGTATTTGAGCTTTTATAGGTTTGCTGCCAGTAGCAATTAAAGTGTCTTAAATGGGGACACTTTTTCAAATGGTCACAGAATCTTGTACACTTTGAGTTTTTAGCTGAATTTTTTTGTGCAAGACAAGAAAAATACAAGGATCACGTCTACCATGTTTGGGGTTAAAACTCCTTCCAAAAAAATTTTAAAAAATCCCGAACCAAAAAAAGTTTTAAAAATTTTGAAAAATAGAGAATGAGTCGTCTTGCCATGATACTTCACGAGAAGGCTTAAGGTGGCCGTTGTATGAATTTACAAGCCATAAAAATGGCATTGGCATGCAGAAATATGAAGATGTGCCTAAACCCACCTACCACCCTATCGATCCACGGCTTGCG
This sequence comes from Durio zibethinus, assembly GCF_047325235.1. Classification (NCBI taxonomy): domain Eukaryota; kingdom Viridiplantae; phylum Streptophyta; class Magnoliopsida; order Malvales; family Malvaceae; genus Durio; species Durio zibethinus. The sequence goes on from NC_143163.1 coordinate 17,257,457, forward strand.
CATCCCGTCTCTCTCGCCAGAGTAGTGCCCGCCCGCCCGCCCACTCGTTTCGTCGGTTGGCTTTGGCATACGGAGTTCATTCCTAGTCTAAGATTGGACCGGACTGAGGGTTGCGATAGTAGGATCGATAGCATGCAGAGGGGGACTCGATCGATCCCCGACTTGCACATCTCGCCCCTCTGGCCGGCTGAGGTCCGCACGCTCGTTTCGTGGGTTGACGTAGGCATACAAAGTTCATTCCCAATCTAAGCATACGAAGTTCTTTCCCAGTCTAAGATCGGACTGGACTAAGGGTTGCGGCAGCACATACTAGGCTCGGGCATGTGCTGGTGACGCATTTTTCTTTGCCGGGGCACATCGCCGGAGAACCTGACCGGCAGAATTGGGGTTCCGACGATCGGGGGGGCCGGGCGGGGTGTGCCCACATGATGTGCGATGGGTGCTGGTACTTGGCCCTTATATTGGCCCCCTATCCCTCATCAAACCTCAAGAACTCACACCCCCTTAAAGAGCATTTGAGATTTTATAGGTTTGCTGCCAGTAGCCATTAAAGTGTCTGAAATGGGGACATTTTTTTCAAATGGTCACAAAATCATGTACACTTTGAGTTTTTTGCTGAATTTTTTTGTGCCTGCCAACAAAAAAACAAGGATCACATCTACCAAGTTTGGGGCTAAAACACCTTCGAAAAAAATTTTAAAAAATCTCGAACCGCAAAAAGTTTTAAAAATCGTGAAAAATAGATAACGAGTCGTCTTGTCATGAAACTTCACGTGAAGGCTTAAGGGACCATTGTATGAATTTACAAGCCATAAAAATGGCATTGGCATGCAGAAATATGAAGATGTACCTAAACCCACCTACCACCCTATCGATCCACGGCTTGCGCATCCCGTCTCTCTGGCTGGCGTAGTCCCTGCGCGCCCGCCCGCCCACTCATTTCGTCGGTTGGCTTAGGCACACGGAGTTCATTCCCAGTCTAAGCATACGAAGTTCTTTCCCAGTCTAAGATTGGATCTGGCCAAGGGTTACGGCAGCACATGCTGGGCTCGCGCATGTGCTGGTGCCGCATTTTTCTTCGTCAGGGCACCATCGTCGAAGCATCACCGGAGAACCTGACCGGCGGTATTGGGGTTCCAGCGATCGGGAGGGCCGGGGGGTGTGCGCACATGATGTGCGATGCATCCTGGTACTTGGCCCTTATATTGGCCCCCTATCCCTCATGAAACCTCGAGAACTCACACCCTCTTAAAGAGCATTTGAGATTTTACAGGTTTGCTGCCAGTAGCCATTAAAGTGTTTGAAATGGGAACACTTTTTTCAAATGGTCACAAAATCTTGTACACTTTGAGTTTTTGGCTGAATTTTTTTGTGCATGCCAACAAAAATACAAGGATCATCTACCAAGTTTGGGGCCAAAAAACTTTCCGAAAAAATTTTAAAAAATCCCGAACCGAAAAAAGTTTTGAAAATCGTGAAAAATAGAAAACGAGTCGTCTTGCCCTGAAACTTCATGTGAAGGCTTAAGGGACCATTATATGAATTTACAAGTCATAAAAATGGCATTGGCACGTAGAAATATGAAGATGTGCCTAAACCCACCAACCACTCTATCGATCCACGGCTTGTGCATCCCGTCTCTCTGGCCGACGTAGTGCCCGCCCACTCATTTCATCGGTTGGCTTAGGCATACAGAGTTCATTCCCATCGGATCAAGTGTTGCGGTGGAAGGATCGGTAGTACACAGAGGGGGACCCGATTGATCCCAGGCTTGCGCATCCCTCCCCTCTGGCTGGCTGAGCGCCTGCACGCTCGTTTCGTGGGTTGACTTAGGCATACGGAGTTCATTACCAGTCTAAGCATACAGAGTTCATTCCCTATCTAAGATCAAACCGGACTGAGGGTTGTGGCAGCACATTCTGGGCTCGGGCATGTGCTGGTGTCGTATTTTTCTTCGTCGAGGCACCGTCACCGGAGCATCGCCGGAGAACCTGACTGGCGACATTGGGGTTCCGACGATCTGGGGGCCGAGGGGCCGGTGTGTGCACATGATGTGCGATGGGTGCTGGTACTTGGCCCTTATATTGGCCCCCTATCCCTTATCAAACCTCAAGAACTCACACCCTCTTAATGAGCATTTGAGATTTTATAGGTTTGTTGCTAGTAGTCATTAAAGTGTCTGAAATAGGGACACTTTTTTCAAATGGTCACAAAATCTTGTACACTTTGAGTTTTTACCTGAAATGTTTTGTGCATGCCAACAAAAATACAAGGATCACATCTACCAAGTTTGGGGCCAAACTCGTTTCGAAAAAATTTTAAAAAATCTTGAACCCTAAAAAGTTTCAAAAATCGTGAAAAATAGAAAATGAGTCGTCTTGCCATGAAACTTCATGTGAAGGCTTAAGGGACCATTGTATGAATTTACAAGCCATAAAAATGGCATTGGCACAAAAAAATATGAATATGTGCCTAAACCCACCTACCACCCTATCGATACACGGCTTGTGCATCTCGTCTCTCTGGCTGGCGTAGTGCCCGCCCGCCCGCCCGCTCGCCTGCTCGTTTCCTCTATTGGCTTAGGCATACGGAGTTCATTCCCAGCCTAAGATCAGATCAGACCGAGGGTTACGATAATAGGATCAGCTGCACATAGAGGAGGACCCGACTAATCCCCGGCTTGTGCATTCCGCCCCTTTGGCCGGCTGAGCGCCCGCACGCTCGTTTCGTGGGTTGACTTAGGCATACGGAGTTCATTCCCAGTCTAAGCATAAGGAGTTCTTTCCCAGTCTAAGATCGGATCGGACCAAGGGTTGCGACAGCACATGCTGGGCTCGGGCATGTGCTAGTGCCATAATTTTCTTCACCGGGGCACCATCGCCGAAGCATCGTCGGAGAACCTGACCGGCGGCATTGGGGTTTCGGCAATCAGGGGGGCCGGGGGGGTGTGCGCACATGATGTACGATGGCTGCTAGTACTTGGCCCTTATATTGGCCCCCTATCCCTCATCAAACCTCAAGAACTCACACTCCCTTAAAGAGCATTAGAGATTTTACAGGTTTGCTGCTAGTAGCCATTAAAGTGTCTGAAATGGGGATACTTTTTTCGAATGGTCACAAAATCTTGTACACTTCAAGTTTTTACCTGAAATGTTTTGTCCATGCCAACAAAAATACAAGGATCACATCTACCAAGTTTGGGGCCAAACTCATTTCGAAAAAATTTTAAAAAATCTCGAACCCTAAAAAGTTTCAAAAATCGTGAAAAATAAAAAACGAGTCGTCTTGCCATGAAACTTCACGTGAAGGCTTAAGGGACCATTGTATGAATTTACAAGCCATAAAAATGGCATTGGCACAAAAAAATATGAATATGTGCCTAAACCCACCTACCACCTTATCGATACACGGCTTGTGCATCTCGTCTCTCTGGCTGGCGTAGTGCCCGCCCGTCCGCCCGCTCACCTGCTCGTTTCCTCGGTTGGCTTAGGCATACGGAGTTCATTCCCAGCCTAAGATCAGATCAGACCAAGGGTTGCGGTAATAGGATCGACAGCACATAGAGGAGGACCCGACCAATCCCCGGCTTGTGCATCCCACCCCTTTGGCTGGCTGAGCGCCCGCACGCTCGTTTCGTCGGTTGACTTAGGCATACGGAGTTCATTCCCAGTCTAAGCATACGGAGTTCTTTCCCAGTCTAAGATCGGACCGGACCAAGGGTTGCGACAGCACATGCTGGGCTCGGGCATGTGCTAGTGCCATAATTTTCTTCACCGGGGCACCATCGCTGGAGCATCGTCGGAGAACCTGACCGGCGGCATTGGGGTTTCGGCAATCGGGGGGGCCGGGGGGGTTGCACACATGATGTGCGATGGGTGCTAGTACTAGGCCCTTATATTGGCCCCCTATCCCTCATCAAACCTCAAGAACTCACACTCCCTTAAAGAGCATTTGAGATTTTACAGGTTTGCTGCTAGTAGCCATTAAAGTGTCTGAAATAGGGACACTTTTTTCAAATGGTCACAAAATCTTGTACACTTTGAGTTTTTAGCTGAATTTTTCTGGGCATGCCAGTAAAAATACAAGGATCATGTCTACCAAGTTTGGGGCCAAAACTCATTTCAAAAAAATATAAAAATATCTCGAACCGTAAAAAGTTTCAAAAATCATGAAAAATAGAAAACGAGTCATCTTGCCATGAAACTTCACGTGAAGGCTTAAGGGACCATTGTATGAATTTACAAGCCATAAAAATGGCATTGCCATGCAAAAATATGAAGATGTGCCTAAACCCAGCTACCACCCTATAAATCCACGGCTTGCGCATCACGTCTCTCTGGCCGACGTAGTGCCCGCCCGCCCGCACGCCTGCTCGTTTCGTCAGTTGGCTTAGGCATACGAAGTTCATTCCCAGTCTAAAATTGGACCAGACTGAGGGTTGCGGTAGCAGGATCGACAGCACACATAGGGGGATCCGACTGATCCTCGGCTTGCGCATCCCGCCCCTCTGGCCGGTTGAGCACCCGCACGCTCGTTTCGTGGGTTGACTTAGGCATACGAAGTTCATTCCCAGTCTAAAATCGGACCAGACTGAAGGTTGCAACAACACATGCTGGAGAACCTGACCGACGGCATTGGGGTTCCGGCGATCGAGGGGGCCGGGGGGTTGTGCGCACATGATATGTGATGGGTGCTGGTACTTGGCCCTTATATTGGCCCCCTATCCCTCATCAAACCTCGAGAACTTACACCCCTTTAAAGAGCATTTGAGATTTTACAGGCTTGTTGCTAGTAGCCCTTAAAGTGTTTTAAATGGGGAAACTTTTTTCAAATGGTCACAAAATCTTGTACACTTCGAGTTTTTAGCTGAATTTTTTTATGCATGCCAACAAAAATACAAGGATCACGTCTGCCAAGTTTGGGGCCAAAATTCCTTTCGAAAAATTTTAAAAAATCACGAACCGTAAAAAGTTTCAAAAATCATGAAAAATAGAAAACGAGTTGTCTTGCCATGAAACTTCACGTGAAGGCTTAAGGGACCATTGTATGAATTTACAAGCCATAAAAATGGCATTGGCAGGCAGAAATATGAAGATGTGCCTAAACCCAGTTACCACCCTATCGATCCACGGCTTGCGCATCCCGTCTCTCTGGCCGACGTAGTGCCCGCCCACCCGCACGTCTGCTCGTTTCAATGGTTGGCTTAGGCATACGGAGTTCATTCCCAGTCTAAGATCGGATCGAACTGAGGGTTGCGGCAGCAGGATCGGTAGCACGCAGAGGGTGACCCAGCCAATCCCCGCCTTGCGCATCCCACCCCTCTAGTTGGCTGAGCGCCTGCACGCTCGTTTCGTGGGTTGACTTAGGCATACGGAGTTAATTCCCAGTCTAAGCATACGAAGTCCATTCCCAGTCTAGGATCGGATGGGACTGATGGTTGCAACAGCACATGCTGGGCTTGGGCATGTGCCAGTGCCGCATTTTTCTTCATCGGGGCACCTCCGCCGGAGCATCGCCGGAGAACCTGACCGACGGCATTGAGGTTTCGACGATCGGGGGGCCGGGGGGTGTGCGCAAAAGATGTGCGATGGATGCTGGTACTTGGCCATTATATTGGTCCCCTATCCCTCATCAAACCTCGAGAACTCACACCCCCTTGAAGAGCATTTGAGATTTTACAGGTTTGCTACCAGTAGCCATTAAAGTGTCTTAAATGGGGACACTTTTTTCAAATAGTCACAAAATCTTGTATACTTCGAGTTTTTGGCTAAATTTTTTTGTGCATGCCAACAAAAATACAAGGATCATGTCTACCAAGTTTGGGGCCAAAACTCCTTCCAAAAAAGTTTTAAAAAATCCCAAACCGCAAAAAGTTTCAAAAATCATGAAAAACAGAAAACGAGTCCTCTTGCCATGAAACTTCACGTGAAGGCTTAAGGGACCATTGTATGAATTTACAAGCCATAAAAATGGCATTGGCAGGAAGAAATATGAAGATGTGCCTAAACCCACCTACCACCGTATCGATCCACGTCTTGCGCATCCCATCTCTCTGGCCGACGTAGTGCCTGCCTGCCCACCCGCGTGCTCGTTTCATCAGTTGGCTTAGGCGTGCGGTGTTCATTCCTAGTCTAAGATCGTTTCGAACTGAGGGTTGTGGTAGTAGGATGGGCAGCATGCAGAGGGGGACCCGATCGATCCCCGGCTTGTGCATCCCGCCCCTATGGCTAGCTGAGCGCCCGTACGCTTGTTTCGTGGGTTGACTTAGGTATATGGAGTTCATTCCTAGTCTAAGCATACAGAGTTCATTCCTAGTCTAAGATCGGACTAGACCGAGGGTGGCGGCAGCACATGCTGGGCTCGGGTATGTGCTGGTGCCGCATTTTTCTTCGCCGACGCACCATCGCCCGAGCATCACCGGAGAACCTGACCGACGGCATTAAGGTTCCGACGATCGGGGGGCCAAGGGGGTGTGCGTACATGATGTGCGATGGGTGCTGGTAGTTGGCCCTTATATTGGCCCCCTATCCCTCATCAAACCTCGAGAACTCACACCCTCTTAAAGATCATTTGAGATTTTACAAGTTTGCTGCCAGTAGCCACTAAAGTGTCTGAAATGGGGACACTTTTTGCAAATGGTCACAAAATCTTGTACGCTTCGAGTTTTTAACTGGATTGTTTTGTGCATGCCAACAAAAATACAAGGATCACGTCTACCAAGTTTGGGGCCAAAACTCCTTCCAAAAAAATTTTAAAAAATCTTGAACCGTAAAAAGTTTCAAAAATCATGAAAAATAGAAAACGAGTCGTCTTGCCATGAAACTTCACGTGAAGGCTTAGGGGACCATTGTATGAATTCAAAAGCCATAAAAATGGTATTGGCACACAAAAATATGAAGATGTGCCTAAACCCACCTACCACCCTATCGATCAAAGGCTTGCGCATCCCGTCTCTCTGGCCGACGTAGTGCCCGCCCGCCCACTCGTTTCATCGGTTGGCTTAGGCATACGAAGTTCATTCCCAATCTAACATCGAACCGGAGTGAGGGTTGCGGCAGTAGGATCGACAGCACGTAGAGGGGGACCCGGTCGATCCTCGGCTTGCATATCCTGCCCCTCTGGTCGGTTGAGCGCTCGTACGCTCATTTCGCGGGTTGACTTAGGCATATGGAGTTCATTCCCAGTCTGAGATCGGACCGGACCGAGGGTTACGGTAGCACATGCTAGGCTCGGGCATGTGCTGGTGCCGCATTTTTCTTTGTCGGGGCACCATCGTCGGAGCATCGTCGGAGAACCTGACCGGCGGCATTGGGGTTTCGACGATCAGGGGGGTCGAGGGGTGTGTGCACATGATGTGCGATGGGTGCTGGTACTTGGCCTTTATATTGGCCCCCTATCCCTCATCAAACCTCGAGAACTCACACGTCCTTAAAGAGCATTTGAGATTTTACAGGTTTGCTGCCAGTAGCAATTAAAGTGTCTGAAATGGGGACACTTTTTTCAAATGGTCACAAAATCTTGTACACTTCCAGTTTTTAGCTGAATTGTTTTGTGCATGCCAAGAAAAATACAAGGATCACGTCTACCAAGTTTGGGGCCAAAACTCCTTCAAAAAAATTTTAAAAAATTTCGAACCGTAAAAAGTTTCAAAAATCATGAAAAATAGAAAACGAGTCGTCTTGACATGAAACTTCATGTGAAGGCTTAAGGGACCATTGTATGAATTTACATGCCATAAAAATGGCATTGGCACACAAAAATATGAAGATGTGCCTAAACCCACTTGCCACCCCATCGATCCACAGCTTGCGCATCCCGTCTCTCTGGCCGACGTAGTGCCCGCCCGTCCGCTCGTTTGGTCGGTTGGCTTAGGCATATGGAGTTCATTCCCAATCTAAGATTGGACCGGACCGAGGGTTGTGGCAGCAAGATCGGCAGCACACAGAGGGGGACCCGACCGATCCCCGACTTGCGCATCCCGCCCCTCTGGCCGGCTGAGCACCCGTACGCTCATTTCGTGGGTTGACTTAGGCATACGGAGTTCATTACCAGTCTAAGCATATGAAGTTCATTCCCAGTCTAAGATCGGACCGGACTGAGGGTTGCGGTAGCACATGTTGGGCTCGGGCATGTGCTGGTGCCGCATTTTCCTTCGTCGGGGCACCATCGTCGGAGCATCGCCAGAGAACCTAACTGGCGGCATTGGGGTTCCGACGATCGGGGGGCCGGGGGGTGTCCGCACATGATGTGTGATGGGTGCTGGTACTTGGCCCTTATATTGGCCCCCTATCCCTCATCAAACCTTGAGAACTCACACCCCCTTAAGGAGCATTTGAGATTTTACAGGTTTGCTGCCAGTAGCCATTAAAGTGTCTGAAATGGGGTTACTTTTTTCAAATGGTCACAAAATCTTGTACACTTCAAATTTTTAGCTGAATTTTTTTGTGCATGCCAACAAAAATTCAAGGATCACGTCTACCAAGTTTGGGGCCAAAACTCTTTTCAAAAAAATTTTAAAAAATCCCGAACCATAAAAAGTTTCAAAAATCATGAAAAATAGAAAACGAGTCGTCTTACCATGAAACTTCATGTGAAGGCTTAAGGGACCATTGTATGAATTTACATGCCATAAAAATGGCATTGGAACACAGAAATATGAAGATGTACCTAAACCCACTTGCCACCCCATCGATCCATAGCTTGCGCATCCCGTCTCTCTGGCATACGTAGTGCCCGCCCGTCCGCTCGTTTCGTCGGTTGGCTTAGGCATACGGAGTTCATTCCCAGTCTAAGATCGAACCGGACTGAGGGTTGCAGCAGCAAGATCGGCAGCACGCAGAGGGGGACCCGACCGATCCCCGGCTTGCGCATCCCGCCCCTTTGGTCGACTGAGCGCCCGCATGCTCGTTTCGTGGGTTGACTTAGGCATACGGAGTTCATTACCAGTCTAAGCATACGAAGTTCATTCCCAGTCTAAGATCAGATCGGACCGAGGGTTACGGCAGCACATGTTGGGCTCGAGCATGTGTTGGTGCCGTATTTTTCTTTGTTGGGGCACCATCGTTAGAGCATCATCGGAGAACCTGACCGGTGGCATTGGGGTTTTGACGATCAAAAGGGCCGGAGGGGTGTGCGCACATGATCCGCGATGGGTGCTAGTACTTGCCCCTTATATTGGCGCCCTATCCCTCATCAAACCTCGAGAACTCACACCCCCTTAAAGAGCATCTAAGATTTTACAAGTTTGCTTCCAGTAGCCATTAAAGTGTCTAAAATGGGGACACTTTCTTCAAATGGTCACAGAATCTTGTACACTTCGAGTTTTGAGCTGAATTTTTTTATGCATGCCAACAAAAATACAAGATCATGTCTACCAAGTTTGGGGCCAAAACTCCTTCCGAAAAAATTTTAAAAAATCCCAAACCATAAAAAGTTTCAAAAATCGTGAAAAATAGAAAATGAGTCGTCTTTCCATGAAACTTCACGTGAAGACTTAAGGGACCGTTGTATGAATTTACAAGCCATAAAAATGGCATTGGCATGTAGAAATATGAAGATGTGCCTAAACCCACCTACCACCCTATCGATCCATGGCTTGCGCATCCGATCTCTCTGGCCGACGTAGTGCCCGCCCACCTACCCGCTCGTTTCATCGGTTGGCTTAGGCATACTTCATTCCCAGTCTAAGATCAGACCCGACGGAGGGTTGTAGCTATAGGATCGGCAGCACGCAGAGAGGGACCCGACCGATGCCCGGCTTACGCATCCCACCCCTCTAGCCGGTTGAGCACCCGCACACTAGTTTCGTGGGTTGACTTAGGCATACGGAGTTCATTCCTAGTCTAAGCATACGGAGCTCATTCCCAGTCTAAGATCGGACCGGACCGAGGGTTATGGCAGCATATGCTAGGCTCGGGCATGTGTTGATGCCGCATTTTTTTGTCGGGGCTCCATCGTTGGAGCATCACCGAAGAACCTGACCGACAGGGTTGAGGTTCTGATGATCGGGGGCCGAGGGTGGCGCACATGATGTGCGATGGGTGCTAGTACTTGCCTTATATTGGCCCCTATCCCTCATCAAACCTCGAGAAGTCACACCCCCTTAAAGAGCATTTGAGATTTTACAGGTTTGCTGCCAGTAGCCATTAAAGTGTCTGAAATGGGGACACTTTTTTCAAATGGTCACAAAATCTTGTACACTTCGAGTTTTTAGCTAAATTTTTTTGTGCATGCCAAAAAAAATACAAGGACCACGTCTATGAAGTTTGGGGCCAAAACTCCTTCTGAAAAAATTTTAAAAAATCTCGAACTGTAAAAAGTTTCAAAAATCATGAAAAATAGAAAACTTCATGTGAACGCTTAAGGGACCATTGTATGAATTTACAAGCCATAAAAATGGCATTGGCACATAGAAATATGAAGATGTGCCTAAACCCACCTACTACCCTATCGATCTATGGCTTGCGCATCCCGCCTCTCTGGCCGACGTAGTGCCCGCCTTCCCGCTTGTTTCATCGGTTGGCTTAGGCATACAGAGTTCAATCCTAGTGTAAGATCAAACCGGACTGAGGGTTACGGCAGCAAGATTGGCAGCACGCAGAGGGGGACCCGGCCGATCTCCGGCTTGCGCATCCCGCCCCTCTGGCCGGCTGAGCCCTCGTACACTTGTTTCGTGGGTTGACTTAGTAAAATACGGAGTTCATTCCTAGTCTAAGCATATGGAGTTCATTCCCAGTCTAAGATCGGACCGGATCGAGGGTTGTGACAGCACATGTTGGGCTCGGGCATGTGCTGGTGCCACATTTTTCTTCACCGGGGCACCATCGCCGGAGAACCTGACCGGCGGCATTGGGGTTCCGACGATCGGGTGGTCCGGGGGGGTGTGTGCACATGATGCGCGATGGGTGCTCCTACTTGGCCATTATATTGGCCCCCTATCCCTCATCAAACCTCTAGAACTCACACCCCCTTAAAGAGCATTTGAGATTTTACTGGTTTGCTACCAGTAGCCATTAAAGTGTCTGAAATGGGGATATTTTTTTCAAATGGTCATGAAATCTTGTACGGTTTGAGTTTTTAGCTGAATTTTTTTAGGCGTACCAACAAAAATACAGGGATCACGTCTACCAAGTTTGGGGCCAAAAATCCTTCCGAAAAAATTTTAAAAAATCCCGAATCGTAAAAAGTTTTAAAAATCTTGAAAAATAAAAAACGAGTTGTCTTGCCTTGAAAATTCACGTGAAGGCTTAAGGGAACATTGTATGAATTTACAAGCCATAAAAATGGCATTGGCATGCAGAAATATGAAGATGTACCTAAACCCACCAGCCACCCTATCGATCTCCGGCTTACGCATCCCGTCTCTCTGGCCGACGTAGTGCCCGCCTGGCCGCCTGCTCGCTCGTTTCGTCTGTTGGCTCAGGCATACGGAGTTCATTCCCTGTCTAAGATCGAACCAGACCAAGGGTTGTGGCACTAGGATCGGCAGCACACAGAGGGGGACCCGACCGATCCCCGGCTTGCGCATCCTACCCCTCTGGCCGATTGAGCACCCGCACGCTCATTTCATGGGTTGACTTAGGCATACGGAGTTCATTCCCAGTCTAAGCTTACGGAGTTCATTCCCAGTCTAAGATCGGACCGGATCGAGGGTTGCGACAGCACATGCTGGGCCCCGGCATGTGCTGGTGCTGCATTTTTCTTCACCAGGGCACCATCGTCGGAACATCGTCAGAAAACCTGACCGACGGTATTGAGGTTCTGGCGATCGGGGGGTCGGGGGGGTGTGCGCACATGATGTGCGATGGGTGCTGGTACTTGGCCCTTATAGTCACCCCCTATCCCTCATTAAACCTCGAGAACTCACAACCCCTTAAAAGAGCATTTGAGATTTTACAGGTTTGCTGCCAGTAGCCATTAAAGTGTCTAAAATGGGGACATTTTTTTCAAATGGTCACAAAATCTTGTACAGTTTGACTTTTTAGCTGAATTTTTTTGTGCAAGCCAGCAAAAATACAAGGATCACGTCTACCAAGTTTGGAGCCAAAACACCTTTCGAAAAAATTTAAAAATTCTCGAACTGTAAAAAGTTTTAAAAATCGTGAAAAATAAAAAACGAGTCGTCTTCCCATGAAACTTCACGTGAGGTCTTAAGGGACCATTGTATGAATTTACAAGCCATAAAAAGGGCATTGGCATGTAGAAATATGAAGATGTGCCTAAACCCACCTACCACCCTATCGATTCACGGCTTGTGCATCCCGTCTGTCCGGCCGGCGTAGTGCCCGCCCGTCCGCTCGCTCATTTCGTCGGTTGGCTTAGGCATACGGAGTTCATTCCCAGTCTAAGATCGAACCGGACCGAGGGTTGCGGCAGCATGCAGAGGGTGACCCGAGCGATCCCCAGCTTGCGCATCCCGCTTCTCTGGCTGGCTGAGCACCCGTACGCTTGTTTCGTGGGTTGACTTAGGCATACGGAGTTCATTCCCAGTCTAAGCATTCGAGGTTCATTCCCAGTCTATGATCAGACCGGACCGGACTGAGGGTTGCGGCAGCACATGTTGGGCTCGGGCATGTGCTGGTGGCACATTTTATTTCTCTGGGGCACCATTGTTGAAGCATCATCGGAGAACCTGACCGACGACATTGAGGTTCCGGTGATCGGGGGGCCGAGGGGTGTGCGCACATGATGTGCGATGGGTGCTGGTACTTGGCGCTTATATTGACCCCCTATCCGTCATCAAACCTGGAGAACCCACACCCCCTTAAATAGCATTTGAGATTTACAGGTATGCTGCCAGTAGCCATTAAAGTGTCTGAAATAGGGACACCTTTTTCAAATGGTCACAAAATCTTGTACATTTCGAGTTTTTAGCTAAATTGTTTTTCGCATGCCAACAAAAATACAAGGATCACGTCTACCAAGTTTGGGGCCAAAACTCCTACCGAAAAAATTTTAAAAAATTCTGAAGCGTAAAAAGTTTCGAAAATCTTGAAAAATAGAAAACGAGTTGTCTTGCCATGAAACTTCACGTGAAGGCTTAAAGGACCATTGTATGAATTTACAGGCCATAAAAATGGCATTGGCACGTAGAAATATGAAGATGTGCCTAAACCCACCTACCACCCTACCGATCCATGGCTTGCGCATCCCGTCCCTCTAACCGGCGTAGCGCCCGCCAGCCCGCCCGCCCGCCCGACCACTCGTTTCGTCGGTTGGCTTAGGCATACGGAGTTCATTCCCAGTCTAAGATTGGATCGGACTGAGGGTTGCGGCAGCAGGATCGGCAGCACGTAGAGGGGGACCCGACTGATCCCCGGCTTGCGCATCCCGCCCCCCTGGCCGACTGAGCGCTCGCATGCTCGTTTCGTGGGTTGATATAGGCATACGGAATTTCTTCCCAGTCTAAGATCGGATCGGACCGAGGGATGCGGCAGCACATGCTGGGCTCGGGCATGTGCTGGTGCCGCATTTTTCTTCGTCGGGGCACCATCACCGGAGTATTGCCGGAGAAGCTGACTGGCGGCATTGGGGTTCCGACGATCGGAGGGGCCGGGGGGTGTGCGCACATGATGTGCGATGGGTGCTGGTACTTGGCCCTTATATTGGCCCCCTATCCCTCATCAAACCTCGAGAACTCACACCCCCTTAAAGAGCATCTGAGATTTTATAGGTTTGCTGCTAGTAGCGACTAAAGTGTCTGAAATGGGGACACTTTTTTCAAATGGTCACAAAATCTTGTACACTTCGAGTTTTTAGCTGAATTTTTTTGTGCATGCCAAAAAAAATACAAGGATCACGTCTACCATGTTTGGGTTGAAAACTCCTCCTGAAAAAATTTTAAAAAATCCCAAACCGCAAAATGTTTCAAAAATCGTGAAAAATATAAAACCAGTCGCCTTGCCATGAAACTTAATGTGAAGGCTTAAGGTACCATTGTATGAATTTACAAGCCATAAAAATGGCATTGGCACGTAGAAATATGAAGATGTGCCTAAACCCATCTACCACCCTATCGATCCACAACTTGCGTATCCCGTCTCTCTTGCCGGCGTAGTGCCCGCCCGCCTGCTCGTTTCGTCGGTTGGCTTAGGCATACAGAGTTCATTCCCAGTTTAAGCATACGGAGTTCATTCTCGGTCTAAGATCGGATCGGACCGAGGGTTGCGACAGCACATGCTAGGCTCGGGCATGTGCTGGTGCCGCATTTTTCTTCGTCGGGGCACCATTGCTGGAGCATCATCAGAGAACTTGACCGGTGGCATTGGGGTTCCGACGATTAGAGGGCCGGGGGGGTGTGCGCTCATGATGTACACTTCGAGTTTTTAGCTGAATTTTTTTTTGCATGCCATAAAAAATACAAGGATCACGTCTACCAAGTTTGGGGCCAAAACTCCTTCCAAAAAAATTTTAAAAAATCTCAAACCGTAAAAAGTTTCAAAAATCATGAAAAATAGAAAACGAGTCGTCTTGCCATGAAACTTCAGGTGAAGGCTTAAGGGACAATTGTATGAATTTACAAGCCATAAAAATGGCATTGGCATGCAGAAATATGAAGATGTGCCTAAACCCACCTACCACCCTATCGATCCACGGCTTGCGCATCCCGTCTCTTTGGTCGGCGTAGTGCCCGCCTGCCCACCCGCTCGTTTCATCGGTTGGCTTTGGCATATGGAGTTCATTCCCAGTCTAAGATCAGATCAGACCGAGGGTAACGGCAGCAGGATCGGTAGCGCGTACTGGGGGACCCGACCGATCCTCGGCTTGCGCATTTCGCCCCTCTGGCCTGTTGAGCGCCCGCACACTCGTTTTGTGGGTTGACTTAGGCATACGGAATTCATTCCCAGTCTAAGCATATGGAGTTCATTCCCAGTCTAAGATCAAATCAGACCGAGGGTTGTAGTAGCACATGCTGGGCTCGGGCATGTGCTGTGCCACATTTTTCTTTGTCGGGGCACCATCACCGGAGCATCACCGGAGAGCCTGACCGACTGCGTTGGGGTTCCGATGATCGGGGGGCCGGGGGGGGGGTGTGCACACATGATGTGCAATGGGTGCTGGTTCTTGGCCCTTATATTGGCCCCTTATCCCTCATCAAACCTCGAGAACTCACACCCCCTTGAAGAGCATTTGAGATTTTACAAGTTTACTGCTAGTAGCCAATAAAGTGTCTGAAATGGGGGCAGTTTTTTCAAATGGTCACAAAATCTTGTACACTTTGCGTTTTTAGCTGAATTTTTTTGTGCATGCCAACAAAAATAAAAGGATCTGGTCTACCAAGTTTGGGGCCAAAACTCCTTTCGAAAAAATGTTAACAAATCCCGAACCGCAAAAAGTTTTGAAAATCGTGAAAAATAGAAAATGAGTCATCTTGCCATGTAACTTCATGTGAAGGCTTAAGGGACCATTGTATGAATTTACAAAACATAAAAATGGCATTGGCATGCAGAAATATGAAGATGTGCCTAAACCCACCTGCCATGCTATCGATCCACGGCTTGCGCATCCCGTCTCTCTGGCCGACGTAGTGCCCGCCCGCCTGCCCGCTCGTTTCATCGGTTGGCTTAGGCATACGAAGTTCATTCCCAGTCTAAGATCAGACAGGACCAAGGGTTGCAGCAGTAGGATCGGCAGCACGCCGAGGGGGACCCGACCGATCCCCGGCTTGCGCATCCTGCCCCTCTTGCCGGTTGAGCGCCTGCACGCTCGTTTCGTGGGTTGACTTAGGGATAAGCAGTTCATTCCCAGTGAAAGCATATGGAGTTCATTCCCAGTCTAAGATCAGACTGGATCGAAGGTTGCTGCAGCACATGCTGGGCTCGAGCATGTGCTGGTGCCGTATTTTTCTTCGTCGGGGCACCATCGTCGGAGCATCGCCGGAGAACCTGAATGGCGGCATTGTGGTTCTGGCGATCGGGAGGTCGGGGCGGTGTGCGCACATGATGTGCGATGCGTGTTAGTACTTGGCCCTTATATTGGCCCCCTATCCTTAATCAAACCTCGAGAACTCACACCCCCTTAAAGAGCATTTGAGATTTTACAGGTTTGCTGCCAGTAGCCATTAAAGTGTCTGAAATGGGGACACTTTATTCAAATGGTCACAAAATCTTGTACACTTTGAGTTTTTAGCCAAATTTTTTGGTACATGCCAACAAAAATACATGGATCACGTCTACCAAGTTTGGGGCCAAAACTCCTCCCGAAAAAAATTTAAAAAATCCCGAACCGGAAAAAGTTTTGAAAATCATGAAAAATAAAAAACGAGTCGTCTTGCCATGAAACTTCACGTGAAGGCTTAAGGGACCATTGTATGAATTTACAAGCCACAAAAATGGCATTGGCATGCAGAAATATGGAGATGTGCCTAAACCCACCTACCACCCTATCGATCCACGGCATGCGCATCTCGTCTCTCTGGCCGGCGTTGCGCCCGCCTGCCCGCCCAACCACTTGTTTCGTCGGTTGGCTTAGGCATATGGAGTTCATTCCCAGTATAAGATTGGATCGAACTGAGGGTTGTGGCAGCAGGATCGGCATCATGTAGAGGGGGACCCGACCGATCCCCAGCTTGCGCATCCTGCCCCTCTGCTCGTTTCGTGGGTTAACTTAAGCATATGGAGTTCATTCCCAGTCTAAGATCGGATCAGACCGAGGGTAACGGCAGCAGGATCGGCAGAGCGCAACGGGGGACCCAATCGATCCTCGATTTGCACATTTCACCCCTCTGGTCGATTCAGCGCCCGTACGCTTGTTTCGTGGGTTGACTTAGGCATACGAAATTCATTCCCAGTCTAAGCATATGGAGTTCATTCCCAGTCTAAGATCGGATCAGACCGAGGGTTGTAGCAGCACATGCTGGGCTCGGGCATGTGCTAGTGCCACATTTTTCTTTGCCGGGGCAGCATCATCGAAGCATCGTCGGAGAACCTGACCGACGGCATTGGGGTTTCGATGATCGGGGGGGCCGGAGGGGTGTGCGCACATGATGTACGATGGGTGCTGGTATTTGGCCCTTATATTGGCCCCCTATCCCTCATCAAACCTCAAGAACTCACACCCCCTTAAAGAGCAATTGAGATTTTACAGGTTTGCTGCCAGTAGCTATTAAAGTGTCTGAAATAGGGACACTTTTTCCAAATGGCCACAAAATCTTGCACACTTCTAGTTTTTAACTGAAATGTTTTATGCATGCCAACAAAAATAAAAGGATCACGTCTACCAAGTTTGGGGCCAAAACTCCTTTCGAAAAAATTTTAAAAAATCCTGAACCGTAAAAAGTTTCAAAAATCATGAAAAATAGAAAACGAGTCGTCTTGCCATGAAACTTCACGTGAAGGCTTAAGGGACCATTGTATGAATTTACAAGCCGTAAAAATGGATTGGCACGTAGAAATATGAAGATGTGCCTAAATCCACCTGCCACCCTATCGATCCACGGCTTACGCATCCCGTCTCTCTGGCTGGCATAGTGCCCGCCCGTCTGCTCACCCGTCCGCTCGTTTCGTCAGTTGGCTTAGGCATACGGAGTTCATTCCCAGTATAAGATCAGACCCACCAAGGGTTGTGGCAGCAGGATCGGTAGCACACAGTTGGCGCCCCAGTCGATCCCCGGTTTGTGCATCCCGTCTCTCTGGCCGATCGAACGCACGCAAGCTCGTTTCATGGGTTGACTTGGGCGTACGGAGTTCATTCCCAGTCTAAGCATATGGAGTTCATTCCCAGTCTAAGATTGGACCGGATCGAGGGTTGCGATAGTACAAACTGGGCTTGGGCATGTGCTGGTGCCGTATTTTTCTTCGTCGAGACACCATCTTCGGAGCATCGTCGGAGATCCTGGCCGAGGGGGGTGTACGCACATGCTGTGCGATGGGTACTGGTACTTGGCCCTTATATTGGCCCCCTATCCCTCATCAAACCTCGAAAACTCACAACCCCTTAAAGAGCATTTGAGATTTTATAGGTTTGCTGCCAGTAGCAATTAAAGTGTCTGAAATGGGGACACTTTTTTCAAATGGTCACAAAATCTTGTACACTTTGAGTTTTTAGCTGAATTTTTTTGTGCATGCCAAAAAAAATACAAGGATGGCGTGTACCAAGTTTGGGGCCAAAACGCCTTCCGAAAAAATTTTAAAAAATCTCAAACCGTAAAAATTTTCAAAAATCATGAAAAATAGAAACGAGTCGTCTTGCCATGAAACTTCACGTGAAGGCTTAAGGGACCATTGTATGAATTTACAAGCCATAAAAATGGCATTGGCACATAGAAATATGAAGATGTGCCTAAACCCACCTACCACCCTATCGATCCACGGCTTGCGCATTCCGTCTCTTTGGCCGGCATGGTGCCCGCTCGCCCACTCGTTTCATCAGTTGGCTTAGGCATACGGAGTTCATTCCCAGTCTAAGATTAGACCGGACCATGGGTTGCAACAGCAGGATTGACAGCACGCAGAGGGGGACCCGATCGATGCCCGGCTCGCGCATCCCGCCCCTCTGGCCTGCTGGGCACCGCACGCTCGTTTCATGGGTTGACCTAGGCATACGGAGTTCATTCCCAGTCTAAGATCAAACCGGACCGAGGGTTACGAAAGCACATGCTAGGCTGTGCCGCATTTTTCTTCGTCGGGGCACCATCGTCGGAGCATCGTCGGAGAACCTGACCGGTGGCATTAGGGTTCCGGTGATCGGGGGAGCCAGGGGGTGTGCGCACAAGATGTGCGATGGGTGGTGGTACTTGGCCCCCATATTGGTCTCCTATCCCCCATCACACCTCCAGAACTCACTCCCTCTTAAAGAGCATTTGAGATTTTACAGGTTTGCTACCAGTAGCCATTAAAGTGTCTGAAATGGGGACACTTTTTTGAAATGGTCACAAAATCTTGTAGACTTCGAGTTTTCAGCTGAATTTTTTTATGCATTCCACCAAAAATACAAGGATAACATCTTAAAAGTTTAGGGCCAAAACTCCTTCCAAAAAAATTTTAAAAAATCTCAAACCGTAAAAAGTTTTAAAAATCGTGAAAAATAGAAAACGAGTCGTCTTGCCATCAAACTTGACGTGAAGGCTTAAGGGACCATTGTATGAATTTACAAGATATAAAAATGGCATTGGCATGTAGAAATATGAAGATGTGCCTAAACCCACCTACCACCCTATCGATCCACGACTTGCGCATCCCGTCTCTCTGGTCGGCATAGTGCCTGACCACCCGTCCGCCCGCTCGTTTCATTGGTTGGCTTAGGCATACGGAGTTCATTCCCAGTCTCAGATCAGACTAGACCAAGGGTTGCAGTAGTAGGATCGACAGCATGCAGACGGGGACCCGACCGATCCCCGACTTGCGCATCCCACCCCTCTGGCCGGCTGAGCGCCCGCACGCTCGTTTCGTGGGTTGACTTAGGCATACGGAGTTCATTCCCAGTCTAAGCATATGGAGTGCATTCCCAGTCTAAGATCAAACCGGATGGAGGGTTGCGGCAGCACATGCTGGGCTCGGGCATGTGCTGGTGTCACATTTTCCTTCATCGGGGCACCATCGCCGGAGCATCACCGGAGAACATGACTGACGGCATTGGGGTTCCTGCGATCGGAGGGGCCGGGGAGGGGGTGTGCGCACATGATGTGCGATGGGTGCTGGTACGTGGCCCTTATATTGGCCCCCTATCCCTCATCAAACCTCAAGAACTCACACCCTCTTAAAGAGCGTTTGAGATTTTACAGGTTTGCTGCCAATAGCCATTAAAGTGTCTGAAATGGGGACACTTTTTTAAATGGTCACAAAATCTTGTACACTTCGAGTTTTTAGCTGATTTTTTTGTGCAAGCCAACAAAAATACAAGGATCACGTCTACCAAGTTTGGGGCCAAAACACCTTTCGAAAAAATTTTAAAAAATCGCGAACAGTAAAAAGTTTCGAAAATCGTGAAAAAAAAAACGAGTCGTCTTGCCATGAAACTTCACGTGAAGGCTTAAAGGACCATTGTATGAACTTACAAGCCATAAAAATGGCATTGGCACGCAGAAATATGAAGATGTGCCTAAACCCACCTACCACCCTATCGATCCACGGCTTGCGCATCCCGTCTCTCTGGCCGGCGTGGTGCCCACCCGCCCGTTCGTTTCATCAGTTGGCTTAGGCATACGGAGTTCATTCCCAGTCTAAGATCAGACCGGACCAAGGGTTACAGCTACTGGATCGGCAGCACGCAGAGGGGGACCAGATCGATCCCCGGCTTGTGCATCCCGCCCCTCTGGCCGACTGAGCGCTCACACGCTCGTTTCATGGGTTGACTTAGGCATACGGAGTTCATTCCCAGTCTCAGATCAGACCAGACCGAGGGTTACGATAGAACATGTTGGGCTCGGGCATGTACTGGTGCTGCATTTTTCTTCGTCGGGGCACCATCGCCAGAGCAATGCGAAGAACTTGACCAGCGGCATTGGGGTTCCGACGATCGGGGGGCTGGGGGGGTGTGCACACATGATGTGTGGTGGGTACTGGTACTTGGCCCTTATATTGGCCCCCTATCCCTCATCAAACCTCGAGAACTCACACCCCCTTAAAAAGCATTTGAGATATTACAGGTTTGCTGCCTGTAGCCATTAAAGTGTCTGAAATGGGGACACTTTTTTCAAATGGTCACAAAATCTTGTACACTTTGACTTTTTAGCTAAATGTTTTTGTGCAAGGCAACAAAAATACAAGGATCACGTCTACCAAGTTTGGGGCAAAAACTCCTTTCGAAAAAATTTTAAAAAATCTCGAACTGTAAAAAGTTTTGAAAATTGTGAAAAATAGAAAATGAGTCATCTTGCCATGACACTTCACGTGAAGGCTTAAAGGACCATTGTATGAATTTACAAGCCATAAAAATGGCATTGGCATGCAGAAATATGAAGATGTGCCTAAACCCACCTACCACCCTATCGATCCGTGGCTTGCGCATCCTATCTCTCTAGCCGGCGTAGTGCCCGCCCGCCCGCCCTCCCGTTCATTTCATCGATTGGCTTAGGCATAGGGAGTTCATTCCTAGTCTAAGATTGGATCGAACCGAGGGTTGCAGTAGCATGATCGACAGCACGTAGAAGGGGACCCGACCGATCCCCGGCTTGAGCATCACACGTCTCTGGCCGACTGAGCGCCCGCAAGCTCGTTTCGTGGGTTGACTTAGGCATACGGAGTTCATTCCTAGTCTAAGATTGGACCGGACTGAGAGTTGCGGCAGCACATGCTGGGCTCGGCCATGTGCCGGTGCCGTATTTTTCTTCGTCGGGGCACCATCGTCGGAGCATCGCCGAAGAACCTGACCGACGGCAATGGGGTTTCGACGATCGGGGGGGCCAGGGGGTGTACGCACATGATTTGCAATGGGTGCTGGTACTTGGCCCTTATATTGGCCCCCTATCACTCATCAAACCTTGAGAACTCACACCCCCTTAAAGAGCATTTGAGATTTTACAGGTTTGCTGCCAGTAGCCATTAAAGTATCTGAAATGGGGACACTTTTTTCAAATGCTAACAAAATCTTGTACACTTCGAGTTTTTAGCTGAATTGTTTTGTGCATGCCAACAAAAATACAAGGATCACGTCTACCAAGTTTGGGGCAAAAACTCTTTCCAAAAAAATTTTAAAAAATCCCGAATCGTAAAATGTTTTGAAAATCATGAAAAATAAAAAACGAGTCTTCTTGCCATGAAACTTCACGCGAAGGCTTAAGGGACCATTGTGTGAATTTACAAGCCATAAAAATGGCATTGGCTCGCAGAAATATGAAGATGTGCCTAAACCCACCTATCACCCTATCGATCCACGGCTTGCGCAACCCGTCTCTTTAGCCGGCGTAGTGCCCGCCCGCCCGCCCGCCCGCCCACTCGTTTCATCGGTCGGCTTAGGCATACGGAGTCCATTCCTAGTCTGAGATCAGACCGAACAAAGGGTTGCGGCCCAGGATTGCCAGCACGTAGAGGGGACTCGAGCGAGCCCCGGCTTGTGCATCCCGCCCCTCTGGCCAGCTGAGCGCCCGCACGCTCGTTTTGTGGGTTGTCTTAGGCATACAGAGTTCAATCCCAGTCTAAGCATACGGAGTTCATTCCCAGTCTAAGATCGGACCAGACCGAGGGTTGTGACAGCACATGCTGGGCTCGAGCATGTGCTGGTGTCGCATTTTTCTTCGTCGGGGCACCATTGTCGGAGCATTGCTGGAGAACCTGACCGGCGGCATTGGGGTTCCGGCGATCGGGGGGCCGAGGGGTGTGCGCACATGATGTGCGAAGAGTGCTGGTACTGTACCCTTATATTGGCCCCCTATCCCTCATCAAACCTCGAGAACTCACACCCCCTTAAAGAGCATTTGAGATTTTACAGGTTTGCTGCCAGTAGCCATTAAAGTGTCTGAAATGAGGACACTTTTTTCAAATGGTCACAAAATCTTGTACACTTCAAGTTTTTAGCTGAATTTTTTTGTGCAAGCCAACAAAAATACAAAGATCACAACTACCAAGTTTAGGGCCAGAACGTTTTTCAAAAAAATTTAAAAAAATCCCGAACTGCAAAAAGTTTTGAAAATCGTGAAAAATAGAAAACGAGATGTCTTGCCATGAAACTTCACGTGAAGGCTTAAGGGACCATTGTATGAATTTACAAGCCATAAAAATGGCATTGGAATGGAGAAATATGAGGATGTACCTAAACCCACCTACCAACCTATCGATCCATGGCTTACGCATCCCGTCTCTCTGGCCGGCGCAGTGCCCGCCCGCTCGTTTCGTCGGTTGGCTCAGGCATAGGGAGTTCATTCCCAGTCTAAGACTGGATCAGACCGAGGGTTGTGGCAGCACATCCTGGGCTCGGGCATGTGCTGGTGTCGCATTTTTCTTCATTGGGGCACCATCGTCGAAGCATCGTCGAAGAACCTGTCCGGCGGCATCGGGGTTTCGACGATCGGGGGGGCTAGGGGGTGTGCGCACATGATGTGCGAAGAGTGCTGGTACTTGGCCCTTATATTGGCCTCCTATCCCTCATCAACCCTTGAGAACTCACACCCTCTTAAAGAGCATTTGAGATTTTACAGGTTTGCTACCAGTAGCCATTAAAGCGTCTGAAATGGGGACACTTTTTTCAAATGGTCACAAAATCTTGTACACTTCGAGTTTTTAGCTGAATTTTTTTGTGCACATCAAAAAAAATACAAGGATCACGTCTACCAAGTTTAGGGCCAGAACTCTTTTTGAAAAAATTTTAAAAAATCCCGAACCGCAAAAAGTTTCAAAAATAGTGAAAAATAGAAAACGAGTCGTCTTGCCATGAAACTTCACGTGAAGGCTTAAGGGACCATTGTATGAATTTACAAGCCATAAAAATGGCATTGGCACATAGAAATATGAAGATGTGCCTAAACCCACCTATCACCCTATCGATCCACGGCTTACGCAACCCATCTCTCTGGCTGGCGTAGTGAATGCACTCCCACCCGCCCGCTCGTTTCATCGGTTGGCTTAGGCATACGGAGTTCATTCCCAGTCTAAGATAGGATCAGACCAAGGGTTGTGGCGGCAGGATCGGTAGCACGTAGAGGGGGACCCGACTGATCCCTGGCTTTCGCATCGTGCCCTTCTGGCTGGCTGACCGCCCGTATGCTCATTTTGTGGGTTGACTTAGGCATACAGAGTTCATTCCCAGTCTAAGCATACAGAGTTCATTCCCAGTCTAAGATCGAACCAGACCGAGGGTTACAGCGGCCCATGCTGGGCTCAAGCATGTGCTGGTGCCACATTTTTCTTCGTTGGGGCACCATCGTCGGAGCATCATCGGAGAAGCTGACCGACGGCATTGGGGTTCCGGCGATCGGGGGGGCCGAGGGGGGTACTTGGCCCTTATATTGGCCCTTATATTGGCCCCCTATCACTCATCAAACCTCGAGAACTCACACCCCCTTAAAGAGCATTTGAAATTTTACAGGTTTGCTGCCAGTAGCCCTTAAAGTGTCTGAAATGGGGACACTTTTTTCAAATGGTCACAAAAACTTGTACACTTCGAGTTTTTAGCTGAATTGTTTTGTGCATGCCAACAAAAATACAAGGATCACGGCTACCAAGTTTGGGGCCAAAACTCCTTTCGAAAAAATTTTAAAAAATCCCGAACCGTAAAATGTTTCGAAAATCATGAAAAATAGAAAATGAGTCATCTTGCCATGAAACTTCACATGAAGGCTTAAGGGACCATTGTATGAATTTACAAGCCATAAAAATGGCATTGGCATGCAGAAGTATGAAGATGTGCCTAAACCCACCTACCACCCTATCGACCGACGGCTTGCACATCCCGTCTCTCTGGCCGACGTAGTGCCCGTCGCCTCGTTCTATTGATTGCCTTAGGCATACAGAGTTCATTCCCAGTCTAAGATCAGATCGGATTGAGGGTTGCGGCAGTAGGATCGGCAGCCACAGAGGGGGACCCGGCCGATCCTCAGATTGCGCATCCCACCACCTTGGCCGGCTGAGCGCCCGCACGCTCGTTTCATGGGTTGACTTAGGCATACGGAGTTCATTCCCAGTCTAAGCATACCGAGTTCATTCCCAGTCTAAGATCGGACCGGACCGATGGTTACGGTACCACATGCTGGGCTCGAGCATGTGCTGGTGATGCATTTTTCTTCTCCGGGGCACCATCGCAGGAGCATCGTCGGAAAGCCTGACCGGCGGCATTAGGGTTCCGACGGTCGGGGGGGCCGACGAGGTGTGCGCACATGATGTGCGGTGGGTGCGGGTACTTGGCCCTTATATTCGACCCCTATCCCTCATCAAAACCTGAGAACTCACACCCCCTTAAAGGGCTTTTGAGATTTTACAGGTTTGCTACCAGTAGCCATTAAAGTGTCTGAAATGGGGACACTTTTTTCAAATGGTCACAAAATCTTGTACACTTAGATTTTTTAGCTGAATTTTTTTCTGCACGCCAACAAAAATACAAGGATCATGTCCACTAAGTTTGGGGCCAAAACTCCTTCCAAAAAAATTTTAAAAAATGCCGAACCGCAAAAAGTTTTGAAAATCAAGAAAAATAGAAAACGAGTCGTTTTGCCATGAAACTTCACCAAAGGCTTAAGGGATTATTGTGTGAATTTACAAGCCATAAAAATAGCATTGGCTCATAGAAATATGAAGACGTCCCAAAACCCACCTACCACCCTATCGATCCACGGCTTGCACATCCCGTCTCTCTAGCCAGCGTAGTGCCCGCCCGCTCACCCGCCCGCCTGCTCGTTCCATCGATTGGCTTAGGCGTACGGAGTTCATTCCCAGTCTAAGATCGGACTGGACCGAAGGTTGCGGTAGCAGGATCAGCAGCACGCAGAGGGGGACCCGGTCGATCCTCGGCTTGCGCATCCCACCCTTCTGGCCAGCTGAACGCCCGCACGCTTGTTTCGTGGGTTGACTTAGGCATACGGAGTTCATTCCTAGTCTAAGCATACGGAGTTCATTTCTAGTCTAAGATCGGACCGGGCCGATGGTTGCGGTAGCACATGCTGGGCTCGGGCATGTGCTGGTGACGCATTTTTATTCGTCGGGGCACCATCGTCGGAGAACCTAACCGACGAAATTGGGGTTCCGATGGTCGGGGGGGCCGGCGGGGTGTGCGCACATGATTTGCAATGGGTGCTGGTACTTGGCCCTTATATTCGCCCCCTATCGCTCATCAAACCTTGAGAACTCACACCCCCTTAAAGGGCATTTGAGATTTTACAGGTTTGCTGTCAGTAGCCATTAAAGTGTTTGGAGTGGGGACACTTTTTTCAAATGGTCACAAAAATCTTGTACACTTCGAGTTTTTAGCTGAATTTTTTTGTGCACGCCAACAAAAATACAAGGATCACATCTACCAAGTTTAGGGCCAGAACTCCTTTCAAAAAAATTTTAAAAAATCCCGAACCGTAAAAAGTTTTGAAAATTGTGAAAAATAGAAAACGAGACGTCTTGCCATGAAACTTCACGTGAAGGCTTAAGGGACCATTGTATGAATTTACAAGCCATAAAAATGGCTTTGGTACATAGAAATATGAAGATGTGCCTAAACCCACCTACCACCTTATCGATCCACGGCTTATGCATTCCGTCTCTCTGGGCGACGTAGTGCCCGCCCGTTCGTTTTATCGGTTGGCTTAGGCATACAAAGTTCATTCCCAGTCTAAGATCAGACCAGATCGAGGGTTGAGACAGCAAGATCGACAGCATGTAAAGGCGGACCCGTCCGATCCTCGGCTTACGCATCCCGCCCTTCTGGCCGACTGAGCGCCCGCGCGCTCGTTTCGTGGGTTGTCTTAGGCATACGGAGTTCATTCCCAGTCTAGGCATACGGAGTTCATTCCCAGTCTAAGATCAGACCGGACCGAGGGTTGCGGCAGCACATGCTGGGCTTGGCCATGTGCTAGTGCTGCATTTTTCTTCGCAGTGGCAGCATCGCCGAAGAACCTGACCGGTGGCATTAGGGTTCCGACGATCGGGGGGGCCGAGGGGGTTTGCGCACATGATGTACGATGTGTGCTGGTACTTGGCCCTTATATTCACCCCCTATCCCTCATTAAACCTCGGGAACTCACACCCCCTTAAAGAGCATTTGATATTTTACAGGTTTGCTGCCAGTAGCCAATAAAGTGTTTGAAATGGGAACACTTTTTTCAAATGGTCACAAAATCTTGTACACTTCGAGTTTTTAGCCAAATTTTTTTGTGCATGCCAAAAAAAATACAAGGATCACGTCTACGAAGTTTGGGGCAAAAAATCCTTCTGAAAAAATTTTAAAAAATCCCGAACGGTAAAAAGTTTCAAAAATCATGAAAAATGAAAACAAGTTGTCTTGCCATGAAACTTCATGTGAAGGCTTAAGGGACCATTGTATGAATTTACAGGCCATAAAAATGGCATTGGCACATAGAAATATGAAGATGTGCCTAAACCCAGTTACCATGCTATCGATCCATGGCTTGCGCATCCCGTCTCTCTGGCCGGGGTAGTGCCTGCAGCCCGTCCGCTCGTTTCGTCAATTGGCTTAGGCATACGGAGTTCATTCCCAGTCTAAGATAGGACCGGACTGAGGGTTACGGCAGCAGGATTGGCAGCACGCAGTGGGAAACCCGACTGATCCCCGGCTTGCGCATCCTGCCCCTCTTGCCGGCTGGGCACCCGCACGCTCGTTTTGTGGGTTGACTTAGACATACGGAGTTTATTCCCAATCTAAGCATACAGAGTTCATTCCCAGTTTAAGATCGGACCAGACCGAGGGTTATGGTAGAACATGCTGGGCTCGGGTATGTGCTGGTGCCGCATTTTTCTTTACCGGGGCACCATCGCCGGAGAACCTGACCGGCGGCATTGGGGTTCCGGTGACTGGGGGGTTCGGGGGGGTGTGCGCACATGATGTGCGATGGGTGCTGGTACTTACCCATTATATTGGTCCCCTATCCCTCATTAAACCTCAAGAATTCACACCACCTTAAAGAGCATTTGAGATTTTACAGGTTTACTGCCAGTAGCCATTAAATTGTTCGAAATGGGGACACTTTTTTCAAATGGTCACAAAATCTTGTACACTTCACGTTTTTAGCTGAATTTTTTGTGCATGCCAACAAAAATACAAGGATCACGTCTACCTAGTTTAGGGCAAAAAATCCTTCCGAAAAAATTTTTAAAAATCCCGAATCGTAAAAAGTTTCAAAAATCGTGAAAAATAGAAAATGAGTTGTCTTGCCATGAAACTTCACGTGAAGGCTTAAGGGACCTTTGTATGAAATTACAAGCCATAAAAATGGCATTGGCACGCAGAAATATGAAGATGTGTCTAAACCCACCTACCACCCTGTCGATCCACGGCTTACGCATCCCGTCTCTCTGGCCGACGTAGTGCTCGCCCGCCCGCCCGCCCTCCCGTTCATTTCGTCGGTTGGCTTAGGCATACGGAGTTCATTCCCAGTCTAAGATTGGACCGGACCAAGGGTTACGGCAGCAGCATCGGTAGCACGCAGAGGGGGACCCGACCGATCCCCGGCTTGCGCATCCCGCCCCTCTGACCGGTTGAGCGCCTGCACGCTTGTTTTGTGTGTTGAATTAGGCATATGGAGTTCATTCCCAGTCTAAGATCAGACCGGGCCGAGGGTTACGACAGCACATGCTAGGCTCGGGCATGTGCTGTGCCACATTTTTCTTCGTCGGGGAACCATCGTCGGAGCATCACCGGAGAACCTGACTGACGGCATTGGGGTTCCGACGATCGGGGGGGCCGGGGGGTGTGCGCACATGATGTGCGATGGGTGCGGCTACTTGGCCCTTATATTAGCCCCCTATCCCTCATCAAACCTCAAGAACTCACACCCCCTTAAAGAGCATTTGAGATTTTACAGGTTTGCTGGCAGTAGCCATTAAAGTGTCAGAAATGGAGACATTTTTTTCAAATGGTTACAAAATCTTGTACAATTGGAGTTTTTAGCTGAATTTTTTTATACATGCCAATAAAAATACAACGATCACGTCTACCAAATTTGGTACCAAAAATCCTTCCGAAAAAATTTTAAAAAATCTGGAATCGCAAAAAATTTTAAAAATCGTGAAAAATAAAAAAGGAGTTATCTCGCCATGAAACTTCACGTGAAGGCTTAAGGGACCATTGCATGAATTTACAAGCCATAAAAATGGCATTGGCACATCGAAATATAAAGATGTGCCTAAACCCACCTACCGCCCTATCGATCCATGGCATGCGCATCCCGTCTCTCTGGTTGGCGTAGTGCCCGCCTGCCCACCCGCCGGCTCATTTCGTCGGTTGGCTTAGGCATACGGAGTTCATTCACAGTCTAAGATCGGACCAGACCGAGGGTTGTGGTAGCACATGCTAGGCTCGGGCATGTGCTGGTGCCGCATTTTTCTTCATCGGAGCACCATCGCTGGGGCATCATTGGAGAACCTGACCAGCGGCATTGGGGTTCCGGCGATCGGGGGGGCCGGGGGGGTGCGCACATGATGTGTGATGGGTGCTGGTACTAGGCCCTTATATTGGCCCGCTATCCCTCATCAAACCTTGAGAACTCACACCCACTTAACGAGCATTTGAGATTTTACATGTTTGCTGCCACTAGCCATTAAACTGTCTGAAATCGAGACACTTTTTTCAAATGGTCACAAAATCTTGTACACTTTGAGTTTTTAGCTGAAGTTTTTTGTGCATGCCAAAAAAAATAAAAGGATAACATCTACCAAGTTTGGGGCCAAAACTCCTTTCCAAAAAATTTTAAAAAATCCCGAACCGCAAAAAGTTTTCAAAATCGTGAAAAATAGAGAACGAGTCGTCTTGCCATGAAACTTCACATGAAGGCTTAAGGGACCATTGTATGAGTTTACAAGCCATAAAAATGGCATTGGCACACAGAAATATGAAGATGTGCCTAAACCCACCTACCACCCTATCGATCCACGGCTTGCGCATCCCATCTCTCTGGCCGGCGTAGTGCCCGCCCGCCCGCCCGCCCGCCAGCCTGTCCGCTCATTTCGTCGGTCGGCTAAGGCATACGGAGTTCATTCCCAGTCTAAGATCAGACTGGATCGAGGGTTGCGGCAACAGGATCCGTAGCACGTAGAGGGGGACCCGGCCGACCCCTGGCTTGCGCATCATGCTCCTCTGGCCGGCTGAGTGCCCGCACCCTCGTTTCGTGGGTTGACTTAGGCATACGGAGTTCATTCCCAGTCTAAGCATACGGAGTTCATTCCCAGTCTAAGCATACGGAGTTCATTCCCAGTCTGAGCATGGCAGCACATGCTGAGCTCGGGCATGTGATGGTGCCGTATTTTTCTTTGTCGGGGCATCACTGGAGAACCTGACCAGTGGCACTGAGGTTTCGGCGATCAGAGGGGCCGATGGGGTGTGCGCACATGATGTGCGATGGGTGCTGGTACTTGGCCCTTATATTGGCCCCCTATCCCACATCAAACCTCGAGAACTCACACCCCCTCAAAGAGCATTTGAGATTTTACAAGTTTGCTGCCAATAGCCATTAAATTGTTTGAAATGGGGACACTTTTTTCAAATTGTCACAAAATCTTGTACACTTCGAGTTTTTAGCTGAATTTTTTCGTGCATGCCAAAAAAAATACAAGGATCACGTCTACCAATTTTGGGGCCAAAACTCCTTTCGAAAAAATTTTAAAAAATCCTGAACTGTAAAAAGTTTCAAAAATCGTGAAAAATAGAAAATGAGTCGTCTTGCCATAAAACTTCACGTGAAGGCTTAAGGACCATTGTAAGAATTTAGAAGAAATAAAAATGGCATTGGCACGCAGAAATATGAAGATGTGCCTAAACCCACCTACCACACTATCGATCCACGGCTTGCGCATCCCGTCTCTCTGGCCGACGTAGTGCCCGCCCACCCGCTCGCCCGCTCATTTCGTCGGTTGGCTTAGGTATGCGGAGTTCATTCCCAGTCTAAGATTAGACCGGACTGAGGGTTGCGGTAGCAGGATTGGCAGCATGCAGAGGGGGACCCGGCCAATCCCCGACTTGCGCATCCCGCCCCTCTGGCTAGCGTAGTGCCCGCCCGCCCGCCCGCCCGCTCGTTTCGTCGGTTGGCTTAGGCATACAGAGTTCATTCCTAGTCTAAGATCAGACGAGACCGAGGGTTACGGTAGCAAGATTGGCAGCATGCAGAGGGGGACCCAACTGATCCCTGGCTTGCGCATCCCGCCCCTCTAGTCGGCTGAGCGCCCATACGTTCGTTTCGTTGTTAACTTAGGCGTACGGAGTTCATTCCCAGTCTATGCATACGGAGTTCATTCCCAGTCTAAGATCAGACCAAACCGAAGGTTGCGGCAGCACATGCTGGGCTCAGGCATGTGCTGGTGCCGTATTTTTCTTCACCGCGACACCATCGCGGGAGCATCACCGGAGAACCTAACCGGTGGCATTGGGGTTCCGACGATCAGGGGGGCCGGGGGGGTGTGCGCACATAATGTGCAATGCGTGCTGGTACTTGGACCTTATATTGGGCCCCTATCCCTCATCAAACCTCGAGAACTCACACCCTCTTAAAGAGCATTTGAGATTTTACAGGTTTGCTGCCAGTAGCCATTAAAGTGTCTGAAATGGGGACACTTTTTTCAAATGGTCACAAAATCTTGTACACTTCAAGTTTTTAGCTGAATTCTTTTGTGCACGCCAACAGAAATACAAGGATCATGTCTACCAAGTTTGGGGCCAAAACTCTTTTCAAAAAAATTTTAAAAAATCTCGAACCACAGAAAGTTTCAAAAATCGTGAAAAATAGAAAATGAGTCGTCTTGCCATGATACTTCACGTGAAGGCTTAAGGACCATTGTATGAATTTAGAAGAAATAAAAATGGCATTGGCACGCAGAAATATGAAGATGTACCTAAACCCACCTACCACGCTATCGATCCACGGCTTGCGCATCCCGTCTCTCTGGCCGACGTAGTGCCCGCCCACCCGCCCGCCCGCTCGTTTCGTCGGTTGGCTTAGGCATGCGGAGTTCATTCCCAGTCTAAGATTAGATCGGATAGAGGGTTGCGGTAGTAGGATCGGCAGCACGTAGAGGGGGACCCGGCCAATCCCCGACTTGCGCATCCCGCCCCTCTGGCCAGCGTAGTGCCCGCCCGCCCGCCCGCTCGCTCATTTCGTCGGTTTGCTTAGGCATACAGAGTTCATTCCCAGTCTAAGATCAGACGAGACCGAGGGTTGTGGCAGCAAGATTGGCAGCATGTCGAGGGGGACCCGACTGATCCCTGGCTAGCGCATCCCGCCCCTCTAGTCGGCTGAGCGCCCATACGTTCGTTTAGTTGTTAACTTAGGCGTACGGAGTTCAATTCCAGTCTAAGCATACGGAGTTCATTCCCAGTCTAAGATCAGACCAAACCGAAGGTTGCGGCAGCACATGCTGGGCTTGGGCATGTGCTGGTGCCGTATTTTTCTTCACCGCGACACCATCGCGGGAGCATCACCGGAGAACCTGACCGGTGGCAATGGGGTTCCGACGATCGGGGGGGCCGGGGGGGTGTGCGCACATAATGTGCAATGGGTGCTGGTACTTGGACCTTATATTGGCCCCCTATCCCTCATCAAACCTCGAGAACTCACACCCTCTTAAAGAGCATTTGAGATTTTACAGGTTTGCTGCCAGTAGCCATTAAAGTGTCTGAAATGGGGACACTTTTTTCAAATGGTCACAAAATCTTGTACACTTCAAGTTTTTAGCTGAATTTTTTTGTGCACGCCAACAGAAATACAAGGATCATGTCTACCAAGTTTGGGGCCGAAACTCTTTTCGAAAAAATTTTAAAAAATCTCGAACCGTAAAAAGTTTCAAAAATCGTGAAAAATAGAAAACGAGTCGTCTTGCCATGAAACTTCACGTGGAGGCTTAAGGGACCATTGTATGAATTTAGAAGCCATAAAAATGGCATTGGCACGTAGAAATATGAAGATGTGCCTGAACCCACCTACCACCCTATTGATCCACGGCTTCCGTATCCCGTCCTCTAGTCGGCGTAGTGCCCGCCTGCCCGCCCGCCCGCTCGTTCTGTCGGTTGGCTTGGGCATACGGAGTTCATTCCTAGTCTAAGATCAGACCGGACCGAGGGTTACGGCAGTAGGATCAGCAACACGTAGAGGGGGACCCGGTTGATCCTTGGCTTGCGCATCCCAACCCTCTGGCTCGTTTCGTGGGTTGACTTAGGCATACGGAGTTCATTCCCAGTCTAAGCATACAGAGTTCATTCCCAGTCTAAGATTGGACCAGATTGAGGGTTGCGGCAGCACATGCTAGTCTCGGGAATGTGCTGGTGCCATATTTTTCTTCACCGGGGCAATGGGGTTCCGGCGATCGGGGGTCGGGGGGTGTGCGCACGTGATGTGCGATGGGTGCTGGTACTTGGCCCTTATATTGGCCCCCTATCCCTCATCAAACCTTGAGAACTCACACCCCCTTAAAGAGCATCTGAGATTTTACAGGTTTGCTGCCAGTAGCCATTAAAGTGTCTGAAATGGGGACACTTTTTTCAAATGGTCACAAAATCTTGTACACTTTGAGTTTTTAGCTTAATTTGTTTCTGCATGCCAACAAAAATACAAGGATCATGTCTACCAAGTTTGGGGCAAAAAATCCTTCCAAAAAAATTTTAAAAAGTCCCGAACCGTAAAAAGTTTCAAAATTGTGAAAAATAGAAAACGAGTCGTCTTGCCATGAAACTTCACGTGAAGGCTTAAGGGACCATTGTATGAATTTACAAGCCATAAAAATGGGATTGGCACACAGAAATATGAAGATGTGCCTAAACCCACCTACCACCCTATCGATCCATGACTTGCGCATACCGTCTTTCTGGTCGGTGTAGTGCCAGCCCGCCCGCCCGCTCGTTTCGTCGGTTGGCTTAGGCATATGGAGTTCGTTCCCAGTCTAAGATCAGATCAAACTAAGGGTTGCGGCAGCACATGCTCACCTCGGGCATGTGCTGTGCCGCATTTTTTTCCACCGGGGCACCATGACCGGAGCATCGTCGAAAAACTTGACCGGTGGCATTGGGGTTCCGGAGATCGGAGGGGCCGACGGGGGAGTGCGCACATGATGTGCGATGGGTGCTGGTACTTGGCCCATATATTGGCCCCCTATCGATCATGAAACCTCGAGAACTCACACCCTCTTAAAGAGCATTTGAGATTTTACAGGTTTGCTGCCAGTAGCCATTAAAGTGTCTGAAATGAGGACACTTTTTTCAAATGGTCACAAAATCTTGTACACTTCAAGTTTTTAGCCGAATGTTTTTGTGCATGCGAAAAAAAATACAAGGATCACGTCTACCAAGTTTAGGGCCAAAACTCCTTCCGAAAAAATTTTAAAAAATCCCGAGCCATAAAAAGTTTCAAAAATCATGAAAAATAGAAAACGAGTCGTCTTGCCATGAAACTTCACGTGAAGGCTTAAGGGACCATTGTATGAATTTAGAAGCCGTAAAAATGGCATTGGCTCATAGAAATATGAAGATGTGCCTAAACCCACCAATCACCCTATCGATCCATGGCTTTCGCATCCCGTCTTTCTGGTCGGTGTAGTGCTAGCCCACCCGCCCACTCGTTTCGTCGGTTGGCTTAGGCATATGGAGTTCATTCCCAGTCTAGGATAAGACCGGATCGAGGGTTCTAGTAGCAGGATCGACAGCACGTAGAGGGGGCCCCAGCCGATCCCCGTCTTGCGCATCCCGCCCCTCTGGCCGGCTGAGCGCCCGCACGCTCGTTTCATGGGTTGACTTAGACATATGGAGTTCATTCCCAGTCTAAGCATACAGAGTTCATTCCCAGTCTAAGATCGAACCGGATCGAGGGTTGCGGCAGCACATGCTTGGCTCAGGCATGTGCTAGTGCCGTATCTTTCTTCATCAGGGCATCATCGTTGGAGCATCATTGAAGAACCTGACCGACGACATTGGGGTTCCGGCGATCGGGGGGTGGGGGGTGTGCGCACATGATGTGTGATGGGTGCTGGTACTTGGCCCTTATATTGGCCCCCTATCCCTCATCAAACCTTGAGAACTCACACCCCCTTAAAGAGCATTTGAGATTTTACAGGTTTGCTGCCAGTAGCCATTAAAGTGTTTGAAATGGGGACACTTTTTTCAAATGGTCACAAAATCTTGTGCACTCCGAGTTTTTAGCTGAATTTTTTTGTGCATGCCAATAAAAATACAAGGATCATGTCTACCAACTTTGGGGCCAAAAATCCTTTCACAAAAATTTTAAAAAATCCCAAACCACAAAAAGTTTTAAAAATCGTGAAAAATAGAAAACGAGTCGTCTTGCCATGAAACTTCACGTGAAGGCTTAAGGGACCATTGTATGAATTTACATGCCATAAAAATGGCATTGGAAAGCAGAAAGATGAAGATGTTCCTAAACCCACCTACCACCCTATCGATCCATGGCTTGCGCATCCCGTCTCTCTGGTCGGCGTAGAGCCCGCCCGCCTACTCGCCCGCTCGTTTCGTCGGTTGGCTTAGGCATACGGAGTTCGTTCCTAGTCTATGATTGGAATAGACTGAGGGTTGTGGCAGCAGGATCGACAGCATGCAGAGGGGGACCTGGCCGATTCTCGACTTGCTTATCCCGCCCCTCTGGCCGACTGAGCACCCGCACGTTTCTTTCGTGGGTTGACTTAGGCATACGGAGTTCATTCCCAGTCTAAGCATAAGGAGTTCATACCCAGTCTAAGATTAGACCGGATCAAGGGTTACGGTAGCACATGCTGGGCTCGGGCATGTGCTGGTACCATCTTTTTCTTCTTCGGGGAACCATCGCCAGAGCATCGTCGGAGAACCTGACCGGCAACATTGGGGTTCCGATGATCGAGGGGGGCCGGCGGGGTGTGCGCACATGATGTGCGATGGGTGCTGGTACTTGGCCCTTATATTGGCCCCCTATCCCTCATCAAACCTCAAGGACTCACAGCCCCTTAAAGAGCATTTGAGATTTTACAGGTTTGCTGCCAGTAGCCATTAAAATGTCTGAAATGGGGACACTTATTTCAAATGGTCACAAAATCTTGTACACTTTGAGTTTTTAGCTGAATTTTTTTGTGCGTGCCAAAAAAAATACAAGGATCACGTCTACCAATTTGGGGCCAAAACTCCTTCCAAAAAAATTTTAACAAATCCCAAACCGCAAAAAGTTTCAAAAATCGTGAAAAATACAAAACAAGTCGTCTTGCCATGAAACTTCACATGAAGGCTTAAGGGACCATTGTATGAATTTACAAGCCATAAAAATGGCATTGTCACGTAGAAATATGGAGATGTGCCTAAACCCACCTACCACCCTATCGATCCACAGCTTGCGCATCCTATCTCTCTGGCCGACGTAGTGCCCGCCCGCCCACTCGTTTCGTCGGTTGGCTTAGGCATACGGAGTTCATTACTAGTCTAAGATTGGAACAGATAGAGGGTTACAGTAGCAAGATCAACAGCACGTAGAGGGGGACCCGACCGATCCCCGATTAGGCATCCAACCCCTCTGGCCGGTTGAGCACCCGCACGCTTGTTTCATGGGTTGACTTAGGCATACGGAGTTCATTCCCAGTCTAAGTCGGATCGGACCGAGGGTTACGGCAGCACATGCTGGGCTCGAGCATGTGCTGGTGCTGCATTTTTCTTCGTCGGGGCACCATCGCCGGAGTATCATCGGAGAACCTGACCGACGGCATTGGGGTTCAGGCGATCGGAGGGGCCGGGGGGTGTGTACACATGATGTCCGATGGGTGCTGTACTTGGCCCTTATATTGGCCCCCTATCCCTCATCAAACGTCAAGAAATCACACCCCCTTAAAGAGCATTTGAGATTTTACAGGTTTGCTGCCAGTAGCCATTAAAGTGTCTAAAATGGGGACATTTTTTTGAAATGGTCGCAAAATCTTGTACACTTTGAGTTTTTAGCTGAATTGTTTTGTACATGCCAACAAAAATACAAGGATCACGTCTACCAAGTTTGGGGCCAAAACTCCTTGCGAAAAAATTTTAAAAAATCCTGAACCGTAAAAAGTTTCAAAAATCAAGAGAAAGATAAAACGAGTCGTCTTGCCATGAAACTTTACGTGAAGGCTTAAGGGACCATTGTTTGAATTTACAAGCCAAAAAATGGCATTGGCATGCAAAAATATGAAGATGTGCCTAAACCCACCTACCACCATATCGATCCACCGCTTATGCATCCTGTCTCTCTGGCCGACGTAGTTACCGCCCGCCCGTCCGCCCGCTCATTTCATCGGTTGGCTTAGGCATACGGAGTTCATTCCCAGTCTAAGATTGGATCGGATCCAAGGTTGTGACAGAAGGATCGGTAGCACGCAGAGGGGAACCCAGTCGATCCTCGACTTGCGCATTCTGCCCCTTTGGTCGACTGAGCGCCCGCACGCTCGTTTCATGGGTTGACTTAGGCATACGGAGTTCATTCCCAGTCTAAGCATACGGAGTTCATTTCCAGTCTAAGATCAAAATAGACTGAGGGTTGCAGCAGCACATGTTGGGCTCGGGCATGTGCTGGTGCCGCATTTTTCTTCGTCGTGGCACTATCGTTGGAGCATCGTCGGAGAACCTGACCAGCGGCATTGGGGTTCCGACGATAGGGGGTGTCGGGGGGGTGTGCGCACATGATGTATGATGGGTACTGGTACTTGGCCCTTATATTGGCCCCCTATCCCTTATCAAACCTCGAGAACTCACACCCCCTTAAAGAGCATTTGAGATTTTACAGGTTTACTGCCAGTAGCCATTAAAGTGTCTGAAATGGGGACACTTTTTTCAAATGGTCACAAAATCTTGTACACTTCGAGTTTTTAGCTGAATTTTTTTGTGCTTGCCAACAAAAATACAAGGATCACGTCTACCATGTTTGGGGTGAAAACTCCTTGCACAAAAATTTTAAAAAATCCTGAACCGTAAAAAGTTTCAAAAATCATGAAAAATAGAAAACGAGTCATCTTGCCATGAAACTTCACGTGAAGGCTTAAGGGACCATTGTATGAATTTACAAGCCATAAAAATGGCATTGGCACGCAGAAATATGAAGATGTGCCTAAGCCCACCTAACACCCTATCGATCCATGGCTTGCGCATCCCGTCTCTCTGGCCGGCGTACTGCCCCCCCACCTGCTCGTTTCGTCGATTGGCTTAGGCATACGGAGTTTATTCCCGTCTAAGATCAGACTGAACTGAGGGTTGCGACAGCAGGATTGGCAGCATGCAGAGGGAGACCCGGTCGATCCCCGGCTTGCGCATCCCACCCCTCTAGCCTGCTGAGCGCCTGAACGCTCGTTTCGTGGGTTGACTTAGGCATACGGAGTTCATTCCCAGTCTAAGCATACGAAGCTCATTCCCAGTCTAAGATCGGATCAGACCAATGGTTACGGCAGCACATGTTGGGCTCGGGCATGTGCTGGTGTCATAATTTTCTTCACCGGGGCACCATCGCCGGAGAACCTGACCGACGGCATTGGGGTTTCGACGATTGGGGGGGCCGAGGGGGTGTGCGCACATGATGTGCAATGGGTGCTGTAACTTGGCCCTTATATTGGCCCCCTATCCCTCATCAAATCTCGAGAACTCACACCCCCTTAAAGAGCATTTGCGATTTTACACGTTTGCTGCCAATAGCAATTAAAGTGTCTGAAATGGGGACACTTTTTTCAAATGGTCACAAAATCTTGTACACTTCGCGTTTTTAGCTCAATTTTTTTGTGCAAGCCAAAAAATGCAAGGATCACGTCTACCAAGTTTGGGGTGAAAACTCCTGTCAAAAAAATTTTAAAAAATCCCAAACCGTAAAAAGTTTCAAAAATCATGAAAAATAGAAAATGAGTCGTCTTGCCATGAAACTTCACGTGAAGGCTTAAAAGACCATTGCATGAATTTAC
This sequence comes from Durio zibethinus, assembly GCF_047325235.1. Taxonomy (NCBI): domain Eukaryota; kingdom Viridiplantae; phylum Streptophyta; class Magnoliopsida; order Malvales; family Malvaceae; genus Durio; species Durio zibethinus. Next base: position 17,295,907 of record NC_143163.1, read on the forward strand.
AAGCCATAAAAATGGCATTGGCACGTAGAAATATGAAGATGTGCCTAGACCCACCTGCCACCCTATCAATCCACGGCTTGCGCATCCCGTCTCTCTGGTCGGCATAGTGCCCGCCCGCTCGCCCGCTAGTTTCGTCGGTTGGATTAGGGATACGGAGTTCATTCCCAGTCTAAGATCAGACTGGACCGATGGTTGCGGCAGCAAGATCGGTAGCACGGAGAGTGGGACCTGACCGATCCTCGGCTTGCGTATCCCGCCCCTCTGGCCGGCTGAGCGCCCGTACGCTCATTTCGGGGGTTGACTTAGGCATACGGAGTTCATTCCCAGTCTAAGCATACGGAGTTCATTCCTAGTCTAAGATCAGACCAGACCGAGGGTTGCGGCAGCACTTGCTGGGCTCGGGCATGTGCTGGTCCCGTATTTTTCTTCGCCGAGGCACCATCGTCGGAGCATCACCGGAGAACCTGATCGACGGCATTAGGGTTCCGGCGATCGGGGGGCCGGGGGGTGTGCGCACATGATGTGTGATGGGGGCTGGTACTTGGCCCTTATATTGGCCACCTATCCCTCATCAAACCCCGAGAACTCACACCCCCTTAAAGAGCATTTGAGATTTTACAGGTTTGCTGCCAGTGGCCATTAAAGTGTCTGAAATGGGGACACTTTTTTCAAATGGTCACAAAATCTTGTACACTTCGAGTTTTTAGCTGAACTTTTTTGTGCATGCCAACAAAAATACAAGGATCACGTCTACCAAGTTTGGGGCTAAAAATCCTTCTGAAAAGATTTTAAAAAATCCCGAACTGTAAAAAGTTTCAAAAATTGTGAAAAATAGAAAATGAGTCATCTTGCCATGAAACTTCACTTAAAGGCTTAAGGGACCAGTGTATGAATTTACAAGCCGTAAAAATGGAATTGGCATGCAGAAATATGAAGATGCACCTAAACCCACCTACCACCCTATCGATCCACGGCTTGCGCATCCCGTCTCTCTGGCCGACGTAGTGCCCGCCTGCCCGCCCGCTAGTTTCATCGGTTGGCTTAGGCATACGGAGTTAATTCCCAGTCTAAGATCAGACCAGACCGAGGGTCGCGGCAGTAGGATCGGCAGCATGCAGACGGGGACCCGACCGATCCCCGACTTGCGCATCCTGCCCCTCTGGCCGGCTGAGCGCCCGCACGCTCGTTTCGTGGGTTGACTTAGGCATACGGAGTTCATTCCCAGTCTAAGATCAGACCAGACCAAGGGTTGCAGCATCAGGATCGACAGCACATAGAGGGGCACCCGATCGATACCCAGCTTGCGCATCCTGCCCCTCTGGCCTGCTAAGCGCCCGCACGCTCGTTTCATGGGTTGACTTAGGCATACGGAGTTCATTCCCAGTCTAAGCATATGGAGTTCATTCCCAGTCTAAGATCGGACCGGACCGAGGGTTACGACAGCACATGCTGGGCTCGGGCATGTGCTGGTGCCACATTTTTCTTCGTCGGGGCACCATCATCGGAGCATTGTCGGAGAACCTGACCGGTGGCATTGTCCGACGATCGGGGGAGCCAGGGGGTGTGCGCACAAGATGTGCAATGGGTGCTGGTACTTGGCTCTTATATTGGCCCCCTATCCCCCATCACACCTCCAGAACTCATTCCCCCTTAAAGAGCATTTGAGATTTTACAGGTTTGCTACCAGTAGCCATTAAAGTGTCTGAAATGGGGACAATTTTTTCAAATGGTCACAAAATCTTTTAGACTTCGAGTTTTCCACTGAATTTTTTTATGCATTCGAACAAAAACACAAGGATAACATCTACCAAGTTTAGGGCCAAAACTCCTTCCAAAAAAATTTTAGAAAATCCCGAACCCTAAAAAGTTTTGAAAATCTTGAAAAATAAAAAAGGAGTCGTCTTACCATGAAACTTCACGTGAAGGCTTAAGGGATCATTGTATGAATTTACTAGCCATAAAAATGGCATTGGCATGCAGAAATATGAAGATGTGCCTAAACCCACCTACCACCCTATCGATCCACGGCTTGCGCATCCCGTCTCTCTGACCGGCATAGTACCCGACCACCCGTCCGCCCGCTCGTTTCTTCGGTTGGCTTAGGCATACGGAGTTCATTCCCAGTCTAAGATCAGACCAGACCGAGGGTTGTGGCAGTAGGATTGGTAGCATGCAGACGGGGACCCGACCGATCCTCGACTTTCACATCCCGCCCCTCTAGCTGGCTGAGCGCCTGCACGCTCGTTTCGTGGGTTGACATAGGCATACGGAGTTCATTCCTAGTCTAAGCATACGGAGTGCATTCCCAGTCTAAGATCAAACCAGACAGAGGGTTACGGCAGCACATGCTGGGCTCGGGCATGTGCCGGTGTGGCATTTTTCTTCACCGGGGCACCATCGCCGGAGCATCACCGGAGAACCTGACCGACGGCATTAGGGTTCCTGCGATCGGGGGGGCCGGGGAGGGGGTGTGCGATGGGTGCTGGTACTTGGCCCTTATATTGGCCCCCTATCCCTCATCAAACCTCAAGAACTCACACCCTCTTAAAGAGCGTTTGAGATTTTACAGGTTTGCTACCAGTAGCCATTAAAGTGTCTGGAATAGGGACATTTTTTGGAAATGGTCACAAAATCTTGTACACTTCGAGTTTTTAGCTGATTTTTTTTTGCAAGCCAACAAAAATACAAGGATCACGTCTACCAAGTTTGGGGCCAAAAATCCTTTCGAAAAAATTTTAAAACATCTCGAACAGTAAAAAGTTTCAAAAATCATGAAAAAAAGAAAACGAGTCGTCTTGCCATGAAACTTCACGTGAAGGCTTAAGGGACCATTGTATGAACTTACAAGCCATAAAAATGGCATTGGCATGCAAAAATATGAAGATGTGCCTAAACCCACCTACCACCCTATCGATCCACGGGTTGCGCATCCCGTCTCTCTGGCCTGCGTGGTGCCCACCCGCCCGCTCGTTTCATCAGTTGACTTAGGCATACGAAGTTCATTCCCAGTCTAAGATCAGACCGGACCAAGGGTTACAGCTACAGGATCGACAGCACGCAGAGGGGGACCCGATCAATCCCCGACTTACGCATCCCGCCCCTCTGGTCGGCTGAACGCTCACACGCTCGTTTCGTGGGTTGACTTAGGCATACGGAGTTCATTTCCAGTCTCAGATCAGACCAGACCAAGGGTTACGATAGAACATGCTGGGCTCGGGCATGTGCTGGTGCCGTATTTTTCTTCGTCGGGGCACCATCGTCAGAGCATCGTCGAAGAACCTGACTAGCGGCATCGGGGGTACCGACGATCGGGGGGGCCGGGGGGGGTGTGCACACATGATGTGCGGTGGGTGCTGGTACTTGGCCCTTATATTGGCCCCCTATCCCTCATCAAACCTCGAGAACTCACACCCCCTTAAAGAGCATTTGAGATTTTACAGGTTTGCTACCAGTAGCCATTAAAGTGTCTGAAATGGGGACATTTTTTTCAAAAGGTCACAAAATCTTGTACACTTCGACTTTTTAGCTAACTGTTTATGTGTAAGGCAACAAAAATACAAGGATCATGTCTACCAAGTTTGGGGCAAAAACTCCTTTCAAAAAAATTTTAAAAAGTCTCGAACCGTAAAAAGTTTTGAAAATCGCGAAAAATAAAAAATGAGTCATCTTGCCACGAAACTTCACGTGAAGGCTTAAGGGACCATTGTATGAATTTACAAGGCATAAAAATGGCACGTAAAAATATGAAGATGTGCCTAAACCCACCTACCACCCTATCGATCCGTGGCTTGCGCATCCCGTCTCACTAGCCGACGTAGTGCCCGCCCGCCCGCCCTTCCGTTCGTTTCGTCGATTGGCTTAAGCATAGGGAGTTCATTCCCAGTCTAAGATTGGACCGAACCGAGGGTTGTGGCAGCATGATCGGTAGCACGTAGAGGGGGACCCAACCGATCCTCGGCTTGCGCATCCCACGCCTCTGGCCGGCTAAGCGCCCGCAAGCTCCTTTCGTGGGTTGACTTAGGCATACAGAGTTCATTCCTAGTCTAAGCATACGGAGTTCATTCCTAGTCTAAGATTGGACTAGACCGAGGGTTGTGGCAGCACGTGCTGGGCTCGGGCATGTGCTGGTGCAGCATTTTTCTTTGTCGGGGCACCATCATCGGAGCATCGCCGAAGAACCTGACCGCCGGCATTGGGGTTCCGACGATCGAGGGGGCCAGGGGGGGTGTGCGCACATGATTTTCAATGGGTGCTGGTACTTGGCCCTTATATTGGCCCCCTATCACTCATCAAACCTTGAGAACTCACACCCCCTTAAAGAGCATTTGAGATTTTACAGGTTTGCTCCCAGTGGCCATTAAAGTGTCTGAAATGGGGACACTTTTTTCAAATGCTCACAAAATCTTGTACACTTCGAGTTTTTAGCTGAATTGTTTTGTGCATGCCAATAAAAATACAAGTATCACGTCTACCAAGTTTGGGGCCAAAACTCCTTCCAAAAAAATTTTAAAAAATCTCGAACCGTAAAATGTTTCGAAAATCATGAAAAATAGAAAACGAGTCGTCTTGCCATGAAACTTCATGCGAAGGCTTAAGGGACCATTGTGTGAATTTACAAGCCATAAAAATGGCATTGGCTCACAGAAATATGAAGATGTGCCTAAACCCACCTATCACCCTATCGATCCACGGCTTGCGCAACCCGTCTCTCTGGCCGGCGTAGTGCCCACCCGCCCGCCCGCCCGCCCGCCCGCTCGTTTCGTCGGTTCGCTTAGGCATACGGAGTCTATTCCTAGTCTAAGATCAGACCGAACAAAGGGTTGCGACCCAGGATCGCAGCACGTAGAGGGGGACCCGATCGAGCCCTGGCTTGCGCATCCCGGCCCTCTGGCCGGTTGAGCGCTCGCACGCTCGTTTCGTGGGTTGACTTAGGCATACAGAGTTCATTCCCTGTCTAAGATCGGACCAGACCGAGGGTTGCAGCAGCACATGCTGGGCTCGGGCATATGCTGGTGTCGGATTTTTCTTCGTCGGGGCACCATCGTCAGAGCATCGCTGGAGAACCTGACCGGCGGCATTGGGGTTCCGACGATCGGGGGGGCCGGGGGGTGTGCGCAAATGATGTGCGAAGAGTGCTGGTACTGTACCCTTATATTGGCCCCCTATCCCTCATCAAACCTCGAGAACTCACACCCCCTTAAAGAGCATTTGAGATTTTACAGGCTTGCTGCTAGTAGCCATTAAAGTGTCTGAAATGGGGACACTTTTTTCAAATGGTCACAAAATCTTGTACACTTCGAGTTTTTAGCTGAATTTTTTTGTGCACACCAAAAAATATACAAAGATCACAACTACCAAGTTTAGGGCCAGAATGTTTTTCGAAAAAATTTTAAAAAATCCCGAACCGCAAAAAGTTTTGAAAATCGTGAAAAATAGAAAACGAGACGTCTTGCCATGAAACTTCACGTGAAGGCTTAAGGGACCATTGTGTGAATTTACAAGCCATAAAAATGGCATTGGCATGCAGAAATATGAGGATGTGCCTAAACCCACCTACCACCCTATCGATCCATGGCTTGTGCATCCCGTCTCTCTGGCCGACGTCGTGCCCGCCCACTCGTTTCGTCGGTTGGCTTAAGGATAGGGAGTTCATTCCCAGTCCTAGATCGGATCGGATCGAGGGTTGTGGCAGCACATCCTGGGCTCGGGCATATGTTGGTGTCGCATTTTTCTTTGGCGGGGAACCATCGTCGGAGCATCGTCGGAGAACCTGTCCGGCGGCATCGGGGTTCCGACGATCGGGGGGGCCGGGGGGAGTGCGCACAAGATGTGCAAAGAGTGCTGGTACTTGGCCCTTATATTGGCCCCCTATCCCTCATCAACTCTCGAGAACTCACACCCCCTTAAAGAGCATTTGAGATTTTACAGGTTTGCTACCAGTACCCATTAAAGTCTCTGAAATGGGGACACTTTTTTCAAATGGTCACAAAATCTTTTACACACGAGTTTTTAGCTGATTTTTTTTTGCGCATGCCAACAAAAATACAAGGATCACGTCTACCAAGTTTAGGGCCAGAACTCCTTTCGAAAAAATTTTAATACATCCTGAACCGCAAAAAGTTTCAAAAATAGTGAAAAATAGAAAACGAGTCGTCTTGCCATGAAACTTCACGTGAAGGCTTAAGGGACCATTGTATGAATTTACAAGCCATAAAAATGGCATTGGCACGTAGAAATATGAAGATGTGCCTAAACCCACCTATCACCCTATCGATCCACGGCTTGCACAACCCGTCTCTTTGGCTGGCGTAGTGCCCATACGCCCACCCGCCCGCTCGTTTCATCGGTTGGCTTAGGCATACGGAGTTCATTCCCAGTCTAAGATAGGATCAGATCAAGGGTTGCGACGGCAGGATCGGTAGCACGTAGAGGGGGATCTGGCCGATCCCCGACTTTCGCATCTCGCCCTTCTGGCCGACTGACCGCCCACACGCTCGTTTCGTGGGTTGACTTAGGCATACAGAGTTCATTCCCAGTCTAAGCATACGAAGTTCATTCCCAGTCTAAGATCGAACCAGGCCGAGGGTTGCAGTAGCCAATGCTGGGCTCGAGCATGTGCTGGTGCCACATTTTTCTTCGCTGGGGCACCATCGTCGGAGCATCATCGGAGAACCTGACCGACGGCATTGGGGTTTCGGTGATCGGGGGGGTGTGCGCACATGATGTGCGATGGGTGCTGGTACTTGGCCCTTATATTGGCCCCCTATCGCTCATCAAACCTCGAGAACTCACACCCTCTTAAAGAGCATTTGAGATTTTACAGGTTTGCTGCCAATAGCCATTAAAGTGTCTGAAATGAGGACACTTTTTTCAAATGGTCACAAAATATTGTACACTTCGAGTTTTTAGCTGAATTGTTTTGTGCATGCCAAAAAAAATACAAGGATCACGTCTACCAAATTTGGGGCCAAAACTCCTTCCGAAAGAATTTTAAAAAATCTCGAACCGTAAAATGTTTCGAAAATCATGAAAAATAGAAAATGAGTCGTCTTGCCATGAAACTTCACGTGAAGGCTTAAGGGACCATTGTATGAATTTACAAGCCATAAAAATGGCATTGGCACGCAGAAGTATGAAGATGTGCCTAAACCCACCTACCACCCTATCGATCCACGGCTTGCGCATCCCGTCTCTCTGGCCGACGTAGTGCCCGCCCGCTCGTTTTGTCAATTGCCTTAGGCGTACAGAGTTCATTCCCAGTCTAAGATCAGACCGGATTGAGGGTTGCGGTAGCAGGATCGGCAGCCACAAAGGGGGACCCGACCGATCCCCGGATTGCGCATCCCACCGCCCTGGCAGGCTGAGCGCCTGCACGCTCGTTTCGTGGGTTGACTTAGGCATACGGAGTTCATTCCCAGTCTAAGCATACGGAGTTCATTCCCAGTCTAAGATCGTACCAGATCGATGGTTACAGTACCACATGCTAGGCTCGGGCATGTGATGGTGACGCATTTTTCTTCGCCGGGGCACCATCACCGGAGCATCGTCGGAGAGCCTGACCGGAGGCATTGGGGTTCCGACGGTCGGGGGGGCCGGCGGGGTGTGCGCACATGATGTACGGTGGGTGCTGGTACTTTGCCCTTATATTGGACCCCTATCCCTCATCAAACCCCGAGAACTCACACCCCCTTAAAGGGCATTTGAGATTTTACAGGTTTGCTGCCAGTAGCCATTAAAGTGTCTGAAATGAGGACACGTTTTTCAAATGGTCACAAAATCTTGTACACTTCGATTTTTTAGCAGAAGTTTTTTCTGCATGCTAACAAAAATACAAGGATCACGTCCACCAAGTTTGGGGCCAAAACTCCTTCCAAAAAAATTTTAAAAAATCCCAAACCGCAAAAAGTTTTGAAAATCATGAAAAATAGAAAACGAGTCGTTTTGCCATGAAACTTCGCCGAAGGCTTAAGGGACTATTGTGTGAATTTACAAGCCATAAAAATGGCATTGGCTCGCAGAAATATGAAGACGTACCTAAACCCACCTACCACCCTATCGATCCACGACTTGCGCATCCCGTCTCTCTGGCCAGCGTAGTGCCCGCCCGCCCACCCGCCTGCCTGCTCGTTTCATCGGTTGGCTTAGGCATACGGAGTTCATTCCCAGTCTAAGATTGGACTGGACCGAAGGTTACGGTAGCAGGATCAGCAGCACACAGAGGGTGACCTAGCCGATCCCCGGCTTGCGCATCCCGCCCCTCTGGCCAGCTGAACGCCCGTACGCTCGTTTCGTGGGTTGACTAAGGCATACGGAGTTCATTCCCAGTCTAAGCATACGGAGTTCATTCCTAGTCTAAGATCGGACCGGGCCGATGGTTGCGGTAGCACATGCTTGGCTCGGGCATGTGCTGGTGATGCATTTTTATTCGTCGGGGCACCATCACCGGAGAACCTAACCGACGACATTGGGGTTCCGATGGTCGGGGGGGCCGGCGGGGTGTGCGCACATGATTTGCAATGGGTGCTGGTACTTGGCCCTTATATTCGCCCCCTATCACTCATCAAACCTTGAGAACTGACACCCTCTTAAAGGGCATTTGAGATTTTACAGGTTTGCTGCCAGTAACCATTAAAGTGTCTGGAGTGGGGACACTTTTTTCAAATGGTCATAAAAATCTTGTACACTTCGAGTTTTTAGCTGAATTTTTTTGTGCACGCCAACAAAAATACAAGGATCACATCTACCAAGTTTAGGGCCAGAACTCCTTTCAAAAAAATTTTAAAAAATCTCGAACCGTAAAAAGTTTTGAAAATCGTGAAAAATAGAAAATGAGACGTCTTGCCATGAAACTTCACGTGAAGGCTTAAGGGACCATTGTATGAATTTACAAGCCATAAAAATGGCTTTGGCACGTAGAAATATGAAGATGTGCCTAAACCCACTTACCACCCTATTGATCCACGGCTTACGCATCCCGTCTCTTTGGGCGACGTAGTGCCCGCCCGTTTGTTTTGTCGGTTGGCTTAGGCATACGGAGTTCATTCCCAGTCTAAGATTAGACCAGATCGAGGGTTGTGACAGCAGGATCGGTAGCATGTAGAGGTGGACCTGTTCGATCCCCGGCTTGCGCATCCCGCCCCTCTGGTCTACTAAGCAGCCGCGCGCTCGTTTCGTGGGTTGACTTAGGCATACGGAGTTCATTCCCAGTCTAAGCATACGAAGTTCATTCCCAGTCTAAGATCGGACCAGACCGAGGGTTGAAGCAGCACATGTTGGGCTTGGGCATGTGCTAGTGCTGCATTTTTCTTCGCAGTGGCAGCATCGCCAGAGAACCTGACCGGCGGCATTAGGGTTCCGACGATCGGGGGGGCCGAGGGGGTTTGCACACATGATGTGCGATGTGTGCTGGTACTTGGCCCTTATATTGGCCCCCTATCCCTCATTAAACCTCGAGAACCCACACCCCTTAAAGAGCATTTGATATTTTATAGGTTTGCTGCCAGTAGCCAATAAAGTGTTTGAAATGGGGACACTTTTTTCAAATGGTCACAAAATCTTGTACACTTCGAGTTTTTAGCCGAATTGTTTTGTGCATGCCAAAAAAAATACAAGGATCACGTCTACCAAGTTTACGGCCAAAACTCCTTCCGAAAAAATTTTAAAAAATCTCGAACGGCAAAAAGTTTCAAAAATCATGAAAAATGAAAACGAGTTGTCTTGCCATGAAACTTCACGTGAAGGCTTAAGGGACCATTGTATGAATTTACAAGCCATAAAAATGGCATTGGCACATAGAAATATGAAGATGTGCCTAAACCCACTTACCACGCTATCGATCCACGGCTTGCGCATCCCGTCTCTCTGGCCGGGGTAGTGCCCGTCGCCCGCCCGCTCGTTTCGTCAATTGCCTTAGGCATACGGAGTTCATTCCCAGCCTAAGATCAGACCGGACTGAGGGTTCGGCAGCAGGATCGGCAGCACGCAGTGGGAAACCCGGTCGATCCCCGACTTTCGCATCCTACCCCTCTTGCCGGCTGAGCACCCGCACACTCATTTTGTGGGTTGACTTAGGCATACAGAGTTCATCCCAGTCTAAGCATACAAAGTTCATCCCAGTCTAAGATCAGATCGGATCGAGGGTTACGGCAACACATGCTGGGCTCGGGCATGTGCTGGTGCTGCATTTTTCTTTGCCAGGGCACCATCGTCGGACCATCACCGGAGAACTTGACCGGCGACATTGGGGTTCCGGTGACTGGGGGGTCGGGGGGGTGTGCGCACATGATGTGCGATGGGTGCTGGTACTTGCCCATTATATTGGCCCTCTATCCCTCATCAAACCTCAAGAATTCACACCACCTTAAAGAGCATTTGAGATTTTACAGGTTTGCTGCCAGTAGCCATTAAAGTGTTTGAAATGGGGACACTTTTTTCAAATGGTCACAAAATCTTGTACACTTCACCTTTTTAGCTGAATTTTTTGTGCATGCCAAAAAAAATACAAGGATCACGTTTACCTAGTTTAGGGCAAAAAATCCTTCCGAAAAAATTTAAAAGAATCCCAAATCGTAAAAAGTTTCAAAAATCGTGAAAAATAGAAAATGAGTTGTCTTGCCATGAAACTTCACGTGAAGGCTTAAGGGACCTTTGTATGAATTTACAAGCCATAAAAATGGCATTGGCATGCAAAAATATGAAGATGTGCCTAAACCCACCTACCACCCTATCGATCCATGGCTTACGCATCCCGTCTCTCTGGCCGACATAGTGCCCGCCCGCCCGCCCTCCCGTTCATTTCGTCGGTTGGCTTAGGCATACAGAGTTCATTCCCATTCTAAGATTGGATCGGACCAAGGGTTGTGGCAGCAGGATCGGTAGCACGCAGAGGGGGACCTGACCGATCCCCGGCTTGCGCATCCCGCCCCTCTGGTCGGCTGAGCGCCTGCATGCTCATTTTATGGGTTGACTTAGGCATATGGAGTTCATTCCCAGTCTAAGATCAGACCGGGCCGAGTGTTACGACAGTACATGCTGGGCTCGAGCATGTGCTGTGCCGCATTTTTCTTCACCAGGGAACGATCGTCGGAGCATCACCGGAGAACCTGACCGACGGCATTGGGGTTCCGACGATCGGAGGGGCCAAGGGGGTGTGCGCACATGATGTGCGATGGGTGCGGCTACTTGTTCTTATATTGGCCCCCTATCCCTCATCAAACCTCAAGAACTCACACCCCCTTAAAGAGCATTTGAGATTTTACAGGTTTGCTGCCAGTAGCCATTAAAGTGTCAGAAATGGGGACACTTTTTTCAAATGGTTACAAAATCTTGTACACTTCGAGTTTTTAGCTAAATTTTTTTATGCATGCCAACAAAAATACATGGATCACGTCTACCAAGTTTGGGGCCAAAAATCCTTCTGAAAAAATTTTAAAAAATCTGGAATCGCAAAAAGTTTTAAAATCGTGAAAAATAAAAAACGAGTTATCTTGCCATGAAACTTCACGTGAAGGCTTAAGGGACCATTGCATGAATTTACAAGCCATAAAAATGGCATTGGCACATAGAAATATAAAGATGTGCCTAAACACACCTACCGCCCTATCGATCCACGGCATGCGCATCCCGTCTCTCTGGTTGGCGTAGTGCCCACCTGCCCACCCGCCTGCTCGTTTCGTCGGTTGGCTTAGGCATACGAAGTTCATTGACAGCCTAAGATCGAACCAGAACGAGGGTTACGGTAGCACATGATGGGCTTGGGCATGTTCTGGTTCCGCATTTTTCTTCATCGGAGCACCATCGCCGGGGCATCTTTGGAGAACCTGACCGGCGGCATTAGGGTTCCGGCGATCGGGGTGGCCGAGGGGGTGCGCACATGATGTGCGATGGGTGCTGCTACTAGGCCCTTATATTGGCCCCCTATCCCTCATCAAACCTCAAGAACTCACACCCGCTTAACGAGCATTTGAGATTTTACATGTTTGCCGCCACTAGCCATTAAACTGTCTGAAATCGGGACACTTTTTTCAAATGGTCACAAAATCTTGTACACTTTGAGTTTTTAGCTGAATTTTTTTGTGCATGCCAAAAAAAATACAAGGATAACGTCTACCAAGTTTGGGGCCAAAACTCCTTCCCAAAAAATTTTAAAAAATCTCGAACCGTAAAAAGTTTTGAAAATCATGAAAAATAGAAAACGAGTTGTCTTGCCATGAAACTTCATGTGAAGGCTTAAGGGACCATTGTATGAGTTTACAAGCCATAAAAATGGCATTGGCACGCAGAAATATGAAGATGTGCCTAAACCCACCTACCACCTTATCGATCCACGGCTAGCGCATCCCGTCTCTCTGGCCGGCGTAGTGCCCGCCGCCCGCCCGTCGACCCGCCCACTCGTTTCATCGGTTGACTCAGGCATACGGAGTTCATTCCCAGTCTAAGATCAGACCGGATTGAGGGTTGCGGCTGCAGGATCGGTAGCACGCAGAGGGGGACCTGGCCGATCCCTGGCTTGCGCATCATGCTCCTCTGGGCGGCTAAGCGCCCACACGCTCGTTTCGTGGGTTGACTTAGGCATACGGAGTTCATTCCCAGTCTAAGCATACGGAGATCATTTGTAGTCTAAGATCAGACCAGACCGAGGGTTGTGACAGCACATGCTGGGCTCGGGCATGTGATGGTGCCATATTTTTCTTCCCTGGAGCATCACTGGAGAACCTGACCGGCGGCATTGGGGTTCCGGCGATCGGGGGGGCCAGTGGGGTGTGCGCACATGATGTGCGATGGGTGCTGGTACTAGGCCTTTATATTGTCCCCCTATCCCTCATCAAACCTCGAGAACTCACACCCGCTTAACGAGCATTTGAGATTTTACATGTTTGCTGCCACTAGCCATTAAACTGTCTGAAATCGGGACACTTTTTTCATATGGTCACAAAATCTTGTACACTTTGAGTTTTTAGCTGAATTTTTTCGTGCATGCCAAAAAAATACAAGGATAACGTCTACCAAGTTTGGGGCCAAAAATCCTTCCCAAAAAATTTTAAAAAATCCCGAACCCTAAAAAGTTTTGAAAATCATGAAAAATAGAAAACGAGTCGTCTTGCCATGAAACTTTACGTGAAGGCTTAAGGGACCATTGTATGAGTTTACAATCCATTAAAATGGCATTGGCACATAGAAATATGAAGATGTGCCTAAACCCACCTACCACCCTATCGATCCACGGCTTGCGCATCCCGTCTCTCTGGCCAGCGTAGTGCCCGCTCGCCCGCCCGTCGGCCCGTCCACTCGTTTCTTCGATCGTCTCAGGCATACGGAGTTCATTCCCAGTCTAAGATCAGACCGGATCAAGGGTTGCGGTAGCAGGATCGGTAGCACGCAGAGGGGGACCCGACCAATCCTTGGCTTGCGCATCATGCTCCTCTGGCTGGCTGAGCGCCCGCACGCTCATTTCGTGGGTTGACTTAGGCATACGGAGTTCATTCACAGCTAAGCATACGGAGTTCATTTCTAGTCTAAGATCAGATCAGACCGAGGATTGTGGCAGCAAATGCTGGCCTCGGGCATGTGATGGTGCCGTATTTTTCTTCGTCGGAGCATCACTGGAGAACCTGACCGGCGGCATTGGGGTTCAGGCGATTGGGGGGCCGGTGGGGTGTGCGCACATGATGTGCGATGGGTGTTGGTACTTGGCCCTTATATTGGCCCCCTATCCCTCATCAAACCTCAAGAACTCACTCCCCCTTAAAGAGCATTTGAGATTTTACAAGTTTGCTGCCAATAGCCATTAAAGTGTTTGAAATGGGGACACTTTTTTCAAATGGTCACAAAATCTTGTACACTTCGAGTTTTTAGCTGAATTTTTTCGTGCATGCCAACAAAAGTACAAGGATCACGTCTACCAGTTTTGGGGCCAAAACTCCTTTCGAAAAAATTTTAAAAAATCCCGAACCGCAAAAAGTTTCAAAGATTGTGAAAAATAGAAAACGAGTCATCTTGCCATGAAACTTCACGTGAAGGCTTAAGGACCATTGTATGAATTTACAAGAAATAAAAATGGCATTGGTACACAGAAATATGAAGATCTGCCTAAACCCACCTACCACGCTATCGATCCACAGCTTGCGCATCCCATCTCTCTGGCCGACGTAGTGCCCGCCCACCCGCCCGCCCGCTCGTTTCGTCGGTTGGCTTAGGCATACGGAGTTCATTCCCAGTTTGAGATTAGATCGGACTAAAGGTTGCGGCAGTAGGATCGGCAGCACGTAGAGGGGGACCCGGCCAATCCTCGACTTGCGCATCCCACCCCTCTGTCGGCGTAGTGCCTGCCCGCCCGCCCGTCCGCTCATTTCGTCGGTTGGCTTAGGCATACGGAGTTCATTCCCAGTCTAAGATTAGACGGGACCGAGGGTTGTGGCAGCAAGATTGGCAGCACGTAGAGGGGGACCCGACCGATCCCTGGCTTGCGCATCCCGCCCCTCTAGCCGACTGAGCGCCCGTACATTCATTTCGTTGTTAACTTAGGCATACGGAGTTCATTCCCAGTCTAAGCATACGGAGTTCATTCCCAGTCTAAGATCGGACCGAACCGATGGTTGCAGCAGCACATACTGGGCTCGGGCATGTGCTGGTGCCGTATTTTTCTTCACCGCGACACCATCGCCGGAGCATCACTGGAGAACTTGACCGGTGGCATTGGGGTTCCGGCGATCGGGGGGGCCGGGGGGGTGTGCGCACATGATGTGCAATGGGTGCTGGTACCTGGACCTTATATTGGCCCCCTATCCCTCATCAAACCTCGAGAACTCACACCCCCTTAAAGAGCATTTGAGATTTTGCAGGTTTGCTGCCAGTAGCCATTAAAGTGTCTGAAATGGGGACACTTTTTTCAAATGGTCACAAAATCTTGTACACTTCAAGTTTTTAGCTGAATTTTTTTGTGCATGCCAACAAAAATACAAGGATCATGTCTACCAAGTTTGGGGCCAAAACTCTTTTCGAAAAAATTTAAAAAATCTCGAACCGTAAAAAGTTTCAAAAATTGTGAAAAATAGAAAACGAGTCGTCTTGCCATTAAACTTCACATGAAGGCTTAAGGGACCATTGTATGAATTTACAAGCCATAAAAATGGCATTGGCATGCTGAAATATGAAGATGTGCCTAAACTCACCTACGACCCTATCGATCCACAGCTTGCGCATCCCGTCTCTCTGGCCGGCGTAGTGCCCTCCCGCTCGTTTCGTCAGTTGGCTTAGGCATATGGAGTTCATTCCTAGTCTAAGATTGGATTGGACCGAAGGTTGTGGTAGCAGGATTGGCAACACGTGGAGGGGGACCCGACCGATCCCGGGCATGCGCATCCCGCCCCTTTGGCCGGCTGAGCACCCGCACGCTTGTTTCATGGGTTGACTTAAGCATACGAAGTTCATTCCCAGTCTAAGCATACGGAGTTCATTCCCAGTCTAAGCTTGGATCGAACCAAGGGTTGTGACAGCACATGCTGGGCTCGGGCATGTGCCGGTGCCACATTTTGCTTCACCAGGGCACCATCACCGAAAAACCTGACCGGCAGCATTAGGGTTCCGACGATCGGGGGGTGCGGGTGTGCGCACATGACGTGCAATGGGTGCTGGTACTTGGCCCTTATATTGGCTCCCTATCCCTCATCAAACCTTGAGAACTCACACCCCTTAAAGAGCATTTGAGATTTTACAGGTTTGCTGCTAGTAGCCATTAAAGTGTCTGAAATAGGGACATTTTTTTCAAATGGTCACAAAATCTTGTACACTTTGAGTTTTTAGCTGCATTTTTTTGTGCATGCCAATAAAAATACAAGGATCATGTCTACTAAATTTGGGGCCAAAACTACTACCGAAAAAATTTTTAAAAATCCCCAACTGCAAAAAGTTTTAAAAATCATGAAAAATAGAAAATGAGTCGTCTTGCCATGAAACTTCACTTGAAGGCTTAAGCGACCATTGTATGAATTTACCAGCCATAAAAATGGCATTTGCATGCAGAAATATGAAGATGTGCCTAAACCCACCTACCACCTTATCGATCCACGGCTTGCGCATCCCATCTCTCTGGCCGGCGTAGTGCCCACCCGTTCGCCCACCAGCTCGTTTTGTCGGTTGCCTTAGGCATAAGGAGTTCATTCCCAGTCTAAGATTGGATCGGACCGAGGGTTATGGCAGCAGGATCCAAAGCACGCAGAGGGGGACCCGACCGATCCTCGGCTTACGCATCCTGCCCCTCTGGCCGACTGAGCGCCAGTACGCTCATTTTGTGGGTAGACTTAGGCATACGAAGTTCATTCCCACTCTAAGCATACGGAGTTCATTCCTAGTCTAGGATCAAACCAGACAAAGGGTTACGATAGCACATGCTGGGCTCGAGCATGTCCTGGTGCCGTATTTTTCTTCATCGGGGCACCATCGCCAGAGCATCGTCGGAGAACCTAACCGTTGGCATTGAGGTTTCGACGATCGGGGGGGCCGGGAGGGGCGTGCGCACATGATGTGCGATGGGTGCTGGTACTTGGCCCTTATATCATCCCTCTATCCCTCATCGAACCTCAAGAACTCACACCCCCTTAAAGAGCATTTGAGATTTTACAGGTTTGCTGCCAGTAGCCATTAAAGTGTCTGAAATGGGGACACTTTTTGCAAATGGTCACCAAATCTTGTACACTTCTAGTTTTTAGCTGAATGTTTTTGTGCATGCCAAAAAAAACACAAGGATCATGTCTACCAAGTTTGGGGCCAAAACTCCTTCCGAAAAAATTTTAAAAAATCCCGAACCGCAAAAAGTTTTGACAATCGTGAAAAATAGAAAACGAGTCGTCTTGCCATGAAACTTCACGTGAAGGCTTAAGGGACCATTGTATGAATTGAGAAGCCATAAAAATGGCATTCGCACGTAGAAATATGAAGATGTGCCTAAACCCACCTACCACCCTATCGATCCATGGCTTTCGCATCCCGTCCTCTGGTCGATGTAGTGCTCGCCTGCCCGCCCGCCCGCCCGTCCACTCGTTCTGTCGGTTGGCTTAGGCATACGAAGTTCATTCCTAGTCTAAGATCAGATCGGATCGAGGGTTGCGGTAGCAGGATCAGCAGCACGCAGAGGGGGACCTAGCCGATCCCTGGCTTGTGCATCCCGACCCTCTGGCCGGCTAAACACCCGTACGCTCGTTTCGTGGGTTGACTTAGGCATACAGAGTTCATTCCCAGTCTAAGATCAGACTGTACCGAGGGTTACGGCAGCACATGCTGGGCTCGGGCATGTGCTGGTGCCGCATTTTTCTTCGTCGGGGCACCATTGTCGGAGCAACGCCGGAGAACCTGACCGGAGGCATTGGGGTTCCGACGATCGGAGGGGCCAGGGGGGTGTGCGCACATGATGTGCGATGGGAGCTGGTACTTGGCCCTGATATTGTCCTCCTATCCCTCAACAACCCTCGAGAACTCAAACCCCCTTAAAGAGCATTTGAGATTTTACAGGTTTGCTGCCAGTAGCCATTAAAGTGTCTGAAATGGGGGCACCTTTTTCAAATGGTCACAAAATCTTGTACACTTCGAGTTTTTAGTTGAATTTTTTTGTGCCTGCCAAAAAAAAATACAAGGATCACGTCTACAAAGTTTGGGGCCAAAACTCCTTCCGAAAAAATTTTAAAGAATCCCGAACCGTAAAAAGTTTTGAAAATCATGATAAATAGAAAACGAGTCGTCTTGCCTTGAAACTTCCTGTGAAGGCTTAAAGGACCATTGTGTGAATTTACAATCCATAAAAGTGGCATTGGCACGCAGAAATATGAAGATGTGCCTAAACCCACCTACCACCCTATCGATCCACGGCTTGCGCATCCCGTCTCTCTGGCCGGAGTAGTGCCCACCCGCCCGCCCGCCCACTCGTTCGTCGGTTGGCTTAGGCATACGGAGTTCATTCCCAGTCTAAGATCGCAATGGGCTGAGGGTTGTGGTAGCACATGCTGGGCTCGGCCATGTGCTGGTGCCGTATTTTTCTTCGTCGGGGCACCATCGCCGGAGCAACGCCGGAGAACCTGACTGGCGGCATTGGGGTTCTGGCGATCGGAGGGGCCGGGGGGTTGTGCGCACATGATGGGCGATGGGTGCTGGTACTTGGCCCTTATATTGGCCCCCTATCCCTCATCAAACCTCGAGAACTCACACCCCCTTAAAGAGCATTTGAGATTTTACAGGTTTGCTGTCAGTAGCCATTAAAGTGTCTAAAAGGGGGACACTTTTTTCAAATGGACACAAAATCTTGTACACTTCGAGTTTTTAGCTGAATTGTTTTATGCATGCCAAAAAAAATACAAGGATCATGTCTACCAAGTTTGGGACCAAAAAGCCTTCCAAAAAAATTTTGAAAAATCTTGAATTGCAAAAAGTTTTGAAAATCGTGAAAAATAGAAAACGAGTCATCTTGCCATGAAACTTCACGTGAAGGCTTAAGGGACCATTGTATGAATTTACAAGCCATAAAAATGGCATTGGCACATAGAAATATGAAGATGTGCCTAAACCCACCTACCACCCTATCGATCCACGGCTTGTGCATCCCGTCTCTCTGCCCTGCATAGTGCCCGTCCGCCCGTCCGCTCGTTTCGTCGGTTGGCTTAGGCGTATGGAGTTCATTACCAGTCTAGGATCAAACGGGACCGACGGTTACGATAGCAAGATCGGTAGCACGCAGAGGGGGACGCGGCTGATCCCTGGCTTGCGCATCCCGCCGCTCTGGTCGGCTGAGCGCCCGCCCGCTTGTTTCGTGGGTTGACTTAGGCATACGGAGTTCATTCCCAGTCTAAGCATACGGAGTTCATTCTCAGCCTAAGATCAAACTAGACCGAGGGTTGCGAAAGCACATGCTGGGCTTAGGCATGTGCTGGTGCCGCATTTTTCTTCGCGGGGGCACCATCGTCGGAGCATCGCCGGAGAACCTGACCGACGACATTAGGGTTCTGACGATCTTGGGGGCTGGGGGGTGTGCGCACATGATGTGCAATGGGTGCGGTACTTGGCCCTTATATTGGCCCCCTATCCCTCATCAAACCTTGGGAACTCACACCCCCTTAAAGAGCATTTGAGATTTTACAGGTTTGCTGCCAGTAGCCATTAAAGTGTTTGAAATGGGGACACTTTTTTCAAATGGTCACAAAATCTTGTACATTCTGAATTTTTAGCTGAATTTTTTTGTGGATGCCAAAAAAAATACAAGGGTCATGTCTACCAAGTTTGGGGCCAAAAATTCTTTCGAAAAAATTTTAAAAAATCCCGAACCCCAAAAAGTTTTGAAAATCATGAAAAATAGAAAACGAGTCGTCTTGCCATGAAACTTCACGTGAAGGCTTAAGGGACCATTGTATGAATTTACAAGCCACAAAAATGGCATTGGGATGCAGCAATATGAAGATGTGCCTAAACCCACCTACCACCTTATCAATCCACGGCATGCGCATCCCGTTTCTTTGGTCAGCGTAGCGCCCGCCTGCCTGCTCGTTTCATCGGTTGGCTTAGGCATACGGAGTTCATTCCCAGCCTAAGATCGGATCGGACCGAGGGTTACGACAGCAAGGTTGGCAGCACGGAGAGGGGGACCTGATCGATCCTCGACTTGCGCATCCCACCCCTCTGGCCGACTGAGCGCCCGCACGCTCGTTTTGTGGGTTGACTTAGGCATACGGAGTTCATTCCCAATCTAAGCAAATGGAGTTCATTCTCAGCCTAAGATCTGACCGGACCGAGGGTTGCGGAAGCACATGCTGGGCTCGAGCATGTGCTGGTGCCGCATTTTTCTTCGCGGGGCCACCATTGTCGGAGCATCGCCGGAGAACCTGACCGGCGACATTGGGGTTCCGGTGATCTGGGGTGCCGGGGGGGTGTGCGCACATGATGTGCAATGGGTATGGTACTTGGCCCTTATATTGGCCCCCTATCCCTCATGAAACCTTGAGAACTCACACCCCCTTAAAGAGCATTTGAGATTTTACAGGTTTGCTATCAGTAGCCATTAAAGTGTCTGAAATGGGGACACTTTTTCAAATGGTCACAAAATCTTGTACACTCTGAGTTTTTAGCTGAATTTTTTTTTGGATGCCAACAAAAATACAAGGGTCATGTCTACCAAGTTTGGGGTCAAAAATTCTTTCGAAAAAAATTTTAAAAATCTCAAACCGCAAAAAGTTTTAAAAATCATGAAAAATAGAAAACGAGTCGTCTTGCCATGAAACTTCACGTGAAGGCTTAAGGGACCATTGTATGAATATACAAGCCATAAAAATGGCATTGGCACGTAGAAATATGAAGATGTGCCTAAACCCACCTACCACCCTATCAATCCACGGCTTGCGCATCCCGTCTCTTTGGTCGGCGTAGCGCCCGCCCGCCCACCCACCCGCTCGTTTCATCGGTTGACTTAGGCATATGGAGTTCATTCCCAGGCTAAGATCAGACCGGACCGAGGGTTACGGTAGCAAGATCGACAACACATAGAGGGGGACCTGGTCGATCCGCGACTTTCGCATCCCGCCCCTCTGGCCAACTGAGCGCCCGCACGCTCATTTTGTGGGTTGACTTAGGCATACGGAGCTCATTCCCAGTCTAAGCATACAGAGCTCATTCCCAGTCTAAGATTCGGGCACCATCACCGGAGCATCGCTGGAGCATCGTCGGAGAACCTGACCGACGGCATTGGGTTTCCGACGATCAGGGGGCCGGGGGGTGTGCGCACATGATGTGCGATGGGTGCTGGTACTTGGCCCTTATATTGGCCCCCTATCCCTCATCAAACCTCAAGAACTCACACCCTCTTAAAGAGGATTTGAGATTTTACAGGTTCGCTACCAGTAGCCATTAAAGCGACTGAAATGGGGACACTTTTTTCAAATGGTCACAAAACCTTGTACAGTTCGAGTTTTTAGCTGAATTTTTTTGTCCATGCCAGTAAAAATTCAAGGATCACGTCTACCAGGTTTGGGGCAAAAACTCTTTCTGAAAAAATTTTAAAAAATCTCAAACCGTAAAAAGTTTCAAAAATAGTGAAAAATAGAAAACGAGACATCTTGCCATGAAACTTCACGTGAAGGCTTAAGGGACCATTATATGAATTTACAAGCCATAAAAATGGCATTGGCATGCAGAAATATGAAGATGCACCAAAACCCACCTACCACCTATCGATACACGGCTTGTGCATCCCATCTCTCTGGTCGGCGTAGTGCCCGCCCGCCCGCTTGTTTCGTCGGTTGGCTTAGGCATACGGAGTTCATTCCCAGTCTAAGATTGGATGTTGTGACAGCACATGCTGGGCTTGGGCATGTGCTGGTGCTGAATTTTTCTTTGCTGGGGCACCATCGTCGGAGCATCGCCGGAGAAGCTGACCGGCGGCATTGGGGTTCCGACGATCGAGGGGCCGGGGGGGTGTGCACACATGATGTGTGATGGGTGCTGGTACTTGGCCCTTATATTGGCCCCCTATCCCTCATCAAACCTCGAGAACTCACACCCCCTTAAAGAGCATTTGAGATTTTACAGTTTGCTGCCAGTAGCCATTAAAGTGTCTGAAATGGGGATACTTTTTTCAAATGGTCACAAAATCTTGTACACTTCGAGTTTTTTGCTGAATTTTTTTGTGCATGCCAACAAAAATACAAGGATCACGTCTACCAATTTTGGGGCTAAAACTCTTTCTGAAAAAATTTTAAAAAATCCCGAACCGCAAAAAGTTTCAAAAATTATGAAAAATAGAAAATGAGTCGTCTTGCCATGACACTTCACGTGAAGGCTTAAAGGACCATTGTATGAATTTACAAGCCATAAAAATGGCATTGGCACGTAGAAATATGAAGATATGCCTAAACCCACCTACCACCCTATTGATCCACGGCTTGCGCATCCCGTCTCTCTGACCGACGTAGTGCCCACCCGCCCGTCCACTCGTTTCATCGATTGGCTTAGGCATATGGAGTTCCATCCCAGTATAAGATTGGACCGCACTGAGGGTTGTGGCAACAGGATTCATAGCACACGAAGAGGTACTTGGCCGATTCCCGGCTATCGCATTCTGCCCCTCTGGCCAGCTGAGCACCCACACGCTCGTTTCGTGGGTTGACTTAGGCATATGGAGTTCATTCCTAGTCTAAGCATATGGAGTTCATTCCCAGTCTAAGATTGGACCGGACCACAGGTTATGGTAGCACATGCTGGGCTCGGGCATGTGCCGGTGCTACATTTTTCTTCGTCGGGGCACCATCGTCGGAGCATCATCGGAGAACCTGATCGGTGGCATTGGGGTTCCGACGATCGGGGGGCGGGGGGGTGTGCACACATGATGTGCGATG
The DNA here is from genome assembly GCF_047325235.1 of Durio zibethinus. Classification (NCBI taxonomy): domain Eukaryota; kingdom Viridiplantae; phylum Streptophyta; class Magnoliopsida; order Malvales; family Malvaceae; genus Durio; species Durio zibethinus. The sequence continues at coordinate 17,318,271 of NC_143163.1, forward strand.
GGTGTTGGTACTTGGCCCTTATATTGGCCCCCTATCCTTCATCAAACCTCGAGAACCCACACCCCCTTAAAGAGCATTTGAGATTTTACAGGTTTGCTGCCAGTAGCCATTAAAATGTCTGAAATGGGGACATTTTTTTCAAATGGTCACAAAATCTTGTACACTTCGAGTTTTTAGCTGAATTTTTTTGTGCATGCCAAAAAAAATACAAGGATCACGTCTACCAAGTTTGGGGCCAAAACTCCTTCCATAATAATTTTAAAAAATCCCAAACTTTAAAAAGTTTCAAAAATCATGAAAAATTGAAAACGAGTCGTCTTGCCATGAAACTTCACGTGAAGGCTTAAGGGAACATTGTATGAATTTACAAGCCATAAAAATGGCATTGGCATGCAGAAATATGAAGATGTGCCTAAGCCCAGCTACCACCCTATCGATCCACGGCTTGCGCATCCCATCTCTCTAGCCTGCGTAATGCCCGCCCGCCTGCCTGCCCGCCCGCTCAATTTGTCGGTTGGCTTAGGCATACGGAGTTCATTCCCAGTCTAAGATTGGACCAAACCGAGGGTTGTGGTAGCAGGATCAACAGTACACAGAGGGGGACCCGATCGATCCCCGGCTTGCACATCCTACCGTTCTGGACGGTTGAGCGCCCGAACGCTCATTTCGTGGGTTGACTTTGGCATACAGAGTTCATTCCCAGTCTAAGCATGCGAAGTTCATTCCTAGTCTAAGATCGGATTAGACTGAGGGTTGCGGCAGCCCTTACTGGGCTTGGGCATGTGCTGGTGCCACATTTTTCTTCGTCGGGGCACCATCGCCGGAGCATCACCGGAGAACCTTACCTGCGGCATTGAGGTTCCAGCGATTGGGCGGCCGGGGGGGGTGTGCCCACATGATGTGCGATGGGTGCTGGCACTTGGCCCCTATAATATCCCCCTATCCCTCATCAAACCTTGAGAACTCACACCCCTTTAAAGAGCATTTGAGATGTTACAGGTTTGGTGCCAGTAGCCATTAAAGTGTCTAAAATGGGGATAATTTTTTAAAATGGTCACAAAATCTTGTACATTTTGAGTTTTTAGCTGAATTTTTTTGTGCATGCCAACAAAAATACAAGGATCATGTCTACCTAGTTTGGGGCCAAAAATCCTTCTAAAAATATTTTAAAAAATCTCGAACCGCAAAAAGTTTCAAAAATCATGAAAAATAGAAAATGGGTCATCTTGCCATGAAACTTCATGTGAAGGCTTAAGGGACCATTGTATGAATTTACAAGCCATAAAAATGGCATTGGTATGCAGAAATATGAAGATGTGCCTAAACGCACCTACCACCCTATCGATCCACGGCTTGCGCATCCCGTCTCTCTGGCCGACGTAGTGCCCGTCCGCCCGCCCGCCCTCTCGTTTCGTCGGTTGGCTTAGGCATACGGAGTTCATTCCCAGTCTAAGATCAGACCATACCGAGGGTTGTGCCAACAAGATCGGCAGTAAGCAGAGGGGTCCTGGCCGATCCCCGGCTTGCGCATCCCGCCCTTCTGGTCGGCTGAGCGCCCGCACGCTCGTTTCATGGGTTGACTTAGGCATACGAGTTCATTCCCAGTCTAGGCATACGGAGTTAATTCCCAATCTAAGATTGGACCGGACCAAGGGTTGTGGTAGCACATGCTGGGCTCGGGCATGTGCTGGTGTCGCATTTTTCTTCGTCGGGGCACCATCTCCGGATCATCTTCGGAGAACCTGACCGGCGGCATTGGGGTTTCGACGATCGGGGGGGTCGGGGGGTGTGCGCACATGATGTGTGATGGGTGCTGGTACTTGGCCCTTATATTGGCCCCCTATCCCTCATCAAACCTCAAGAACTCACACCCCCTTAAAGAGCATTTGAGATTTTACAAGTTTGCTGCCAGTAGCCATTAAAGTGTCTGAAATGGGGACATTTTTTTCAAATGGTTACAAAATCTTGCACGCTTCAAGTTTTGCACTGAATTTTTTTGTGCATGCCAAAAAAAATACAAGGATCATGTCTACCAAGTTTGGGGCCAAAACTCCTTCCGAAAAAATTTTAAAAAATCCCAAACCGTAAAAAGTTTTAAAAATAGTGAAAAATAGAAAACGAGTCGTCTTGCCATGAAACTTCACGTGAAGGCTTAAGGGACCATTGTATGAATTTACAAGCCATAAAAATGGCATAGGCATGCAGAAATATGAAGATATGCCTAAACCCACCTACCACCCTATCGATCCACGGCTTGCGCATCCCGTCTCTCTGGCCGACGTAGTGCCCGCCCGTCTGCCCACTGCTCTTTTCGTTGGTTGGCTTAGGCATACGGAGTTCATTCCCAGTCTAAGATCAGACCAGACTGAGGTTTGCGACAGCAGGATCGATAGCAGGCATAGGGGCACCCGATCGATCTTCGGCTTGCGCATCCCGCCCCTCTGGCCGACTGAGCGCCCGTACGCTCATTTCGTGGGTTGACTTAGGCATACGGAGTTCATTCCCAGTCTAAGATCGAACCAGATCGAGGGTCACGACAGCACATGCTGGGCTCGAGCATGTGCTGGTGCTGCATTTTTCTTCGTCGGGGCACCATCGTCGGAGCATCGTCGGAGAACCTGACCGACGGCATTGGGGTTCCGACGATCGGGAGGCCGAGGGGTGTCACATGATGTGCGATGGGAGCTGGTACTTGGCCCTTATATTGGCCCCCTATCCCTCATCAAACCTCAAGAACTCACACCTCTTTAAAGAGCATTTGAGATTTTACAGGTTTGCTGCCAATTGCCATTAAACTGTCTGAATTGGGGACACTTTTTTCAAATGATCACAAAATCTTGTACATTTCGAGTTTTTAGCTGAATGTTTTTGTGCATGCCAACAAAAATACAAGGACCATGTCTACGAAGTTTGGGACCAAAACTCCTTCCAAAAAAATTTAAAAGTGCCGTGAAACTGCACGTGAAGGCTTAAGGGACCATTGTATGAATTTACAAGCTAGTAAAATGGCATTGGCACGAAGAAATATGAAGATATGCCTAAACCCACCTACCACCCTATCGATCCACGGCTTGCGCATCCCATCTCTCTGGCCGGCGTAGTGCCCGCCCGCCGGCCCACCCGCTCGTTTCGTCGGTTGGCTTAGGCATACGGAGTTCATTCCCAGTCTAAGATCGGACTGGACTGAGGGTTACGATAGCAGGATCTGCAGCACACAGAGGTGGACCCGACCGATCCCCGGCTTGCGCATCCCGCCCCTCTGGTCGGCTGAGCGCCCGTACGCTCGTTTCGTGGGTTAACTTAGGCATACGGAGTTCATTCCCAGTCTAAGCATACAGAGTTCATTCCCAGCCTAAGATCAAACCGGATCGAGGGTTACGGCAGCACATGCTGGGCTCGGGCATGTGCTGGCACCGCATTTTTCTTCGCCGAGGCACCATCGCTGGAGCATCGCCGAAGAACCTGACCGGCGGCGTTGGGGTTTCGACGATCGGGGGGGCCAGGGGGGTGTGTGCACGTGATGTGCGATGGGTGCTAGCACTTGGCCCTTATATTGGCCCCCTATCCCGCATCAAACTTCAAGAACTCACACCCCCTTAAAGAGCATATGAGATTTTACAGGTTTGCAGCCAGTAGCCATTAAAGTGTCTGTAATGGGGACACTTTTTTCAGATGGTCACAAAATCTTGTACACTTCGAGTTTTTAGCTGAATTTTTTTGTGCATGCCAACAAAAATACAAGGATCACGTCTACCAAGTTTGGGGCCAAAACTCCTTCCGACAAAATTTTAAAACATCCCGAACCGCAAAAAGTTTTGAAAATCATGAAAAATAGAAAACGAGTCGTCTTGCCATGAAACTTCACGTGAAGGGTTAAGGGACCATTCTATGAATTTACAAGCCATAAAAATGGCATTGGCATGCAGAAATATGAAGATGTGCCTAAACCCACCTACCACCCATCGATCCACGGCTTGTGCATCCCGTCTCTCTGCCCGATGTAGTGCCCGCCCGCCTACCCGCCAGTTCGTTTCGTCAGTTGGCTTAGGCATACAGAGCTCATTCCCAGTCTAAGATCAGACCAGCCGAGGGTTGCAGCAGCAGGATTGGTAGCACGTAGAGAGGGGCCCGACCGATCCCCGGCTTGCGCATCCCGCCCCTCTGGCCGGCTAAGCACCCGCACACTCGTTTCGTGGGTTAACTTAGGCATACGAAGTTCATTCCAAATCTAAGCATACGGAGTTCATTCCCAGTCTAAGATCGAACCGGATCGAGGGTTACGACAGCACATGCTGGGCTCGGGCATGTGCTGGTGCCGTATTTTTCTTCACCGAGACACCATCGCCGGAGCATCACCAGAGAACCTGACCGGCGGCATTGGAGTTCCAGCAATCGGGGGGCCGGGGGGGTGTGCTAACATGATGTGCGATGGGTGCTTGTACTTGGCCCTTATATTGGCCCCCTATCCCTCATCGAACCTCAAGAACTCACTCCCCTTAAAAGAGCATTTGAGATTTTACAAGTTTGCTGCCAGTAGCAATTAAAGTGTCTGAAATGGGGACATTTTTTTGAAATGGTCACAAAATGTTGTACAGTTTGAGTTTTTAGCTGAATTTTTTTGTGCATGCCAACAAAAATACAAGGATCATGTCTACCAAGTTTGGGGCCAAAACTCCTTTTGAAAAAATTTTAAAAAATCTCAAACCATAAAAAGTTTTGAAAATTGTGAAAAATAGAAAACGAGTCGTCTTGCCATGAAACTTCACGTGAAGGCTTAAGGGACCATTGTATGAATTTACAAGCCATAAAAATAGCATTGGCATGCAGCAATATGAAGATGTGCCTAAACCCACCTACCACCCTATCGATCCATGGCTTGCGCATCCCGTCTCTTTGTCCGACGTAGTGCCCGTCCGCCCGCCCGCCCGCTCGTTTCGTCGGTTGGACTAGGCACACGGAGTTCATTCCCAGTCTAAGATCGGACTGGACCAAGGGTTGTGGCAGCAGGATTGACAGCACGCAGAGGGGTACCCGACTGATCCCCGGCTTATGCATCTCACCCCTCTGGCCGATTGAGTGCCCGCACGCTCGTTCCTTGGGTTGACTTAGGCATACAGAGTTCATTCCTAGTCTAACCATACGAAGTTCATTCCCAGTCTAAGATCGGACCGGACCGAAGGTTGCGATAGCACATGCTAGGCTCAGGCATGTGCTGGTGCCGTATTTTTCTTCGTCGGGGCACAATCGCCGCTGAACCTGACCGACGGCATTGGGGTTCCGATGATCGGGGCGCCCGGGGGGGTGTGCGCACATGATGTGCGATGGGTGCTGGTACTTGGCCCTTATATTGGCCCCCTATCCCTTATCAAACCTCGAGAACTCACATCCCCTTAAAAAGCATTTGAGATTTTGCAGGTTTGCTGCTAGTAGCCATTAAAGTGTTTGAAATGGGGACACTTTTTTCAAATGGTCACAAAAATCTTGTACACTTCGAGTTTTTAGCTGAATTTTTTTGTGCATGCCAACAAAAATAAAAGGCTCACGTTATGAAGTTTGGGGCCAAAACTCCTTCTGAAAAAATTTTAAAAAACCCCGAACCGCAAAAAGTTTTGAAAATCATAAAAAAATAGAAAATGAGTCAGCTTGCCATGAAACTTCACGTGAAGGCTTAAAGGACCATTCTATGAATTTACAAGCCATAAAAATGGCATTGGCATGCAGAAATATGAAGATGTGCCTAAACCCACCTACCACCCTATCAATCCATGGCTTGCGCATCCCGTCTCTTTGGCCGGCGTAGTGCCCGTCCGCCCGCTCGCCCACTTGTTTCGTCGGTTGGCCTAGGCACACAGAGTTCATTCCCAGTCTAAGATCGGACTGGACCAAAGGTTGTAGCAGCAGGATCGACAGCACGCAGAGGGGTACCCGACTGATCCCCGGCTTGTACATCTCTCCCCTCTGGCCGATTGAGCGCCCGCACGCTCGTTCCTTGGGTTGACTTAGGCATACAGAGTTCATTCCTAGTCTAACCATACGAAGTTCATTCCCAGTCTAAGATCGGACCGGACCGAAGGTTGCGATAGCACATGCTAGGCTCGGGCATGTGATGGTGCTGTATTTTTCTTCGTCGGGGCACAATCGCCGCTGAACTTGACCGACGGCATTGGGGTTCCGACGATCCGGGGGCCTGGGGGGTATGCGCACATGATGTGCGATGGGTGCTGGTACTTGGCTCTTATATTGGCCCCCTATCCCTTATCAAACCTCGAGAACTCACATCCCCTTAAAAACCATTTGGGATTTTACAGGTTTGCTGCCAGTAGCCATTAAAGTGCTTGAAATGGGGACACTTTTTTCAAATGGTCACAAAAATCTTATACACTTTGAGTTTTTAGCTGAATTTTTTTGTGCATGCCAATAAAAATAAAAGGCTCACGACTATGAAGTTTGGGGCCAAAACTCCTTCTGAAAAAATTAAAAAAAACCCCGAACCGCAAAAAGTTTCGAAAATCATGAAAAATAGAAAAGGAGTCAGCTTGCCATGAAACTTCACGTGAAGGCTTAAAGGACCATTCTTTGAATTTACAAGCCATAAAAATGGCATTGGCATGCAGAAATATGAAGATGTGCCTAAACCCACCTACCACCCTATCGATCCACGGCTTGCGCATCCCGTCTCTTTGGCCGGCATAATGCCTGCCCGCCCGCCCGCCCGCTCGTTTCGTCAATTGGCTTAGGCATACGGAGTTCATTCCCAGCTAAGATCAGACTGGACTGAGGGTTGCGGTAGCAGGATCGATAGCACGCAGAGGGGGACCCGACAGATCCCCGGCTTGCGTAGCCCGCCCCTCTGGCCGGTTGAGCGCCTCGTTTCGTGGGTTGACTCAGGCATACGGAGTTCATTCCCAGTCTAAGCATACGGAGTTCATTCCCAGTCTAAGATCAGACTGAACTGAGGGTTGCCCCAGCACATGCTGGGCTCAGGCATGTGCGGGTGCCGTATTTTTCTTCGCCGGGGCACCATCGTCGGAGCAATGCCGAAGACCGACGGCGTTGGGGTTCCGACGATCAGGGGGGCCGGTTTTTGGCCCTTATATTGGCCCCTATCCCTCATCAAACCTCGAGAACTCACACCCCCTTAAAGAGCATTTGAGATTTTAGAGGTTTGCTACCAGTAACCATTAAAGTGTTTGAAATGGGGACACTATTTTCAAATGGTCACAAAATCTTGTACACTCCGAGTTTGTAGCTGAATTTTTTTTTGCCTGCCAACAAAAATACAAGGATCACGTCTACCAAGTTTGGGGCCACAACCCCTTCTGAAAAAATTTTAAAAAATCCCGAACCATAAAAAGTTTCAAAAATTATGAAAAATAGAAAATGAGTCGTCTTGCCATGAAACTTCATGTGAAGGCTTAAGGGACCATTGTATGAATTTACAAGCCATAAAAATGGCATTGGCATACAGAAATATGAAGATGTGCCTAAACCCACCTACCACCCTATCGATCCACGGCTTGCGCATCCCGTCTCTCTGGCCGACGTAGTGCCCGCCCGCCCGCCCACCCGCTCGTTTCGTCGGTTGGCTTAGGCATACGGAGTTCATTCCCAGTCTAAGATCGGACCAGACAAAAGGTTGCAGCAGCAGGATCAGTAGCACGCAGAGGGGGACCCGATCGATCATCGGCTTGCGAATCCCTCCCCTTTGGCCGGCTGAGCACCCGCACGCTCGTTTCGTGGGTTGACTTAGGCATACGGAGTTCATTCCCAGTCTAAGATCGTACCAGACCAAGGGTTGCGACAGCACATGCTAGGCTCGGGCATGTGCTGGTGCCGCATTTTTATTCGCCAGGGCACCATCGCCGGAGCATCGTCGGAGAACCTGACCGGCGGCATTGGGGTTCCGACGATCTGGGCGGTGTGCGCACATGATGTGCAATGGGTGCTGGTACTTGGCCCTTATATTGGCCCCCTATCCCTCATCAAACCTCAGCAACTCACACCCCCTTAAAGAGCATTTGAGATTTTACAGGTTTACTGCCAGTCGCCATTAAAGTGTCTGAAATGGGGACACTATTTTCAAATGGTCACAAAATCTTGTACACTTCGAGTTTTTAGCTGAATTTTTTTTGCATGCCAACAAAAATACAAGGATCATATCTACCAAGTTTGGGGCCAAAACCCTTTCCGAAAAAATTTTAAAAAAATCCCGAACCATAAAAAGTTTTAAAAATTGTGAAAAATAAAAAACGAGTCGTCTTGCCATGAAACTTCACGTGAAGGCTTAAGGGACCATTGTATGAATTTACAAGCCATGAAAATGGCATTGGCATGCAGAAATATGAAGATGTGCCTAAACCCACCTACCACCCTATCGATCCACGGCTTGCGCATCCCGTCTCTCTGGCCGACGTAGTGCCCGCCCGCCCGCTCGTTTTGTCGGTTGGCTTAGGCATACGGAGTTCATTCCCAGTCTAAGATTGGACCAGACCAAGGGTTGCGGTAGCAGGATCGGTAGCACGTAGAGGGGGACCCGGTCGATCACCGGCTTGCGCATCCCACCCCTCTAGCCGGTTGAGCGCCCGCACGTTCGTTTCATGGGTTGACTTAGGAATACGGAGTTCATTCCTAGTCTAAGCATACGGAGTTCATTCACAGTCTAAAATCGGATCGGAGCGAGGGTTACGACAGCACATGCTGGGCTCGGGCATGTGCTGGTGCCACATTTTTCTTCGTCGGGGCACCATCGCCGGAGAATCGCTGGAGAACCTGACCGACGGCATTGGGGTTCCTACAATCGGGGGGGCTGGGGGGTGTGCGCACATGATGTGCGATGGGTGCTGGTACTTGGCCCTTATATTGGCCCCCTATCCCTCATCAAACCTTGAGAACTCACACCCCCTTAAAGAGCATTTGACATTTTATAGGTTTGCTGCCAGTACCCATTAAAGTGTCTGAAATTGGGACACTATTTTCAAATGGTCACAAAAATCTTGTAAACTTCGAGTTTTTAGCTAAATTTTTTTGTGCATGCCAACAAAAATAGAAGGATCACGTCTACGAGGTTTTGGGCCAAAACTCCTTTCGAAAAAATTTTAAAAAACCTCGAACCGTAAAAAGTTTCAAAAATCATTAAAAATAGAAAACGAGTCGGCTTGCCATGAAACTTCATGTGAAGGCTTAAAGGACCATTGTATGAATTGACAAGCCATAAAAATGGCATTGGCATGCAGAAATATGAAGATGTGCCTAAACCCACCTACCACCCTATCGATCCACGGCTTGCGCATCCTGTCTCTCTGGCCGAATAGTGCCCGCCCGCCCGCCCTCTCGTTTCGTCGATTGGCTTAGGCATACGGAGTTCATTCCCAGTCTAAGATCAGACCGGATCAAGGGTTGTGGCAGCAGGATCGGCAGCACGCAGAGGGGGATCCAACAGATCCCCGGCTTGCGCATCCTGCCCCTCTAGCCGACGGAACGCCCGCACGCTCGTTTCGTGGGTTGACTTAGGCATGCGAAGTTCATTCCCAGTCTAAGCAGATGGAGTTCATTCCCAATCTAAGATTGGATCAGACCGAGGGTTGCGGCAGCACATGCTGGGCTCAGGCATGTGCTGGAGACTTATTTTTCTTCGTCGGGGCACCATCGTCGGAGAACTTGACCGGCGACATTGGGGTTTCGGCGATCTGGGGGGCCTGGGGGTGTGCGTACATGATGTGCGATGGGTGCTGGCACTTGGCCTTTATATTGGCCCCCTATCCCTCATCAAACCTTGAGAACTCACACCCCCTTAAAGTGCATTCGAGATTTTACAGGTTTTCAGCCAATAGCCATTAAAGTGTCTGAAATGGGGACACTTTTTTCAAATGGTCACAAAATCTTGTACACTTCGAGTTTTTAGTTGAATTTTTTTGTGCATGCCAACAAAAATACAAGGATCATGTCTGCCAGGTTTGGGACAAAAACTCCTTCTGAAAAAATTTTAAAAAATCCCGAACCATAAAAAGTTTCCAAAATTATGAAAAATAGAAAACGAGTCGTCTTTCCATGAAACTTCACGTGAAGGCTTAAGGGACCATTGTATGAATTTACAACCATAAAAATGGCATTGGCATGTAGAAATATGAAGATGTGCCTAAACCCACCTAGCACCCTATCGATCCACGGCTTGCGCATCCCGTCTCTCTGGCCGACGTAGTGCCCGCCCGTCCGCTCGTTTCGTTAGTTGGTTTAGGCATACGGAGTTCATTCCCAGTCTAAGATCAGACCAGATCGAGGGTTACAGCAGTAGGATCGACAACACGCAGAGGGGGACCTGGTCGATCCCCTACATGCGTATCCTGCCCCCTGGCTGGCTGAGCGCCCGCACGCTCATTTCGTGGGTTGACTTAGGCATACGGAGTTTATTCCCAGTCTAAGCATAGGGAGTTCATTCCCAGTCTAAGATCGAAACGGACCGAGGGTTGCAGCAGCACATGCTGGGCTCGAGCATGTGCTGGTGCCACATTTTTCTTCAACGGGGCACAATCGTCGGAGCATCGACGGAGAACCTGACTGGCGGTGTTGGGGTTCCGACGATGGGAGGGGCCGGGGGGTTCTGCGCACATAATGTGCAATGGGTGCTGCCACTTGGCCCTTATATTGGCCCCCTATCCCTCATCAAACCTCTAGAACTCACACCCCTTTAAAGAGCATTTGAGATTTTACAGGTTTGCTGCCAGTAGCCATTAAAGTGTCTGAAATTGGGACACTTTTTTAAAATGGTCACAAAATCTTGCACACTTCGAGTTTTTAGCTGAATTTTTTTGTGCATGCCAACAAAAATAAAAGGATCACGTCTACCAAGTTTGGGGAAAAATCCTTTTGAAAAAATTTTAAAAAATCCCAAACCGTAAAAAGTTTCAAAAATCATGAAAAATAGAAAACGAGTCGTCTTGCCATGAAACTTCATGTGAAGGCCTAAGGGACCATTGTATGAGATTACTAGCCATAAAAATGGCATTGGCATGCAGAAATATGAAGATGTGCCTAAACCCACCTACCACCCTATCGATCCACGGCTTGCGCATACCGTCTCTCTGGCTGGCGTAGTGCCCGCCTGCCCACCCGCCCGCCCGCTCGTTTCGTCGGTTGGCTTAGGCATATGGAGTTCATTCCCAGTCTAAGATCAGACCAGACCGAGGGTTGAGGTAGCAGGATCGGCAGCACGTAGAGGGGGACCCGATCAATCCCTGCCTTGCGCATCCCGCCCCTTTGGCCGGCTGAGCGCCCACTCGCTCCTTTCGTGGGTTGACTTAGGTATACGGAGTTCATTCCCAGTCTAAGCATACGGAGTTCATTCCCAGTCTAAGATCAGACCAGACCCAGGCTTGCAGCCGCACATGCTGGGCTCGGGCATGTACTGGTGCCGCATTTCTCTTCGTCGGGGCACCAACGTCGGACATCACTGGAGAACCTGACAGACGGCAATGGGGTTCCGATGATTGGGGGCATCGGGGGGGGTGTGCGCACATGATGTGCGATTGGTGCTGGTACTTGGCCCTTATATTGGCCCCCTATCCCTCATCAAACCTCGAGAACTCACACCCCCTTAGAGAGCATTTGAGAATTTACAGGTTTGCTGCCAATAGCCATTAAAGTATCTAAAATGGGGACACTTTTTTCAAATGGTCACAAAATCTTGTACACTTCGAGTTTTTAGTTGAATTTTTTTTTGCATGCCAACAAAAATACAAGGATCACATCTGCCAGGTTTGGGACAAAAACTCCTTCCAAAAAAATTTTAAAAAATCCCGAACCGCAAAAAGTTTCCAAAATTGTGAAAAATAGAAGACGAGTCGTCTTGCCATAAAACTTCACGTGAAGGCTTAAGGGACCATTGTTTGAATTTACAAGCAAAAAAAATGGCATTGGAATGCAGAAATATGAAGATGTGCCTAAACCCACCTACCACCCTATCGATCGATGGCTTGCGCATCCCGTCTCTCGGGTCGACGTCGGCTTAGGCATACGGAGTTCATTTCCAGTCTAAGATTGGACCGGACTGAGGGTTGTGGTAGCAGGATCGGCAGCACGCAGAGGGGGACTCGGCCGATCCCCGGCTTGCGCATCCCGCCCCTCTGGCTGGCTGACCGCCCGCACGCTCATTTCGTGGGTTGACTTAGGCATAGGAGTCCATTCCCAGTCTAAGCATACAGAGTTCATTCCTAGTCTAAGATCAGACTAGACAGAGGTTTACGACAGCACATGCTGGGCTCGGGCATGTGCTGGTGTCGCATTTTTCTTCGTCGGGGCACCATCGCCGGACCATCGTCGGAGAACCTGACCGGCGGCATTGAGGTTTCGACGATCGAGGAGGCCGGGGGGTGTGCGCAAATGATGTGCGATGGGTGCTGGTACTTGGCCCTTGTATTGGCGCCCTATCCCTCACCAAACCTCGAGAACTCACACCCCCTTACAGAGCATTTGAGATTTTACAGGTTTGCTGCCAATAGCCATTATGGTGTCTGAAATGGGGACACTTTTTTCAAATGGTCACAAAATCTTGTACACTTCGAGTTTTTAGCTGAATTTTTTTGTGCATGCCAACAAAAATACAAGGATCACGTCTACCAAGTTTGGGGCCAAAACTCTTTCGAAAAAAATTTTAAAAAATCCCGAACCGCAAAAAGTTTTGAAAATCGTGAAAAATAAAAAATGAGTCGTCTTGCCATGTAACTTCACGTTTAGGCTTAAGGGACCATTGTATGAATTTACAAGCCATAAAAATGGCATTGGCATGTAGAAATATGAAGATGTACCTAAAAGCACCTACCACCCTATTGATCCATGGCTTGCGTATCCTGTCTCTCTGGCCGACGTAGTGCCCGCCCGCCCGCTCGTTTCGTCAGTTGGTTAGGCATACGGATTTCTTTCCCAGTCTAAGATCGGATTGGACTGAAGGTTATGACAACAGGATCAGCAGCATGCAAAGGGGGAGCTGGCCGAACCCCGGCTTGCACATCCCGTCCCTTTAGCCATTAAAGTGTTTGAAATGGGGACACTTTTTTCAAATGGTCACAAAATCTTGTACACTTCGAGATTTTAGCTAAATTCTTTTATGCATGCCAAAAAAAATATAAGGATCACGTCTATGAAGTTTGGGGCCAAAACTCCTTCCGAAAAAATTTTAAAAAATCTCGAGCCACAAAAATTTTTGAAAATCGTGAAAAATAGAAAACGATTCGCCTTGCCATTGAACTTCACGTGAAGGCTTAGGGGACCATTGTATGAATTTACAAGCCAAAAAAATGGCACATAGAAATATGAAGATGCGCCTAAACCCACCTACCACCCTATCAATCAACGGCTGGCGCATCCTGTCTCTCTGGTCGGCATTGTGCCTGCCTGCCCGCCCGCCCGCCTGCTCCTTTCGTCGGTTGGCTTAGTTATACAAAGTCCATTCCTAGTCTAAGATCAGACCGGACCGAGGGTTACGGTAGCAGGATTGGCAGCACATAGAGGGGGACCCGAGCGATCCCCAGCTTGCACATCCCATCCCTCTAGCCGGCTGACCGCCCGTACGCTCGTTTTATGGGTTGACTTAGGCATATGGAGTTCATTCCCAGTCTAAGCAAACAGAGTTCATTCCCAGTCTAAGATCGGATCAGACTGAGGGTTGCGGCAGCACATGCTGGGCTTGGGCATGTGCTGGTGCCGCATTTTTCTTCGTCGGGGCACCATCGTCGGAGCATCGTCTGAGAACCTGACCAGCGGCATTGGGGTTCCGACAATCGGGGGGTGTGCACACATGATGTGCGATGGGTGCTGGTACTTGGCCCTTATATTGGCCCCCTATCCCCCATCAAACCTTGAGAACTCACACCCCCTTAAAGAGCATTTGAGATTTTATAGGTTTGCTGCCAGTAGCCATTAAAGTGTCTGAAATGGGGACACTTTTTTCAAATGGTCACAAAATCTTCTACACTTGAATTTTTTAGCTGAATTTTTTTTGCATGCCAACAAAAATACAAGGCTCACATCTACCAAGTTTGGGGTCAAAATTCCTACCGAAAAAATTTTAAAAAATCCCGAACCGTAAAAAGTTTCAAAAATCATGAAAAATAGAAAATGAGTCGTCTTGCCATGAAACTTCAAGTGAAGGCTTAAGGGACCATTGTATGAATTTACAAGCCATAAAAATGGCATTGGCACGTAGAAATATGAAGATGTGCCTAAACCCACCTACCACGCTATCGATCCACGGCTTACGCATCCCGTCTCTCTGGTCGGCGTAGTGCCTGCCCGCCCGCTCGACCGCCTGCCCGCTCGTTTCGTCGGTTGGCTTCGGTATACGGAGTTCATTCCCAGTCTAAGATCAAACCAGATCGAGGGTTACGATAGTAGGATCGACAGCACGCAGAGGGGGACCCGGCCAATCCCCAGCTTGCGCATCCCGCCCTCTGGCCGGCGTAGTGCCCGCCCGCCTGCCCACCCGCTCATTTCGTCGGTTGGCTTAGGCATACGAAGTTCATTCACAGTCTATGATCAGACCGGACCGAGGGTTGCGGTAGCATGATCGGCAGCATGCAGAGGGAGACCCGGTCGATCCCCAGCTTGCACATCCCGCCCCTCTGGCTGGCTGAGCGCTCACCCGCTCGTTTCCTGGGTTGACTTAGGCATACGGAGTTCATTCCCAGTCTAAGATCAGACCAGACAGAGGGTTGCGACGCACATGCTGGGCTCGGGCATGTGCTGGTGCCGCATTTTTCTTCACCGAGGTACCATCGCCGGAGCATCGTCAGGAACCTGACCGACGGCATTGGGGTTCCGACGATCGGGGGCCCAGGGGCGGTATGCGCACAAGATGTGCGATGAGGGCTGGTACTTGGCCCTTATATTGGCCCCCTATCCCTCATCAAACCTCAAGAACTCACACCCCCTTAAAGAGCATTTGAGATTTTACAGGTTTGCTGCCAGTAGCCATTAAAGTGTCTGAAATGGGGACACTGTTTTCAAATGGTTACAAAATATTGTACACTTCGAGTTTCTAGCTGAATTTTTTTTTACATGCCAACAAAAATACAAGGATTATGTCTACCAAGTTTGGGGCCAAAAATCCTTCCGAAGAAATTTTAAAAAATCTGGAACCGCAAAAAGTTTTGAAAATCGTGAAAAATAGAAAACGAGTCGTCTTGCCATGAAACTTCACGTGAAGGCATAAGGGACCATTGTATGAATTTACAAGCCATAAAAATGGCATTGGCATGTAGAAATATGAAGATGTGCCTAAACACACCTATCGCCCTATCGATCCACGGCTTGCGCATCCCGTCTCTCTGGCCGACGTAGATCCCGCCCGCCTGCCCGCTTGTTTCGTCGATTGGCTTAGGCATACGGAGTTCAATCCCAGTCTAAGATCAGACCGGATCGAGGGTTACGGCAGCAAGATCGGTAGCATGCAGAGGGGGACCCGACTGATCCTCAACTTGCACATCCCGCCCCTCTGGCCGGCTGAGCGCCCGCACGCTCATTTCGTGGGTTGACTTAGGCATACGGAATTCATTCCCAGTCTAAGCATACGGAGTTCTTTCCCAGGCTAAGATCGGATTGGACCGAGGGTTGCGACAGCACATGCTGGGCTCAGGCATGTGCTGTTGCCGCATTTTTCTTCCTCGAGGAACCAGCGCCGGAGCATCGTCGGAGAACCTGACCGACGGCATTGGGGTTCCAACGATCGAGGGGGTCGGGGGGGTGGGCTGTGCGCACATGATGTGCGATTGGAGCTGGTACTTGGCCCTTATATTGGCCCCATATCCCTCATCAAACCTCAAGAACTCACACCCTTTTAAAAAGCATTTGAGATTTTACAGGTTTGCTGCCAGTAGCCATTAAAGTGTCTGAAATGGGGACACTTTTTTCAAATGGTGACAAAATCTTGGACACATCGAGTTTTTAGCTAAATTTTTTTGTGCATGCCATCAAAAATACAAGGATCACGTCTACCAAGCTTGGGGCCAAAACTCCATCCGAAAAATTTTTAAAAAATCCCAAACCACAAAAAGTTTCGAAAATCATGAAAAATAGAAAACGAGTCGTCTTGCCATGAAACTTCACGTGAAGGCTTAAGGAACCATTATATGAATTTACAAGCCATAGAAATGGCATTGGCATGCAGAAATATTAAGATGTGCCCAAACCCACCTACCACCCTATCGATCCGTGGCTTACGCATCCCGTCTCCCTGGCCAGCGTAGTGCCCGTCCGCCCGCTCGTTTCGTCGGTTGGCTTAGGCATACGGAGTTCATTCCCAGTCTAAGATCAAACTGGATCGAAGGTTGAGGCAGTAGGATCGACAGCACGTAGAGGGGGACCCGACCGATCCCCGGCTTGCGCATCCTGCCCCTTTGGCCGGTTGAGCTCTCGGACGCTCGTTTCGTGGGTTGACTTAGGTAGACGGAGTTCATTCCCAGTCTAAGCATACAGAGTTCATTCCCAGTCTAAGATCGGACCGGACCGATGGTTGCGGCAGCACATGCTGGGCTCGGTAATGTGCTAGTGCCACATTTTTCTTCGTCGGGGCAGCATCGCCGGAGAACCTGACCGATGGCATTGGGGTTCCATCAATCGAGGGGCCGGGGGGGTGTTGTCACATGATGTGCGATGGGTGCTGGTACTTGGCCATTATATTGGCCCCCTATCCCTTATCAAACCTCGAGAACTCACACCCCCTTAAAGAGCATTTGAGATTTTACAGGTTTGCTCCCAGTAGCCATTAAAATGTCTGAAATGGGGACACTTTTTTCAAATGGTCACAAAATATTGTACACTTCGAGTTTTTAGCTGAATATTTTTGTGCATGCCAACAAAAATACAAGAATCCCATCTACCAACTTTAGGGCCAAAACTCCTTCCAAAAAAATTTTAAAAAATCCCGAACCGTAAAAAGTTTCAAAAATCATGAAAAATAGAAAACGAGTCGTCTTGCCATGAAACTTCACGTGTAGGCTTAAGGGAGCATTGTATGAATTTACAAGCCATAAAAATGGCATTGGCATGTATAAATATAAAGATGTGCCTAAACCCACCTATCACCCTATCGATCCACGGCTTGCGCATCCCGTCTCTCTGGCTTGCGTAATGCCCGCCCGTCCACCCGCTTCGCTCCTTTCATCGATTGGCTTAGGCATACGGAGTTTACTCCCAGTCTAAGATCAGACCGGACCGAGGGTTACGATAGCAGGATTGGCAACACGTAGAGGAGGACCCGATCGATCCTCGGCTTGCGCATCCTGCCCCTCGGCCGGCTGAGCGCCTGCATGCTCATTCCGTGGGTTGAATTAGGCATATGGAGTTCATTCCCAGTCTAAGCATACGGAGTTCATTTCCAGTCTAAGATCGGATCGAACCGAGGGTTGCAACAACACATGCTAGGCTCGGGCATGTGATGGTGCCGCATTTTTCTTTGTCGGAGCATCGCTGGAGAACCTGACCGGCGGCATTGGGGTTTCGACGATCGGGGGGGCCGAGGGGGTGTGCGCACATGATGTGCGATGGGTGCTGGTACTTGGCCCTTATATTGGCCTCCTATCCCTCATTAAACCTTGACAACTCACACCTCTTAAAGAGCATTTGAGATTTTACAGGTTTGCTACCAATAGCCATTAAGGTGTCTGAAATGGGGACACTTTTTTCAAACGGTCACAAAATCTTGTACACTTCGGGTTTTTAGCTGAATTTGTTTGTGCATGCCAACAAAAATACAAGGATCACGTCTACCAAGTTTCGGGCTAAAACTCCTGTCGAAAAATTTTAAAAAAGTTTACAATATTTTAAATTTCTATTTGAAAAAGTTTTGAAAATCGTGAAAAATAGAAAATGAGTCGTCTTGCCATGAAACTTCACGTGAAGGCTTAAGGGACCTTTGTATGAATTTACAAGCCATAAAAATGGCATTGGCACGCAAAAATATGAAGATATACCTAAACCCACCTACCACCCTATCGATCCACGGCTTGCGCATACCGTCTCTCTGGCCGGTGTAGTGCCCGCCCGCCCGTCCGCTCGTTTCGTCAGTTGGCTTAGGCATACGGAGCTCATTCCCAGTCTAAGATAGGACCAAACCGAGGGTTGGGGGAGCAAGATCGGCAGCACACAGAGGGGGACCCGGCCGATCCCTGACTTGCGCATCCCACCCCTCTGGCCGGCTAAGCGCCTGCACGCTCGTTTCGTGGGTTGACTTAGGCATACGGAGTTCATTCCCAGTCTAAGATCGAACCGGACTAAGGGTTGTGGCAGCACATACTGGGCTCGGGCATGTGTTGGTGTCGCATTTTTCTTCATTGGGGCACCATTGCTGGAGCATCATCGGAGAACCTGATCGACGGCATTGGGGTTCCGACGATCGTGGGGGCCGGGGGGAGTGTGCGCACATGATGTGCAATGGGTGCTGGTACTTGGCTCTTCTATTGGCCCCCTATCCCTCATCAAACCTCGAGAACTCACACCCCCTTAAAGAGCATTTGAGATTTTACAGGTTTGCTACCAGTAGCAATTAAGGTGTCTGAAATGGGGACACTTTTTTCAAATGGTCACAAAATCTTGGACACTTCAAATTTTTAGCTCAATTTTTTTGTGCATGCCAAAAAAAATACAAGGATCACGTCTACCAAATTTGGGGCCAAAACTCCTTCCAAAAAAATTTTAAAAAATCTCAAACCGCAAAAAGTTTTGAAAATCATGAAAAATAGAAAACGAGCGGTCTTGCCATGAAACTTCACGTGAAGGCTTAAGGGACCATTGTATGAATTTACAGGCTGTAAAAATGGCATTGGCATGTAGAAATATGAAGATGTGCCTAGACCCACCTACCACCCTATCGATCCACGGCTTGCGGATCCCGTCTCTCTGGTCGACGTAATGCCCGCCTGCCTGCCCGCCCGCGCGTTTCGTCAGTTGCCTTCGGCATACGGAGTTCATTCCCAGTCTAAGTTTGGACCAAACCTAGGGTTGTGGTAGCAGGATCAGCAGCACGCAGAGGTGGACCCGACCGATCCCCGGCTTGCGCATCCCGTCCCTGTGGCCAGCTAAGCTCTCGCACGCTCGTTCCGTGGGGTTGACTTAGGCATACGGAGTTCAATCCCAGTCTAAGCATACGGAGTTCATCCCAGTCTAAGATCAGACCAGACCGAGGGTTGCAGTAGCACATGCTGGGCTTGGGAATGTGCTGGTGCCGCATTTTTCTTCGCTGGGGCACCATCGCCGGAGCATCGTCGGAGAACCTGATCGACGGCATTGGGCTTCCGGTGATCGAGGGGGCCGGGGGCTGTGCGCACATGATGTGCGATGGGTGCTGGTACTTGGCCCTTATATTGGCCCCCTATCCCTCATCAAACCTCGAGAACTCACACCCCCTTAAAGAGCATTTGAGATTTTACAGGTTTGCTGCCAGTAGCCATTAAAGTGTCTGAAATGGGGACACTTTTTTCAAATGGTCACAAAATGTTGTGCACTTCGAGTTTTCCGCTGAATTTTTTTGTGCATGACAACAAAAATACAAGGATCACGTCTACCAAGTTTGGGGCCAAAACTCCTTTCAAAAAATTTTAAAAAATCCTGAACTGTAAAAAGTTTCAAAAATCGAGAAAAATAGAAAACGAGTCGTCTTGCCATGAAACTTCACGTGAAGGCTTAAGAGACCATTGTATGAATTTACAAGCTATAAAAATGGATTGGCACATAGAAATATGAAGATGTGCCTAAACCTACCAACCACGCTATCGATCCACGGCTTGCGCATCCCGTCTCTCTGGCCGGCGTAGTGCCCGCCCGCCCGCTCGCCCGCTCGCCCGCTCTTTTCGTCGGTTGGCTTAGGCATATAGAGTTCATTCCCAGTCTAAGATCAGACCAGACCGAGGGTTACGGTAGCAGGATCGACAGCACGTAGAGGGGGACCCGGCCAATCCCCAGCTTGCGCATCCCGCCCCTCTGGTCGGCGTAGTGCCCGCCCGCCCACCCCTCCGCTCGTTTCGTCGGTTGGCTTAGGCATACGGAGTTCATTCCCAGTCTATGATCAGATCGGACCGAGGGTTGTGGCAGCATGATCGGCAGCATACAGAGGGGGACCCGATCGATCCCCGGCTTGCACATGCTGCCCCTCTGGCCGGCTGAGCGCCCACCCGTTCGTTTCTTGGGTTGACTTAGG
The DNA here is from genome assembly GCF_047325235.1 of Durio zibethinus. Classification (NCBI taxonomy): domain Eukaryota; kingdom Viridiplantae; phylum Streptophyta; class Magnoliopsida; order Malvales; family Malvaceae; genus Durio; species Durio zibethinus. The sequence goes on from NC_143163.1 coordinate 17,338,453, forward strand.
CATACGGAGTTCATTTCCAGTCTAAGCATTCGGAGTTTATTCCCAGTCTAAGATCGGATCGGACAGAGGGTTGCGACAGCACATGCTCATCTTGGGCATGTGCTGGTGCTGTATTTTTCTTCACCGAGGCACCATCGCCGGAGCATCATCGGAGAACCTGACCGACGGCATTGGGGTTCCGACGATCGAGGGGGCTGGGGGTGGTATGCGCACAAGATGTGCGATGAGGGCTGGTACTTGGCCCTTATATTGGCCCCCTATCCCTCATCAAATGTCGAGAACTTACACCCCCTTAAAGAGCATTTGAGATTTTATAGGTTTGCTGCCAGTAGCCATTAAAGTGTCTGAAATGGGGACACTTTTTTCAAATGGTTACAAAATATTGTACACTTCGAGTTTCTAGCTGAATTTTTTTTTGCACGCCAAAAAAAATACAAGGATTACGTCTACCAAGTTTGCGGCCAAAACTCCTTCTGAAGAAATTTTAAAAAATCCCAAACCGTAAAAAGTTTTGAAAATCGTGAAAAATAGAAAGCAAGCGGTCTTGCCAAGAAACTTCACGTGAAGGCTTAAGGGACCATTGTATGAATTTACAGGCCATAAAAATGGCATTGGCACATAGAAATATGAAGATGTGCCTAGACCCACCTACTACCCTATCGATCCATGACTTATGCATCCCATTTCTCTGGTCGACGTAATGCCCATCTGCCTGCCCGTCCGCGCGTTTCATCAGTTGCCTTAGGCATACAGAGTTCATTCTCAGTCTAAGTTAGGACCGAATCAAGGGTTGTGGTGGCAGGATCGGCAGCACACAGAGGTGGACCTGACCGATCCCCAGCTTGCGCATCCCGCCCCTCTGGCCGGCTAAACGCTTGCACATTTTTTCCGTGGGGTTGACTTAGGCATACGGAGTTCAATCCCAGTCTAAGCATACGGAGCTCATTCCCAGTCTAAGATCGGACCAGACAGAGGGTTGCAGTAGCACATGCTGGGCTTGGGCATGTGCTGGTGCCGCATTTTTCTTCGCTGGGGCACCATCGCCGGAGAACCTGATCCACGGCATTGGGGTTTCGATGATCGAGGGGGCCGGGGGGGTGTGCACACATGATGTGTGATGGGTGCTAGTACTTGGCCCTTATATTGGCCCCCTATCCCTCATCAAACCTCAAGAACTCACACCCCCTTAAAGAGCATTTGAGATTTTACAGGTTTGCTGCCAGTAGTCATTAAAGTGTCTGAAATGGGGACACTTTTTTCAAATGGTCACAAAATCTTGTACACTTTGAGTTTTTAGCCGAATTGTTTTGCGCATGCCAACAAAAACACAAGAATCACGTCTACCAAGTTTGGGGCCAAAACTCCTTTCGAAAAAATTTTAAAAAATCTCGGACAGTAAAAAGTTTCAAAATTCTTGAAAAATAGAAAATGAGTTGTCTTACGATGAAACTTCACGTGAAGGCTTAAGGGACCATTGTATGTAATTACAAGCCATAAAAATGGCATTGGCACACAAAAATATGAAGATGCGCCTAAACCCACCTACCACCCTATCGATCCACGGCTTGCGCATCCCGTCTCTCTGGCAGGCGTAGTGCCCGCCCGCCCGCCCGCTCATTTCGTCGGTTTGCTTAGGCATACGGAGTTCATTCCTAGTCTAAGATAAGACCGGACTGAGGGTTGCGGCAGCAGGATCGGTAGCACGCAGAGGGGACCCGATCGATTCGTGGCTTGCGCATCCCGCCCCTCTGGCCGGCTGAGCGCCCGCACGCTTGTTTCGAGGGTTGACTTAGGCATACAGAGTTCATTCCCAGTCTAAGATCGGACCGGACCGAGGGTTGCAGCAGCACATGCTGGGCTCAGGCATGTGCTGGTGCCACATTTTTCTTCACCGGGGCACCATCATCGGAGCATCGCCGGAGAACCTGACCGGCGGCATTGGGGTTCCGGCAATCGGGGGGCCGGGGGGTGTGCGCACATGATGTGCGATGGGTGCTGGTACTTGGCCCTTATATTGGCCCGCTTTCCCTCATCAAAATTGAGAACTCACACCCCCTTAAATCGCATTTGAGATTGTACAGGTTTGCTGCCAGTAGCCATTAAAGTGTCTGAAATTGGGACACTTTTTTCAAATGGTCGCAAAATCTTGTACACTTCGAGTTTTCAGCTGAATTTTTTTGTGCAAGGCAACAAAAATACAAGGATCATGTCTAATAAATTTTGGTGCCAAAACTCCTTTCAAAAATATTTTAAAAAATCTCGAACCGTAAAAAGTTTTGAAAATCATGAAAAATAGAGAACGAGTCATCTTGCCATGAAACTTCACGTGAAGGCTTAAGGGACCATTGTATGAATTTACAAGCCATAAAAATGGCATTGGAATGCAGAACTATGAAGATGTGCCTAAACCCACCTACCACCCTATCGATCCACGGCTTGCGCATCCCGTCTTTTTGGCCGACGTAGTGCGCACCCGTCGGCCCGCTTGCTCGTTTCATCGGTTGGCTTAGGCATACGGAGTTCATTCCCTGTCTAAGATTGGACAGGACCGAGGGTTACGATAGTAGGATTGACAGCACGCAGAGGGGGACCCAGCCGATCCCCGGCTTGTGCATCCCGCCCCTCTGGCCGACTGAGCGCCCGCACGCTTGTTTCGTGGGGACTTAGGCATACGGAGTTCATTCCCAGTCTAAGCATACGGAGTTCATTCCTAGTCTAAGATCAGACCGGACCGAGGGTTGCGACAGCACATGCTAGGCTCGGGCATGTGCCGGTACCGCATTGTTCTTCGTAGGGGCACTATCGCCGGAGCATTGCCGGAGAACCTGACCGACGACATTGGGGTTCTGATGATGGGGGGGCCGGGGGGGGTGTGCACACATGATGTGCAATGGGTGCTGGTACTTGGCCCTTATATTGGCCCCCTATCCCTCATCAAACTTCGAGAACTCACACCCCCTTAAAGAGCATTTGATATTTTACAGGTTAGCTGCCAGTAGCCTTTAAAGTGTCTGGAATGGGGACACTTTTTTCACATGGTCACAAAATGTTGTACACTTCGAGTTTGTAGCTGAATTTTTTTGTGCATGCCAAAAAAAACACAAGGATCATGTCTACCAAGTTTGGGGCTAAAACTCCTTCCGAAAAAATTTTTAAAAATCCCAAACCGTAAAAAGTTTCAAAACGAGTCGTCTTGCCATGAAACTTCACGTGAAGGCTTAAGGGAGCATTGTATCAATTTACAAGCCAAAAAAATGGCATTGGCATGGAAAAATATGAAGATGTGCCTAAACCCACCTGGCACCCTATCGATCCAGGGCTTGCGCATCCAGTCTCTCCAGCCGGCGTAGTGCCCGCCCGCCCGCCCGCCTGTTTCGTTGGTTGGCGTAGGCATACGGAGTTAGTCCCAGTCTAGGATCAGACCGGATCGAGGGTTGCAGCAGCAGGATTGGTAGCACACAGAAGGGGACCCGACTGATCCTTGGCTTGCGCATCCCGCCCCTCTGGCCGACTGAGCGCCCGCACGTTCATTTCTAGGGTTGACTTAGGCATACGGAGTTATTCCTAGTCTAAGCATACGAAGTTCATTCCCAGTCTAAGATCGGACCGGACCGAGGGTTGTGGCAGCACATGCTGGCCTCGGGCATGTGCTGGTGCCACATTTTTCTTGGTCGGGGCACCATCGTCGGAGCATCACCGGATAACCTGACCGGCGGCATTGGGGTTCCAACAATCGGGGGGGCTGGGGGGTGTGCGCACATGATGTGCGATGGGTGCTGGTACTTGGCCCCTATATTGGCCCCCTATCCTTCATCAAACCTCCAGAACTCACACCCCCTTAAAGAGCATTTGAGATTTTACAGGTTTGCTGCCAGTAGCCATTAAAGTGTCTGAAATTGGACACTTTTTTCAAATGGTCACAAAATCTTGTACACTTCGAGTTTTTAGCTGAATGATTTTGTGCATGCCAAAAAAATACAAGGATCACGTCAACCGAGTTTGGGGCCAAAATGCCTTCCGAAAAAATTTTAAAAAATCACGAACCGGAAATAGTTTTGAAAATCATGAAAAATAGAAAATGAGTCGTCTTGCCATGAAACTTCAAGTGAAGGCTTAAGGGACCATTTTATCAATTTACAAGCCATAAAAATGGCATTGGCATGCAGAAATATGAAGATGTGCCTAAACCCACCTGGCACCCTATCGATCCACGGCTTGCGCATCCCGTCTCTCTAGCTGGCGTAGTGCCCGCCCGCCCGCCCATAAGCCCGTTCGTTTCGTCGGTTGGCTTAGGCATACGGAGTTCATTCCCATTCTAAGATCAGACCGGACTGAGCGTTGTGGCAGCAGGATCGAGAGCACGTAGAGGGGGACCCGACCGATCCCCAGCTTGCACATCTCATCCCCCTGGCCGGCTGAGCGCCAGCACGCTCGTTTCGTGGGTTGACTTAGGCATACGGAGTTCATTCCCTGTCAAAGCATACGGAGTTCATTCCCAGTCCAAGATCGGACCCGACTGAGGGTTGCGGCAGCACATGCTGGGCTCGAGCATGTGCTGGTGCCACATTTTTCTTCGTCGGGGCACCCATAGCCGGAGCATCACCGGAGAACCTGACCGATTGCATTGGGGTTCCGACGATCGGGGGGTCCGGGGGGGTGTGCGCACATGATGTGCGATGGGTGCTGGTACTTGGCCTTTATATTGGCCCCCTATCCCTCAGCAAACCTCAAGAACTCACACCCCCTTAAAGAGCATTTGAGATTTTACAGGTTTGTGCCAGTAGCCATTAAAGTGTCTGAAATGGGGACACTTTTTTCAAATGGCCACAAAATCTTGTACACTTCGCGTTTTTAGCTGAATTTTTTGGTGCATGCCAACAAAAATACAAGGATCACGTCTACCAAGTTTGGGGCCAGAACTCCTTCCAAAAAAATTTTAAAAAATCCCAAACCGTAAAAAGTTTCAAAAATCATGAAAAATAGAAAACGAGTCGTCTTGCCATGAAACTTCACGTGAAGGCTTAAGGGACCATTGTATGAATTTACAAGCCATAAAAATGGCATTGGCACCCAGAAATATGAAGATGTGCCTAAACCCACCTACCACCCTATCGATCCACAGCTTGCGCAACCCGTCTCTCAGACCGGCGTAGTGCCCGCCCGACCGCCCGCTCGATTCGTCGGTTGGCTTAGGCATACGGAGTTCATTCCCATTCTAAGATCAAACCAGACCGAGCGTTGTGGCAGCAGGATCAAGTGCACATAGAGGGGGACCCGGTCGATCCTCGGCTTGCACATCCCGTCCCTCTGGTCGGCTGAGCGCCCGCACGCTCATTTCATGGGTTGACTTAGGCATACGGAGTTCATTCCCAGTCTAAGCATACAGAGTTCATTCAAGTCTAAGATCGGGCCGGACCGAGGGTTGCGGCAGCACATGCTGGGCTCGGGCATGTGCTGGTGCCTCATTTTTCTACGTCGGGGCACCATCGCCGGAGCATCACCGGAGAACCTGATTGGCGGCATTGGGGTTCCGACAATCGCGGGGGTGTGCGCACATGATGTGCCATTGGTGTTGGTACTTGGCCCTTATATTGGCCCCCTATCCCTCATCAAACCTCAAGAACTCACACCCCCTTAAAGAGCATTTGAGATTTTATAGGTTTGCTGCCAGTAGCCATTAAAGTATCTGAAATGGGGACACTTTTTTCAAATGGTCACAAAATCTTGTACACATTGAGTTTTTAGCTGAATTTTGTTGTGCATGCTAACAAAAATACAATGATCACATCTACCAAGTTTGGGGCCAAAACTGCTTCCGAAAAAATTTAAAAAAATCCTGAACTGCAAAAAGTTTCAAAAATCGTTAAAAATAGAAAACGAGTCGTCCTGCCATGACACTTCAAGTGAAGGCTTAAGGGACCATTGTATGAATTTACAAGCCATAAAAATGGTATTGGCACGTAGAAATATGAAGATGTGCCTAAACCCACCTACCACCCTATCGATCCACGGCTTGCGCATCCCGTCTCTCTAGCCGACGTAGTGCCCACCCACCCGTCCGCTCATTTTATCGGTTGGCTTAGGCATACGGAGTTCATTCCCAGTCTAAGATCAGACCAGACCGAGGGTTACGGTAGCAAGATCGGTAGCACGCAGAAGGGGACCCGGTTGATCCTCGGCTTGCGCATCTTGCCCCTCTGGCTGGCTAAGCGCTCGCACGTCCATTTCGTGGGTTGACTTAGGAGTACGGAGTTTGTTCCCAATCTAAGCATACGAAGTTCATTCCCAGTCTAAGATCGGACTGCACCGAGGGTTACGGTAGCACAGGCTTGGGTCGGGCATGTAATTCTGTCGTATTTTTCTTCGTCGGGGCACCATCAGCAGAGAACTTGACCGATGGCATTGGGGTTCCGACGATCGGGGGGGCCGGGGGGTGTGCGCACATGATGTCCGATGGGTGCTGGTACTTGGCCCTTATATTGGTCCCCTATCCCTCATCAAACCTCGAGAACTCACACCCCCTTAAATAGCATTTGAGATTTTACAGGTTTGCCGCCAGTAGCCATTAAAGTGTCTGAAATGGGGAGACTTTTTTCAAACGATCACAAAATCTTGTACACTTCGAGTTTTTAGCTGAATTTTTTTGTGCATGCTAACAAAAATACATGGATCACGTCTACCAGGTTTGGGGAAAGAACTCCTTTCGAAAAAATTAAAAAAAATCTTGAACCATAAAAAGTTTCAAAAATTGTGAAAAATAGACAACGAGTCGTCTTGCCATGAAACTTCACGTGAAGGCTTAAGGGACCATTGTATGAATTTACAAGCCATAAAAATGGCATTGGCATGTAGAAATATGAAGATGTACCTAAACCCACCTACCACCCTATTGATCCACGGCTTGCGAATCCCGTCTCTCTGGCCAGCGTCGTGCCCGCCCACCCGCCCGCCCGCTCATTTCGTCGGTTGGCTTAGCCATACGGAGTTCATTCCCAGTCTAAGATCGAACGGGATTGAGGGTTGCGGCAGTAGGATCGGCAGCACATAGAGGGGGACCCGACCGATCCCCGGCTTACGCATCCCGCCCCTCTGGCCGACTGAGCACCCGTACGCTCATTTCGTGGGTTGACTTAGGCATACGGAGTTCATTCCCAGTCTAAGATCGGACCGGACTGAGGGTTGCAGCAGCACATGCTGGGCTCGAGCATGTGCTGGTGCAGTATTTTTCTTCACCGGGGCACCATCGTCGGTGCATCGTCGGTGCATCGTCGGAGAATCGGACCGGCGGCATTGGGGTTCCGAAGATCGAGAGGGCCGAGGGTGGGGGTGTACGCACATGATGTGCGATGGGTGCTGGTACTTGGCCCTTATATTGGCCCCCTATCCCTCATCAAACCTCGAGAACTCACACCCCCTGAAAGAGCATTTGAGATTTTACAGGTTTGCTACCAGTAGCCATTAAAGTATCTGAAATAGGGACACTTTTTTCAAATGGTCACAAAATCTTGTACACTTCGAGTTTTTCGCTAAATTTTTTTGTGTATGCCAAAAAAAATACAAGCATCATGTCTACCTAGTTTGGGGCCAAAATTCCTTGTGAAAAAATTTTAAAAAATCCTGAACCGTAAAAAGTTTCGAAAATCATGAAAAATAAAAAATGAGTCGTCTTGCCATGAAACTTCACGTGAAGGCTTAAGGCACCATTGTATGAATTTACAAGCCATAAAAATGGCATGGCACGTAGAAATATGAAGATGTGCCTAAACCCACCTACCACCCTATCGATCCACGGCTTACGCATCCCGTCTCTCTGGCCAATGAAGTGCCCACCCGCCCGTCCGCCCGCTCGTTTTGTCGGTTGGCTTAGGCATATGGACTTCATTCACAGTCTAAGATCGAACCGAATTGAGGGTTGCAGCAGCACGCAGAGGGGGACCTGACTGATCCCCACCTTGCACATCCCGCCCCTCTGGCTGACTGAATGACCACACGCTAGTTTCGTGGGTTGATTTAGGCATACGTAGTTCATTCCCAGTCTAAGCATACGGAGTTCATTCCCAATCTAAGATCAGACTGGACTGAGGGTTGCGCAGCACATGCTGGGCTCGAGCATGTGTTGGTGCCGCATTTTTTTTCGCCGGGGCACCATCGCCAGAGAACCTGACCGGTAGCATTGGGGTTTCGTCGATCGGGGGGGCCGGGGGCGGTGTGCGCACATGATGTGTGATGGGTGCTGGTACTTGGCCCTTATATTGGCCCCCTATCCCTCATTAAACCACGAGAACTCACACTCCCTTAAAGAGCATTTGAGATTTTACAGGTTTGCTGCCAGTAGCCATTAAAGTGTCTGAAATGGGGACACTTTTTTCAAAAGGTCACAAAATCCTGTACACTTCGAGTTTTTAGCTGAATTTTTTTGTTAATGCCAAAAAAAATACAGGGATCATGTCTACCAAGTTTGGGGCCAAAACTCCTTCTGAAAAAATTTTAAAAACTCCCGAACCGCAAAAAGTTTCAAAAATCATGAAAAATAGAAAACGAGTCGTCTTGCCATGAAACTTCACGTGAAGGCTTAAGGGACCATTGTATGAATTTACAAGCCATAAAAATGGCATTTGTACATAGAAATATGAAGATGTGCCAAAACCCACCTACCACCCTATCGATCCACGGTTTGCACATCCCGTCTCTCTGATCGACGTAGTGCCTGCCCGCCCGCCCGTCCGCTCATTTTGTCGGTTGGCTTAGGCATACGGAGTTCATTCCCAGTCTAAGATTAGACCGAACCAAAGGTTACAGCAGTAGGATCGGCAGCACGCAGAAGGGTACCCGATCGATCCCTGGCTTGCTCATCCCGCCCCTCTGGTCGGCTGAGCGCCCGCACGCTCGTTCCTTGGGTTGACTTAGGTATACGGAGTTCATTCCCAGTCTAAGCATACGGAGTTCATTCCCAGTCTAAGATCAGACCAGACCGAGGGTTGCAGCAGCACATGCTGGGCTCGGGCATGTGCTGGTGCAACATTTTTCTTCGCCGGGGCACCATCGCCAGAGCATCACCAGAGAACCTAACCGGCGGCATTGGGGTTCCGACGATCGGGGGGGTCGGGGGATGTGCGCACCAGATGTGCAATGGGTGCTAGTACTTGGCCCTTATATTGGCCCCTTATCCCTCATCAAACCTGGAGAACTCACACCCCCTTAAACAACATTTGAGATTTTACAGGTTTGCTACCAGTAGCCATTAAAGTGTCAGAAATGGGGACACTTTTTTCAAATGGTCACAAAATCTTGTACACTTCGAGTTTTTAGCTGAAATTTTTTGTGCATGCCAAAAAAAAATACAAGGATCATGTCTACCAAGTTTGGGGTCAAAACTCCTTTCGAAAAAATTTTAAAATATCCCGAACCGCAAAAAGTTTCGAAAATCATGAAAAATAGAAAACGAGTCGTCTTGCCATGAAACTTCAGGTGAAGGCTTAAGGGACCATTGTATGAACTTATAAGCCATAAAAATGGCATTGGCAGGCAGAAATATGAAGATGTACCAAACCCACCTACCACCCTATCGATCCACGGCTTGCGCATCCCGTCTCTTTCGCCGTCGCAGTGCCCGCCCACCCGCCCGCTTGTTTCGTCGGTTGGCTTAGGCATACGGAGTTCATTCCTAGTCTAAGATCAGACCAGACCAAGGGTTCCGGTAGCAGGATCGGTGGCACATAGAGGGGGACCCGACCGATCCCCGGCTTACGCATCCCACCCTTCTAGCAGGCTGACCGCTCGCACGCTCGTTTCATGGGTTGACTTAGGCATACGGAGTTCATTCCCAGTCTAAGCATACGGAGTTCATTCCCAGTCTAAGATTGGACCGGACCAAGGGTTGTGGTAGCACATGCTGGGCTTGGGCATGTGCTGGTGCCGTATTTTTCTTCGACAGGGCACCATCACCTGAGCATCATCGGAAAACCTGACCGAAGGCATTGGGGTTTCGGCGATCGGGGGGTGTGCGCACATGATGTGCGATGGGTGCTGGTACTTGGCCCTTATATTGGCCCCCTATCCCTCATCAAATTTCGAGAACTCACACCCCCTTAAAGAGCATTTGAGATTTTACAGGTTTGCTGCCAGTAGCCATTAAAATGTTTAAAATGGGGACACTTTTTTCAAAAGGTCACAAAATCTTGTACACTTCGAGTTTTTAGCTGAATATTTTGTGCATGCCAACAAAAATACAAGGATCACGTCTACCAAGTTTGGGGCCAAAACTGCTTTCGAAAAAATTTTAAAAAATCTCGAACCGAAAAAGTTTTGAAAATCGTGAAAAATAGAAAACGAGTCGTCTTGCCACGAAACTTCACGTGAAGGCTTAAGGGACCATTGTATGAATTTACAAGCCATAAAAATGGCATTGGCACGTAGAAATATGAAGATGTACCTAAACCTATGTACCACCCTATCGATCCACGGCTTGCGCATCTCATCTCTCTAGTCGGCGTAGCGCCCGCCCGCCTGCCCGTCCGTTTGTTTCGTCGGTTGGCTTAGGCATACGGAGTTCATTCCCAGTCTAAGCATACGAAATTCATTCCCAGTCTAAGATCGAACCAAACCGAGGTTTGGGGCAGCACATGCTGGGCTCGAGCATGTGCTGGTGCTGTACTTTTCTTCACCGGGGCACCATCGTCGGAGTATCACCGGAGAACCTGGCCGATAGCATTGGGGTTCCTACGATCGAGGGGGTCGGGGGGGTGTGCACAAATGATGTGCAATGAGTGCTGGTACTTGGCCCTTATATTGGCCCCTAATCCCTCATCAAACCTTGAGAACCCACACCCCCATAAAGAGCATTTGAGATTTTACAGGTTTGCTGCCAGTAGCCATTAAATTGTCTAAAATGGGGACACTTTTTTCAAATGGTCACAAAATCTTGTACACTTCGAGTTTTTAGCTGAAATTTTTTGTGCTTGCCAAAAAAAATACAAGGATCATGTCTACCAAGTTTGGGGTCAAAACTCCTTTCGAAAAAATTTTAAAATATCCCGAACCGCAAAAAGTTTCGAAAATCAATGAAAATAGAAAACGAGTCGTCTTGCCATGAAACTTCAGGTGAAGGCTTAAGGGACCATTGTATGAACTTACAAGCCATAAAAATGGCATTGGCAGGCAGAAATATGAAGATGTACCAAACCCACCTACCACCCTATCGATCCACGGCTTACGCATCCCGTCTCTTTCGCCGTCGCAGTGCCCGCCCACCCGCCCGCTTGTTTCGTCGGTTGGCTTAGGCATACGGAGTTCATTCCTAGTCTAAGATCAGACCAGACCAAGGGTTCCGGTAGCAGGATCGGTGGCACATAGTGGGGGACCCGACCGATCCCCGGCTTACGCATCCCACCCTTCTAGTTGGCTGACCGCTCGCGCGCTCGTTTCATGGGTTGACTTAGGCATACGGAGTTCATTCCCAGTCTAAGCATACGGAGTTCATTCCTAGTCTAAGATTGGACCGGACCAAGGGTTGTGGTAGCACATGCTGGGCTTGGGCATGTGCTGGTGCCGTATTTTTCTTCGACGGGGCACCATCACCTGAGCATCGTCGGAAAACCTGACCGAAGGCATTGGGGTTTCGACGATCGGGGGGTGTGCGCACATGATGTGCGATGGGTGCTGGTACTTGGCCCTTATATTGGCCCCCTATCCCTCATCAAATTTCGAGAACTCACACCCCCTTAAAGAGCATTTGAGATTTTACAGGTTTGCTGCCAGTAGCCATTAAAATGTTTAAAATGGGGACACTTTTTTCAAAAGGTCACAAAATCTTGTACACTTCGAGTTTTTAGCTGAATATTTTGTGCATGCCAACAAAAATACAAGGATCACGTCTACCAAGTTTGGGGCCAAAACTGCTTTCGAAAAAATTTTAAAAAATCTCGAACCAAAAAAGTTTTGAAAATCGTGAAAAATAGAAAACGAGTCGTCTTGCCACGAAACTTCACGTGAAGGCTTAAGGGACCATTGTATGAATTTACAAGCCATAAAAATGGCATTGGCACGTAGAAATATGAAGATGTACCTAAACCTATGTACCACCCTATCGATCCACGGCTTGCGCATCTCGTCTCTCTAGTCGGCGTAGCGCCCGCCCGCCTGCCCGTCCGTTTGTTTCGTCGGTTGGCTTAGGCATACGGAGTTCATTCCCAGTCTAAGCATACGAAATTCATTCCCAGTCTAAGATCAAACCAAACCGAGGTTTGGGGCAGCACATGCTGGGCTCGAGCATGTGCTGGTGCTGTACTTTTCTTCACCGGGGCACCATCGTCGGAGTATCACCGGAGAACCTGGCCGACAGCATTGGGGTTCCTACGATCGAGGGGGTCGGGGGGTGTGCACAAATGATGTGCAATGAGTGCTGGTACTTGGCCCTTATATTGGCCCCTAATCCCTCATCAAACCTTGAGAACCCACACCCCCATAAAGAGCATTTGAGATTTTACAGGTTTGCTGCCAGTAGCCATTAAATTGTCTAAAATGGGGACACTTTTTTCAAATGGTCACAAAATCTTGTACACTTTGAGTTTTTAGCTGAATTTTTTGTGCACGCCAACAAAAATACAAGGATCATGTCTACAAAGTTTGGGGCCAAAACTCCTTCTGAAAAAATTTTAAAAAATCTGGAACCACAAAAAGTTTCAAAAATCATGAAAAATAGAAAACGAGTCGTCTTGCCATGAAACTTCATGTCAAGGCTTAAGGGACCATTGTATGAATTTACAAGCCATAAAAATGGCATTGGCACGCATAAATATGAAGATGTGCCTGAACTCACCTACCACCCTATCGATCCACGGCTTACGCATCCCGTCTCTTTGATCGGCGTAGTGCCCGTCCGCTCGTTCATTTCGTCAGTTGGTTTAGGCACACGGAGTTAATTCCCAGTCTAAGATCAGACTGGACTGAGGGTTTCGATAGTAGGATCGGTAGCATGCAGAGGAGGACCCGGTCGATTCCCGGCTAGCGTATCCCGTACTTCTGGTCGGTTGAGTGCCCGCACGCTTGTTTCGTGGGTTGACTTAGGCATACAGAGTTCATTTCCAGTCTAACCATACGGAGTTCATTCCCAGTCCAAGATCAGATCAGACTGAGGGTTACGGCGGCACATGCTAGGCTCGAGCATGTGCTGGTGTCGCATTTTTCTTCGCTGGGGCACCATCATCGGAGCATTGCCGGAGAACCTGACCGGCGGCATTGGGGTTCCAATGATCGAGGGGGCCGGGGGGGTGTGCACACATAATGTGCGATGGGTGCTGGTACTTGGCCCTTATATTGGCCCCCTATCCCTCATCAAACTTCGAGAACTCACACCCCCTTAAAGTGCATTTGAGATTTTACAGGTTCGCTACCAGTACCCATTAAAGTGTCTGAAATGGTGACATTTTTTTCAAATGGTCACAAAATCTTGTACACTTCGAGTTTTTTGCTGAATGTTTTTGTGCATGCCAACAAAAAAACAAGGATCACTTTTACCAAGTTTGGATCCAAAACTCCTTCCAAAAAAATTTTAAAAAATCCCGAACCGTAAAAAGTTTCAAAAATCGTGAAAAATAGAAAACGAGTCATCCTGCCATAAAACTTCACGTGAAGGCTTAAGGGACCATTGTATGAATTTACAAGCCATAAATATGGCATTGGCATGTAGAAATATGACGATGTTCCTAAACCCACCTACCACCCTATCGATCCACGGCTTGTGCATCCTGTCTCTCTGGCCGGCGTAGTGCCCGCCCGCTCGTTTCGTCGGTTGGCTTAGGCATACGGAGTTCATTCCCAGTCTAAGATCGGACCGAACCGTGCGTTGCGGCAGCAGGATCGGCAGCACGCAGAGGGGGACCCGACCGATCCACGTCTTACGCATCCCGCCCCTCTGGCCGATTGAGCACCCGAACGCTCGTTTCGTGGGTTGACTTAGGCATACGGAGTTCATTCCCAGTCTAAGACCCGACCGGATCGAGGGTTGCGGCAGCACATGCTGGGCTAGGGCATGTGCTGGTGCCGTATTTTTTTTCGTCGGGGCACCATTGTCGGAGCATCATCGAAGAAACTGACCGGCGGCATTGGGGTTTCGACGATCGGGGGGCCTGGGGGGTGTGCGGTCACGATGTGCGATGGGTGCTGGTACTTGGCCCTTATATTGGCCCCCTATCCCTTATCAAACCTCAAGAACTCACACCCCTTTAAAAAGCATTTGAGATTTTACAGGTTTACTGCCAGTAGCCATTAAAGTGTCTGAAATGGGGACACTTTTTTCAAATGGTCACAAAATCTTGTACACTTCGAGTTTTTAGCTGAATTTTTTTGTGCATGCCAACAAAATACAAGGATCACATCTACCAAGTTTGGGGCCAAAACCCCTTCCAAAAAAATTTAAAAAAATCCCAAACCACAAAAAGTTTTAAAAATCATGAAAAATAGAAAACGAGTCATCCTGCCATGAAACTTCATGTGAAGGCTTAAGGGACCATTGTAGGAATTTACAAGTCATAAAAATGGCATTGGCACGTAGAAATATGAAGATGTGCCTAAACCCACCTACCACCCTATCGATCTACAACTTGCGCATCCCGTCTCTCTGGCCGGCATAGTGCGCGCCTGCCCGCACGCCCGCTCGTTTCGTCGGTTGGCTTGGGCATACGGAGTTTATTCCCAGTCTAAGATTAGACCAGACCGAGGGTTGTGGCAGCAGGATCGGCAGCACGTAGAGGGGGACCCGGCCGATCCCCGTCTTGTGCATCCCGCCTCTTTGGCCGACTGAGTGCTCGCACGCTTGTTTCGAGGGTAAACTGAGGCATACGGAGTTCATTCCTAGTCTAAGCATATGAAGTTCATTCCCAGTCTAAGATCGGACCAGATCGAGGGTTACGGCAGCCCATGCCTGGCTCGGGCATGTGCTGGTGCCACATTTTTCTTTGTCGGGGCACCATCGTCGGAGCATCGTCAGGGAACCTGACCGACAGCATTGCGGTTCTGGTGATCGAGGGGGCCGGGGGGTGTGCGGTCATGATGTGTGATGGGTGCTGGTACTTGGCCCTTATATTTTCCCCTTATCCCTCATCAAACCTCGAGAACTCACACTCCTTAAAGAGCATTTGAGATTTTACAGGTTTGCTGCCAGTAGCCATTAAAATGTCTGAAATGCGGACACTTTTTTCAAATGGTCACAAAATCTTGTACACTTCGAGTTTTTAGATGAATTTTTTTGTGCATGCCAACAAAAATACAAGGATCACATCTACCAACTTTGGGGCCAAAATCCCTTCTGAAAAAATTTTAAAAAATCCCGAACCACAAAAAGTTTCAAAAATCGTGAAAAATAGAAAACGAGTCATCTTGCCATGAAACTTCACGCAAAGGCTTAAGGGACCATTGTAGGAATTTACAAGCCATGAAAATGGCATTGGCACATTGAAATATGAAGATGTGCCTAAACCCACCTACCACCCTATCGATCCACGGCTTGCGCATCCCGTCTCTTTGGCCGGCGTAGTGCCCGCCCGCCTGCTCATTTCATCAGTTGTCTTAGGCATACGAAGTTCATTCCCAGTATAAGATCGGATCGGATGGAGGGTTACAGCAGTAGGATCGACAGCACATAGAGGGGGACCCAGCCGATCCTCGGCTTGCGCATCCCGCCCCTCTGGCCGCCTGAGCACCCGCACGCTCGTTTCGTGGGTTGACTTAGGCATGCGGAGTTCATTCCCAATCTATGCAAACGAAGTTCATTCCCAATCTAAGATTGGACCAGACCAAGGGTTTCGACAGCCCATGCCGAGCTCGGGTATGTGCTGGTGCCGCATTTTTCTTCGTCGGGGCACCATCGTCGGAGCATCGTTGGAGAACCTGACCGACGGCAGTGCAGTTTCGGCGATCGGGGGGCCGAGGGGGGTGCGCACATGATGTGCGATGGATGCTGGTACTTGGGCCTATCACTCATCAAACCTAAAGAACTCACACCCCCTTAAAGAGCATTTGAGATTTTATAGGTTTGCTGCCAGTAGCCATTAAAGTGTCTGAAATGGGGACACTATTTTCAAATGGTCACAAAATCTTGTACAGTTCGAGTTTTTAGCTGAATTTTTTTTTGCATGCCAACAAAAATACAAGGATTACGTCTACCAAGTTTGGGGCCAAAACTCCATCCCAAAAAATTTTAAAAAATCCCAAACCGCAAAAAGTTTTGAAAATCGTGAAAAATAGAAAATGAGTCGTCTTGCCATCAAACTTCACGTGAAGCCTTAAGGGACCATTGTATGAATTTACAAGCCATAAAAATGGCATTGACATGCACAAATATGAAGATGTGCCTAGACCCACCTACCACCTTATCGATCCATGGCTTGCGCATCCCGTCTCTCTGGCCGGCCTAGTGCCCGCCCGTCCGTCCGCTCGTTTCGTCGGTTGGCTTAGGCATACGAAATTCATTCCCAGTCTAAGATTAGACCAGACCGAGGGTTGCGGCGGCAAGATTGGCAGCACGTAGAAGGGGACCCAGCCGATCCTCGGCTTGTGCATCCCACCCCTCTCGCCGTCTGAGCACCCACACGCTCGTTTCATGGGTTGACTTACGCATACAGAGTTCATTCCCAGTCTAAGCATACGAAATTCATTCCCAGTCTAAGATCAGACCAGACCGAGGGTTGCAGCAGCACATGCTGGGCTCGGGCATGTGCTGGTGCTGTATTTTTCTTCGCCAGGGCACCATCGTCAGAGCATCACCGGAGAACCTGGCCGACAGCATTGGGGTTCCTGCGATCGAGGGGGTCGGGGGGTGTGCGCACATGATGTGCAATGGGTGCTGGTACTTAGCCCTTATATTGGCCCCCTATCCCTCATCAAACCTTGAGAACCCACACCCCCATAAAGAGCATTTGAGATTTTACAGGTTTGCTGCCAGTAGCCATTAAAGTGTCTGAAATGGGGACACTTTTTTCAAATGGTCACAAAATCTTGTACACTTCGAGTTTTTAGCTGAATTGTTTTGTGCATGCCAACAAAAATACAAGGATCATGTCTACCAAGTTTGGGGCCAAAACTCCTTCTGAAAATATTTTACAAAATCCCAAACCGCAAAAATTTTTGAAAATCGTGAAAAATAGAAAACGAGTCGTCTTGCCATGAAACTTCACGTGAAGGCTTAAGGGACCATTGTATGAATTTACAAGCCATAAAAATGGCATTGGCATTCATAAATATGAAGATGTGCCTAAACCCACCTACCACCCTATCGATCCACGGCTTGCGCATCCCGTCTCTCTGGTCGACGTAGTGCCCGCCCGCCCGCCCTCCCGCCCGTTTCGTCGGTTTGCATAGGCATACGGAGTTCATTCCCAGTCTAAGATCAGACCTGACTGTGGGTTGCGGCAGTAGGATTGGCAACATGCAGAGGGAGACCCGACCGATCCCCGGCATGCGCATCCCGCCCCTCTGGCCGGCTGAGCGCTAGCACACTCGTTTCGTGGGTTGACTTAGGCATACGGAGTTCATTCCCAGTCTAAGCATACGGAGTTCATTCTCAGTCTAAGATCGGATCGGACTGAGGTTTAAGGTAGCACATGCTGGGCTCGGGCATGTGCTGGTGCTGCATTTTTCTTCGTCGGGGCACCATCGCCGGAGCATCGTCGGAGAACCTGACCGGCGGCATTGGTGTTCCGATGATCAGGGGGCCCGGGGGGTGTGCGCACATGATGTGGAATGGGTGCTAGTACTTGGCCCTTATATTGGTGCCCTAACCCTCATCAAACCTCGGGAACTCACACCCCCTTAAAGAGCATTGAGATTTTACAAGTTTGCTGCCAGTAGCCATTAAAGTGTCTGAAATGGGGACACTTTTTTCAAATGGTCACAAAATCTTGTACACTTCGAGTTTTTAGCTGAATGTTTTTGTGCATGCCAACAAAAATACAAGGATCACATCTACCAAGTTTGGGGCCAAAACTCTTTCCAAAAAAATTTTACAAAATCTTAAGCCGTAAAAAGTTTCGAAAATCGTGAAAAGTACAAAACGAATCGTCTTGCCATTAAACTTCACGTGAAGGCTTAAGTGACCATTGTGTGAATTTACAAGCCATAAAAATGGCATTGGCATGCAGAAATATGAAAATGTGCCTAAACCCACCTACCACCCTATCGATCCACGACTTGCGCATCCCGTCTCTCTAGTCGATGTAGTGCCCGCCCACCCACTCGTTTCGTCGGTTGGCTTAGGCATACGGAGTTCATTTCCAGTCTAAGATTGGACCAGACTGAGGGTTGTGGCAATAGGATCGATAGCACACAGAGAGGGACCTGGCCGATCCTCGACTTGCGCATCCCACCCTTCTGGCCGACTGAGCGCCCACACGCTCGTTTCGTGGGTTGACTTAGGCATACGGAGTTCATTCCCAGTCAAAGCATACGGAGTTCATTCCCAGTCTAAGATCGGACCGGACCGAGGGTTGCAGCAGCACATGTTGGGCACGAGCATGTGCTGGTGCCACATTTTTCTTCGTCGGGGCACCACCGTCGGAGAACCTGACCAGCGGCATTGGGGTTCCGACGATCGGGGGGGCCAGGGGGTGTGCGCACATGATGTGCGTTGGGTGCTGGTACTTGGCCCTTATATTGACCCCCTATCCCTCATCAAACCTCAAGAACTCACAGCTCCTTAAAGAGCATTTGAGATTTTACAGGTTTGCTGCCAGTAGCCATTGAACCGTTTGAAATGGGGACACTTTTTTCAAATGGTCACAAAATCTTGTACACTTCGAGTTTTTACCTGAATTTTTTTGTGCATGCCAACAAAAATACAAGGATCACGTCTACCAAGTTTGGCACCAAAAATCCTTCCGAAAAAAGTTTAAAAAATCTCGAACCACAAAAAGTTTCAAAAATCGTGAAAAATAGAAAACGAGTCGTCTTGCCATGAAACTTCACGTGAAGGCTTAAATGACCATTGTATGAATTTACAAGCCATAAAAATGGCATTGGCATGTGGAAATATAAAGATGTGCCTAAACCCACCTACCACTCTATCGATCCACGACTTGCGCATCCCGTCTCTCTGGTCGGAGTAGTGCCCAGCCGCTTGCCCGCCCGCTCGTTTCGTCGGTTGGCTAAGGCATACGGAGCTCATTCGTAGTCTAAGATCGGACCGGACCGAGGGTTGCAGCAGCAGAATCGGCAGCACGCAGAAGGGGCACCGGTCGATCCCTGGCTTGCACATCCCACCCCTCTGGCCGGCTAAGCACCCGCACGCTCGTTTCGAGGGTTGGCTTAGGCATATGGAGTTCATTCCCAATCTAAGCGTACGGAGTTCATTCCCAGTCTAAGATCGGACTGGACCGAGGGTTACGGCTGCACATGCTGGGCTCGGGCATGTGCTAGTGTCGCATTTTTCTTTGTTGGGGCACCATCACCGGAGCATCGTCGAAGAACCTGACCGGCGGCATTGGGCTTCTATCGATCGGGGGGGCCGGGGGGGTGTGCGCACATGATGTGCAATGGGTGCTGGTACTTGGCCCTTATATTGGCCCCCTATCCCTCATCAAACCTCCAGAACTCACACCCCTTAAAGAGCACTTGAGATTTTATCGGTTTGCTGCCAGTAGCCATTAAAGTGTCTGAAATGGGGACACTTTTTTCTAATGGTCACAAAATCTTGTACACTTCGAGTTTTTAGCTGAATGTTTTTGTGCATGCCACCAAAAATACAATGATCACGTCTACCAAGTTTGGAGCCAAAACTCCTTCTGAAAAAATTTTAAAAAATCCCGAACCGTAAAAAGTTTCGAAAATCATGAAAAATAGGAAACGAGTCATCCTGCCAAGAAACTTCACGTGAAAGCTTAAGGGACCATTGTAAGAATTTACAAGCCATAAAAATGGTATTGGCATGCAGAAATACGAAGATGTGCCTAAACCCACCTACCACCCTATCGATCCACGGCTTGCGCATCACGTCTCTCTGGCTGACGTAGTGCCTACCCGCCTGCTCGTTTCATCGGTTGGCTTAGGCATACGGAGTTCATTCCCATTCTAAGATCAGACCAGATCGAGGGTTACGGCAGCAGGATCGGCAGCACGCAGAGGGGGACCAGTCGATCCCTGGCTTGCACATCTCGCCCCTCTGGCTGACTGAATGCCCGGACGCTCGTTTCGTGAGTTTGACTTAGTCATATGGAGTTCATTCCCAGTCTAAGATCGGACTGGACCGAGGGTTGCGGCAGCACATGCTGGGCTCGGGCATGTGCTGGTGTCGTATTTTTCTTCGTCGGGGCACCATCGTCGAAGCATCGCCGGAGAACCTGACCGACGGCATTGGGGTTTCGGCGATCAGGGGGGCCAGGGGGTGTGCACACATGATGTGCGATGGGTGCTGGTACTTGGCCCTTATATTGGCCCCCCATCCCTCATCAAACCTCAAGAACTCACACCCCCTTAAAGAGCATTTGAGATTTTACAGGTTTGCTGCCAGTAGCCATTAAAGTGTCTGAAATGGGGACACTTTTTTCAAATGGTCACAAAATCTTGTACACTTCGATTTTTTAGCTGAATTTTTTTGTGCATGCCAACAAAAATACAAGGATCACGTCTACCATGTTTGGGGACAAAACTCCTTTCGAAAAAATTTTAAAAAATCCCAAACCGTAAAAAGTTTCAAAAATCGTGAAAAATAGAAAACGAGTCGTCTTCCCATGAAACTTCATGTGAAGGCTTAAGGGACCATTGTATGAATTTACAAGCCATAAAAATGGTATTGGCACATAGAAATATGAAGATGTGCCTAAAACCACCGACCACCCTATCGATCCACGATTTACGCATCCCGTTTCTTTGGTCGGCGTAGTACCCGCCCGCCCGCCCGCCCGCCCTCCCGCTCGTTCCGTCAGTTGGCTTAGGCACACGGAGTTCATTCCCAGTCTAAGATCGGACTAGACCAAGGGTTGCGGTAGCAAGATCGACAGCACGCAGAGGGGGACCTGGCTGATCCCTGGCTTGCGCAACCCACCCCTCTGGCCGGCTGAGCCCCCGCACGCTCGTTTCGTGGGTTGACTTAGGCATACGGAGTTCAATCCTAGTCTAAGATCGGATCGGACCGAGGGTTGCAGTAGCACATCTAGAATCGAGCATGTGCTGGTGCCGTATTTCTCTTCACCGGGGCACCATCGCCAGAGCATCTGACCTGCGGTATTGGGGTTCCGGCGATCGGGGGCCGGGGGGTGTGCGCACATGATGTGCGATGGGTATTGGTACTTGGCCCGTACATTATCCCTCTATCCCTCATCAAACCTCGAGAACTCACACCCCCTTAAAGAGCATTTGAGATTTTATAGGTTTGCTGCCAGTAGCCATTAAAGTGTCTAAAATGGGGACATTTTTTTTCAAATGGTCACAAAATCTTGTACACTTCGAGTTTTTAGCTGAATATTTTTGTGCATACCAACAAAAATACAAGGATCACATCTACCTTGTTTGGGGCCAAAACTCCTTCCGAAAAAATTTTAAAAAATCCTGAACCGTAAAAAGTTTCAAAAATAGTGAAATATAGAAAACGAGTCGTCTTGCCATGAAACTTCACGTGAAGGCTTAAGGGACCATTGTATGAATTTAGAAGCCATGAAAATGGCATTGGCACATGGAAATATGAAGATGTGCCTAAACCAACCTACCACCCTATCGATCCACAGCTTGCATATCCCGTCTCTCTGGCCGGCGTAGTGCCCTCTTGTTTCGTCAGTTGGCTTAGGCATACAGAGTTCATTCCCCATCTAAGATTGGACCAGACTGAGGGTTACGAGAGTAGGATCGATAGCACGCAAAGGGGGACCCGACCGATCCCCGGCTTGCGCATCCCACCCCTCTGGTCGGCTGAGCCCCCGCACGCTCGTTTCGTGGGTTGACTTAGGCATACGGAGTTCATTCCCAGTCTAAGATCAGATCGGACCAAGGGTTATGGTAGCACATGCTAGGCTCGAGCATGTGCTGGTGCCGTATTTTTCTTCGTTGGGGCACCATCGCCGGAGCATCGCTAGAGAACCTGACTTGCGGTATTGAGATTCCGACGATCGGGGGGCCGGGGGGGTGTGCGTAGATGATGTGCGATGGGTGCTGGTACTTGGCCCGTATATTATCCCCCTATCCCTCATCAAACATAGAGAACTCACACCCCTTAAAAAGCATTTGAGATTTTACAGGTTTGCTGCCAGTAGCCATTAAAGTGTCTAAAATGGGGTCACTTTTTTCAAATGGTCACAAAATCTTGTACACTTCAAGTTTTTAGCTGAATTTTTTTGTGCATGCCAACAAAAATATAGGGATCAGGTCTACCAAGTTTGGGGTGAGAACTCCTTCCAAAAAAATTTTAAAAATCT
Organism: Durio zibethinus; assembly: GCF_047325235.1. NCBI lineage: Eukaryota > Viridiplantae > Streptophyta > Magnoliopsida > Malvales > Malvaceae > Durio > Durio zibethinus. The sequence goes on from NC_143163.1 coordinate 17,360,847, forward strand.
CGAACCACAAAAAGTTTCAAAAATCGTGAAAAATAGAAAACGAGTCGTCTTGCCATGAAACTTCACGTGAAGGCTTAAGGGACCATTGTATGAATTTACAAGCCATAAAAATGGCATTGGCACACAGAAATATGAAGATGTGCCTAAACGCAGCTACCACCCTATCGATCCACGGCTTGCGCATCCCATCTCTTTGGCCGGCGTAGTGCCCACCCGCCCGTCTGCCCGCTCGTTTCGTCGGTTCGCTTAGGCATACGAAGTTCATTCCCGGTCTAAGATCAGATCAGACCGAGGGTTGCGGTAGTAGGATTGGCAGCACGTAGACGGGGACCCAACCGATCCCCGACTTGCGCGTCCCTCTGGCCGGCTAAGCGCCCGCATGCTCGTTTCGTAGGTCGACTTAGGCATATGAGTTCATTCCCAGTCTAAGCATACAGAGTTCATTCCCAGTCTAAGATCGAACCAGATCGAGGGTTGTGGCAGCACATACTGGGCTCAGGCATGTGCTGGTGCTGCGTTTTTCTTCGCCCTGGCACCATCATCGAAGCATCACTGGAGAACCTGATCGACGGCATTGGGGTTCCAGTGATCGAGGGGGCCGGGGGGTGTGCACACATGATGTGTGATAGGTACTGGTACTTGGCCATTATATTGGCCCCCTATCCCTCATCAAACCTCGAGAACTCACACCCATTTAAAGAGCATTTGAGATTTTACAGGTTTGCTACAGTAGCAATTAAAGTGTCTGGAATGGGGACATTTTTTTCAAATGGTCACAAAATCTTGTACACTTCGAGTTTTTAGCTGAATGTTTTTGTGCATGCCAACAAAAATACAAGGATCATGTCTACCAAGTTTGGGGCCAAGACTCCTTCCAAAAAAATTTTAAAAAATCTCGAACTGTAAAAAGTTTTGAAAATCGTGAAAAATATAAAACGAGTCGTCTTGCCATGAAACTTCAAGTGAAGGCTTAAGGGACCATTGTATGAATTTACAAGCCATCAAAATGGCATTGGCATGCAGAAATATGAAGATGTGCCTAAACGCACCTACCACCCTATGATCCACGGCTTGCGCATCCCGTCTCTCTGGCCGGCGTAGTGCCCGCCTGCCTGCCCACTCGGTTCGTCAGTTGGCTTAGGCATACACAGTTCATTCCAAGTCTAAGATCAGACCAGACCGAGATTTAGGGCAGCAGGATCAGCAGCACATAGAGGGGGACCCGATCGATCCCCGGCTTGCGCATCCCACCCCTCTGGCCGGCTGAGCACCCACACGCTCGTTTCGTGGGTTGACTTAGGCATACGGAGTTCATTCCCAGTCTAAGCATGCGGAGTTCATTCCCAGTCTAAGATCGGATCAGGCCGAGGGTTGCGGCAGCACTTCCTGGGCTCGGGCATGTGCTGGTGCCGCTTTTTTCTTCGCCGAGGTGCCATCGCCGGAGCATCACCGAAGAACCTGATAGGCGGCATTGGGGTTCCAGCGATCAGGGGGCCTGGGTGTGTGCGCACATCATGTGCGATGGCTGCTACTACTTAGCCCGTATAATGTCCCCCTATCCCTCATCAAACCTCGAGAACTCGCACCCCCTTAAAGAGCATTTGAGATTTTACAGGTTTGCTGCTAGTAGCCATTAAAGTGTCTAAAATGGAGACAATTTTTTCAAATGGTCACAAAATCTTGTACAGTTCGGCTTTTTAGCTGAATTTTCTTGTGCATGCCAAAAAAAATACAAGGATCACGTCTAACAAGTTTGGGGCCAAAACTCGTTCTGAAAAAATTTTAAAAAATCCTGAACCGTAAAATGTTTCAAAAATCATGAAAAATAGAAAACGAGTCGTCTTGCCATGAAACTTCACGTGAAGGCTTAAGGGACCATTGTATGAATTTACAAGCCATAAAAATGTCATTGGCATGCAAAAATATGAAGATGTGCCTAAACCACCTACCACCCTATCGATCCACAGCTTGCGCATCTCGTATCTCTGGCCGACGTAGTGCCCACCCACCCGCCCGATCGTTTCATCTGTTGGCTTAGGCATACGAAGTTCATTCCTAGTCTAAGACCAAACCGAGGGTTGCGGCGGCAGGATTCGCAACGCGCAGAAGGGGACCCAGCCGATCCCCGGCTTGCGCACGTCGGCCCTCTGGCCGACTGAGTGGCCGCACGCTCGTTTCATGGGTTAACTTAGGCATACGGAGTTCATTCCCAATCTAAGCATACGGAGTTCTTTCCCAGTCTAAAATTGGATCAGACCGAGGGTTGCAGCAGCACATTCATGGCTAGGGCATGTGCTGGTGCCGTATTTTTCTTTGCCAGGGCACCATCGCCCGGGCATCGCCGGAGAACCTAACAGGCGGCATTGGGGTTTCGATGATCGGGGGGGCCGAGGGGTGTGCGCACATGATGTGCGATGGGTGCTGGTACTGGGCTCTTATTTTGGCCCCCTATCCATCATCAAACCTCGAGAACTCACACCCCCTTAAAGAGCATTTGAGATTTTATAGGTTTGCTGCCAGTAGCCATTAAAGTGTCTGAAATGGGGACACTTTTTTCAAATCGTCACAAAATCTTGTACACTTCGAGTTTTCTGCTGACTGTTTTTGTGCATGCCAACAAAAGTACAAGGATCACGTCTGCCATGTTTGGGGCCAAAACTCCTTCTAAAAAAATTTTAAAAAATCACAAACCGTAAAAAGATTCAAAAATCGTAAAAAATAAAAAACGAGTCGTCTTGCCATGAAACTTCACGTGAAGGCTTAAGGGACCATTGTATGAATTTACAAGCCATAAAAATGGTGGCACGTAGAAATATGAAGATGTGCCTAAACCCACCTACCACCTTATCGATCCACAGCTTGCACATCCCGTCTCTCTGGCCGGCGTAGTGCCCGCCCGCCCACTCGTTTCATTAGTTGGCTTAGGCATACGGAGTTCATTCCCAGTCTAAGATCGGTCTAGATCGAGGGTGGTGACAGAAGGATCGACAGCACACAGAGGGGGACCAGATCAATCCTCGGCTTGCGCATCCCGCCCCTCTGGCCGGCTGAGTGCCCACACGCTCGTTTCGTGGGTTGACTTAGGCATACGGAGTTCATTCCCAGTCTAAGCATACGGAGTTCATTCCAAGTCTAAGATCGGATCAGACCGAGGGTTGCAACAGCACATGCTGGGCTCAGGCATGTGCTGGTGCCGTATTTTTCTTCGTCGGGGCACCATCACTAGAGAAACTGACTGGCGGCATTGGGGTTCCAGCGATCGGGGGGCGGGGGGTGTGCGCACATGATGTGCGATGGGTGCTGGTACTTGGCCCTTATATTGGCCCCCTATCCCTCATCAAACCTTGAGAACTCACACCCCATTAAAGAGCATTTGAGATTTTACAGGTTTGCTGCCAGTAGCCATTAAAGTGTCTGAAATGGGGACACTTTTTTCAAATGGTCACAAAATCTTGTACACTTTCAGATTTTAGCTAATTTTTTTTGTGCATGCCAACAAAAATAGAAGGATCACGTCTACCAAGTTTGGGGCCAAAACTCCTACCAAAAAAATTTTAAAAAATCCCGAACCTCAAAAATTTTTGAAAATCTTGAAAAATAGAAAATGAGTCGTCTTGCCATGAAACTTCACGTGAAGCCTTAAGGGACCATAGTATGAATTTACAAGCCATAAAAATGGCATTGGCACACAGAAATATGAAGATGTGCCTAAACCCACCTACCACCCTACTGATCCAAGGCTTACGCATCCCGTCTCTCTGGCCAACGTAGTGGCCGCCCGCCCGCTCGTTTCATCGGTTTATCTTAGGCATACGGAGTTCATTCCCAGTCTAAGATCGGACCAGACTGAGGGTTGTGGCAGCAGGATTGGCAGCACGCAGAGGGGGACCTGGTCGATCCCCGGCTTGCGCATCTCTCCCCTCTGGCCGGCAGAACGGCCGCACGCTCGTTTTGCGGGTTGACTTAGGGATACGGATTTCATTCCCAGTCTAAGCATACAGAGTTCATTCCCAGTCTAAGGTCAGATCAGACTGAGGGTTACGATAGTACATGCTAGGCTCGGGCATGTGCTGGTGACGTATTTTTCTTTCCCGAGGCACCATCACCGAAGCATCGTCGGAAAACTTGACCGACGGCATTGGGGTTCCGACGATCGGGGGGGCCGGGGGGTGTGCGCACATGATGTGCGATGGGTGTCGGCACTTGGCCCTTATATTGGCCCCCTATCCCTCATCAAACCTCGAGAACTCACACCCCCTTAAGGAGCATTTGAGATTTTACATGTTTGCTGCCGGTAGCCATTGAAGTGTCTGAAATGGGACACTTTTTTCAAATGGTGACAAAATCTCATACACTTTGAGTTTTTAGCTGAATTTTTTTGTGCATGCCAAAAAAAATACAAGGATCACATCTACCAAGTTTGTGGTGAAAAATCCTTCCAAAAAAATTTTAAAAAACCCCGAACTGAAAAAAGTTTTCAAAATCTTGAAAAATAAAAAACGAGTCGTCTTGCCATGAAACTTCACGTGAAGGCTTAAGGGACCATTGTATGAATTTACAAGCCATAAAAATGGCATTGGCATGGAGAAATATGAAGATGTGCCTAAACCCACCTACCACCCTATCGATCCACGGCATGCGCATCTCGTCTCTCTAGCCGACGTAGTGCTCGCCCGCCCACCTGCCCGCTCGTTTCGTCGGTTGGCTTAAGCATACGAAGTTCATTCCTAATATAAGATCGGACTAGATTGAGGGTTGCAGTAGCATAATCAGCAGCATGTAGAAGGGGACCCGGCCAATTTTCGGCTTGCGCATCCCACCCCTCTGGCCAGCTGAGTGCCCGCACGCTCGTTTTGTGGGTTGACTTAGGCATACGGAGTTCATTCCCATTCTAAGCATACGGAGTTCATTCCCAGTCTAAGATCGGACCAGATCGAGGGTTACGGCAGCATATGCTGGGCCTGGGCATGTGCTGGTGCGGCATTTTTCTTCACCGGAGCACCATCACCGGAGCATCGTCGGAGAACCTGACCGACGGCATTGGGGTTCCAACGAATGGGGGGGCCAGGGGGTGTGCGGACATGATGTACGATGGGTGCTGGTACATGGCCCTTATATTGGCCCCCTATCCCTCATCAAACCTTGAGAACTCACACCGTCTTAAAAAGCATTTGAGATTTTACAGGTTTGCCGCCAGTAAGCATTAAAGTGTCTAAAATGGGGACACTTTTTTCAAATGGTCACAAAATCTTGTACACTTCGAGTTTTTGGCTGAACTTTTTTGTGCACACCAACAAAAATACAAGGATCATGTCTACCAAGTTTGGGGCCAAAACTTCTTCCGAAAAAATTTTAAAAAATCTCGAACCCAAAAAGTTTCAAAAATCATGAAAAATAAAAAAGGAGTCGTCTCGCCATGAAACTTCACGTGAAGGCTTAATGGACCGTTGTATGAATTTAAAAGTCATAAAAATGGCATTGGCATGCAAAAATATGAAGATGTGCCTAAACCCACCTACCACCCTATCGATCAATGGCTTGGGCATCCCGTCTCTCTGGCCGACGTAGTGCTCGCCCGCCCGCCCGCTCTTTTCGTTGGTTAGCTTAGGCATACGAAGTTCATTCCCAGTCTAAGATTAGATCAGACCGAAGGTTGCGGCAGCAGGATCGATAGCACGCAGACGGGGACCCGGTCGATCCCTAACTTGCGCATCTCGCCCGTCTGGCCGACTGAGCGCCCGTACGCTCGTTTCGTGGGTTGACTTAGGCATACGGAGTTCATTCCTAGTCTAAGCATACGGAGTTCATTCCCAGTCTAAGATCGGACCAGACCGAGGCTTGCAGCAGCACATGTTGGGCTCGGGCTTGTGCTGGTGCGATATTTTTCTTTACCGGGGCACCATCACCGGAGCATCGCCGGAGAACCTGACCGGCGGCATTGGGGTTCCGGTGATCGGGGGGGCCAGGGGGTGTGCGCACATGATGTGCGATGGGTGCTGGTACTCGGCCCTTATATTGGCCCCCTATCCCTCATCAAACCTCGAGACCTCACACCCCCTTAAAGAGCATTTGAGATTTTACAGGTTTGCTGCCAGTAGCAATTAAAGTGTCTAAAATGGGGACACTTTTTTCAAATGGTCAAAAAATCTTGTACACTTCGAGTTTTTAGCTGAATTTTTTTGTGCATGCCAACAAAAATACAAGGATCACGTCTACCAAATTTGGAGCCAAAAATCCTTTCGAAAAAATTTTAAAAAATCTCGAACCTCAAAAAGTTTCAAAAATCGTGAAAAAGAGAAAACGAGTCATCTTGTCATGAAACTTCACGTGAAGGCTTAAGGGACCATTGTTTTAATTTACAAGCCATAAAAATGACATTGGCATGCAGAAATATGAAGATGTGCCTAAACCCACCTACCACCCTATCGATCCACGGCTTGCGAATCCCAGTCTAAGATCCCCGACTTGCAGAGGGTGACCTGGCCGATCCCCGAGTTGCGCATCTTGCCCCTCTGGCCGGCTGAGCACCCGCACGCTCATTTCGTGGGTTGACTTAGGGATACAGAGTTCATTCCCAGTCTAAGCATATGGAGTTCATTCCGAGTCTAAGATCATACCGGACCGAGGGTTACGGCAGCACACGCTGGGCGCGGGCATATGCTGGTGCCATAATTTGCTTCGTCGGGGCACCATCGTCAGAGCATCGTCGGAGAACCTGACCGGTGGCATTAGGGTTCCGACGATCGGGAGGGTCGAGGCAGGGGGTGTGCGCACTTGATGTGTAATGGGTGCTGGTACTTGGCCCTTATATTGGCCCCTATCCCTTATCAAACCTCGAGAAATCACACCCCTTAAAGAGCATTTGAGATTTTATAGGTTTGCTGCCAGTAGCCATTAAAGTGTCTGAAATGGGGACACTTTTTTCAAATGGTCACAAAATCTTCTGCACTTCAAGTTTTTAAATGAATTTTTTTGTGCATGCCAACAAAAATACAAGGATTATGTCTAAGTTTGGGGCCAAAACTCCTTCCGAAAAAATTTGAAAAAATCTCGAACCGTAAAAAATTTTGAAAATCGTGAAAAATAGAAAACGGGTCGTCTTGCAATGAAACTTCACGTGAAGGCTTAAGGGACGATTGTATGAATTTACAAGCCATAAAAATGGCATTGGCATGAAGAAATATGAAGATGTGCCTATACCCACCTACCACCCAATCGATCCACGGCTTGCGCATCCCGTCTCTATGGCCGACGTAGTGCCCGCACGCCCGCCCGCCCGCTCGTTTCGTCGGGTGGCTAAGGCAGATGGAGTTCATTACCAGTCTAAGATTGGACTGGACTGAGCATTACAGCAGTAGGATCAACAGCACGCAGAGGGGGACCCAACCGATGCTTGGCTTGTGCATCCCGCCCCTCTGGCCGGTTGAGCGCCCGAACGCTCGTTTTGTGGGTCGACTTAGGCATACGGAGTTCATTTCCAGTCTAAGCATATGGAGTTCATTCTCAGTATAAGATCGGATCAGACCGAGGGTTGTGATAGCACATGCTGGGCTCGGGCATGTGCTGGTGCTGTATTTTTCTTCGTCGGGGCACCATCGTCAGAGCATCGCCGGAGAACCTGACCGACAGCATTGGGGTTCCAGCGATCAGGGGGGCCGGGGGGGTGTGCGCACATGATGTGCGATGCGTGCTGGTACTTGGCCCTTATATTGGCCCCTTATCCCTCGTTAAACCTCAAGAACTAACACCCCCTTAAAGAGCATTTGAGATTTTATAGGTTTGCTGCCAGCAGCCATTAAAGTGTCTGAAATGGGGACACTTTTTTCAAATGGTCACAAAATCTTGTACACTTCGAGTTTTTAGCTGAATTTTTTTGTGCAAGCAAAAAAAAATATAAGGATCACGTCTACCAAGTTTGGGGCCAAAATTGCCTCCGAAAAAATTTTAAAAAATCTCGAACCGTAAAAAGTTTCCAAAATCGTGAAAAATAGGAAAAAAGTCTTATTGCAATGAAACTTCACGTGAAGGCTTAAGGGACCATTGTATGAATTTACAGGCCATAAAAATGGCATTGGCATGCAAAAATATGAAGATGTGCCTAAACCCACCTACCACCCTATCGATCCACGACTTGCGCATCCCGTCTCTCTGGCCGACGTAGTGCCCGCCCGCCCGCTCATTTCGTCGGTTGGCTTAGGTTACGGAGTTCATTCCTAGTCTAAGATTGGACAGGACTGAGGGTTATGGCAGCAGGATCGACAGCACGCAAAAGGGGAACTGATCGATTCTCGGCTTGCGCATCCCGCCCCTCTGGCTGGCTGAGCACCCGCACGCTCGTTTCGTGGGTTGACTTAGGCATACGGAGTTCATTCCCAGTCTAAGCATACGGAGTTCGTTCCCAGTCTAAGATCAGACCAGATTGAGGGTTGCAGCAGCACATGCTGGGCTCATAAATGTGCTGGTGCTGCATTTTTCTTCACCGGGGCACCATCGTCGGAGCTTCACCGGAGAACCTGACCGGCAGCATTGGGGTTCCAACGATCGGGGGGGGCCGAGGGGGGTGTGCGCACATGATGTGCGATGGGTGCTGGTACTTGGCCCTTATATTGGCCCCCTATCCCTCATCAAACCTCGAGAACTCACACTCCCTTGAAGAGCATTTCAGGTTTTACAGGTTTGCTGCCAGTAGCAATTAAAGTGTCTGAAATGGGGACACTTTTTTCAAATGGTCACAAAATCTTGTACACTTTGAGTTTTTAGTTGAATTTTTTTGTGCATGCCAACAAAAATACAAGGGTTACGTCTACCCATTTTGCAGCCAAAACTCCTTCCGAAAAAATTTTAAAAAATCTCGAACCATAAAAAGTTTCGAAAATCATGAAAAATAGAGAACGACTCGTCTTGCCATGAAACTTCACGTGAAGGCTTAAGGGACCATTGTATGAATTTACAAGCCATAAAAATGGCATTGGCATGCAGAAATATGAAGATGTGCCTAAACCCACCAACCACCCTATCGATTCACAGCTTGCGCATCCCGTCTCTCTCGCCAGATAGTGCCCGCCCGCCTGCCCACTTGTTTCATCGGTTGGCTTAGGCATACGAAGTTCATTCCTAGTCTAAGATCAGATCGGACTGAGGTTGCGACAGTAGGATCGACAGCACGCAAAGGGGGACTCGGCCTATCCCCGACTTGCGCATCTCGCCCCTCTGGCCGGTTGAGCGCCAGCATGCTCGTTTCGTGGGTTGACTTAGGCATACAGAGTTCATTCCCAGTCTAAGCATACGGAGTTCTTTCCTAGTCTAAGATCGGACTGAATCATGGGTTGCAGCAGCACATGCTCGGCTCGGGCATGTGCTGGTGACGCATTTTTCTTTGCCGGGGCACCATCGCCGGAGAACCTAACCGGCGAAATTGGGGTTCTGACGATCGGGGGGGCCGGGCGGGGTGTGCCCACATGATGTGCGATGGGCGCTAGTACTTGGCCCCTATATTGGCCCCCTATCCCTCATCAAACCTCAAGAACTCACACCCCCTTAATGAGCATTTGAGCTTATACAGGTTTGCTGCCAGTAGCCATTAAACTGTCTGAAATGGGGACACTTTTTCAAATGGTCACAGAATCTTGTACACTTCGAGTTTTTAGCTGAAATTTTTTGTGCAAGCCAACAAAAATACAAGGATCATGTCAACCATGTTTGGGGTTAAAACTCCTTCTGAAAAAATTTTAAAAAATCCTGAACCAAAAAAAGTTTTAAAAATTATGAAAAATAGAAAACGAGTCGTCTCGCCATGAAACTTTACGAGCAGGCTTAAGGTGGCTGTTGTATGAATTTACAAGCCATAAAAATGGCATTGGCACAAAAAAATATGAAGATATGCCTAAACCCACCTACCACCCTATCGATCCACACTTGAGCATCCCGTCTCTCCGGTCGGCGTAGTGCCCGCCCGTCCGCTCGCCCGCTCGATTCATCGGTTGGCTTAGGCATACAGAGTTCTTTCCCAGTCTAACATCAAACCGGACCAAGGGTTACGGCAACAGGATCGGTAGCACATAGAAGAGGACTCGACTGATCCTTGGCTTGCGCATCCCGCCCCTCTGGCCGGCTGAGCGCCCGCATGCTCGTTTCGTGGGTTGACTTAAACATACGGAGTTCATTCCCAGTCTAAGATTGGATCGAACCGAGGGTTGCAGCAGCACATACTGGGCCCGAGCATGTGCTGGTGTTGCATTTTTCTTCGTTGGGGCACAATTGTCGGAGCATCGCCTAAGAACCTGACCGACGACATTGGGGTTCTGACGATCGGGGGGGCCGGGGGGGTGTGCGCACATGATGTGCGATGGGTGCTGGTACTTGGCCCTTATATTGGCCCCCATCCCTCATCAAACCTTAAGAACTCACACCCCCTTAAAGAGCATTTGAGATTTTACAGGTTTGCTGCCAGTAGCCATTAAAGTGTCTGAAATAAGGACACTTTTTTCAAATGGTCACAAAATCTTGTACACTTCAAGTTTTTAGTTGATGTGCATGCCAACAAAAATACAAGGATCACGTCTACCAAGTTTAGGGCCAAAACTCCTTCCGAAAAAATTTTAAAAAATGTCGAACCGCAAAAAGTTTCGAAAATCGTGAAGAATAGAAAACAAGTCGTCTTGCCATGAAACTTCACATGAAGGCTTAAGGGACCATTGTTTGAATTCACAAGTCATAAAAATGGCACTGGCACATAGAAATATGAAGATGTGCCGAAACCCACCTACCACCCTATCGATCCACGGCTTACGCATCTCGTTTCTCTGGCCGGTGTAATGCTCACCCGCCTGCTCGTTTCATCGGTCGGCTTAGGCATACAGAGTTCATTCCAAGTCTAAGATCAGACCAGACTGAGGGTTGCGGCAGCAGGATCGGCAGCACGTAGAGGGGGACCCGACCGATCCCTGGCTTGCGCATCCCACCCCTCTGGCCGACTGAGCGCCCGCACGCTCGTTTCATTGGTTGACTTAGGCATACGGAGTTCATTCCTAGTGTAAGATCAGACTGGACCAAGGGTTGCGACAGCATAGGCTAGGCTCGGGCATGTGCTGGTGGCGCATTTTTCTTTGCCAGGGCACCATCGTAGGAGCATCACCGGAGAACCTGATCGACGGCATTGGGGTTTCGGTGATCGGGAGGGCCGGGGGGGTGTGCGCACATGATGTACGATGGGTGCTGGTACTTGGCCCTTATATTGCCCCCTATCCCTCATCAAACCTCAAGAACTCACACCCCCTTGAAGAGCATTTGAGAGTTTACAGGTTTGCTGGCAGTAGCCATTAAAGTGTCTGAAATGGGGACACTTTTGTCAAATGGTCACAAAATCTTGTACACTTCGAGTTTTTAGCTGAATATTTTTGTGCATGCCAACAAAAATACAAGGATCACGTCTACCGATTTTGCAACCAAAAATCCTTCCGAAAAAATTTTAAAAAATTTCGAACCACAAAAAGTTTCGAAAATCATGAAAAATAGAGAATGACTTGTCTTGCCATGAAACTTCACGTGAAGGCTTAAGGGACCATTGTATGAATTTACAAGCCATAAAAATGGCATTGGCATGCAGAAATATGAAGATGTGCCAAACCCACCAACCACCCTATCGATCCACGGCTTACGCATCCCGTCTCTCTCGCCAGAGTAGTGCCCGCCCGCCCGCCCACTCGTTTCGTCGGTTGGCTTAGGCATATGGAGTTCATTCCCAGTCAAAGATCAGATCGGACCGAGGGTTGCGGTAGTAGGATCGATAGCACGCAAAGGGGGACCCGACCGATCCCCGGCTTGCGCATCCCACCCCTCTAGCCGGCTGAGCGCCTGCACGCTCATTTCAAGGGTTGACTTAGGCATACGGAGTTCATTCCCAGTCTAAGATCAGACTGGACCAAGGGTTGCGGTAGCACAAGTTGGGCTCAGGCATGTGCTGGTGCCGCATTTTTCTTTGCCAGGGCACCATCTTCGTAGCATCGTCGGAGAACCTGATCGGCGGCATTGGGGTTCCGGTGATCGGGAGGGCCGGGGGGTGTGCGCACATGATGTGCGATGGGTGCTGGTACTTGGCCCTCATATTGGCCCCCTATCCCTCATCAAACCTCGAGAACTCACACCCCCTTGAAGAGCATTTGAGGTTTTATAGGTTTGCTGCCAGTAACCATTAAAGTGTCTGAAATGGGGACACTTTTTTCAAATGGTCACAAAATCTTGTACACTTTGAGTTCTTAGCTGAATTTTTTTGTGCATGCCAACAAAAATACAAGGGTTACGTCTAACAATTTTGCAGCCAAAACTCCTTCCGAAAAAATTTTAAAAAATCTCGAACCATAAAAAGTTTCAAAAATTGTGAAAAATAGAGAACGACTCGTCTTGCCATGAAACTTCACGTGAAGGCTTAAGGGACCATTGTATGAATTTACAAGCCATAAAAATGGCATTGGCATGCAGAAATATGAAGATGTGCCTAAACCCACCAACCACCCTATCGATCCACGGCTTGTGCATCCCGTCTCTCTCGCCAGAGTAGTGCCCGCCCGCCCATTCACTTGTTTCGTCGGTTGGCTTAGGCATACGAAGTTCATTCCCAGTCTAAGATCGGACCGGACTGAGGGTTGCGACAGTAGGATCGACAGCACGCAAAGGGGGCATCCCGTCCCTCTGGCTGATTGAGCGCCAGCACGCTCGTTTCGTGGGTTGACTTAGGCATACAGAGTTCATTCCCAGTCTAAACATACGGAGTTCTTTCCCAATCTAAGATCGGACTGGACCGAGGGTTGCGGCAGCACATGCTGGGCTCAGGCATGTGCTGGTGACGCAGTTTTCTTTGCCGAGGCACCATCGCGGAGAACCTGACCGACGGAATTGGGGTTCCGACGATCGGGGGGCCGGGCGGGGTGTGCCCACATGATGTGCGATGGGCGTTGGTACTTGGCCCTTATATTGGCCCCCTATCCCTTATCAAACCTCAAGAACTCACACCCCCTTAAAGAGCATTTGAGCTTTTACAGGTTTGCTCCCAGTAGCCATTAAAAGGTCTAAAATGGGGACACTTTTTCAAATGGTCACAGAATCTTGTACACTTCGAGTTTTTAGCTGAATTTTTTTTTGCATGCCAACAAAAAAATAAGGATCACATCTTCAAAGTTTGGGACCAAAATTCCTTTCGAAAAAATTTTAAAAAATCTTGAACCGTAAAAAGTTTCAAAAATCGTGAAAAATAGAAAACGAGTCGTCTTGCCATGAAACTTCACGTGAAGGCTTAAGGGACCATTGTATGAATTTACAAGCCATAAAAATGGCATTGGCATGCAAAAATATGAAGATGTGCCTAAACCCAGCTACCACCCTATCGATCCACGGCTTGCGCATCCCGTCTCTCTGGCCGGCTGAGCGCCCGCATGCTCATTTCGTGGGTTGACTTAAGCATACGAAGTTCATTCCCAGTCTAAGCATACGGAGTTCATTCCCAGTCTAAGATTGGATCAAACCGAGGGTTGCGGCAGCACATGCTGGGCTAGAGCATGTGCTGGTGCCGCATTTTTCTTTGTCGGGGCACCATCACCGGAGTATCGCCGAAGAACCTGACCGACGACATTGGGGTTCCGACGGTCGGGGGGCCGGGGGTGTGCGCACATGATGTGCGATGGGTGCTGGTACTTGGCCCTTATATTGGACCCTATCCCTCATCAAACCTCGAGAACTCACACCCCCTTAAAGAGCATTTGAGATTTTACAGGTTTGCTGCCAATAGCCATTAAAGTGTCTGAAATAAGGACACTTTTTTCAAATGGTCACAAAATCTTGTACACTTCAAGTTTTTAGTTGATGTGCATGCCAACAAAAATTCAAGGATCACATCTACCAAGTTTGGGGCCAAAACTCCTTCCGAAAAAATTTTAAAAATCTCGAACGGTAAAAAGTTTCAAAAATCGTAGAAAATAGAAAACGAGTCGTCTTGCCATGAAACTTCACATGAAGGCGTAAGGGACCATTGTATGAATTTACAAGCCATAAAAATGGCATGGCACATAGAAATATGAAGATGTGCCTAAACCCACCTACCACCCTACCGATCCACGGCTTGCACATCACGTCTCTCTGGTCGACGTAGTGCCTGCCCGCCCGCACAGCCGCTCGTTTCGTCAATTGGCTTAGGCTTACGAAGTTCATTCCCGTTCTAAAATCAGACCAGACTAAGGGTTGCGGTAGCAGGAACGATAGCACACATAGGGGGACCTGACTGATCCTTGGCTTGCGCATCCCGCCCCTCTGACCGACTGACTTAGGCATTCGGAATTCATTCCCAATCTAAGCATACAGAGTTCATTCCTAGTCTAAGATCAGATCAAACCGAGGGTTGCAATAGCACATGCTGGACTCAGGCATGTGTTGGTGCCGCATTTTTCTTCGTCGGGGCACCATCGTCGGAGCATCGCTGGAGAACCTGATCAACGGCATTGGGGTTCCGGTGATCGGGGGGCCGGGGGGGCTGTGCGCACATGATATATGATGGGTGCTGGTACATGGCCCTTATATTGGCCCCCTATCCCTCATCAAACCTTGAGAACTTACACCCCCTTAAAGAGCATTTGAGATTTTACAGGTTTGCTGCCAGTAGCCATTAAAGTGTCTTAAATGGGGAAACTTTTTTCAAACGGTCACAAAATCTTGTAGACTTCGAGTTTTTAGCTGAATTTTTTTGTGCATGCCAACAAAAATACAAGGATCACGTTTGCCAAGTTTGGGACCAAAATTCCTTCCAAAAAAATTTTAAAAAAATCCTGAACCGTAAAAAGTTTCAAAAATTGTGAAAAATAGAAAACGAGTTGTCTTGCCATGAAACTTCACGTGAAGGCTTAAGGGACCATTGTATGAATTTACAAGCCATAAAAATGGCATTGGCATGCAGAAATATGAAGATATGCCTAAACCCACCTACCACCCTATCGATCCACGGCTTGCGCATCCCGTCTCTCTCGCCAGAGTAGTGCCCGCCCGGCCGCCCACTTGTTTCATCGGTTGGCTTAGGCATACGAAGTTCATTCCCAGTCTAAGATCGGACTAGACTGAGGGTTGCGACAGTAGGATCGACAACACGCAAAGGGGGACTCGATCGATCCCCGGCTTGCGCATCCCGCCCCTCTGGTCGACTGAACGCCAGCACGCTCGTTTCATGGGTTGACTTAGGCATACAGAGTTCATTCCCAGTCTAAGCATACGGAGTTCTTTCCCAGTCTAAGATCAGACTGGACCGAGGGTTGCGCCAGCACATGCTGGGCTCGGGCATGTGCTGGTGACGCATTTTTCTTTGCCGAGGCACCATCGCCGGAGAACCTGACCGACAGAATTGGGGTTCTGACGATTGGGGGGGCCGAGCGGGGTGTGCCCACATGATGTGCGATGGCCGTTGGTACTTGGCCCTCATATTGGTCCCCTATCCCTTATCAAACCTCAAGAACTCACACCCTCTTAAAGAGCATTTAAGCTTTTACAGGTTTGCTGCCAGTAGCCATTAAAGCGTCTGAAATAGGGACACTTTTTCAAATGGTCACAGAATCTTGTACACTTCGAGTTTTTAGCTGAATTTTTTTTTGCATGCCAACAAAAAAATAAGGATCACGTCTACCAAGTTTGGGACCAAAATTCCTTCCGAAAAAATTTTAAAAAAATCCTGAACCGTAAAAAGTTTCAAAAATCGTGAAAAATAGAAAACGAGTCGTCTTACCATGAAACTTCACGTGAAGGCTTAAGGGACCATTGTATGATTTTACAAGCCATAAAAATGGCATTGGCATGCAAAAATATGAAGATGTGCCTAAACCCAGCTACCACCCTATCGATCAACGGCTTTCACATCCCGTCTCTCTGGCCGGCGTAGTGCTCGCCCGCCCGTTCGATCGTTTCGTCGGTTGGCTTAGGCATACGGAGTTCATTCCCAGTCTAAGATTGGATCAGACCGAGGGTTGCAGCAGCAGGATCGGCAACATGCAGAGGGGGACCCGGCCGATCCCCGGCTTGCGCATCCTGCCCCTCTGGCCGGCTGAACGCTTGCACGCTCGTTTTGTGGGTTGACTTAGGCATACGGAGTTCATTCCCAGTCTAAGCATATGAAGTTAATTCCCAGTCTAAGATCGGACCTGATCGAGGGTTTCGACAGTACATGCTGGGGTCGAGCATGTGCTGGTGCCGCATTTTTCTTCGCCGGGGTACCATCGTCGAAGCAACGTCGGAGAACCTGTCCGACGGCATTAGGGTTCCGGCGATCGGGGGGGTCGGGGGGGTGTGCGCACATGATGTGCGATGGGTGCTGGTACTTGGCCCTTATATTGGCCCCCTATCCCTCATCAAATCTCTAGAACCCACACCCCTTAAAGAGCATTTGAGATTTTACAGGTTTGCTACTAGTAGCCATTAAAGTGTCTGAAATGGGGACACTTTTTTCAAATGGTCACAAAATCTTGTACACTTCAAGTTTTTAGCTGAATTTTTTTGTGCATGCCAACAAAAATACAAGGATCACGTCTGCCAAGTTTGGGACCAAAATTCTTTCCAAAAAAATTTTAAAAAAATCCTGAACCGCAAAAAGTTTCAAAAATCGTGAAAAATAGAAAACGAGTCGTCTTGCCATGAAACTTCACGTGAAGGCTTAAGGGACCATTGTATGAATTTACAAGCCATAAAAATGGCATTGGCATGCAAAAATATGAAGATGTGCCTAAACCCAACTACCACCCTATCGATCCACGACTTTCACATCCCGTCTCTCTGGCCGGTTGAGCGCCCGCATGCTCATTTCGTGGGTTGACTTAAGCATACGGAGTTCATTCCCAGTCTAAGCATACGGAGTTCATTCCTAGTCTAAGATTGGATCGAACCTAGGGTTGCGGCAGCACATGCTGGGCTAGAGCATGTGCTGGTGCCGCATTTTTCTTCGTCGGGGCACCATGGCCGGAGCATCATCGAAGAACCTGACCGGCGACATTAGGGTTCCGACGGTCGGGGGGGCGGGGGGTGTTCGCACATGATGTGCGATGGGTGCTGGTACTTGGCCCTTATATTGGCCCCTATCCCTCATCAAACCTCGAGAACTCACACCCCCTTAAAGAGCATTTAAGATTTTACAGGTTTGCTGCCAGTACCCATTAAAGTGTTTGAAATAAGGACACTTTTTTCAAATGGTCACAAAATCTTGTACACTTCGAGTTTTTAGTTGATGTGCATGCCAACAAAAATACAAGGATCACATCTACCAAGTTTGGGGCCAAAACTCCTTCCGAAAAAATTTTAAAAAATCTCGAACCGTAAAAAGTTTCGAAAATCGTGGAAAATAGAAAACGAGTCATCTTGCCATGAAACTTCACGTGAAGGTGTAAGGGACCGTTGTATGAATTTACAAGCCATAAAAATGGCATGGCACGTAGAAATATGAAGATGTGCCTAAACCCACCTACCACCCTATCGATCCACGGCTTGCACATCACGTCTCTCTGGCCGGCGTAGTGCCCGCCCGGCTGCACACCCGCTCGTTTCGTCAGTTGGCTTAGGCATACGGAGTTCATTCCCAGTCTAAAATCAGACCAGACTGAGGGTTGCGGTAGCAGGAACTACAGCACACATAGGTGGACCCGACTGATCCTTGGCTTGCGCGTCCCGCCCCTCTGGCCGGCTGACTTAGGCATACAGAGTTCATTCCCAGTCTAAGCATACAGAGTTCATTCCTAGTCTAAGATCAGACCAAACCGAGGGTTGCAATAGCACATGCTGGGCTCGGGCATGTGTTAGTGCCGCATTTTTCTTCGTCGGGGCACCATCACCGAAGCATCGCTGGAGAACCTGACCAACGGCATTGGGGTTCCGACGATCGGAGGGGCCGGGGGGGCTGTGCGGACATGATATGTGATGGGTGCTGGTACTTGGCCATTATATTGGCCCCCTATCCCTTATCAAACCTCGAGAACTTACACCCCCTTAAAAAGCATTTGAGATTTTACAGGTTTGCTGCCAGTAGCCATTAAAGTGTCTTAAATGGGGAAACTTTTTTCAAATGGTCACAAAATCTTGTACACTTCGAGTTTTTGCTGAATTTTTTTGTGCATGCCAACAAAAATACAAGGATCATGTCTGCCAAGTTTGGGACCAAAATTCCTTCCGAAAAAATTTTAAAAAATCCCGAACCGTAAAAAGTTTCAAAAATCGTGAAAAATAGAAAACGAGTCGTCTTGCCATGAAACTTCACATGAAGGCTTAAGGGACCATTGTATGAATTTACAAGCCATAAAAATGGCATTGGCATGCAGAAATATGAAGATGTGCCTAAACCCACCTACCACCCTATCGATCCACGGCTTGCGCATCCCGTCTCTCTGGCCGGCGTAGTGCCCACCCGCCCGCACGCCTGCTCGTTTCATTGGTTGGCTTAGGCATACGGAGTTCATTCCCAGTCTAAGATAAGATCGAACTGAGGGTTACGACAGTAGGATCGGTAGCACGCAGAGGGGGACCCGACCAATCCCCGCCTTGCGCATCCCACCCCTCTAGCCGGCTGAGCGCCTGCACGCTCGTTTCATGGGTTGACTTAGGCATACGGAGTTCATTCCCAGTCTAAGCATACGAAGTCCATTCCCAGTCTAGGATCGGATGGGACTGAGGGTTCCAGCAGCATATGCTGGGCTTGGGCATGTGCTAGTGCCGCATTTTTCTTTATCGGGGCACCATCGCTGAAGCATCACCGGAGAACCTGACCGGCGGCATTGAGGTTTCGACGATCGGGGGGCCGGGGGGTGTGCGCACATGATGTGCAATGGGTGCTCGTACTTGGCCCTTATATTGGCCCCCTATCCCTCATCAAACCTCGAGAACTCACACCCCCTTAAAGAGCATTTGAGATTTTACAGGTTTGCTGCCAATAGCAATTAAAGTGTCTTAAATGGGGACACTTTTTTCAAATGGTCACAAAATCTTGTACACTTAGGGTTTTTAGCTGAATTTTTTTGTGCATGCCAACAAAAAACGAGGATCATGTCTACCAAGTTTGGGGCCAAAACTCCTTCCGAAAAAATTTTAAAAAATCTCGAACCATAAAAAGTTTCAAAAATCTTGAAATATAGAGAACGAGTCGTCTTGTCATGAAACTTCATGTGAAGGCTTAAGGGACCATTGTATGAATTTACAGGCCATAAAAATGGCATTGGCACTTAGAAATATGAAGATGTGCCTAAACCCACCTACCACCCTATCGATCCATGGCTTGCGCATCCCGTCTCTCTGGTCGGCGTAGTGCCTGCTCTCCCGCCCTCCCGCTCGTTTCGTCTGTTGGCTTAGGCATACGGAGTTCATTCCCAATCTAAGATTGGACGGAACCGAGGGTTGTGGCAGTAGGATTGGCAGCACGTAGAGGGGGCCCCGACCGATCCCCGGCTTGCGCATCCCGCCCCTTTGGCCGGCTGAGCGGCCGCACGTTCGTTTCGTGGGTTGACTTAGGCATACGGAGTTCATTCCCAGTCTAAGCATACAGAGTTCATTCCCAGTCTACGATCGGACCGGGCCGAGGGTTACGGTAGCACATGCTGGGCTCGGGAATGTGTTGGTGTCGTATTTTTCAGCCTCGGGGCACCATCGCCGGAGCATCGTCGGAGAACCTGACCGGCGGCATTGGGGTTCCGGCGATCGGGGGGGTCGGGGGGGTGTGCACACATGATGTACGATGGGTGCTGGTACTTGGCCCTTATATTGGCCCCTAATCCTTCATCAAACGTCAATAACTCACACCCCCTTAAAGAGCATTTGAGATTTTACAGGTTTGCTGCCAGTAGCCTTTAAAGTGTCTGAAATGGGGACACTTTTTTCAAATGGTCACAAAATCTTGTACACATCGAGTTTTTAGCTGAATTTTTTTGTGCATGCCAAAAAAAATACAAGGATCACGTCTACCATGTTTGAAGCCAAAACACATTCTGAAAGAATTTTCAAAAATCCCGAACCGTAAAAAGTTTCAAAAATCGTGAAAAATAAAAAATGTGTCGTCTCGCCATGAAACATCACGTGAAGGCTTAAGGGACCATTGTATGAATTTACAAGCCATAAAAATGGCATTGGCATGCAGAAATTTGAAGATGTGCCTAAACCCACCTACCACCCTATCGATCAACGGCTTGCGCATCCCGTCTCTCTGGCCGGCGTAGTGCTCGCCTGCCCGTTCAGTTGTTTCGTCGGTTGGCTTAGGCATACGGAGTTCATTCCCAGTCTAAGATTGGATCAGACCGAGGGTTGCAGCAGCAGGATCAGCAACATGTAGAGGGGGACCCGATCGATCCCCGGCTTGCGCATCCCGCCCCTCTGGCCGGCTGAACGCTCGCACGCTCATTTTGTGGGTTGACTTAGGCATATGGAGTTCATTCCCAGTCTAAGCATATGAAGTTAATTCCCAGTCTAAGATCGGACCTAACCGAGGGTTTCGACAGTACATGCTGGGGTCGAGCATGTGCTGGTGCCACATTTTTCTTTGTCGGGGTACCATCGTCGGAGCAACGTCGGAGAACCTATCCGACGGCATTAGGGTTCCGGCGATCGGGGGGGTCGGGGGGGTGTGCGCACATGATGTGCGATGGGTGCTGGTACTTGGCCCTTATATTGGCCTCCTATCCCTCATCAAATCTCTAGAACCCACACCCCTTAAAGAGCATTTGAGATTTTACAGGTTTGCTACCAGTAGCCATTAAAGTGTCTGAAATGGGGACACTTTTTTCAAATGGTCACAAAATCTTGTACACTTCAAGTTTTTAGCTGAATTATTTTGTGCATGCCAACAAAAATACAAGGATCATGCCTACCAATTTTGGGACCAAAATTCCTTGCGAAAAAATTTAAAAAAATCCCGAACCACAAAACATTTTGAAAATCGTGAAAAATAAAAAATGAGTCGCCCTGCCATGAAACTTCACGTGAAGGCTTAAGGGACCATTGTATGAATTTACAAGCAATGAAAATGGCATTGGCATGCAGAAATATGAAAATGTGCCTAAACCCACCTACCACACTATCGATCCACGGCTTGCGCATCCCGTCTCTCTGGGCGGCATAGTGCTCGCCCGCCCGCCCGCTCATTTCATCGATTGGCTTAGGCATACAGAGTTCATTCCTAGTCTGAGATTGGACCGGACCGAGGGTTGTGGCAGCAGGATCAGCAGCACGTAGAGGGAGACCTGGCCGATCCTCAGCTTGCTCATCCTGCCCCTCTGGCCGGCTGAGTGCCCGCATGCTCGTTTCGTGGGTTGACTTAGGCATACGGAGTTCATTCCCCATCTAAGCATACAGAGTTCATTACCAGTCTAAGATCGGACCGGATCAAGGGTTGTGGCAGCACATGCTGGCCTCGGGCATGTGTTGGTGCCGTATTTTTCTTCGTCGGGGTACCATCGCTGGAGAACTTGACCGGCGGTATTGGGGTTCTGACGATCGGGGGGGCCAGAGGGGGCTGTGCGCATATAATGTGTGATGGGTGCTGGTACTTGGCCCTCATATTGGCCCCCTATCCCTCATCAAACCTTGAGAACTCACACCCCCTTAATGAGCATTTGAGATTTTACAGGTTTGCTGCCAGTAGCCATTAAAGTGTCTGAAATGGGGACACTTTTTTCAAATGGTCACAAAATCTTGTACACTTCGAGTTTTTAGCTGAATTTTTTTGTGCGCGCCAAAAAAAATAAAAATATTAGGTCTACCAAGTTTGGGGCCAGAACTCCTTCCAAAACAATTTTAAAAAATCTGGAACTGCAAAAAGTTTCAAAAATCATGAAAAATAGAAAATGAGTTATCTTGCCATGAAACTTCACGTGAAGGCTTAAGGGACCATTGTATGAATTTACAGGACATATAAATGGCATTGGCACACAGAAATATGAAGATGTGCCTAAACCCACCTACCACCCTACCGATCCACGACTCACGCATCCCGTCTTTCTGGCCGGCGTAGAGCCCGCCCGCCTGCCCACCCTGTCGTTTCGTCGGTTGGCTTAGGCATAGGAGTTCATTCCCAGTCTCAGACCAGACCGGACCAAGGGTTGTGGCAACAGGATCAGCAGCACGCAGAGGGGGACCCGGTCGATCCCCGACTTACGCATCCCGCCCCTCTGGCCGGCTGAGCGCTCGCACGCTCGTTTCATGGGTTGACATAGGCATACGGAGTTCATTCCCAGTCTAAGATCGGACCAGACCGAGGGTTGCGGCAGCACATGCTGGGCTCGGGCATGTGCTGGTGCCGTATTTTTCTTCGTCGGGGCACCATCGTCGGAGCATCGTAGGAGAACCTGACTGACGGCATTGGGGTTTTGACGATCGGGGGGTCCGGGGGTGTGTGCGCACATGATGTGCGATGGGTGCTGGTACTTGGCCCTTATATTGGCCCCCTATCCCTCATCAAACCTCGAGAACTCACACTCCCTTAAAGAGCATCTGAGATTTTATAGGTTTGCTGCCAGTAGCGATTAAAGTGTCTGAAATGGGGACACTTTTTTCAAATGGTCACAAAATCTTGTACACTTTGAGTTTTTAGCTGAATTTTTTTGTGCATGCCAACAAAAATACAAGGATCATGTCTACCATGTTTGGGGCCAAAACTCCTCTTGAAAAAATTTAAAAAGTCCCGAACCGCAAAATGTTTCAAAAATCGCGAAAAATAGAAAACCAGTCACCTTGCCATGAAACTTCACGTGAAGGCTTAAGGTACCATTGTATGAATTTACAAGCCATAAAAATGGCATTGGTGTGCAGAAATATGAAGATATGCCTAACCCCACCTACCACCTTATTGATCCATGGCTTGCGCATCCCATCTCTCTGGCCGGCGTAGTGCCCGCCCACCCGCCCGCCCGCTCGTTTCGTCGGTTGGCTTAGGCATACAAAGTTCATTCCTAGTCTAAGATCGGATCGGACTGAAGGTTACGGTAGCAGGATCGACACCACGCAGAAGGGGATCCGATCGATCCCCGGCTCGTGCATCCCACCCCTCTGGCCGACTGAGCGCCTGTACGCTCGTTTCGTGGGTTGACTTAGGCATACGGAGTTCATTCCCTATCTAAGCATACAGAGTTCATTCCCAGTCTATGATCGGATCGGACCGAGGGTTGCAGTAGCACATGCTGGGCTCGGCCATGTGCTGGTGCCGTATTTTTCTTCGTCGGGGCACCATTGCCGGAGCATCGTCGGAGAACCTGACTGGCGGCATTGTGGTTCCGGTGATTGGGGGGGCCGGGGGGTGGTGTGCGCACATGATGTGCGATGGGTGCTGGTACTTGGCCCTTATATTGGCCCCCTATCCCTCATCAAACCTCAAGAACTCACATCCCCTTAAAGAGCATTTGAGATTTTACAGGTTTGCTGTCAGTAGCCATTAAACTGTCTGAAATGGGGACACTTTTTTCAAATAGTCACAAAATCTTGTACGCTTCGAGTTTTTAGCTGAATAATTTTGTGCATGCCAACAAAAATACAAGGATCACGTCTATGAAGTTTGGGGCCAAAACGCCTTTCAAAAAAATTTTAAAAAATCCCAAACCGTAAAAAGTTTTGCAAATCCTGAACAATAGAAAACGAGTCATCTTCCCGTGAAACTTGACGTGAAGGCTTAAGGGACGATTGTATGAATTTACAAGCCATAAAAATGGCATTGGCACGTAGAAATATGAAGATGTGCCTAAACCCACCTACCACCCTATCGATCCACAGCTTCCGCATCCCGTTTCTCTGGCCGATGTAATGCCTATCTGCCTGCCCACTTGTTTCATCGGTTGGCTTAGGCAGACGGAGTTCATTCCCAGTCTATGATCGGACTGGACTGAGGGTTGCAACAGCAGGATCGACAGCACACAGAGGAGGACCCGACCTATCTTCGGCTTGCACATCCCGCCCCTCTGGCTGGCTGAGCGCCCGTACGCTCGTTTCATGGGTTGACTTAGGCATACGGAGTTCATTCCCAGTGTAAGCATACAGAGTTCATTCCCAATCTAAGATCGGATCGGACTGAGGGTTACAGTAGCACGTGCTGGGCTCGGGCATGTGCTGGTGCCACATTTTTCTTTGTCGGGGCACCATCGCTGGAGCATCGTCAGAGAACCTGACCGACGGCATTGGGGTTCCGACGATCAGGGGGCCGGGGGGTGTGCGCACATGTTGTGTGATGGGTGATGGTACTTGGCCCTTAGATTGGCCTCCTATCCCTCATCAAACCCAGAGAACTCACACCCCCTTAAAGAGCATTTGAGATTTTACAGGTTTGCTGCCAGTAGCCATTAAAGTGTCTAGAATGGAGACACTTTTTTCAAATGGTCACAAAATCTTGTACGCTTCGAGTTTTTAGCTGAATTTTTTTATGCATGCCAACAAAAATACAAGGATCACGTCTACCAAGTATGGGGCTAAAAATCCTTCCAAAAAAATTTTAAAAAATCTTGAACCGCAAAAAGTTTGAAAAATCATAAAAAATAGAAAACGAGTCATCTTGCCTAATACTTCACGTGAAGGCTTAAAGGACCATTCTATGAATTTACAAGCCATAAAAATGGCATTGGGACGTAGAAATATGAAGATGTGCCTAAACACATCTACCACCCTATCGATCCACTGCTTGCGCATCCCGTCTCTCTTACCGGTATAGTGCCTGCCCGCCTGCTCGTTTCGTCGGTTGGCTTAGGCATACGAAGTTCATTCCCAGTCTAAGCGTACGGAGTTCATTCCCGGTCTAAGATCAGACCGGACCGAGGGTTGCAGTAGCACATGCTAGGCTCGAGCATGTGCTGGTGCCTCATTTTTCTTTATCGGGGCACCATCGCCGGAGCATCATCGGAGAACTTGACCGACAGCATTGGGGTTCCGACGATCAGAGGGCCGGGGGGGGTGTGCGCACATGATGTACACTTTGAGTTTTTACCTGAATTTTTTTGTGCATGCCATAAAAAATACAAGGATCACGTCTACCAAGTTTGGGGCCAAAAATCCGTCTGAAAAGATTTAAAAAAATCCCAAACCGTAAAAAGTTTCAAAAATCATGAAAAATAGAAAACGAGTCGTCTTGCCATGAAACTTCAGGTGAAGGCTTAAGGGACAATTGTATGAATTTACAAGCCATAAAAATGGCATTGGCAATCAGAAATATGAAGATGTGCCTAAACCCACCTACCACCCTTTCGATCCACGGCTTGCGCATCCCGTCTCTCTGGCCGACGTAGTGCCCGGCCGCCCGTCCGCTAGTTTCGTCAGTTGGCTTAGGGATACAAAGTTCATTCCCAGTCTAGGATCGAACCAGACCGATGGTTGCAGCAGCAGGATCAGTAGCACGGAGAGTGGGACCCGACCGATCCCCGGCTTGCGCATCCCGCCCCTCTGGCCAATTGAGTGCCCGCACGCTCGTTTCGTGGGTTGACTTAGGCATACGGAGTTCATTCCCAGTCTAAGCATATGGAGTTCATTCCCAGTCTAAGATCGGACCAGACCGAGGGTTGTGGCAGCACTTGCTGGGCTCGAGCATGTGCTAGTGCCGTATTTTTCTTCGTCGAGGCACCATCGTCGAAGCATCACCGGAGAAACTGACCGACGGCATTGGGGTTTCGGCGATCGGGGGGCCGGGGGGTGTGCGCACATGATGTGTGATGGGGGCTGGTACTTGGCCCCTATATTGGCCACCTATCCCTCATGAAACCCCGAGAACTCACACCCCCTTAAAGAGAATTTGAGATTTTACAGGTTTGCTGCCAGTGGCCATTAAAGTGTCTGAAATGGGGACACTTTTTCCAAATGGTCACAAAATCTTGTACACTTCGAGTTTTTAGCTGAACTTTTTTGTGCATGCCAACAAAAATACAAGGATCACGTCTACCAAGTTTGGGGCCAAAAATCCTTCTGAAAAGATTTTAAAAAATCCCGAACCGTAAAAAGTTTCAAAAATCATGAAAAATAGAAAACGAGTTGTCTTGCCATGAAACTTCACTTGAAGGCTTAAGGGACCGTTGTATGAATTTACAAGCTGTAAAAATGGCATTGGCATGCAGAAATATGAAGATGTGCCTAATGCCACCTACCACCCTATCGATCCACGGCTTGCGCATCCCGTTTCTCTGGCTAACGTAGTGCCTACCCGCCCACTCGCTAGTTTCATCGGTTGGCTCAGGCATACGGAGTTCATTCCCTGTCTAAGATAAGACTGGATTGATGGTTGTGGCAGTAGGATCGGTAGCACGCAGTGGGCGACCCGATCGATCCCCAACTTGCGCATCTCGCCCCTCTGGCCTACTCAGCGCCCGCACGCTCGTTTCGTGGGTTGACTTAGGCATACGGAGTTCATTTCCAGTCTAATCATAAAGAGTTCATTTCCAGTCTAAGATCGGACCAGATCGAGGGTTGCGGCAGCACTTGCTGGGTTCAGGCATGTGCTGGTGCCACATTTTTCTTCGTCGGGGGACCATCGTCGGAGCATCACCGGAGAACCTGACCGGCGGCATTAGGGTTCCGGCGATCGGGGGGGCCGGGCGGTGTGCGCACATGATGTGCGATGGGTGCTGGTACTTGGCCCTTATATTCGCCCCTTATCCCTCATCAAACCCCGAGAACTCACACCCCCTTAAAGAGCATTTGAGATTTTACAGGTTTGCTGCCAGTAGCCATTAAAGTGTCTGAAATGGGGACATCTTTTTCAAATGGTCACAAAATCTTGTACACTTCGATTTTTTAGCTGAAGTTTTTTGTGCATGCCAAAAAAATACAAGGATCACGTCTACCAAGTTTAGGGCCAAAACTCCTCCCAAAAAAATTTTAAAAAATCCCAAACAATAAAAAGTTTCAAAAATCGTGAAAAATAGAAAACGAGTCGTCTTGCCATTAAACTTCACGTGAAGGCTTAAGGGACCATTGTATGAATTTACAAGCCATAAAAATGGCAATTGCATGTAGAAATATGAAGATGCGCCAAAACCCACCTACCACTCTATCGATCCACAGCTTGCGCATCCCGTCTCTCTGGTCGGAATAGTGCCCGCCCGCCCGCCCGCCCGCCCGCTCGTTTTGTCTATTGGCTTAGGCATATAGAGTTCATTCTCAGTCTAAGATTGGACCAAACCGAAGGTTACGGCAGCAGGATTAGCAGCACACAGAGGGGGACCCGACCGATCCCCGACTTGCGCATCCTGCCCCTCTGGCCGGCTGAGCGCCCGTACGCTCGTTTCGTGGGTTGACTTAGGCATACGAAATTCATTCCCAGTCTAAGCATATGGAGTTCATTCCCAGTCTAAGATCGGATCAGACCAAGGGTTGCAACAGCACATGCTGGGCTCGAGCATGTGCTGGTGCCGCATTTTTCTTTGCCGGCGCACCATCGCCGGAGCATCGCAGGAGAACCTGACCGGCGGCATTAGGGTTCCGATGATCAGGGGGCCGGGGGGTGTGCACACATGATGTGCAATGGGTGCTGGTACTTGGCCCTTATATTGGCCCCCTATCCCTCATCAAACCTCGAGAACTCACACCCCCTTGAAGAGCATTTGAGATTTTACAGGTTTGCTGCCAGTAGCCAATAAAGTGTTTGAAATGGGGGCACTTTTTTCAAATGGTCACAAAATCTTGTACACTTTGAGGTTTTAGCTGAATTTTTTTGTGCACACCAACAAAAATACAAGGATCTCGTCTACCAAGTTTGGGGCCAAAACTCCTTCCGAAAAAATTTTAACAAATCCAGAACCGTAAAAAGTTTTGAAAATCGTGAAAAATAGAAAACGAGTCGTCTTGCCATGAAACTTCATGTGAAGGCTTAAGGGACCATTGTATGAATTTAAAAGCCATAAAAATGGTATTGGCACGCAGAAATATGAAGATGTGCCTAAACCCACCTACCACGCTATCGATCCACGGCTGCGCATCCTGTCTCTCTGGTCGACGTAGTGCCCGCCCGCCTGCCCGCTTGTTTCATCGATTGGCTTAGGCATACGGAGTTCATTCCCAGTCTAAGATCAGACAGGATTGAGGGTTGCGGCCGTAGGATCGGTAGCACGCAGAAGAGGACCCGGCCGATCCCCGGCTTGTGCATTCCGTCCCTCTGGCCGGCGGAACACCTACACGCTCGTTTCGTGGGTTGACTTACGCATACGGAGTTCATTCCCAGTCTAAGCATACGAAGTTCATTCCCAGTCTAAGATCGGATTAGACCAAGGGTTACGACAGCACATGCTAGGCTCGGGCATGTCCTGGTGCCGTATTTTTCTTCGTCGGGGCACCATCACCGAAGCATCGCCGGAGAACCTGATCGATGGCATTGGGGTTTCGGCGATCGGGGGGGCCGGGGGGGTGTGTGCACATGATGTGTGATGGGTGCTGGTACTTGGCCCTTATATTGGCCCTCTATCCCTCATCAAACCTCGAGAACTCACACCCCCTTAAAGAGCATTTGATATTTTACAGGTTTGCTACCAGTAGCCAGGAAAGTGTCTAAAATGGGGACACTTTTTTCAAATGGGACAAAATCTTGTACACTTCGAGTTTTTAGCTGAATTTTTTTGTGCGTGCCAAAAAAAAATACAAGGATATCGTCTACCAAGTTTGGGGCCAAAACTCCTTCCGAAAAAATTTTAACAAATCCAAAACTGTAAAAAGTTTCAAAAATCGTGAAAAATAGAAAACGAGTCGTCTTGCCATGAAACTTCACGTGAAGGCTTAAGCGACCATTGTATGAATTTACAAGCCATAAAAATGGCATTGGCATGCAGAAATATGAAGATGTTCGTAAACCCACCTACCACCCTATCGATCCACGGCTTGCGCATCCCGTCTCTCTGGCCGACGTAATGCCCGCCCGCTCATTTTGTCGGTTGGCTTAGGCATACGGAGTTCATTCCCAGTCTAAGATCGGACAGGACTGAGGGTTGCGGCAACAGGATCAGCAGCACGTAGAGGGGGACCCGACCGATCACCGGCTTGCGCATCCCGCCCCTCTGGCCAGCTGAGCACCTGCACGCTCGTTTCGTGGGTTGACTTAGGCACAAGCAGTTCATTCCCAATCTAAGCATATAGAGTTCATTCCCAGTGTAAGATCAGACCGGATCGAGGGTTACAATAGCACATGCTGGGCTCGAGCATGTGCTGGTGCCGTATTTTTCTTCGTCGGGGCACCATCGCCAGAGAACCTGAATGGCGGCATTGGCGTTCTGGCAATCGGGGGGGCCGGGGCGGTGTGCGCACATGATGTGCGATGCGTGCTAGTACTTGGCCCTTATATTGACCTCCTATCCCTCATCAAACCTCGAGAACTCACACCCCCTGAAAGAGCATTTGAGATTTTACAGGTTTGCTGCCAGTAGCCATTAAAGTGTCTGAAATGGGGACACTTTATTCAAATGGCCACAAAATCTTGTACACTTCGAGTTTTTAGCTGAATTTTTTTGTGCATGCCAACAAAAATACAAGGATCACGTCTACCTTTTGGGACCAAAACTCCTCCCGAAAAAATTTTAAAAAATCTCGAACCGAAAAAAGTTTTAAAAATCATGAAAAATAGAAAATGAGTCGTCTTGCCATGAAACTTCACGTGAAGGCTTAAGGGACCATTGTATGAATTTACAAGCCAAAAAAATGGCATTGGCATGCAGAAATATGGAGATGTCCCTAAACCCACCTATCACCCTATCGATCCACGGCTTGCGCATCCCGTCTCTCTGGCTGGTGTAGTGCCCGCCAGCCCGCCCGACCGCTCGTTTCGTCAGTTGGCTTAGGCATACGGAGTTCATTCCCAGTCTAAGATCGGATCGAACTGAGGGTTGTGGCAGCAGGATTGGTAGCACGTAGAGGGGGACTCGACCGATCCCCGGCTTGCGCTTCCCGCCCCTCTGCTCGTTTGAGTGCCCGTATGCTCGTTTCGTGGGATGACTTAGGCATATGGAGTTCATTCCCAGTCTAAGCATACGGAGTTCATTCCCAGTCTAAGATCGGATCGAACAAAGGTTTACGGCAGCACATGCTGGGGTCGGGCATGTGCTGGTGCCGCATTTTTCTTTGTCGGGGCACCATCGCCGGAGCATCGCCGGAGAACCTGACCGACGACATTGGGGTTCTGATGATCGGGGGGGCCAGAGGGGCGTGCGCACATGATGTGCGATGGGTGCTGGTATTTGGCCCTTATATTGGCCCCCTATCCCTCATCAAACCTCAAGAACTCACACCCCCTTAAAGAGCAATTGAGATTTTACAGGTTTGCTGCCAGTAGCCATTAAAGTGTCTGAAATGGGGACACTTTTTCCAAATGGTCACAAAATCTTGTACACTTTGAGTTTTTAGCTGAAATTTTTTGTGCATGCCAAGAAAAATACAAGGATCACGTCTACCATGTTTGGGGCCAAAAAACCTTCCGAAAAAATTTTAAAAAATCTTGAACCGCAAAATGTTTCAAAAATCGTGAAAAATAGAAAACGAGTCGTCTTTCCACGAAACTTCACGTGAAGGCTTAAGGGACCATTGTACGAATTTACAAGCCATAAAAATGGATTGGCACCCAAAAATATGAAGATGTGCCTAAATCCACCTGCCACCCTATCGATCCACGGCTTGCGCATCCCGTCTTTCTGGCCAGCATAGTGCCCGCCCGCCTGCTCGCCCGCCCGCTCGTTTCATCAGTTGGCTTAGGCATACGGAGTTCATTCCTAGTATAAGATCAGACCCGTTGAGGGTGGCGGCAGCAGGATCGGTAGCACGCAGTTGGGGACCCAGTCGATCCCCGGCTTACGCATCCCGCCCCTCTGGCCGGCTAAATGCACGCACGCTCGTTTCGCGGGTTGACTTAGGCATACGGAGTTCATTCCCAGTCTAAGATCGGACCGGATCGAGGGTTGCGTTAGCACATGTTGGGCTCGGGCATGTGCTGGTGCCGTATTTTTCTTCGTCGAGACATCATCGCCAAAGCATCGTCGGAGATCCTGGCTGAGGGGGGTGTGCGCACATGATGTGCGATGGGTGCTGGTACTTGGCCCTTATATTGGTCCCCTATCCCTCATCAAACCTCGAAAACTCACAACCCCTTAAAGAGCATTTGAGATTTTACAGGTTTGCTGCCAGTAGCAATTAAAGTGTCTGAAATGGGGACACTTTTTTCAAATGGTCACAAAATCTTGTACACTTCGAGTTTTTAGCTGAATTTTTTGTGCATGGCAAAAAAAATACAAGGATGACATGTACCAAGTTTGGGGCCAAAATACCTTCCGAAAAAATTTTAAAAAATCTCAAACCGTAAAAAGTTTCAAAAATCATGAAAAATAGTAAATGAGTCGTCATGCCATGAAACTTCACGTGTAGGCTTAAGGGACCATAGTATGAATTTACAAGCCATAAAAATGGCATTGGCATGCAGAAATATGAAGATGTGCCTAAACCCACCTACCACACTATCTATCCAAGGCTTGCGCATCCCGTCTCTCTGGCCGACGCAGTGCCCACCCACCCGCCCGCTCGTTCTGTCGGTTGGCTTAGGCATACGGAGCTCATTCCCAGTCTAAGATCGAACCGGAATGAGGGTTGCAGCAGTAGGATCAGCAGAACACAGAGGGGGACCCGACTTGTACATCTCGTCCCTCGGTCAGCTTGCACATCCCGCCCCTCCGGCCGGCTGAGCGGCCGCACGCTCTTTTATGGGTTGACTCAGGCATACGGAGTTCATTCCCAGTCTAAGCATACGAAGTTCATTCCCAGTCTAAGATCAGACCAGACCGGGGCTTGCGGCAGCACATGCTCAGCTTGGGTATGTGCTGGTGCCACATTTTTCTTCACCGGGGCACCAACGCCGGAGCATCGCCAGAGAACCTGACAGGCGACATTGGGGTTTCGACGATCGGGGGGCCGAGGGGAGGTGTGCGCACATGATGTGCGATGCATGTTGGCATTTGGCCCTTATATTGGCCCCCTATCCCTCATCAAACCTCGAGAACTCACACCCCCTTAAAGAGCATTTGAGATTTTACAGGTTTACCGTCAGTAGCCATTAAAGTGTCTGAAATGGGGACACTTTTTTCAAATGGTCACAAAACCTTGTACACTTCGAGTTTTTAGCTGAATTGTTTTGTGCATGCCAACAAAAATACAAGGATCATGTCTACCAAGTTTGGGGCAAAACCCCTTATGAAAAAATTTCAAAAAATCTTGAACCGCAAAATGTTTCGAAAGTCATGAAAAATAGAAAACGACTGATCCTCGGCTTGCGTATCCCCCCTTGGTCGACTGAGCACCCGTACGCTCGTTTCGTGTGTTGACTTAGGCATACAGAGTTCATTCCCATTCCAAGCATACGGAGTTCATTCCCAGTCTAAGATCAGACCGGACCGAGGGTTGTAGTAGCACATGCTGGGCTCAGGCATGTGCTGGTGCTGCATTTTTCTTCGTCGGGGCACCATCATCGGAGCATCGTCGGAGAACCTGACCGACGACATTGGGGTTCCGATGATGTGCGATGGGTGATGGTACTTGGCCCTTATATTGGCCCCCTATCCCTCATCAAACCTCGAGAACTCACACCCCCTTAAAGAGCATTTGAGATTTTATAGGTTTGCTGCCAGTAGCCATTGAAGTGTCTGAAATGGGGACACTTTTTTCAAATGGTCACAAAATTTTGTACACTTCGAGTTTTTAGCTGAATTGTTTTGTGCATGCCAACAAAAATACAAGGATCATGTCTACCAAGTTTGGGACCAAAACTCCTTCCGAAAAAATTTTAAAAAATCCCGAACCGCAAAAAGTTTTGAAAATCATGAAAAATAAAAAATGAGTCGTCTTGCCATGAAACTTCACGAGAAGGCTTAAGGGACCATTGTATGAATTTACAAGCTATAAAAATGGCATTGGCACGCAGAAATGTGAAGATGTGTCTAAACCCACCTACCACCCTATCGATCCACGGTTTACGTATCCCGTCTCTCTGGCCGGCATAGTGCCCGCCCGCCCACCCGCCCGCTCGTTTCGTCGGTTGGCTTAGGCATACGGATTTCATTCCCATTCTAAGATCAGACCGAACCGAGGGTTCTGGCAGCAAGACGACAGCACGCAGAGGGGGACCCGACCGATCGCCGGCTTATGCATCCCGCCCTGAGCGCCCGCACACTCATTTCGTGGGTTGACTTAGGCAGACGGAGTTCATTCCCAGTCTAAGCATACGGAGTTCATTCCCAGTCTAAGATGGGATCGGACCGAGGGTTGCGACAGCACATGCTGGGCTTGGGCATGTGCTGGTGCTATATTTTTCTTCGTCAGTGCACCATCATCGGAGCATCATCGGAGAACCTGATCGACGGCACTGGGGTTCCGACGATCGGGGGGGTCAAGGGGGAGGTGTGTGCACAGGATGTGCGATTGGTGCTGGTATTTGGCCCTTATATTGGCCCCTATCCCTCATCAAATGTCGAGAACTCACTCCCCCTTAAAGAGCATT
Organism: Durio zibethinus; assembly: GCF_047325235.1. Taxonomy (NCBI): domain Eukaryota; kingdom Viridiplantae; phylum Streptophyta; class Magnoliopsida; order Malvales; family Malvaceae; genus Durio; species Durio zibethinus. Next base: position 17,394,316 of record NC_143163.1, read on the forward strand.
TGAGATTTTACAGGTTTGCCGCCAGTAGCCATTAAAGTGTCTGAAATGGGGACACTTTTTCAAATGGTGACAAAATCTTGTACACTTCAAGTTTTTAGCTGAATTTTTTTGTGCATGCCAACAAAAATACGAAGATCACGTCTACCAAGTTTGGGGTAAAAATCCTTACGAAAAAATTTCAAAAAATCCTGAGCCGTAAAATGTTTCGAAAGTCGTGAAAAATAAAAAATGAGTCGTCTTGCCATGAAACTTCACATGAAGGCTTAAGGGACCATTGTATGAATTTACAAGCCATAAAAATGGCATTGGCACGTAGAAATATGAAGATGTGTCTAAACCCACCTACCACCCTATCGATGCACGGCTTTCCATCCCGTCTCTCTGGCCGGCGTAGTACCCGCCCGCCCTGCTCGTTTCATCGGTTGGCTTAGACATACGGAATTCAGTCCTAGTCTAAGATCAGACCAGGCCAAGGGTTGCGGCAGCAGGATTGGCAGCACGTAAAGGGGGACCCAGCCAATCCTCGGCTTGCGTATCTTGCCCCTCTGGCCGGCTAAGCGCCCGCATGCTCGTTTCGTGGGTTGACTTTGGCATACGGAGTTCATTCCCAGTCTAAGATTGGACCGGACCGAGGGTTGCGGCAGCACATGCTGGGCTTGGGCATTTGCTGGTGTCGCATTTTTCTTCGCCGGGGCACCATCACCGGAGCATCACCGGAGAACTTGACCGGCGGCATTAGGGTTTCGACGATCGGGAGGGCCGGGGGGGTGTGCGCACATGATGTGCGATGGGTGCTGGTACTTGGCCCTTATATTGGCCCCCTATCCCTCATCAAACCTTGAGAACTCACACCCCCTTAAAGAGCATCTGAGATTTTACAAGTTTGCTGCCAATAGCAATTAAAGTGTCCAAAATGGGGACACTTTTTTCAAATGGTCACAAAATCTTGTACACTTCGAGTTTTTAGCTGAATTGTTTTGTGCATGCCAACAAAAATACAAGGATCACGCCTACCAAGTTTGGGGCCAAAACTCCTGCCGAAAAAATTTGAAAAATCCCAAAGCTCAAAAGGTTTCAAAATTCGTGACAAATAGAAAACGAGTCATCTTGCAATGAAATTTCACGTGAAGGCTTAAGGGACCATTGTATGAATTTACAAGCCATAAAAATGGCTTTGGCACATAAAAATATAAAGATGTACCTAAACCCACCTACCACCCTATCGATCCATGGCTTGCACATCCCGTCTCTTTGGAGGACGTAGTGCCTGCCCGCCCGCCTACCCGCTCGTTTCGTCGATTGGCTTAGGCATACGGAGTTCATTCTTAGTCTAAGATCAGACCAGATCGAGGGTTGCAGCAGCAGGATCGGCAGCAGACAGAGGGGGACCTGACTGATCCTCGGCTTGCGTATCCCGCCCCTCTGGTCGGCTGAGCACCCGTACGCTCGTCTCGTGGGTGGACTTATGCATACAGAGTTCATTCCCATTCCAAGCATATGGAGTTCATTCCCAGTCTAAGATCGGACCAGACCGAGGGTTGCGGCAGCACATGCTGGGCTCGGGCATGTGTTGGTGCTACATTTTTCTTCGTCGGGGCACCATCGTTGGAGCATCGTCGGAGAACCTGACCGGCGGCATTGGGGTTCCGGAGATTGGGGGGGCCAGGGGGTGTGCGCAAATGATGTGCAATGGGTGCTGGTACTTGGCCCTTATATTCGCCCCCTATCCCTCATCAAACCTGGAGAACTTACACCCCCTTAAAGAGCATTTGAGATTTTACAGGTTTGCTACCAGTAGCCATTAAAGTGTCTAAAATGGGGACACTTTTTTCAAATGGTCACAAAATCTTTTACACTTTGAGTTTTTAGCTGATTTTTTTGTGCAAGCCAACAAAAATACAAGGATCATGTCTACCAAGTTTGGGGCCAAAACTCCTTCCGAAAAAATTTTAAAAAATCTCGAACAGTAAAAAGTTTCAAAAATTGTGAAAAATAGAAAACAAGTCGTCTTGCCATGAAACTTCACGTGAAGGCTTAAGGAACCATTGTATGAATTTACAAGCCATAAAAATGGCATTGGCACGTAGAAAGATGAAGAAGTGCCTAAACCCACCTACCACACTATCGTTTCACGGCTTCCGCATCCCATCTCTCTGGCCGGCGTAGTGCCCGACTGCCCGCCCGTCTGCTCGTTTCGTTGGTTGGCTTAGGTATATGGAGTTCAGTCCCAGTCTAAGATCAGACCAGACTGAGGGCTGTGACAGTAGGATCAGCAGCATGCAAAGGGGGACCCGGCCGATCCCCGACTTACGCATCCCGCCCCTCTGGCTGGCTGAGTGCCCGCACGCTTGTTTCGTGGGTTAACTTAGGCATACGGAGTTCATTCCCAATCTAAGCATACAGAGTTCATTCCCTGTCTAAGATCGGACCGGACCGAGGGTTGCGATAGCACATGCTGAGCTTGGGCATGTGTTGGTGCCATATTTTTCTTCATCGGGGCACCATCGTCGGAGCATCGTCGGAGAACATGACCGACGGCATTGAGGTTCGGAGATTGGGGGCTGGGGGGTGTGTGCACATGATGTGCGATGGGTGCTGGTACTTGGCCCTTATATTGGACCCCTATCCCTCATCAAACCTCGAGAACTCACACCGCCTTAAAGAGAATTTGAGATTTTATAGGTTTGTTTCCAGTAGCAATTAAAGTGTCTGAAATGGGGACACTTTTTTCAAATGGTCACAAAATCTTGTACACTTCGATTTTTTAGCTGAATTTTTTTTTGCAAGCCAACAAAAATACAAGGATCACCTCTACCAAGTTTGGGGCCAAACTCTTTCCAAAAAAATTTCAAAAAATCCCGAACCGTAAAAACTTTTGAAAATCATGAAAAATAGAAAATGAGTCGTCTTGCCATGAAACTTTACGTGAAGGCTTAAGAGACCATTGTATGAATTTACAAGCCAAAAAAATTTCATTGGCATTCAGAAATATGAAGATGTGCCTAAACCCACCTACCACCCTATCCATCCACGGCTTGCGCATCCCGTCTCTCTGGCCGATGTGGTGCCCGCCCGCCTGCTCGTTTCGTCGGTTGGCTTAGGCATACGAAGTTCATTCCCAGTCTAAGATCAGACCAGATCGAGGGTTGCGGTAGCAGGATCGGCAGCACGCAGAGGGGGACCTGGTCGATCCCCGGGTTGCGCATCCCGCCCCTCTGGCCGATTGAGCGCCCACACGCTCGTTTCGTGGGTTGACTTAGGCATACGGAGTTCATTCCCAGTCTAAGCATACGGAGTTCATTCCCAATCTAAGATTGGACCGGATCAAGGGTTACGACAGCACATGCTGGGCTCAGGCATGTGCTGGTGTCGCATTTTCCTTCGTCGGGGCACCATTCACGGAGCATCACCGGAGAACTTGACCGACGGCATTGGGGTTCCAGCGATCGGGGGGGTGTGCGCACGTGATGTGCGATGGGTGCTGGTACTTGGCCCTTATATTGGCCCCCTATCCCTCATCAAACCTAAAGAACTTACACCCCCTTAAAGAGCATTTGAGATTTTACAGGTTTGCTGCCAGTAACAATTAAAGTGTCTGAAATGGGGACACTTTTTTCAAATGGTCACAAAATCTTTTACACTTTGAGTTTTTAGCTGATTTTTTTGTGCAAGCCAACAAAAATACAAGGATCATGTCTACCAAGTTTGGGGCCAAAACTCCTTCCGAAAAAATTTTAAAAAATCTCGAACAGTAAAAAGTTTCAAAAATTGTGAAAAATAGAAAACAAGTCGTCTTGCCATGAAACTTCACGTGAAGGCTTAAGGAACCATTGTATGAATTTACAAGCCATAAAAATGGCATTGGCACGTAGAAAGATGAAGAAGTGCCTAAACCCACCTACCACACTATCGTTTCACGGCTTCCGCATCCCATCTCTCTGGCCGGCGTAGTGCCCGACTGCCCGCCCGTCTGCTCGTTTCGTTGGTTGGCTTAGGTATATGGAGTTCAGTCCCAGTCTAAGATCAGACCAGACTGAGGGCTGTGACAGTAGGATCAGCAGCATGCAAAGGGGGACCCGGCCGATCCCCGACTTACGCATCCTGCCCCTCTGGCTGGCTGAGTGCCCGCACGCTTGTTTCGTGGGTTAACTTAGGCATACGGAGTTCATTCCCAATCTAAGCATACAGAGTTCATTCCCTGTCTAAGATCGGACCGGACCGAGGGTTGCGATAGCACATGCTGAGCTTGGGCATGTGTTGGTGCCATATTTTTCTTCATCGGGGCACCATCGTCGGAGCATCGTCGGAGAACATGACCGACGGCATTGAGGTTCGGAGATTGGGGGCTGGGGGGTGTGTGCATATGATGTGCGATGGGTGCTGGTACTTGGCCCTTATATTGGACCCCTATCCCTCATCAAACCTCGAGAACTCACACCGCCTTAAAGAGAATTTGAGATTTTATAGGTTTGTTTCCAGTAGCAATTAAAGTGTCTGAAATGGGGACACTTTTTTCAAATGGTCACAAAATCTTGTACACTTCGATTTTTTAGCTGAATTTTTTTTTGCAAGCCAACAAAAATACAAGGATCACCTCTACCAAGTTTGGGGCCAAACTCTTTCCAAAAAAATTTCAAAAAATCCCGAACCGTAAAAACTTTTGAAAATCATGAAAAATAGAAAATGAGTCGTCTTGCCATGAAACTTTACGTGAAGGCTTAAGAGACCATTGTATGAATTTACAAGCCAAAAAAATTTCATTGGCATTCAGAAATATGAAGATGTGCCTAAACCCACCTACCACCCTATCCATCCACGGCTTGCGCATCCCGTCTCTCTGGCCGATGTGGTGCCCGCCCGCCTGCTCGTTTCGTCGGTTGGCTTAGGCATACGAAGTTCATTCCCAGTCTAAGATCAGACCAGATCGAGGGTTGCGGTAGCAGGATCGGCAGCACGCAGAGGGGGACCTGGTCGATCCCCGGGTTGCGCATCCCGCCCCTCTGGCCGATTGAGCGCCCACACGCTCGTTTCGTGGGTTGACTTAGGCATACGGAGTTCATTCCCAGTCTAAGCATACGGAGTTCATTCCCAATCTAAGATTGGACCGGATCAAGGGTTACGATAGCACATGCTGGGCTCAGGCATGTGCTGGTGTCGCATTTTCCTTCGTCGGGGCACCATTCACGGAGCATCACCGGAGAACTTGACCGACGGCATTGGGGTTCCAGCGATCGGGGGGGTGTGCGCACGTGATGTGCGATGGGTGCTGGTACTTGGCCCTTATATTGGCCCCCTATCCCTCATCAAACCTAAAGAACTTACACCCCCTTAAAGAGCATTTGAGATTTTACAGGTTTGCTGCCAGTAACAATTAAAGTGTCTGAAATGGGGACACTTTTTTCAAATGGTCACAAAATCTTTTACACTTCGAGTTTTTAGCTGATTTTTTTGTGCAAGCCAACAAAAATACAAGGATCATGTCTACCAAGTTTGGGGCCAAAACTCCTTTCGAAAAAATTTTAAAAAATCCCGAACAATAAAAAGTTTTGAAAATTGTGAAAAATAGAAAACGAGTCGTCTTGCCATGAAACTTCATGTGAAGGCTTAAGGGACCATTGTGTGAACTTACAAGCCATAAAAATGGCATTGGCATGCAAAAATATGAAGATGTGCCTAAACCCACCTACCACCCTATCGATCCACGGTTTGCGCATCCCGTCTCTCTGGCCGGCGTGGTGCCCACCCGTCCGCTCGTTTCATTAGTTGGCTTAGGCATACGAAATTCATTCCCAGTCTAAGATCAGACCGGACCAAGGGTTATAGCTGCAGGATCGACAGCACACAGAGGGGGACCCGATCGATCCCCGGCTTGCGTATCCCGCCCCTCTGGCCGGCTGAGCGCTCACACGCTCGTTTCGTGGGTTGACTTAGCCATACGGAGTTCATTCCCAGTCTTAGATCAGACCAGACCGAGGGTTACGACAGAACATGCTGGGCTCGGGCATGTGCTGGTGCCGTATTTTTCTTCGTCGGGGCACCATCGCCGGAGCATCGTCGAAGAACCTGACTAGTGACATTGGGGTTCCGACGATCGGGGGGGCAGGGGGGTGTGCACACATGATGTGCGGTGGGTGCTGTTACTTGGCCCTTATATTGGCCCCATATCCCTCATCAAACCTCGAGAACTCACACCCTCTTAAAGAGCTTTTGAGATTTTACAGGTTTGCTGCCAGTAGCCATTAAAGTGTCTGAAATGGGGACACTTTTTTCAAATGGTCACAAAATCTTGTACACTTTGACTTTTTAGCTAAATGTTTTTGTGCAAGGCAACAAAAATACAAGGATCACGTCTACCAAGTTTGGGGCAAAAACTCCTTTCGAAAAAATTTTCAAAAATCTCGAACCGCAAAAAGTTTTGAAAATCGTGAAAAATAGAAAACGAGCCATCTTGCCATGAAACTTCACGTGAAGGCTTAAGGGACCATTGTATGAATTTACAAGCCATAAAAATGGCATTGGCACGTAGAAATATGAAGATGTGCATAAACCCACCTACCACCCTACCGATCTGTGGCTTGCGCATCTCGTCTCTCTAGCCGGCGTAGTGCCCGCCTGCCCGTCCTCCCGCTCGTTTCATCGGTTGGCTTAGGCATAGGGAGTTCATTCCCAGTCTAAGATAGGACCGAACCGAGGGTTGCGGTAGCATGTTCGGTAGCACGCAGAGAGGGACCCGACCGATCCTAGGCTTGCGCATCCCGTGCCTCTGGCCGACTGAGCGCCCGTAAGCTCGTTTCATGGGTTGACTTAGGCATACGGAGTTCATTCCTAGTTTAAGCATACGGAGTTCATTCCCAGTCTAAGATTTGACCGGATCGAGGGTTGCGGCAGCGCGTGCTAGGCTCGGGCATGTGCTGGTGCCGCATTTTTCTTCATTGGAGCACCATCGTCGGAGCATTGCCGAAGAACCTGACCGACGACATTGGGGTTCCGACGATCGGGGGGGCCAGGGGGGGTGTGCACGCATGATTTGCAATGGGTGCTGGTACTTGGCCCTTATATTGGCCCCCTATCACTCATCAAACCTCGAGAACTCACACCTCCTTAAAGAGCATTTGAAATTTTACAGGTTTGCTGCCAGTAGCCATTAAAGTGTCTGAAATGGGGACACTTTTTTCAAATGCTCACAAAATCTTGTACACTTCAATTTTTTAGCTGAATTGTTTTGTGCATGCCAACAAAAATACAAGGATCACGTCTACCAAGTTTGGGGCCAAAACTCCTTCCGAAAAAATTTTAAAAAATCCCGAACCGTAAAATGTTTCAAAAATCATGAAAAATAGAAAACGAGTCGTCTTGCCATGAAACTTCACGCGAAGGCTTAAGGGACCATTGTGTGAATTTACAAGCCATAAAAATGGCATTGGCTTGCAGAAATATGAAGATGTGCCTAAACCCACCTATCACCCCATCGATCCACGGCTTGCGCAACCCGTCTCTCTGGCTGGCGTAGTGCCCGCCCGCCCGCCCACCCGCTCGTTTCATCGGTTGGCTTAGGCATACGGAGTCCATTCCTAGTCTAAGATTGGATCGAACAAAGGGTTGCAGCTCAGGATTGCCAGCACGTAGAGGGGGACCCGGTCGAGCCTCGGCTTGCGCATCCCGCCCCTCTGGCCGACTGAGCACCCGCACGCTCGTTTCATGGGTTGACTTAGGCATACGGAGTTCAATCCCAGTCTAAGCATACGGAGTTCATTCCCAGTCTAAGATCGGACCAGACCGAGGGTTATGGCAGCACATGCTGGGCTCGGGCATGTGCTGGTGTCACATTTTTCTTCGTCGGGGCACCATCATTGGAGCATCGCTGGAGAACCTGATCGACGGCATTGGGGTTCCGACGATCGGGGGGGCCGGGGGGTGTGCGCACATGATGTGCGAAGAGTGCTGGTACTATGCCCTTATATTGGCCCCCTATCCCTCATCAAACCTCGAGAACTCACACCCCCTTAAAGAGCATTTGAAATTTTACAGGTTTGCTACCAGTAGCCATTAAAGTGTCTGAAATGGGGACACTTTTTTCAAATGGTCACAAAATCTTGTACACTTCGTGTTTTTAGCTGAATTTTTTTGTGCACGCCAACAAAAATACAAGGATCACATCTACCAAGTTTAGGGCCAAAACTCCATTCGAAAAAATTTTAAAAAATCCTGAATCGTAAAAAGTTTTGAAAATCGTGAAAAATAGAAAACGAGACGTCTTGCCATGAAACTTCACGTGAAGGCTTAAGGGACCATTGTATGAATTTACAAGCCATAAAAATGGCTTTGGCACATAAAAATATGAAGATGCGCCAAAACCCACCTACCACCCTATCGATCTACGGCTTACGCATCCCGTCTCTCTGGGCGACGTAGTGCCCGCCTACTCGTTTTATCGATTGCCTTAGGCATACAGAGTTCATTCCCAGTCTAAGATCAGACCGGATTGAGGGTTGCGGTAGTAGGATCGGTAGCACGCAGAGGGGGACCCGGTCGATCCTCGGATTGTGCATCCCACCCCTCTGGTTGGTTGAGCGCCCGCACGCTCGTTTCGTGGGTTGACTTAGGCATACGGAGTTCATTCCCAGTCTAAGCATATGGAGTTCATTCCTAGTCTAAGATCGGACCGGGCCGATGGTTGCGGTAGCACATGCTGGACTCGGGCATGTGCTGGTGACGCTTTTTTATTCGCTGGGGCACCATCACCGGAGAACCTAACCGGCGACATTGGGGTTCTGACGGTCGGGGGGCCGGCGGGGTTTGCGCACATGATTTGCAATGGGTGCTGGTACTTGGACCTTATATTCACCCCCTATAACTCATCAAACCTCGAGAACTCGCACCCCCTTAAAGGGCATTTGAGATTTTACAGGTTTGCTGCCAGTAGCCATTAAAGTGTCTGGAGTAGGGACACTTTTTTCAAATGGTCACAAAAATCTTGTACACTTCGAGTTTTTAGCTGAATTTTTTTGTGCACGCCAACAAAAATACAAGGATCACATCTACCAAGTTTAGGGCCAGAACTCCTTTCGAAAAAATTTTAAAAAACCTCGAATCGTAAAAAGTTTTGAAAATCGTGAAAAATAGAAAACGAGACGTCTTGCCATGAAACTTCACGTGAAGGCTTAAGGGACCATTGTATGAATTTACAAGCCATAAAAATGGCTTTGGCACGTAGAAATATGAAGCTGTGCCTAAACCCACCTACCACCCTATCGATCCACGGCTTACGGATCCCATCTCTCTGGGTGATGTAGTGCCCGTCCGCTCGTTGTATTGGTTGGCTTAGGCATACGGAGTTCATTCCCAGTCTAAGATCAGACCGGATCGAGGGTTGTGACAGCAAGATCCACAGCATGTAGAGGGGGACCCGTCCGATCCCCGGCTTGCGCATCTCGCCCCTCTGGCCGACTGAGCGCCTGCACGCTTGTTTCGTGGGTTGACTTAGGCATATGGAGTTCATTCCCAGTCTAAGCATACGGAGTTCATTCCCAGTCTAAGATCGGACCGGACCGAGGGATACGGCTGCACATCCTGGGCTTGGGCATGTGCTAGTGCTGCGTTTTTCTTTGCAGTGGCACCATCGCCGGAGAACCTAACCGGCGACATTAGGGTTCCAACGATCGGGGGAGCCGAGGGGGTTTGCACACATGATGTGCGATGTGTGCTGGTACTTGGCCCTTATATTCGCCCCCTATCCCTCATTAAACCTCGGGAACTCACAACCCCTTAAAGAGCATTTGATATTTTACAGGTTTGTTGCCAGTAGCCAATAAACTGTTTGAAATGGGGACACTATTTTCAAATGGTCACAAAATCTTGTACACTTCGAGTTTTTAGCCGAATTTTTTTGTGCATGCCAACAAAAATACAAGGATCATGTCTACGAAGTTTGGGGTGAAAAATCCTTCTGAAAAAATTTTAAAAAATCCCGAACGACAAAAAGTTTTGAAAATCATGAAAAATAGAAAACGAGTTGTCTTGCCATGAAACTTCACGTGAAGGCTTAAGGGACCATTGTATGAATTTACAAGCCATAAAAATGGCATTGGCACATAGAAATATGAAGATGTGCTTAAACCCGCTTACCACCCTATCGATCCACGGCTTGCGCATCCCGTCTCTCTGGCTGGGGTAGTGCCCGCCGCCTGCCCGCTCGTTTCGTCAATTAGCTTAGGTATACGGAGTTCATTCCCAGTCTAAGATTGGACTGGACCGAGGGTTGCGGCAGCAAGATCGGTAGCACGCAGAGAGGGACCCGGCCGATCTCCAGCTTGCACATCCTACCCCTCTGGCCAGCTGAGCGCCTGCACACTTGTTTTCTGGGTTGACTTAGGCATATGGAGTTCATTCTCAGTCTAAGATCAGACCGGGCCGAGGGTTGCGACAGCACATACTGGGCTCGGGCATGTGCTGTGCCACATTTTTCTTCGCCAGGGAACCATCGTCGGAGCATCACCGGAGAACCTGACCGACGGCGTTGGGGTTCCGACGATCGGGAGGGCCGGGGGGTGTGCACACATGATGTGTGATGGGTGCAGCTACTTGGCCCTTATATTGGCCCCCTATCCCTCATCAAACCTCAAGAACTCACACCCCCTTAAAGAGCATTTGAGATTTTACAGGTTTGCTGCCAGTAGCCTTTAAAGTGTCAGAAATGGGGACACTTTTTTCAAATGGTTACAAAATCTTGTACACTTCGAGTTTTTAGCTGAATTTTTTTGTGCATGCCAACAAAAATACAAGGATCACGTCTACCAAGTTTGGGGCAAAAAATCGTTCTGAAAAAATTTTAAAAAATCTGGAATCGCAAAAAGTTTTAAAAATCGTGAAAAATAAAAAAGGAGTCATCTTGCCATGAAACTTCACGTGAAGGCTTAAGGGACCATTGCATGAATTTACAAGCCATAAAAAATGGCATTGGCACATAGAAATATAAATATGTGCCTAAACCCACCTACCGCCCTATCGATCCACGGCTTGCGCATCCCGTCTCTCTGGTCGACGTAGTGCCTGCCTGCCCACCCACCCGCTCGTTTCGTCAGTTGGCTTAGGCATACGGAGTTCATTCATAGTCTAAGATCGGACCAGACTGAGGGTTGTGCCACATTTTTCTTCATCGAAACACCATCGCCGGGGCATCGTTGGAAAACCTGACCGGCGGCATTGGGGTTCCGACGATCGGGGGGGCCGGAGGGGTGCGCACATGATGTGCGATGGGTGCTGGTACTTGGCCCTTATATTAGCCCCCTATCCCTCATCAAACCTCAAGAACTCACACCTGCTTAACGAGCATTTGAGATTTTACATGTTTGCTGCCACTAGCCATTAAAGTGTCTGAAATCGGGACACTTTTTTCAAATGGTCACAAAATCTTGTACACTTTGAGTTTTTTGCTGAATTTTTTTGTGCATGCCAAAAAATATACAAGGACAACGTCTACCAAGTTTGGGGCTAAAACTCCTTCCCAAAAAATTTTAAAAAATCCCGAACCGCAAAAATTTTTGAAAATCATGAAAAATAGAAAACGAGTCGTCTTGCCATGAAACTTCACGTGAAGGCTTAAGGGACCATTGTATGAGTTTACAAGCCATAAAAATGGCATTGGCATGCAGAAATATGAAGATATGCCTAAACCCACCTACCATTCTATCGATCCATGGCTTGCGCATCCCGTCTCTCTGACCGGCATAGTGCCCGCCCACCCGCCCGCTCGTCCACTTGTTTCGTCGATCGGCTTAGGCACACGAAGTTCATTCCCAGTCTAAGATCAGACCAGATCAAGGGTTACGGCAGCAGGATCGGTAGCACGCAGAGGGGACCCGATCGATTCCTGGCTTGCGCATCATGCTCCTCTGGCTGGCGGAGCGCCCGCACGCTCGTTTCGTGGGTTGACTTAGGCATACGGAGTTCATTCCTAGTCTAAGATCAGACCAGACCGAGGGTTGTGGCAGCACATGCTGGGCTCAGGCATGTGCTGGTGCCATATTTTTCTTCGTCGGAGCATCACTGGAGAACCTGACCGGCATCATTGGGGTTTCGACGATCGGGGGGGCCGGTGGGGTGTGCGCACATGATGTGCGATAGGTGCTGGTACTTGGCCCTTATATTGGCCCCCTATCCCTCATCAAACCTCGAGAACTCACACCCCCTTAAAGAGCATTTGAGATTTTACAAGTTTGCTGCCAATAGCCATTAAAGTGTTTGAAATGGGGATACTTTTTTCAGATGGCCACAAAATCTTGTACGCTTCGAGTTTTTAGCTGAATTTTTTCATGCAAGCCAACAAAAATACAAGGATCACGTCTACCAATTTTGGGGCCAAAACACCTTCCAAAAAAATTTTAAAAAATCTCGAACCGTAAAAAGTTTCAAAAATCATGAAAAATAGAAAACGAGTCGTCTTGCCATAAAACTTCATGTGAAGGCTTAAGGACCATTGTATGAATTTACAAGAAATAAAAATGGCATTGGCACGTAGAAATATGAAGATGTGCCTAAACCCACCTACCACGTTATCGATCCACGGCTTGCGCATCCCTTCTCTCTGGTCGACGTAGTGCCCGCCTACCCGCCCGCCCGCTCATTTCGTCGGTTGGCATAGGCATACGGAGTTCATTCCCAGTCTAAGATCAGACCGGACTGAAGGTTGCGACAGCAGGATCGGCAGCACATAGAGGGGGACCCGGTCGATCCCCGACTTGCGCATCCCGCCCCTCTGGCCGACGTAGTGCTCGCCCGCCAGCCCGCCCGCTCGTTTCGTCGATTGGCTTAGGCATACGGAGTTCATTCCCAGTTTAAGATCAGACGGGATCGAGGGTTGCGGCAGCAAGATTGGTAGCACGCAGAGGGGGACCCGGCCGATCCCTGGCTTGCGCATCTCGCCCCTCTAGTCGGCTGAGCACCCGTACGTTCGTTTTGTTTAACTTAGGCATACGTAGTTCATTCCCAGTCTAAGATCGGACTGGACCGATGGTTACGGTAGCACATGCTGGGCTCAGGCATGTGCTGGTGTCATATTTTTCTTCACCGTGACACCATCATCGGGGCATCACTGGAGAACTTGACCGGTGGCATTGGGGTTTTGGCGATCAGGAGGGCCGGGGGGTGTGCACACATGATGTGCAATGGGTGCTGGTACTTGGCCCTTATATTGGCCCCCTATCCCTCATCAAACCTTGAGAACTCACACCCCCTTAAAGAGCATTTGAGATTTTACGGGTTTGCTGCCAGTAGCCATTAAAGTGTCTGAAATGGGGACACTTTTTTCAAATCGTCACAAAATCTTGTAGACTTCAAGTTTTTAGCTGAATTGTTTTGTGCACGCCAACAAAAATAGAAGGATCATGTCTACCAAGTTTGGGGCTGAAACTCTTTGCGAAAAAATTTAAAAAAATCTCGAACCGTAAAAAGTTTCAAAAATCATGAAAAATAGAAAACGAGTCGTCTTGCCATTAAACTTCACGTGAAGGCTTAAGGGTCCATTGTATGAATTTACAAGCCATAAAAATGGCATTGGCATGCAGAAATATGAGGATGTGCCTAAACTCACCTACCACCTTATCGATCCACGGCTTGCGCATCCCGTCTCTCTGGCCGGCATAGTGCCCACCCACTCGTTTCTTCAGTTGGCTTAGGCATGTGGAGTTCATTCCTAGTCCAAGATCGGATCGAATCGAAGGTTGCAGTAGCAGGATTGGCAGCACGTGGAGGGGGACCCGACCGATGCCCGACATGTGCATCCTGCCCCTCTGGCCGGCTGAGCACCCGCATGCTTGTTTCGTGGGTTGACTTAAGCATACGAAGTTCATTCCCAGTCTAAGCATGCGGAGTTCATTCCTAGTCTAAGATCGGACCGAACCGCGAGTTGCGACAGCACATGCTGGGCTCGGGCATGTGCTGGTGCCACATTTTCCTTCACCAGGGCACCATCATCGAAGCATCATCGGAAAACCTGATCGACAGCATTGGGGTTCCGACGATCGGGGGGTCGGGGGGTGCGGGTGTGCACACATGACGTGCAATGGGTGCTGGTACTTGGCCCTTATATTGGCTCCCTATCCCTCATCAAACCTCGAGAACTCACACCCCCTTAAAGAGCATTTGAGATTTTACAGGTTTGTTGCTAGTAGCCATTAAAGTGTCTGAAATAGGGACACTTTTTTCAAATGGTCACAAAATCTTGTACACTTCGAGTTTTTAACTGAATTTTTTTGTGCATGCCAATAAAAATACAAGGATCACGTCTACCAAATTTGGGGCCAAAACTACTACTGAAAAAATTTTAAAAAATCCCCAACTGCAAAAAGTTTTAAAAATCATGAAAAATAGAAAATGAGTCGTCTTACATGAAACTTCACTTGAAGGCTTAAGGGACCATTGTATGAATTTACCAGTCATAAAAATGGCATTTCCACGAAGAAATATGAAGATGTGCCTAAACCCACCTACCACCCTATCGATCCACAGCTTGCGCATCCCGTCTCTTTGGCCGACGTAGTGCCCGCCCGCCCGCCCACCAGCTTGTTTCGTCCGTTGCCTTAGGCATAAGGAGTTAATTCCTAATCTAAGATTGGATCGGATCGAGGGTTGCGACAGCAGGATCCACAGCATGCAGAGGGGGACTCGATCGATCCTCTACTTAAGCATCTTGCCCCTCTGGCTGGCTGAGCGCCAGCACGCTCGTTTTGTGGGTTGACTTAGGCATACGAAGTTCATTCCCACTCTAAGCATACGGAGTTCATTCGTAGTCTAGGATCGAACCAGACTAAGGGTTACGGCAGCACATGCTGGGCTCAGGCATGTCCTGGTGTCACATTTTTCTTCATCGGGGCACCATCACCGGAGCATCGCCAGAGAACCTAACCGACGGCATTGGGGTTCCGAGGATCGGGGGCGCCGGGAGGGGTGTGCGCACATGATGTGCGATGGGTGCTGGTACTTGGCCCTTATATTGTCTGCCTATCCCTCATCAAATCTCGAGAACTCACACCCCCTTAAAGAGCATTTGAGATTTTACAGGTTTGCTGGCAGTAGCCATTAAAGTGTCTGAAATGGGGACACTTTTTTCAAATGGTCCCAAAATCTTATACACTTCAAGTTTTTAGCTGAATTTTTTTTACGCATCCCGCCCCTCTGGCCGGCTGAGCGCCAGCACGCTCGTTTTATGGGTTGACTTAGGCATATGAAGTTCATTCCCACTCTAAGCATACGAAGTTCATTCCTAGTCTAGGATCGAACCAGACTAAGGGTTGTGGCAACAAATGCTGGGCTCGGGCATGTCCTGGTGCCATATTTTTCTTCATCGGGGCACCATCGTCGGATCATCGCCGGAGAACCTAACCGACGGCATTGGGGTTCCGACGATCGGGGGGCCGAGAGGGGTGTGCGCACATGATGTGTGATGGGTGCTGGTACTTGGCAATTATATTGTCCCCCTATCCCTCATCAAACCTCGAGAACTCACACCCCCTTAAAGAGCATTTGAGATTTTACAGGTTTGCTGGCAGTAGCCATTAAAGTGTCTGTAATGGGGACACTTTTTTCAAATGGTCACAAAATCCTGTACACCTCGAGTTTTTAGCTGAATGTTTTTGTGCATGCCAACAAAAACACAAGGATCATGTCTACCAAGTTTGGGGCCAAAATTCCTTCTGAAAAAATTTTAAAAAATCCCGAACTGCAAAAAGTTTTGACAATCGTGAAAAACAGAAATCGAGTCGTCTTACCATGAAACTTCACGTAAAGGCTTAAGGGACCATTGTATGAATTTAGAAGCCACAAAAATGGCATTGGCACGTAGAAATATGAAGATGTGCCTAAACCTACCTACCACCCTATCGATCCACGGCTTCCGTATCCCGTCCTCTGGTCGGCGTAGTGCCCGTTGCCCGCCTGCCCGCCCGCCCGTCTGCCCACTCGTTCTATTGGTTGGCTTAGGCATACGTTGTTCATTCCTAGTCTAAGATCAGACCAGACCGAGGGTTGTGGCAGTAGGATCAACAGCACGCAGAAGGGGACCCGACTGATCCTCGGCTTACGCATCCCGACCCTCTGGTCGATCGAGCACCCGCACGCTCGTTTCGTGGGTTGACTTAGGCATACGGAGTTCATTCCCAGTCTAAGATTGGACCAGACTGAGGGTTGCGGCAGCACATGTTGGGCTCGGGCATGTGCTGGTGCCGCATTTTTCTTCGTCGTGCACAATCGTTGGAGCATCGTCGGAGAACCTGACCGGCGGCATTGGGGTTTCGACGATCGGGGGCCGGGGGGTGTGCGCACATGATGTGCGATGGGTGCTGGTACTTGGCCCTTATATTGGCCCCCTATCCCTCATCAATCCTTGAGAACTCACACCCCCTTAAAGGGCATTTGAGATTTTACAGGTTTGCTGATAGTAGTTAAAGTGTCTGAAATGGGGACACAATTTTCAAATGGTCACAAAATCATGTACACTTCGAGTTTTTAGCTTAATTTGTTTGTGCATGCCAACAAAAATACAAGGATCACGTCTATCAAGTTTGGGGCAAAAAATCCTTCCAAAAAATTTTAAAAAATCTCGAACCGCAAAAAGTTTCAAAAATCGCGAAAAATAGAAAACGAGTCGCCTTGCCATGAAACTTCACATGAAGGCTTAAGGGACGATTGTATGAATTTACAAGCCATAAAAATGGGATTGGCACGTAGAAATATGAAGATGTGCCTAAACCCACCTACCACCATATCGATCCACGACTTGCGCATACCGTCTTTCTGGTCGGTGTAGTGCCAGCCCGCCCGTCCGCCCGCCCGCTTGTTTCGTCGGTTGGCTTAGGCATACGGAGTTCGTACCCAGTCTAAGATCAGACCAGACTGAGGGTTGCAGCAGCACATGCTCACCTTGGGCATGTGCTGTGCCGTATTTTTCTTCACCGGGGCACCATCGTCGGAGCATCGCCGAAGAACCTGACCGGTGGCATTGGGGTTCCAGCGATCGGGGGGGGTGTGCGCACATGATGTGCGATGGGTGCTCATACTTGGCCCTTATGTTGGCCCCCTATCGATCATCAAACCTTGAGAACTCACACCCTCTTAAAGAGCATTTGAGATTTTATAGGTTTGCTGCCAGCAGCCATTAAAGTGTCTGAAATGGGGACACTTTTTTCAAATGGTCATAAAATCTTGTACACTTCGAGTTTTTAGCTGAATGTTTCTGTGCATGCCAACAAAATTACAAGGATCACGTCTACCAAGTTTAGGGCAAAACTCCTTCCAAAAAAATTTTAAAAAATCCCGAGCCACAAAAAGTTTCAAAAATCGTGAAAAATAGAAAACGAGTCGTCTTGCCATGAAACTTCACGTGAAGGCTTAAGGGACCATGGTATGAATTTACAAGCCATAAAAATGGCATTGGCATGTAGAAATATGAAGATGTGCCTAAACCCACTTATGACCCTATCGATCCACTGCTTTCGCATCCCGTCTTTCTGGCCGGTGTAGTGCCAGCCCGCCCGCCCACCCGCTCGTTTCGTTGGTTGGCTTAGGCATACGGAGTTCATTCCCAGTCTAAGATCAGACCAGATTAAGGGTTCCAGTAGTAGGATCGGTAGAACGCAGAGGGGGCCACGACCGATCCCCGTCTTGCGCATCCCGCCCCTCTGGCCGACTGAGCGCCCACACGCTCGTTTCATGGGTTAACTTAGACATATGGAGTTCATTCCCAGTCTAAGCATATAGAGTTCATTCCCAGTCTAAGATCAGACCAGACCGAGGGTTGCGGTAGCACATGCTTGGCTCAGGCATGTGCTGGTGCCGTATCTTTCTTCACCGGGGCATCATCGTCGGAGCATCGTCGGAGAACCTGACCGAAGGCATTGGGGTTCCAGCGATCGGAGGGGTGGGGGGTGTCGCACATGATGTGTAATGGGTGCTGGTACTTGGCCCTTATATTGGCCCCCTATCCCTCATCAAACCTTGAGAACTCACACCCCTTAAAGAGCATTTGAGATTTTACAGGTTTGCTACCAGTAGCCATTAAAGTGTCTGAAATGGGGACACTTTTTTCAAATGGTCACAAAATCTTGTACACTTCGAGTTTTTAGCTGAATTTTTTTATGCATGCAAACAAAAATACAAGGATCACGTCTACTAAGTTTGGGGCCAAAACTCCCTTCACAAAAAGTTTAAAAAATCCCAAACCACAAAAAGTTTCAAAAATCGTGAAAAATAGAAAACGAGTCGTCTTGCCATTAAACTTCACGTGAAGGCTTAAGGGACCATTGTATGAATTTACAAGCCATAAAAATGGCATACGGCATGCAGAAATATGAAGATGTGCCTAAGCCCAGCTACCACCCTATCGATACACGGCTTGCGCATCTCATCTTTTTGGACGGCATAGTGCCCACTCGCCCGTTCGTTTCGTCGGTTGGCTTAGGCATACGGAGTTCATTCCCAGTCTCAGATCAGACCAGATTGAGGGTTGCAGCGGCAGGATCGACAGCACACAAAGGGGGACCCGGTCGGTCCCCGGCTTGCTCATCCATACCCTCTGGTCGACTAAGTTCATTCCCAGTCTCAGATCATACCGAATCTAGGGTTGCAGCAACAGGATCGATAGTACATAGAGAGGGACCCCGCCGATCCCCAGCTTGTGCATCTATCCCCTCTAGCCGGCTGAGCTCCCACTCGTTCGTTTCGTGGGTTGACTTAGGCATACGAAGTTCATTCCCAGTCTAAGCATACAGAGTTCTTTTCCAGTCTAAGATCAGACCGGACCGAGGGTTACAGTAGCACATGCTGGGCTCGGGCATGTGCTGGTGCCATATTTTTCTTCACCGGGGCACCATCGTCGGAGCATCGTCGGAGAACCTGACCGACGGCATTGGGGTTCCGATAATCGGGGGGGCTGGGGGGTGTACGCACATGATGTGCGATGGGTGCTAGTACTTGGCCCTTATATTGGCCCCCTATTCCTCATCAAACCTCGAGAACTCACACCCCCTTAAAGAGCATTTCGGATTTTGCAGGTTTGCTGCCAGTAGCCATTAAACTGTCTGAAATGGGGACCCTCTTTTCAAATGGTCGCAAAATCTTGTACACAACGAGTTTTTAGCTAAATTTTTTTTGAATGCCAAAAAAAATAAAAGGATCACGTCTACCAAGTTTGGGACCGAAAGACCTTCTGAAAAAATTTTAAAAAATCCCGAACCGCAAAAATTTTCAAAAATCATGAAAAATAGAAAACGAGCGCTCCTGCCATGAAACTTCACGTGAAGGCTTAAGGGACCATTGTATGAATTTACAAGCCATAAAAATGGCATTGGCATGTGCTGGTGCCGCATTTTTCTTTGCCAGGGCACCATCGTCGGAGCATCGTCGGAGAACCTGATCGGTGGCATTGGGGTCCCGGTGATCGGGAGGGCCGGGGGGGTGTGCGCACTTGATGTGCGATGGGTGCTGGTACTTGGCCCTTATATTGGCCCCCTATCGCTCATCAAACCTCGAGAACTCACACCCCCTTGAAGAGCATTTGAGGTTTTACAGGTTTGCTGCCAGTAGCCGTTAAAGTGTTTGAAATGGGGACACTTTTTTCAAATGGTCACAAAATCTTGTACACTTCGCGTTTTTAGCTGAATTTTTTTGTGCATGCCAGCAAAAATACAAGGATCACGTCTACCAATTTTGCAGCCAAAACTCCTTCCGAAAAAATTTAAAAAAATCTCGAACCACAAAAAGTTTCGAAAATCGTGAAAAATAGAGAACGACTCATCTTGCCATGAAACATCACGTGAAGGCTTAAGGGACCATTGTATGAATTTACAAGCCATAAAAATGGCATTGGCATGCAGAAATATGAAGATGTGCCTAAACCCACCTACCACCCTATCGATCCACGGCTTGCGCATCCCGTCTCTCTGGCCGGCGTAGTGCCCGCTCGCCAGCTCGTTTCGTCGGTTGGCTTAGGCATACGTAGTTCATTCCCAGTCTAAGATCAGACCAGATTGAGGGTTGTGGCAACACATGCTGGGCTCGGGCATGTGCTGGTGCTGCATTTTTCTTCGCTAGGGCACCATCACCGGAGCATCACCGGAGAACCTGACCGACGGCATTGGGGTTCCAGCGATCGGGAGGGCCGGGGCGGGTGTGCGCACATGATGTGCGATGGGTGCTGGTACTTGGCCCTTATATTGGCCCCCTATCCCTCATCAAACCTCGAGAACTCACACCCCCTTAAAAAGCATTTGAGAATTTACAAGTTCGCTGCCAGTAGCCATTAAAGTGTCTGAAATGGGGACACTTTTTTCAAATGGTCACAAAATCTTGTACACTTCGATTTTTTAGCTGAATTTTTTTGTGCATGCCAACAAAAATACAAGGATCAGGTCTACCAAGTTTGGGGCCAAAAATCCTTCCGAAAAAATTTCAAAAAATCCCGAACCGCAAAAAGTTTCAAAAATCGTGAAAAATAGAAAACGAGTCATCTTGCTATGAAACTTCACGTGAAGGCTTAAGGGACCATTGTATGAATTTACAAGCCATAAAAATGGCATTGGCACATAGAAATAAGAAGATGTGCCTAAACCCACCGACCACCCTATCGATCCACGGCTTGCGCATCCCGTCTCTCTGGCCGGCGCAGTGCCCGCCTGCCCGGTCGTTTTGTCAGTTGGCTTAGGCATACGGAGTTCATTCCTAGTATAAGATCGGACTGGATTGGGGGTTGCGGCAGCAGGATTGGCAGCATGTAGAAGGGGACCCAATCGATCCTCGGCTTGCGCATCCCGCCCCTCTGGCCGGTTGAGTGCCCGCATGCTCATTTCGTGGGTTGACTTAGGCATACGGAGTTCATTCCCAGTCTAAGCATATGGAGTTCATTCCCAGTGTAAGATCAGACCACACTGAGGGTTGCGGCAGCACATGCTGGGCTCGGGCATGTGTTGGTGTCGCATTTTTCTTCACTAGGGCACCATCGTCGGAGCATCGCCGGAGAACCTGACCGACGGCATTAGGGTTCCGATGATCGGGGGGGCCGGGGGGGTGCGCGCACATGATGTGCTATGGGTGCTGGTACTTGGCCCTTATATTGGCCCCCTATCCCTCATCAAACCTCGACAACTCACAGCCCCTTAAAGAGCATTTGATATTTTACAGGTTTGCTGCCAGTAGCCACTAAAGGGTCTGAAATGGGGACACTTTTTTCAAATGGTCACAAAATCTTGTACATTTCGAGTTTTTAGCTGAATGTTTTTGTGCATGCGAACAAAAATACAAGGACCACGTCTACCGAGTTTGGGACCAAAACTCCTTCCGAAAAAATTTTAAAAAATCTCGGACCGCTAAAAGTTTTGAAAATCATGAAAAATAGAAAACGAGTCGTCCTGCAATGGAACTTCACGTGAAGGCTTAAGGGACCGTTATATGAATTTACAAGCCATAAAAATGGCATTGGCATGCAGAAATATGAAGATGTGCCTAAACCCACCTACCACCCTATCGATCCACGGCTTGCGCATCCCATCTCTCTGGCCGGCATAGTGTTCGCCCGCCCACCCTCTCGTTTCATCGGTTGGCTTAGGCATACGGAGTTCATTCCTAGTCTAAGATCAGATCGGCTTGAAGGTTGTGGCAGCAAGATTGCCAGCACGTAGAGGGGGACCCGACCGATCCTCGACTTACGCATTTCGCCCCTCTGGTCGGCTGAGCACCCATACGCTCATTTAGTGGGTTGACGTAGGCATACGGATTTCATTCCCGATCTAAGCATACAGAGTTCATTCCCAGTCTAAGATCGGACTGGATCGAGGGTTGCGGTAGCACATGCTGGGCTCGGGCATGTGCTGGTTCCGCATTTTTCTTTGTCGGGGAACCATCGCCGGAGCATCGCCGTAGACCCTGACTGACGGCATTGGGGTTTCGGCGATAGGGGGGCCGAGGGGGGTGTGTGTACATGATGTGCGATGGGTGCTGGTACTTGGCTCTTATATCGGTCCCCTATCCCTCATCAAACCTCAAGAACTCACACCCCCTTAAAGAGCATTTGAGATGTAACAGGTTTGCTGCCAGTAGCCATTAAAGTGTCTGAATTGGGGACACTTTTTTCAAATCATAACAAAATCTTGTACACTTCCAGTTTTTAGCTGAATTTTTTTGTGCATGCCAACAAAAATACAAGGATCACGTCTACCAAGTTTGGGGCCAAAACACCTTCTGAAAAAATTTTAAAAAATCTCGAACCGTAAAAAGTTTCAAAAATTGTGAAAAATAGAAAATGAGTCGTCTTGCCATGAAACTTCATGTGAAGGCTTAAGGGACCATTGTATGAATTTACAAGCCATAAAAATTGTATTGGCATGCAAAAATATGAAGATGTGCCTAAACCCACCTACCACCCGATCGATCCACAACTTGCACATCCCGTCTCACGGGTTGGAATAGTGCCCACCTGCCCTACCGCCCGCTCGTTTCATCGGTTGGCTTAGGCATACGAAGTTCATTCCCAGTCTAAGATCGGACTAGATCGAGGGTTGTGGGAGCAGGATCGACAGCATGCAGAGGGGGACCCAACTGATCCCCGGCTTGCGCATCCCGCCCCTCAGGCCGGTTGAGCGCCCGCACGCTCGTTTCGTTGGTTGACTTAGGCATACGGAGTTCATTCGCAGCCTAAGCATACGGAGTTCATTCCCAATCTAAGATCAGATCGGACCGAGGGTTACGGCAACACATGCTGGGCTCGGGCATGTGCCGGTGCCTCATTTTTCTACATCGGGGCACCTTCGTCGGAGCATCACCGGAGAACCTGATCGGTGGCTTTGGGGTTTCGGCGATTGGGGGGTCGGGGGGGTGGCGCACATCATGTGCGATGGGTGCTGGTACTTGGCCCTTATATTGGCCCCCTATCCCTTATCAAACCTCAAGAACTCACACCCCCTTAAAGAGCATTTGAGATTTTACAGGTTTACCGCCAGTTGCCATTAAAGTGTCTAAAATGGGGACACTTTTTTCAAATGGTCACAAAATCTTGTACACTTCGAGTTTTTAGTTGAATTTTTCTGTCCATGCCAACAAAAATGCAAGGATCACGTCTACCAAGATTGGGGCCAAAACTCCTTCGAAAAAAATTTTAATAAATCCCAAACCGTAAAAAGTTTCAAAAATCATGAAAAATAAAAAACGAGTCATTTTGCCATGAAACTTCCCGTGAAGGCTTAAGGGACCATTGTATGAATTTACAAGCCATAAAAATGGCATTAGCACGTAGAAATATGAAGATGTGCCTAAGCCCACCTACTAGCCTTTCGATCCACGGCTTGCGCATCCCGTTTCTCTGGCTGGTGTAGTGCCCGCCCGCCCGCCCGCTTGGTTTGTCGATTGGCTTAAGCATACGAAGTTCATCCCCAGCCTTAGCTCAGACTGGAGTGAGGGTTGTGGCAGCAGGATCGGCAGCACGCAGAGGGGGACCCGATCGATCCCCAGCTTGTGCATCCCGCCCGTCTGGCCGGCTGAGCACCCACATGCTTATTTTGTGGGTTGACTTAGGCATACGGAGTTCATTCCCAGTCTAAGCATACGAAGTTCATTCCCAATCTAAGATCAGACTGGACCGAGGGTTGTGGTAGCACATGCTGGGCTCAGGCATGTGTTGGTGCCACATTTTTCTTCGTCGGGGCACCATTGTCGGAGCATTGTCGGAGAACCTAACCGGCGGCATTAGGGTTCCGACGATCGGGGGGTCAGGGGGTGTGCGCACATGATGTGTGATGGGTGCTGGTACTTGGCCCTTATATTGGCCCCCTATCCCTCATCAAACCTCAAGAACTCACACCCCCTTAAAGAGCAATCGAGATTTTACAGGTTTGCTGACAGTAGCCATTAAAGGGTTTGAAATGGGGACACTTTTTTCAAATGGTCACAAAATCTTGTACATTTCGAGTTTTTAGCTGAATGTTTTTGTGCATGCGAAAAAAAATACAAGGACAACGTCTACCGAGTTTGGGACCAAAACTCCTTCCGAAAAAATTTTAAAAAATCTCGGACCGCTAAAAGTTTTGAAAATCATGAAAAATAGAAAACGAGTCGTCCTGCAATGGAACTTCACGTGAAGGCTTAAGGGACCATTGTATGAATTTACAAGCCATAAAAATGGCATTGGCATGTAGAAATATGAAGATGTGCCTAAACCTACCTACTACCCTATCGATCCAGGGCTTGTGCATCCCGTCTCTTTGGCCGACGTAGTGCCCGCCCACCCGCCCGCACGCTCGTTTCGTCGGTTGGCTTAGGCATACGGAGTTCATTCCCAGTCTAAGATCGAACCGGACTGAGGGTTGCGACAGTAGGATTGGCAACACACAGAGGGGGACCCAGCCAATCCCCGGCTTGTGCATTTCGCCCTTCAGGCCGGCTCAGCGCCCGCATGCTCATTTCATGGGTTGACTTAGGCATACGGAGTTCACTCCCTATCTAAGCATACGGAGTTCATTCCAGTCTAAGATCGAACCAGACCAAAGGTTGCCTCAGCACATGTTGGGCTTGGGCATGTGCTGGTGTTGTATTTTTCTTCATCGGGGCACCATCGTCGGAGCATCACCGGAGAACCTGACCAACAGCGTTGGGGTTCCGACGATCCGGGGGGCCGGGGGGTGTGCGCACATAATGTGCGATGGGTGCAGGTACTTGGCCTTTATATTGGCCCCCTATGCCTCATCAAACCTCGAGAACTCACACCCTCTTAAAGAGCATTTGAGATTTTACAGGTTTGCTGCTAGTAGCCATTAAAGTGTCTAAAATGGGGAGACTTTTTTCAAATGGTCACAAAATCTTGTACACTTCGAGTTTTTAGCTGAATTATTTTGTGCATGCCAACAAAAATAAAAGGATCACTTCTACCAAGTTTGGGGCCAAAACTCCTTCCGAAAAAATTTTAAAAAATCCTGAAACACAAAAAGTTTCCAAAATCGTGAAAAATAGAAGTCGTCTTGCCATGAAACTTCACGTGAAGGCTTAAGGGATCATTGTATGAAATTAGAAGCCATAAAAATGGCATTGGCATGCAGAAATATGAAGATGTGCCTAAACCCACCAACCACTCTATCGATCCACGGCTTGCGCATCCCATCTCTAAGGCCGGCGTAGATCCTGCCCACCCACCCGCTCGCTCGCTCGTTTCGTCGGTTAGCTTAGGCATACGAAGTTCATTCCCAATCTAAGATTAGACCGGACCGAGGGTTGCGGTAGTAGGATCGGTAGCATGCAGAGGGGGACCCGATCGATCCCCGACTTTTGCATCCCGCCTCTCTTGTCGGTTGAGCGCCCGTACGCTCATTTCATGGGTTGACTTAGGCATACGGAGTTCATTCCCAGTCTAAGATCAGACCGGACCGAGGGTTGTGGTAGCATGATCAGTAGCACGTAAAAGAAGACCCGGTCGATCCCCGGCCTACGCATCCCGCCCCTCTGGCCGGTTGAGCGACCGCACGCTCGTTTCGTGAGTTGACTTAGGCATACAGAGTTCATTCCCAGTCTAACCATACGGAGTTCATTCCCAATCTAAGATCGAACCAGACTGAGGGTTACGACAGCACATGCTGGGCTCGGGCAAGTGCTAGTGCCTCATTTTTCTTCGTCGGGGCACCATCACCAGAGCATCGTCAAAGAACCTGACCGACGGCATTGGGGTTCCGGCGATCGGGGGGGCCGGGGGGTGTGCGCACATGATGTGCGATGGGTTCTGGTTCTTGGCCCTTATATTGGCCCCCTATCCCTCATCAAATCTCAAGAACTCACACCCCCTTAAAGAGCATTTGAGATTTTACTGGTTTGCTGCCAGTAGCCATTAAAGTGTCTGAAAATGGGGACACTTTTTTCAAATGGTCACAAAATCTTGTACACTTCGAGTTTTTAGCTGAATGTTTTTGTGCATGCCAACAAAAATACAAGGATCACGTCTACCAAGTTTGGGGCCAAAACTCCTTCCGAAAAAATTTTAAAAAATCCCGAACTACAAAAAGTTTCAAAAATTGTGAAAAATAGAAAACGAGTCATCTTGCCACGAAACTTCACGTGAAGGCTTAAGGGACCATTGTATGAATTTACAAGCCAAAAAAATGGATTGGCATGCAGAAATATGAAGATGTGCCTAAACCCACCTACCACCCTATCGATCCACGGCTTGCGCATCCCGTCTCTCTGGCTAACGTAGTGCCCGCCCGCCCGACCGCTCGCTCGTTTCGTCGGTTGGCTTAGGCATATGGAGTTCATTCCCAGTCTAAGATTGGATCGGACCGAGGGTTACGGCAGCACACACAGGGGGACCCGATCGATCCCCGGCTTGCGCATCCCACCCCTCTGGCCGGCTGAGCTCCCGCACGCTCATTTCGTGGGTTGACATAGGCATATTGAGTTCATTCCCAGTCTAAGCATACGGAGTTCATTCCCAGTCTAAGATCGGACCACACCGAGGGTTGTGACAGCACATGCTGGGCTCGGGCATGTGCTGGTGCCGTATTTTTCTTCACCGGGGCACCATCATCGGATCATCGTCGGAGAACCTGACCGGCGGCATTGGGTTTCCGGCAATCGGGGGGGCCCGGGGGGGTGTGCGCACATGATGTGCGATGGGTGCTGGTACTTGGCCCTTATAGTGGCCCCCTATCCCTCATCAAACCTCGAGAACTCAGACCCCCTTAAAGAGCATTCGAGATTTTACAGGTTTGCTGCCAGTAGCAATTAAAGTGTCTAAAATGGGGACACTTTTTTAAATGGTCACAAAATCTTGTACACTTCGAGTTTTTAGCTGAATTTTTTTATGCATGCCAACAAAAATACAAGGATCACGTCTACCAAGTTTGGGGCCAAAACCTTTCGTAAAAATTTTAAAATCTTGAACCGCAAAAGTTTCAAAAATCACGAAAAATAGAAATCGAGTCGTCTTGCCATGAAACTTCGCGTGAAGGCTTAAGGGACCATTGTATGAATTTACAGGCCATAAAATGGCATTCACACGTAGAAATATGAAGATGCGCCTAAACCTACCTACCAGCCTATCGATCCACAGCTTGCGCATCCCGTCTCTCTGGCCGATGTAGTGCCCGCCCGCCAGTCCGCCCGCTCGTTTCGTCGATTGCCTTAGGCATGCAGAGTTCATTCCCAGTCTAAGATTAGATCAGACCGAGGGTTGCGACAGTAGGATCGGCAGCACACAGAGGGCCCGCTCGCTCGTTTCATGGGTTGACTTAGGCATACGGAGTTCATTCCCAGTCTAAGCATACGGAGTTCGTTCCTAGTCTAAGATCGGACCAGACCGAGGGTTGAGGCAGCACATTCTGGGCTCGGGCATGTGTTGGGGCCATTTTTTTCTTCACTGGGGCACCATCGTCGGAGCATCGCCGGAGAACCTGACCGACGGCATTGGGGTTCCGACGATCGGGGGGCCAGGGGGTGTGCGCGCATGATGTGCGATGGGTGCTGGTACTTGGCCCTTATATTGGCCCCCTATCCCTCATCAAACCTCGAGAACTCACACCCCCTTAAAGAGCATTTGAGATTTTACAGGTTTGCTGCCAGTAGCCATTAAAGTGTGTGAAATGAGGACACTTTTTTCAAATGGTCACAAATCTTGTACACTTCGAGTTTTTAGCTGAATTTTTTTGTGCATGCCAACAAAAATACAAGCATCACGTCTACCAAGTTGGGGCCAAAACTCCTTTCAAAAACAATTTTAAAAAATCTTGAACCGTAAAAAGTTTTGAAAATCGTGAAAAATAGAAAACGAGTCGTCTTGCCATGAAACTTCACGTGAAGTCTTAAAGGACCATTGTATGAATTTACAAGCCATAAAAATGGCATTGCCACATAGATTTATGAAGATGTACCTAAACCCACCTACCACCCTATCGATCCACCGCTTGCGCATCCCGTTTCTCTGGCTGGCGTAGTGCCTGCCCACCCATCCGCTCGTTTCGTCGATTGGCTTACGGATATGGAGGTCATTCCCAGTCTAAGATTGAACCAAATTGAGGGTTGTGGTAGCAGGATCGACAGCACACAGAGGGGGACCCGACTGATCCCCACCTTGCGCATCCTGCCCCTCTGGCCGGCTGAGCGCCCGTAAGCTCGTTTCGTGGGTTGACTTAGGCACACGGAGTTCATTCCTAGTCTAACCATACGGAGTTCATTCCTAGTCTAAGAATGGACTGGATCGAGGTTTGCGGCAGCACATGCTGGGCTCAGGCATGTGCTGGTGCCACATTTCTCTTCGTCGGGGCACCATCGTCAGAGCATCGCCGGAGAACCTGACCAACAGCATTGAGGTTCCGACGATCGGGGGGGCCGGGGGGTATGCACACATGATGTGCGATGGGTGCTGGCACTTGGCCCTTACATTGGCCCCCTATCCCTCATCAACCCTCAAGAACTCAAACCCCCTTAAAGAGCATTTGAGATTTTACAAGTTTGGTGCCAGTAGCCATTAAAGTTTCTGAAATGGGGACACTTTTTTCAAATGGTCACAAAATCTTGTACACTTTGAGTTTTTAGCTGAATTTTTTTGTGCATGCCAACAAAAATACAAAGATCACATCTACCAAGTTTGGGGCATGCCAATAAAAAATCCTGAACCGTAAAAAGTTTCAAAAATCGTGAAGAATAGAAAACGAGTTGTCTTGCCATGAAACTTCACGTCAAGGCTTAAGGGACCATTGTATGAATTTACAAGCCATAAAAATGGCATTGGCATGCTAAAATATGAAGATGTGACTAAACCCGCCAACCAGCCTATCGATCCACGGCTTGCGCATCCCGTCTCTCTGGCCGACGTAGTGCCTGCCTGCCCGCCCGCTCATTTCATCAGTTGGCTTAGGCATATGGAGTTCATTCCCAGTCTAAGATCGGACCAGACCGAGGGTTGCGGTAGTAGGATCTGTAGCACGCAGAGGGAGACCCGATCGATCCCCGACTTGCGCATCCCATCCATCTGGCCGGCTGAGCGACCGCACGCTCTTTTCGTGGGTTGACTTAGGCATACGGAGTTCATTCCCAGTCTAAGCATGCAGAGTTCATTCCAGTCTAAGATCGGATCAGACCGAGGGTTGCAGCTGCACATGCTGGGCTCGGGCATGTGCTGGTGCCGCATTTTTCTTCGTCGGGGCACCATCATCGGAGTATCGTCGGAGAACCTAACCGACGACGTTGGGGTTTCGATGATCGGGGGGGCCGGGGGGGTGTCCGCAGATGATGCGCAATGGGTGCTGGTGCTTGGCCCTTATATTTGCCCCTATCCCTCATCAAACCTCAAGAACTCACACCCCCTTAAAGTGCATTTGAGATTTTACAGGTTTGCTGCCAGTAGCCATTAAAGTGTCTGAAATGGGGACACTTTTTTCAAATGGTCACAAAATCTTGTACGCTTTGACTTTTTAGCTGAATTTTTTTGTGCATGCCAATGAAAATACAACGATCACATTTACCAAGTTTGGGGTAAAAACTCCTTCCGAAAAAATTTTACAAAATCCCGAACCGTAAAAAGTTTCAAAAATCATGAAAAATAAAAAAAGAGTCGTCTTGCCATGAAACTTCACGTGAAGGCTTAAGGGACCATTGTATGAATTTACAAGCCATAAAAATGGCATTGGCACATAAAAATATGAAGATGTGCCTAAACCCACCTACCACCCTATCTATCCACGGCTTGCGCATCCTGTCTCTCTGGCCGGTGTAGTGGTTGCCCGCCCGTCCGCTCGTTTCGTCGGTTGGCTTAGGCATACGGAGTTCATTCCCAGTCTAAGATCAGACCGGATCGAGGGTTATGATAGCAGGATTGGCAGCACGTAGAGGGGGACCCAGTCGTTCCCCAGCTTGCGCATCCTGCCCCTATGGCCGGTTGAGCGCCCGCATGCTCGTTTCATGGGTTGACTTAGGCATACAAAGTTCATTCCCAGTCTAAGCATACGAAGTTCATTCCCAGTCTAAGATTGGACCAGACCGAGGGTGGCAGCAGCATATGCTAGGCTCGGGCATGTGTTGGTGCCGCATTTTTCTTCGCCGTGACACCATCGCTGGAGCGTCATTGGAGAACCTGACCGACGACATTCGGGTTCCGACGATCGGGGGGGCCGGGCGGATGGGTATGCGCACATGATGTGTGATGGGTGCTGGTACTTGGCCCTTATATTGGCCCCCTATCTCTCATCAAACCTCGAGAACTCACACCCCCTTAAAGAGCATTTGAGATTTTACACGTTTGCTGCCAGTAGGCATTAAAGTGTCTGAAATGGGGACACTTTTTTCAAATGGTCACAAAATCTTGTACACTTTCAGTTTTTAGCTGAATTTTTTTGTGCATACCAAAAAAAATACGAGGATCACGTCTACCAAGTTTGGGGCCAAAACTCCTTCTGAAAAAATTTTAAAAACTCTCGAACCGTAAAAAGTTTTAAAAATCGTGAAAAATAGAAAACGAGTCGTCTTGCCATGAAACTTCACGTGAAGCCGTAAGGGACCATTGTATGAATTTACAAGCCATAAAAATGGCATTGGCACGCAGAAATATGAAGATGTGCCTAAACCCACCTGCCACCCTATCGACCCACGGCTTGCACATCCGATCTCTCTGGCCAACGTAGTGCCCGCCCGCTCGCCCGTTCATTTCATCGGTTGGCTTAGGCATACAGAGTTCATTCCCAGTCTAAGATCGGACCAGACCGAGGGTTGCGGCAGCAGGATCAGTAGCACGCAAAGGGGGACCCACCCGATCCCCGGCATGCGTATCCTGCCCCTTTGGCCGGTTGAGCGCCCGCGCGCTCGTTTCGTGGGTTGACTTAGGCATATGGATTTCATTATCAGTCCAAGCATACAGAGTTCATTCCCAGTCTAAGATCAGACCGGACCGAGGGTTGTGGCAGCACATGCTAGGCTCGTGCATGTGCTGGTGTCGCATTTTTCTTTACCGGGGCACCATCGTCGGAGAACCTGACCGACGGCATTGGGGTTTCGACGATCGGGCGGGCCTGGGGGGTGGGTGTGCGCACATGATGTGTGATGGGTGCTGGTACTTGGCCCTTATATTGGCCCCCTATCCCTCATCAAACCTAGGGAACTCAAGCTCCCTTAAAGAGCATTTGAGATTTTACAGGTTTGCTGCCAGTAGCCACTAAAGTGTCTGAAATGGGGACACTTTTTTCAAATGGTCACAAAATCTTGTGCATGCCAACAATGTTAAAAAATACAAGGATCACTTCTACCAAGTTTGGGACCAAAACTCCTTCCGAAAAAATGTTAAAAAATCCTGAACCGTAAAAAGTTTCGAAAATCGTGAAAAATAGAAAACGAGTCATCTTGCCTTGAAACTTCACGTGAAGGCTTAAGGGACCATTGTATGAATTTACAAGATATAAAAATGGCATTGGCACACAGAAATTTAAAGATGTACCTAACCCCACCTACCACCCTATCGATCCACGGCTTGCGCATCCCGTCTCTCTGGCCGGCGTAGTGCCCGCCCGCCCGCCCAGCTGCTCATTTTGTCGGTTGGCTTAGGCATACAGAGTTCAATCCTAATCTAAGGTTAGACCGGACCGAGGGTTACGATAGCAGGATCAGCAGCATGCAGAGGGGGACCCGGCCGATCCCTGACTTGTGCATCCCGCCCCTCTGGTCGGCTGAACGCCCGCACGCTCGTTTCGTGGGTTGACTTAGGCATACAGAGTTCATTCCCAATCTAAGCATATGGAGTTCATTCCCAGTCTAAGATCGGATCAGACCGAGGGTTGCGGCAGCACATGCTGGGCTCGGGCATGTGTTGGTGCCACATTTTTCTTCACCGGGGCACCATCATCGGAGCATCACCGGAGCATCGTCGGAGAACCTGAACGGCGGCATTGAGGTTCCGACGATCGGGGGGGCGGGGGGGGTGTATGCACATGATGTGTGATGGGTGTTGGTACTTGGCCCCGTATACCTCATCAAACCTCGAGAACTCACACCCCCTTATTGAGCATTTGAGATTTTACAAGTTTGCTGCCAATAGCCTTTAAAGTGTCTGAAATGGGGACACTTTTTTCGAATGGTCAAAAAAACTTGTAAACTTCGAGTTTTTAGCTGAATTTTTTTGTGCGTGCCAAAAAAAATACAAGGATCATGTCTACCAAGTTTGGGGCCAAAACTCCTTTCGAAAAAATTTTAAAAAATCCCGAACCGCAAAGAGTTTCGAAAATCGTGAAAAATAGAAAACGTGTTGTGTTGCCATGAAACTTCACGTGAAGGCTTAAGGGACCATTGTATGAATTTACAAGCCATAAAAATGGTAATGGCATGCAGAAATATGAAGATGTGCCTAAACCCACCTACCACCCTATCGATCCATGGCTTGCGCATCCCGTCTCTCTGGCCGGTGTAGTGCCCGCTCGCCCGCTCGTTTCGTCGGTTGGCTTAGGCATACGGAGTTCATTCCCAGTCTAAGATTGGATCGGACCGAGGGTTGTGATAGCAGGATCAGCAGCACGCAGAGGGGGACCCTGTCGATCCCCGACTTGCGCATGCCGCCCCTCCGGCCGGCTAAGCGCCTGCACGCTCGTTTCATGGGTTGACTTAGGCATACGGAGTTCATTCCCAATCTAAGCATACGGAGTTCATTCCCAGTCTAAGATCAGATCAGACAGAGAGTTGCGGCAGCACATACTGGGCTCGAGCATGTGTTGGTGCCAAATTTTTCTTCACTGGGGCACCATCGTCGGAGCATCGTCGGAGCATCGTCGGAGAACCTGACCGGCGGCATTGAGGTTCCGACGATCGGGGGGGCCGGGGGGGTGTAGGCACATGATGTGTGATGGGTGCTGGTACTTGGCCCCCTATCCCTCATCAAACCTCGAGAACTCACACCCCCTTAAAGAGCATTTGAGATTTTACAGGTTTGCTGCCAGTAGCCATTAAAGTGTCTGAAATGGGGACACTTTTTTCAAATGCTCACAAAATCTTGTACACTTCGAGTTTTTAGCTGAATTGTTTTATGCATGCCAAAAAAAATACAAGGATCACGTCTACCAAGTTTGGGGCCAAAACTCCTTCCGAAAAAATTTTAAAAAATCCCTAACCGCAAAAAGTTTCGAAAATCGTGAAAAATAGAAAACGAGTCGTCTTGCCATGAAACTTCACGTGAAGGCTTAAGGGACCATCGTACGAATTTACAAGCCATAAAAATGGCATTGGGACACAAAAATATGAAGATACGCCTAAACCCACCTACCACCCTATCGATCCACGGCTTGTGCATCCCGTCCCTATGGCCGGCGTAGTGCCCGCCCACCCCCCCGCTCATTTCGTCTGTTGGCTTAGGCATATGGAGTTCATTCCTAGTCTAAGATCAGACCGAACCAAGGGTTACGGCAGCAAGATCGGCAGCACGCAGAGGGGGACCCAGCCGATCCCCGGCTCGTGCATCCCGCCCCTCTGGCCGGCTGAGCGCTCGCACGCTCGTTTCGTGGGTTGACTTAGGCATACGGAGTTCATTCCCAGTTTAAGGTCAGACCGGACCAAGGGTTACAGCAGCACATGCTGGGCTCGGGCATGTGCTGGAGTCGTATTTTTCTTCACCGGGGCACCATCGTCGGAGCATCACCGGAGAACCTGACCGGCGGCATTGGGGTTCCGGCGATCGGGGGGGCCGGGGGGATGTACGCACATGATGTGCGATGGGAGCTGGTACTCGGCCCTTATATTGGCCACCTATCCCTTATCAAACCTCGAGAACTCATACCCCCTTAAAGAGCATTTGAGATTTTACAGGTTTGCTACCAGTAGCCATTAAAGTGTCTGAAATGGGGACACTTTTTTCAAATGGTCACAAAATCTTGTACACTTCGAGTTTTTAGCCGAATTTTTTTGTGTATGCCAAAAAAAAATACTAGGATCACATCTACCAAGTTTGGGTCCAAAATTCCTTCCAAAAAAATTCTAAAAGATCCCAAACCGTAAAAAGTTTCAAAAATTGTGAAAAATAGAAAACGAGTCGTCTTGCCATGAAACTTCACGTGAAGGCTTAAGGGACCATTGTATGAATTTACAAGCCATAAAAATGGCATTGGCAGGCAGAAATATGAAGATGTACCTAAACCCACCTACCACCCTATCAATCGACGTCTTGCGCATCCCGTCTCTCTGGCCGACGTAGTGCTCGCTTGCCTGCCCGCTCGTTTCGTCGGTTGGCTTAGGCATACGGAGTTCATTCCTAGTCTAAGATTGAACCAGACTGAGGGTTGCGGCAGCAGGATAGGTAGCACCCAGAGAGGGACCCGATCGATCCCCGGCTTGCGCATCCCGCCCCTCTGGCCGGCTGAGTGCCCGCACGCTCATTTCATGCGTTGACTTAGTCATACGGAGTTCATTCCTAGTCTAAGCTTACGGAGTTCATTCCCAGCCTAAGATCGGATCGGACCGAGGGTTGCAGTAGCACATACTGGGCTCCGGCATGTGCTGGGGCTACGTTTTTCTTCGTCGGGTCACCATCGTCGGAGCGTCACCGGAGAACCTGACCGGCGGCATTGGGTTTCCGATGATCGGGGGGGCCGGGGGGTGTGCGCACATGATGTTCGGTGGGTGCTCGTACTTGGCCCTTATATTGGCCTCCTATCCCTCATCAAACCTCGAGAACTCACACCCCTTTAAAGAGAATTTGAGATTTTACAGGTTTGCTGCTAGTAGACATTAAAGTGCTGAAATGGGGACACTTTTTTCAAATGGTCACAAAATCTTGTACACTTTGAGTTTTTAGCTGAATTGTTTTGTGCATGCCAACAAAAATACAAGGATCACGTCTACCAAATTTGGGGTGAAGACTCCTTCCGAAAAAATTTAAAAAAAACCCGAACCGTAAAAAGTTTAAAAAATCGTGAAAAATAGAAAATGAGTCGTCTTGCCGTGAAACTTCACGTAAAGGCTTAAGGGACTATTGTACGAATTTACAAGCCATAAAAATGGCGTTGGCATGCATAAATATGACGATGTGCCTAAACCCACCTACCACCCTTTCGATCCACGGCTTGCGCATCCCGTCTCTCTGGCCGGCGTAGTGACCAACCGCCCACCCACCCGCTCATTTTGTCAGTTGGCTTAGGCATACGGAGTTCATTCATAGTTTAAGATTGGATCAGATCAATGGTTATGGTAGCAAGATCGACAGCACGTAGAGTGGGACCCGATCGATCCCCGGCTTGCGCATCCCTCCCCTTTGGCCGACTGAGCGCCCGCATGCTCGTTTCGTGTTTTGACCTAAGCATACGGAGTTCATTCCCAGTTTAAGCATACGGAGTTCATTCCCAGTCTAAGATCGGACCGGACCAAGGTTTGCGGTAGCACATGCTGGGCTTGGGCATGTGCTTGTGCCGCATTTTTCTTCATCGGGGCACCATCGTCGGAGCATCGTCGGTGAACCTAACCGACGGCATTGGGGTTTCGACGATCGGGGGGGCCGAGGGGTGTGCGCACATGTTGTGCGATGGGTGCTGGTACTTGGCCCTTATATTGGCCCCCTATCCCTCATCAAACCTGGAGAACTCACACCCCCTTAAAGAGCATTTGAGATTTTACAGGTTTGCTGCCAGTACCTATTAAAGTGTCTGAAATGGGGACATTTTTTTCAAATGGCCACAAAATCTTGTACACTTCGAGTTTTTAGCTGAATGTTTTTTTGCATGCCAAAAAAAATACAAGGATCATGTCTACCAAGTTTTGGGCCAAAACTCCTTCCGAAAAAATTTTAAAAAATCCCGAACCGTAAAATGTTTCGAAAATCGTAAAAAATAGAAAATGAGTCGTCTTGCCATGAAACTTCACGTGAAGGCTTAAGGGACCATTGTATGAATTTACAAGCCATAAAAATGGCATTGGCATGCAGAAATATGAAGATGTACCTCAACCAACTTACCACCCTATCGATCCACGGCTTGCGCATCCCGTCTCTCTGACCGGCATAGTGCCCACCCGCTGATTTCGTCGGTTGGCTTACGCATACGGAGTTCATTCCCATTCTAAGATCGAATTGGACCGAGGGTTACGGCAGCACATGCTGGCCTGGGGCATGTGCTGGTGCCGCATTTTTCTTCGTCGGGGCACCATCGTCGAAGCATCGTCGGAGAACCTGACCAGTGGCA
Source organism: Durio zibethinus (assembly GCF_047325235.1). Lineage (NCBI taxonomy): Eukaryota > Viridiplantae > Streptophyta > Magnoliopsida > Malvales > Malvaceae > Durio > Durio zibethinus. The sequence goes on from NC_143163.1 coordinate 17,430,471, forward strand.
TTGGGGTTCTTACGATCGAGGGCGTCGGTGGCGGTGTGCGCACATGATGTGCGATGGGTGCTGGTACTTGGCCCTTATATTGGTCCCCTATCCCTCATCAAACCTCGAGAACCCGCACCCCCATAAAGAGCATTTGAGATTTTACAGGTTTGCTGCCAGTAGCCATTAAAGTGTCTGAAATGGGGACACTTTTTTCAAATGGTCACAAAATCTTGTACACTTCGAGTTTTTAGCTGATTTTTTTTTTGCATGCCAAAAAAAATACAAGGATCACGTCTACCAAGTTTGGGGCCAAAAATCCTTCCGAAAAAATTTTAAAAAATCTCGAACCACAAAAAGTTTTGAAAATCATGAAAAATAGAAAACGAGTCGTCTTGCCATGAAACTTCACATCAAGGCTTAAGGGACCATTATATGAATTTACAGGCCATAAAAATGGCAATGGCATGCAGAAATATGAAGATGTGCCTAAACCCAACTACCACCCTATCGATCCACGGCTTGCGCATCCCGTCTCTCTGGCCGACGTAGTGCCCGCCCGCCCGCCTGTTTGTTTCATCGGTTGACTTAGGCATATGGAGTTCATTCCCAGTTTAAGATCAAACCAGACCGAGGGTTGCGGCTGCAGGATCGACAGCATGCAGAGTGGATCCCAACCGATCCCCGGCTTGCGCATCCCGCCCCTCTGGCCGGCTGAGCGCCCCGATGCTCGTTCCGTGGGTTGACTTAGGCATACGGAGTTCATTCCCAGTCTAAGCATACGGAGTTCACTCCCAATCTAAGATCAGACCAGACTGATGGTTGCAGTAGCACATGCTGGGCTCGGGCATGTGCTGGTGACACTTTTTTCTTCGTCGAGGCACCATCGCCGGAGAACCTGATCGACGGCATTGGGGTTCCGACGATCGGGTGGGCCGAGGGGGGTGTGCGCACATGATGTGTGATGGGTGCTGGTACTTGGCTCTTATATTGGCCGCCTATCCCTCATCAAACCTCAAGAACTCACACCCCCTTAAAGAGCATTTGAGATTTTACAGGTTTGCTGCCAGTAGCCACTAAAGTGTCTGAAATGGGGACACTTTTTCCAAATGGTCACAAAATCTTGTACACTTCGAGTTTTTAGCTGAATTTTGTTTTCCACACCAAAAAAAATACAAGGATCACGTCTACCAAGTTTGGGGCCAAAAGTCCTTTCAAAAAAATTTTAAAAAATCTCAAACCGTAAAAAGTTTTGAAAATCATGAAAAATAGAAAATGAGTCATCTTGCCATGACACTTCATGTGAAGGCTTAAGGGACCATTGTATGAATTTACAAGCCATAAAAATGGCGTTGGCATGCAGAAATACCAAGATGTGCCTAAACCCACCTACCACCCTATCGATCCACGGCTTGCGTATCCCGTCTCTATGGTCGGCGTAGAGCCCGCCCGCCCTCTCGTTTCGTCAGTTGGCTTAGGCATATGGAGTTCAGTCCTAGTCTAAGTTTGGAACGGACTGAGGGTTGCAGTAGCAGGATCGGCAGCTCACAGAGGGGGACCCGGTTGATCCCCGGCTTGCGCATCCCGCCCCTCTGGCAGGCTGAGCGCCCATCCGCTCATTTCGTGGGCTGACTTAGGCATACTGAGTTCATTCCCTATCGAAGCATACGGAGTTCATTCCCACTCTATGATTGGATCGGACCAAGGGTTGCGGTAGCACATGCTGGCCTCGGGCATGTGCTGGTGCCGCATTTTTCTTCGTCGGGGTACCATCGCCGGAGCATCGTCGGAGAACCTAACCGGCAGCATTGGGGTTCCAATAATCGGGGGGGCCGAGGGGGCGTGTGCGCACTTGATGTGCGATGGGTGTTGGTACTTGGCCCTTATATTGGCCCCCTATCCCTCATCAAACCTTGAGAACTCACAGCCCCTTAAAGAGCATTTGAGATTTTATAGGTTTGCTGCCAGTAGCGATTAAAGTGTCTGAAATGGGGACACTTTTTTCAAATGGTCACAAAATCTTGTACACTTCGAGTTTTTAGCTGAATTTTTTTTTGCATGCCAACAAAAATACAAGGATCACGTCTACCAAGTTTGGGGCCAAAACTCCTTCCAAAAAAATTTTGAAAAATTCCGAACCACAAAAAGTTTTGAAAATCGTGAAAAATAGAAAACGAGTCGTCTTGCCATGAAACTTCACGTGAAGGCTTAAGGGACCATTGTATGAATTTAGAAGCCATAGAAATGGCATTGGCACGCAGAAATATGAAGATGTACCTCAACCAACTTACCACCTTATCGATCCACGGCATAGTGCCCGCCCGCTCGCTCATTTCGTCGGTTGGCTTAGGCATACGGAGTTCATTCCCAGTCTAAGATCAAACCAGACTGAGGGTTACGATAGCACATGCTGGGCTCGGGCATGTGCTGGTGCCGCATTTTTCTTCGTCGGGGCACCATCGCCGGAGCATCGCCGGAGAACCTGATCGGCGGCATTGGGGTTCCTGCGATCGAGGGGGTCGGGGGCGTTGTACGCACATGATGTGCGATGGGTGCTGGTACTTGGCCCTTATATTGGCCCCCTATCCCTCATCAAACCTCGAGAACCCGCACCCCCATAAAGAGCATTTAAGATTTTACAGGTTTGCTGCCAGTAGCCATTAAAGTGTCTGAAATGGGGACACTTTTTTCAAATGGTCACAAAATCTTGTACACTTCGAGTTTTTAGCTGAATTTTTTTTTGCATGCCAAAAAAAATACAAGGATCATGTCTACCAAGTTTGGGGCCAAAAATCCTTCCGAAAAAATTTTAAAAAATCCCGAACCACAAAAAGTTTTGAAAATCATGAAAAATAGAAAACGAGTCGTCTTGCAATGAAACTTCACATCAAGGCTTAAGGGACCATTGTATGGATTTACAAGCCATAAAAATGGCATTGGCATGCAGAAATATGAAGATGTGCCTAAACCCACCTACCACCCTATCGATCCACGGCTTGCGCATCTCGTCTCTCTGGCCGGCGTAGTGCCCGCCCGCCCGCTTGTTTCACCGGTTGGCTTAGGCGTATGGAGTTCATTCCCAGTATAAGATCAGACCGGATCGAGGGTTGTGGCAGCAAGCAGAGGGGGACCCGGCCGATCTCCGACTTACGCATCTCGCCCCTCTGGCCGGTTGAGCGCCCGCACGCTCATTTCATGGGTTGACTTAGGCATATGGAGTTCATTCCCAGTCTAAGCATATGGAGTTCATTCCCAGTCTAAGATCGAACTGGATCAAGGGTTACGACAGCACATGCTGGGCTCGGGCTTGTGCTGGTGCTGCATTTTTCCTCGCCGGGGCACCATCGCCAGAGCATCGCTGGAGAACCTGACTGGCGTCATTGGGGTTCCTACGATTGAGGGGCTGGGGGGGTTTGCGCACATGATGTGAGATGGGTGCTGGTACTTGGCCCTTATATTGGCCCCCAATCACTCATCAAACCTCGAGAACGCACACCCCCTTAAAGAGCATTTGAGATTTTACAGGTTTGCTGCCAGTAGCCACTAAAGTGTCTAAAATGGGGACACTTTTTTCAAATGGTCACAAAATCTTGTACACTTCGAGTTTTTAGCTAAATTTTTTGTGCATGCCAAAAAAAATACAAGTATCACGTCTACCAAGTTTGGGGCCAAAACACCTTCCGAAAAAATTTCAAAAAATCTGGAACCGTAAAAAGTTTTAAAAATCGTGAAAAATTGAAAATGAGTCGTCTTGCCATGAAACTTCACGTGAAGGCTTAAAGGGCCATTGTATGAATTTACAAGCCATAAAAATGGCATTGGCATGCAAAAATATGATGATGTGCCTAAACCCACCAACCACCCTATCGATCCACGGCTTGCGCATCCCGTCTCTCTGGCCGGCGTAGTGCCCACCCGCCTGCCTACCCGTTCGTTCCGACAATTGGCTTAGGCATATGGAGTTCATTCCCAGTCTAAGATCGAACCGGACCAAGGGTTGTAGCAGCAGGATCAGCAGCACGTAGAGGGGGACCCGGTAGATCCCCGGTTGCGCATCCCACCCTTCTGGCCGGCTGAGCACCTGCACGCTCGTTTCATGGGTTGAATTAGGCGTACAGAGTTCATTCCCAGTCTAAGCATACAGAGTTCATTCCCAGTCTAAGATCGGACCGGATTGAGAGTCGTGGCACCACATGCTGGGCTTGGGCATGTGTTCGTGCCACAGTTTTCTTCGTCGGGGCACCATCGCCGGAGCGTCGTCGAAGAACCTGACCAGCGGCATTGGGGTTCCGACGATCGGGGGGGCTGGGGGGGTGTGCGCACATGATGTGTGATGGGTGCTGGTACTTGGCTTTTATATTAGCCCCCTATCCCTCATCAAACCTCGAGAACTCACACCTCCTTAAAGGGCATTTGAGATTTTACAGGTTTATTGCCAGTAGCCATTAAAGTGTCTGAAATGGGGACACTTTTTTTAATTGGTCGCAAAATCTTGGACACTTCAAGTTTTTAGCTGGATTTTTTTGTGCATGCCAACAAAAATACAAGGATCACGTCTATGAAGTTTGGGGCTAAAACTCGTTCCGAAAAAATTTTAAAAAATCTTGAACCACAAAAAGTTTCAAAAATTATGAAAAATAGAAAACGAGTCATCTTGCCATGAAACTTCATGTGAAGGCTTAAGGGACCATTGTATGAATTTACAAGCCATAAAAATGGCATTGGCATTCAGAAATATGAAGATGTGCCTAAACCCACCTAACACCCTATCGATCCACGGCCTGCGCGTCCCGTCTCTCTGGCCGGCATAGTGCCCGCCCCCCTGCCCGCCCGCTCGTTAAGTCAGTTGGCTTAGGCATACGGAGTTCATTCCCAGTCTAAGATCAGACCAGCTGAGGGTTGCGGCAGTAGGATTGGCAGCACGTAGAGGGGGACCCGGCCGATCCACGGCTTGCGCATCCCACCCCTCTGGCCGGCTGAGCGCCCGCACGCTCGTTTTGAGGGTTGACTTAGGCATACGAAGTTCATTCCCAGTCAAGCATACGGAGTTCATTCCCAGTCTAAGATCGGACCGGACCAAGCGTTGCGATAGCACATGCTGGGCTCAGGCATTTGCTGGTGCCGTATTTTTCTTCGTCGAGGCACCATCGTCAGAGCATCGCTGGAGAACCTGACCGGCGGTTTTGGGGTTCCGACGATCGGGTGGGCTGGGGGTGCTAGTACTTGGCCCTTATATTGGCCCCATATCCTTCATCAAACCTCGAGAACTCACACCCCCTTAAAGAGCATTTGAGATTTTACAGGTTTTCAGCCAGTAACCATTAAAATGTCTGAAATGGGGACACTTTTTTCAAATGGTCACAAAATCTTGTACACGCCGAGTTTTTAGCTGAATTTTTTTGTGCAAGCCAAAAAAATACAAGGATCACGTCTACCAAGTTTGGGGCCAAAAATCCTTCTGAAAAAATTTTAAAAAATCCCGAACCGTAAAAAGTTTTCAAAATCGTGAAAAATAAAAAATGAGTCGTCTTGCCATGAAACTTCACGTGAAGGCTTAAGGGACTATTGTATGAATTTACAAGCCATAAAAATTGCATTGGCACGCAAAAATATCACGGTGTACCTAAAACCACCTACCACCCTATCGATCCACGGCTTGCGCATCCCGTCTCTCTGGCCGACGTAGTGCCCGCCCACTCGCCCGCCCGCTCGTTTCGTCGGTTGGCTTAGGCATATGGAGTTCATTCCCTGTCTAAGATCGGACCAAACCAAAGGTTACGGTAGCAAGATCGGTAGCATGCAGAGGGGGACCCGGTCGATCCTCGGCTTGCGCATCCCACCCCTCTGGCCGACTGAGCGCCCGTATGCTCGTTTCATTGGTTGACTTAGGCATACAGAGTTCATACCCAGTATAAGCATATGGAGTTGATTCCCAACCTAAGCTCGGACCGGACCGAGGGTTGTGGCAGCACATGCTGGGCTCGGGCATGTGCTGGTGCCTCATTTTTTTTCATCGGGGCACCACCGCTGGAGCATCGTCGGAGAACTTGACCGGCGACATTGGGGTTCCGGCGATCAGGGGGGTTGTGTGCACATTATGTGCGATGGGTGCTGGTACTTGGCTCTTATATTAGCCCCTTATCCCTCATCAAACCTCAAGAACTCACACCCCTTAAAGAGCATTTGAGATTTTACAGGTTTGCTGCTAGTAGCCATTAAAGTCTTTGAAATGGGGAGACTTTTTTCAAATCATCACAAAATCTTGTGCACTTCAAATTTTTAGCTGAATTTTTTTTTGCATGCCAAAAAAAATACAAGGATCTTGTCAAAAACTTTTCGGGCCAAAACTCTTACCAAAAAAATTTTAAAAAATCCTGAACCACAAAAAGTTTCAAAAATCATGAAACATAGAAAACGAGTCGTCTTGCAATGAAACTTCACGTGAAGGCTTAAGGGACCATTGTATGAATTTGCAAGCCATAAAAACGGCATTGGCATGCAGAAATCTGAAGATGTGAGTAAACTCACCTACCACCCTATCGATCCACAATTTGCGCATCCCGTCTCTCTGGACGGTGTAGTGCCCGTCCGCCCGCCTGGCCCCTCGTTTCGTCGAGTGGCTTAGGCATACGAAGTTCATTCCCAGTCTAAGATCGGACCAAATCGAGGGTTGCAGTAGTAGGATCAGCAGCATGCAGAGGGGGACCCGACCGATCCCCGACTTACGCATCCCGCCCCTCTGGCCAGCTAAGCGCCTACACGCTCGTTTCTTGGGTTGACTTAGGCATACGGAGTTCATTCCCAGTCTAAGATGGGCTCGAGCATGTGCTGGTGTCACGTTTTTCTTCATCAGGGCACCATCGCCGAAGCATCGGGGGAAAACTTGACCGGCGGCATTGGGGTTCTGGCGATCGGGGGGCCGGGGGGTGTGCGCACATGATGTGCGATGGGTGCTGGTACTTGGCCCTTATATTGGCCCCCTATCCATCATCAAACCTCAAGAAATCACACCCCCTTAAAGAGCATTTGAGATGTTACAGGTTTGCTGTCAGTAGGCATTAAAGTATCTGAATGTGGACACTTTTTTCAAATGGTCACAAAATCTTGTACACTTCGAGTTTTTAGCTGAATGATTTTTTGTATGCCAACAAAAATACAAGGATCACGTCTACCAAGTTTGGTTCCAAAACTCCTTCCGAAAAAATTTTAAAAAATCCCGAACCGTAAAAAGTTTTGAAAAACATGAAAAATAGAAAACGAGTCGTCTTGCCAGGAAACTTCACAGGAAGGCTTAAGGGACCATTGTATGAATTTACAAGCCATAAAAATCGCATTGGCATGCAGAAATATCAAGATGTGCCTAAACCCACCTACCACCCTATCGATCCACGGCTTGCACATCCCATCTCTCTGGCCGATGTAGTGCCCACCTGCCCGCCCGCCCACTCATTTCATCGGTTGGCTTAGGCATACGGAGTTCATTCCCCGTCTAAGATCAGACCAGACCAAGGGTTGCAGCAGCAGGATCAGCAGCACGCAGAGAGGGACCCGATCGATCCCCGGCTTGCGCATCCCACCCCTCTGGCCGGCTGAGCGCCCGCACGCTCGTTTCATGGGTTGACTTAGGCATACGGAGTTCATTCGCAGTCTAAGCATACAGAGTTCATTCCCAGTCTAAGCATACGGAGTTCATTCCCAGTCTAAGCATACGAAGTTCATTCTCAGTCTAAGATCGGACTGGATCGAGGGTTGTGGCGGCACATGCTGGGCTCGGGCATGTGCTGATGCCACATTTTTCTTTGTCGGGGCACCATCGTCGGAGCATCGCCGGAGAACCTGAACGGCGGCATTGGAGTTCCGACGATCGGGGGGGCCGAGGGGTGTGTGCGCACATAATGTGCGATGGGTGCTGGTACTTGGTCCTTATACTGGCCCCCTATCCCTCATCAAACCTCGAGAACTCATACCCCCTTAAAGAGCATTTGGGATTTTACAGGTTTGCTGCCAGTAGCCATTAAAGTGTCTGAAATGGGGACACTTTTTTCAAATGGTCACAAAATCTTGTACACATCGAGTTTTTAAATGAATTTTTTTGTGCAAGCCAACAAAAATGCAAGGATCACGTCTACCAAGTTTGGGGCCAAAACTCCTTCAGAAGAAATTTTGAAAAATCCCCAATCGCAAAAGGTTTCCAAAATCATGAAAAATAGAAAACGAGTCGTCTTGCCATGAAACTTCACGTGAAGGCTTAGGAGACCATTGTATGAATTTACAAACCATAAAAATGGCATTGGCATGTAGAAACATGAAGATGTGCCTAAGCACACCTACAACCCTATCGATCCATGGCTTGCGCATTCCGTCTCTCTGGCCGGTGTAGTGCCCGCCCGTCCGCCCGCCCGCTCGTTTCGTTGGTTGGCTTAGGCATACGGAGTTCATACCTAGTCTAAGATCAGACTGAACCGAGGGTTGTGGCAGCAGGATTGGCAGAACGCAGAGGGGGACCCGGCCGATCCCCGACTTGCGCATCCTGCCCCTCTGGCCGGTTAAGCGGCCACAAGCTCGTTTCGTGGGTTGACTTAGGCATATGGAGTTCATTCTGAATCTAAGCATACGGAGTTCATTCCCAGTCTAAGATCAGATCGGACCGATGGTTGCGGCAGCACATGCTAGGCTCGGGCATGTGCTGGTGCCGCATTTTCTTTGTCGGAGCATCGCCAGAAAACCTGACCGGCGGCGTTAGGGTTCCTGCGATCGGGGGCGCCGGGGGGGTGTGCACACAAGATGTGCGATGGTTTGGGTACTTGGCCCTTATATTGGCCCCCTATCCCTCATCAGACCTCGAGAACTCACACCCCTTAAAAAGCATTTGAGATTTTACAGGTTTGCTGCCAGTAGCCATTAAAGTGTCTGAAATGGGGACACTTTTTTCAAATGGTAACAAAATCTTGTACACTTTGAGGTTTTAGCTGAATTTTTTTGTGCATGCCAACAAAAATACAAAGATCACGTCTACCGAGTTTGGGCCAAAATTCCTTTCGAAAAAATTAAAAAAAATCTTGAACCGTAAAAAGTTTCAAAAATCATGAAAAATAGAAAACGAGTCGTCTTGCCATGAAACTTCATGTGAAGGCTTAAAGGACCATTGTATGAATTTACAAGCCATAAAAATGGCATTGGCACGTAGAAATATGAAGATGTGCCTAAACCCACCTACCACCCTATCGATCCACTGCTTGCGCATCCGGTCCCTCTAGCCGGCGTAGTGCCCGCCCGCCTGCTCGTTTCGTCGGTTGGCTTAGGCATACGGAGTTCATTCCTAGTCTAAGATCGGACCGGACCGTGGGTTGCGGCAGCGGGATCGGCAGCACGCAGAAGGGGACCCAGCCGACAGCTGGCTTGCGCATCCCGCCCCACTGGCCGGCTGAACGCCCGCACGCTCATTTTGTGGGTTGACTTAGGCATACGAAGTTCATTCCCAGTCTAAGCATACGGAGTTCATTCCTAGTCTAAGATCAGACCCGATCTAGGGTTGTGGCAGCACATGCTGGGCTTGGGCATGTGCTGGTGCCGCATTTTTCTTTGTCGGGGCACCATCGCCAGAGAACCTGACCGGCAGCATTGGGGTTCTGACGATCGAGGGGGCCGAGGGGGTTGTGCGCACATGATGTACGATGGGTGCTGGTACTTGGCCTTATATTGGCCCCCTATCCCTCATCAAACCTCGAGAACTCACACCCCCTTAAAGAGCATTTGAAATTTTACTGGTTTGCTGCCAGTAGCTATTAAAGTGTCTCAAATGGGGACACTTTTTTCAAATGGCCACAAAATCTTGTACACTTCAAGTTTTTAGCTGAATTTTTTTGTGCATGGCAATAAAAATACAAGGGTCACGTCTACCAAGTTTGGGGCCAAAACTCTTTCTGAAAAAATTTTAAAAAATCCTGAACCGTAAAAAGTTTCAAAAATCGTGAAAAATAGAAAATGAGTCGTCTTGCCATGAAACTTGACGTGAAGGCTTAAGGGACCATTGTATGAATTTACAAGCCATAAAAATGGCATTGGCACACAGAAATATGAAGATGTGCCTAAACCCACCTACCACCCTATCGATCGACGGCTTGCGCATCTTGTCTCTCTGGCCGACGTAATGCCCGCCCGCCCGCTCGTTTCGTCGGTTGACTTAGGCATACAGAGTTCATTCCCAGTCTAAGCTTACGGAGTTCATCCCCAGTCTAAGATCAAACCGGACCGAGGGTTGCGGTAGCACATGCCGGGGTCGGGCATGTGTTGGTGCCGCATTTTTCTTCACCGGGGCACCATCACCGGAGAATCTGACTGGCGGTATTGGGGTTCCGGCGATCGGGGGGGTCGGGGGGGTGTGCACACATGATGCGCGATGGGTGCTGGTACTTGGCCCCTATATTGGCCCCTTATCCCTCATCAAACCTCGAGAACAAACACCCCCTTAAAGAGCATTTGAGATTTTATAGGTTTGCTGCCAGTAGTCACTACAGTGTCTGAAATGGGGACACTTTTTTCAAATGGTCACAAAATCTTTTACACTCCGAGTTTTTAGCTGAATTGTTTTTTGCATGCCAAAAAAAATACAAGGATCATGTCTACCAAGTATGGGGCCAAAACTCCTTCCGAAAAAATTTTAAAAAATCCCGAACCGTAAAAAGTTTTGAAAATCTTGAAAAATAGAAAACGAGTCATCTTGCCATGAAACTTCACGTGAAGGTTAAAGGGCCATTGTATGAATTTACAAGCCATAAAAATGGCATTGGCACGTAGAAATATGAAGATGTTCCTAAACCCACCTACCATGCTATCGATCCATGGCTTGTGCATCCCGTCTCTCTTGTCGACGTAGAGCCCGCCTGCCCGCCCGCCCGCTCGTTTCGTCGATTGGCTTAGGCATACGGAGTTCATTCTCAGTCTAAGATCACACCGGACCGACGGTTGCTGCAGCAGGATCGACAGCACGGAGAAGGGGAGCTGGCCGATCCCCAGCTTGCGCATCCCGCCCCTCTGGCCGGTTGAGCGCCCGCACGCTCGTTTCGTGGGTTGACTTAGGCATACGGAGTTCATTTCCTATCTAAGCATACAAAGTTCATTCCCAGTCTAAGATCGGACCAGACTGAGGTTTGCGGTATCATATGCTAGGCTCGACCATGGGCTGGTGCTGCATTTTTCTTCGTCGAGGCACCATCATCAGAGCATCGCCGGAGAACCTGACAGGCGGTATTAGGGTTCTAGCGATCGGAGGGCCGGGGGGTGTGCGCACATGATGTGTGATGGGTGCTGGTACTTAGCCCTTATATTGGCCCCCTATCCCTCATCAAACCTCGAGAACTCACACCCCCTTAAAGAGCATTTCAGATTTTACAAGTTTGCTACCAGTAGCCATTAAAGTTTCTGAAATGGGGACACTTTTTTCAAATGGTCACAAAATCTTGTACACTTTCAGTTTTTAGCTGAATTTTTTTGTGCATACCAAAAAAAATACAAGGATCACGTCTACCAAGTTTGGGGCCAAAACTCCTTCCAAAAAAATTTTAATAAATCCCGAAACACAAAAAGTTTCGAAAATCGTGAAATATAAAAAACGAGTCGTCTTGCCATGAAACTTCACGTGAAGGCTTAAGGGACCATTGTATGAATTTACAAGCCATTAAAATGGCATTGGCATGCAGAAATATGAAGATGTGCCTAAACCCACCTACCACCCTATCGATTCACGGCTTGCGCATCCCGTCTCTCTGGCCGGCGTAGTGCCCGCCCGCCCGCCCACTCATTTTGTCGATTGGCTTAGGCATACAGAGTTCATTCCCAGTCTAAGATCAGACCAGACCGAGGGTTGCGGTAGCAGGATCGGCAGCACGTAGAGGGGGACTCGGCCGATCCTTGGCTTACGCATCCCGCCCCTCTGGCCAGCTGAGCGCCTGCACGCTCGTTTCGTAGGTTGACTTAGGCATCTGGAGTTCATTCCCAGTCTAAGCATACGGAGTTCATTCCTAGTCTAAGATCGGATCAGACCGAGGGTTACGGTGGCACATGCTGGGATCGGGCATGGGCTGGTGCCGCATTTTTCTTCGTCGAGGCACCACCGCCGGAGCATCGTCGGAGAACCTAACTGGCGGTATTGGGGTTCCGACGATCGGGGGGCCGAGGGGTGTGCGCACATGATGTGCGATGGGTGCTAGTACTTGGCCCTTATATTGGCCCCCTATCCCTTATCAAACCTCGAGAACTTACACCCTCTTAAAGAGCGTTTGAGATTTTACAGGTTTTCTGCCAGTAGCCATTAAAGTGTCTGAAATGGGGACACTTTTTTCAAATGGTCACAAAATCTTGTACACTTCGAGTTTTTAGCTGAATTTTTTTGCACATGCCAAAAACAATTCAAGGATCACGTCTACCAACTTTGGGGCTAAAACTCCTTCCGAAAAAATTTAAAAAAATCCCAAACCGTAAAAAGTTTCAAAAATCATGAAAAATAGAAAACGAGTCGTCTTGCCATGAAACTTCACGTGAAGGCTTAAGGGACAATTGTATGAATTTGCAAGCCATAAAAATGGCATTGGCACGTAGAAATATGAAGATGTGCCTAAACCCACCTACACCCTATCAATCCACGGCTTGCGCATCCCGTCTCTCTGGCCGGCGGAGTGCCCGCCCGCTCGTTTCGTCGGTTGGCTTAGCCATACGGAGTTCATTCCCAGTCCAGGATTAGACCAGATTGAGCGTTACGGTAGCAGGATCGACAGCATGCAGAGGGATACCCGATCGATCCCCGGCTTGCGCATCCCGCCATTCTGGTCGGCTGAGCGCCCGTACGCTCATTTCATGGGTTGACTTAGGCATACGGAGTTCATTCCCAGTCTAAGCATACGGAGTTCATTGCCAGTCTAAGATCAAACTGGATCGAGGGTTACGGCAGCACATACTGGGCCCGGGCAAGTGCTGGTGCCACATTTTTCTTCATCAGGGTACCATCACCGAAGCATCGCCAGAGAACCTGACCGGCGGCATTGGGGTTTGCTGCCAGTAGCCATTAAAGTGTCTTAAATGGGGACACTTTTTTCAAATGGTCACAAAATCTTGTACATTTCGAGTTTTTAGCTGAATTGTTTTGTGCATGCCAACAAAAATACAAGGATCACGTCTACCAACTTTGGGGCCAAAAATCCTTCCGAAAAAATTTTAAAAAATCCCAAACCGTAAAAAGTTTCAAAAATCGTGAAAAATAGAAAACGAGTCGTCTTGCCATGAAACTTCACGTGAAGGCTTAAGGGACCATTGTATGAATTTACAAGCCATAAAAATGGCATTGGCAGGCAGAAATATGAAGATGTGCCTAAACCCACCTACCACCCTATCGATCCACGGCTTCTCCATCTCGTCTCTCTGGCCGGCATAGTGCCCGCGCGCTCATTTCGTCGGTTGGCTTAGGCATACGGAGTTCATTCCCAGTCTAAGATCGGACTGGATGGAGGGTTGTGACAGCAGGATCGACAGCACACAGAGGGGGACCCGGCTGATCCTCGGCTTACGCATCGTGCCCCTTTACCCGGGTGAGCGCCTACACGATCATTTCGTGGGTTGACTTACGCATACGGAGTTCATTCCCAGTCTAAGCACATGGAGTTCATTCCCAGTCTAACATCAGACCGGACCGAGGGTTACGATAGCACATGCTGGGCTCGAGCATGTGTTGGTGATGCATTTTTCTTCATCGGGGCACCATCGTCGTAGAACCTGACCGGCGGCATTGGGGTTCCGACGATCGAGGGGGCCGAGGGGTGTGCGCACATGATGTGCGATGGGTGCTGGTACTTGGCCCTTATATTGGCCCCCTATCCCTCATCAAACCTTGAGAACTCACACCCCCTTAAAGAGCATTTGAGATTTTACAGGTTTGCTGCCAGTAGCCATTAAAGTGTCTTAAATGGTGACACTTTTTTCAAATGGTCACAAAATCTTGTACACTTCGAGTTTTTAGCTGAATTTTTTTGTGCATGCCAAAAAAAATACAAGGATCTCGTCTAATAAGTTTGGGGCCATAACTCTTTCTGAAAAAATTTTAAAAAATCCCTAACCGAAAAAAGTTTTGAAAATCATGAAAAATAGAAAACGAGTCGTCTTGCCATGAAACTTCACGTGAAGGCTTAAGGGACCATTGTATGACTAATATGAAGATGTGCCTAAACCCACCTACCACCCTATCAATCCATGGCTTGTGCATCCCGTCTCTCTGGCCAGCGTAGTGCCCGCCTGCCCGCCCACCCGCTCGTTTCATCGGTTGGCTTAGGTGTACGGAGTTCATTCCCAATCTAAGATCGGACCAGACCAAGGGTTACGATAGTAGGATCGGTAGCACGCAGAGGGGGACCCGGCCGATCCCTGGCTGGCGTATCCTGCCCTTCTGGCCGACTGAGCGCTTGCACGCTCGTTTCGTTGGTTGACTTAGGCATACGGAGTTCATTCCCAGTCTAAGCATACAGAGTTCATTGCCAGTCTAAGATTGTACTAGACTGAGGGTTGCTGCAGCACATGCTAGGCTCGGGCATGTGCTGTGCCGCGTTTTTCTTCGTCATGGCACCATCATCGGAGCATCACCGTAGAACCTGACCGGCGGCATTGGGGTTCTGACGATCGGGGGGGCCGGGGGGTGTGTGCACATGATGTGCAATGGGTGCTGGTACTTGGCCCTTATATTGGCCCCCTATCCCTCATCAAACCTCAAGGACTCACACCCCCTTAAAGAGCATTTGAGATTTTACAGGTTTGTTGCCAGTAGCCATTAAAGTGTCTGAAATGAGGACACTTTTTTCAAATGGTCACAAAATCTTGTACACTTCGAGTTTTTAGCTGAATTTTTTTGTGCATGCCAACAAAAATACAAGGATCACGTCTACCAAGTTTGGGCCAAAACACCTTTCAAAAAAATTTTAAAAAATCCCCAACCACAAAAAGTTTTGAAAATCATGAAAAATAGAAAACGAGTCGTCTTGCCATGAAACTTCACATGAAGGCTTAAGGGACCATTGTATGAATTTACAAGCCATAAAATGCCATTGGAATGCAGAAATATGAAGGTGTGCCTAAACCCACCTACCACCCTATCGATCCACGGCTTGCGCATCCCGTCTCTCTGGCAGGCATAGTACCCTCCCGCATGCTTGTTTCGTCAGTTGGCTTAGGCATACGGAGTTCATACCCTATCTAAGATCGGACCGAACCGAGGGTTGCGGCAACAAGATTGACAGCACGCAGAGGGGGAACCAGTCGATCCCCAGCTTGCACATCTCACCCCTCTGGCCGCCTGAGCGCCCGCACGCTCGTTTCATGGGTTGACTTAGGCATACGGAGTTCATTCCAGTCTAAGCATACGGAGTTCATTCCCTGTCTAAGCATACGAAGTTCATTCCCAGTCTATGATTAGACCGGATCGAGGGTTGCGACAGCACAAGCTGGGCTCAGGCATGTGCTGGTGCCGCATTTTTCTTCACCGAGGCACCATCACCGGAGCATCGTCAGAGAACCTGACCGACGGCATTAGGGTTCCGATGATCGGGGGGTCGGGGGTGTGCGCACATGATGTGCGATGGCTGCTGGTACTTGGCCCTTATATTGGCCCCCTATCCCTCATCAAACCTCAAAAACTCGCACCCCCTTAAAGAGCATTTGAGATTTTACGGGTTTGCTGCCAGTAGCAATTAAAGTGTCCGAAATGGGGACACTTTTTTGAATTGGTCACAAAATCTTGTACATTTCTACTTTTTAGCTGAATTTTTTTGTGCAGGCCAACAAAAATACAAGGATCACGTTTACCAAGTTTGGGGCCAAAACTCCTTCCGAAAAAATTTTAAAAAATCCCAAACCGTAAAAAGTTTTAAAAATCATGAAAAATAGAAAACGAGTTGTCTTGCCATGAAACTTCACGTGAAGGCTTAAAGGACCATTGTATGAATTTACAAGCCATAAAAATGGCATTGGAACGTAGAAATATGAAGATGTGCCTAAACCCACCTACCACCCTATCGATCCACGGCTTGCACATCCCGTCTCTCTGGCCGACGTAGTGCCCGCCAGCCCGCCCACCCGCCCGCTCGTTCCGTCGGTTGGCTTAGGCATACGGACTTCATTCCCAGTCTAAGATCAGACCGGACCAAGGGTTGCGGTCATAGGATCAACAGCACGCAGAAGGACCCGGTCGAACCCTGGCTTACGCATCCCGCCCTTCTGGCCAGCTGAGCACCCGCACGCTCATTTCGTGGGTTGACTTAGGCATACGGAGTTCATTCCCAGTCTAAGCATTTGGAGTTCATTCCCACTCTAATAGCGGACCGGACCGAGGGTTGCGGCAGCATATGCTGGGCTCGAGCATGTGTTGGTGCCACATTTTTCTTCACCGGGCCACCATCGTCGGAGCATTGCCGAAGAACCTGATCGACGGCATTGGGGTTCCGACGATCGGGGGCCCGGGGGGGTGTGTGCACATGATGTGCGATGGGTGCTGGTACTTGGCCCTTATATTGGCCCCCTATCCCTCATCAAACCTCAAGAACTCACGCCCCCTTAAAGAGCATTTGAGATTTTATAGGTTTACTGCCAGTAGCCACTAAAGTGTCTGAAATGGGGACACTTTTTTCAAATGGTCACAAAATCTTGTACACTTCGAGTTTTTAGCTGAATTGTTTTGTGAATGCCAACAAAAATACAAGGATCATGTCTACCAAGTTTGGGGCCAAAATACCTTCCAAAAAAATTTTAAAAATTCCCGAACCGTAAAAAGTTTTGAAAATCGTGAAAAATAGAAAACGAGTCGTCTTGCCATGAAACTTCACGTGAAGGCTTAAGGGACCATTGTATGAATTTACAAGCCATAAAAAAGGAATTGGCACACAAAAATTTGAAGATGTCCCTAAACCCACCTACCACCCTATCGATCCACGGCTTGCGCATCCCGTCTCTCTGGCCGACGTAGTGCCCGCCAGCCCGCCCGCTCGTTCCGTCGGTTGGCTTAGGCGTACGGAGTTGATTCCCTGTCTAAGATCAGACCGAACCGAGGGTTACGACCACAGGATCGACAGCACCAAAAGGGGGACCCGGCCAATCCCCGACTTGCGATCCCCCCCTCTGGCCGGCTGAGCGCCCGCACACTCGTTTCATGGGTTGACATAGGCATATGGAGTTCATTCCCTGTCTAAGCATACAGAGTTCATTCCCAGTCTAAGATCAGACAAGAACGAGGGTTGCGGCAGCACATGCTGGGCTCAGGCATATGCTGGTGTCGCATTTTTATCCGTCGGGGCACCATCGCCGGAGCATCACCGAAGAACTTGACCGGCGGCATTGGGGTTCCGGCGATCAGGGGGGTCGGGGGGGTGTGCCCGCATGATGTGCGATGGGTGCTGGTACTTGGCCCTTATATTGGCCCCCTATCCCTCATCAAACCTTGAGAACTCACACCCCCTTAAAGAGCATTTGAGATTTTACACGTTTGCTGCCAGTAGCCATTAAAGTGTCTGAAATGGGGACACTTTTTTCAAATGGTCACAAAATCTTGTACGCTTAGAGTTTTTAGCTGAATTTTTTTGTGCATGCCAAAAAAAATACAACGATCATGTCTACCAAGTTTGTTCCCAAAAATCCTTTCCAAAAAATTTTAAAAAATCCTGAACCGTAAAAAGTTTCAAAAATCGTGAAAAATAAAAAACGAGTTGTCTTGCCATGAAACTTCACGTGAAGGCTTAAGGGGACCATTGTATGAATTTACAAGCCATAAAAATGGCATTGGCATGCAAAAATATGAAGATGTACCTAAAACCACCTACCACCCTATCGATCCATGGCTTGCGCATCCCGCCTCTCTGGCCGGTGTAGTGCTCGCCTGCCCGCCTGCTCGTTTCGTCGGTTCGCTTAGGCATACAGAGTTCATTCCCAGTCTAAGATCAGATTGAACTGAGGGTTGCGGTGGCAGGATCGACAGCACGTAGAGAGGGACTGGGCCGATCCCCGGCTTGCGCATCCCGCCCCTCTGGCTGGCTGAGTGCCCGAACGCTCGTTTCGTGGGTTGACTTAGGCATACGGAGTTCATTCCCAGTCTAAGCATACGAAGTTCATTCCCAGTCTAATATAGGATTGGATCGAGGGTTGCGGCTGCACATGCTGGGCTCAGGCACTTACTAGTGCCACATTTTTCTTCATCGGGGCACCATCGTCGGAGCATCGTTGGAGAACCTGACCGGCGGCATTGGGGTTCCGACGATCGGGGGTTGGGGGGGTGGGCGCACATGATGTGCAATGGGTGCTGGTACTTGGCCCTTATATTGGCCCCCTATCCCTCATCAAACCTCGAGAACTCACACCCCCTTAAGAGCATTTGAGATTTTACAGGTTTGCGGCCAGTAGCCATTAAAGTGTCTTAAATGGGGACACTTTTTTCAAATGGTCACAAAATCTTGTACACTTCGAGTTTTTAGCTGAATTTTTTTGTGCATGCCAAAAAATATACAAGGATCTCGTCTACCAAGTTTGGACCCAAAACTCTTTTTGAAAAAATTTTAAAATATCCCGAACCGTAAAAAGTTTTGAAAATCGTGAAAAATAGAAAACGAGTCATCTTGCCATGAAACTTCACATGAAGGCTTAAGGGACCATTGTATGAATTTACAAGTCATAAAAAAGGAATTGGCACGCAAAAATTTGAAGATGTGCCTAAACCCACCTACCACCCTATCGATCCACGGCTTGCGCATCCTGTCTCTCTGGCCGGCGTAGTGCCTGCCCTCCCGCCCACCCGCTCGTTTCGTCGGTTGGCTTAGGCGTACGAAGTTCATTCCGAATCTAAGATCAGATCAGACCAAGGGTTACGATAGCAGGATCAGTAGCACGCAGAGGGGGACCCGACCGATCCCTGGCTGGCACATCCCGTCCTTCTGGCTGGCTGAGAGCCTGCACGCTCGTTTCGTTGGTTGACTTAGGCATACGGAGTTCATTCCCAGTCTAAGGATACGAAATTCATTGCCAGTCTAAGATTGTACCAGACCGAGGGTTGCGGCAACACATGCTTGGCTCGGGCATGTGCTGGTGTCACATTTTTCTTCGTCGGGGCACCATCGCCGAAGCATCGCCGGAGAACCTGACCGACGGCATTGGGGTTCCGATGATCGGGGGGACCAGAGGGGTGTGCGCACATGATGTGTGATGGGTGCTGGTACTTGGCCCTTATATCTCCTATCCCTCATCAAACCTCGAGAACTCACACCCACTTAAGGAGCATTTGAGATTTTACAGGTTTGCTGCCAGTAGCCATTAAAGTGTCTGAAATAGGGACACTTTTTTCAAATGGTCACAAAATCTTGTACACTTCGAGTTTTTAGCTGAATTTATTTGTGCATGCCAAAAAAAATACAGGGATCATGTCAACCCAGTTTGGGGCCAAAACTCCTTCCGAAAAAATTTTAAAAAATCCCAAACCACAAAACGTTTTAAAAATGATGAAAAATAGAAAACGAGTCGTCTTGCCATGAAACTTCACGTGAAGGCTTAAGGGACCATTGTATGAATTTACAAGCCATAAAAATGGTATTGGCACGCAGAAATATGAAGATGTGCCTAAACCCACGTACCACCCTATCGATGCACGGCTTGCGCATCCCGTCTCTTTGCTCGACGTAGTTGCTGCCCACCCATCCGCTCGTTTCGTCAGTTGGCTTAGGCATACGGGGTTCATTACCAGTCTAAGATTAGACTGGATCGAGGGTTGTAGTAGCAGGATCTGCAGCACGCAGAAGGGGACCCGACCGATCCCCGACTTATGCATCCCACCCCTCTGGCCGGTTGAGTGCCCGCACGCTCGTTTCATGGGTTGACTTAGGCATACAGAGTTCATTCCCAGTCTAAGATCAGACTGGACTGAGGGTTACTGCAGCACATGCTGGGCTCGGGCATTTGCTGGTGCTGCATTTTTCTTCGCAGGGCCACCATTGTCGGAGCATCGTCGGAGAACTTGACCGACGGCATTGGGGTTCCGACGATCGGGGGGGCCGGGGGGTGTGCGCACATGATGTGAGATGGGTGCTGGTACTTGGCCCTTATATTGGGCCCCTATCCCTCATCAAATCTCGAGAACTCACACCCCCTTAAAGGGCATTTGAGATTTTACAGGTTTGCTGCAAGTACCCATTAAAGTGTCTGAAATGGGGACACTTTTTTCAAATGGTCACAAAATCTTGTACACTTCGAGTTTTTAGCTGAATTTTTTTGTGCATGCCAAAAAAAATACAAGGATCACGTCTGCCAAGTTTGGGGCCAAAACTCCTTCTAAGAAAATTTTAAAAAATCCCAAACCGTAAAAAGTTTCAAAAATCGTGAAAAATAGAAAACGAGTCGTCTTGCCTTGAAACTTCACGTGAAGGCTTAAAGGATCATTGTAAGAATTTACAGGCCATAAAAATGGCATTGGCACGCAAAAATATGAAGATATGCCTAA
Organism: Durio zibethinus; assembly: GCF_047325235.1. Taxonomy (NCBI): domain Eukaryota; kingdom Viridiplantae; phylum Streptophyta; class Magnoliopsida; order Malvales; family Malvaceae; genus Durio; species Durio zibethinus. Next base: position 17,450,956 of record NC_143163.1, read on the forward strand.
ACCCACCTACCACCCTATCGATCCACGGCTTGCGCATCCTGTCTCTTTGGCCGGCGTAGTGCCCGCCCGCTCGCTCGCTCGTTTCGTCGGTTGGCTTAGACATACGGAGTTCATTCCCAGTCTAAGATCAGACCAAACAGAGGGTTGTGGCAGCAGGATCGACAGCACGTAGAGGAGGACCCGGTCGATCCCTGGCTTGCGCATCCCGCCCCTCTGGCCGGCTGAGCACCCGCACGCTCGTTTCGTGGGTTGACTTAGGCATACGGAGTTCATTCCCAGTCTAAGCATACGGAGTTCATTCCCAGTCTAAGATCAGACCGGATCGAGGGTTGCGGTAGCACATGCTGGGCTCGGGCATGTGCTGGTGCCACATTTTTCTTCGTCGGGGCACCGTCGTCGGAGAACCTGACCGACGAAATTGGGGTTCCAGCGATCGGGGGGGCCGGGGTGGTGTGCGCACATGATGTACGATGAGTGTTGGTAGTTGGCCCTTATATTGGCCCCCTGTCCCTCATCAAACCTCGAGAACTCACATGCCCTTAAACAGCATTTGAGATTTTACACGTTTGCTGCCAATAGCCATTAAAGTGTCTGAAAATGGGACACTTTTTTCAAATGGTCACAAAATCTTGTACACTTCGAGTTTTTAGCTGAATTTTTTTGTGCATGCCAACAAAAATACAAGGATCACATCTACCAAGTTTGGGGCCAAAAATCCTTTCAAAAAAATTCTAAAAAATCTCGACCGCAAAAAGTTTCAAAAATCGTGAAAAATAAAAAATGAGTGTCTTGCCATGAAACTTCACGTGAAGGCTTAAGGGACGGTTGTATGAATTTACAAGCCATAAAAATGGCATTGGCATGCAAAAATATGAAGTTGTGTTTAAACCCACCTACCACCCTATCGATCCACGGCTTGCGCATCCCGTCTCTCTAACCGGCGAAGTGCCTGCCTGCCCGCCCGCTCGTTTCGTCGGTCGGCTTAGGCATACGGAGTTCATTCCCAGCCTAAGATCAAACCAGATCGAGAATTGTGGCAGCAGGATCGACAGTACGCAAAGGGGGACTCAACTGATCCCCGGCTTGCGCATCCCTCCCCTCTGGCCGGCTAACCGCCTGCACGCTCATTTCATGGGTTGACTTAGGCATATGGAGTTCATTCCCAGTCTAAGCATACGGAGTTCATTCCCAGTCTAAGATTGGACCGGACAGAGGTTTACGGTAGCACATGCTGGGCTCGGGCATGTGCTGGTGCCGTAATTTTTTTCGTCGGGGCACCATCGTCGGAGAACCTGACCGACGGCATTGGGGTTCCGGCGATTGGGGGCGTCGGGGGGGGTGTGCGCACATGATGTGTGATGGGTGCTGGTACTTGGCCCTTATATTGGCCCCTTATGCCTCATCAAACCTCAAGAACTCATACCCCTTTAAAGAGCATTTGAGATTTTACAGGTTTGCTGCCAGTAGCGATTAAAGTGTCTGGAATGGAGACACTTTTTTCAAATGGTCGCAAAATCTTGTACACTTCGAGTTTTTAGCTGACTTTTTTTATACATGGGAACAAAAATACAAGGATCACGTCTACCAAGTTTGGGGCCAAAACGCTTTCCAAAAAAATTTAAAAAAATCCCGAACTGTAAAAAGTTTTGAAAATCGTGAAAAACAAAAAATGAGTCGTCTTGCCATGAAACTTCACGTGAAGGCTTAAGGGACCATTGTATGAATTTACAAGCCATAAAAATGACATTGGAACGCAGAAATATGAAGATGTGCCTAAACCCACCTACCACCCTATCAATCCATGGCTTGCGCATCCCATCTCTCTGGCCGGCGTAGTGCTTGCCTGCCTGCCCGCCCACCCGCTCGTTTCGTCAGTTGGCTTAGGCATACGAAGTTCATTCCCAGTCTAAGATCAGACCGGACCGAGGGTTGAGACAGCAAGATCAGCAGCATGCAGAGGGGGACCCGGTCGATCCGTGGCTTTCGCATCCCGCCCCTCTGGCCGGCTGCGCGCCCGCAAGCTCGTTCCGTGGGTTGACTTACGCATACGGAGTTCATTCCCAGTCTAAGCATACAGATTTCATTCCAAGTATAAGATCGGACCAGGCCGAGGGTTACGGCCGCACCTGCTGGGCTCAGGCATGTGCTGGTGCCACATTTTTCTTCGTCGGGGAACCATCGTCGGAGCATCGTCGAAGAACCTGACCGACGACATTGCGGTTCCGACGATCGGGGATCGGGGGTCGGGGGGGTGTGCGCACATGATGTGCGATGGGTGCTGGTACTTGGCCCTTATATTGGCCCCCTATCCCTCATCAAACCTGGAGAACTCACACCCCCTTAAAGAGCATTTGAGATTTTATAGGTTTGCTGCCAGTAGCCATTAAAGTGTCTGAAATGGAGACACTTTTTTCAAATGATCACAAAATCTTGTACACTTCGTGTTTTTAGCTGAATTTTTTTTGTGCATGCCAACAAAAATACAAGTATCACGTTTACCAAGTTAGGGGCCAAAACTCCTTCTGAAAAAATTTAGAAACATCCCGAACCGTAAAAAGTTTCAAAAATCATGAAAAATAGAAAACGAGTCATCTTGCCATGAAACTTTACGTGAAGGCTTAAGGGACCATTGTATGAATTTACAAGCCAAAAAATGACATTGGAATGCAGAAATATGAAGATGTGCCTAAACCCACCTACCACCCTATCGATCCACGGCTTGCGCATCCCATCTCTCTGGCCGGCGTAGTACCCGGCTGCCCGTCCGCCTACCCGCTCATTTCATCAGTTGGCTTAGGCATACGAAGTTCATTCCCAGGCTAAGATCAGATCAGACCGAGGGTTGAGATAGCAAGATCGGCAGCATGCAGAGGGGGACCCGGCCGATCCAAGGCTTTCGCATCCCGCCCGGCCGGCTGAGCGCCCGCACGCTCGTTTCGTGGGTTGACTTACGCATACGGAGTTCATTCCCAGTCTAAGCATACGGATTTCATTCCAAGTATAAGATCGAACCGGGCCGAGGGTTCTGACTGCACCTGCTGGGCTTGGGCATGTGCTGGTGCCGCATTTTTCTTCGTCGGGGAACCATCGTCGGAGCATCATCGGAGAACCTGACCGACGACATTGCGGTTCTGGTGATCGGGGGCCAGGGGTTGTGTGCACATGATGTGCGATGGGTGCTGGTACTTGGCCCTTATATTGGCCCCCTATCCCTCATCAAACCTTGAGAACTCACACCCCCTTAAAGAGCATTTGAGATTTTACAGATTTTACAAGTGTCTGAAATGGGGACACTTTTTTCAAATGGTCACAAAATCTTGTACACTTCGAGTTTTTAGCTGAATATTTTTTTGCATGCCAACAAAAATACAATGATCACGTCTACCAAGTTTTGGGTAAAAACACCTTGCGAAAAAATTTGAAAAAATCCTGAACCGTAAAAAAGTTTTGAAAATTGTGAAAAATAGAAAACGAGTCGTCTTGCCATGAAACTTCACGTGAAGGCTTATGGGACCATTGTATGAATTTACAAGCCATAAAAATGGCATTGGAATGCAAAAATATGAAGATGTGCCTAAACCCACCAACCACCCTATCGATCCATGGCTTACGCGTCCCGTCTCTCTGGCCGACGTAGTGCCCGCCCGTCCGCTCGCCTGTTCATTTTGTCGGTTGGCTTAGGCATACGGAGTTCATTCCCAGTCTAAGATCGGGCTGGACCGAGGGTTGCGGCAGCAGGATCAACAGCACGCAGAGGGGGACTCGGCCGATCCCCGGCTTAAGCATCCCGCCCCTCTGGCCGACTGAGCGACCGTATGCTCATTTCGCGGGTTGACTTAGGCCTACAGAGTTCATTCCCAGTCTAAGCATACAGAGTTGATTCCCAGTCTAAGATCAGACCGGACTGAGGGTTGCAGAAACACATGCTGGGCTCGAGCATGTGCTAATGCCGTGTTTTTCTTCGCTGGGGCACCATCGTCGGAGCATTGCCGGAGAACCAGACCGGCGGCATTGGGGTTCCGACGATCTGGGGGGCCGGGGGTTGTGCGCACATGATGTGTGATGGGTGATAGTACTTGGCCCATATATTGGCCCCCTATCCCTCATGAAACCTCGAGAACTCATACCCCCTTAAAGAGCCTTTGAGATTTTACAGGTTTGCTGCCAGTAGCCATTAAAGTGTCTAAAATAGGGACACTTTTTCCCAATGGTCCCCAAAATCTTGTACACTTCGAGTTTTTAGCTGAATTTTTTTTTTGCATGCCAAGAAAAAGACAAGGATCACATCTACCAAATTTGGGGCCAAAACTCCTTCCGAAAAATTTTAAAAAATCCCAAACCGCAAAAAGTTTCAAAAATCATGAAAAATAGAAAACGAGTCGTCTTGCCACGAAACTTCACGTGAAGGCTTAAGGGACCATTGCATGAATTTACAAGCCATAAAAATGGCATTGGCACGCAGAAATATGAAAATGTACCTAAACCCACCTACCACCCTATCGATCCATGGCTTGCGCATCCCGTCTCTCTGGCTGACGTAGTGCCCGCCCGCTCGCCCGCTCGCTCGTTTCGTCGGTTGGCTTAGGCATACGGAGTTCATTCCTAGTCTAAGATCAGACCAGACCTAGGGCTATAGCAGCAGGATTGGCAGCACACAGAGGGGGACCTGACCGATCCTCGGCTTGCGCAGCCCACCCCTCTGGCCGGCCGAGAATTTTTCTTCGTTGGGGCACCATCGTTGGAGCATCATCAGAGAACCTGACCGGCGGCATTGGTGTTTCGGCGATCGGGGGGGCCGGGGGGGTGTGCGCACATGATTTGTGATGGGTGCTGGTACTTGGCCCTCATATTGGCCCCCTATCCCTCATCAAACCTCGAGAACTCACACCCCCTTAAAGAGCATTTGAGATTTTACAGGTTTGCTGCCAGTAGTCATTAAAGTGTCTGAAATGGGGACACTTTTTTCGAATGGTCACAAAATCTTGTACACTTTGAGTTTTTTACTGAATTTTTTTGTACATGCCAAAAAAAATACAAGGATCACGTCTACCAAGTTTGGGGACAAAACTCCTTCCAAAAAAATTTTAAAAAATCCCGAACTGTAAAAAGTTTCGAAAATCATTAAAAATAGAAAACTAGTCGTCTTGCCATAAAACTTCACGTGATGGCTTAAGAGACCATTGCATGAATCTACAAGCCATAAAAATGGCATTGGCGCACAGAAATATGAAGATGTACCTAAACCCACCTACCACCCTATCGATCCACGACTTGCGCATCCCTTCTCTCTGCCGGCATAGTGCCCGCCCGCCCGCTTGTTTCGTCGGTTGGCTTAGGCATACGGAGTTCATTCCCAATCTAACATCAGACCGGATTGAGGGATGCGGTTGAAGGATTGGCAACATGCAGAGGGGGACCCGGCCGATCCCCAGCTTGCGCATCCCACCCCTCTGGCTGGCTGAGCACCCGCACGCTCGTTTCGTGGGTTGACTTAGGCATACGAAGTTCATTCCTAGTGTAAGCATACGAAGTTCATTCCCAGGCTAAGATCGGACCGGACCGATGGTTGCGGCAGCAAATGCTGGGTAGGGCATGTGCTGGTGCCACATTTTTCTTCGTCGTGGCCCCATCGCTGAAGCATCGCTAGAGAACCTGACCGACGGCATTGGGGTTCCGACGATCGGGGGGGCCAGGGGGTGTGCGCACATGATGTGCGATGGGTGCTGGTGCTTGGCCCTTATATTGGCCCCCTATCCCTCATCAAACCTCAAGAACTCACACCCCCTTAAAGAGCATTTGAGATTTTACAGGTTTGCTGCCAGTAGCCATTAAAGTGTCTGAAATGGGGATACTTTTTTCAAATGGTCAGAAAAATCTTGTATGCTTCGAGTTTTAAGCTGAATTTTTTTGTACGTGCCAACAAAAATACAGGGATCACGTCTACCAAGTTTGGGGTCAAAACTCCTTTCGAAAAAAGTTTAAAAAATCTCGAACCGCAAAAAGTTTCAAAAATCATGAAAAATAGAAAACGAGTCGTCTTGCCATGAAATGAATTTGCAAGCCATAAAAATGGCATTGGGATGCAGAAATATGAAGATGTGCCTAAACCCACCTACCACCCTATCGATCCACGGCTTGCGCATCCCGTCTCTCTGGTCGACGTAGTGCCCGCTCGCCCACCCGCCCACTCGTTTCTTCGGTTGGCTTAGGAATACAGAGTTCATTCCCAGTCTAAGATCGGACCAAACCAAGGGTTGTGGTAGTAGGATCGACAGCACGTAGAGGGGGACCCGACCAATCCCCGGCTTTCGCATCCCGCCCCTCTGGCCGGCTAAGCGCCTGTATGCTCATTTCGTGGTTTGACTTAGGCATACGGAGTTCATTCCCAGTCTAAGCATACGGAGTTCACTCCCAGTATAAGATCAGACCGGACCGAGGGTTGTGGCATCACCTGCTGGGCTCGGGCATGTGCCGGTGCCATATTTTTCTTCACCGGGGCACCATCGTCGGAGCATCGTCGGAGAACCTGATCGACGTCATTGGGGTTCCAGCGATCGGGGGATCAGGGGTGGGGTGTGCGCACATGATGTGCGATGGGTGCCGGTACTTGGCCCTTAATTGGCCCCCTATCCCTCATCAAACCTCGAGAACTCACACCCCTTTAAACAGCATATGAGATTTTACAAGTTTGCTGCCAGTAGCCATTAAAGAGTCTGAAATGGGGACAGTTTTTTCAAATGGTCACAAAATCTTGTACACTTCGAGTTTTTAGCTGAATTTTTTTTGTACATGCCAACAAAAATACAAGGATCACGTCTACCAGGTTTGGGGCCAAAACTCTTTCCAAAAAAATTTTAAAAAATCCCGAGCCACAAAAAGTTTTGAAAATCGTGAAAAATAGAAAACGAGTCGTCTTGCCATGAAACTTCACGTGAAGGCTTAAGGGACCATTGTATGAATTTACAAGCCATAAAAATGGCATTGGCACTTAGAAATATGAAGATGTTCATAAACCCACCAACCAACCTATCGATCCACGGCTTGCGCATCCCGTCTCTCTGGCCGACGTAGTGCCTGCCCGCCCGCTCGCTCGTTTCGTCGGTTGGCTTAGGCATACGAAATTTATTCCCAGTCTAAGATCAGACCGGATCGAGGGTTGCACCAGTAGGATCGACAGCACGCAGAGGGCGACCCGACCAATCCCCGGCTTGTGCATCCCGCCCCTCTGGCCTCGTGGGTTGACTTAGGCGTACGGAGTTCATTCCCAGTCTAAGCATACGGAGTTCATTCTCAGTCTAAGATCGGACCGGACCGAGGGTTGTGACAGCACATACTGGGCTCAGGCAAGTGCTGGTGCCACATTTTTTTGCACCGGGGCACCATCACCGGAGCATCGCCGGAGAACTTAACCGATAGCATTAGGGTTCTGGCGATCGAGGGGGCCGGGGGGGTGTGCGCACATGATGTGTGATGGGTGCTGGTACTTGGCCCTTTTATTGGCCCCCTATCCCTCATCAAACCTCGAGAACTCACACCCCCTTAAAAAGCATTTGAGATTTTACAGGTTTGCTGCCAGTAGCCATTAAGGTGTCTGAAATGGGGTCATTTTTTTCAAATGGTCACAAAATCTTGTACACTTCGAGTTCTTCACTGAATTGTTTTGTGCATGCCAACAAAAATATGAGGATCATGTCTACCAAGTATGGGGCCAAAACCCCTTCCGAAAAAATTTTAAAAAACCCTGAACCGTAAAAACTTTTGAAAATCATGAAAAATAGAAAACGAGTCGTCATGCCATGAAACTTCACGTGAAGGCTTAAGGGACCATTGTATGAATTTACAAGCCATAAAAATGGCATTGGCGCACAGAAATATGAAGTTGTGCCTAAACCCACCTACCACCCTATCGATCTACGACTTGTGTATCCCATCTCTCTGGCCGGCGTAATGCTTGCCCGCCCACCCACCCGTTTGGGGCCAAAACTCCTTCCGAAAAAATTTTAAAAAATCTTGAACTGTAAAATGTTTCGAAAATCGTAAAATATAGAAAATGAGTCGTCTGGCCATGAAACTTCACATAAAGGCTTAAGGGACCATTGTATGAATTTACAAGCCATAAACATGCAGAAATATTAAGATGTGCCTAAACCCACCTACCACCCCATCGATCCATGGTTGCACATCCCGTCTCTCTAGCCGGCGTAGTGCCCACCTGTCCGCTCGCCCGCTAGCTCGCTCGCCCGCTCGTTTCGTCGATTGGCCTAGGCATCGGGAGTTTATTCCCAGTCTAAGATCAGACCGGACAGAGGGTTGTGGCAGCACATGCTGGGCTCGGGCATGTGCTGGTGCCACATTTTTCTTCGTTCGGGCACCATCACCGGAGAACCTGACCGACGGCATTAGGGTTTCGGCGATCGGGGGGGCCGACGGGGTGTGCGCACATGATGTGCGATGGGTGCTGGTACTTGGCCCTTATATTGGCCCCCTATCCCTCATCAAACCTCGAGAACTCACACCCCCTCAAAGAGCATTTGAGATTTTACAGGTTTGCTGCCAGTAGCCATTAAAGTGTCTCAAATGGGGACACTTTTTTCAAATGGTCACAAAATCTTGTACACTTCGAGTTTTTAGCTGAATTTTTTTTTACATGCCAACAAAAATACAAGGATCACGTCTACCAAGTTTGGGGCCAAAACACCTTCCAAAAAAATTTTACAAAATCCCGAACCGTAAAAACTTTCAAAAATCAAGAAAAATAGAAAACGAGTCGTCTTGCCATTAAACTTCACGTGAAGGCTTAAGGGACCATTGTATGAATTTTCAAGCCCTAAAAATGGCATTTGGCATGCAGAAATATGAAGATGTGCCTAAACCCACCTACCACTCTATCGATCCACGACTTGCGCATCCCGTCTCTCTAGCCGGCATAGTGCCCACCCGTCCGCCCGGTCGCTCATTTCGTCAGTTGGCTTCTGCATATGGAGTTCATTCCCAGTCTAAGATCGGATCAGATTGAGGGTTACGGAGCAGGATTGACAGCATGCAGAGGGGGACCCGACCGATCCCCGGCTTGCGTATCCCGCCCCTCTGGCCGACTGAGCACCCGCACGCTCGTTTCGTGTGTTGACTTAGGCATACAGAGTTCATTCCCAGTCTAAGCATACGAAGTTCATTCCCAGTCTAAGATCGGACCAGATCAAGGGTTGTGGTGGCACATGCTGGGCTCGAGCATGTGCTGGTGCCACATTTTTCTTCGCCGGGGCATCATCATCGAAGCATCGCCAAAGAACCTGATCGACGACGTTGCGGTTCTGGCGATCGGGGGGCCGGGGGGTGTGCGCACATGATGTGCGATGGGGGCTGGTACTTGGCCCTTATATTGGCCTCCTATCCCTCATCAAACCTCGAGAGCTCGCACCCCCTTAAAGAGAATTTGAGATGTTACAGGTTTGCTGCCAGTAGCCATTAAAGTGTCTGAAATGGGGACACTTTTTTCAAATTGTCACAAAATCTTGTACACTTCGAGTTTTTCGCTGAATTTTTTTGTTCTTGCCAATAAAAATATGAGGATCATGTCTACCAAGTATGGGGCCAAAACCCCTTCCAAAAAAATTTTAAAAAATCCTGAACCGTAAAAACTTTCAAAAATCATGAAAAATAGAAAACGAGTCGTCTTGCCATGAAACTCCACGTGAAGGCTTAAGGGACCATTGTATGAATTTACAAGCCATAAAAATGGCATTGGCGCACAAAAATATGAAGTTGTGCCTAAACCCACTTACCACCCTATCGATCCACGACTTGTGTATCCCATCTCTCTGGCCGACGTAATGCCTGCCCGCCCGCCCGTTCGTTTCGTCGGTTGGCTTAGGCATACGGAGTTCATTCCCAGTCTAAGATCAGACCAGACCGAGGGTTACGGTAGCGGGATCGGCAGCACGCAAAGGGGGACCCGGCCGATCCCCGACTTGTGCATATCGTCCCTCTGGCCTGCTGGGCGCCCGCACACTAATTTCATCGGTTGAAATTGTCACAAAATCTTGTACACTTTGAGTTTTTAGCTGAAATTTTTTGTGCATGCCAACAAAAACACAAGGATCACGACTACCAAGTTTGGGGCCAAAACTTCTTCCAAAAAAATTTTAAAAAATCCTGAACCACAAAAAGTTTTCAAAATCGTAAAAAATAGAAAACGAGTCGTCTTGCCATGAAACTTCAGGTGAAGGCTTAAGGGACAATTGTATGAATTTACAAGCCATAAAAATGGCATTGGCATGCAGAAATATGAAGATGCGCCTAAACCCACCTACCACCCTATCGATCCACGGCTTACGCATCTCGTCTCTCTGGCCAGCGTAAAGCCCGCTCGCCCGCCCGCCCGCTCGTTTCGTCGGTTGGCTTAGGCATACAGAGTTTTATTTCGAGTCTAAGATCAGACCGGACTGAGGGTTACGGTAGCATGCAGGGGGGGACCCGACCGATCCCCGGCTTGCACATCCCGCCCCTCTGGTTGGCTGAGCGCCCGCACATTCGTTTCGTGGGTTGACTTAGGCATACGGAGTTCATTCCTAATCAAAGATCGGATCAGACCGAGGGTTGCGGCATCACATGCTGGGCTCAGACATGTCCTGGTGCCGTATTTTTCTTCATCCGGGTACCATCGCTTGAGCATCACCGGAGAACCAGACCGACGACATTGGGGTTCCGGCGATCGGGGGGCCGAGAGGGGTGTGCGCAGATGATGTGCAATGGGTGTTGGTACTTGGCCCTTATATTAGCCCCTTATCCCTCATCAAACCTCGAGAACTCACACCCCCTTAAAGAGCATTTGAGATTTTACAGGTTTGCTACTAGTAGCCATTAAAGTGTCTGAAATGGGGACACTTTTTTCAAATGGTCGCAAAATCTTGTACACTTCGAGTTCTTAGTTGAATTGTTTTATGCATGTGAACAAAAATACAAGGATCACGTCTACCAAGTTTGGGGCCAAAACTCCTTCCAAAAAAATTTTAAAAAATCCCGAACCACAAAAAGTTTTCGAAATCGTGAAAAATAGAAAACGAGTCGTCTTACCATGAAACTTCACGTGAAGGCTTAAGGGACCATTGTATGAATTTACAAGCCATAAAAATGGCATTGGCATGTAGAAATATGAAGATGTGCCTAAACCCTCCTACCACCCTATCGATCCATGGCTTGCTCCTCCCGTCTCTCTGGCCGGTGTAGTGGCCGCCCGCCCGCCTGCTTGCTGTTTCATCGGTTGGCTTAGGCATACAGAGTTCATTCCCAATCTACGATCAGACTGGACCAAGGGTTGCGGTAGCAAGATCGATAGCACGTAGAGGAGGACCCGATCGATCCCCAGCTTACGCATCCCGCCCTTTTGGCCAGCTGAACGCCCGCACGCTGGTTTCGTGGGTTGACTTAGGCATACGGAGTTCATTCCCAGTCTAATATCAGACTGGACCGAGGTTTACGGTAGCACATGCTGGGCTCGGGCATGTGCTAGTGCCGTATTTTTCTTCGTCGGGGCACCATCGTCGGAGCATCGTCGAAGAACTTGACCGGCAGCATTGGGTTCCGACGATCGGAGGGGCCGGGGGGTGTGCACACATGATGTACGATGGGTGCTGGTACTTGGCCCTTATATTGGCCCCCTATCCCTCATCAAACCTCAGAACTCACACCCCCTTAAAGAGCATTTGAGATTTTGTAGGTTTGCTGCAAGTAGCCATTAAAGTGTCTGAAATGGGGACACCTTTTTCAAATGGTCACAAAGTCTTGTACACTTTGGGTTTTTAGCTGAATGTTTTCGCGCATGCCAACAAAAATACAAGGATCACGTCTACCAAGTTTGGGGCCAAAAATCCTTCCGAAAAAATTTTAAAAAATCCTGAACTGTAAAATGTTTCAAAAATTGTAAAATATAGAAAACGAGTCGTCTGGCCATGAAACTTCACATAAAGGCTCAAGGGACCATTGTATGAATTTAGCAGCCATAAACACATAGAAATATGAAGATGTGCCTAAACCCACCTACCACCCCATCGATCCACGCTTGCACATCCCGTCTCTCTAGCCGGCGTAGTGCCCGCCCGCCCGCTCACCCGCTCACCAGCTCGCCCGCTCGTTTCGTCGGTTGGCCTAGGCATAGGGAGTTTATTCCCAGTCTAAGATCGGACCAGACTGAGGGTTCCGGCAGCACATGCTGGGCTCGGGCATGTGCTGGTGCCACATTTTTCTTCGTCGGGGCACCACCGCCGGAGAACCTGACCAACGGCATTGGGGTTTCGACGATCGGGGGGGCCGGCAGGGTGTGCGCACATGATGTGCGATGGGTGCTGGTACTTGGCCCTTATATTGGCCCCCTATCCCTCATCAAACCTTGAGAACTCACACCCCCTCAAAGAGCATTTGAGATTTTACAGGTTTGCTGCCAGTAGCCATTAAAGTGTCTCAAATGGGGACACTTTTTTCAAATGGTCACAAAATCTTGTACACTTCGAGTTTTTAGCTGAATTTTTTTTTGCATGCCAAAAAAAATACAAGGATCACGTCTACCAAGTTTGGGGCCAAAACACCTTCCAAAAAAATTTTACAAAATCTCGAACCGCAAAAACTTTCAAAAATCATGAAAAATAAAAAATGAGTCATCTTGCCATTAAACTTCGCGTGAAGGCTTAAGGGACCATTGTATGAATTTTCAAGCCCTAAAAATGGCATTGGCATGCAGAAATATGAAGATGTGCCTAAACCCACCTACCACTCTATCGATCCAAGACTTGCGCATCCCGTCTCTCTAGCCGGCATAGTGCTCGCCCGCCCGCCTGGTCGCTCATTTCGTCAGTTGGCTTCTACATACGGAGTTCATTCCCAGTCTAAGATTGGACCGGATTGAGGGTTACGGCAGTAGGAATGACAGCATGCAGAGGGGGACCTGACCGATCCCCAGCTTGCGTATCATGCCCCTCTGGCGCGCTGAGCACCCGCACGCTCGTTTCGTGTGTTAACTTAGGCATGCGGAGTTCATTCCCAATCTAAGCATACGGAGTTCATTCCCAGTCTAAGATCAGACCGGATCAAGGGTTGTGGCAGCACATGCTGGGCTCGGGCATGTGCTGGTGCTGCATTTTTCTTCGCCAGGGCACCATCACCGAAGCATCGCCAAAGAACCTGATCGGCGACGTTGCGGTTCTGGCGATCGGGGGGCCGGGGGGGTGTGCTTACATGATGTGCGATAGGGGCTGGTACTTGGCCCTTATATTGGCCTCCTATCCCTCATCAAACCTCGAGAACTCGCACCCCCTTAAAGAGCATTTGAGATTTTACAGGTTTGCTGCCAGTAGCCATTAAAGTGTCTGAAATGGGGACACTTTTTTCAAATTGTCACAAAATCTTGTACAATTCGAGTTTTTCGGTGAATTTTTTTGTGCATGCCAAAAAAAATATGAGGATCATGTCTACCAAGTATGGGGCCAAAACCCCTTCTGAAAAAATTTTAAAAAATCCCGAACCGTAAAAACTTTCGAAAATCATGAAAAATAGAAAACGAGTCGTCTTGCCATGAAACTTCACGTGAAGGCTTAAGGGACCATTGTATGAATTTACAAGCCATAAAAATGGCATTGGCGTACAGAAATATGAAGTTGTGCCTAAACCCACCTACCACCCTATCGATCCACGGCTTGTCTATCCCATCACTCTAGCCAGCGTAATGCTTGCCCGCCCGCTCGCTCGTTTCGTCGGTTGGCTTAGGCATACGGTGTTCATTCCCAGTCTAAGATCAGACCAGACCCAGGGTTACAGTAGCAGGATCGGTAGCACGTAGAATGCGACCCGACCGATCCCCGACTTGTGCATCCCGTCCCTCTGGCCTGCTGAGCGCCCGCACGCTTATTTCATCGATTGAAATTGTCACAAAATCTTGTACACTTCGAGTTTTTAGCTGAATTTTTTGTGCATGCCAACAAAAATATAAGGATCACGTCTACCAAGTTTGGGGCCAAAACTCCTTAAAAAAAATTTTAAAAAATCCCGAACCACAAAAAGTTTCTGAAATCGTAAAAAATAGAAAACGAGTCGTCTTGCCATGAAGCTTCATGTGAAGGCTTAAGGGACCATTGTATGAATTTACAAGCCATAAAAATGGCATTGGCACATAGAAATATGAAGATGTGCCTAAACCCACCTACCACCCTATTGATCCACGGCTTGCGCATCCCGTCTCTCTGGCCAGCGTAAAGCCCGCCCGCCCGCTCGTTTCGTCGGTTGGCTTAGGCATACAGAGTTTATTCCGAGTCTAAGATCAAACAGGACTGGGGGTTACGGTAGCATACAAAGGGGGACCCGATCGATCCTCGGCTTGCTCATCCCGCCCCTTTGGCTGGCTGAGCGCCTGCACGTTCGTTTCGTGGGTTGACTTAGGCATACGGAGTTCATTCCCAGTCTAAGCATACGGAGTTCATTCCCAATCAAAGATCGGATCGGACCAAGGGTTGCGGCATCACATGTTGGGTTCGGACATGTTCTGGTGCCGTATTTTTCTTCGTCCGGGCACCATCGCTTGAGCATCATCGGAGAACCTGATCGGCGGCATTGGGGTTCCGACAATCAGGGGGGTCGAGGGGGTGTGCGCACATGATGTGCGATGGGTGCTGGTACTTGGCCCTTATATTGGCCCCTTATCCCTCATCAAACCTCGAGAACTCACACCCCCTTAAAGAGCATTTGAGATTTTATAGGTTTGCTGCCAGTAGCCATTAAAGTGTCTGAAATGGGGACACTTTTTTCAAATGGTCACAAAATCTTGTACACTTCGAGTTCTTAGCTGAATTGTTTTGTGCATGCCAACAAAAATACAAGGATCACGTCTACCAAGTTTGGAGCCAAAACTCCTTCCAAAAAAATTTTAAAAAATCCCGAACCACAAAATGTTTTCGAAATCGTGAAAAATAGAAAATGAGTCGTCTTGCCATGAAACTTCACGTGAAGGCTTAAGGGACCATTGTATGAATTTACAAGCCATAAAAATGGCATTGGCATGTAGAAATATGAAGATGTGCCTAAACCCTCCTACCACCCTATCGATCCACGGCTTGCTCCTCCTATCTCTCTGGCCGGCGTAGTGGCCGCCCGCCCGCCTGCTCGCTGTTTCATCGGTTGGCTTAGGCATACAGAGTTCATTCCCAATCTAAGATCAGACTGGACCGAGGGTTGCGGTAGCAAGATCGGTAGCACGTAGAGGGGGACCCAACCCATCCCTAGCTTACGCATCCTGCCCCTTTGGCCGGCTGAACGCCCGCACGCTAGTTTCGTGGGTTGACTTAGGCATACGGAGTTCATTCCCAGTCTAATATCAGACTGGACCGAGGTTTACGGTAGCACATGCTGGGTTCAGGCATGTGCTGGTGTCGTATTTTTCTTCGTCGGGGCACCATCATCGGAGCATCGTCGGAGAACTTGACCGGCAGTATTGGGTTTCGGTGATCGGGGGGGCTGGGGGGGTTTGCGCACTTGATATGCGATGTTTGCTGGTACTTGGCCCTCATATTGGCCCCTTATCCCTCATCAAACCTCAGAACTCACACCCCCTTAAAGAGGATTTGAGATTTTGTAGGTTTGCTGCCAGTAACCATTAAAGTGTCTGAAATGGGGACACTTTTTTGAAATGGTCACAAAGTCTTGTACACTTTAGGTTTTTAGCTGAATGTTTTTGCGCATGCCAACAAAAATACAAGGATCACGTCTACCAAGTTTGGGGCCAAAAATCCTTTCAAAAAACATGGCATTGTATGAATTTACAAGCCATAAACATGGCATTGGCGCACAGAAATTTGAAGATGTGCCTAAACCCACCTACCACCCTATCGATCCATGGCTTGCGCATCTTGTCTATCTTGCCGGCGTAGTGCTCGCCCGCCCGCCCGCTCGTTTCGTCGGTTGGTTTAGGCTTACAGAGTTCATTCCCAGTCTAAGATCAGACCGGACCAAGAGTTGCGGCAGTAGGATCGGTAGCACACAGAGGGGGACCCCGTCGATCCACGGCTTGCGCATTCCGCCCCTCTGGTCGGTTGAGCGCCCGCACGCTCATTTCGTGGGTTGACATAGGCATACGGAGTTCATTCCCAGTCTAAGATCAAACTGGATCGAGGGTTCCGGCAGCACATGTCGAGCTCGGGCATGTGCTGGTGTCGTATTTTTCTTCGTCGGGGCACTCTTTCAAAAAAATTTTAAAAAATCCCGAACCGCAAAAAGTTTCAAAAATCGTGAAAAAGAGAAAACGAGTCGTCTTGTCATGAAACTTCACGTGAAGGCTTAAGGGACCATTGTATGAATTTACAAGCCATAAAAATGGCATTGGCATGCAGAAATATGAAGATGTACCTAAACCTACCTACCACCCTATCGATCCACGGCTTGTGCATCCTATCTCTCTGGCTGGCGTAGTGCCCGCCCGCCCGCACGCTCGGCTTAGGCATACGGAGTTCATTCCCAGTCTAAGATTGGATCGAACTGAGGGTTTCAATAGCAGGATCGGCAGCATGTAGAGGGGGACCCGACCGATCCTCGGCTTGCGCATCCCGCCCCTCTGGGCGGTTGAGCGCCCGCACGCTCATTTTGTCGGTTTACTTAGGTAGACAGAGTTCATTCCCAGTCTAAGCATACGGAGTTCATTCCTAGTCTAAGATCGGATCGGACCGAGGGTTGTGGCAGCACATGCTGGGCTCGGGCATGTACTGGTGCCCATTTTCCTTCACCAGGGCACCATCGCCGGAGAACCTGAACGGCGGCATTGGGGTTCCGACGATCGGGGTGGCCGGGGGGGGTGTGTGCACATGATGTGCAATGGGTGCTGGTACTTGGCCCTTATATTGGCCCCCTATCCCTCATCAAACCTCGAGAACTCACACCCCCTTAAAGAGCATTTGAGATTTTACAGGTTTGCTGCCAGTGCCATTAAAGTGTCTGAAATGGGGACACTTTTTTCAAATGGTCACAAAATCTTGTACACTTCGAGTTTTTAGCTGAATTTTTTTGTGCATGCCAACAAAAATACAAGGATCATGGCTACCAAGGTTGGGGCCAAAACTCCTTCTGAAAAAATTTTAAAAAATCCCGAACCATAAAAAGTTTCAAAAATCGTGAAAAATAAAAAACGAGTCGTCTTGCCATGAAACTTCACATGAAGGCTTAAGGGACCATTGTATGAATTTACAAGTCATAAAAATGGCATTGGAATGCAGAAATATGAAGATGTGCCTAAACCCACCTACCACACTATCGATCCACAGCTTGCGAATCTCGTCTCTCTGGCCGGTGTAGTGCCCGCCCGCCTGCCTGCTCCTTTCATCGGTTGGTTTAGGCATACGGAGTTAATTCCTAGTCTAAGATGAGACCAGACCGAAGGTTGCGGCAGCAGGATCGGCAGCACGCAGAGGGGGACCTGGTCGATCCCCGACTTGCGCATTCGCCCCTCTAGCCAGCTGAGCACCCGCACGCTCGTTTCGTGGGTTGACTTAGGCATACGGAGTTCATTCCCAGTCTAAGCATGCGAAGTTTATTGCTAGTCTAAGATTGGACCGGACCGAGGGTTGTGGCAACACATGCCGGGCTCAGGCATGTGCTGGTGCCGCATTTTTCTTCGTCGGGGCACCATCGCCAGAGAACTTGACCGGCAGCATTGGGGTTCCGACGATCGGGGGGGCCAGGGGGGTTGTGCGCACATAATGTATGATGGGTGCTGGTACATGGCCCTCATATTGGCCCCCTATCCCTCATCAAACCTCAAGAACTCACACTCCTTAAAGAGCATCTGAGATTTTACAGGTTTGCTGCCAGTGGCCATTAAAGTGTCTAAAATGGGGACACTTTTTTCAAATGGTCACAAAATCTTGTACGCTTCGAGTTTTTAGCTGAATTTTTTTGTGCATGTAAAAAAAAAAATACAACGATCACGTCTACCAATTTTGGGGCTAAAACTCCTTCCAAAGAAATTTTAAAAAATCCCGAACCGCAAAAAGTGTCAAAAATCATGAAAAATAGAAAACGAGTCGTCTTGCCATGAAACTTCACGTGAAGGCTTAAGGGACCATTGTATGAATTTACAAGCCATAAAAATGGCACTGGCATGCAGAAATATGAGGATGTGCCTAAACCCACCTACCACCCTATCAATCCACGGCTTGCGCATCCCGTCTCTCTGCGCATCCCGTCTCTCTAGTCGGGGTAGTGCCCGCCCGCCCGTCCGCCAATTCATTTCGTCGGTTGGCTTAGGCATACAGAGTTCATTCGCAGTCTAAGAATGGACCGGCCCAAGGGTTACGACAGCAAGATCAGCAGCACGCAGAGGGGGACCCGACCAATCCCCGGCTTGCGCATCCAGCCCCTCTGGTCGGCTGAGCACCCGCACGCTCATTTTGTGGGTTGACTTAGGCATACGGAGATCATTCCCAGTCTAAGATCGGACCAGACCGAGGGTTGTGGCAGCACATGCTGGGCTCGAGCATGTACTGCTGCCACATTTTTCTTCGCTGGGGCACCATCGCCGAAGAACTTGACCGGCGGCATTAGGGTTCCGATGATCGGGGGTGCCGGGGGGGCTGTGCACACATAATGTGCGATGGGTGCTGGTACTTGGCACTCATATTGGCCCCCTATCCCTCATCAAACCTCAAGAACTCACACCCGCTTAAAGAGCATTTGAGATTTTACAGGTTTGCTGCCAGTAGCCATTAAAGTGTCTAAAACGGGGACACTTTTTTCAAATGGTCACAAAATCTTGTACACTTCAAGTTTTTAGCTGAATTTTTTTGTGCATGCCAACAAAAATACAAGGATCACGTCTACGAAGTTTGGGGCCAAAAATCCTTCTAAAAAAATTTAAAAAAATCCTGAACCGCAAAAGGTTTTGAAAATCGTGAAAAATAGAAAACGAGTCATCTTGCCATGAAACTTCACGTGAAGGCTTAATGGACCATTGTACGAATTTAGAAGCCATAAAAATGGCATTGGCACACAGAAATATGAAGATGTGCCTAAACCCACCTACCACCCTATCGATCCACGGCTTGCGCATCCCGTCTCTCTAGCCGGGGTAGTGCCCGCCCGCCCGCCCGCTCATTTCATCGGTTGGCTTAGGCATATGGAGTTCATTCCCAGTCTAAGATCGGACTGGACTGAGGGTTGTGGCAGCAAGATCAACAGCACGCAGAGGGGGACCTGAACGATCCCCGGCTTACGTATCCCGCCCCTCTGGCCGGCTGAGCGCCCGCACGCTCGTTTTCTGGGTTCACTTAGGCGTACGGAGTTCATTCCCAGTCTAAGCATACGGAGTTGATTCCCAGTCTAAGATCGGACCAGACCAAGGGTTACGGCAGCACATGCTGGGCTCGGGCATGTGCTGGTGCCACATTTTTCTACACCAGGGCACCATCGTCGAAGCATCGCCGGAGAACCTGACCGGCGGCATTGGGGTTCCGGCGATGGGGGGGTCGGGGGGTGTGCGTACATGATGTGTGATGGGTGCTGGTACTCGGCCCTTATATTGGCCCCCTATCCCTCATCAAACCTCGAGAACTCACACCCCCGTAAAGAGCATTTGAGATTTTACAGGTTTGCTGCCAGTAGCCATTAAAGTGTCTTAAATGGGGACACTTTTTTCAAATGGTCACAAAATCTTGTATACAAGGATCACGTCTACCAAGTTTGGGGTAAAAACTCATTGCGATAAAATTTTAAAAAATCCAGAACATCAAAAAATTTCAAAAATTGTGAAAAATAGAAAACGATTCGTCTTCCCATGAAACTTCACGTGAAGGCTTAAGGGACCATTGTATGAATTTACAAGCTATAAAAATGGCATTGGCATGCAAAAATATAAAGATGTGTCTAAACCCACCTACCACCCTATCGATCCATGCTTGCGCATCCCGTCTATCTAGCCGACGTAGTGCCCGCCCACCCGCCCGATCGTTTCGTCGGTTGGCTTAGGCATACGGAGTTCATTCCCAGTCTAAGATCAGGCCAGATCGAGGGTTGCGGCAGCAGGATTGACAGCACATAGAGGGGGACGCGGCCGATCCCCAGCTTGCGCATCCCGCCCTTCTGGCCGGCTGAGCACCCGTATGCTCGTTTCGTGGGTTGACTTAGGCCTACAGAGTTCATCCCCAGTCTAAGCATACGGAGTTCATTCCCACTCTAAGATCGGACCGGACCGAGGGTTGTGGAAGCACATACTGGGCTTAGGCATGTACTGGTGCTGCATTTTTCTTCGTCGGGGCAGCATCACCGGAGCATCGCCGGAGAACTTGACCGACGGCATTGGGGTTCTGACGATCGGGGGGGCCGGGGGGGTGTGCGCACATGATGTGCGATGGGTGCTGGTACTTGGCCCTTATATTGGCCGCCTATCCCTTATCAAACCTCGAGAACTCACACCCCCTTAAAGAGCATTTGAGATTTTACAGGTTTGCTACCAATAGCCACTAAAGTGTCTGAAATGGGGACACTTTTTTCAAATGGTCACAAAATCTTGTACACTCTGATTTTTTAGCTGAATTTTTTTGTGTATGCCAAAAAAAATACAAGGATCACGTCTTCCAAGTTTGGGGCCGGAGGTCCTTCCTAGAAAATTTTAAAAAATCTCGAACCATAAAAAGTTTGGAAAATCGTGAAAAATAGAAAACGAGTCGTCTTTCCATCAAACTTCACGTGAAGGCTTAAGGGACCATTGTATGAATTTACAAGCCATAAAAATGGCATTGGCATGCAAAAATATGAAGATGTGCCTAAACCCACCTACCACCCTATCGATCCACGACTTGCGCATCCCGTCTCTCTGGCCGACGTAGGTCCCGCCCGCCCACCCACCCGCTCGTTTCGTCGGTTGGCTTAGGCATACGGAGTTCATTCCCAGTCTAAGATCAAACTAGATTGAAGGTTGCAGCAGCAGGATCGACAGCACGCAGAAGGGGACCCAGTCGATCCCTGGCTTGCGCATCCCGCCCCTCTGGGCGACTGAGCGCCTGCTCGCTCGTTTCGTGGGTTGACTTAGGCATACGGAGTTCATTCCCATTCTAAGCATACGGAGTTCATTCCCAGTCTAAGATTGGACCGGACCAAGGGTTGCGGCAGCACATGCTAGGCTCGTTCATGTGCTGGTGTCACATTTTTCTTCGTCGGGGCACCATCACCGGAGAACCTGACCGGCAGTATTGGGGTTTCGACGATTGGGGGGGCCGGGGGGGTGTGCACACATGATGTGTGATGGGTGCTGGTACTTGGCCCTTATATTGTCCCCCTATCCCTAATCAAACCTCGAGAACTCACACCCCCTTAAAGAGCATTTTAGATTTTACAGGTTTGCTACCAGTAGCTATTAAAGTGTCTGAAATGGGGACACTTTTTTCAAATGGTCACAAAATCTTGTACACTATGAGTTTTTAGCTGAATTTTTTTGTGCATGCCAACAAAAATACAAGGATCACGTCTGCCAAGTTTGGGGCCAAAACTCAATTCAAAAAAATTTTAAAAAATCTCGAACCGTAAAAAGTTTCGAAAATCATGAAAAATAGAAAACGTGTCGTCTTGCCATGAAACTTCATGCGAAGGCTTAAGGGACCAATTTTTGAATTTACAAGCCATAAAAATGGCATTGGCATGCAGAAATATGAAGATGTGCCAAAACCTACCTACCACCCTATCGATCCATGGCTTGCGCATCTCGTCTCTCTGGCAGACGTAGTGCTCGCCCCCCTGCCTGCTCGCCCGCTTGTTAGTCGATTGGCTTAGGCATACTGAGTTCATTCCCAGTCTAAGATTGGACCGGACCAAGGGTTGCGGCAGCAGGATTGGCAGCATACAGAGAGGGACCCGATCGATCCCCGGCTTGCGCATCCTGCCCCTCTGGCTGGCTGAGCGCCCGTACATTCGTTTTGTGGTTTCACTTAGGCGTACGGAGTTCATTCCCAGTCTAAGCATACGGAGTTGATTCCCAGTGTAAGATCGGATCGAACCAAGGGTTGCGACAGCAGATGCTGGGCTCGGGCATGTGCTGGTGCCGTATTTCTCTTCGCTAGGTCACCATCATCGAAGCATCATCGGAGAACCTGACCGACGACATTGGGGTTTCGACGATCGGGGGGTTGGGGGGTGTGCGCACTTGATGTGTTATGGGTGCCGGTACTTGGCCCTTATATTGGCCCCCTATCCCTCATCAAACCTTGAGAACTCACACCCCCTTAAAGAGCATTTGAGATTTTACAGGTTTGTTGCCAGTAGCCATTAAAGTGTCTTAAATGGGGACACTTTTTTCAAATGGTCACAAAATCTTGTACACTTCGAGTTTTTAGCTGAATTGTTTTGTGCATGCCAACAAAAATACAAGGATCACGTCTACCAAGTTTGGGGTAAAAACTCGTTGCGATAAAATTTTAAAAAATCCCGAACATCAAAAAATTTCAAAAATTGTGAAAAATAGAAAACGATTCGTCTTCCCATGAAACTTCACGTGAAGGCTTAAGAGACCATTGTATTAATTTACAAGCTATAAAAATGGCATTGGCATGAAAAAATATAAAGATGTGCCTAAACCCACCTACCACCCTATTGATCCACGGCTTGCGCATCTCGTCTCTCTAGCCGACGTAGTGCCCGCCCGCCCACCCGCCCGCCAGCTCGTTTCGTCGGTTGGCTTAGGCATACGAAGTTCATTCCCAGTCTAAGATCAGGCCGAACTGAGGGTTGTGGCAGCAGGATCAACAACACATAGAGGGGGACGCGGCCGATCCCCGACTTGCGCATCCCGCCCCTCTGGTCGGTTGAGCGCTCGTATGCTCGTTTCGTGGGTTGACTTAGGCCTACAGAGTTCATCCCCAGTCTAAGCATATGGAGTTCATTCCCAGTCTAAGATTGGACCGGACCGAGGGTTGTGGAAGCACATACTAGGCTTGGGCATGTGCTGGTGCCGCATTTTTCTTCGTCGGGGCACCATCACCGGAGCATCGCCGGAGAACCTGACCGGAGGCATTGAGGTTCTGACGATCGGGGGGGCCGGGGGGGTGTGCGTACATGATGTGCGATGGGTGCTGGTTCTTGGCCCTTATATTGGCCGCCTATCCCTCATCAAACCTTGAGAACTCACACCCCCTTAAAGAGCATTTGAGATTTTATAGGTTTGCTACCAGTAGCCACTAAAGTGTCTGAAATAGGGACACTTTTTTCAAATGGTTACAAAATCTTGTACACTCTGAGTTTTTAGCTGAATTTTTTTGTGTATAAAAAAAAAAATACAAGGATCACGTCTACCAAGTTTGGGGCCGGAGGTCCTACCTAAAAAATTTTAAAAAATACCGAACCATAAAAAGTTTCAAAAATTGTGAAAAATAGAAAACAGGTCGTCTTGCTATGAAACTTCACGTGAAGGCTTAAGGGACCATTGTATGAGTTTACAAGCCACAAAAATGGCATTGGCACGCAAAAATATAAAGATGTGCCTAAACCCACCTACCACCCTATCGATCCATGGCTTGCGCATCCCATCTCTATTGCCGGCGTAGTGCTCGCCCGCCCGCCCTTTTGTTTCATCGGTTGGCTTAGGCATACGGAGTTCATTCCCAGTCTAAGATCAGACCGGACTGAGGGTTGCGGCAGCAAGATCGGCAGCAAACAGAGGGTGACCCGACCGATCCCCGGGTTGTGCATCCTGCCCCTCTGGTAAACTAAGCGTCCGCACTCTCGTTTCATGGGTTGACTTAGGCATACGGAGTTCATTCCCAGTCTAAGCATACGGAGTTCATTCCTAGTCTAAGATCGGACTGGACCAAGGGTGGCAGCTGCACATGCTAGGCTCAGGCATGTGCTTGTGCCGTATTTCTCTTCCCCGGGGCACCATCGCCGGAGCATCACCGGAGAACCTGACCGGCGGCATTGGGGTTCCGACGATTGGGGGGGTCAGGGGGTGTGCGGACATGATGTGCAATGGGTGCTGGTACTTGGCCCTTATATTGGCCCCCTATCCCTCATCAAACCTCGAGAACTCACACCCCCTTAAAGAGCATTTTAGATTTTACAGGTTTGCTACCAGTAGCCATGAAAGTGTCTGAAATGGGGACACTTTTTTCAAATGGTCACAAAATCTTCTACACTATGAGTTTTTAGCTGAATTTTTTTGTGCATGCCAACAAAAATACAAGGATCACGTCTACCAAGTATGGGGCCAAAACTCCTCTCAAAAAAATTTTAAAAAATCCCGAACCGTAAAAAGTTTCAACAATCGTGAAAAATAGAAAACGAGTCGTCTTGCCATGAAACTTCACGCGAAGGCTTAAGGGACCATTGTATGAATTTACAAGGCATAAAAATGGCATTGGCAAGCAGAAATATGAAGATGTGCCTAAACCCACCTACCACCCAATCAATCCACGGCTTGCGCATCACGTCTCTCTGGCCGACGTAGAGCCCGCCCGCCCGCCCGCTCGTTTCGTCAGTTGGCTTAGGCATACGGAGTTCATTCCCAGTCTAAGATTAGACCAGATCAAGGGTTACGGCAGTAGGCAGAGGGGGACCCGACCGACCCTGACTTTTGCATCCCGCCCCTCTGGCCAGCTGAGCGCCCTTACGCTCATTTCGTCGGTTGACTTAGGCATACGGAGTTCATTCCCAATTTATGCATACAGAGTTCATTCCCAGTCTAAGATCGGACTGGATCAAGGGTTGCAATAGCACATGCTGGGCTCGAGCATTTGAGATTTTACAGGTTTGCTGCCAGTAGCCATTAAAGTGTCTGAAATGGGGATACTTTTTTCAAATGGTCACAAAATCTTGTACACTTCGTGTTTTTAGCTGAATTTTTTTGTGCATATAAAAAAAAAATACAAGGATCGTGTCTACCAATTTTGGGGCCAAATCCCCTTCCAAAAAAATTTTAAAAAATCTCGAACCGTAACAAGTTTTGAAAATCGTGAAAAATAAAAAACGAGTCGTCTTGCCATGAAACTTCACGTGAAGGTTTAAGGGACCATTTTATGAACTTACAAGCCATAAAAATGGCATTGGCACATAAAAATATGAAGATGTGCCTAAACCCACCTACCACCCTATCGATCCACGGCTTGCGCATCCCGTCTATCTGGCCGACGTAGTGCCCGCCCGCTCGTTTCGTCGGTTGGCTTAGGCATACGGACTTCATTCCCAGTATAAGATCGGACTGGACTAAGGGTTACGGCAGCAAGATTGGCAGCACATAGAAGGGGACCCGGCCGATCCCCGGCTTACGCATCCCACCCCTCTGGCCGACTGAGCGCCCGCACGCTCGTTTTGTGGGTTGACTTAGGCATACGGAGTTCATTCCTAGTCTAAGCGTACGGAGTTCATTCCCAGTCTAAGATCGGACCAGACTGAGGATTACAGCAGCATATGCTAGGCTCAGGCATGTACTGGTGCCGCATTTTTCTTCGCCCGGGCACCATCGCCGAAGCATCATCGGAGAACCTGACCGATGGCATTGGGGTTCCGACGATCGGGGGGGCCAGGGGTGGTGTTCGCACATGATGTGCAATGGGTGCCGGTATTTGGCCCTTATATTGGCCCCCTATCCATCATCAAACCTCAAGAACTCACACCTCTTTAAAAAGCATTTGAGATTTTACAGGCTTGCTGCCAGTAGCCATTAAAGTGTCTGAAATGGGGACACTTTTTTCAAATGGTCACAAAATCTTGTACACTTTGAGTTTTTAATTGAATTTTTTTTTTGCATGCCAACAAAAATACAAGGATCACGTCTACCAGGTTTGGGGCAAAATCTCCTTTCCAAAAAATTTTAAAAAATCTCGAACCGTAAAAAGTTTCAAAAATCGTGAAAAATAGAAAACGAGTCGTCTTGCCATGGAACTTCACGTGAAGGCTTAAGGGACCATTGTATGAATTTACAAGCCATAAAAATGGCATTGGCACATAGAAATATGAAGATGTGCCTAAACCCGCCTACCACCCTATCGATCCACGGCTTACGCATCCTGTCTCTCTGACCTCCCGCTCGTTTCGTCGGTCGGCTTAGGCATACGGAGTTCAATCCCAATCTAAGATCAGACCGAACTGAGGGTTGCGGTAGCAGGATCGGCAGCACGCAAAGGGGGACCCGACCGATCTCCAGCTTGCTCATCCCGCCCCTCTGGCCGACTGAGCGCCCACACGCTTGTTTCGTGGGTTGACTTAGGCATACGGAGTTCTTTTTGAGTCTAAGCATATGGAGTTCATTTGCAGTCTAAGCATACGGAGTTCATTCCCAGTCTAAGATCGGATCGGATCGAGGGTTGCGGCAGCACATGCTAGGCTCGGGATGTGCTGGTGCCGTATTTTTCTTCACCGGGGCATCATCGTCGGAGCATCACCGGAGAACCTGACGGGCGGCATTGGGGTTCCGACGGTCGGGGGGGCCGGGTAGGTGTGTGCACATGGTGTGCGATGGGTGCTGGTACTTGGCCTTTATATTGGCCCCGTATCCGTCATCAAACCTCGAGAACTCACAACCTCTTAAAGAGCATTTAAGATTTTACAGGTTTGCTGCCAGTAGCCATTAAAGTGTCTGAAATGGGGATAGTTTTTTCAAATGGTCACAAAATGTTGTACACTTCGAGTTTGTAGCTAAATTTTTTTGTGCGTGGAAAAAAAATACGAGGATCACGTCTACCAAGTCTAGGGCCAAAACTCCTTCTGAAAAATTTTTAAAAAATCCCCAACCGCAAAATGTTTCAAAAATCGTGAAAAATAGAAAACGAGTAGTCTTGCCATCAAATTTCACGTGAAGGCTTAAGGGACCATTGTATGAATGTACAAGCCATAAAAATGGCTTTGGCATGCAGAAATATGAAGATGTGCCTAAACCCACCTACCACCCTATCGATCCACGGCTTGCGCATCCCGTCTCTTTGGTAGGGTGTAGTCCCTGCCCGTCCGCCCGCTCATTTCGTCGGTTGGCTTAGGCATACAGAGTTCATTCCCAGTCTAAGATCGGACCAGATCGAAGGTTACGGCAGCAGGCAGAGGGGGACCCGACCGACCCTGACTTACGCATCCCGCTCCTCTGGCCGGCTGAGCGGCCGCACGCTCGTTTCATGGGTTGACTTAGGCATACGGAGTTCATTCCCAATTTAAGCATACGGAGTTCATTCCCAGTCTAAGATCGGACCGGATCAAGGGTTGCGGCAGCACATGCTGGGCTCGGGCATGTGCTGGTGTCACATTTTTTTTCATCGGGGCACCATCGCCAGAGAACCTGACCGGCGGCATTCGCCCCCTATCCCCAATCAAACCTTAAGAACTCACACCCCTTAAAGAGCATTTGAGATTTTATAGGTTTGCTGCCAGTAGCCATTAAAGTGTCTAAAATGGGGATACTTTTTTCAAATGGTCACAAAATCTTGTACACTTCGTGTTTTTAGCTGAATTTTTTTGTGCATATAAAAAAAAAATACAAGGATCGTGTCTACCAATTTTGGGGCCAAATCCCCTTCCAAAAAAATTTTAAAAAATCTCGAACCGTAACAAGTTTTGAAAATCGTGAAAAATAAAAAACGAGTCGTCTTGCCATGAAACTTCACGTGAAGGTTTAAGGGACCATTTTATGAACTTACAAGCCATAAAAATGGCATTGGCACATAAAAATATGAAGATGTGCCTAAACCCACCTACCACCCTATCGATCCACGGCTTGCGCATCCCGTCTATCTGGCCGACGTAGTGCCCGCCCGCTCGTTTCGTCGGTTGGCTTAGGCATACGGACTTCATTCCCAGTATAAGATCGGACTGGACTAAGGGTTA
Source organism: Durio zibethinus (assembly GCF_047325235.1). Classification (NCBI taxonomy): domain Eukaryota; kingdom Viridiplantae; phylum Streptophyta; class Magnoliopsida; order Malvales; family Malvaceae; genus Durio; species Durio zibethinus. The sequence continues at coordinate 17,478,772 of NC_143163.1, forward strand.
CGGCAGCAAGATTGGCAGCACATAGAAGGGGACCCGGCCGATCCCCGGCTTACGCATCCCACCCCTCTGGCCGACTGAGCGCCCGCACGCTCGTTTTGTGGGTTGACTTAGGCATACGGAGTTCATTCCTAGTCTAAGCGTACGGAGTTCATTCCCAGTCTAAGATCGGACCAGACTGAGGATTACAGCAGCATATGCTAGGCTCAGGCATGTACTGGTGCCGCATTTTTCTTCGCCCGGGCACCATCGCCGAAGCATCATCGGAGAACCTGACCGATGGCATTGGGGTTCCGACGATCGGGGGGGCCAGGGGTGGTGTTCGCACATGATGTGCAATGGGTGCCGGTATTTGGCCCTTATATTGGCCCCCTATCCATCATCAAACCTCAAGAACTCACACCTCTTTAAAAAGCATTTGAGATTTTACAGGCTTGCTGCCAGTAGCCATTAAAGTGTCTGAAATGGGGACACTTTTTTCAAATGGTCACAAAATCTTGTACACTTTGAGTTTTTAATTGAATTTTTTTTTGCATGCCAACAAAAATACAAGGATCACGTCTACCAGGTTTGGGGCAAAATCTCCTTTCCAAAAAATTTTAAAAAATCTCGAACCGTAAAAAGTTTCAAAAATCGTGAAAAATAGAAAACGAGTCGTCTTGCCATGGAACTTCACGTGAAGGCTTAAGGGACCATTGTATGAATTTACAAGCCATAAAAATGGCATTGGCACATAGAAATATGAAGATGTGCCTAAACCCGCCTACCACCCTATCGATCCACGGCTTACGCATCCTGTCTCTCTGACCTCCCGCTCGTTTCGTCGGTCGGCTTAGGCATACGGAGTTCAATCCCAATCTAAGATCAGACCGAACTGAGGGTTGCGGTAGCAGGATCGGCAGCACGCAAAGGGGGACCCGACCGATCTCCAGCTTGCTCATCCCGCCCCTCTGGCCGACTGAGCGCCCACACGCTTGTTTCGTGGGTTGACTTAGGCATACGGAGTTCTTTTTGAGTCTAAGCATATGGAGTTCATTTGCAGTCTAAGCATACGGAGTTCATTCCCAGTCTAAGATCGGATCGGATCGAGGGTTGCGGCAGCACATGCTAGGCTCGGGATGTGCTGGTGCCGTATTTTTCTTCACCGGGGCATCATCGTCGGAGCATCACCGGAGAACCTGACGGGCGGCATTGGGGTTCCGACGGTCGGGGGGGCCGGGTAGGTGTGTGCACATGGTGTGCGATGGGTGCTGGTACTTGGCCTTTATATTGGCCCCGTATCCGTCATCAAACCTCGAGAACTCACAACCTCTTAAAGAGCATTTAAGATTTTACAGGTTTGCTGCCAGTAGCCATTAAAGTGTCTGAAATGGGGATAGTTTTTTCAAATGGTCACAAAATGTTGTACACTTCGAGTTTGTAGCTAAATTTTTTTGTGCGTGGAAAAAAAATACGAGGATCACGTCTACCAAGTCTAGGGCCAAAACTCCTTCTGAAAAATTTTTAAAAAATCCCCAACCGCAAAATGTTTCAAAAATCGTGAAAAATAGAAAACGAGTAGTCTTGCCATCAAATTTCACGTGAAGGCTTAAGGGACCATTGTATGAATGTACAAGCCATAAAAATGGCTTTGGCATGCAGAAATATGAAGATGTGCCTAAACCCACCTACCACCCTATCGATCCACGGCTTGCGCATCCCGTCTCTTTGGTAGGGTGTAGTCCCTGCCCGTCCGCCCGCTCATTTCGTCGGTTGGCTTAGGCATACAGAGTTCATTCCCAGTCTAAGATCGGACCAGATCGAAGGTTACGGCAGCAGGCAGAGGGGGACCCGACCGACCCTGACTTACGCATCCCGCTCCTCTGGCCGGCTGAGCGGCCGCACGCTCGTTTCATGGGTTGACTTAGGCATACGGAGTTCATTCCCAATTTAAGCATACGGAGTTCATTCCCAGTCTAAGATCGGACCGGATCAAGGGTTGCGGCAGCACATGCTGGGCTCGGGCATGTGCTGGTGTCACATTTTTTTTCATCGGGGCACCATCGCCAGAGAACCTGACCGGCGGCATTCGCCCCCTATCCCCAATCAAACCTTAAGAACTCACACCCCTTAAAGAGCATTTGAGATTTTATAGGTTTGCTGCCAGTAGCCATTAAAGTGTCTAAAATGGGGATACTTTTTTCAAATGGTCACAAAATCTTGTACACTTCGCGTTTTTAGCTAAATTTTTTTATGCATGCCAAAAAAAAATACAAGGATCGCGTCTACCAATTTTGGGGCCAAAACCCCTTCCAAAAAAATTTTAAAAAATCTTGAACCGTAACAAGTTTCGAAAATCGTGAAAAATAGAAAACGAGTCGTCTTGCCATCAAACTTCACGTGAAGGCTTAAGGGACCATTGTATGAATTTACATGCCATAAAAATGGCATTGGCACATAGAAATATGAAGATGTGCCTAAACCCACCTACCACCTTATCGATCCACGGCTTGCGCATCCCGTCTATCTAGTCGACTTAGTGCCCGCCCGCTCGTTTCGTCGGTTGGCTTAGGCATACGAACTTCATTCCCAGTATAAGATCGGACTGGACTAAGGGTTATGGTAGCAAGATTGGTAGCACGTAGAAGGGACCCGACCGATCCCCGGCTTGCGCATCCCACCCCTCTGGCCGACTGAGCGCCCGCACGCTCGTTTCGTGGGTTGACTTAGGCATACGGAGTTCATTCCCAGTCTAAGCGTACGGAGTTCATTCCCAGTCTAAGATCGGACAAGACTGAGGATTACGGCAGCATATGCTGGGCTCGGGCGTGTGCTGGTGCCGCATTTTTCTTCGCCCGGGCACCATCGCCGAAGCATCGTCAGAGAACCTGATCGATGGCATTGGGGTTCCGACGATCGGGGGGGCCAGGGGTGGTGTTCGCACATGATGTGCAATGGGTGCTGGTATTAGGCCCTTATATTGGCCCCCTATCTTTCATCAAACCTCGAGAACTCACACCTTTTTAAAAAGCATTTGCGATTTTACAGGTTTGCTACCAGTAGCCATTGAAGTGTCTGAAATGGGGACACTTTTTTCAAATGGTCACAAAATCTTGTACACTTCGAGTTTTTAGTTGAATTTTTTTTTGCATGCCAACAAAAATACAAGGATCACGTCTACCAGGTTTGGGGCAAAATCTCCTTTCCAAAAAATTTTAAAAAATCTCAAACCATAAAAAGTTTCAAAAATCGTGAAAAATAGAAAACGAGTCGTCTTGCCATGGAACTTCACGTGAAGGCTTAAAGGACCATTGTATGAATTTACAAGCCATAAAAATGGCATTGGCACACAAAAATATGAAGATGTGCCTAAACCCACCTACCACGCTATCGATCCACGGCTTACGCATCCTGTCTCTCTGGCCGGCGTAGTGCCCGCCCTCCCGACCTCCCGCTCGTTTCGTCAGTTGGCTTAGGTATACGGAGTTCAATCCCAATCTAAGATCGGATCGGACCGAGGGTTGCGATAGCAGGATTGGCAGCATGCAAAGGGGGACCCGATCGATCTCCGACTTGCTCATCCCGCCCCTCTGGCCGACTGAGCACTCGCACGCTCGTTTCATGGGTTGACTTAGGCATACGGAGTTCATTCCCAGTCTAAGCGTACGGAGTTCATTCGCAGTCTAAGATCGAACCAGACTGAGGATTCCAGTAGCATATGCTGGGCTCGGGCATGTGTTGGTGCCGTATTTTTCTTTGCCCGGGCACCATCGTCGGAGAACCTGACGGGCGACATTGGGGTTCCGACGATCGGGGGGGCCGGGGAGGTGTGCGTACATGGTGTACGATGGGTGCTGGTACTTGGCCTTTATATTGGCCCTGTATCTCTCATCAAACCTCGAGAACTCACAACCCCTTAAAGAGCATTTAAGATTTTACAGGTTTGCTGCCAGTAGCCATTAAAGTGTCTGAAATGGGGACAGTTTTTTCAAATGGTCACAAAATGTTGTACACTTCGAGTTTTTAGCTAAATTTTTTTGTGCATGGAAAAAAAATACGAGGATCACGTCTACCAAGTCTAGGGCCAAAACTCCTTCCGAAAAAATTTTAAAAAATCCGCAACCGCAAAATGTTTCGAAAATCATGAAAAATAGAAAACGAGTAGTCTTGCCATCAAATTTCACGTGAAGGCTTAAGGGAGCATTGTATGAATTTACAAGCCATAAAAATGGCTTTGGCATGCAGAAATATAAAGATGTGCCTAAACCCACCTACCACCCTATCGATCCACGGCTTGCGTATCCTGTCTCTTTGGCAGGGCGTAGTGCCCGCCCGTCCGCCGACCCGCTCGTTTCGTCGGTTGGCTTAGGCATACGGAGTTCATTCCCAGTCTAAGACCAGACTAGACCGAGGGTTGCGACAGCAGGATTGACAGCACGTAGAAGGGGACCTGGCTGATCCTCAGCTTACGCATCCCGCCCCTCTGGTCGGCTGAGCACACGCACGCTCGTTTCGTGGGTTGACTTAGGCATACGTAGTTCATTCCCAGTCTAAGATCGGATCAGACCGATGGTTGCAGCAGCACATGCTAGGCTCGAGCATGTGCTGGTGCCGCATTTTTCTTCGTCGGGGCATCATCATCGGAGCATTGCCGAAGAACCTGACCGACGGCATTGGGGTTCCGACGATCGGGGGGCCAGGGGGGTGTGCGCACATGATGTGCGATGGGTGCTGGTACTTGGCCCTTATATTGGCACCCTATCCCTCATCAAACCTCAAGAACTCACACCCCCTTAAAGAGCATTTGAGATTTTACAAGTTTGCTGCCAGTAGCCATTAAAGTGTCTAATATGGGGACACTTTTTTCAAATGGTCACAAAATCTTGTACACTTTGAGTTTTTAGTTGAATTTTTTCACGCATGCCATCAAAAATACAAGGATCACGTCTAACAAGTTTGGGGCCAAAACTCCTTTCGAAAAAATTTTAAAAAATCTTGAATCTTAAAAACTTTTGAAAATCATGAAAAATAGAAAAAGTTATGCATTGGCACGCAAAAATATGAAGATGTGCCTAAACCCACCTACCACCCTATTGTTCAACGACTTGCGCATCTCGTCTTTCTGGCCGGCCTAGTGCCTGTCCGCCTTTCCGCTCACTCATTTCATCAGTTGGCTTAGGCATACGGAGTTTATTCCCAGTCTAAGATCAAAACGGATCGAGGGTTGCGATAGCAGGATCGACAGCACACAGAGGGGGACCCGATCGATCCCCAGCTTACGCGTTCCGCCCCTCTGGCCAGCTGAGCGCCAGCACGCTCGTTTCGTGGGTTAACTTAGGCATACGGAGTTTATTCCCAGTCTAAGATCGAATCAGACCGAGGGTTACGGTCGCACATACTGGGCTCGGCCATGTGCTGGTGCCATATTTTTCTTCGTCGGGGCACCATCAACAGAGCATCGCCGGAGAACCTGACCGGCGGCATTGGGGTTCCGACGATCGGGGGGCCGCGAGGGGTGTGCGTACATGATGTGCGATGGGTGCTGGTACTTGGCCTTTATATTGGCCCCCTATCCCTCATCAAACCTCGAGAACTCACACCCCCTTAGAGAGCATTTGAGATTTTATAGGTTTGTTGCCAGTAGCCGTTAAATTGTCTGAAATGGGACACTTTTTTCAAATGGTCACAAAATCTTGTACACTTCCAGTTTTTGGCTGAATTTTTTTGTACAGGCCAACAAAAATACAAGGATCATGTCTACTAAGTTTGGTGCCAAAACTCGTTCTGAAAAAATTTTAAAAAATCCCGAACCGCAAAAAGTTTTGAAAATCATGAAAAATAGAAAACGAGTCGTCTTGCCATGAAACTTCAAGTGAAGGCTTAAGGGACCATTGTATGAATTTACAAGCCATAAAAAAGGAATTGGCATGTAGAAATATGAAGATGTGCCTAAACCCACCTACCACCCTATCGATCCACGGCTTGCGCTTCCCGTCCCTCTGGCCGGCGTAGTGCCCGCCCGTCCACTCGTTTCGTCGGTTGGCTTAGGCATACGGAGTTCATTCCCAGTCTAAGATCAGACCCGACTGAGGGTTGCGGTAGCAGGATCGGCAGCACACAGAGGGGGACCCGGCCGATCCCCGGCTTGCGCATCCCGCCCCTCTGGTCGGTTGAGCGCGCGCACACTCATTTTGTGGGTTGACTTAGGCATACGGAGTTCATTCCCAGTCTAAGCATACGAAGTTCATTCCCAATCTAAGATTGGACCGGATCAAGGGTTGCGGCAGCACATGCTGGGCTCGGGCATGTGCTAGTGCCGCATTTTTCTTCGTTGGGGCACCATCGCCGGAGCATCACCGGAGAACCTGACCGGCGGCATTGGGGTTTCGACGATCGAGGGGGCCAGGGGGTGTGTGCACATAATGTGCGATGGGTGCTGGTACTTGGCCCTTATATTGGCCCCCTATCCCTCATCAAACTCGAGAACTCACACCCCCTTAAAGAGCATTTGAGATTTTACAGGTTTGCTGCCAGTAGCCATTAAAGTGTTAGAAAATGGGGACACTTTTTTTGAAATGGTCACAAAATCTTGTGCACTTCGAGTTTTTAGCTGAATTTTTTTGTGCATGCCAAAAAAAATACAAGGATGACGTCTACCAAGTTTGGGTGAAAATTCCTTTCAAAAAAATTTTAAAAAATCTCGAACCGCAAAAAGTTTTGAAAATCGTGAAAAATAGAAAACGAGTCGTCTTGCCATGAAACTTCACGTGAAGGCTTGAGGGCCCATTGTATGAATTTACAAGCCATAAAAATGGCAGTGGCATGTAGAAATATGAAGATTTGCCTAAACCTACCTACCACCCTATCGATCCACGGCTTACGCATGTCGTTTCTCTGGTCGGCGTAGTGCCCGCCCTCCCGTCCGCCCGCTCGTTTCATCGGTTAGCTTAGGCATATTGAGTTCATTCCCAGTCTAAGAACAGACCAGATCGAGGGCTACGGCAGTAGGATCGACAGCATCCATAGGGGGACCCGGCCGATCCCCGGCTTGCTCATCCCACCCGTCTAGCCGGCTGAGCGCCCGCACGCTCGTTTCATGGGTTGACTTAGGCATACTGAGTTCATTCCTAGTCTAAGCATACGAAGTTCATTCCCAGTCTAAGATCGGACCAGACCGAGGGTTGCGGCAGCACATGCTGGGCTCGGGCATGTGCTGGTGACGTATTTTTCTTCCTCGGGGCACCATCGCCGGATTATCGTCAGAGAACCTGACCGACGGCATTGGGTTCCGGCGATCGGGAGGGCCGGGAGGGGTGTGCGCACATGATGTGGATGGGTGCTGGTACTTGGCTTTTTTATTGGCCCCCTAACCCTCATCAAACCTCGAGAACTCACACCCCCTTAAAGAGCATTTGAGATTTTACATGTTTGCTGCCATTAGCCATTAAAGTGTCTGAAATTGGGACATTTTTTTCAAAAGGTCACAAAATCTTGTAGACTTCGAGTTTTTGGCTGAATTTTTTTATGCATGCCAACAAAAATGGAAGGATCATGTCTACCAAGCTTGGGGCCAAAAATCCATCCGAAAAAATTTAAAAAAATCCCCAACCGCAAAAAGTTTTGAAAATAGTGAAAAATAGAAAACAAGTCGTCTTGCCATGAAACTTCACGTGAAGGCTTAAGGGACCATTGTATGAATTTACAAGCCATAAAAATGGAATTGGCATGCAGAAATATGAAGATGTGCCTAAACCCACCTACCACCCTATCGATCCACGGCTTACGCAACCCGTCTCTCTGGCCGGCATAGTGCCCATCCGTCCGTCCACCCGTTCATTTCGTCGGTTGGCTTAGGCATACTGGGTTCATTCCCAGTCTAAGATCAGATCAGACTGAGGGTTATGGTAGTAGGATCGGCAGCACGCAGAGGGGGACCCAACCGATCCCCGGCTTATGCATCCTGCCACACTGGCTGGCTGAGCGCCCGCACGCTCGTTTCGTGGGTTGATTTAAGCATACGGAGTTCATTCCCAGTCTAAGATGGGACTGGATCGAGGGTTTCGACAGCAGATGCTGGGCTCGGGCATGTGCTGGTGCCACATTTTTCTTTGCCAGGGCACCATCGCCGGAGAACCTGACCGACGGCATTGGGGTTCTGACAATCGGGGGGGCCGGGGGGTGTGCACACATGATGTGCGATGGGTGCTGGTACTTGGCCCTTATATTGGCCCCCTATCCCGCATCAAACCTCGAGAACTCACACCCCTTAAAGAGCATTTGAGATTTTACAGGTTTGCTGCCAGTAGCCATTAAAGTGTCTGAAATAGGGAATCTTTTTTCAAATGGTCACAAATCTTATACACTTTGAGTTTTTAGCTGAATTTTTTTGTGCATGCCAACAAAAATACAAGGATCACTTTTACCAAGTTTGGGGCCAAAAATCCTTTTGAAAAAATTTTAAAAAATCCCGAACCGCAAAGAGTTTCAAAAATGGTGAAAAATAGAAAATGAGTCGTCTTGCCATGAAACTTCACGTGAAGGCTTAAGGGACCATTGTATGAATTTACAAGCCATAAAAATGGCAGTGGCACATAGAAATATGAAGATGTGCCTAAACCCACCTACCACCCTATCAATCCACGGCTTGTGCATCCCGTCTCTCTGGCCGGCGTAGTGCCCGCCCGCCCGCTCGTTCTGTTGGTTAGCTTAGGCATACGGAGTTCATTCCCAGTCTAAGATCGGATCAGACTAAGGATTGCAGCAGCATACAGAGGGGGACCCGACTGATCCCCGTCTTGCGCATCCCGCCCCTCTGGTCGGCTGAGTGCCCGTACGCTCATTTTGTGGGTTGACTTAGGCATACGGAGTTCATTCCCAATCTAAGCATTCAGAGTTCATTTCAGTCTAAGATCGGATGGGACTGAGGGTTTCGGCAGCACATGCTAGGCTCGGGCATGTGCTGGATCCGCATTTTTCTTCATCAGGGCACCATCACCGGAGCATCGTCGGAGAACTTGACAAGTGGCATTGGGGTTCCGGCGATCGGGGGGGCCGGGGAGTATGCGCACATAATGTGCGATGGGTGCTGGTACTTGGCCCTTATATTTGCCCCCTATCCCTCATCAAACCTTGAGAACTCACACCCCCTTAAAGAGCATTTGAGATTTTACAGGTTTGCTGCCAGTAGCCATTAAAGTGTCTAAAATGGGACACTTTTTTCAAATGGTGACAAAATCTCGTACACTTCGATTTTTTAGCTGAATTTTTTTGTGCATACCAACAAAAATACAAGGATCACTTCTACCAAGTTTGGGGTGAAAAATCCTTCCAAAAAAATTTTAAAAAATCTCGAACAGCAAAAAGTTTTCAAAATCTTGAAAAATAGAAAACGAGTCGTCTTGCCATGAAACTTCACGTGAAGGCTTAAGGGACCATTGTATGAATTTACAAGCCATAAAAATGGCATTGGCATGCAGAAATATGAAGATGTGCCTAAACCCACCTACCACCCTATCGATCCACGGCATGCGCATCCCGTCTCTCTAGCCGGTGTAGTGCTCGCTCGCCCACCCGCCCGCTCGTTTCGTCGGTTGGCTTAGGCATACGGAGTTCATTCCTAATCTAAGATTGGACCAGATTGAGGGTTGCGATAGCAGAATCAGTAGCATGTAGAAGGGGACCCACCCAATTTCTGGCTTGCGCATCCCACCCCTCTGGCCGGCTGAGCGCCCGCACGCTCGTTTTGTGGGTTGACTTAGGCATACAGAGTTCATTCCCATTCTAAGCATACGAAGTTCATTCCCAGTCTAAGATCGGACTGGACGAAGGGTTGCGGCTGTACATGCTGGGCTCGGGCATGTGCTAGTGCAGCATTTTTCTTCGTTGGGGCACCATCGTCGGAGCATCGTCGGAGAACTTGACCGGCGGCATTGGGGTTCCAGCAATCGGGGGGGCCAGGGGGTGTGCGTACATGATGTGCGATGGGTGCTGGTACATGGCCCTTATATTGGCCCCCTATCCCTCATCGAACCTCGAGAACTCACAACCTCTTAAAAAGCATTTGAGATTTTACAGGTTTGCTGCCAGTAACCATTAAAGTGTCTGAAATGGGGACACTTTTTTCAAATGGTCACAAAATCTTGTACACTTCGAGTTTTTGGCTGAACATTTTTGTGCATGCCAACAAAAATACAAGGATCATGTCTACCAAGTTTGGGGCCAAAACTCCTTCCAAAAAAATTTTAAAAAATCTCGAACCCAAAAAGTTTCAAAAATCATGAAAAATAGAAAAAGAGTCGTCCTGCCATGAAACTTCACGTGAAGGCTTAATGGACCAATGTATGAATTTACAAGTCATAAAAATGGCATTGGCATGCAAAAATATGAAGATGTGCCTAAACCCACCTACCACCCTATCGATCCATACCTTGGGCATCCCGTCTCTCTGGCCGACGTAGTGCCCGCCCACCCGCCCGCCCGCTCTTTTCGTTGGTTGGCTCAGGCATACGGAGTTCATTCCCAATCTAAGATCAAACCAGACTGAGGGTTGCGGCAGTAGGATCGGTAGCACACAGAGGGGGACCCGGTCGATCCCTAACTTGCGCATCTCGCCCGTCTGGTCGACTGAGCGCCCGCACGCTCGTTTCGTGGGTTGACTTAGGCATACGGAGTTCATTCCTAGTCTAAGCATACGAAGTTCATTCCCAGTCTAAGATCGGACCGGATCGAGGGTTGTGGCAGCACATGCTGGCTCAGGCTTGTGCTGGTGCCGCATTTTTCTTCATCGGGGCACCATCACCGAAGCATCGTCGGAGAACCAGACCGACGACATTGGGGTTCCGGCGATCGGGGGGGCCAGGGGGTGTGCGCACATGATGTGCGATGGGTGCTGGTACTTGGCCCTTATATTGGCCCCCTACCCCTCATCAAACCTCGAGACCTCACACCCCCTTAAAGAGCATTTGAGATTTTACAGGTTTGCTGCCAGTAGCAATTAAAGTGTCTAAAATGGGGACACTTTTTTCAAATGGTCACAAAATCTTGTACATTTCGAGTTTTTAGCTGAATTTTTTTGTGCATGCCAAAAAAAATAAAAGGATCACGTCTACCAAATTTGGGGCCAAAAATCCTTCCGAAAAAATTTTAAAAAATCCCGAACCCCGAAAAGTTTCAAAAATCGTGAAAAAGAGAAAACGAGTCATCTTGCCATGAAACTTCACGTGAAGGCTTAAGGGACCATTTTTTCAATTTACAAGCCATAAAAATGGCATTGGCATGCAGAAATATGAAGATGTGCCTAAACCCACCTACCACCCTATCGATCCACGACTTGCGAATCCCGTCTCTCTGGCCGGCGTAGTTTCCGCCCGCCCGCCCGCTCATTTTGTCGGTTGGCTTAGGCATACGAAGTTCATTCCTACTCTAAGATCGACCCAGACCGAGGGTTGCAGCAGCAAGATCGGCAGCATGCAGCCAGGGACTCGATCGATCCCTGGCTTGCGCATCCCGCCCCTCTGGCTGGCTGAGCGTACGCACGCTCGTTTCGTGGGTTGACTTAGGCATATGGAGTTTATTCCCAGTCTAAGCATAGGGAGTTCATTCCCAGTCTAAGATCAGACTGGGCTGAGGGTTGCGGCAGGACATGTTGGGCTCGGGCATGTGCTGGTGTCGCATTTTTCTTCACCGGGGCACCATCGCTGGAGAACCTGATCGACGGTATTGGGGTTCCGGCGATCGGGGGGCCGGGGGGGTGTGCGCACATGATGTGCGATGGGTGCGGGTACTTGGATCTTATATTGGCCCCCTATCCCTCATCAAACCTCGAGAACTCACACACCCTTAAAAAGCATTTGAGATTTTACAGGTTTGCTACCAGTAGTCTTTAAAGTGTCTGAAATGGGGACACTTTTTTCAAATGGTTACAAAATCTTGTACACTTTGAGTTTTTAGCTGAATTTTTTTGTGCATGCGAAAAAAAATACAAGGATAACATCTACCAAGTTTGGGACCAAAATGCCTTCCGAAAAAATTTTAAAAAATCCCGAACCGCAAAAAGTTTCTAAAATCATGAAAAATAGAAAACGAGTCGTCTTGCCATGAAACTTCATGTGAAGGCTTAAGGGACCATTGTATGAATTTACAAGCCATAAAATTGGCATTGGCACATGGAAATTTGAAGATGTGCCTAAACCCACCTACCACCCTATCGATCCACGGCTTGCGCATCTCGTGTCTCTGGCCGGCATAGTGCCCGCTCGCACGCCTGCCCGCTCGTTTCGTCGGTTGGCTTAGGCATACGAAGTTCATTCCCATTCTAAGATTGAACCAAATCGAGGGTTGCAGCAGCAGGATTGGCAGCACGTAGAGCAGGGACCCGATCGATCCCCGGCTTGCGCATCCCGCCCCTCTGGCCAGCTGAGCGCCCACACGCCCGTTTCGTAGGTTAACTTAGGCATACAGAGTTCATTCCTAGTCTAAGCGTACGGAGTTCATTCCCAGTCTAAGATCGGACTCGTCCGAGGGTTACGGTAGCACATGCTAGGCTCGGGCATGTGCTGCTGCTACATTTTTCTTCGTCGGGGCACCATCACCGGAGCATCATCAGAGAACCTGACCGGCAGCATTGGGGTTCCGACGATCGGGGGGGCCGGGGGGTGTGCGCACATGATGTGCGATGGGTGCTGGTACATGGCCCTTATATTGGCCCCCTATCCCTCATCAAACCTCGAGAACTCACACCCCCTTAAAGAGCATTTGAGATTTTACAGGTTTGCTGCCAGTAGCCATTAAAGTGTTTGAAATGGGGACACTTTTTTCAAATGGTCACAAAATCTTGTACACTTCGATTTTTTAGCTGAATTTTTTTTTGCATGCCAAAAAAAATACAAGGATCACGTCTACCAAGTTTGGGGCCAAAACTCCTTCGTAAAAAATTTTAAAAAATCCCAAACCGCAAAAAGTTTCAAAATTTGTGAAAAATCGAAAACGAGTCATCTTGCCATGAAACTTCACGTAAAGACTTAAGGGACCATTGTATGAATTTACAAGCCATAAAAATGGCATTGGCATGCAGAAATATGAAGATGTGCCTAAACCCACCTACCACCCTATCGATCCACGGCTTACGCATCCCATCTCTCTGGCCGGTGTAGTGCCCGCCCGCTCATTTCGTCGGTTGGCTTAGGCATACGAAGTTCATTCCCAGTCTAAGATCACACCGGACTGATGGTTACGGCAACCGGATTGGCAGCACGCAGAGGGAGACCCGACCGATCCCGGACTTGTGCATCCCACCCCTCTGGCCGGCTGAGTGCCCGCACGCTCGTTTCGTGGGTTGACTTAGGCATACGGAGTTCATTCCCAGTCTAAGCATACGAAGTTCATTCCCAGTCTAAGATCGAACTGGATCGAGGGTTGCGGTAGCCCATGCTGGGCTCGAGCATGTGCTGGTGCCGCATTTTTCTTCGTTGGGGCACCATCGCCGGAGAACCTGACTGGCGGCATTGGGATTCTGACGATCGGGGGGGCCGGGGGGTATGCGCACATGATGTGCGAAGGGTGCTGGTACTTGGCCCTTATATTGGCCCCCTATCCCTCATCAAACCTCGAGAACTCACACCCCCTTAAAGAGCATTTGAGATTTTACAAGTTTGCTGCCAGTAGCCATTAAAGTGTCTAGAATGGGACAGTTTTTTCAAATGGTCGTAAAATCTCGTACACTTCGAGTTTTTAGCTGAATTTTTTTATGCATGCCAAAAAAAATACAAGGATCACGTCTACCAAGTTTGGGGCCAAAAATCTTTCCCAAAAAATTTTGAAAAATCCTGAACCGTAAAAAGTTTTGAAAATCGTGAAAAACAGAAAACGAGTCGTCTTGCCATGAAACTTCACTTGATGGCTTAAGGGACCATTGTATGAATTTACAAGCTATAAAAATGGCATTGGCATGCAGAAATATGAAGATATGCCTAAACCCACCTACCACCCCATCGTTCCACGACTTGCGCATCCCGTCTCTCTGGCTGACGTAGTGCTCGCCCGCCCACCCGCCCGCTCATTTTGCCGATTGGCTTAGGCATACAGAGTTCATTCCGAGTCTAAGATTAGACTAGACCGAGGGTTGTGGCAGCATGTTTGGCAGCACACAGAGAGGGACCCGATCGAACCCCGACTTGTGCATCCTGCCCCTCTGGCCGACTGAGTGCCCGCACGCTCATTTCGTGGGTTGACTCAGGCATACGGAGTTCATTCCCAATCTTAGCATACGGAGTTCATTCCCAGTCTAAGATCGGATCGGACCGAGGGTTGCAACAGCACATGCTGGGATCAGGCATGTGCTGGTGCCGTATTTTTCTTCTTCGGGGCACCATCGTCGGAGCATCACCGAAGAACCTATTCGATAGTGTCATAATGTCTAGATCCGGAGATCTATCGGTAGACATTGACTTAAGGGTGTCACCACCAATCTTTTTTATCTAGGTGCGATTAGCCACCTAAAGAATCTGTCCTTTCAGGGAAAACCTAAGTTTAAGGGTCCCTAAAAGAATAGGTTCAGGTCTACAAACCAGAACAGGGTTCGGGAGTTCGGTTACGTGTGAGGAAGGTTATAGCACCCTCACAATGCCTATCAAAAGATGGTACCAGCTAAAATTTGTGTTATCCAAAAAGCCTTAAAATTTTACCAATTAATTAATTATTAGAAATTATTCTCAATTGACTCTAATACTTTTAGCAGAAAATTGAGAAAATTCCCTCACCTTAAGAGTATGCAAGAAAAACTACTGCTTCACTTGCAGAGGCTCTATCGTCGGATTAGTTAAAGAAAAATCAAAATCAAAATCAAAATAGAAAGGAAGGAAAGAATGATTGTTCTTTTGTAGGGAAAATTGATACTTTCAACTTTTCCCCAAAACTACTTTTTTTGAAAATTTATTTTTAAGGAAAATTGATACTTTCAACTTTTCCTCAAAAATATTTTTTTTGAAACTTTGATTTCCAAGGAAAATTGATACTTTCAACTTTTACCTAAAAATATTTTTTTTGGAAATTTTGATTTTTATTTAAAGAAAATAGAATAATAAAAATAGAAAAATAAAGAAAAGTAAAACAAAAATAAAAATAAAATTAAGATAAAAAGAATATTAAATAAACCTAATCTAATAAATAAAAAAACAAATAAACAAATAAATGAAAATAAAAAAAATTCAAAAAAAAAAAATCTGGAGCGGCTCGGATCGCGGCTCGGCTTGGCTCGACTCAAGGAAGAGAAACGGCTTGGTGGGCGGCTTGGGAAGCTCGGCTCGGCTCGGCTTGGCTCGGAGGGGGGCTGGCACGCGCGGGTCAGGAAGTGCTCGACGCTCGGGTTGGGTCGGGTCACGGTAAAACGCGCTGATCCTCTGGGTCACTTAAGGCCAAAACGACATCGTTTTGAGAGGGTATAAAAGGCACTTCCCTCTGTTTTTCGGCAAAACGCTCCTCCCTTCTCTCTCTCTTCTTCCTTTTTCCTCTCCCTTCTCTCTAAAAGGTTAAAGAACTCCGGTTGAAGATTCACCGGATTCTGGATTTTGTCACTGGAATCTGGGTTTTTTCACTGGAAGTTCACCGAAAGGTCATCGATTTTTGGGATTCTTTGCCGAAAACTGGGCAGGTCGCCAGAAACTTCATCGAAAAATTCAAACTTTACCGGAAACTTCACTGGAATCTGGAATTTTCCAGAAATTCCTAAAAAAAAAAATGCCAAAAATCTTCAAAAATTTTCTTCTAATTCCCAGAACCCTTCTACACCTTTTCTTAGCCTTCTATACGCCTCTTTTCCCTTAAATCAGTAGCTTTTGCTTGCTGTTTTTCTTCTGTCTAGCATTCTGTTCCAGAGGTCCCTTTGAATCCAATCTGGACTCTCTTGATTGAATTCCCCTTCACAGTGGGATTATTCCACTTTCAATCCCAACCCTCCAAAATCAAATAAAAAAAATAATAGATAATTAGAAAAGATAGGATAGATAAAAAAGAAATAATAATAATATCAGATATTCAAAAAATCAGATAAACGGAACAAGAATTATTAACAGATAATACAATAAGATAAATCAAAAAAATATTACAAGAAAAATAATAATAATAAATTATAATAATAATAATAAATTATAATAATAAATAAATTATAATATATAATAAATATAGAACTATATAAATAAAATACATATAAATATTAATAGAAAAATAAATAAATAAATAAATAAGTAAAAATATACATATAATAATAATAAATAATAAAATCATAAAATACAAAAGAAAAGAAACTAAAAAAGGAAAAAAATACAAAGTAAAAATTGCATTGGGCTTACCCATTTGGGCCAGGCCCAATTAATCTGGGCCAGGACCCAACTGGGTGTCTACAGCTGCCCCTCTTTGCACATTTTCTGTGAAACAGAAATTACGCAAAGACGTAGACACCCAATCAAGACTCAACTCAACATTGTCATTTTTTGTGTTTTTTCTTTTGTTTTTTGTTTTTTGTTTTTGTTTTTGTTTTTTTTTTTTTTTACCGAAGCTCCTCTAAACAGAGGCTCAACGACTTTGAGAAACATAAATTGCTCCTCTAAACAGAGGCACTATGACTTTTGAAAATAAATTGCTCCTCTAAACAGAGGCACCATGACTTTGAAAAATAAATTGCTCCTCTAAACAGAGGCACCACGACTTTGAAAAATAAATTGCTCCTTTAAACAGAGGCACTACGACTTTTGGAAAGTAAATTGCTCCTCTAAACAGAGGCACCACGACTTTTGGAAAGTAAATTGCTCCTCTAAACAGAGGCACCACGACTTTGGAAAATAAATTGCTCCTCTAAACAGAGGCACCATGACTTTTGGAAAGTAAATTGCTCCTTTACAATCATGTCCAAAGGAGTTGAAAGTTGTGTTTGAAGGAATTTCAGGGGATTATGCCCAAAGGTCTTATAAATCAACCCTGATACCAAAAGACATCCTATTTCAAGGATTAGGAACTTATCTGACAAGCTTTTTTTTCAATTTTACAAAATATCTTCATATCTGTCTTCTCTATGTGGGATGTTGGAACACCCTTGCTTCTTGAATTTATACACTCTACTTTTCTGAAAGTAGTGTATGCTATGCAAATGCATATGAATTTCAATGCATGCTATGCAAATGTTAGCCAAATAATTCCTATTCAATGTATAGTACTCAAGTTTCTCAAGCTCTTCTTGGGCATCAAGCTTTTTGATTCTTCAGAGATCCAATTACACTACTCTTCTAAGATTGAAACAGTGTAGCTCTTAATTGTTTTTTTCCACTCACATTCTTCCTTGTTCAGTTTCTCAATACTTTGGAATAAGCTTCATCAATCGATCATCACTTGACCATCATTCAATGAATTTTTCAGCACTAAAAAATTTCAAAACAAGTTTCATCCACCATCATTGGGTCATTACTCATAGGTGTCTCAGCATTAACCTTTCCAAAACAAACTTTGTCCACTAATTGTTCTCATCATTCAATCATAACTTGCAAATCATATCAACCAATTCATCATTGTACTCATCACTCGGTTATACCACTTTTCAAGATTTGCCCCATTATATTCTCCATTTGGTCACATCATATATCCTTTCAAATCATCTTTTTTAGGTTTCTACCATTTCTTCATTTTGCTACCACCATCATCTTAGATTTTCTTTTCAAATGAATGCAAGACTCTTTTAAGCACATATTCATTCATTCATTATCATTTCAATTCTTGACAAATACAATGCAATCAAGCATTTTCTCAATTCATTCTAGGGGTGAAACAATAAGAGAACACAAGGTGAATTATGGTAAAGATAATCAATGAAGATCTGTTTTGGTACAAAACAAATAGGAAAGAAAATAAATTGGACATATGTCATTGGGATGGATGGTATGTCCAAATGATGAATATCCAGACAATTCTCAACATTAATCTAGCATTATTTTTCAAAAACTCATTCCATTTACTGTTGAAGTCAACTTGAGCTTGGCGAACTTTGCCCCAGTCTTTGAGGGATCTTCAGATGTCTTTTATCTTCCATTTATGTGAGCTGTTTGACCTGGATCTTTTTCTATCAACCTTTTAGGTTTTTAATTTGAATCTCCTTTTTTTCATTTTCTCATTTCTTTCTTTTTCTTTTTTCTTTCTTTTTTTTTCCTTTTTTCATCATCTTTTTTCTCTTTTCTCATTTTTCATCCATTGTTGATATCTTTCATACATCAAACTTTAGAGCCTGATTCCATTGCTTCCGCATGAGCATACTTCGCTCAACATATGATCATTCAAGTTGAGTATTCACATTTGATCCAAATGGACTTTTCAAGGTTGTAATGTAGGCCAAGGTGAAGGGTCATAAAAAAAATGCATATAATAGGCTCAAAACATGTATTAAAAAGGTTCAACACCAAAGGATCATTTGATATAACTTGGCATTTTGCCCCCACATTGTTTCACTATTTGCTTTCTTCACACAAAGGATTCTCATTACTTTGCCCCAAGTCATGTGTGCCATTTTTTTTCTTTTTTTCTTTGAGATCTTTTTGTGATTTTTTCAAAAATTGCCCCCCAGTGTAGAGGGTGATCCTTGGTTAGGGTTCTTCAGAAAAATAAATCATAACAAGCTCAAAGGGGTAGCAATAAATGGTTTTTCAAATGGTAAAAGAAAGATGGCCATTTTTCATCTCAATTGTGAATACCTTTCTTGAACATCATCTATTGAACAAAGCTCATGAATCTGTATAAAAGATTACACATCTTCAAGACATATCTATTTCACCTCCGGTAACAACCTATTTTTGCTCAAATCATCTTCTCATATTAAATGTGGATGAGTTCTCAAAATTAAATCCCAGAATTATTGTTATCATTGTTTAAATATTCATCATCTGAAATTTAAGAATGGGAATGTAAAGTTATGAAAGGTAACGGAGCATGGAGTAATGGTCAAGTGAAAGAGAAAAATGTAATGAAATACATTGACTTGCCTTTATTAAAATGATAACAAGTGAAGTCATATTGCAAAAAGAAATCTAACATTATTTGAAAGAAAATCCTAAAATGACAGAAGAAACCTTCAACCAGCCTTATCTCCATTTTTTAAAATTGTCCCCCTATGCGATCAGGCGAAGAATCTCTATTGACATCTTGCCCCTCAATTCATTGTGACTCTTCGGACCCTTTCTGTTCTTGACTTTCACTCAGAGTGCTAACATTAGATATTGTTGCTTTTCCTTAATCAAAACTTACCATTCCATCATTGATCAACCGTTGCACCTTATACTTTAAAGCAATGCAATTTTCAGTAGAATGGCCAGTAATTCCATAGTGATAGTCACAGTGGGCTGTAGGATCATACCACTTTGGGTAGGGTGGTTTAAGTGGCTCCACATGGCTGGTGGCAATCAAATGGCTATTATAGAGTTCTTGATATAACTCTGTATAAGTCATAGGGATTGGATCAAATACAGGTTTTTCTCGAGTAGTTCGTTGTTCTTGTGAACCACTTGTTGGGTTAATAAGGCGAACTTAGGTTCTTGCAGGAGCTTGAATGTTGAGGCTGTATGTAAGATCTTGAGGGCTATAAATTGATCGGTATGTGGATGAATAAGGTGGTTGTGGAGCCAGCTGGTATGGGTAGGATGAGACATTATTCACAGTAGGATAGTATGGAGAGTAACCTTGGGATGGATAGGGTTGATAACCCCTAAATTATTGTCTATCAAAGCTCACAGCTTGAGCTTGAGCTTCTTTCTTTTCTGATGTCTTCTTGGTTTCTCCTCCTTTTAACTTGCCATTTTTTACGGCACTTTCAATAATTTTTCCAGAGATCACCATGTCGGCAAAATTCTTTGTTGAATTCCCTATCATCTTTTCATAATAGGGAGGTTTTAAAGTGCTAACAAACAGCACTGTAGTTTCTTTCTCGGTCAGTGGAGGTTGTACCTGTGAAGCTATATCTCTCCATCTCTGGGCGTATTCTTTAAAAGACTCATTTGCCTTTTTCTCTAGATTCTGTAAAGACAAACAATCAGGAGCCAAATCGATAATGTGTTGATATTGACTGATGAAGTCATGAGCCATATCGCTCCAAGAATGAATGTGGGTCATATCCAACTGAACATACCACCTGGCAGCAGAACCAGTAAGGCTATCCTGGAAGACATGCATCAAGAGTTTTTCATCATGTGCATGAGCTGCCATCTTTCTGCAATACATGGTGATGTGGGTTTTGGGGAACTTTGTACCGTCATATTTTTCAAATTTTGGTACTTTGAACTTATGGGGGATAACCACATCAGGAACTAGGCAGAGCCCAGTAGCATCAACTGACCCATAAAAGCTAAATCCTTCCACAGCCCGTAGCCTTTGCGCTAGCATGCTAATTTTGGAGCTTTCCTCAGCTTCCACCCTTATCTTTTCCTTCTCTTTCTCTTTTAAATCATCTAGATCAGGAACTGGTTCGTTGCCTTTTCAGTGAAGACAGGATTTATATAGCTATTATACTGCCCTGGGTTGAAAGCTGATGGCATTCCAGGATATGTTGGATATGCAAAATGTTGTGGTGGGACCTCTTGGGCAGACTGGGCTTGAGGTGGGCCAAAACCTGAAGGGTACAAAGGGTCAGCCACTTCTTGCTGGCTTGTACTTCTTTTAACTCATTTTTCTTTATTCATGTTATTAAGGGCCTCCAGAATCTTGCTTAGTTCATTTTCAATCTTCTCCTGAGCTTTTTCTAGCTTTTCAAATCTATGAGAACTTTCCTCTTCCATTTGCCTTGCTTTGGATCTTGTGTTGTATGGATGAGCAGGGTTTTCGCTAGATGGAGCTATCCTGGGACCTTGAGTACCATACTTATGATTAGAAATATTATGTTGTGCCTTATGTATGATGCTTTGATACACAAATAAAATGTACATTTTTCTGAATGAAATCTAGTATGAAATGAATGCAAATGATTGTGTTAAAACATGATCATGAAAGTAATGCAGATGCATACAATCAGACAAATAACATAGTTAGTTCGATGGATGAAATGAAAGTGATGCTGATGCATAATGTTACATATGATAAAAATAATACACAAAGTTAAACAGTCAAAATGATTAGACAAACACCCTTTTTGTGTCCTAATTTCAGGGTATATCTATCATTGGGTAGAAAGGGCTCTATCTTAGGTGTAGGCACTCTTAAGGTTCACTACATGCGACTTTAAGGTAAGAGTCTAAAGGTCCTCAAATTGCTCCTTACATCCTTGTCCATCATAGACTAGTAAGGCACCCTAATCCTCACCCATTACAGGCTACAAGCGGAAAAGGTTCAATTTGAATGGGAGTATTTCGCTAGCCACTGCGAAGCTTTTAGACCTCACGAAAGCAATAGGTACTTTACTCCTTCCTAGAGGGACGGAGCTCGGGTATAGAGCTCATGTTATGCACATGCACATGAATGACATAATTAACAAGGTAAATAAACATGAATGAATAATAACACATATATACAAAAAGGTTCAATTTTATTAGGCTTTTGGATAACATAAATTATTTGTTGGCCTGACTCTCAAAGTCCCCAGTGGAGTCGCCAAGCTGTCATAACGTCTAGATCCGGGGATCTATCGCTAGAGATTGACTTAAGGGAGTCGCCACCAATCTTTTTTATCTAAGTGCGATTGGCCACCTAAGGAATCTGTCCTTTCAGGGAACACATAAGTTTAAGGGTCCCTAAAAGAATAGGTTCAGGTCTACAAACCAGAACAGGGTTCGAGAGTTCGGTTACATGTGAAAAAGGTTATAGCACCCTCACAACGCCCATCAAAAGATGGTACCAACTGAAATTTGTGTTATCCAAAAAGCCTTAAAATTTTACCAAGTAATTAATTATTGGAAATTATTCTCAATTGACTCTAATACTTTTAGCAAAAAATTGAGAAAATTCCCTTACCTCAAGAGTATGCAAGAAAAACTACTACTTCACTTGCAGAGGCTCCATCGTCGGATTAGTTAAAGAAAAATCAAAATCAAAATCAAAATCAAAATCAAAATAGAAAGGAAGGAAAGAATGATTGTTCTTGTGTAGGGAAAATTGATACTTTCAACTTTTCCCCAAAAATATTTTTTTTTAAAATTTATTTTTAAGGAAAATTGATACTTTCAACTTTTCCCAAAAAATATTTTTTTTGAAACTTTGATTTCCAAAGAAAATTGATACTTTCAACTTTTCCCTAAAAATATTTTTTTTGGAAATTTTGATTTTTATTTAAAGAAAATAGAATAATAAAAATAAAAAAATAAAGAAAAGTAAAACAAAAATAAAAATAAAATTAAGATAAAAAGAATATTAAATAAACCTAATCTAATAAATAAAAATAAACAAATAAACAAATAAATGAAAATAAAAAAAATTCCAAAAAAAAAAACCTGGAGCGGCTCGGATCGCGGCTCGGCTCAAGGAAGAGAAACGGCTCGGGGGGCGGCTTGGGAAGCTCGGCTCGGCTTGGCTCGGAGGGGGGTTGGCACGCGCGGGTCAGGAAGTGGGTCGACGCTCGGGGTGGGTCGGGTCACGGCAAAATGCGCGGATCCTCTGGGTCACTTAAGGCCAAAACAACGTTGTTTTGAGAGGGTATAAAAGGCACTTCCTTCTGTTTTTCGGCAGAACACTCCTCCCCTCTCTCTCTCTTCTTCCTTTTTCCTCTCCCTTCTCTCTAAAAGGCCGCAGAACTCCGGTTAAAGATTCACCGGATTTTGGGTTTTGTCACCGAAATCTGGGTTTTTTCGTCGGAAGTTCTCGAAAGTTCATCGGAAGGTCACCGGTTTCTGGGATTCTTTACCAGAAACTGGGCAGGTCATCGAAAACTTCAAGGTTGGTTAGAATTTTCATCAGAAAATTCAAACTTTGCCGAAAACTTCACCGGAATCTGGAATTTTCCAGAAATTCCCAGAAAAAAATGCCAAAAATCTTCAAAAAATTTCTTCTAATTCCCAAAACCCTTCTACACCTTTTCTTAGCCTTCTATACGCCTCTTTTCCCTTAAATCAGTAGCTTTTGCTTACTGTTTTTCTTCTGTCCAGCATTCTGTTCCAAAGGTCCCTTTTATAGGGATTGATCAGAAGTTCCTGATTAATCTCAATTCCTCCTTGGACGGGAATTCAATCTTTGAATCCAATCTGGACTCTCTTGATTGAATACCCCTTCACAGTGGGATTCTTCCACTTTCAATCCCAGCCCTCCAAAATCAAATAAAAAAATAATAGATAATTAGAAAAGATAGGATAGATAAAAAAAATAATAATAATATCAGATATACAAAAAATCAGATAAACGGAACAAGAATTATTAACAGAAAATACAATAAGATAAATCAAAAAAATATTACAAGAAAAATAATAAAAAATAATAATAATAAATAAATTATAATATATAATAAATATAGAACTATATAAATAAAATACATATAAACATTAATAGAAAAATAAATAAATAAATAAATAAGTAAAAATATACATATAATAATAATAAATAATAAAATACATAAAATGCAAAAGAAAAGAAACGAAAAAAAGGAAAAAAATACAAAGTAAAAATTGCATTGGGCTTACCCATTTGGGCCAGGCCCAATTGATCTGGGCCAGGACCCAATTGGGTGTCTACAGGTAGGATTGGGGTTCCGACGATCGGGGGGGCCGGGGGGTGTGCGCACATGATCTGCGATGGGTGCTGGTACTTGGCCCTTATATTGCCCCCTATCCCTCATCAAACCTCGAGAACTCACACCCCCTTAAAGAGCATTTGAGATTTTACAGGTTTGTTGCCAGTAGCCATTAAAGTGTCTGAAATGCGGACACTTTTTTCAAATGGTCACAAAATCTTGTACGCTTCAAGTTTTTAGCTGAATTTTTTTGTGCATGCCAACAAAAATACAAGGATCACGTCTACAAAGTTTGGGGCCAAAACACCATCCGAAAAAATTTTAAAAAATCCTAAATCGCAAAAAGTTTCAAAAATCGTGAAAAATTGAAAACGATTCATCTTGCCATGAAATTTTACGTGAAGGCTTAAGGGACCATTGTATGAATTTACAAGCCATAAAAATGGCAATGGCACACAAAAATATGAAGATGTGCCTAAACCCACCAACCACCCTATCGATCCACGGCTTGCGCATCCCGTCTCTCTGGCCGACGTAGTGACTGCCCGCCCGCTCGTTTCGTCGGTTGGCTTAGGCATACGGAGTTCATTCCCAGTCTAAGATCACACCAGACCGAGGGTTGCGGCAGCAACATCGGTTGCAAGCAGAGGGGGACCCGACCGATCCCCGATTGCGCATCCCACCCCTCTGGCTGTCTGAGCGCCCGCACGCTCGTTTCGTGGGTTGACTTAGGCATACGGAGTTCATTCCCAGTCTAAGCATACGGAGTTCATTCCCAATTTAAGATTGGACCAGACTGAGGGCTGCGACAGCACAAGCTTGGCTCGGGCATGTGCTGGTGCCGCATTTTTCTTCGTCGGGGCACCATCGTCGGAGCATCGTCGGAGAACTTGACTGGCGGCATTGGGGTTCCGACGATCAGGGGGTCGGGGGGTGTGCGCACATGATGTGCGATGGGTGCTGGTACTTGGCCCTTATATTGGCCCCCTATCCCTCATCAAACCTCGAGAACTCACACCCCCTTAAAGAGCATTTGAGATTTTACAGGTTTGCTACCAGTAGCCATTAAAGTGTCTGGAATGGGGACACTTTTTTCAAATGGTCACAAAATCTTGTAAGCTTCGAGTTTTTAGCTGCATTTTTTTGTGCATGTCAACAAAAATACAAGGATCACATCTACCAAGTTGGGGCCAAAACTCCTTCCAAAAAAATTTCAAAAAATCTCGAACCGCAAAACATTTCAAAAATCGTAAAAAATAGAAAACGAGTCATCTTGCCATGAAACTTCACGTGAAGGCTTAAGGCACCATTGTATGAAGTTACAAGCCATAAAAATGGCATTGGCATGCAGAAATAAGAAGATGTGCCTAAACCCACCTACCACCCTATCGATTTACGGTTTGTGGATCCCGTCTCTCTGGCCGACATAGTGCCTGCCCGCCCGTTCGCCCGCTCATTTCGTCGGTTAGTTTAGGCATACGGAGTTCATTCCTAGTCAAAGATTGGACTAGACCAAGGGTTGCAACAGCAGGATCGGTGGCACATAGAGGGGGACTCGACCGATCCCTGACTTGCGCATCCTGCCCCTCTGGTCGGCTGAGCACCCGCACACTCGTTTCGTGGGTTGACTTAGGCATACAGAGTTGATTCCCAGTTTAAGCATACGGAGTTCATTCTCAGTCTAAGATCGGACCGTACCAAGGGTTGTGGCAGCACATGCTGGGCTCGGGCATGTGCTGGTGCCGTATTTTTCTTCGCTGGGGCACCATCATCGAAGCATCGTCGGAGAACCTGACCGGCGGCATTGGGGTTCCGATGATCGGGGGGCCGGGGGGGTGTGCGCACATGATGTGTGATGGGTGCTGGTACTTGGCACTTATATTTGCCCCCTATCCCTCACAAACCTCGAGAAGTCAACCCCCTTAAAGAGCATTTGAGATTTTGCAGGTTTACTGCCAGTAGCGATTAAAGTGTATGGAATGGGGACACTTTTTTCAAATGGTCACAAAATCTTGTACACTTCGAGGTTTTTGCTGAATTTTTTTGTGCATGGAAACAAAAATACAAGGATCACATCTACCAAGTTTGGTTCCAAAACTCCTTTCGAAAAAATTTGAAAAAATCTCAAACCGCAAAAAGTTTCAAAAATCATGAAAAATAGAAAACGAGTTGTCTTGCCATGAAACATCACGTGAAGGCTTAAGGGACCATTGTATGAATTCAGAAGCCATAAAAATGGCATTGGCACGCAGAAATATGAAGATGTGCCTAAACCCACCTACCACCCCATCGATCCACGGCTTGCGCATCCCATCTCTCTGACCGGCGTAGTGCCCGCCTGCCCGCCCGCCCGCTCGTTTCGTCGGTTGGCTTAGGCATACGGAATTCATTCCCAGTCTAAGATTGGACAAGATCGAGGGTTGCGGCAGTAGGATCGGCAGCACGTAGAGGGGGACCCGACCGATTTTCGGCTTGCGCATCCCGCCCCTCTGGCCGGTTAGCGCCCGCATGCTCGTTTCGTGGTTTGACTTAGGCATACGGAGTTCATTCCCAATCTAAGCATACGGAGTTCATTCCCAGTA